>NC_066248.1:7477341-8834309 GCF_024542735.1 Bombus huntii | reverse complement strand
TATCCCTGGCCGAAACTAATTTTGTAACGTCTCCCGTGCGCCGCGACGGTCCCTTAATCGCGAAAAACCGTGAAATTTAATTAAATTTAGGAACGCGAAAGTGAACGAGCCAGGACGTGGGGATAGGGAAGGAACGACGGTGGTCGATGCTAATAACGTTCTTGTCGTGCCATAAAGGTATTAAACCGCTGAAAATGACGATGTTCCAGATTATCGCGCGAGAGGAGATCCTTCGGGGATCGATTCTTCGGTTTCTTCGATGGCCAGCATTCTTTTTCTCTTTCCTCTTATATTTCTTTTTTCCAACGCTAAACGATAATCGACACTTTGGAAGAAATGCCAGGCTTCCCGAAGGGATAGACGTGCACACACAGGGTCTTGAAGAAATTACGATAAAATAATTACACGGTAGATCGTCGAATAGATTCGACGGATACCAACAATCTGATCGAATAATTAACGAGAAAGGAGAACAAACCCTCTCGGGACACGCGACCCGCATTAAGATTTCAAGCGGGCGAGGGATTTACTCCGGTCGATCCAACGACGTTATAAAGAGAAACGCGATTAATCCTATACACCGTCACAATAAAAGTGGCAATAAAATCTCCGGGACCCGGTGGAAGATACAGCCGGCTGCCGTGGCGAGGCGGAGAAGGGTGGGAGGAATTCAGGTTATAATACCGGACGACGAGATACGGTTCGCGATATTACAAGAAATTGGAACAGCATTACCCTCCTTCGTAAACGTAACGATATTATATCAGAATTATTGCTGCCTCGGTGCCGCTATTGCGTTAGTCGCCCGCCGGTATCCGTGTATTAAACTCTTCGTCCCCGTGATTCCTGTTCGTTTAATTGAAGTCAATTTCTAATTAAATAATTTTATCGAAGAACGCTCTTCCGTTGAACCGGGCCAACAAAGTGGAGGCCGGTGGATAGAAATGGGAGTGGGAACGCGGACGGTAGAATGGGAGGTGAACCAATTAATATAGCGGCGCTCACCGATAGTTCACCCGCAAGGTTGCACGATTTCACGATATCATTAACCGTTGACACTTCGTTAATAGCGAAACCCACGATTCCCGTCCGATTCGATACGCGATACGTCGTCGAACGAACGCCGTGCCGGGACAATCGTTGAATAATAGACTTTAATAACGATCTTTCATGACTGGATAGTCCGCGGTTGTCGTGGCAAGGATGGATAATGAACATCGAAAAAGATTCGGCCATACCGCGGCACGAGGATCGAAGTCTCGAAATATTTGTAGCCGAGCCTAACATTTTCTTTTCGCGAAGCATCGTTTAAGACGTTGCAATACCAACACTGCCGGTATAATGTTCCGGCGATTTTGCTCTTATTGGGATGCCATCGAGTCGTTCCACTCTCTCCATTCCCTCTCTTTCTCTCCTGTGCCTCGCTGCACACCTCCACCTTCCCTCGTTTCCATTCCATCCACATTTTGTCCGTCTTCCTCCCACGACATTAGTCCCTCTTTGTCCCGGTTCCCTTTCTTCGTTCCTACCACCTTGTCGTCGTCGTCGTCGTAGTCGTCGTCTTCGTAGTCGGTCGTTTCTGTTCAGTCCTATCCTTTTTCCTCCCGAATAATCCTCTCGTCCTTCTCCAGCCTTTCCCGCGCTCCTTTCGACAACAACATTTTATCCTTCTCGCGGAAGGAGACAGGCTGAGATTCACAGAGGCGTATGTCCCTTCTTCGCTCGCTTCCCACCCTAGTCAGACCGGTGAAGTTTCCATGGTTCTTCCTTGTTCCTTCGTGTGTGCCACCACACAATTACAGAAACGACTCTGTTAACTCTTGTGCCCTTTCGCCTCGTTCCTCCTCACGGGCAAGCATTAACCTAACGTAACCTCAGCGCCGGGATTTTCTCCTCCGGAGTATTTTCGTCCGTGATAAAATTCCTTTCCCTCTTCTCTTCCTCAGCCGCGGCTCGCGTATTTCTTTTAAGGTTAATTCAATTGCGCCCGTGCCGCGGCACGCCGTCGAGGACCAGCATCGCCTCCATCTTAACCAGATTCGCTTTCGGTTAAACACCGATTCCACGGTGAAACCTTACTAATTGCCACTGTTTTCCGTATTTTATTTGGCCAAGAAAAATCGTCAGATAACAAGATTCCGTGATATTCGATCTTCGATTATGTAGATAAAGCATATGTAATAGGATATTCTATGTGCGTAGATTTTTATGTATTTACGATATGTTTGATATGATTTTATACGAAATTATAATTTAATATGAAACGCATGTTTTTCTAATTGCGTTCATAAAAATATAAATTTGTATAAAAAATCTACTCTCTAATTATGGATGAGAGAGTAGAATGTCTTTGAGATAGACCCATTAGATATGCTCTTTTACTCTCGTTAAATAAATTCTTCGCTCTTGTTGGGACTTACAATTCTTCGAAATTTCGAGGTCGGAGAATCAGCACAAGCAGATTCGTAGGGGCGTGACGCGTAACGGGAACCAGAATTTCTAAAGACCATCGCAGGTCCTCATCACTAATCCATCGTCCAATCTCCATTTCTATGGCGGCAGAATCAATAGACGGCGAATGGTATACTAAACCTACAAACACCTGCAAGAAACAGGTAGATTCTCCTCGAGGTAAAAATATCAATTTTACATTCCCGTGGTCCCGTAGCAGAATCGTTCGAGCAGAAATTATTAATGAAGACATTTCGAGGGTAGTTCGTGCTTTGCGTTCCCTTCCTCGTGTTATTCGCGAGCTCTTTCGCGCTCGTACACACTCTCACCCGCGTAAAAACGCACGTACACGCACACATACACGCCCATACAAGAAGAACGCGAGCATCTCGTACAGCAGAGGCCATAAGATCGGACTTCCACGAAGCCGCGTTTCCTAATTAATTAAAGTAATTAAGAGCCGGCCGAGTTATTGCTCGGACGTCCGCGCGATGCCACATCACGCTCGCTATTATGAACCGCGTAACGAACGTGGCCGCCTCGTCCTTCTCGTGCTTATACCGGGTGTCCCGATTTACAAGATCTGCTCCAGTGACTTTTACAACCGCGAGAAACGCAGCCGTCGCATCGTCGTACAGGTTTACGATCGCGGCCTGAAAAATTGTTTAATCGTTGTGCCACTCTTTTTGCTGGATGGCGGCTCGGTGAAAAATGATCTTCGATTGATTCAACGGGGTGGGAGTAGATCGTGGCTTTCGTTGAAAGAAAGCAGGAAACATTCTTGAAAAGTGAAATATTTTTATGGAATACGGCATAGATTGTTTGAAAAATAAATCGGTAAATGGAGAATGGGCTGACTTTCAAAGATATCTAGATAAAAATAGATAAAGATATTCACACAAATATTCAATTTTCTAAACTGAATGACGGCCAACGATTCCAGTTTCAAAGGACACACCAAGAACCTAGTATACATTGAGTTTAACAGTTCAAAGAACTGTGCAAAATAACTTACTCTGTTTTCTGTCGAAGGTAAATAGCCAAAACTCACATTCAACAACAAAAAGGGAAGAATATTTTCAACAACCAAGAACCAGAAAAAAAAAGGAACAAGTGGCTAATGAACCTGGTAAATCGGCAGAAAGGCAGGATAATTATTTGACTGAGAGGGGAATCGGTTTGACGTGGTCCCAATTCATCGACAGCAGTGTATGTACATACATAGGGATCAAAAATACTAGCACGATGTCCAACGTATTACGCTACAGATACGCGATCTCTAATCCCTACTCGAACAAAATCGTCCGAGCCGTGTTCCATCCTCGATCTGCGTCGGTAGACGTGATACAAAATATGAATTTTTTTCTCTCTGCTTTCTACCTTTTCCAACGAATCTACTCAAATAATTCCTACGTTATTATATCCGCTTTTCGGACTCGGCTCGTCGACCAGATACAAACCGTTCCTCCTAGTCGAGTGGGTTTAACAGCTCGCCCGTTGGAAACGGAGCCCTCTACAGACGTACGTACGTACACCAGATCCAACTAGGGTTGCAAAGGAAAGAAGAAGTCAGGTGGCTGAACACATATGTGTACACGAGCCGTCCATATACATGCGTGTAGACACGCGAGCAGCCCGGATGCACGTTTAATATTTGAGAGGATTTAAATTCGGACGTTGGACGTCCGGACGAATTTCAGTTGGATCGTTTAAAGGCACGGCCGCCGTCAGGTCCTCGTGAATGATTAAAAAGGCTTGGTCCTGGAAAGGAGCGGGGCAAGCCTGCGTCTTGGCGAGACTTTTCCTCCGGAATTGTCTCTACGTGTAAACTGTATACCGGGGCGAAATATCGGCCGGCCGACTTTCCGTCCCGTGCTCGCGTATAAATAGAGAATTTTTTTCTTTTTTTTCTCAACGGATGAAGCAACGATACCTGGCGTCCCACGGCTTACTTTACGGCCAGAAGGGACTGTAAACTCGACGCACGAGTCCCGTCGAAACGGCGACGAGAGAGCTTCCAGAGGAAGTTGCAGCTTCACGTTTCACGAAGCTTCGGATCGAACCCTTTTGGCCGAACGTTTGGCAAGACTTGGAATTACCGACGATGGATTCCGAGTTGAATTTTTTATTCCTTGTTGCTGATGGTTTTGATATTTTTCTGGCTATTCGTCGACGAAGTTTGATAGTACAGAGGGTGATACAGAGAAATCGTTGCCTAAAAATTGACCGTAACTCGTTTGTATATCCACGAGATCGTTAGAAAGTAATCCCCGCCGTATCTTCTGTATTTCGTCGTTTTTGGAGATACGTCGATTAGAGCAGGAGTTTGAAGTAATTTCAAAGGTTTCATCTGTATCTCGTATCGGTAGTTTATAAAAAAGAGAAAAAGAAATTGAAACATAAATATGGAAAACGGTGATGAAAAATTGCTTTTTTCATACGGGACGGTTATCTCTTTTTTTCAGATTCTGATAGACGTCAGCGATCACTTGGAGAGGCGCCTATCGCGTCGGCGCGGCGCGGCGTTACGATTGAAAAATAAATCCACAAGTCGGGCACGTTGAAAACGTTTTGATGTTTTACAAACACGGGTATGCATAAGCTTTCAAAACAGTCTTTAGTTCGCTTGGCAACGTTCAAAGGGGCTCAAACGATTTCCCAGAGCAAAGAGTTAATCGTCCGGAAACGTTCACGTTTTCTTTTTCCGTTTCGAAGCGATAATTACTAAGAGAAACGGTTTTAATTAAATCAATATCAGAAGCGTTTGCAATTGGGAATCGGCGGAAGACACGAAAGTGCTTTAAATAATCGGCAACAGACTGAAAATATCCAACGACCAGGAACAGCGATAGGGAGCACAAATGTAGCCGATAATCAACATATTAAACGGCAACGAAGCGTTAATTATTAATTCTAATTTTCTCTCAAATATTTAACGTACTTATAGCTCATTAACGCGCATTAAAAACATATATAAATGAGTTATATTAATGCATCGTTCGACGATGTTTGAGAACATCAGTTGTACTAAAATATCGTAATTAATTTATGCACGAACTTCGATAAATGTTTTCGCTGGGCAAATACACCGCGATGAATAATAACGTGAAACCGTGGCTAGCCGGTGAAGATTTAGAGCGACATCACAGATTTCTGTCGTCCCTGTTGTTGCATCGTTTCGTTCGATACGCCCGAACGATATTTCGCCGGTTCTGTTACTCTCACGGAAGGTGATAAAAATGATACAGTTATTTAGAAAACAATTTTTATTTAATTTAGGAAACGCTGTTTTATTCGCAATGTTATCGCAAATATTTCAACATTTTTTCTTTTTATCGGATTTAGCAGGATAAAAATCATCGTGTGTATTCTACTTTGCTTCTAATTAGAATATCCGAATGATACTTGCTCTATTTTTCTAACCAATATTGCTTCCCACGAAATACACGCGGTATGATTAATGATTTTTCACCAGAATTACTGCATATTCATGTAAATATACGAACAAAGATGAAACGCTGCTTTTCAAATTTGTATGTTTCCGGTACGAGCGTAAAGAAACGTCGCGTAAAAAAAAAAAAGAAAAAAGAGAACAAGTGAAGACGGGAGAAAAGGAGAACGTACAAGATCCGTATGGGGTCTACTGGTGAATGGGTAGTATTATGAAGAGGAGAGCGAGAGTCGAGCAACAGTGGACCCCTTTCAGTAATTCGACTCTGTCCACAAATCGCGAAATTATGTACGCTGAAAACAATTGCCGCTTGAAAGCGAACCGATGAATATTTATAAGGGGTCTCAGAAGTCTTAGACGAAACAATAACCGTAACTCGAGAAGTCCGCCAAGTAAAAAGTACGGGCTAACAAACACGCTGTTTAATGCTCTTTTCAGTCCATGGTTAAAGACTATTCTAAACGCTGCCACTGTTTATGGATAGAGAAATTCAGCTGGCGCCAAATGGAATAACGAAAGTACAGTTCACATGTTCCTTTATAGAAAATAATCTGGCAAATGCGGTAGTAACTTTCGAATGAGATAATGACTCACGACCTTTAACAGTAAAGGTATTTCTGCTAAGAATGGAAAAGAAACTAGAACCTTTGTCAGCTCTTGCAAAATTCCTGATATTGGTTATATAGCAAATGGAAAAGGTCCTTTGTTTCTCGACATTATATTACACTTAAATAACAATATCTGCTCTAAGATGTTAGATTTCCAATTTTTCACTGAAATAATACAATTACATAATTAGAGAAAAAAAATCTTCCGACGTGGATATGACTTGTTCGATCGTGAAAATTTAGCTACCCTATTTATCCGGATTATAAACTTCAACAGAAGCGTACCTCAAACAAGCTTAATTCTTTTTTCATCGATATTAACATAATCGCAAAAATCTTCAACCAAAATCTTCGATCCTCTTCAACCAAAATCTTCCGCAAGAAACCCTCTAAGCATTAATAAACGCACTTTAACAACCCCACAAAACTCCAACACCTACCCCTAGATTCATCTTCGCAGCTAACCTACCCTCCAAAGATACTTCACCAAGTTGGCCAAAAACCAAAGACAAACACCTAGTCCCACCCCCGGCAAAAAAGCAACCCCAATCACGGGTTCAAGTTCGCGCGCGGAAACACCAGCGAACCATCGGTCGTACACGATTGCGCGGCGTGACGTGCTTTCCGATGTGTACATACACTGTTTTTTCATTTTTTTTTTTTACGCGTCACCCCTGGCTCGTGACGCACCCACACCCTTGTCACAAAATCCTCGAAATCCCCGAAATTCGCAGCAGGCCGGGCAAATATAAATAACGGAATGATAATGAATCAAATCGTACGTGAAAAACCAATAAGTTATTGGTCGGCTGGCGCGAATGATTGGCCACGCGCTATACCTGCACGCCTCTCGATTCCGCGATGCAGGTCGAAGCATTGGCCGCGTTTCTCCGCCGTTTCTCTCTGCATACACACACGCGTGAACCACCCCTATTCTACGCGAGCCGGCCTCCCTCCTCATCCCCAAAGTGGAGTTTCTCGATCCTCGTTGCGCGGTCGCATCCGGTCTCGCTCTTTTTTTCTGCCGCACAGGTCTCATTCCCCGTTTCGGGCCGGCAACACGAGCGCGATCGGACAACACACATAGTGCATATTTTTCAATTAATTTAAATTACAAAACATCGCGGTAACGGCGCGGCGGCCCGCCGTACGCCCCCGCGACACCATCCGACCCCTTCCTCTTCCTCGGCTATCCTCTACCCCTCATGGACATTTCGCCGCCGCTCTTCACCCTCGTCCAATATCCGTACGAGCATAAACGCCGGACGCGTACACGCGCGTGCACACCATCCCGGTGTCACGCAACGCACGTACGTCTACCGTGGCTACGTAATCATTTTTATTTTCCTGCGTGTCCCTGTTTCTTTTTTTCTTTCCTTTTTTAGTTTGTTGTTTTTCGATTTTTTCCCCTTTTTCAGCCGATTTTTCGAGCTTGAAAGTTAGCTACTTTGATGGAGAATTTCTTTAGTTGCTTGCTGAAGTTCTTACGGTCGTTCTTCTTGGTTTCAGTATTTTTTTAGGTGACCGTGACTGTTAATGATTAGTGTCTTGTAATCGATATCGAAGTATAGTTTCGAAGTATAATGTGTCTGTAGTTGAACGTACGTACGTTGTAGAAAATAGAATATACAGTGACGGGGAAAAGCAAGTTTAATGTTGAAACATAATCTTCTGTTGTAAAATTATGCTATTTTCTGCGGCGTTTGTCTCCTCAAATTTCTTTTACCTTCCATTGTATAACAATATACTCATTGCACTGCATGATGCCTAAAAGAAGAAGAAACGAAACGAAGGTACTAATCATTACGTCTTAACAAACAAACACAATAGTGGCGGCTACCTACCAAATTTATAACCATTTAAGTTGTATATTTACCGAATGTCCACCTGGACAAATTGTAAAATACAAATTAAATAATAAAAAAGAAAATTTAGTTGTATGGTTATACCTTTTTTCTATTTCAAAACACGACAATGTTCGTACAATTGAATCTCATTGACATTTCATGACTGCGTTCATACTTGCTGTTTATTTTAACAATATGCATATGGGAAGGTAGTTTTTGAGTAATAACGGATAATTCTATTTACACTGTCTGGCGTCTTGGCAAATTTTTTATCGCGTTCCTTTATGGATGAATAAAGCTTTGTGATAAAAATTTCCTCATAAGAATACGTGATTTCTCTCCTTATTATACCCGGCGTTCATAGCGTCCCATCTTCCAAGAAGACGTTACGCTGTTGCACACCATCTTACGAAGAAGATATCCTACGCTCGAACTCGAATTTACCTCACAATTTCTCCATCGAAAATTTATTTCTATCCTACGGAGTCGATCCTGCCCCCTCGGGATCCACGTCGACTCCTGAGAGTCTCTTAAGTAGTTCGAAGGTGTTGAAACGTTCTTGAATAAATAGGGGTCGTCTTCGTGACCCCGCTCGAATGGCAAATCGGCAGCCCTGGCACGAAACAGGCGTGTCCACGCGATCCAACAGTCGACTTATAAATCGGTCTAAACGCTCGCGTTGCAAGTCCCTGATCGAAGAAAGAATACACGTCTCTCTTCGCGATTTCCTTCCAATTGCGTTGACTTATTTTTTCAGTCGGGTTTATCATGCTGGTGGTTCGCTGCGACAGCAGTTGAAGAGTGTTTTTGAAAAGAATGGTCAAGTAAATTTGTTAGAAATAAGATCGAAATAAGGTAAATTTCAGAGATTATGAAATTTTCATGAATATGAATGACTTTTAGGTAAAGTTATCAGCGAAAAAGTTCTCGTATACAATATAATATTTTGCAAAGATTAAATGTTACGTGGTATGGTATATCAATCGAGACTACAAGGGCAAAATATAGAAAAATCGCATAGTAATCAACGTGTTAAAGAGATTTTATTCGTACGTTCTTCGATTTATTCATAAGGGGCGATAGAACAAACGAGAGATTCGTATCGGTTTCCAGTCTCATTCGAGATTCAGACTCGCTCTAATTTCCTCAGTTCCTACTCCCATTAGTCTCCCTCGTTCGCATGACGAACGTATACAAATTGCTTCCCGAACGAACGGAACGATAAGGAGGGTGGAAAAGATGGCCATAGACGGGGGGTCGACGCGAGTCACTTTTTTTACGATCGACCACAGGGAGAATAACATTACGGACGTCATGACTGGTCGAAGGCCCGTTAAATCCTTCGCAAACTTATCTCCGAAACTTCAAAGTATCCGTAGTAATCTATGAATCAAAATTATAGTAAATTGTAAAGAGGGTGGTAAGGGGGGTGGGAAAGTGAAATGATCACGATCATCGCAATCGTACATTAGCATAAAGGAAAAACAGACTCGTAAAACAATTCGGCTGCTGTCACTTCTGTTACCATGGAAATCGCACGTTGCGCTCCTCTGACACTTCCCGTTTCGATGGATGAATACCGATGCATGCAAAAAAAACCATGAAATACAATTTAGATTGGATATAGCGACAGTTTGTTAGGAATAGAATTAATTATCACGCTTAGGTAAGAGAAATTGGGAGAAGCGAATGGTCAATTAGAAGAAAGTACGATCATTTTAATTCGAAAATATTAGGTTGTCCGAAAAGAATAAAAGTGGGGTTTGTGGAGGAATTAGGACGACAGAAAGGTTTCTAAGATATGCAGACAATTAAGACATTCAAGATGAGCGTAGTTGAAGAAGACTGTCCTCTATAGTTGAGTGATTTCTATGTTAATCGTTTTATTATCGAGAGGTGAAAGGTACTATGAACAACTATGTATTTCTTGCTTCAAAATTTACCATACATAAAGTATGTATTGGCTAATATATAGATGACAGCGTATTGGGTTGTCCGAAAAGTTTCTTTCGCTTTATGAGGAAATGATAGACGTACAATATTTTTTGTTTTATATTATTTTGTCGAATTATTTACGATCCATTTTGTTCTGTTGCGATAAACACCGCGACATTTCACAGACTTGGTTTCTCGTTTGTATGAAGCTGCTTTGTTGTAAAAAACACGTTTGCGAAAGAAAGACACTTTCCGGACAACCAAATATTATAATCCTCTTCTTTATTATTTCTCCTCTTCTCTTCCAATTCTTCACTTCACTTCCCTCCCATCGTTTATATGTTATATTAATCCCAGATTAAAAAGATATATTCAACTGGCAGATTCGACAGATTCGACGAATTATATACCAGCAGATAATAAGGAACGTGTGGTATAGTTAGGCAGTAGCCGGTGTTTTTACAGCGGTTACTCGACGAGGAGCCCTCGTTAATAATGCATATAAATTTATATTAAGCTTTTGTCCGCGTACAGTGTGCACGAACAGAGGCATGTAACGTTGAGTTATGCTGACGCGCGTTGCTCATTTCCCTTAATTACGATATTGCTTATGTGCGCCGACGCAAAGACAAAGAGCACTTTCAAAAATGGGATTAAAATTTAAAGTTATGCCGGGCGTAATTACGCGCGAGATGAACGGGAACATTTGGAGGCCGGCTGTGAAAAACACCGCTGTCTATTAATAAGCGAGATACAGCCTGCCGGAATTTCGCGGTATTCTGTCTCATTACCGCTATTAACCTCCAACGTGCGCGAAGAATTCGATTCGCTTTATTAGCCAAGTCGAAAATGAACACTTGGACCAGGCAATAGCGTTCATTAGCTATGAATTATAAACTGCGAATGGGAAATTTGTGATTGCGATGATTGATAGGTTGATTTACATTTAAATTGATTTTGGTCTTCGAACGTTTGTTTCATCAAGAGCGCGCGAATTCAAGTTTATTTGCAATAAACACGGACTAGAAAGGAAAACGAGCATCGTAGATTCTGCGACGATAACTTTCAATTATTCGAATGCTCCGTTACTTAGTGGAAATAATAAATCCACGCACGTTTATATAAACCCCAATGATTGCCAAAGAGCATGATAACATAAAAGTGAAAAGTAAATACGTTAGGTTTAATTGTCTATTCTGTTTCAAAACGATAGGAACAAGCTAATAAAAAGTAATAAATCTAAACAGTGCCTATTACGAAATACCAATGCGCGTTCATCGTATCGCTTCTCCTTTCAAATATTACACAAACGATATCTAATCCAACCCATACCGAACCAGCAATCTACATTTCTCCTCAAAGCCTGTCCCTACATTTTCCCTCAAATGCCCAAACACGAAAATCGCGAAAGAAAACATTTGGTTGGTAAAAAAATCCGCGTGCGCAGCGATACGAGAACGAAACAAAAAGGTTGGAGCGGTAACGAAATTCGGCGAAGCCCGATTTGCCACACCTCCTCCTTACGATCTCCTTTCAAACCCACCCCTTTTTCGTCCTCCAAGAATAAATCGGCGATCGACCTTTAACCCGGTGCCATCCGATAATTTAGCTGTATCTGGTGACTCGTCTAGAAGCGCGAGGGTTGATCTGGCACAGGCAGAGAGAAGGAGAGACAGAAAGCGCGCAAGCCACCCCCTGCCGAGGGCGGAAGTCAAAAAATCGTCCCCACAAATCACCGCGCACAATGGCCCCGATTGTGTACGCTACTGCGCTCACCCCCCGGCCCTTCTAACCCCTAACTAACTATCCTGCTGTAGTTCCGACACAAGAGAGAGGGGGGATGGAAGGGAGAGCCAGCGCCAGTGAAGGGGTGGTGGACGAGGAGAAGGGTGGCACAGGAGGAGGAAATCTATTGCCGGAAGTGAGTATATTCAGCGGCGGTCTGCGGTGCGTGTATGGAAATTCGAGACCGCCTTCCACGGAAGGGTCCTTTCAAAAAGCCAAAGGGAATCCGCACGCGACGACAATTTCACGATGGAGGAAGGGTAATTCGAAAGAAGAGAAAAAGAAGGATGGCGAAGTCGTTGCTGGCTCTGCGATTTCGACTGGAACGCGAACGCTTGTCTTCGTCTACGGTTTGATTAACGATTGATTTGCGGCGGGATCGGTGAATGGTCGGTGATCTGCTGGGAGAAAGATGGCTTGATGGGAAGTGTGTAGGGACGGGATGATGTGACGATGAGGGATATGGTTTCTGGTGGGTTGAGCCGAGTGACGATTTGTCGTTGAAGAAAACGCTGGTGTGGTTAGCTAGCGAGATAGTAAGATTGGTCTACCTGGAACGATATGTAGATCGATATCTTGCGAAGCTTGATTTGATTTCAGAGAACGTTACCAGATAACGTGACACACGTATTTGTGGGGCCATAAATATTGAATATTTAACATTTATTAAGTACTTAAGATAGTTCAGAAGTTCATTCTGTGCGTTAAATTTTGTATTAAATATATCTTTGCAAAAATATTTTTTAATTGTATACATTTTTAGATTTGCTTCAAATGTTATCAATATAATCAGTCAATTGTCTGTGGTTATTACAAAAGGCGATCGAAAGCCAAATAACGAAACTTTCATCACGATTTCGATCCTACTTGAACTTCGGATCGATGCTCGATCGAAATTATCGAGGTCGAATGGAAGATCCGGCTAGTCGACGCGTGCGAAAAACACGTCGCGAAAGTCTCACAACGTGGCCTCTTCCACGATGATCGCGAAGAGCCATAGCGTTCGTACGAGGCAATTCCAATCAGGAATTAAGTCTCGGCCTATCGGAGATTGCGATGCGGATAGTATTCTCTCTTCATATAGAGTGTCCTGGTAATCGTAGCACAATCGACAAAGGGGAGATTCTACGTGGAAAAGTAAATTGAAAGTATGGAGTAACATTTTTTCATACGCGCCTTCGTCGCATATGTGAATTTGCATGATTAATTACAGAATTATCGCTATCAATATGTAATTAACAACCGGGTATGAGTATCAAGAGGTTATTCTACATGCGAAAATACGTCGGAAGTGTAGAATAAATTTCCAAGAAAAAATGTTACTGTCCACTTCCCACTCATTTTCACACGTAGAATCGCCCTCTTACAATCACCGACTGTATTATGACCAATGGAACACCCCGTATATATTTCCTTCCTTTACCTATCTGAATACGCTTCGTCTTGCTTCGAACGTTTCTCTGTTCGCTGCAACGCGTGTGTTGCTGGATAAAAACGTGAAGGTGTAGGTGAGGTTGCAGGGGAAGGGAGGAGAACGTTGGAGGTGGTGGGACGCCGTTGTCTGATTCATATAATGAAATGTCTGTGAGATGATGAGCTTCGAGTTCGGTAAGTATAGCGTTGAGTCGTGGCCCGTGACCTCTGTCGAGCAACAGGGGATGAGAAGGGGAGGAAAGATCGAGGGGAGAACGCGGCGATGATGATGAGGAAGAGCCGAATACTGGAGTCGCGTGCGAGATGCATCTCGCCGGACTTGCACTTGTGTGTTTACCCGCTGATACGCGGAATTGCGCGCCAACACACACGTTTAACCCTACCGAGATGCGCACACTAGGGTAAGTTGCCTTAGGATGTGACAGATAGCGGCTGGTGCGATCCGTCGTCGATGTTGTTCGATGCGTGAATTGTTTCGAACGGAGGATGAGAACGAGCGGATGATAGTAGTCGTGAGATACTATTGAACGATTATCGTGAGCTGTTGGAGGTGACATAAATTGAAATAGATAAATGACAAATAATATATCCATGGAGCGAGTTACAGTGGTATTTTGACGCTTATTATAAAAATATTTTACCAACGTATAGTGTATGTTGTAGAAAACTTGTCGATATTTCATTAGTGTCGATGATCATGTTATTGTGCTAATGAAATTTTAAAATGTATTCATAAAAAATTTCTGTAAACGTACGAACGCAATGTGCATAATATATTGGTGTTTTTCATCGATATTCATTATTCGAAAAATGACTAGAACCGAAAGCTTGAAGCAGAACCGAAGGGACATATAAATCATTATAAAATATTATGGTAGAAGGTACTGCGATCCTATAAAAAATTCTCAAATATCTGAATATTCTCGATTTTTGTTTTCTTTTCCTTAAAATCACATCTTTTATTAAATACTGAATTAATGTCTCTTCTTTGAGGAAAATCTCTAGTAAGAATTATGTAGCTTCTCGTATCTCGGGTCTATAAATCACAAGTACAATTTACAGCGTGATTTATCCACGTTTTGCCTCGTCTTTCGAAGGCCAACTTTTTGCTCAATTTTCCGCCAACATCTTTAGTCAAATCCTTAACCCGTCATCTTCGCTTTTCTATACAAATCGCGCGATCGATCCTCGCTCGAAAATGAAACCTCGAAGTCGCGATCGGTTTAATATGCGCCTAATTAAACGCACCGCGCGATGCCCGCCGATAATCGACTTAATTAATCGTTTCCCGCGGGTAAGCACACTTCGCGCACCAACTCTCGAAAGAATTCCCGGATCCCCGGGAGCATAATTGAAGCTCATTCCTCAACGATGTTATTTGCATAGCTGCGCACGATCGTAAATAAGAAAACATCGAAAGGAAACGATGATAACCGAAAGTGGAGAACGATGCGAAAGGGTCGAAGGTCGCTATTCCCTCTTTCATCGACGATCTTCGATCTTTCGTTCGCGATCTTCCAGACGAAGTTTTTCGTCTCTCGCTTGGCAATTCTCGGCAATTACGTATCGTGATGTTAATACAAATAATTATTCGTTGTCGCTCTGAGCGAACAGAGATATTATCGTGATTTATAAGGCCGCGTTCCAAGCGGAACCATCGTGGCTTTCTCGACGATTCAACGACTCGATCTACGCTCGAATCGTAAGACACTTAATGGACGCGCGAATCCTGCCACCATGACGCTCTTACTTACTTCTTCGCGAATTACTCTGTTAGTCGTAGTACGAACACAGTTGTAAGTGTTTCTAACGCACTCTCATCACGTCGAATAAACACCGCGGTCAATGAATTTACGTTTCCTTCTTGGTCGAACGCTAATTGATGCATCCAGCTGCCTTGGCTAAACGTTTCAATCCGCTAATGCGGATAGAGGAACAGGATATAGGTAATATAGATTAGCAAATGAGAGGAGTAGTTGTTCGATCAGTATACCAACACTCACACTCATGGTTGTCTATGTATTTGGACTTTTTCCATACTCTATTGGCTCTCGTAATCTTATCGACTTGTTAATTCATCGGCTGTAATTTATGGACTGGCTGTAATATACGCTAGCAATAAATCGACGATTTAAGCGTAACGAAGTTTCCGAATATGAATTTAGTTCTTGATTAGAGGCTAATTGGAAACGAATATAAACTCCGATCAGACTAGAATTAAAACCCATTCACTCTCCGATGATTATAACCGTTTACATCTCGAAACTCGTCCAAACTTTCCTCCCTTCGTGCTGATTTAGCCCTTTCGCAGACTAATCGAATCTCGCAATTCTACATTCGATTAACAATTTTGCCACTGCTTTCGATCGTACAAATTTCAACGCCCGTATCCTCGTACAGAAAATAAAATAAAAGGACGAAAGAAATATTCATTATGACTAATACCAGGGAGAATCCATTGATCTACGTACGAAGAACAGATCGATCGAGCGATTTCGCCGATTATTTGTCGGCGGCACACTTAGGATCGTGGAATATTAACGAATTTCACGGGCACCGAGGCCCCGACCAGCGAAAGTAAATATGGAATTAAGAATTCATGAGAAATCCGTCGGTGGATCGGTCGATTATGGCCGTGCAAACATTTGTATGTCTCAGTGTGAACGTACGCGAACCCGCACGATGTATCTGGGTTAATGTATATTGGACTCACCTGTATGTATACGCATGTTTGCCTGTGTGTACGCGTGCACACGGACATACGATGGAGGATAGGCTAGATGCACGTGTAATCAGTGCTAATGCGTCCCTAATGGTGACTAAATACCAAATCATAGTTTGATGTGCTCCCATCAACGGCGGTCCATCAACGGAGTGTTACACTGGCAAACAAAATCAAACCGGATCGACGCGTGCGGTTGTAAAAACGGCACGCGGCTCCCCGATGCACGCTGGATTATGGAGTAAAATTTGTACGTTCACGGTAAGGCAAATTGCATGTGTTACATATAAAAAAAAAAAAAAAAAAAGAAGTAAAGTGGCTACTCGTTTGCTCTTACTTTCGGATTTTACGATTTGTTTAGTCGGCAATTATAGCGTGCTGTTTTATTTCACGTAGATTCGCTATTACGTATTTCCATACTAGTTATCCGCTACTGATTTCCTCCGATGTATATTTACTTTTTAAATTCGAAGTCTGAAACTTGGAAATCCAATTAGCCTTTGCATACATTACACTATGTGTATCGCTATTATAAAAAAATCGACAATTTTTATAGCGGCTATTTTAACGAATAAACCGCTCGAGATATTTTCAAACATTAATCGACATACACAAACATCGTGGAACATCGAAACACGTTTAATACTACAGATTCGCTGATTACAGTCGAAAAGGATTATCCAGGAAATTTCTAGCAGGTGGAAACTTATCCACAAATTCTTCGCGTTTAAAGCGGAAAGTCCGAGGTCAGCTGTATCGAGCGGTATTTTCGCGTCGTTTAAGAGTCTGGTTTTAATTGAATCGGCTGCGTGTAACACGGGGAACGGGAGGCGATTAAACGGGAACTTAGGCTAAGCTTAATCATTTCTTTTTTCTTTTCCTATCGTCTTTTTCTCGCGCCGTATTCTCTCCGGTTCCCACCGAAAAACGGCGTATCCAGGAGCGTTGTTATTAAACGGAAGGCCATCGGGTCGCCATCCCGCGAGACGTATCGTTCCAATACCGCGTTAACGAGTTCTAATGGGAGTTGGGAACGATAATCGTCGCCGCGGAGCGAGTCAAAGTTTTCTTTCTAATTAAGAAACAAATAACCAGAGTTCACGGTTGGCCCGCTTTCGGGGCGGCTTCGTTAATAAACGCGGCCCCGGTTATTAAACCAGAAAATTAACGTCTGCCTCGTACACGGAGAAATAGAAAGGCGGATATAAAGAAGGGGAACGACAACGAGCAAATGCAGAGAGAGATAGAGAGAGAGAGAGAGAAGGTGGGAAAGAAGGTCTTGGTGTCACAAAGGAGAAAGGACGATGACGTCATTGACCGATTCGACCATTCATAAGACGGATCCACTATTCTTACGAAATCATCGTGTTTCCATCATGGAAGTTCGTGAACCGTTCGCGTTTCTGTTGTGAACGTCGTCTGCGTTGAAAGATAGAAGCGGGTGGAAATTGGAATTTGGAAATTCTTGCAATTGAAATACAACGGTAGCGCTGTTCTTGAAGCGATATTGCAGTCGTAGTCGAATTCTAACGTGAATACTGATAAAGAGCTGGAATTGGGTAAGAAATAAATTATTCAAAATGTTTGATACATAAAAGAAAGATGTTAGAAAATGGCTAATTCTTGCGTAGCTCAGGCACCAAATATATTTATAAGACATCGTTCTGTAGGTTTCAAGGAATTATAACAGCAGAGTTTTCTATTGACGATATGATAGGAAAGTTGTTAAAAAAGCAGTTGAACTACGAAGCGAACAGAGCGAAAAATTGGTAATCGTTAAATTGGTAACTCGAATCGGTGACTTCGGATGATCATAACTTTCTTATCGTAGGATGGGTGCATTTGTAGAAATAAAAATGTGCATGAAAAATAATTGACAAAAATGTTTTCTAACGTCCCTAGAACGCGATAATTATGATAACAAGTGCATTTATTGGAAAAAATATATTCGTAAAAAGTAACGTGTTAGATGTAAAAATTATTATAACAACTTTTCATTGTTACATTATAGCAGCTTTTCTTTATTTTGTTTATTTTCTTTATTTGCTTTATTTTGACAGTTTAAAATCGGATCAACGCCGAAGACTAAAATATGAGCTCTAAACGAACGATCGGTTTGCCGTATTTTACATTTTATACGTGCGACAAAGTTTTATAATATTGGTATTAGTTAATATTTAACGCAATAAAACTTAAGAATTGAAAGAGGGAGAAGTATATAAAATATCCGGCTCAATTTATCAAAACGACACAAACCTGAAAACTGTAGAGTATTTCAGTGGTTCGAAACTGTACAAATGGCTTACTGTGCACTTCTCTCTGCTTCGAATAAGACTTAAAGCAAAAGAAAGAACCAAAAACTAAAGTGGAACTGAAGTGGAATTGTCTTATCAAAGTTATAAACGTTTCATATTGCCGGTGAAAAACTGTGTTTCTACGTGAAACCACGTTTCCCTCGTTTACGGAATTATGGTTGCATCACATGAATTTCGATCATCAAATATTGAATTAATAAATTTAATGTGGTTGACAACTCTATATTTTCAATATGACTTATGTTTCAACGTATTTAATATATGATTTAACTTATGATCTTAAACTGTTTGAATTTTATGATATCGCCTGTTTAATTTGCTTTATCTCAATATGCATTTAATACTCGTTTAAATATTCTCGGTGTGCAAAACGAATGACCGAACAACCAGATGGCAGAAGCGAGTTTCGCGCTCGGTGCACGCATTTGCGTACGGGATGAGCTCGTGGTCGACCTTGCATATCGATCGAACGCGACCGTAAGACGTATCGATGCATTCGCGGTCCAGGAGTACCGGCTGGAATAAATTCGTTGACGGGAATTTGGGTGCGGCCTGACGGCGGTTGACGAAATGACATCTCGTCCACGATAATTGGAAAACCCGTCGGAGACGTATCGACTGTACGACTCGAATCAAATCTTCCTATCTGAATATCAATTATTCGCGATAAGCTTCATACTCGTTACTGATGTCGTGTATTTTTAACCGTACAATTTGCGATACGATACTTACATCGTTGGTTACTCTTTCGTAGGTGACTTTTTATCGTAGAATGTGCTTGCCAGAGTTGATAGGGAACAGCTAGCTTTTGCCAATCTTATTGTTCATTTCACAAATTGCTTTATTAAGTTTGGGTAAAAGGGAGAAAAAGTCCGTGTGTTGTAAAAACACACGTTAAACAGCGTGGCAAATATTTAGGCAAATTGTCCGATTTGCACGCGGTATCTCGAAGATTCGCAACTAATTCGCCGAATAAAAAAGAAAGTAAAGGACACGAAGTTTCCAGGGACAAACACGTGTCTCGAGCAAGTAGAACGTGAGCCACGAAATATTTAATCAAGTTTTAAATCGCGAAAGCGATGTCTTCGAAAGTATTTCATTAAGTCGGGACGGAAACGCGTTCCAACGACGCCGAACGATTCTCTCCTCTGTTTTTCTTCCTCTCTTTCTATCGTCCTGTTCCTCTTCTGTACGCCGACACAAAGCCAGGCAAATATGTAACGAGCAATGAAAGGACAAACTGTCAAGTTCTCGTTTGTTGGTTTAATTGGCTGATTGAGAACTGACGCAGCCTAATAACGCGGCATTACAGCCGTGGAATGACGAAGCGATTCGGCGTAGTATTAGGTATATCATAGCCGTTTATATAGAGGCGAAGGATATCGTTCGTGTTGTATCTGTCCGGCTGGATCGGAACTAATTCGATTTCAAAGAGATCGTCGAACCACGTGCTCCGATCGAACCCAGCTGCCTGACAATGGAAAAGTGAGTTGTGGGCGACAGTAAGCGTACCACTCTCGTCGCCCCGTAGTCTAACCATTGATCCTCGTTGTGATTCAACCGTTTCAAGTGTCACGTTGAGACAGATTTTCATTCGCCTCGAATAACGCTGATAAGATTCTCTAGGTAAATAAGATAGTTTAAGGTGGTCACGAGCAGAGTTTCTGTCTTGCGTTACTGTCAAATGCTCGTTAGGGTAATGAAAGGAGCAATTTGTTTATGTTAGACAAGGGAATGGGGAGTTATGACTGTGTTTCACAAGTGGCGATCAATCACGATACAATAATGACTTTAAGATCTGCTTCTAAAGTGTTTAGCTAGGTAAAGTCATAGAAATTTTTACACGTAGGAAACATTCCTTTCTAGTCGAACATATACAGGGTGGTTGGTAACTGGTGGTACAAGCGGGAAGGGGGTGATTCTACGCGGAAAAAAATTTTTTTTTTATTTTTTTTTTTTTTTAATTTTTCCATCGAGACAACGATCTACAGTGAGATCCGTTATAACGAGACGTGATAAAGTGCACGCGTACCGAGCGAAAATTTAAAGTCGATTTTCTCGAAAACAAAGCCTCAAACGAAAAATTTTTATTCTATATTTTCGACTTCTTTTTTCGCGTAGAATCACCCCCTTTCCGCTTGTACCACCAGTTACCAACCACCCTGTATATATATTAGGTTGTCTGAAAAGTTTCTTTCGTCTTATGAGGAAATAATAGGCGCACAACGTTTTTTGTTTTATATTATTTTGTGAAAATGAAATGAAAATAAATCCAGTCATATAGCCTTCACTCTGCGAAAACAATCCTGCTCACACGTGACCATAAATAATATCCCAATTCCAAACAAAGATACAGTCAGATATCTGGGCATGATTCTGGACAGAAGAATGACATGGAAACGACACATCGTAGATAAATCCAAACAACTTAGATCAAAATTAAAAAAATTCTACTGGCTCATTGGCAGACGCTCCAACTTAAGCGTGCAGAGTAAAATAATGCTATATAAAGCCATATTAAAACCTGTTTGGACATATGGGATCCAACTATGGGGAACAGCGAGTAATCCCAACATGGAAATTCTTCAACGATTCCAATTAAAAACTCTAAGATCCTTAATAGATGTATCTTGGTATGTTACCAACGAAACAATACATCGTGACCTTAAGATACCTACAGTTAAAGAAGAAATATCCAAATTCAGTAATAGATATAACATAAGAATTAACAACCACCAAAACCCGCTAGTTACTCAATTACTTGACACGACGGATGAGATCCGCAGGCTAAAAAGACATTATCCTCTAGATTTAAACATTAGATTCAACTAGAATCAAACATACGATAAACACTTATTATTCAAGTTATAGTACCACGCCAGAATAATTTACTTACACTTCTCAATGAGAATTGATTGTAACATTCTTCCAAATAAAAAAAAAAAATTATTTTATCGAATTACGTACAGTCCATTTTGTTCTGTTCAGATAAACATCGCGACGTTTCACAGACTTGGTTTCACGTTTGTATGAAGGTGCACTGCTGTAAAAAACACGTTTGCGAAGGAAAGACACTTTTCGGACAACCTAATATATGTGATAGTTTATGGTAGTCGATCGATTCAAAGTCCAATATAGGTTCTCAGAAATAAAGAAAAACTACTACGAGTGTTGATGTTTATCTCAGAATAGAGAGAAGAAATGCGTGGATGAATGTATAATAGAAATATATTTAAGTAAGTATAAGAATAAGTAGAATGTATGCTAGCCCAGATCCGCACGCTGGCAGCGTTATTTTACAATAGGGCTTCGAAGCCATGGGTCTATGGGTATTTATATGATCACGAAAACTGGCCCGCTACACCATCTGTGCATGGCATGTTCCTAGAAAAGGCTATAAGGCTGAAAGGCCCTTCAAATTGATTTAGAGCTAAACAATACTCGATGGCTTTGTGGATTAAGAAAACTAAACACCAGAGAAGATGTAGAGTTTTCCTGGAAATGAGAATCACTTCAACGACGAGGAATTGTACTAAACTATCTATATTTCTTTTTTTTTATTATTATTTAATTTGTACTTTACAATTGGCCCAGCTGGACATTTGGTAAATTTTTCTATATTTTTTTTTTTTTTTTTGTTTATTATTGCTTAGTTCTGTCCGTTTCGGCTTTGGACGAACTTTCGGTTTTACATCTCTTATGTCCATTTCTCTTCTTATGTCTACCTCCCCTCTTTTCCACTCTATTCTATTGCACTCCCTTAATTATTCTATCTCTAAAAACTGAAACTAGATACTACAAATTAGCAACTAATGACTAAAACTATTGCAACTTTGGTCTTTAGCCTCCTTGCTGTGCATCCTTCCTGTCGTTTGCCCTTCTCTTCTCTATTATTGCTTTCAGTTTTGTTGAACCTTCTCCAGTCTCATTTAGCGTTTTTCCTATGTCCTTTGGTCCTCCTGTTATTTCACATTCTTCTATTACATGTCTCAGGTCTTCTTCTTTCCATCTACATAGTCTGCATCTTTTTTCTCTCTCTTCTTTCCAGTATTCCCTTGCTTCGGTTTCGTTCCCACATCTGAATCTTGCCAGTATTCTTCTGTCTTTCCACTTCATCCTCCCTTCTAAGTACTTTGGTAATTTTTCTTTGGCTATATTTCTGTAATGTATATTATATTTGGATTCCCTCTCTTCTGCTTCTCTCTTTCTTCTTTCTTCTATAAGTAAATTTTTCTAACTTAATTGCTAAATAACATGTGAATGGCTATCTCCTGCGGGATACCATCCTCGAGTTTGACTATTTTATTTCTTTAGTAAGGTCAGTGGGGTGTTTTCTTTTTAGTCTTCTTTCTATGAGAATTTTGCTCGCTTCAGCAGCTAGCTGGTTTGGATGTGTTGAAACTATCTATATGTATCGTAAGTTATATACGAAAATCAGATACATATGTATATCAGTCGGATCAATATAGACGCACTAAAATTTGACCAAAAGTAATTCTTTCACGATTCCAAAGGATACAAAGGAAACTTTCTCTTGTAAAATACTCCGAGTAAAATCTTAGACAAAAGGTCGTGTGTATAGAATTTTGAAGGTTTAACAATCCTTGAGGCGGTTCTTTCGACGGCTGCCCGATATTTAAACGCGTCCCACGGTTGCACAAAAGAAGACAAGCGTTAGAATCGTTTATGATGCTGGAGTTAGGATGAGGCACGTTCTTTCTAATTACGTCGGATGTGATAATTACGAGGACGCAACGAGCACTTGTCACACAGTAACGAGTTTTCTTTCATCTGCATATCCTGGCCGCCTCGTCCTCCTTCATCTTGCCATGTCTGCAGGAGACGTAAGCAGTTTACGTGGCCTGCCCGATGCGCGTTGCTTGTTCTCTAAATTAATACTCGTCGTCTTATTAAAACTACTCGCGAAACTTTTCTAAACCACGATAAATTCTCTGTCGCTGTTGTATTTTACGAATTTTCGCTAAATCCAAAATCGATGAGCGGACCGTGTAAAATGCTAACCTGACAATTTTTTTTTTTTATAATAATACAATTATTTATATTAGTCGTTTTTAATAACTCTATGAAATGAAATGAAATGAAATATCTAATACGAAACCTAACCCCAACCTAACCCCAATCTAATACGAAAATTGAATAGAACGAAGATACGTTCCAATATCTCTTCAGTTCAGTCTCGACGGCGCTAGATTAAACGATCAAAACGAATGCAATTATTCAGAACCACGAGCTGCACAACTCGTAAAGCGACTTTTCACGGGCCGTAAGAATCGCCAAAAGAGACACGTTGTCACTCAACAGCGTTGAAACGGCTCACGAGCGGCGGACGAATAAACCGATCGTAAACCGCACTCGATTCGAGTTTGTCGGTACATAATGCGAGCACTTCCGTGCTGTATGGCCGTGTACGTTGGCTACCTCTCAAACGAGGCCCGAACGTCACTGAGAAGACGACGAAGGAACGAAGGACGAGGTGAATCGGGGATGAAGAAAAAAAAGGGGAATAAATGGAAGTACGAGCCGACCCTTTTTACGAGCACCAGCTACGGGTCACGTGCGTGTGTAAGTAAATATACGCTTTGGCGATACAATGCATACCTTGTTAACGTGCCACGCGCAAAGTATATCGCGCGACATCTACAGAGGCGAGCTTCCGCAAGGCAGCAGCGAAACCACAGACAGGACCAGCCACCCTAACTCGCCATCCACCGAGACTTTAATGTCCCTATGCGCACTTTTTTATTAGCAACGCCACGCTATGAATAAAACTCGCCGGAAGAACCGGCGAACGTTGAAGAGACGACAACCGGTTGTCAGCGGCGCCCTCTTCGCGAAGGGTGACTCTGGCACAAGAAAGTAACGGAGGAAAGACACTTGAACCATTTTCCTTTATCCGCTTCTTTTAAGGTTGCTTCTTTCCCTCCTCTCTCTCCCTTCTTTTTTTATTTTTCTTTCTGTCTCTGGTGGTTTTATGAATAAGTTTTTCGGCTTACGCGTTGTTTAATTCTATCTGTGCAGGCAACGTGTTTTGCTTCGGTTGTCACAATGAATTTGGAAATATTAACATACTGGTACTTGATAATGAACATATAAGTGTTCACAGACATATCAATTCATGCTACTGTTAAAGCATAAGTGTTGTTATGACATGGCATGTTTAGTGTGTTTCACCTGAGAAAAGAACGTCTGCGTCGTACAAGCCTAAACCAGCAGCCATTCACGAACAATTACCCGAATAACGGAATCATCGACGAATTTTCTGAGCGATATCGTATCGTCGAGAGGCTTTCGACGGCGTCCAGTAGCGTCGGAGGCCGGACAAAAAGACGCTAACTCGACAAATTACTTTCACCTCGGTCCCGGCAGGCAAGATCGATGAACCAGCCGCGCGCTCGAATATTATCCAGTCATTTAGTCCTCGTAAAATTATCGAAGATAATATCTTCATTAACCGGAGGCTCGCGCGATTCCACGAAAACCGATCTCGTTCAGCCGTGTTCGCATTTGGGCGTCAAGTTTTTACCATCTCGGCCATCCGCGGCCCTACGTCTTCCTGCTTCTTCGCTCTTTTTCGTCCACCGTTCGCGTTTGTCACGCGCTCCTTCCTTTTCTCTTTCCCGTAGCCGCCTCACGACGGGCGTCGTAGTCCCGCGGCGCGTATTCGAGCGGCGGCAGCTCGTTTACTAATTATTAATAAACTAATTGCGGCTTCCGTGGAGGCACGCCTCTCTCACGTAAATCAAGACACGCCGTCGCGATGAACGACCAACACAGGCAGTCCGGGGAGAGGGTGAAAAAGGGGTGGGGAGCTTTAAGGTAACTCTCGCTCACTCATTACGTGTCACGTGTGAAATATTTCTGCACGCGTGAAATAGAAAGAGAGTGAGACGCGCTTGTCCCGTATAAGAACTCGTAACAACGTAATTTCAAGGATTTACAAATCCTGAATAATTTTACGAGCATCACCATCGAGCGGACGCCGGCGCGCGTGTAAATTGCGATTCGTAACGAGCCCCGCGCCGAGAAATTAATGGCCACCGGGTCGGATAACGTTACGCCGAATACCCTCGATCGTTCTGATTCCTGCGGTTAACGGAGCCCGGGGGAAGCTGTCGGATTTCGCGATGAAAGCGATTTCACTATTTTCGAATGTGCTTAATTTAGTTTGTTCCCGACGTTTTTTTCTTCACCCTTTTTTCTTTTTTTCGATTAACGGCGTAGAGATTAAAAGGACCCTTGTAACAAGAAGATAGCTCTATTTGTCAGTAATTTGAGTAAAAAAGAAATTAAAAATCAAATAGTTTTTCGAATGTGATGTAAATTCATAGGCAACTAATATTCGTAGTAATAAATCGTCGCGCTCTTCACTGTGAAATCTATACCCTTCTTTCTCTTCAGATAAATACAATCAAAATATCGTAGCTGTGTCTTCATTGCTGATATATTTTGCAACAATGAAATGTTATGTGTAGTATATTTCAATGTTATATGGTGGCCTTCATGGCAAGATACTTATACAAAATTCGCAGGATAGTCGACCTGTTAAAGATGAACACACGTCGTCGTTTTAAAACGGAACAAGTAAAACGAACCAGCAATCTAATCGTCGAAGCGAAGATGATGGCCTAATCGTCGAACTATCCCACAGGCGAATAGTTTTAGCGTCATAATTTAGAAATTAAATCGAACGAGAGTAAGGAAAATCTCTGGCTGGTCCCGGCATCGGTCGTCACGTCGGTGTCTTGGTTCGCTCGTTACACGGTACGTACCGTAAAGTCAATAATTTCTACAATCTTTCCCCTCGACGATAACTTACGAACATAAACGAGCGGTCATAATAAGCCACGCCAGACTGTGATTTATTGCTCGACCAATAGGTATTGGGTGTATATCTACCTACGTGTCTAAACGGCCATGCAATTACAGTTATATCAGATGGAGACTGGTTTCCACTCCCTAAAACGCCATCCATCTTAAAACACGCCGTTTACTTTATTACCTGCGTCCCCGATACACATATACATGGCTGATCAAAAATTTGGAATCACTTTCCCCGCTTACACCTATAATTTCCTGCTAATTTCCTTAGCGTTTGGAAATTAACGTCGTGCATATCGATAGATCGCTGGTATTTATGCAAATTCACATGTGTATAAATGCAAATAAAGGTAATCTATGCAGAGATGTGCTTCAGTTGCCATTACAGTAAGTATCCTCGGTATATGATATATTTCATGCATTTCTGTACCTTAAGTTTCTCATAAATGCATAAAAAAATCCAGTGTAGTAATTTAGTCCGGTATTCTACGTGTCAATAATAATTACTTTTCAGTCGGATAAATTGTCGAGGAAAGAGCTGTAAGCTGTAGTTATTTTAAATTCCTGGTTTCTATGAAGCGAATAACAATTTCAAACTTTTAGATAACAACGTACGTGTGTAATATATCTGTAATAATTGCAAATCGATGGGAAAGCATACCGATCAATCTTTATACAGATAACAACTTACTTTACCTCGACAAATTTCGAGGGAAAGCACTCGTTAAGCTATTGGTTTAGCAACTAAGTGATTGCGGATTTTGTCATTAGGTGGTATTGACAAAATCCGCAATCACTTAGTTGCCAACGCAATAGAAGGATTCGAAGCTGAATTGTTTGCCGAACTTTTGAATCCTATAGAACATCTAGAGATTTCAAACTTTTAGCGAATAGTGTGCGGCATATAATATTATCCATAATAATTTCGAATCGATGGAAAAACAAACTAGTGTACGCAGGCCGGTTGTTACTTTGCTTAAACCGAGGACTTCGTCCAATTTCTATGGTAATGTCTGCCCGAGCCACGTGGACAAACATTACGCGTATCGCTTGTCGAACGTGAAAAGAATAGAACAATCGGGGAAATGATTGGAAAAAATCATCGCCGCGTTGTCCCAGGAAGATAACGACGAAAACGGTTCGTCTCGTTCGAACGTTTGACAGGTATTCGTTTTATACGGTAGCACGTGCGACGTCGCGTCGGTGGTAGTATCGTAGTGCGCGATATTAGATCGTATATCGCCTCTAAATATGTAACAGCGCCCGTAGAACGTAAAAAAATACGATTCTACCGGCAGGAAGAAGATCAGCGTGAACCAACAGCTTTATTCTTTTTTTCTTTCTTTCTTCTCTCTCTCTCTCTTTTTTTTTTTTTTTTTTTTTGACGAATAACGTGTCCCTTTCATGAGAAATATTTTTCAGCTCGTGATACACAGACCAGGCGAGGTGGGGAAATAGGGCGGCAACAGAAAGGCGGATAATTTGCAGTTGGAAGACTTAATCGAAATTTCTTGAATTATACCAAGCGAAAATTGGTTAGCGTAACACGGCGTATAATAAACCATTATTACTTGGTGCACGCTTTACCTACACGATGAACGTGTTCCCGTCTAATTGGCGGCGAGCAGGATAATTTTTACCAGAGACGAAATTCAATATATTCGACGCGTAACCGCTCGATCCGATCGAAGAAAGTGCACACTTCGCCGGATATTTACTATCGCGTGCCACCTTATCGCGCGTTATGATCGAATTCAGTGGATGGCTGGTATTTATATTCATGAAGCGTTTTCGAGAATCGTATCGGCCATCCGGCGCCGACCAATGGCCGTAGTTTTTGCCGGTACGGAGGCACGGCAACTTTCGATGCAGTTAATACTTCATGGAACGACGTCTCAGCAACTGTTTAGTTGTCAGATGCGCTTAATTAGAGACATTTGTGAAATTCGATGGTAGTGGAATTTTGAAAATCGTGGAAGGCCAGACAAGCATTAAATTTGAATTCAATGGCGGAGAGAAGAATAATTCGTTATTGAGATTCGCGTGAAGAGGAATTCAAGCTTTCTGTAAGCTGTCCTTGATCAATCCCATTCATAGAAATTTCACAGATTTGCAACGATGCACTTTTGCAAATTTCAATGATAGAAGCTTGTTCTTCACCTTGCATTATGTATTTTCCATATACACTGCCAGCCATGAGTACTACGACATCTACCAACTACATTTATTAGGAAACAAATTTTACTTTGTTTAGTATTCGATATTGTAAGATACATATAATGCGAATTAACACGAGATCCGCGATAAAATAACTGCGAGAAACTATCGAAAAACATTCACATCGTACTAAATATCAGCAGGTGTTCGATTGCTTATAACCAATAATATACATCCTCGCCACTTTAATTTCTTCGAAACAGGTGATCAATATTTCTAGTATCAATCGCTTGCAAGATTCTTTTCTTACACCATAGCTTATTACATCTTTCGAAACACTATATCAAGCCATCGTCCATTCTATTCTTCCTCGTGCCTTGCTAAAGTACAATTATTAAAATCCAGGTATCGATAACAAGGCAAAGCGCGATGAAGATAAGTTCCGCGAGAAAGGAACAAGACATCCCCCTCGATCTCAGGGAACGCTGCCCACGTCAGCGTAAAGCCCGAAATCGTTGGAAATTAAATTTTTCCCCGGAGGTGGCCCGACCGCACGGGCCACAAATTCATAAGATTCAATATGCTACGCGAGCGAGCAGGTTGCCAGCAATGGAATGGGGTAGACTCTGCGACGATGTTAGCGGGGTTTGGAAGAGCGGCGGCGGAGACGTAGGAAAGGGGCGGAGGTCGGGGGGTAGAGGGCCACAAACGGGGTACCGTTTTATAGTTTACATCGAATACGTGCCCTTCCTCCACAGGGCCTCGCGGGACCAGCTACTTTTACACATACCCTTTCCTTTTCCAACCCTCGCAAAAACCATTCCCTTTCCCCTCGCCAACCACCCCCTTACCCCGTCAACCTGTCTCTGCGTCGCTGCATGTTTACCCCCGCGATATATATGAACTAATATCACGTGGCACGTGATGCCAACGCAGCGGCACTCGTGTGCACCACCCGCACACCCCTTCACCTTTCTCTATTGTGAATTTTTGAGCGTCGAAGACGCCTCGTGCGGTTGCCTCCGTGTGGTTATTCTCTGGCTATGTGATTGTCTCCGTGATAAATAGTTGGAGAATATGATAGGAGAAAGAAGCTATCGGGAGATGTGTTTAAACTATTTGCTGGATGTATTTAATTATGACGTGATGTTATTTGCGTGCGATTTAAATTGCAACGTGTATAAGTTTCGTGTGGAAGAAAAATTTGAAGATTTAATTTCGACGGTGTAATGTTATTAGGTTGTCCGAAAAGTTTCTTTCGTTTCATAAGGTGATAATAGATGAATAACAACTTCTGTTTTATAGTATTTTATTGAATTAGGTATGATTCACTTCGTTATATTTCTATTGTTACGTTCGTGCATAATTCAATAAAGTAATGTAAAACAAAAAATATTGTGCGTCTATTATTTCCTTATAAAACGAAAGAAACTTTCCGGACAACCTAATACGTTAGTCTCTTATGTTGAAGATAAACCTAAACTATACTTGATGACAAAAATTATCGGCATGCCGTTGTATCTGTTGTACCATTTGGATACGTACTAATTCAATAGGTTCAGGTTTATTGAATTTGCTTATTATGTAGCGGTACTTTCATACATTTACCAAGATTTGGTACTATGAAATAAAGTGTGCAAGTTATCAAGAAAACGCTCCTATACGTGCCAATAATTTCTCTAGCCACTGTACGTTAATCTCTTAGTATCCACGGTCGAGGTATTTCATATCTTTCGATTTTGATTTATGGATTATGCGCTGGACCAGACATCTGGCATTAATGGAAATATACGTGGAATGTCTTCGTATCCTGTCTGTGTCTGTAAAAGGATTAAACGTACAAAAATAGATGGCTAATGGTGCAAGTTGGCGTTTTCTTTGGATAAAGAAAACCGCTACTCTCCTTGCAGCTCTGGAAACTTACCATCCCATCGTGCATTGCTTACAACCGAAATAATGTCGGTGCACTTTGAAAGTCAGCAAGGGCGAAGGAACAACGATAGAACAGAGTAGGGGAAAGGTAAAAGAATCTCTCTCTCTCTCTCTCTCTCTCTCTCGAGAAAGAGAAGATAGAATAAGGGTGAAGGAGGATGGAATAGGGGGAGGAGAGTAGAAAGGACGGGGGCGAGAATATTGGTCGACTTGTAATACCGAGAGTGAAGGAGGCAGGGACCCGACGAATATTAAATATATTATTACATTCATTCTCATTTCCCTTTTAACCCAGGCATACCACCCCTTATAGCAACGTCTTCGAGTTTACCGCGCGCGCAAACAAGCCACGATGTAATTGCATTTGAAAAGATCCACAAGCGGATCGTTGCAACAATGGAAAATTCGTAGATAAATCTTAGGTTTTTGACGAGACGAAGCTCGGCTTGTAAGCGGCGGTTAATACGTTTCGACAGAAAAAGTCTTACAGGGTGGTAGATGAAGCGAGGAACGCTTGAAATATGAATAGGTACGTCTGTTGCAGCCGAGTCGTAAAAGCGAGATTGTTGCTGGTCATATTTTAGACGCTGAATGTTCCGTTTATGGCTCTATGCCGCGGAGCACGTTGTTTGGCGGTCTGTTCAAAATTTAAAACTACTTAGTAGATTCGTAAGAAAAAGGAAACGCTGACGGGATTGAAAATCGCTAAAGAGAGGTAACACAAAAACGACCTAACATCAGAAATTTAAGGTAAGTTGGAGAATGAAAAAAAGATTTCATATTACATACAATGTGTAAAAGCTGTTCGTTTCGAATGTCCAAACATGGTAAGTACTGTACGAATAAAAGCTATAATACAACATTAAAACGGCCATTGGCTCTATCACCATGCAACAGAGAAGATGAAAACGCAGCGGAAACGACAGCGGCAAGAGAGGTATGACGCGCTCGAGTGGAGCGTGTGTTCGGCGCAAACACATAATCGAGGGTATTAAACGTAATTAACTACCCCTTTAAGCATGCAGCGCAGATACACGAACGAAGAGGGTCCATCGATATATCGATCGATCCGGACTCACGCGAGTACGTAGACGGTAAATGTGTATCGAGGCTCTTTCCATTAGCGTGCCAGCGCCACGGTATCGTCTCTCTTTTACCTTTACCCACCGCAGTACCCTTTGTTTTCTCTCATGGGAAATACATCCTCTCCTTTCTAATTGTTTTGCCTCTTCCTATCGATCTAGACCCCATAGAACGAAGGTTACTCACCGATCTTTGACGAAGCTCTCTAACTCTCCTGCTTCGTAACGCTTCCTCTCCAACTGAAACGAAACAATGGATGGTTTAGAAACGTTTGTTAGAGAAATTATCGATCCTAAGTTATCGGTAGATCAGGTTTGCTAATTTCATTGTATTGCCATGCACGTAAAAGGATTACGGAATCATATGGTTACATAAGAGTGAAATTTCTTCCTACAAAGTTTTATTTTTGGGTGTTGAGAATTGTCGATCTTAATCGCCGACATAAATATATAGGAACACTTAGATTACACTTAGAATTGATATTAAAATAGTTTCAGATTTATTTAATACGTGATTTACAAGATATTCGTCGATGCACATTTGCACGCGTCTCAGCGCTCTCTTTGTCTCACCATCTTCTTTACCACATTACCAACGGAACAGTTGCATTCGTCTGTTTTACGAGACGCTGTGCACGACAATACTCCCACACACTCATACTCATATATGTGTGTCACTACTATGCGGCTAACCTAGTGTAGCACACAAAATTACACATATCTCAATATTGGGAAAGCAAAAAATTTTATTCGACCCTCCATTTTCGATTGTACTATGTTTACTATGTTTACTGCAGCAAGTACTAGCAACATACTGGCAACATTTGTGCTTGAAGTACGAGAAAAGAAATTTATAATAACGTGATAGTTTCAAGAATGCGATAACGAAATACATAGTAAATTCGCGAGTAATTTTTGTTGATATTTAGAAACTCTTTCCAATGATCAAGAGGAATCAGAAGGATATGTATTACAGAGAAAGTGTAGATTAGAAAAGTCATAAGTAGCACCGCTATTTGCATAGTCAAATATGGTCACAAGTGTCTTCCGTATCACGACACTCTCGACTGGTACGAGCCATCGTGCATTTTAGAAGCACGCAATCGAAGCAACGCGGTATCGAAGCGCCTTGTTTACGGGCAAGCAATCAGCTTAAGAGGAAAGCGTGCTCGAACGAGGAACCAGTGCCTGAACAAATGTCAGCCGGTACAACCGACTAATGTCTAGGAGTGGCGTTATGGTAAACGATTGGTCAGTGCTCCTTCCGTTCTATCTTTCTTATAAGATATATAGAACGATTAATAAGATAGAATATTCGAAAACAAGTAAATGACGAATTTGCATTGCAGGGAAATAGTTTCATGTTGTTAAAATTCGAATCGCTTGAACTCCGACAAATTGACTAGTCTGTGAACGAAGCTTAGATGCAGGAAAAGTTAGAATTATCGTATCGAGTACGAGTGATAGTCGTTAGCGATGATTTAGGTGGCGTGGAAAAAGGACAAAGCTATCACGTGGCAGATGTTCGTTGCAGAAGAAACGTGGCGTAAATTTCAGCCGTGTGCCATAGAACAGAAATTATCCATGGAAAATTGGCTGGCCATATCGAGATTGTTCGACGCTCTTAATGAAGTGCTGCGGCGCAAATCAGTCAGTCGACCAACAAGGAGAAAATTTCGCTTATTATCAACGATGTCGTAAACTCGCGACTCGCGAACGTACGATGCATTCCGACCACATTCTCCATGCATTTTTCCAGCTTATAATTGGACACCGTGTATAATCGAGAGAAATGAATATTTTCCTTTATTCCAAGAAAATCTCTCGGTTAATTGACACGTGCGTGAAACGTGAAATTGCCAATCAATAACAAGCCGTATTATCGTTAGTGGGAGATTGTCGATAGAACTTAGGGTTAGTTTCTATGAGCTTCATTCATGGCACGGACCCCTATTTGTCTTATGAATTGTATATCAAGACTTACCGGTTTCAGTGTTCAAAGGTACATTAATATTACTGTCGTTTATTTGGTTTATCTATATAAGAGCCGTTTCAAAGGCATATTGATCAATTCTGTAAATTGAAAAGCAGAGAAATGCGATGCTGTTGCAAACATTATTTTTTAAGCGATTACTTATGTCATTTCTTTGCGGTAAATGAAATTTTGAAATAATCATTTATTTCTTCAGAATGGAACGGTAATCGTGTTCCTGCGTAATGAAATTAAGAAATTGATAGAGTCGTAGAATTGTTAATGCGAGGCAGTAAGTTTAAAACGAACATTGTTCCGAAGAAATTAAAAATAGTTCAAATAATTACGTCTATTCTAATCAACGAAAAGTTCTTGAGACAATTTAACAAATTCACTACGTTGCTATTATACGTGTAAGAAGATAAAACGATCTAAACGTCTAAGATGATCCTTTGATCATAAAAATTCGTTTTTCTCGCGAGTCCTCATTCGCGTGTCCAACGAGCCGTCAGAATCCCGCCAAAATTTTTCAGGCTTGAACACGACGTTCACTACTCGATCGGGGCAGCGTTCAACCAATTTTCATCGCGATTTCCGCCGTGTCGCGTCCCGTACTTCCGTTACGCGCGCCGCTCGCTCCTAGTCGCGCAAGGGAAATTGCAGGGGAAATTCGAAAGTTCGCGCGATACCCTATGAATTCCAATAGACCTTGCAGCTTCTCTCAATCGGTTGGAAGTTGCGGGTCCTTATCAAATTCGTGCTAATAAAAGCAAATTTTTCAAGCGTGTTGGCTCGTACGACCCTCGAAATATCGAGAGGCAATGATCAATTTATTAACACCATCAATTAGTAAATCGTTGGACAAAAGGACTATAGGTCGCATTGTTAAAATGAAATTTCACTCTCGGTCTCCTTATCATTTTCCTCGAAGTTGCATAAATAGTTTTACGATCACTTTTCAAATGCCTAAACAATAATATTAACAATATTTAACAATTAAACCTATGAAAAGATCGCAAACATGGCGTGAAAGAAACGCAAATTTCGAAACTGGAAACGAACGAACGACAAAACAGATAAATTCCATTTTTTCCACTCGCCAGTGTCGCTTTCAACAACGTTGAATCACGGATACGTGAAAAACAGTAGATCACGCGTGGAAACGTCAACGAGGGATGACTGGTAATACGGTGTAATGTGCGCAAATACAATTATTCCTTCTATCCGTTGCGGAAATATTATATTTAAATATATTACAATATATCGTGACGCGGCAGTCACGATCCGTTCCGCTTTGTTGACTTCCCGCGCGCAGTATAAATCAGCCTTCATCCGACGTTTCACGATCGAGCGCTCTGGTCCTCTTCTATCCTGGGCGCTCGCTTTTTCTCAGAGTATACTCGTATAAAAAAATACAAATACACGTATATAATAAAACAACGGGTAGACGAAAAAAAAAACAAAAAACAAAAAACAAACAGAATATCTTACGCGCGTCATTGTTCGCGGGAGCCCTGGATACGGCGAAAACGTATTTCACTCGAGTTTTATAAAACGTAATTCCGAATGTATCGGACAGGAGACAGAGGATGGATTTCGTAGCAGAAGCATCCAGAAAATATGTGTCACGGCTTTTGACACTTTACATATATTCTCCTCTTTTTGGTCAATAGAACAGAATTCAGCTGGATCATGATGTTTCAAGTTGAGCTCGCGTTCCGTAATTTTTATTTTTTATAGCTATAGGTTCGAGAGAGAAGGATCGAATTTAACGGAGAACGAATCAAAAAATCAGTGATAATCTGCATCTTTCGTTCGTCAAATTTTATTTAATTATCAAAGAAGATGTTTTGTTGTATTATTCATCGTTAAACAGACGTTGTAAATTTTTGTATTAATTAGAATTATAACTTGATCGAAGGCTCAAAGTAATAAAGTAAATGTCAGTCGCAAAGATTACTTCGTCGATTAAAAATCGAGAACGGCAAAAGGGATCTGAAGAATGAAACTGACACAGGAGTAGCTTTATTTCTGTGAATCGTAAATAGAAATGGCTTGAAATGGGAGTAAATCGATCTACTCTAGTTCAACCGAAAAATCTACATTCGAGTTTCCACCGAAATCTAACGGACAGATCTACGGTTTCGAAGTGCGGAGGAATGAACCGTGGCGAAAGAGAAGAAAATTCGAACACTGGTGAGTCGTTGCTCGCCGTTCTCCTTCGGCTTTGTCTATCCTCAAAAACAAGAAGCTCGAATGAAAAGCCGAGAATGGATGGGAAAAACAGGCCTTCGAGTCTGCCGGTTGTAAACGCAATCGTAAACCACTGTATCTTTCAATGATTTCGCTTTGCTTTTCGATTGGCGCGAAACGTGCGCGCTTGATTTCGCGCCGGCGGATATCCCGGCTGAAATCCGATAAACCGCAAAAGGCTATTTGTTAGAATGAAAAAATCACTTCCTCGTGCCCGGCCGCTGATAAACCCCGACGGATCGTATCACAAGCCGCGATACGTCAAAACAGAAATGGCGTGAATTCAATATCCCGATTTCGAACTCCGCCGACATATGCGCCTGGCCGCCCACCACCGGCACAAAGACACCGTTCTCTGCTCCCTCGATCATGCGTTCACCATCTCGTTTCACCTATGCTTCATTCTCTCTCTCTCTCTCTCTCTCTCTCTCTTATATTTACCAAACGTTCTCCATCGCTGTTGCCCCATCATTCACCATCGCCAGTTCGTACCATGATTCTCTGATGTGTTACCAAACTCGAACGGTTAAGCGAGGATCGTTTCGATTTCTAGTGAATAGGTGAGGTGGTTGTGAGTATAGAGAAAGTGGAGTATTTACTTCGTGAATTTTGTCTAGCTTCAACGAATAAAAGCGAGGCTTGTGGAGGCATTAGGACGACAGAAAGATATTTGTAAGATATGCAGACAATTAAGACATTCGAGATGAGCGTAGTTGAAGAAGACTGTCCTCTATAGTTGAGTGATTTCTATGTTAATCGTTTCATTATCGAGAGGTGAAAGGTGCTATGAACAACCATGTATTTCTTGCTTTAAAATTTACCATACAGAAAGTATATATTGACTAATATAGAGATGACAACGTATTGTCGGAAAAGTTTCTTTCGTTTTATAAGGAAATAATAGACGCACAATGTTTTTTGTTTTATATTATTTCGTCGAATTACGTACGATCCATTTTCTTCTGTTGAGATAGACATCGCGACATTTCACAGACGTGGTTTCACGTTTGTATGAAGGTGCACTGTTGTAAAAAAACACGTTTGCGAAGGAAAGATACTTTCCGGAGAACCTAATACAAAATCCACGTAAACCAATATTTTTTAAAAAATGTTATGGTACTATTATTGTACTGTATTCTCGTTTTAATCCACATTGAATTGATCGATAGAGGAAACGACAAATGCTTGGTAAAATTAGGGAGAATTGTTCGAATATAAATGTTGAATGGAATATTAATCGTCCGCCAGAAAAACAATCAGATGTAAGGGATCTCGTCGATCGACGATTAGAATATTTCTCAATAACCAAATGATTCGAGCATGAAATTTCAATGGAATCTCGTATGTTCCTCTTCCTTTTTTGTACCATTTTATCGTCGATCCAAGGACAACTGAGTTGAAGTTCTTCCGTTGGTAGTTCGAATACAAATGTAGAACATCGACCAAAATCGAGATCCACGTCGATAGCCGCGAAAGATCTATATCTGACAGCGGATAGAACGGATCGAGAGGGATGATCGATCATCGGGCGAGACGCGCGACAACTCGGCCTGCACTCCTGACAGACTGACAAGCTGACAGGGTCAAAAGTCGTGAGATTAATCGCTCGAAACGGTGAATACAAATCAGCCGTCGAATGCTCACCGCGACGCCGGAGACGCGACGAGTTTATCACTCTCGTCTCGCTCTTTCGTGTTCGTCGATCACCGATGAGTGTGCTCCTATGATACAACCTCATCATCGATAGAATAACTGTATGTGTAAATGTTTTATCGTATCCAAAAGAGAGGAGTGAATTCAAAATTACTTCAGTTAATTCCTTCACTCGATTTACTCTGTTGGAAAGTAAGTGCACTTAACGCTTATCTTGTAATGTGAAATTGTTTCTTGGTGAAAATTATCCCTTCAAGCTTTTATCAGAAAAATAAACTTACTTACTATACATTCGAGCAGCTTGACATCACATTACCAATGTGAATCGTTTACGTTATGATCGCTTCAATTCAAACAATTTAAATAATACGAACGAGACTTTGAAACTTCTTTCCTGTAATATTCTCTACTTGACAATTTAAGCAAAATGCACGAAAGTCCTGGGCTGTTTAGATTCTTCGTTAACCTACTCGATGGTTCAGATGCAAGGAGCGATCGAGTTGGTGAATCGCATAAATCAACGGCGTCGTCTCGGCGTGGCCCTTGGTGGATCCTCGGCTTATTAGATTCTCAGATCCAGGAGCGATCTTTCTCATTGTTCCGGCACGATTATCGATCGCATTAGGCGCGCGCGCGGCCACCAATTGACGCGAGCCGCGCATAAATCTTGCCGCTATGAAGAAAGCTTCGTATATATATACATATACATACGTACGTACGCGCATCGGTCTAATCTCGGATCGATCTTTCTCTTGTCAGAGCTGGTATGAACACAGGGCCGCTAGTTACCACCTGCCAGCCAACAATGGCCCAATTATACCGGTCGCTTGGCATCTCGCCGATAAAACTGCGACTACCGACTCGATATGAATCGTTCGCTCGCGCCGATGCACAATACGCTTACGCATACGCGATAACTAGCCGGCGGGAGGATAACGAAAACTACGCATAATGCCAAGACGCTTAGCCTTTTAGTCACGAACGATTTTCATGTTTTTCTATACAAAATCGCGAACATGATTTATTACAGTATTTATTTATTGAATAAGTAGGTTCATCATCTGCAGGCACTCTCGTATCGATAGAAAAATTTGATCGTACGAAAGAAAGGAAGATATTGGAAGAGAACATTGCAAGTCCACTTTTGTTAATTAAATTGTTAAAAAAAAAAGAAGAAGTCTTTTAATATGAAATGATCAAAGACTCTGAATAATCTGATAGATTTAAAGATATAAGTCTGTTAAAAATAGTAAGATTTTGCTCGTTTGTGAAAGCAAGTTTTCATGATTTTTATCGAACAGATTAACTTTAGGATCTATGCGAACTAACTATAAATTACTGCGCAAGAGAGCTAGAATATTAGAAGGTAGTAATAGCGGGGGAATAGAAATAACAGGTTCGGAATTAAACTTGTCACAATGAATTTTACTATTCATACGTTGAATTTATGTACTTTTAACGCGACATCCCGTGAAACATTTTATATATATGGAATGGAGGCGACAGCTAACTGCGAAACCTGAATGGATAGATCAGGGTAAATATACATTTCATTTCAACCGTGCAGGCTGATAGTTAATCGGTCGAATAGCTAATTAGATAAAAGATTAAATGTTTAACGAGTTTAATCGGTTAATCAATCTAATGGCGTGAACCAGATTAGCCGATTATTTATGAATCGGTTAAATGATCGTTCAAATGAGAGACCATTAATAATCCAAATGTTTTCTCAACTATTAGTACACCGACTGTCAGGTCGCCCCAATTTACTGTTATTTATTAATATACACTGATTACGGTCCAATTCACAGCCTTTATCTGCGACATTCTTCGACATGATGATTACACGTTATTTCGAAATAGAGCTATCGTATACAGGGTGTTACGATGACAAAAATTCAAATTTTGCCAGCCTATGATGTTGATTGAGAGAACTGAGAAGAATCAAAATTCTCCGATCAATGTACAAAAAATGCAGACACGAGGCACAAGGGAGAAGAATACGGAGATGAATTTGTAATGTAAATATTCGCAAACATTCACAAGGGTTGCCAGCAAGTTCTTATCACTGGGATAACGACAACATCAGTGACGCGGTTCTCGTTCAAGTTGCAGTTTGATAACGGATGAGGGCATCCTAGCGGTCCTTTCCGGTCCTCGGTTAGAAATCCATCACCATTCTGATTACTATGCCCGGCGCAGGCATAAACATTACTATCATAATACCAGGAACTGCTACGCGCCGCCAGAAACTCGCAGACCCCTCTTCCGCAGTTTAACCTATATATAATTTGAGTTATGCGTGTCGAGTGATTATCAACGATCTAACCGCGTCGCAAGCGATTCAGAACGATACCAAATAATACACACATACACGATAAACTGTACGTACAACTGTACCTACGACAAGGCAAGTTTTTACACCTTGATTTCAACAAATTTCATCGTACTATCTCCATTATGGGAGAAAATTACATTGAACGAAATCGTAAAACGAACGTTTCTTCTCTTCTGTATCGGCCTTAATTTCGAGCTTCCTCCTCGACGACGATTCCTATCTCTCTCTTATTTCATTTCTCTTTCTTCTCCTCTAGCCAGGAATAAGGTTGGCGAAGAAAAAATGAAGGGGAAGAGGAGCCACCCTATAAAAGGTTGTAATCATTACGCGACACTCTCCGTAATTATGTTCGTAATGATTACTCGTACAGGTTCTGCCCGGTTCACAGAGTGTTAAATAACTTGGTGCTTCGACCGCGTGCACCTTCCTTCACATCTCCCCGTGCTACCCACCACCCGCTCGTCCCCAGTCGCTTTTCCCCTTAATTAAAAATCATGAATTAATCAGATCGTTAGTAATCAGGCGCTCGTCTTCTCGCGTGGACGTTCCTCCGTCTCTAAATCTCGCTCGTCTCGCCTCAAATAGACGTCGCAGTGCTTTTACGGTCCCTTTAGCCTTCCAACCCCATCGCCGCGGTGCGTTCGTTAAGGGCGGATTCATCCCCCAAATTAAATCAATTACCATACTAAGGCGGATTTTCGGAAAGCTCGCTCCCTGGCTTCCACCCCCGGCTTTCATTTTAACGCGCCGCCTTTCGACGAGCTTGTCTCATACACCCTTCCCGCCCCCGCCACTATGCCACCCCGTACTCCTCACCCTTGTACCTCAAAAATAAACTTCGAGCCGTGACGAGCCGCGCTCGCGCGATAATGGATAATGCTTCGAAAGTGGAGGAGTGAGAGATCGATTTAGTACGGATAGGTACGTAGCGATTCGGATAGATCTGTTGCATTTTAGAAAATAAATGCAGAATTTCATGCAACCAATTTCTTCTTTTTATACAATCAGTTCTTTCCTTTTGCGAGTCTTTAACTGTAAACGTGATATTTAAGATGATATTCTTGTAAACGTCCTACGTACATGTGTCACCTAACTTTAAGTACTTTAAAGCTTCTTGTCATTATACGTAATCGTCATACGTTAATGATGTCCACGAACGTTTCACCACGAAGCAAATATACATATAGTTACATATATGTATACAGGGTGGTTGGTAACTGGTGGTACAGGCGGAAAGGGGGTGATTCTACGCGAAAAAGGAAGTCGAAAATATAGAATAAAAATTTTTCGTTTGAGGCTTTGTTTTCGAGAAAATTGACTTTGAATGTTCGCTCGGTACGCGTGCACTTTATCACGTCTCGTTATAACTGATCTCACTGTAGATTTTTAAAAAAATTTTTTATTCTATATTTTCGACTTCTTTTTTCGCGTAGAATCACCCCCTTCCCGCTTGTACCACCAGTTACCAACCACCCTGTATATAAAAGTGTGTGTAATGATCGCTTAATGTGAGATACGTGTGTAACGACTGTAAGTCGATAGGTACGAGTATGTGAATGTAAGTCACACGTTGTGGATGAACAATTTTAAAAAACTTGTGAATGAATGACAGAAGACTGGAGTAGGATCTATACGAAAACCGATTCGATTCGTACGTGTTAAATTAATGACAACGTAATTTTGATACAAGACAGACTTCTCTGATGTTGAACGCGAGCCTTCGCTAAACGGGAAATCAAGTTCACTAAATAACATCTCTCTGCTGTTTTCAATTCGGCATGCACAATAAAAAGGATAAATAATGCTACATTGGAAAGAGTACACGCTGAAACACCTGAAAGTAGTCAAGATATCCCAAAAGGAGACGGTTGATAGATCTTGCGGCAAATAGGACGACATTGGGGGCGCCAGAACGCAGTTGGAGCAAGCGGTAGGAAGAAGAGGACCGTGAAAGTTGGGTGAGCAGGGGTAGGAGGCAGTAAAATCCACAAATCACCGAATAAACCAGAACAATGACGTAGCTTGGGTACGGTGATCCTAGAAAGGGGTGGAACGAGGGGGTTGCGGAGTACGGTAGTCGGTGGCAGGGAAGAGTGGTAGGAGGAGAGACGACTGGTTACCAGGAACGTACGGGAACGTGTAGAGCGGGAGGGCCGTTGAGGACCACTATACAACGAAACGCGTACCCGGTTGACGATAAATTTGTCCGCGGAGTCAATAACAGAGGCTGTTTCTGTGATTTAATGATATCTGCCTCCGCGTCCACCGTTCATAGCTGACTGTTTGCCTGTTTTCACTTTTCTGTTTGAAAAGGCGACGAACGCGTCGAACTTCCAGCACGTTTCCTTTTTTAAGGATCTACGAAAGTACTTCGTAGTTAGACGGTTCAATTAGCAAACTTTTCCAGGTGTTTCATTATTTATTTCTATTAATTTCGAAAAACAGAAGAGAATATTAGAAATTATTGAATATTGAAATTTGGAATTGTCAATCGGCTTGGAATGACAAATACAAAGAGGTTTTGTGGTTGGTTAATTCAATTGGCAGAATTTTTCTATACGATATACGCTCTTTTCGTATTTCTCTTTTTTTTTTTTTTTTTTTAAGGAAATGGTATTAGAACTTATTGTATCGAGTTTTTAATTGGTTTGAAATAAAAGAAAAATTAGGTTATCATAGGAAGAAGGGAGTTTAAAAGAAAAACGGGAAGAGAACAGAAGATCCATAAAATTCGATAAGACACGTGTTCCAATTATCTAAATGTGTTCCTGTTATATCTAAAGTAATTAAACAACTTTGCCACAAGTAGAAAAAAAGTCAACCGATAGTAGTACGATTTTTGTCGCGGCTTTCAAGCAACTTCGGTTTGTAACCACGTAAAGCTCGAGCGCTCGTGCATTGTTCACGATTACGCGACTTAATTAATCACGGTCTAGGTCAGAGAACGAGTTAAATATCGCCGGATTTTTCGAATTTCGCCTCATTATTTATTTTCATACACGGAAGAGGCAGAGGCATAACAACCGCGTTACCAGCGATACTGGTGTTTTATTTCGTTACATATTATTCGGGACCGGTCGGCAATTTAATCAGCCGCAGAAAAGTTTAATAAACGAACCCATGAACTGCGCCCTTTGAATTTCATTTAAGCTTCGTCCAACTTAAATCAATTCCGATAAAAGGTTTTGTTGTCAGAGTCGATTCGCCGCCCGGTGGGTGTAAGAATCGGCCAAAATGAAAATGTTTGAAATGATCGCGAATGAGCGCGCTCACTCGCCCACGTATATTGTTCCTTTTTTTTGTCTTTTTTTACGACCGGTGAATTTCAAAGCTGCCGCGGTAATTAAAACGATATTTAATTAAAGAGCGATGCTTAAAAATACATGCGCGCGATTTTGATATCTCGCATCCGACCGGCTATAATAAACTCGTTATTTTTCGTTGCGCTGCTGTACAAAACCAACCCCATCCTCCCTTCCCGCTACCTCGCTCGCAAATCGAACGTTCGACCAGTTGAAACGGGAAGAATCAACACCGTTCGACGAGGTAACGCGCGAGCTGTCCGGTTTTTCGCGGAAAACAGCTTACGCCTGGCGAAAAAATGCTACAGGTTCGAAGGCAGAGCACTGGTACTAAAGAGTACCAAGCGAAAGACAATGGTCGAACCGAGTTCGTCCATCTCTCCTATTCGCTCACCTGTCTCTCACTCTTCGACAACCCCTTTCCACTGTTCATTCCTGTCCGCCAGTTCACAGTTCACCCGTCTACCTCGTCTAGAACGATTAGGATCATCCGGGAAGACGATCACGACGGTTTCGTGTGGACTTACGAGTACGGGCGACGTGAAAGTTCATTAGAGGCAGCCCTGATGGACACGTGCATTAATCAAGATTTTAATTACCACCGCGTGTAACTGCGCGCTTGGCTAAAAACTAAACATACCTCCACCTCCTCTTTCCCCGTACGCTACCTACTCTAACTCCTGCTTATAACGGAGCCCGGGCTCGTAGCTAGAGCTAGAGCCAGCTCTAATTAGAGCTCTTCTCGAGGCTCGAAGATTAAAAGCCAGGCCTAAGTGCCGGCACGATGCGCGAGCTTCCTCCCTTCCTCTCGTTTTTCCCTCTCTCCCTTATACACCGGTCGCGTTCTTCACCCCTCTTCCGTCCTTCTCCACGCTCTTCTTTCCTTCTTTCCTCCCTTTCGCTTCTTTTTCTCTTTCCCTTTTTCTCTTTTTCCAACTTTACCATCACGTTCCTTTTTCTATACTATCCGTTTCTTCCTCCAACCACCTACCACCTTTCTCCCACTGTCTTTGTCCCTCGTGTTTCCTCCCCCAATCCATCCACGCGTCCCTCATCTGGTTTCAACTCGCTCTCTCCTGCTCTCTGCCGCGCTGTTTCGTTCCGTTTAATAGCGATCGACCATTCGCGAAATGCGCGAAGCGGAATCTCATGGGTAAAAGGGTAAAAAAAAAAGAGAAGAAAGAAAGAAAGAATGAGGGAAAGCAAAGGAGGGAAAAAAGAAGAAAGGGGAGGAGGGAAAACAGAGAAACGAGGGACAGGTTCTCGGAAATCTCGAACGAGATGGCTTGATAATTGAGCGTTCGTCTCATCGATGAGAGCGTTGTCTTTCCACGTAGGCTGCTCCCTCACCTTTGTCCTCGTGTAGTGTTCGCCGGGTTTCCGATTCCGTGGCCGCCGCTCCGCTTCGCCGGCGGAATTTATTTTAATTAAAAGGGGTAGCCCACCCAGCCAACGTCCCCGTGCCTGGGATTCTCGTTTTCGTGAACGACTCGGTTCGACCGTATGTTAAGATTTTCTTCGAGAAGCAAACGAAGAACAGACATAGGAAGAGTGCGAATAAAGTTCATCGGTCCATCGAAAGTTACTGAATCTATCAAAGTCAATGAAGGAGAGTGGAAAAGTAGAATGTGCTCGCGTCTAGGATTCTCATATTCATAAACAATTCGAGTATCGCTATAATAACCACACCTTACGTATGTTAAGGTTTTCTTCTTTAAGAAAACGAAGAAGCGGAACGAGAATAGTTGCAGAAAAATTCGTCGATCAGTTGAAAAACGTAGAATGTTTGGAAGAGACCGTGAAAATGCAAAGTGTCATCGTATCTATGATTCTCGTTTCCGCAAACGGTTCGGTATCGCTCGGATCGACTCTGTATCAAAGTTTTCTTTTCTAAGTAAACGAAGAAGGGGAACGAAAAAATGTATCGACCTATCAAAGGGCAAGGAATCTTTCGAAGATGCCATAGAAAAAAAAAAAGTGAAACTTTAACGGTGAAACGTTTGAATGGTAAATTTTTGTGAAAATCGAGTTCGAATGAAAATAGAGGCGAGCGAGTGCCCTCAAAGACCATTCGTCGGCCATGCGGGCCTTTCGCAGACGTTCGAACCTCGTTTGACTTTCACTCGAGAAGACGCTAAAAGGTTCCATGGTATATCAAGGAGATTTTGCTTTTAGCACATTCACGATAAAACGCGTCCCGCAGCTGCGACTCCCGTTTTCTTCGACGGCCTCTTCGACCTGTCGACGCTAACGTTGATCGACGTCCATCGGTAATAGCGATCGACGATCTTTGTCCTATTCGTTATACCGTTTGAAGTTCTAACGTGTTGTTTCTTGGTAGGTAAATGACCGGTTGATGGATAAACTCCTTATACGTTTATTTATCAGTCGAATTAGTTTCTCGTGACAACTGTTTCACAAAGGATTATAGAAATGGACGCATTAAATGATGAACATGTGCGTGTATCAGTCAGACTTTAAAATCATCGAAAGAAGACAGAATGAGAGAAAAGATTTGGATGAAGAACAATATCGTTTCTTAAATAAAAATAAAGTAGAAAAATGCTGTAATAAAAATGTGAAACAAACAACATTCTTTAAAGAACTTCAACGAGAAAGAATGGTAGTTGAATATCACTGTATTTATCCTCTGATATGGTCGTACTCGAAAAACAGACTCCACTTTCCATTTTTTCAAATGAAGCAAGACAAGCCAACAAGTTTTTAACGAATCTACTAACCAGCTTGTTGACTGCATTAAAATACGTCGTCAAGTATTTGGTTAATTCCAGAGACTGGTCTGTGCAAATGACGTAGAACGATTATTCGGCACGGCGTAACAACGCTACGAGCATAGTTTATCCATGGAGACGATATACGACAGTGAAAATCCGGCCAACGTTGATTCTGGATGCGAAGCCGGTTATTTTTAACCTGGAAAATCGTTTTCATACGGCGAGAGACACACGTGGCTGGCCAATGGATTTCACGGCAGGGTCCGTTTGTCCCTCGGCACGGTTATGGCGCCAAGTTCGCGATAATTTAATTCACGAAGGTTTGGAAAAGCAATTAATGAACATGAAGTAATTACGGCCGCGCGCGCTTTAATCTTTCCGTCTTTCCGTTTCGGTAACGGCTTTCTATAATTCAGACATATCTCATTAAAAGTTGTGCGCGTTTCGCGCGACCAAAATAAACGTCAACAAGCAACTTCCTAGTTCTAATTACCGCGCAATTCAAGTGATTTTCCCTGTACGTTTGTTTTAATATCAAAGCGTCACGGCATCACGGGACAATCAGCCTACTTTCTTCCTGTTCAAAACTGTGCTTTTTATATTTCGATCTTAGGTCCGACTACATACGCGAGGGTGCATCGTTGGAAGAAAAAATTTTGGGGCGGAAATTTGCATAGTTTGAAGATTTTTGTTCGAACAATCCCTAATTGAAGAGCAATTGAGTTATGTATCTCGTGAAAGTTTCATTTATCTAGTAAATATAAGAGCTACCCTAATTATCAATTCAAACGTTACTGACATTAAGGTAGAGCTAAATTTCAACGAAAAACACCATTTTATCTTATATTCACTTGTTTAAATCCGACAAGCTGCAAAAGCTTCACAATTATATCTATCATCGGCAGGTACGCAGAAAAATACAAGGAAAGAACAGCAACACATCCAAACCAGCTGGCGGCTGAAGCGACCAAAACTCTCATAGAAAGGAGACTAAAAAGAAAACACCCCATTGACCTCATTAAAGAAATAAAATAGTCAGAATCGAAGATGGTATCCCGCTGGGGGTAGCCATCCACGTGTTATTTAGCAATTAAGTTAGAAAAATTTACCAAATGCCCAGCTGGACAAATTGTAAAGTACAAATTAAATAATAAAAAAAATTATATCTATAATTTTCTAATCGCGGATGATTTATATCCATTGAATTATATTCACTCGAAGGGAAGAAAATGTCGAACGTATCGTATGAAAATTGTATTCCCCATATTTGTTAGCGAAACGCTTTCAAATTTCAGATCTTTGCCTCCTTTCTTCGTTAAAGAATCACTTTGATCGCGTCGCGGAGATCCACTAAACAGTATGTATACTCGTGACGAGAGATATCTCGTATATTTATCTGAGGTTTATTTAGGTACACAGTGAGATCACGTTGAGGTATTTATCGTCGCGGCAACGATTCCCATAATTTTCCGCGACACTTTTCTCGTTGCCCGGGTGAAATCTGAAATTTCACTTTGCCGGTTAACTTTCGCAATTTACGGACCGGCTCGTTTCCTTCCCCTCGTCTCCGAATGAACAATTTGCGGCCGCGTTACGCAAACACGCGTCTAATAAAGAGGAGAGAGAGAGAAAAAAGAAGAAAGAAATAGAAGGAAGGAACAGAAAAGGAGTAACAGCGAAAAAAAGAAAAGGGAGAACAGAATTGAATATAGAATGGAGAAAAAGAGTAAGGGGAAATCGGTTAAACATATAGATCCGTTGGTTCGTAACACAGTATTAATTCGTTAAGATTATACACGGTATATATACGTATATTGGGGAAATAGCCGCGAAACAACTTTATGTAAATTCCTCGTAAACAATCCCCGCGAGTTAAACCGCGGGCACGAAATTAAAGGTTCGCCGGGGCTTTTTAATTTTCAAATGGCTAGCTTAGATAGAATGCAAATATGACAGCTGAACATAAAGTTTAATTACGTGCTAGTGATAAAGCCGGGGCCGGGTACCGGGCAGGCCAGCGACGCAATTAAAAAATATTAAACCGGGCCATCTCTCTCCCATATAGCCGTCTATCTCCGGGGTTTATTCTATGGGCTTTTTTGAGTGGAAAATAATCGCTAAAATGGCTTTTGCCAACTAACTCGCGAGCAAATATTGCGAGTATGCGAGAGGGAACACAGATTAATTATCCGATTCATTGCGTTCGACGGCGTGGCTGTTTGTAACACTCGGGCTTGGTCATGGACAGTGCTTCCATGCTCGATGTTAAAAAGTGATACAATAAAAAAAGAAGAACGAGGAGGAAAAAGGTAAAAAAAAGAGGTTGTATGTATATTATATGTAGAAATTAATTCGATGCTTTTACTTGTTAAAATAATTACAAATCCATTTTATATTTCGTCGTTTATACACCATTTTCGGACTTTGAAGTAAGAATTCATAATATATCAAATAAAACTAAGAATTTACCAAAGAAAGAAGACGACGAACTAATTTCTACGTCGAATGAAAGTAAACCAACGATAAAACCAAGAAGGAAGATAAGATGAAGGAAGAATAGAGCTGTTTGAAAAATCGTCACAACAAATGTTGAAATTAATTAATTTTCAGGTCTTTTCGAGTCCTTTTTCGTGGCGCTTCCCAGTTAATTCCATTTAATGGCCATAATGAAGGGAGGTGAAAATTCTTAAAGAGAAGGACAAATTCTACCGTTAATTAACGATGTTTCAACTTTCTAGTTATTTTTTCTCGTAGATATTTTTAAGTTTCGAAATACGTAGAAGCGGCGTTGAGCATCGTAAAAAAAATTGTCAAGCGGAAACAATGACAAGCGCGGCCACGATCGATTTATTTCAGAGCCAACCCCTGTCACAATCCTCAATTAGTTCTACAAATGTTTTCTCGTTAACCCTCCACACGGTATCGTCGCTATTGAAATACGACATATCAATGCGTTCGGCTAAAAGCCTGCCGATATATCACCACTCGATAATCTTTCATTGACAAATTACGCTTAATGGCATGAAACATTACACGCACCAGTTAGTTTATCGCTGGACCGGCTGACGCTCATGAAATCGCACCGATTTTTCACACGATTCGCCAACTTTGATGCACAAGATTGATACAAACCAAAATTGGCACAACTAGTTGTTTCATCCTGATTCGTTATTGTGATTTGCGCCGTTTTCTCTGTGATTATAAGCTACGCTGTTATAGACAAAGGAATTTCGAAAAGCGCGTATGCATTTAATACGATTCGAGATTTTAAGCGTTCGTGTAGCAAGAATAGTTGCTGGAAACACAACGGTACCGGAAGATCAGATATCTCGTCAGTCGAAGAAGCTAATCGATGCTAATAGATTCAGCAGCGATCACGAAACCATAGTGCTTGGCCTTTTGCTCCGAATCTCTTCGCCGGATCATAGCTCGAGAATGTATCTCACAACTGACCAGACGAAAATTTAAACGGTTCGACGAAACGTGAAACGCCCCCGGCTCGACGGCTTGTTAACGCCTCTATCGTGGAATTAATCGCGCCGCGGCTTTCTTCCTTCTTGCGACTTTAATCTCCTAGCTATCCAAAATCCCAGTCTCCATGAAGATAGCAGATCAGAGCGAAATCTTTCCTTATTTGGATCTTCGATAAAGTAATGTTATAAGTATCGCGATATTTGTACGTTAATATTCCTAGAGAAAATGATAAATGGAAGAAACTACTCTTTTTTTATTATTATTATTTAATTTGTACTTTGCAGTTTGTCCAGCTGGACATTTGGTAAATTTTTTAACTTAATTGCTAAATAACATGTGGATACCATCTTCGAGTTTGACTATTTGACTTGACGAGTTCGACCGTTTGACTGTTTGATTATCATGTGGGTGGTGTGGATGTTGAGTGTATAACATGTGGGAGTTTGACTATTTTATTTGTTTAATGAGGTCAATGGGGTGTTTTCTTTTTAGTCTTCTTTCTATGAGAATTTTGCCCGCTTCAGCAGCCAGCTGGTTTTGATGTGTTGCCGTTCTTTCCTTGTATTTTTCTACGTACCTGCCGATTTCTTCTTTGACCGTTGGTATTTTTCAGTCTGCGTATATCTTCGCTTCTGACATACCATGGAGCGTTGACTGTTGTTCTCAGTATCTTCGATTGTAGCGATTCTAGTTTATTTATGTGGTTCATTGCTGCTGTCCCCCATAGTGGCATTCCACACGTCCAAATTGGTTTTATTATCGTTTTGTATATTTTTAATTTATTTTCTATGCTGAGTTTAGAATTTCCACCAGTTAACCAGTACATTTGTCTTCTTTTTATCCGCATTTTGTCTATAATTGATTTAGCACGTTGCTTCCATGTGAATTGTGTGCCTAAGTGGAGTCCTAGGTATTTAACTTGCCTTGTTTGTGTTATGTGCGTGCCATTCCGTGCGGATATTTGGTGGTTTCCGTTTTCTTAGTGTAAATGTAATATGGTTGCATTTACTGGTGTTTGCTTTTATTCGTTTATCTTGTAGTCATTTTTCTATTTTTCTGATGTGCTCTTGTAGTAATTTGACAGTTGTTTCTGAATTACTGTGCCTGACTGAAACAACTACTGAGTGGAAAAAAAAGATAACGCTGATGCAACGAAACACACGGTGATCCCATAAAACGGTCGGTAGCATACGTACAGGCTGATCACGTTGTTCGATTAAAAACAACACCAAGTGTCGTCCGTGCGAGCGGTAAATAACCTGTCGTCATTAGAGGAACCTTTCGATCTATCGAATGAAAAAGAATGGCGTCTCTTAATCGGTCATCCAATCGGTTAATGCACCGTTCGTGGTGGCGCGCACGGTAAACTAAATAAATGGTTCCGATTCTCTTTCCCGTTCTTTCCCGCGCGATACCTTTTCATTTCGTTCTTTCAAAGACACCAACCGTGATTCCATTTGAAATCAGTGAAAATACGCTTTCGCTACGGTCTCTTAGCGTGCTTTTTTTTTTATAACGTTTATTGACCAGTAGAAGAGTATTACATGTGTGTGTTGTTCACAATAAACAATGAATTTCGGTTGTGGTATAGTTTAGGCAAAAGTACCGATACGTGGCGGTACGACATAGCCATACAATGTTTTGTGTGTCGAAATTACATATTTTAGTGTTACTATTTTTAAATTAATTTAAATTTAAGTCGCTGTAGAGCCGTGCTTATATACGATATCGGTTTTTCTTCCTATCTCTGTCCTGAAAACCTGGTCGCAAAAACAGGACAGTATCTCTTGGCGTGAACTGAAAGGAATATGACCTATCGCATAAGGGAAAATATACAAATAATCGACATATGCGTGTATAACACTTTAATAACTGATAAACTTTGCTGTTAGAATTCGTTTACGCCTCTCAATTTCGTCGAAGAGGAGAAAAATATTAGAAATGACGAGCGAAACTATAGCCACGAAAGAAAAACGAAAATAGAGTACACGCGAACTTGACCATGTTTCCCAGGTTTTTTCCTTCGTAAGTTTAACCCCTCTGCTCCCCCCCCCCCTTCCATGCCCGCTCGTCCCCACGGATTTATCTGATTCAATCTATATGCAAATCAATTATAATGGTAAATTAACGGTTGACCTAGACTGTTAGGTAGATATATCTCGGCCGACGATTATCTTGCCAGCATGTTCGTTGCTAGTTTCGCAATTATGACCCAGTCGTTGTAATGACTGTTTAGTCACCGCTAGCTCCGCGGGGCAATTTAATTATCATCGAGCTGCGAGATCAGTGGTCTCGGCCGGTGTATCGTCGTGCCAGTTCCTCGACCGGCCATGCGGGAAAGCCGATCGGTACGTGTACGAAGAAATTATGTTGTTGCCGCACCAGCAAACGGAACGTGTAATTCGACTTTATTAGTTCGCTTGGCAGAGGTTGATATCATCGGAGATATTTAACATTCGTGGGTTATTAAATCGTATCTCGAAGGAAAAGTAACGATTACAAGATTTGTAATATCGGTATTTACCTGGCAAATAGCAGGGTTTTTCGGTAATTATTAGATATCGAAAGAGAACAATCTTTGTTAACACTGGAATTCTAACGAAACAATTTGCCGAATGTAAATCGTGGAATTTGCCACATCGGCAATACGTGGTACAGATTTTCGCGAATATTAGGTATCGAAGGAGAACAATTTCATTTAAAACAGAAAGTGGAGCGGAGCCGGCCACTTCAATTCTCGAAAAGGAATTTTCATTTTCATTCCATTGTCAATATATTGAATTTTGATTTTCCGCGAATGAAACTCTACCCGAGTTAACCATACGTAAAACCTATTTTCAAGAATAACTGTCAGTACTATTCCCTATTACCAATCCTATACTGAAATTGTTCATCCGCCTATTAAACGTTTATCCCTCTAACTTCACATATTTTAATCCATCGGTGAGCATTCGACGCACGTAGCCTTCCGCCGGTTAAAATTACGCTCTCAATCTGCTGAAAGATTGAATGGACGTCCATTTATAGCAAATGTACCGGTACCCGGCCGTACGATAACAAACGAATTGAAGAAAGGGGGTGGTAGGAGGATGGGAGAAGTAGCGTGGAAAGAAAAGTGGCGTACATGAGCGCGATCCTATAACTACCACCTTTAGGCGTATCTTCGGCCGGGTAACAGCGAGTACAACACCAAGTCCATTCAATCTAATACTTCTACGGGTAGGACGGTGGTCCGGGGAGGGCAAGCTAGCAACAACCATTTGAACCCACACAGCCAAAGGGGTCGACACGAACGTGGTTAGGGGCAGTTTAATATCGGATAATTGAATCCGAACCTCCCACCCCCTGGCCACACGACCTCTGGCTCACTCCTGGCCACGAAGAAACGAGACAGAGACGAACGGAGAGTGGCAATGAGAGAGAAAGCGAGAGACAAAGTGGAGAGACTAGGAACGAGCGAGAAAGGGTATAGTAGACTAGAAAGCGGAGATAAAGAACGACTCGAATAAAAAGAGGGAGGGAGACGGCCAGGGCTGATAGAAATAGAAACTGGTGGACGAAGAGGATGAGGAAAGAAATCGAAATGTAGAGGAAAATAAGAAGTAGGAAGGGAAAAAGGATAACTGTGACAAGGAGTAGAGTAGCGAGTATGTGGCCAGAGTTGGTTACTACCTCTTATTGCAACTTCATCGAACGAAACAAATAGAGGAAACACAGCGTAGTTCAAAGATGGAGGAACGAAGGAAGGGCGGCCCAATTTGCAGCGAGTATTACATCGAAGATCGACCGTAAAGGAATCCAAGCATATCTTCGCGATTAATTCGAGCGAACTTTATCTTCGTACGAAAGAAAGGACGATGGATAAGCATTCCAAGCTAGGCAACGCAATCCCATTCCGGCCAATAAGAGTAAATTAAAGCCGATGTGGAGACCGGTGGGTGCTAACAATTCGAACTGTCCAGCGTTGCTCTAAATGGCCCCGATATATGTGTCTTTCCGTATCTGCGTCTCTTTTCCTCCTCGCCAGTTTTTTCTTTCGCCTTTCACGCGATATAAGTCGGAACTCGTCCGGTCCCTGGCACCCAACCCTCCACCCCTGACCCCGTCGCGGCTCTCTATACACATAGTTAAAATAGTAGCGGCCTGTGGAATGCGGGACCGCGCACAATTTATTTGGCCAACGTAAATTTTCTGCCGACGAATCCCCCTGGGAAGTTATTTAATTTCGGGGCCGATTCTCAGATCTGGAGAACCCGCTGCTGTTAACGGCTCAGACTTTTTCACCCTTTTACCTGGCCGGCGCTTCTGGAAATTTATGTCACAGCACGGTGTACCGTTCAGGAATTGTCCGGATCGTATGCCGAACTCCATTCCTTTCCCTCGTTTGCGTCCTATGGACCGATCTCCAGAGACTATTTCGTATAATAGTTTCTCGTAATCGTCGCTGGTTTCACCCTTTCGCGACGAGAGTGAAAAACTCAAGCCACGAAATTTCGTATTACAAATGTCACATTTTAAGTATCACCATACGCAATGCAATTATCGATACTTGTATCCGATAAAATGTTGAAACGCGAGCTACCTTCGTAATAAGAGATTATTATTTTTCAAATCGTTCGTTCTGAATTCTTCGTCATTCGAGTATATCGTCGATACGTTAATATCGAGTAAAGTTTAAAACAAACTGTAATATTCTCTAATCGTAAGTCGATTAAAAACGAAACGGCGTTTTCTGTCGTGCAGAAAAATGGTATATACAATTCATAAAAGCGAGATTGGACCTATCAAATTGACCATAGGCAATTATGCCCGTCGGTTGGAATGAGGATGATAGAGAAAAGTATCGCGAGATGGGGGCGGTATCGTTGAAATGCAGTCGTCATAATGACCCCTGCGATATACACAGGATACGAGTGTATACAATGACGACGGGGATACGCGCGGAAAAAATCAGCCGGCGACTGGGATTTCGTTTAATTAATTTTTTAATTACAAACTCATCGAAATGAGTCGGCGAACAGCGACAGCGGACGACGACGGCTCGTATCGACCAATCCAGAATTTTTGATGTGATTGATGGGCGGCGAGGAGGGCCGCAAGAACGAGCCCCGTCGATACGATCATGATTATTATTAATTTTACAGGTATTATTGGTTATCGTTTATATTTATTCAGTACTATCCGGTTGGTCCACCCCTCCCCTTCACCCTGTCAACCCTCTCGTCCCACACCATCGTCCATATTTGCCTCCACGCCGCAGGATAGAGGCGAAGTTGCGTATAGGTTGGGACGATGCCGCGGAGAGAGACGGCTGTATTTACAAGCTCACAAAGCAACGATACGCAATATTAAAATGTACGGGTAAATTAAAAGTAGAAGCTGCGTGGAATCGACTAATAAAAAATTATTTCGTCGCAGCTGCAGTCTGACCGGCGCGATTAAATGTCGTCGAGTATCGTAACTTTCGATGACCGTCCGGGGGAAAAACGAACAAAGAGAGAAACGATCCACGCAAAGATCTGTTAAATATATTTTATTAATCGTTGAACGCTTATTCGCTGAAACAGATGAAGAACTCTTCGCACTGTGCCTCGTCGAGCTTGTGTAACGAACTTTGTAGATGTTGCTGTTGGAGGAGAAAATTAGGAAAATAGTAAAGAAGAATTAAGGGAAGAGGAGATGCAGGAATGGGGAAAAGTGTAAACGCGATCAATGGAAGATCGAAAATCGAAGGTTTCGGCGGCGAGGGTTAAACTCTGCCCTTCGGTCCTGCGAAGGTTACGGAAAAGGCGTGAGAAAGAAATGAAAGGTCTGCGAAGAGAAAAGCTCTCTTTTATTAAACGAAAAATTGGATCGTGCTTGTCGGAATGCAATATTTCGACGGATTCATTTGGTGGAAACATTTCTTCCTCGGGAAAAAATTCAATCAAATCCAGAAGGTGAGGTAGGAAGGTAGAGGAGGGTGACAGAGAGTGGAAGAGGAAAGAAGAGAGGAGAAGCGAAAACACGCTAACGTCGGTCGGGAAGCGAAGAGAAGAGGAGAAGGAGCGAGAAGAAAAGTACGAAAAGTTCGAAGAGCAAAAAGTCACGTCGGGCCCGGGTATCGAAATATTTACAAGCTATCGAGCGGTATTATTTCATTGGCGGCGGTCGATCCTTTCAACGTGACCGTTGCAAAATTCAATCTCATTGATCGATCGCCACGGTCGTTTATAACTTCGTCGAAATTGCATCGTTAGCGGCGCGGTGAGGTATCGATCAACGGCGCGGCTCATTATTTCTCTCCGGCTTCGCTGCAAATGATACTTTCTTCGAAAGCAGACAGATTGCGTACAAAATTCCAGGACGGACCGCCGTTAATATTCCTACCAGACGATGCACATTATTCTCATTACCTCATTAACACACACCGGCCGCCACTCCATCTCGTTACGACAGAGATCGCGCGTGTATCTTCTTTCTTTTTCCCTTACACACCTCGTACGTGCGTCACCTTTCTTACAAAGGTACAAAGTGTTTCATAACAACTGGTCAATCGAGGAAGATGTAGCAAAATATGATGAAGAAACATTTCTTTTTTTTTTTTTTTCTAGTAAACGATTTCGTTTTATTTTTTAATACAGAAGGTTTAAGATAGATTAGTCTATTGTAATCAATCCTGCAATTAGTTATGAATCTTATAGGCTTCTATCGCATTTACTAAAAATACTACAAGATCAAACAATATACAGAAAAAATAAGATCTCATCTTTTCATCACCTATTACTTAATCGACCTATACTTCTGCGACACCTTATACATAAATACCGTACAAGGTTCCACGACGAACGTCTTAAACACGCGAACTTCAACGAGCAAGAACAAAGCGTCCCTACTGGCGAACGCGTTGCTGTAATTTTTCCAGCTCGAATTTCCGGAAGCCGAAACAACGACGAAGAGGAATTCCTTCGAGGATCGAGATCCCGAGTCCTGTCCGCGAGTGAATTTTCACTTTGGCCCGGGTGATGAGCCACCATTACGGTGATTTACTTAATGAGCACAGCGACATACCAGCCAAGGGAGAAAGAAGAACGAGTCGCGATGGCCATCGGACTAAGCACGATAGAGAGGGTTAAAAGTAAGGCACGCATTGTCTTCGAGAGGGCCAGGCCGAGAGAAAGTGTGTCGAAAAACAATGGTGTGTTCAACCCCTATCCGTATGCCCGTTCTTTTCGCTCGTCCTTTCCTCTCTTTTCTTCCCGGATCCTCGTCCGCACCTTGAGGTCTTGATGAAAACGTGACCTAGTATGATTCTGCTGCAGCTACCTGCTGTACCGACTGTGCTTCTCATCCCTAAAAGGCGCTCTCTGGAAATCCGCTGGCGTTGTTTCGTCCATTTTTCGTTGTTTCGTGAATAATGAATTTCTTCTTCTTTTTCCCCCTGTTTTCTTTTCTTTTTTTCTTTCTGCCGTTTTATTTATGCTTCTATTATGACGAGGCTTCATTTCAGAGGGAGAGACTCGAATATCAAGTAAGCCTGTTAGTCTTATCGAGGAAAGGTTATCTTGTAAGCTTATCAATCGTTGTATCAGAGACCATTACGTCGCAATGCGACACAATCTACAAGCGTGCACGGGGCCGAGGTAACGAAATTAATTTTTTGCGTGACCGTTCGATCGAACCGCATTCAAGAAGCGGCGCACGCGGCCCGCTTAAGGAGCCACTCGTTGCGGCCAGTTAGAGGCGAGTGTCGCTGGTACCGAGCAGCACGGATCAATTTATTCCTTAATTTACATTTCTTTAGAAATCTTTTTACCCTCTGTCCCGCCCCGTGCCCACCGTCCCTCCGCGGTTATTTACGACATGTCGTGATAGCATGGCCGCTACCCCGGCCAGGATTAATGTCGCGACCTTAATTCATTGCCGAAGCTACCTCGACCTCTTGGCCAGCTTCTCGAACAGTACGTTTTCGTGCTTGTCGTGAACGGTAATGAGTTTCTTAACGAAATTCCAATCTCAAAAAGGATCGATATTTTCATTTGCCTACTGTTCGATTGAATAACGATACCTCTTAAAGTTTAACATATTTGCTGCTATCGATGCATACGTTGCTTTATATTAATTATCTGAAATTCAATTGCCAGACTGCCGGTAATAAATGAGCTGCTCAGAAGTCGTGCCGGTCAACTCCACTTTTTATCAGAATTTCTCAATTTCATTATATAAATACACGATTAATGTTCAAGCTCCGAAAACAAATTACTTATTTCCATGTGTTCATTTGTTACAACAAGAAGAGATGAATAGTCAAACTTTAGCAACAACGTACGTCATTCAAATGTTGAAACACGGATTTCTTTATGAAAAAAAAAAAATGGTCTAAGATAACAGTTTCTGTTCTGAAATCGTTTTCGAGTACCAAAGCTGTGTGATGTCGCCTGGTTAAAAAAACAACAGAAAGAAGTTATCGATTTGCATGGCAGGCAGAGGGCGGGAAAAGGAGCAAACTAATTACGTGGATTAAACAAGAGAAATGACCTTGTCATATTCATCCAGGCCAGACTCGAAACAAGCGGCGGATGGAGAGAGCAGCGACGCACCGGCACATCGGTCTCCGGGCGTTCGAACCGGTTCGAGAGTGTCTTTCCAAGGGTTGTAGAACATTCCCACTAAAATATAAAGTGGCTTTCGGGGTGGCATAGCAATGGGGTGCCTATCGCATGCATTCACCCAGGGACGCAAACGTGGGGGTGCTATTGATCGACTGGAGAGCCAGTCAACCCTCTCGGCCCTGCACGCGCGCGTAAAGCTCACATGTAAAATCATATATGTATACGCACCTGCACAACGGCCGACGCATCTGTGCCTGTAGGTCGTGCAAACGAACGCGAAAGGTGGAAGGTTTAATGTCTAACTTTCGGCTTTTCGTGCGTAACAGCCCGTCCAGGTCTTTTCCGTTCGCATCAACCGATCACCCGATATACGAACGTCTAAAAGAAGAATTCCGTGACGCGCTTATTTTACAGTAGAAAAAACATAGTATGTTCACGAGTACAGATCAAACGAGTTAAAAGCATGATTTCTATTATGATAAAGTCACATTTGTTAATATAAAAAATGTCTAAGCGTCCTGCAGAGCTCGATTTGTTGCCTGAACCGGTATCTGTTCCCAAATCACGAAATTACAAAGCACAATCTTATATCATGTTTCATCGTAAATCTACGACTCTTCGGTACACCAACGATCAACGAGTCAGACATCGATCTGTAGAAATTCTTGAAATTTTTACTTCTCCATAGGATCGGAACCCGCCATTCCAGTAAGTCTTTATCGCGTTATATTGCGACTGCAATTTTTCTCATAGAGCCAATTCGTTATAGGTCTTTGCGCGAGCATCGGCGAGGTTTGGCTGAAAGGTGGAGAAACGACGGTGCTGGGACGGCGAAGGGTCGTTTGGAGGGGGGTAATGAAATTGCACTCATCGTGTGAAATTTAATATTAATCCTGGATGTAATATGAGCGGACGCAGCGGTGCTCAAGCGTCGCGGAAACGAGCGTCACTTTCGTAAGGTTCCAAAGAATCGACGCCGGTAGCATCGACGTGACACGGTCGCGCCGCCATACCACGTTGGCCCGCCGTCAATCTGTAAAGCGATTATCGCGTCATTTTATCTCGCGATTGCCTTCGCTGCAATTTCTTTGCCCCTCTCCACCCTCTTTCGCCAGTTCCGCGATAATCTCGTCGTCGTTGGACGATTTTTCTTACGAATCACGACGATCTGGTTGCACCAATACAGCCTGTGTGCACCTGGTGAGATTCGTAATTGGATAGGATAAGATCGACCACCGGACAAAAACGAGACGTTATCTAACGGTTACATCGATCCGGAATTGAATGCAGAAACAGGAAAGGTGAACGCATTAACGATCGCATAGAACGATAATAATCGAGTAATTTTGTGTGAATGTTGTCGAGCGATTTTGACATCCGAACACCATAGAAACAAAATATTGGAAAGTTTACGATACACCGGTCGATTATTGGAAGGGAGACGTTGGGCACCGCAACGACCTCGTTCAAGTGACGAGCGTCCGTTAAAATATTAATACTCGACTTTTAATGAGAGCTGCTCGTCTTCTCTCTTATGGAGCGAGCGCTTGGTGCCCTCTGCCCTTTGCAGCTTCTCCCCCTTTTGCGTTTCATCGCTGTCGTACCCTCTTTCCCCATTCTCTACTTGTCACGATCCAATAAATGCCGCACGAAGAATCTTCACTCGCGAATTTCCCTCCATCCGCGTTATGCTCGCTCCCATCACTGAATTCGGATACCGTGTTCGAAAATCAAATTCTCCGGTGTAATCGTTTCCGGCCGCCCTCGATTAAATTCTTCAACGACCATGGACAATAGTGTCCCGCGTGCTTCCAGCCGATTCTTAAACTCCAGTTATAGCACACTGATAACCCATTGAATCCCGGAGTTTTATGACCTTACGGCACCGATCGATCCAGTACAAGTGTCTTCTTACATTTGCTAAGTGGTTGGAGAAATTGCTTTTTATTGCAAGAAATATTTCGGATTAACTGATCGACTTGTGTTTACAAAGTAGGAGATTTAGATGCACTTAACTAGATAAGATCATACAGATACATTTTCCCTTCATTAATATATTCTTCTAATAGCGTTGACAAAAATTATTAAATTTTCTGTGCGATACCTGTATCGACGCAATGTGGTATTACAAACTACATATACAAAATCTGGCAAACTCTTTTCTAAGCTACTGAATCCTTGCTCTCGTAAGTCGAATACTTTTTTAACAAGTTATTCGTGACAACGTTCAATTTAGAAATTACCCTCTCCCTACGACTGGCGGTAATCTATCGTTCTAATTAACCCCCTCCTGCTTCAAGCCTCTGCCGAACTTCTAAATTGCAGCACAACCATACCACCCCCGACCCTCAAGAAGATACTCGAGGCCGATAAAATATCTTACTCAACGTTCCCCCTAATCGAACAATCGTCGAGGTAACGTAGGCCACGCTCGAGCACAAAGGACTAAATCATCGCGAAACCCAATCAATGTCTGGTGTACAATGCAATTACAAATCGCTGTACAATTTCTTCCCTCGACCCGGCACGATCACCTCTCGCGAGGACCTTCTGCTCTGCGAATCAAGGACCTCGATTTATCTTTACCCACGCTCTCTCTCTCTCTCTCTCTCTCTCTCTTCGTTCTTCGTCTTTGTTTCGCACTCGTCCCAGGACCGTCGCCGACTATGCTCACCGGCACACGTCGGTCCGTCTCTCTTATTCCTTCTTCTTGCGGTGTTCTTCCTTGTCGTTGCGCACGGCGATCGGCGCCACCACCTAGCTTAGTCCTGTGCTACCTCCTGTCGCAAGCTGCCAGCCTAATCACGGCAGGACGTTTTCGCGCCTTCTGCGCCCGCCGATAGCGCCGACACAGCCCCCACTACCGAGTCCTAACTCGCCTTCCACTGCGAGTTCCGCTGACCGCAAGTCCTCGCGGCGAAGGATTCGCGTGAAAGTTACCCGACAACTCTTTCGCGCCACGCTGGTTCCGCTTCCCTCTGTGCGCCTCTTGGCGACAACAGCGACGAACATCGTGCACCATTAAAGACGTTATAGACGAACGATGATGCAGGTTGGAGAATGTTAGAAAGCAGGATGGCAGCGTGGTCGACGATCGGTTCTTCGTTGTTAATAAGTAATTTGTCTTGGTATATGAATTCGATAAAGGAATGATGATTGATGAGTAAATAAGCGAACCCTTTCACTGCCGATGAGAGCGACGATGTGTAACAATAATTGTATCGGAAAATTTAAAATAACTTTCCACGTGGGTTCTGGATATAATTATTTATCTATTGCTAATGTAACTTTCGCTTAAGAATAAATAAAATATGAAAGGTTTTTGTTGGAAAATCCTTTAAATGCAAAAATTTGTAAAATAAAAAGAATGAAAGTAACGTATAGGTAGAAAGATGCATCGAGTGTTACAGATTTTTGCAGAATTTTTATGTTTTTCGAACGAGAATGGATTAGATATTGATATAAAGAGCACGGTAGCGGAATCGCATGAAAATTTTGCAAACTCAAGATTTTTCCATTAAATTTTACACAAACCGTTCTCTTCTAACTATCGGTCTAATAAAAATCGGGTCCACCAAAGCAGTCATGTAAAAATTGAATGTATATTCTGTGCGAAAAAATTCATTTATAACTAAAATTAGTCTAATAAAACATTCTTCGTTTTAAAAGTTAGAACATAGACAGAACATAATTGATACAAAAGACTATTTATTATCTATCTATCTATTAGTATCTATCTAGGTACTTCACGTACTCGATACTAATACAAATAGCTAACCTATCAAGTTATAAAACAGTCTAATGGACGAAAATCCGAATATCAAAATAGTCTGAGATCAAAATCACATATCTATTTCAACGTCAAACGTAATCGTAAACTACTATCTTTCAAAGTACCGAATATTAATCTATCAAAATCATATACGCTCCTGGTCGAAACAAACTTTTTCTAAACGATAAGAATAATACGTTTAAATATAAAATTTAGTTAAATATCTAAATATAATTAAGCTTCCAATACCATAAAATTGAAGAAATAAAATAAAATTGTACAGTATCAACTACACTTTATAGCATAAAAGAATATCACGAATAAGATATCTATCGACTTAAAGAATTCATTCTTTCCTCTTAAATTTTAAGATGCTCTGATCTTTAAGATGATCTGATTTCAGATAGGAGCGTATATCGAATAATTATTTTACCGGATAATATTCCTATATCCTCGTTCTATCTTTCTCGGACCCCATTTCCGGAAACAGTTACCTCGCGCTAGCTTTTCGGACAAGCCTTCTTAAGGGACTATCAGACCATAATACGTTAGATTAATTAACGTAATCGTAATGAGACGATCTCATCTCGACGCACAATGTGGGCTACCCGATATCGCAAGTGTCTTGATGTCCTCGTGCGTGCACACGGCAACATCTACCTGTAATACGTCCACGCGAACGGCCCGCGCGCGCGCACACATACAGGTCAGCCGTGTATTACTGACAAGATAGGTCGAACAATGGCTTCCATTACGGCTAGAGACTGGTTGAGTTAATGGGCAAATTGTCTGCTAAGTCATTTAAAGGGCTAAACCCGGTGCAGGCGCAGGCCTCGCTCTAGTCTCTTCACGCGGTTTGCTGACAATCGATGCAATTAGATCGATGGTGCGCCGCCTAAGACCCGATAACCTCGCGAAATTTTCGACCGGAATACGCGGAAAGTTCGATTGAATTGCGATCTCTGATCGGTCGACGTTGGTTAACCGGATTATCTTTGATAAAAGATTTCCTGCAGACCGAATTAGAAAATTAGAAGCTTGAGACACTAAGCTTCTTGAAGATTACTAATTCAAACAGACACGACATAAGGAAACTTTGACTTTGTCGTGAACGTGAACTCAGCACCATGTAATCGCGATATCTGCCGATATAAATAGATTGCGGATGTTTATGCATTTGCAGATAATTTAAAAATGGAAGATGTATATAATATGCAAGAATATATGAAATAAGTAAAATATTAGGTTGTCCGAATAATTTCTTTCGTTTTATAAGGAAATAATAGACGCACAATGTTTTTTGTTTTATATTAGTTTATTGAATTATGCACGAACGTAATAATAGAAATAGAACGAAATGGATCATACCTAATTCAATAAAATAATATAAAACAGAAATTGTTGTCCATCTATTATCATCTTATGAAACGAAAGAAACTTTTCGGACAACCTAATAGAACGCACACAAGAATATTTATTGTCTATAACAAATCTCTATATTTAGTTCTCGTTTCTGTGGTTATATTCATAAGAACGTAAAATTCCTACAAACATCCGCAGTCTAGTTATGAATTTGCGTAGAACTGACTAGTCACTATGTATTATGTTTATTACGACACAACAACTGACCCGTTTCTTCTTCCGGACATCGAATAGTGAATACGCAAATCAAATGTATGTATATTTTATTCTGTATACTAAAATGTATCTATTCGAATACATTATTCGATTACATTCGATTACAAGATACGTTATTCGAAACTAAATTTTAAAAGTCCATCGATAGCAAATATTCGTGTGTCCTATGTATATGATTGCGTGAGAGAAACTTGTTCTATCGATACGTTTCTGTTTGGCATACAAATTTCCATTACTAAGCGTTAACGAGTAGAAGCAATTGAGAAGTATAAATTCACATATCGATTCTATGTCTATACTAATTTTAACAAAAATTTCACAAAAATTGTTTATGTAATAGCACGTCAAAATGAAGTAAGAAAAAGTGGTTTACCTAATAGAAATATGCAAATAACAAAACGAGAACGTACAAACTCTGACATTTAAGCCTGGCGCAACAAATAAAGACCTACCCTACGCACATTCTCCCAGCAAAGCAAGTTCAAGGACCATCGACATCGAGCGTAAACAGGAGGGTAGCGGCAGCGAGTAGAGGGTGGGGGTTGTGAAATGCGGCAAGGCAACAATATGCTACAAGTTCGTTGATCGTAACAAGGGTACTCACTCTGGCTGGCAGGACGTTTTCCTAGCAGCACCAGTTCCGAGTGATCCTCTTCGCTTATCTCCGGTTCGCGGCACTACGTCGTGCTCGTTCCTTCTCGGCCGGTTATAGGATGCACCACTGATCGATCGCGACACGACCACGTGGCGATCACGAGCGAGCCGTCCAATGGGGAGACAGGAGCGAGCGAAAAAGAATAAACAGAAAACGATCGTGCACGAAGCTCTTTCGAATTTATTAATCGCGATGACGAAAATTCTACAGTCTATATATGGAAATTTATTCCAAATGTTTATTTAAAGTTTAATTGAACTTTATTCGATAACATCGTTCGTTAAGTGGCAGTAATTTCACAGCGAATAATTCTTCAAAGTAAAATTGGATACCGCTGATTTTTGTTAATTGCTGGTTAATTGCAAGTATACACGATGACGATACGAAAACACGTGACACCGCGACGGTTGCCCGCGGCTGACTGAAACGACGGGGGAAGAAACGTCAGGAGTGTGCGCTCCCGAGTTCTCCTGGGACCGACTAATTCGGTCGAGAACACGTTCCAATTAAATTCTCCAAAGTTCGTTCCTAGTGTGATTTTTTCCACGGAAATGTGTAAATAGATTCTGAATGAGACGAAGAAGTCTGACGAGAGATGATTGCAAGAAAGGGACGTAATATCGCTTTGCAGCGGAGAAGAACGTCGATGCTCGCCTGCTCGTGGCGGGCTTTTTTCGAGCAGAGACGGATAACCGCACGGTCTGGGCGCCGCGGAGCGACTGCGAGCCACCGCGTAAGGAAGCCTCCGTGCCATCTAGCGGAACCCGCCGGAAAACGCGACCCTTCTACTCGTACGCGCTGGAGGGGACGACGATAGAGGGGAAGACGATCCATTTCTACGCTTCTCTATAATTCTCTTTCTCTATGTGTGTCTGTGTTACTTTGGGGTATATTTCTGAATGCCTGTGCTATTGTATCCCCTAAATACTAGCGATGAAACTTTTATGCGATTTCAGACAATGAGGAACATCGGAAATCGGAAGCACCAAGTCTGACGTCTCACGACCATTGTGCGCTAATGTTCGTGCCCAAGGATCGGGCATCGATCGCTACTTGTGCAACGATCGAAGACACGGTTTAGCGAACTATGACGAGGAAAGATCGAGCGCTTGGTAAGAATCGGTGTACGAGGATGTAGAAATAATTGAGACGAATGGTTGGATGTACGAACATCCCTGAAGCCATGGCGGTCAACTGCATAAATTGAAATGCAAAGAGAAATGACGAGCATAGACATTATCTTCTCAAACTTATCTTGGAATTTCCGATTACTTATGCTGTTTTTCTGCGGTAAATACCTTCATGGCAATAAGTCCGTTGCTTGTTAAAATTCAATTTTCAAAATTTTATACAATATGGAATCGATTAGTTTGATTGGTAATATCAATTATTAGGAATGAGATAGATGGAGAACTGATGCAGTTGTTTAAGTTGGATATTGAAATATCGTCCACTTAGGATCATAGAAACTCAAGAAGAACAGCAACGATAAACTACATTTTCATCGCAACAAAATTTCCCAACTAGTAATTATCATTTGTTATTCAGAAAGATTTCACCTAAATACCTAAGGCTATGGTTATAGCGGATAAGTATTCGAACGAACTAGTGTTCTAATGAACTCAATACGTCAATGTATGATCAATCAAATATGTATACGACTCTTACATATTCGTAAATCTGTAAATATTTTATTATTATGATGCTAGTTTTCCCAAATACTCATTCACTGTCAAACATAGTTTAAAAGAAAATATAAAGATTGGGAGGAAGCACGATCTGGAACGGTACGAAAGCCGCCTAGACGATGCAAGTAGATTCAGCCAGCGCGGTCCAGACAGCACTAGCGGCCGAAACCTCGTGGTGCCTCGTCTCGGGTTCCGTGCCCCACCAGCACGAAGTGCGGAAAGCGTACGCGGAAGCGCGGAAAAGCCGCAGGTGCGGGAGGCGGGGCGTGCGGCGCAAGCGCAGGTGCAAACCACACCTCCGCAAGCTCGGCCAGGGAGGAGCGAGACGCAAGAGAATCCGCAGAGAGGCTCGTGATTGGCGACTGTGTTCACCTGCTTGGTCCCGGTGTCCTTGCCGTTCTTCACCCCGTTCCCCTGATCCATCCCTCTCTACTGGCCAGAAAGACTCCCCCCGTTTCCTCGTCCATTCCTCCCCCGCGGCGAATACGGAATCTATTAATACACCTGCATGATGTTAGTAATCACCTTGCACCCCCCACCACACGACTGATCTTCGTTTCATGACCGGTCACATCAGTTCTGGACCGATAAGGCGTGCACACGTCTTTCACACAGACTTGAAACTTTGCTATAGGGAGAACGAATAACGATGACGTTGTCTGATGACGAATTTATGTGATAGAATGTGCATGTACGTTGGTTGCATTGTTGCATCGAATCGATAGTAGTCAGACATTCAGTAGAGAAAAGGAGATTTTCTTCTAGTAAAGAAGATAAGGACATAGGATGGTACATTATCAATTATTAGCACGTATTTTAGTCGAGAAGTAATAATTTTTATTTTATTTGATATTTCACGTTAGAAAGCATACCGTGAAAGTGGAAAGTAAATATACATTCTCTGAAAATGACGAATCATTTTTGGCTGTCACTGTATATGATGGGAGTAAAATAAATAGGAAATGTAAACAGTGGAAGACATCTAATTCGTACTAAGTATCATCATGTGTCCTAATACTTATAGCCGACAGTATAAGGGGTGAGAAGACGAACTCGCTGTCGTAATTCAACAGTCTGATTAGTTAACACAAATACGATAGTTGAAAATTGTTTAGAATGCTTTCTCAATGTATTATAATAGAAATATCTCACAATGATAGGAAGTTTTCGCATGTGAACTTCGCTGGGAACCGAAACGCTCGAACATACGTGTCTGACACTGATAGACAATTCTACTTTAACGCGAACCAACTGTCCTCGATGATCTTGGAAATATATCGATACCGATAACTATTAGAATATTTTGATAGGATCTTGATAAAAGAACAACGAAGAACTGAAAATTGATGAAATCTTTATTTCTTAATTATTATTGAAAAAAGTTTTGATCGATGGTATTTAATTGTTTTAAAAGAAATATCATAAATTCTTGTTTCGTACGTATCGTAATAGTTTCTTGAAAATTGATTGAATATGTATATTTGTGATACAAAATAAAAGATGTATTTCTTTGGGAGAAGCATTCATCTAATTAAAAGTTGATTCATGATTTTCATCGCAAACACGGAACATGGTAGGCAAGCCGGTTACAGCGTAGCCAGTTTTTGTTTTCCGTAGAAGATTTGATGTGATCTGTTGGAAGGACAGTTACGATGCTCTGTATGAAAGTTGGCAGCAGGAGGAATTAATTACCCAGGAAGCCAGACGGAGCACTTTGATGTCCGACTGGCTTCCGGCGAGCCACGTAAGGGCCAAGGTAATCGACTTTGCTCGTTTGAGCACAAGTCGTAGCTAACCACCTACGGCAGTGGATAACCTATGTGACAGACAGACGGCTGCCGTAGCTGCTTCAAAAGCGCACGCAACATCGAATAACATTGCTATTAACTTCTGCCCTGTCGCTTATCTGTCGCTCGGAAATTACAAAGATCAACCGCGATGCACGGTAAGCGTAGTCCTCTCCACAAAATATCGACGATATTTCTGTGAATTTTACGACATAAACCTGATAAACTTGCGGATCTTTGAATTTTATATTAATTCTTTTAAATTACGATAAGAATCTGATAAACTTGTAAGTCTTCGAATTTGTTATTATATATAATTCTTTTAAAATTAAAATTTATATATACCTAAATAAAGTACAAGTCTAAATAAAATGTTATACGAGTAAAACTCAATGACAACGTATAATAATATTCTGTGACAAAGTAATCCGGCGATATTTCGTTTTGCAAAAAAATTCTTCGAAAAAAAGAATGTGAAAGCATGTATATCACAAGGGAAGCGCAAAATAACGGGAAAAATACTGTAATATATTAACTAAGAGGATGAATTTGCAGCGTGCTAGGCAGTGCCGAACAATGGTTCGCGCTGGAAACTTTAAAAAGAGCAAAGGTTAGGCCACTACCGTGTTCTGCACATAAATTATTTAGAACGTCAGAATGTCACGTGTTCGTAACGCGTCCTACGCTCGTTCCATTCTACATCCCAATTTCAGAAACCATCATTTACCTCCAACAATAATAAAATCCATTTTACTCGTCGCATTACTAAATCCAAATATACCACAAACAAAACTAATCCATGAAAATCCATTTTTCAATCTATTCGAAACGATCGCTATCGCTTATCTTGCTATATCGATTCTACGTAATAGAAGTATACAAAGGACCGAAGGAGGACACTTGCCAAGCATAAAATGGCTCTCCCTAAACGGAAGCCAAGCCAGGCTGGATCGACTCGCGGAACATAGTTAAGTCGGCGAGGCGCTAAGGGAAAGAACAATGGCTTATATAATGAGGCCGAGTGGCGTGGCGCAAAATAACACGTGGAAAACTCTCCGGCGGAAATCCGGCTTTCCTCCGGGGACGAAATAATTACCTCGTGCAAATATTCGTAGGCACTCTTGCGCCCTATCCACTCTTCAACCTCCTCCAACCCCACCGCTCTCCTCCGCTTTATCCCTTCATGGAAGGTTTGGTCAAGATTTACATAAGAATAACCTGGAACAACAATCCCTCGAACAATTACCTCCGTATTTAGCCGGCCATCGTCCCCCTCCAGGATCTCCTGCGACCGTATTATTCTAATAAGCCGTGCCGTCCTATCCAACAATGATATCCGTTTCGCCCGGGGATATACGTAGACTAAAATTATTCCTTTTATTTTTGAATCGCCCAGCGGGTCACGGTACTTCGCCCCCTTCTTGTTCCACACGCTGGCCGGTCCGAGGTCTGACCGAGCTCGTGCGATTTAATTAATGCCACGACCATTGTTTTTGGATAGAGACGCTCCTATTGTTCGATGTATATACACGCGTACCACTACCACGATCCACTCGCTGCTTCAAAATTTCATAATACGTCCCATTTCGGATAGTAACATGTTAACCCCTTTTTTTCACTAGGATGAATTTCGGGACGACAAAAAGAGCTTATGGCGCGCATACAGGAGTTGATAGCACTTGTACGAAATTATATAGCATTAGATGAAGTGATGTTTGTTGGTGACTCGTTTGTTTAAATGGTGATCGGATGAATCTATTACGGTTGACAGATCATTTTACTTGGTACTTTTACTGTGAAGAAGTTTCTACGAAATTACGTCTTTGTTAGGATACTATTTTTATAGTGTTACGATGTTGTTTCGTCCGAACGGCGACTGGGTTGCTGCGGTTGATGGGTCGTTCTACCGTGAGGTTTGAAGTTCTTATGAAACTACGGCTTTATCGTCTTATACAGTATTTAATTCTGTGAAAATGTGTTACACGCAGAAAGGAGAAGAAAAAAGAGCAATAAAAAAAGGAATAATAAAGAAAGATTATATAGACTGAATAAGATAATTATAATTTCGTATAAACCATGCGAAATGTGATCAAACTGTCCAATTCACGATTCTTCAAAGAAAGTTCCTAAACTTACAACAATACATTTTTGGAAATTTGTAATAAAATTCATTGCGTTATATATTTTCTCGTACATCATAAAGCCTCATTACTATTACATTAAATGGCGGGAAAAGAATCGGAACAATTCTAATCACGACAAGAGAAGAAAACAAGGATTTTTACATTAAAAGACACGAACTCGGAAAAGCCGGATATAGGGTATCGAAGTAAGACTATTTTTCGCAGTGTCCGGCAGACGATCGAACCAGAGAACGATCGGTCCATTCGTTCGGCTTTCACCCGGTGACGCGATCTGATAAGGAAGAGAGAGGATTTGAGAGACTACGAAGTCAAAGAGCGATCTCGAGGGCTCCGGTTTGTAAGATCAAGTCGAGCCTGGCATCCCACAGACACGAGAGAGCGATATCGATTCTCCCGAAGCGAACAACCTGAACGAGGCCTCTACGAGCACGCTCGATTTACGAGCGATTCGACGATAACGAGGAGACGAATGGAGAAGACAACGAGATAAGATGAGATGCATGAGAGCCGTCCTGGTACCCGAAGAGACTTCGTTAACGAGATTACTACAAGCCCGACAAGTTTACTACGGCGAGGGATCGTCACTTTATAAAACTTCACCACCTGTAGTACGCGTGTCGCATGTAAGGTACGATTCAGATTTCGTCCGCAAATTCCAACAATTGCACTGGTATACGTCGTGGAAAAGTTAAACGTTTTGGTTAAAATTTGTAGCAAGGGTGAAATTGTTTTATGAAAATGTTTAATTAATGAAAAATAGAGACGATCCTTAAGAATTTACAATTCTTCATATCACGTTTGTTTGTGTTTAAATAGTGAATTGAATAAGCATTTCTCAACACACATATATTTTATAACTTATAAGGCTATATTGTATTCGTAAGAGGATTGTTTTTAGCTTGGAGAATTATTTTAGTCATTTAAATATTGGAACAATATCACAGGATAAATATAAAAATTAACTGGTAAATTCGGCTGTATCGTTACGCTATCCTGACACAATTATCCTACTCGCTTCCCATTTATAATAATCGATTAACAAAATAAATGCAAGATCTGATATACAGGGATGGGGTTTAATTTAATGAGCTTTATTAACGATTTTTCTTACAACAAACTTTAATAATTTTCACTTATAAACCAAAGAAATATTTGTACTTTAGACAGATTAATTAAATATTCGACCCTTATAATCATTGTGAGTCGTCAATCGTTCATCAAATGAACAATGATCTTGCCTGAATATGTATTCGATTTCTGTCCGATCACGAATCGAAACAATAATGTATTCAAGGTTTATGACTGATTAGGTATTCCTGTTTGAATAAATGATACCGGTTTTTCCATCGAAACGTTAAGCACGGTATTGTCTGTAATTTTTCCCGCGCCACTAGCCTACTTGCGCTGGATAAGTGGCTGATAGTTTCGCGAAACAAAACGGATAAAGAGTGCTCTTCCGCCTTCCGTCTACCACGCAGTTTTCAGCTTATGAATTGCAAGGGACAAAATGTTCATCCGCTGTACGATCATCGGCCGGAAGTGAAACAGCGGCAACTCGGAAGCGGCTGAATGACGCAGAATAAAGTCGAGTTCGAAAAGAACCTCCCCACGCTTTCCCCCTTCTCCCTTTCCCTCGTCCCTCCACGTCTCTTCCTTTTTTTTCATTTTCAGCGGTATAGAATGAGGTCGATAAAAAGCTGTAGGAAAATACAAGTTCTCGAGCCTCCTTCTCTTTCTTTCTTTCCCTCCTCTTTGCTTCTTGTTTTGTTTTCCCCGTCTAAAGACGCGAATTACCAAGGATTTCGCTGAACGATCGTTTTCAGCCGTGTTTCTCTCTTCTCATTTTCTTCTCTCTCTCTCTCTCTCTCTTTCCTTTTTTCTACCGCGGTTAATTTTCTAAACGAGGGTACTTTCGGAAATATAATTTGCTTATTGTTTGTCCGTTCGCAATTCAATTGCCGTCTAACAATCGCGTGGCCGTAATTACGCGCGGGATTAACGCGAAGGTTCATTGAAATCGGTAAGAATCGCGCGCATTTGCCAAACCTGGGATTTTTAATCTACGAAATTGCACTCGTTTTGCCTCTACCCGAAATGGATGAATCTTCCGCGTTCTTTTTTTTTTTTCACCGTGTCTCGAAATTCGAGAAACTTTAGGCAAGACTTTAGGCCTGTAAAGTGTTTATATTCGGTAAGTACATCCGTTCCAGTTAACATTGTAGACGAACTATCTGCTACTTCGGAGAGCTAGCATTTTGTATAGAAATCCGTAATAGAATTGTATTCGCTGAAAAATGATCAGCTGTGATTACCTTGTTAGTTATTAAACTTCTATCATTTAAACGCAGCTCGTTATGGATTAATCTTCGACTCTTTGAGAATATATATCAGATAAAAATGTCCAATAAAAATATAGTTTAAAACAAAACGGAGAATGAATAGCGGTAAAAAGAGGGCCATGTAAAAGCAAATCGTACAGATGGCCAAAACGCGCAAGCATCAAGTAACTATGGTTATTTTATTTCTTCGTTATTCGAAACATCGCTAAATACCGAGAAAGTCTTCAGAGTCACGGTCGTCTGTGGAATATATACTCGATATTTCAGGAAGACCTGCACCCGCGGGACTTCGTATTTTATGCGAAAGATCTTACCGCGAGCTGAGTTCCGGCTTCGTGCGATCTTCTTTGCCTTCCGGTGCGAATTACGTTAGCAGGTCTACGCGAGACGAAAGCAAGGACGAAACCACGGATCGACTATGATTTTCCAATCACTTTGGAACCAGCTTGCGCATAATTATTAATTCAAACAGTTCCGCGATATTCTGTCCTTATTGCTCGCTTATTATCTCTATTAATTCAATTATCTCTTTGTTCCGTATAAAATAGAACATTTAACGAACAATTAACGTGAAGTAACATTCTCGGGCAATGTAATTCTGCGCTTATAATTTCGCGTAATCACGGAGCAACGATGAAATTTCGAGACGAAATTGAATTGACCTAACCACGAGTGAATAGATTCGTTCGAAAGCGGAACTGGTATGGAAAAAAGGAACGGAATCGACAAGAACGGCGAGAAGAACAACGACAACAACGACGCTGCAACATCGACGTACCTTCCCAGGTAAAAAACCAAAAAGGAAAGAAATAGAAAAAGGAGAGGGAAAAACAGCGTGAAAAAGACAGACAGAGAGGCGGAGGTTACGTACGTTCGCGAGTTAGAAAGAGAGCAGAAGCTCGGAGATAAAATCGCCGAGCGAGCAAGCCGTAGCTGAGCGCGAATTTAACAATAAACCTCTGTTGAGGAGAGAGATGGAGAGAAAAAAAGGCCGGAGGCGAGTTTTCACATTTAATTCGCGCTCGTCGGAGTGAAGCGGGGGGCGGAGGCCGGCTCAGGGATTAACGTCGCGAAATATCACGAAAATATGTAAATATATCGAGAGACAAGCAGCCGAGCGGTCACAGCTAGGGTTGAAGTGGGACGAACTTTCGAGAGGGGTTTGCAGAATCGAGAGAAAGGAGAGGAAGGCTGCCATGGCAGACAGAGAGCGAGAGCAAGGGAAAAAAGTATGAGAGTAAAGCGGGAAAAGAACAGAAACAGAGAAACAGCAGGGAAAGGGGGGAGGGAAGAGAGCGAGAGAGATTTCCAGAGCGTAGAAGGCCCATTGAAAGATTAAAAAACTCGCTCGCGTGCTCCATGCCGAATCTATACTCACGGATCTTGCTTTTTTCCCCTGCCCCGCACTCTAGCAAGCGTACAAGTGCGTCCGTAAGCGGGACGATCCCGTAGGAACAACGTGGAGGGAGTGTGGAAGGAGAGAGACGGGACGGAAGAAACAGGAAAGCGGAGACACAGAGGATAAAATAAAAAAAAAACGAAGGAAGGGTAGAAGATAAAGAGGAAGGACTAGGAATGAGTATACGCCAAAGAGAGGGGAAGAGAGAGAGAGAGAGAGAGAGAGAGCGAGCGAGAGAGAGGGGGGAGAGGCGGTATTTAACTACGAAAATGTTCAGTCAAAAGCCGTCGTTCTGATCTCTACGGGAGCAAGTACAACGATGAAAGTGGATGTATGAAGAGATACAGGTGGATGTGGGTGCTATTACGAGCAAAAAGCAAACACACGGGGTCGGTTGGAACGTTCTACTTCATTTTATTCGCGGGGGCTGGCCGAGCTACCATGCTGGGCCATACCCTCGGTGCGAGCAGACGTAAAACAGATCTCGGAAAATCTACCCTATTGTTCCACCTTCAACGAAAAGGAAGGACTATCGGCTTACCTCTTATTCGAAACCGGCTGGCTTGCCTGGTTGGCTGGTTGGTTGGTTGGTTGCAGCTTCGTGAAATGCTTTTTTAACCGTCGATTCCGCGGCTATCTCGGGTAAATGCCATGGAGATGGAGAAAAAAGTCGACCGGTTACTCCTTAATGCTGCATTCGCCGGGCCCGCTTCCTCGAGCATTCTCACCTGTAAATTAGCAAAAATCAAGAGTAGAGAACTGTAACGCCAGAGATGCTAGTTTTCCATGGCGAATCCATTCACCGGGGATCTAAAGAAGCTTTCCGATAAATGTTCCGCGTGCAACGTATTTTATTCAACCAGCGTTTTTATGCGTTTTATCGCACCGCTTGCGAAACGATGCATTATACAAAATTAAACGCGAAAGAACGATATTTTAATTTACGGCTAGTCGATGCTGATTCAGTTCTACGTTGTTATATCGATATCCTTGTCCTCTACGTTTCTTTCATATGCAATTGTCACGAATTTCGAGTAAAATACTCGTAAATTCGAAAGTTTTCCATTTCAACGATACGTCGTGCTTCTTAAATTCTCAACACAAATTCTGTTATATCACTAGTACCTATCTAATGGAAATTCTATTGCACCATGCCGTGTTTAACGAGTTACAAAGAACCTGTGAATACGACTATTGTTTTAACCAATTATTTTTTATAAAAGGAATATTTCTAAAGAATATTGGTATCTATACGAAGTGAATATACTCGATTTGCAATTTGCAAAAATTATTTGCATCGCGATGAAAATCCATGAAGCGTGAGTGATGCATCCGAAAAAAGGATGAGGGGAAAGCCAGAAAGCCGTGTAAAATTGTTAGACAACTCGATCAATAATATCAGAGAGATCGTTCGTTAGTCTCTCAGTTAGCGTCGCCTCTCGAATCGCGAGTAATCAAAGGCTGCACAAACGTGATTGAAATATAATGCCGGGCGAGTTTGTTCGTATCATTCACCCTTCGGCGGTGATCGGCTGTCAAAGTGAAGCCCCGCGGCACTTTCACGATGTTCCGGTTAATTCTTTACCCTATCCATACGTTTCGTCTACTATCTACCGATTGAAATACTGCCCTACAAAATGCCTGTCCGTGTCTGACGCGAATACCTAGACATCGTCAAAGTTTGAACTACCTGAAATTATCGATGCACTCTCTGATGTGACGGTTGCATTTCTTACAAATGAGGAAGAATATTATATTTCTGTGTTTTCGCCGTTTCAAATGAGAGCCGTATTAAAGAGTTGAAAATTATTAGTTATACGTTGGCATTAATTCCTATAGAGAAATTTAAGATCCTAATTAAGATCCTACAGAAGAATTTAAAGAAAAGCTTTGCTTAAAGTTACGTTACTTTAGAACATTTTATCACCAAAAATTTATCAAAGCAAAGGAAATTCCTCTTGATAGTTGGAGCATTAATTTCAGGAGTAGTAGCAATGTTATATTAGTAAAAAATTAAGTAAACAGCAATTGATCATCATCGATGGTACGTGGTAAATATTTTATTTAAATTATCAAATATCTTGAGCATGAACAGATACACATAGCGATGAGAAGCTTCCGAGACATTCATTGGTCGAAGAAAATTTCTGGATTAAAATATGAGGCGAATCCGACCGATGTATATCTACTGTGTATGATTATTTGTACGGCCAGGCAACTAAAAGAATGTAAACAAACAAAAGTTCAAATCATAAACAAAATTTCAAATACATAGTTCCCACATTTAACTTCTTCCAACTTTCTTACGACTGGGATCAAGTTTCCAACTCTCGAGAAGAAAGTTCTCGAGTCACGGTTCCCGCAACCAAATCCCAAGTAATGTGACTGAAGGATAAAAAAGCTTGGAACACACCCCGAAAACGTCCTTGGAACCACAGGAAATCGAGTAGGAAACGGCGAGAATGTCGAGATTATCTGTCTTATCCTGTGGCATAGGTGTAAGCAGTTAATCGAGCCGTTTTATAGGACAGTCGAAAGTGTCCGATCGAGGGTCTGAGAGGGTTGGCTTCCTCTTTACCGTCGCCACGATAAAATCTCGGCCTACCGCACTCAGGAGGATCTAATACGCGGACGTACCGAGTCTCTCCTAATCTGATCCACGAAACGAACCGTTCGCGGTTATTACGCGCGACTACATCGCCGATAGAAAGCACCCCAACCAGGTAACTTGTGATACGTACTACACAAACCAGCATTATAGCTGCACCACGGATGATAGTTCAAGAGATCGAAATCGTCCCCTCGGGCGGATTCGGCTCTTCTACGTACCGTGTGCACCCTCGTCTCTCTCAGCCCAATTTCTCATCCTAATGTCTCACAATTATACCTACGACGACGTTACTCTTATTATTACTATTATTATTATTATTACTATTATCATTATTATTATTATTATTATCATTATTATTATTATTATTATATATGCAAATATTTCATGTTCGAATCTTTGATGGATCTTTGGTAGGAAAGTAACGATGTGAGATCATAAAAAGTATTCATAAGTTTTATGTGTTATTTTATCTTAATTTTAGGATATTACCATTAACTACCGTCGATATCGGTTTAACTGTCTTAGAGATGGTATTGTTAGCAAAATTTTACAAGCCACGAATTATCTGATTATCGTATGTAAGAGAAGATTATAGAATCATGAAAGAGAATTGCATAACTTGTAGCTTATTAGTTTACTATTATTGTTATTTGATACATTATTGTGTAAGGGGGAGCAAATTTAAACTTGTTTGAAACGTATAACTATTATGTCAGTAAAATTACGACGGAGATGCACCTACCATACAGCTGTCTAGTACATTATTAACACGATTGTGTATAACTCGAATGTTACGAGATTACATTTTTTAAGCTAGGGATGAAAATTCCTATCTTATTCGACAAGTTCAGAGATCATGATATAGGGGCGTATTAAAAAATCAACAAAATTGATTGAATTGATTGAATGAAAAACTACGTTTAATCGTAACACGTACCGCATTCGCTGCTTAATTAAGAATCTCCTATCATTCCACCTATCTTTCTACAAACTGCTCGTGACGTAATCCACCCTGAATTGAATATCCTACCCTCTACTTCCCTGCAGCTGCGCAATTAACAAAATTACAGGCTCCAATATCGACGTAACATTCCTCCACATTGTTATCTCCATCGTAGCTACATTGTCTACCATGCAACAATGTGTTCGAGTACAAGAATGTCTCGCGTGATTCACAGGCAGCATGAGGATCAAAATCGCTAGACGTATAATACGACATCTGCGATGTCGGATCACGCGTTGTTAAAGCATTCGAGAAGCCTTCGAAATATAACAAACCACCGATGATTATCACCGGGCATTAAGCTAACGAAGCAGTGCCTTAAAGGGAATATAAGGCAGCGGGATGTTGTACGAGTCGGACGTCCAAGTGTGTACACGTAAGCGTTCCGTGAACGTCTGATCACCCTTTGAAAACGGGAAGGTAGTCATGTTGTAGGTCTTCCGGCCTGTGTATGGGCTGGTATGCGCAAGGAGGGCATAAACCGAGACAATAGCCGCCTTAGGGCATTCGAGATGACCGCCATTAGAAGCGCGTCCCTCATCTCTCCCTCGTTCCGTTTTCCTCGTTGTTCCTCCGCTACCCTCGCAAACGACAAACTCCTCGCTACAAAATTTCACGCAAGTGAAGTCCACGCGCATAAACATGCTGTTTTATACGTGCGATATACATTCAACTTTCGTGATACGATATATATTTCATTGATATATATCATTGAAATATATTTCTTTCTAACTGAACTGCGGGTTTTTGGGCACTCATGATAGATTGCAAGGAGCAAAAATGCACAAAATGTGGTATCTGTTATTATATAAAATTCTTGTTTACCTTCTACCTTTTAAATTATGTTCATGAAAGTACGAATTTATTATACATCAACTATGAATTTTTCATTAAGTAGAAACGAATCTGGGGCGAGTATCAAGTCTCTCGCTCTTTTACCATCACACTATCCAATTTTCCAACCACACATGGTATACCAACTATCTTATTTTTAAATACAAAGCATAAAATTGTAGTTAGAAATTTTAAACATACGACTTACTTCCCTGTCTAACGAACTTGATGCTTAGATAACTTCATAAATTAGCCGACTGAAAATTCACGCAACGCCATTACTCAGCAACACCATTCGTTCGGAATCAAAGATAACAAGCACAGTTAGTCTCATAAGGGGTGTAGGGTGGATGTGCAAGTCGGTGCAACTATCGGCGGAAGCTTCGAACCGGAGGACACGGATGATTTCCGTGGTAACTTGGCGCAACTAAAGCTTGGGAACATTATTCTCATACGGGATAATCGTACGAATCGCGACGTTTACAATCTCCTCCGCTTCCGAGGCATTCGAGAGGCGCGAACGATAAAGGGAGGAGTTTCGAAGTGAAGCCAGAGGGCGAGGGAGGTCTCCGCGCAACGATATATGTACCTACGCGAAAGAAAGAGGAAGACAAAGAAGTCTGAGATATTAGTAGTAGTAGTGATACTAGAAGAAGAAAGAAGACAAGGGCCAAGGGACGCTGGTACGGAGGTGGAAAGAGGGCTGTGCCGTGGCCTCTACGAGTGAGTAATAAGCACCTGCCCGGCTTGGAAGCAGAGACTTGATTCATTTCGCGGTAAGTACAGAGCGCGGCGAACAGACAACGACGACTGCCTTGGGCAGCTTCGTTCGACTTCTTCGCCATGGAGAGAATACCTGGAGCCCCGTCTATCTCGTTCTCGCTTCGTGTGCAAACGCGCACATTTTCTCCGCCTTTTTCTTCGAATCTTCATTGGAGAAACGGCGGGAGGGCGAACGAAACCGAGTGTTTTACTGTTGCTCGTCTCGGATGGAAGCTCCGGGGCTAAACCGTTCGCGCTGTCGTCGTTCAAACTTGTTCCCCCTTCCACCCACCCCTCCTTTTTGCCGTTTACTCGATTGTTATTTAAGACACGCGGTCCAAGATCGTTGCTTTCTCTCGAATAACTCGGCCGGATAATATTTCGCTGCTCTCGACGTGGATGAGAGTTTTTCGATTGATGGATAGCCAGCGGCAGAGGCAGAATTGTTAGAATTTAATCCAGCCCGACAAGGCGAGTCGTAGTAAGTGGAAGTAAATTGACGCGAATACGCGGTGGCTACGTGATACTCGAACTGTCGCGGATTAGCGGTCACGCACAGCTATTTTGATGTTATCCTGACACGTTTCGTCCGGGGGAAAAAACCGAGTTGGAACGAAATAGAAATGTGGTGCGATAGAGAAAATGGTGAAGGTAACGCGATTACGTCAGGTATACGCGAAAGAAAGAGAAAGAGAGGAGAGCAGAAGAGGATCGTAGAGAGTAGTTCGTGAAACTCGTACGTGGAGACTAGGCGGGCGCAAAGTGGTCGAAAACAAGGTTATCATTTTCTCGGGGAAGAACCGTCAGCTGGACGAGGACCAAGGGGATAGGCGGCTTTAGACACTCGGAAAGTTGACGGGAGAAACGTTTGACGGACGAATATCCAAAGTTTTGACGGGGACTTCGGCCCGATACTCATGAATTACGAATGAATTTCCACCCGCTGTTGCTGCTCTTTCCTTTCCGCTTTTCCCTTACGCCACTGTGAACGCAAGAGAGAACGAGCTTCTTCATTTTTTTTTTCTCTCCATCCTCTCCGGCACGCTGTTTACTCTCCTTCGAGAAAGCGAGCGCGAACTCCGACTATCGAGAAAAGTTATTTGCTCTGTCCATATGAGGCGCGAAGCTGAAATGAAACTGCACCGAGGGCAGCCATCATAAACAAGTCACGAGTCTAGACAAACGTTTCTGACGCGGACCTGGAATTGATAAATGATTCAGGGCCACGAAGATGCTGGTTGATGGCAGGTATTTGAATCTGGTTAAACGTTTTCTTGTCTACCGAACAATCGGAAAAATGGAGCGCTTGAACTGTTAAAAGATACAAGCAACAGGATGCCAGAAATATTTTCAGCGTGTACGTACATGTATATTTCGTGAAATATCACGTTGAAATAGAAATTATGAATGAGAAATAGAAATGAGAAAGAAGATGCTGCAATTATTTCTTTCTTCTTTCTTAAAGCCAAACCTTTATTCAACCAAACTACGACAAATGAAAAAATAATGTGATAATGTTACTGATAAATAAATCAGAAACCTAAGTAATTATTAATTGAAATTGAAATTTTCTATAATTTGTGAAGTTTTCAGCCAATTTGGCCTACGAAAGAAGCTTCTCAATGAAATAGACGAGAAGTACTATCGAAATATTTTCGACAATTTCACGGAGGAAACGTTATGGGATGATAACGACTAGAAGCCGGCGCGAATGTTGGGCGCGAATGTTGGGCGCACTCGTGCGCGTTTACCCCGAGCCGTGTAAGTTGGTGGAGAACGCGCGATAAACGTTCCGACGTGCCGTTTCGATCGTCCCGCGAAAACCGTGAAATATCCTCAAGTTTCGGCGGGGCCGAGTAGTATGCGGCTAAAGCCGAGTAGAAATTACATTCGCGGTGGCCGTTTGCGGAACGTTTAGTGCCCGCGGAACGACGGCTTAGAGACGATCGTGAATTTTTAAAAATATGCCAACAATAAAGTTTTCTCGGATACCCGGCTGGAACGAAGGGAAATTCTCCTCTCGCGAATCTGCTTCCCGACCGGGCATTATCCACCTTAGTCCGCCGTTACACCGGTAACGCTGAATACGACCAGGAGAAACGATGATAAGAAATTCTTTGCTAGCTTGTCGCGCGATGCTTTACAATTCCGTGGAAATCGAATGGGGGAATTTCGAGACGGAAAACGTCGTATTTTTAGTCAAGCAAAAATGTACCAGATACGTACGAGAGTTATATCGTAAAATAGCAGTGAAGAAGAAAAAGAGTAAATGGAAGGGTGAATTTAGTATCGTAGTACATGTCGGATAATCCGTCGATAAAATTTTCTTCTGCGAGACATAAAGATTTCAAAAAATGAATATTCGTTCCTCTGCTGTCGAGCGATAAAGATCCTCTATTACTTAAAATACTAATTCAACAAGTATATCCATTCGAACAACACGTCCTTACGATAACCGCTATCATATTCCGATTAACGACGTACGCCGACACGATATCCCGCTATAAACCGATCGATCCTTGCCTTGAATCGGCCAGCTTTATAGTACATTAACCGAACGAGGCACATGCGATCACTCGATCGACGGTTTCCCAAAACGAAGCGTCATCATTCCCGTCCTTTCTATTCCCGCACAAACGTCCTTTCGACTATTCCGCGACAATTAATAAACGATTACATGGCGCATCGGATGCAGCTGCAGGACTTCATCGGGATACACTGGTACACGGAGGAAAAGCGACGAAATAAAAAATCGTTTACGCACCACCCCTGTCACCGATGACCCACCCCGATGCCCAAGCCCTGTACACCCACCCGCCGTGTTCACCCCGTTTCTCGTATCAAAAGTGGCAGGACACGGGAGAGCATGAAACGTCGTTCAGCGACGGATAAAACAAGTGTCAGTGCCGTATCCGCGAGTGGGTGGATTATCCCCATAAAAATGCCGGAGCTAGGTACTATGGAACGACACGGGATGGCGGACGAGAGGGTATGCAGAGGACGAGCGAGGATCGCGTTGGTAAGAGCGAAAGAGAACGAGGCGCGCGAAAGGGAGAGAAAATTACGCGATGCACCGGAAACGACAGAAAATATAAACCAGGTGAATTTCACAGGGAATATACCGGTTTCGGGTATACAGCACAAATACGAGAGAGGCTCTCTTCCACCGAGGTCTGTCTCTCTTTCGCCGATTCACTTCGCTATCGCTCTCCGCGCATCGTCGTTTTTACTGTAGCGTTACGGTGCGCGGCGCGAGGGACCGCGAGCGACGTTAAATGTTCCATACCAGCGAATATTTCGCGGCGTCGGGGAGCAGGGCCCCTTTATTCCCTCGGATGAAGGCATAAACTTCCGATTAGGCGGTAACAGGCGCGTGGATCTCGTGTTAGGACGGCCGAACGTCTACAACGGCGCGAAAGTGACCGTTAAAAAGCGGAAGCCTCCACGGTAACGTAGTTCTTGCTGCTCAAGTTTTGTCTGCTGTACTTCTGCCGTTTGTTCAGCTCCCTTAATGGTACTGTTCCCGCTGCATCGAAAGCGGAATGAGCCTCCGCTTTACGTACGAATCAAATCTTTCGAGGATTTAATCTTCTTGGATTTTATCTGTCGCGCTTAATACGGATGGATGGATATTGTTTAATTATTTATTAGCGACTAGCTTTAGCCCGCTACTTCGTCCGCGCGGACTACTAATGTACGGAACGATCTTTAAGCAGATGAACTTTTACGAATTAAATACCTATATATTTGTTATATTAACAGTTAGTTTATTTTCCGGAGTAAAAAAATATTAAATTATGGAAAAGTTCGATTTGAAAATAAACGCGAGGTAAAGAATAACAATCGTTGCTTTTGACCTCTATCAAACATTGGAACGCATACAACTCAGACGCCAGGTTATTTCTCAACTTCAATAAAACGGATCGAGATGAAAGATACTCTATTTTCTTCTCCAGATACTAAATCACTAGTTTTTGCGTGATGCGAGTGTAAACAGAAAAACGAACAGACAGAGAAAAATTCCAGAAATTAGTTTTTTGGAGTCCGTAGCTTATAAGCTATTTTAGTATTATTATTATTATTTTTTTTTTTTATTCAATGCACAAACCCGTCCCTTCCAGATTCCTAAAATTATATAAATAAATTCTATATAATAATTCTATATAATTCTATATAAATAAATTCTAGTTAAAAATTGATTAGAAATCGTACCTATCTTAATTCTAAATTATTTAAAAGACGCCTATTATCCATGGATGTGGTTCGAATAATTATGAAGGAGACATAACATTGCAGCATAAAATTACACGTATGAACAAGGGGAAGTAGTGGGCAGAAAGATATGCGTAAAAGACAGTGTAATTCCGACTAGTCTTGCATCAGCTATAAATTTGCGTAATCGAAGAGGAAAAAAGCGAACGAACCGCGCGCACCTGTGTAAAACGAAACGGCCATCGAACAAAAGCGACCGTCGCGCCCCGCCCTCGACTCAATGAGGATCGAGAGGCGATTTTGGCCTCGCTGAACGGTCAGAAAGGCACGAGGTAGTGCAAACACGAAAGAAAGGCGAGAGGTCGAATAGCTGAAAAGAGATTTATGCAGACTTCTATGCGAATGTCACACCGGGTACCGGTTCTCAACCCCCTGCGACCTTCCGTGAATTAAACATTTCATCGGGACTATGCACGGCAGACAGTCGGTGACGATATTTTTGAAATTCGACAGTCCGCCTCAAATATTTGACTGTGTACCTTCCATTGCCAAGATTCCTATTGACACGGCACACGACCGATCGCGGTATCAGTTTTGTCTTTCGTCAAATTATTCACGAGGTCTCCTCCATTCGTACGACATCGAGATCGATGTATCGATTTTCTGTTCGTTTCATCCTCCCCTGGGCCATTTCGAAAAACAAACGGGCCGGCCGTCTGCGGATCCATTGTGTTTGACGTTCCAAGTGTTTCAGTATAAACGATGGTTTCCCTTCCCTGAGATGCTATAACCAAGTGTCATCTTGCGGTAACTCTTCATTTTCCCCAGTTAAGCACAAATAGAGGGTGTTTAATAAGCTTTTAATCGATACTTTGATGACTGTTCGATATCCTTCGTTATGGTACCTTTGAAACGAAGAATGCTTTTCATATATACATCGAAGTTTTTAATAACATGGAAAGATTATACGTGATGGTAATTAAATATAGCGTCAATGTCGAGTAGCGTATGGTAACTCGTAAGTGATGAGAAAAAAAGCTATGTAAATTCGTGACAGATATCTAACGTTCCTGCGTAGATATCCACCGACAATAAATAACGAGTCGTCTTTCCTGGTAATAAATTAAAAAAGAACTAATTAGAATTAGTACCGTTCATCGACATACCTATCGAATCAGATTAAAAAATATGATTTACGTTTATGAAACAATTATGAGAAAATTCCTCAGGATAGACGAACAAACCACCTTTGAGCCACCATAAATAGTTTCCAGCAATTGTCCAACGATTATTGAACGGTTTACATAGTGTACACGGATGATGATGGCGCGTGAGGGCCGATATTAATAGCAGAGCGACTCGCTCAAATGATTCCGTCGAAATCGCACAAACGGATGAATACCTGTTCGCTCTGCATGTCGAAGTTGAAAATATATATACATATATATGTATGTAGATACACATACGCGTTGAGAGTGAACTGTGCGAGTGTATGTGTATAAATATATATAGATATATAAATATAAGCGAGATACGTATAGATATGGAGCAGGGTGGTGCGAGGGTAGCCTAGCGAAGAGCCGATCGAGCAGGAGATTCAAAGAGGGTGGGGATCACAGCGTGGAGAATTGATTTTAGCACCAGGCTTTGTGAAATGAAACCTGGCCGAGCCATCCCCATTAACAACGATAAAAATAATCCAATCCGACGTTTGTTTGATCTATCAGCGCCTATATTTCGCGGCCGCTCTATGCGGCTGATTACGATCCTTTCTGACATCACTACCGCTTTCATGGATTCTCTAATTGATTTCTAGCGATTGCTATTTCGCTGCGAATATCTTTCCGCTCGTTGTATTCTTCGATCCTCAAATACGAGACGCTCGAGCCATTGTTCCAACAAAATGTCATCGCTTTATTCGAGTAGATTCCTAATACATTTTCATGCACCTTATCAAGTTTCTAAAAAAAACACAGTCGAATGTGCTGAGTTGCTACTTGTGAGTTTAGATATATTCTAAACTCATATATTTTGTATATTTTGGCAAGATTCGGTAGTCGAGTGGTTTGTACAGTTCTAATTTGTACTCTGGTAGGTCGGTGATCTTGATTGTGGAATTTTTATTCGTCACTTGATTTTTTAACAGACGACTGTTTTATATTCCAAAAATTTCATTCTATTATTTACTTCTTTAATCCAATGACTTTTTCAATTGCAATTCCAAACTTGATATGCATATATTCGTATACATCTTATATCTTTAAATTACCATCAGTAAAGAAAGACATTTTCTAACTCAACGTATCGATCATTGATATCCACTGAATTAATACAGAATGTTACTAAACCATCGCAATCCTGGATTCTATTTTAATATTAAGAAAGAAATAATGGAAACAATTTTATATAAATTTGAAACTTCCATTTTCGACCGCTTTGTATTGTCCTGTACAACACGTTCGCTTCGTGGAAATATTTTAATCGGTCCATTAAGCCGCGCACATATATAAAGACAACCTCGTTACGATACCTCAACGAAGGTTAGGCGATGATAGAACAACGAGCAAAGGTAAAGGAAGAAATGCACGCTCGAGAGCGAGAGAGGCCCTGGACCAGCAATTATCGTAATTACACAATTATTATAATTGGCTGGTCTCTTAATTTACGTATATGCTAATACTACAGTCGTGTAGCTCGCGAGGACCACCCATAACGTTCACGAATGAATTATTAATTGGAATTATATGCCGGGACGGCATGCTGATTATTTATTAAAACTAAGCCCGCGTACCGACTAAATACGCGGCGGCCTCATCGAAAGGCGGCAATTGTTTGCCGGAGACAAAGAGGAAGCGAGAGGATGGCAAATCGTGGCGAAAGTTGCGCGTAAATTCGTTGTAATTTCCATCTAAAGCTCCTTAATCGCTGTATCCGCCGTGCAGTTTACAATATTCGATTGGTTTTATCGTGTGTTCCTCGGCCGTCACTGTAAAATCCAAGCGAAAGCTTTCATCGAATAATCGAAGCCCTTCTTCCCGGCGTAATAATTAAAACTACTTGAAATTACTTGAAACTACGCCAATTAAAAATTATTACGATGTTAGAAATCGACGAATTGATCCATGTTTTTATTAAGTTGTCCAAAAAGTTTTGGCAGTAGATATGTATAATATATTTGTTTATTATAATGTATATTGTTTGTTATAATGTATATGTTTGGTAGGATTAGAAGAGGATTACTTATCATAAGTTTTCACCCAATATTTCAAAGCTCTTGAAACAAATATTATACGCGAGATTTGAAAAAGAAACCGGAGGTTTATGATGTTCTATGTTTCGTGTTTATAGCGTTAAATTTTCGTAGTCATAGTTTTGTAAGCGTCATAATAAACATAATAATGTGCCGCTACTTGAAATTCGATAAAATATTAATTCAACGAAAATAAATACATCCTCTATAAATTTTTCTTCAATTTCGCTACGAATTTGTCGAGCGACCCAATAAATCACGCAGTTTCGAGTGACCGTAAGACAGGAAAAAGCTACGAAAACCCTAAAAGCGGAGATCACGAAGAGCTTCGTTATTAGAAGGAAGAACTGAGCGAACGAGGAAAAATGGCAGGTAATCGCAGCGAAAGTAACGCGAAAACACGGTAAATACTATGACCGTCGGCGGGATTGTATGGCGGGACGCGTACCACAGTCACGTGGTCTTAGTTTCGTGAATAATGGCCCAATTAGGAAATAATAATACGTCTCTTCCCCGTGCCACGACTCCGAGTTAGAGTTGCGAGTCTCGAGTGTTGTGCGGCCTCTCATTATAATGCCTCACAAAGGAGGCTTGGAAACGTAGAAAGATCGAGGGTGCACGAACAGGAGGGGTGAAGAGGAGGCCACGCTTGCCGACCAAGAATAATTAGCAATTCTTAATTACCAGTCAATTACAATCCTCGGCTCCGCCAAGACTTCTTGCTGCGAAAGCGAACGTTCACAAGGGCACTCTAATCATACTGTTTTTGCGAATTAAGTAATTGTCAATTAATTGGTTTAAGAAAAGAGAAAAACGTGCAAGATGTTGAGTTAATGATCTGTAAATATTTTTCAGACAGAGTGATGTCTATATACGATATGTTTTCGCTTTAGTACCTTCGTAGTTTGATTTTTACATCGCCACTTTCTTGTAGTTGAATGTAATAAATACCCTGCTGTTACTAGGATGAAGATGTTTTGTTTAGTTTGAGCTTGTTAAGGTTGAATATCGCGTAATCGTCAGAGATTTTGTATGAGCTGTCGATCGCGTGAAACAATATGGAACGATTTAGATAAGGAAGGAAAGAGGTGTTTTCGCGATACGAGTGCCAGAGTTTAGTCACCCAGATACTTGACAAAATTAATAGCGCCAACCGATAAAAATATAATAAGAATTCCAAATAAATAAAAGAACATAAAAAATACAAGATTAAGTACTAGAAGAGAAGGAAATACGAGGTAAGCGGGCGGAAAGGTAGTAGAAATTTAAACAAAAAAGAGCTGAGAGAGAATAGAGAGAGGAAGAAAATAAGGAGAGAAATTTCGAAACGCGACGTTCGAGTCTCGATCGTAAGAACATACGAACGAACGAACGAACATACGAGCATACGAACATACGAGCATACGAACATACGAACATACGAGCGAACGAACACACGAACGAACATACGAACATACGAACGAACGAACGAATAAACATACGAACGAACGAACATACGAACGAACGAACGAACATACGAAAGAACAAACGAACGAACGAAGAGAAGAACGAACAAACATACGGACGAACATACGAACGAATGAACGAACATACGAACGAACATACGAACGAATGAACGAACATACGAACGAACGAACATATGAACGAACGAACGAACATACGAACGAACGAACATACGAACGAACATACGAACATACGAACGAACGAACGAATGAACATACGAACGAACGAACGAACATACGAACGAACATACGAACATACGAACGAACGAACGAATGAACATACGAACGAACGAACATACGAACGAACGAACATACGAACGAACGAACGAACATACGAATGAACATACGAACGAACGAACGAACATACGAAAGAACAAACGAACGAACGAAGAGAAGAACGAACAAACATACGAACGAATGAACGAACATACGAACGAACGAACATATGAACGAACGAACATATGAACGAACGAACATATGAACGAACGAGCGAGCGAGCGAGCGAGCGAGCTGTTCGTTCCATGGAAACCTAATTTGAGCGTGTGCCTTCCCTTTGCATGCAGGCACGTACCTACTACCTACACCTCTATACATCTGGATACCCTCCGTCATTGCCGCAGCCTTAATTAAACGGCGTTCCACGGATAATTAGCAATGAGTTTCGCTACTTTTGCCGCGTGCGGCCCCGAGATCCACTTCATAGACAATCGGGGTCGTGAGAACACCGAGGCAGTCATTCAAATACGAACGCCTGCGCTTATGACTCGAGCCGCTAATTATATTTGCAATTAACCCCGGAGCGTGCGCTTCAGAGGGAGAAAGAGGAAAGAGCGAGACGAAGAGCGCTGGAGAAAGACGAAGAGAAAGAGATCTCGCGCGCGACAGACGAAGAGAACCGGAAAGAGAGGGAAACCAAGAGCAATAGAGAGAGTGAGAGAGAGAGAGAGAGAGAGAGAGAGAGAAAGAGAGAGGTCGACTCACCCTTCCAGCTTAATGTCTCGCGCACGAATTCCAGTTTACGATTGCAAATGAGAGCCGACCCCTATTGTATCTCGAATTAAGCAAGTATGGCGGGCAAGTAAGTAAGTAATTAATCCTCCAAGCGTGCGTACGTTTATGTACGCACGTCTCTAGAGTTAATTAGCCGGATTGTATTCCAGGGCAGCGTTATGAATTACGATTGAATTATAGACATTGATTGCGAATGCTTACCGCTGTAACACAGCAGCTATGCGCCGCGTGCACAATTCCCTTCTAAACAGTCTACCCTCTTATTTGCTGTGAAATTGTATGTAGTCAACGGTCATACTTCCCCTCACAAGCATGTAGAATGTAGAATGAGAGGAAAATCATATTCTCGTCGTCGTCCGTCGTGATATCTTGTTCTATCGTTAACTTACGATGAGAATAATAATGTCGTTTGGTTGATGATTTATTCAAAGAGGGAATTCTACGACCAGTCGGTATTCCATAGTGATAATTCGTACGTGTGTAATTTAAACGGTCGTACGAGGCCGCGTGATCGAGAAAGAAAATTATGTTTAAGAAGACACTCCGTGCAAGCAGGACGCCATAAGGGTAGGCAAACATTGACAGAACGTAACCGCCTACGTGGGATACTTAGTGTCCCATTAGCATCTATCCGAGAGAGGATGTATTTATCCGAGAAAACGTCGGACGCCGAACTTTCAGATTGCATTGCAGATCAAAGGCCTCGCTCCTACGATCCACCACCCCCACCAACGTTTCCTCTTCCGCTCTTTGTATGCTTTACTGCACTCTGTAAGTATAATATTGATTGTAAGAAAATATTTTAATTATCCCGGTACCCCTTGAAGGATTTTAAAGTAATCGGCGGGATATGAAATGCCCGCAGCGTGTAGTCGGATATTACGAACCATCGATATGTAAAGAATGATATAAGATTCCTTTGATATACCACGAATCAAAGCTGTTCACGACACAGACAGTGAAAGCGACTCTTTTCCCTGGCGCCGTTACTATTTGATTCCCGATAGCTCCAAACTACGTTACACACTGGGAATACGTAATTTAAGGGAGGGAAAATGAGGAGCAGTGGCAACATTCGCCGACCAGTTAACTTTTCCTTCATACATAAACAGTGGGATAAAAAGCCAGGATCGAATAAAGAGAGTGAGAGGGTTCGACCTCTCTGGTCAGAGAATTTTCACGAAAATGTGTTAATTTGTGATAAAACGTGCGATCTTCCCGGATACCTACGTATATACGTCTGACCTCATCGCAGGCGTTCGACCGTTGCAAAATGAACAAAGGTAGGTAGATGCCAGCCGACTAATGTGTCTACCTCCGCCTTTCGCTTTACGCTTTTTTTCTTTTCAGTTCCCGCGTATACGCAAATATGCGGCAACGGTCTGTCTTTTCCTCCCTCGATCCTTGTCGATTCCCCTGCCTCGTTTCCTCACCCCCTCCGCTATCCGTCTGCCTCCCCTGACAAACCCTCGCGCGCGGCAGCCCTCTTCATTTCTCTGGCTCGACCACTTAGAGGCACTTAACCTGTTTGCTGAAAATATTAAGCGCCGACAAATATCGTAAAATAGAACAAATTCGTGTCGAGTGCTTTCGCGTGTGACTGGCTGGCGCGAGTCTCTTTGTGGAAAGAGATTTTTTTTAAGCGGCACGCTGCGTTCCACCCTTTTAAACATTCCACCTAACCCAAACCGGCCGACACGATTATACGGTATAGAGAGACGCAGAGAGATGCCCGCCACCGGTTTATAATATACACATTAAACCATTTTAAAGGGGACACCACATCGCGAATTAATTTAGAGATGAGACCGTTTCGGTGGAAAAAAAAGAAAGATCCGCGCTCGAGTATCCACCAACACTCCAATCTCTCCGTGGCCAAACGCTACAGCAACAACGCGGCAATTTTTATAATGAAATTCGAGTGACTCTTTAGTATAACAAACAGCCCTAGCGTGGCCCAGTCTCGATGTTTCGATACGAAATGTCTACGTAATAAAATATAATTTCGAATACAAAAGCCCATGGGAATATAACTTTTACGGAACGTATTGTAGTGTATCCTTGGCAATTTTACTTTAGAAAGGGATAATCCATTTTTGCAACTTGCAATTACCAAAACCGGATTAATAACCGTGAACCGTAGATCTCGTTTTAACTAAAAAGAAAAAAAGATACGAAAATAAAGGTTTAAATAAGTTGATGTTCCATCAAGTCAAAAGAATTTATTCGCAAATTTTGACCACGTTAATTTTTAATTTTAATTAAGTATCGCATGAGAAATTGTAAAGTTCCGGCCGTGCAATAGCTATGACGACGCGCCGTGACGACAATAAGCGTGTATAAGCCGCTTATCCTGCTATTGACATATGATATTCCCCCAAGAACATAGAGCTACATCCATTTGTGGCAGGATCTGAGCTGAATTCGCTGTATGCATGGTATCTTCCATCGTGTATACCTAAAATGTATTCGTAGTCTCTTCCCTCGTATAGATAACGCGCGCGTCAAGTATCGTTAGAGCAAACATATTTTTATTATTCAAAAGCGAATACAATCAGGGAGGGGAAACTAAAAAAGACAAGCAAGTTTGCTGCTGCTTGGAAAAAGTAAGAAAGAACACGGAGAAGTGTTATAATAATACTAGCGGTAGTAATTATTATAATAATTCAACTATGTATAATTGATTTAGATGGGTTATATATAATTGAATTACGGTTGAATTTTTCTTAAGTTAAACTACTGAAAACGTTCAGTAATTGAAGAACGCGTTAATAGATCAGTTAGGGTGAAAGTTGAAAGTAAGCAACAAAAAGTTTATCAAAATGGTTAATAAATCTGTTAGTCTTCTATAATTAGAATTTTATTTGAGAAGAAAAAGTTACAATTTATAAAAGATTAATCATTCTTGTTAGAAAAAAGAAAATTGTGTTATATATTTAATAAAATATAATATTACATTAATATATCTAATAAATAGCTACTTTGTTTAGTACAATATAATTATATCATAATCTCAAATATTGTAATATGAAGTTGCACAGACATCCACATCCACGTATAGCATTAACAAAAATAAAATGAAATTTCAGAAACGTATACATATGCTAGTGTGTAACTTGTAACTCACGTGAGTTTACAAAAGATTAAAGCCGATAAACACGATATCTTAACTTTTTAAATATTTCATGTCATCACTCTTTTCTTCCTTCTCTTGCTAATTTCTCGCCGACCGATTTCCCTTTGCTTCTTTATCATCTCGATGAAGTACTATTTACGATCGGAATAAACAAGAAATACGCTCCCTCGCGTTACACAAGCCCCACTGGTGTCGAGAACGTTCGTAAATTCGCTTGGCAGTCGCCATCAAGATCGCACGTGATTTAAATGAGCTTACGTTAGATTCATGAGAGCGAAATATTGTACATACGTATGACAAATATTACTGCTATCGATGCGACCTATACAAAGGAACGACTACGAGGGGAGAAAAAGGAAGAAGGAAAAGAATTAATCGTCGGCATAAAGTAAAAATTTGACGTTTATGTATTATGGGAAGAACGTGAGCCCGGTGAATTTTATTTCGTGGCCGTTTCATCCTTTCGCCTAACATTATTTATATACAAGACAAGTTAACGGACATCGGTGAACCAAAAGACACTCAATTACCTCGACCATCGTCGCGAGACGGTCACGCGTTACGTTCTGTCGATAACTTTGAATATGTTCCTTCTCGTTCGAAAATAAGACACGCTTAACCGAACGAACAAGAAGGTAAGTTATACCTCGATGCTCGATGGTAATTCCCGACATAAATCACTGGATGAAATTTTCGAATTTCTCAACGCAACTGACAATTCTATCCTCGAAAGTTCGTTCAGTTACTCGGGGAAAAAAGTTAAAAACTCTGCCACTTTCCCGTGCCTGGCAAGGTAATAAATCTAGCTTAACGATATTTAATAATGCCCCATTAACGATGCTTCCATTCACCGCCAGCCACCTTACTTTCTTATTTTGACGCCGTTGGCTTTTACCGCTTAATTAACAAAAAACAATGTCAGTCGACCTGATTGCGATCGAAACTCGTTCTTTCGTAGGTGAAGTCGATTATGTTCAAGCCTTGACTCGATATTGCAAGGCGATCGTTTGATCCATTCAATGCCAGTCGAATTTCGTATTCTTACTTTCGCTTATTTCACCACGATACATTTTTATACATTTTGTAATCACGAACAACCTCTACAACGTTTAACGTGTTTTTTAATGCCAGACATGTGGATATCTATGCAAATGTATATTTTTATAAAGTTAGGTACAAAAATTGTTTTGTTTATTAAATATCGCAAGGTACTATATTTTTCCGTGTTATATGCATTCTGGGCGTTTCTACATGTTCAAATTTTCTATAAATACATAAAGACCCGCAATCTACTTGTTACTTATGACGACATTGATTGCCTATTACAATCAAAGATGCTGATATCAATAAATCCCAATTACAAAGTTACACTATGCAAATCAAATTCTTCCGAAAGGGTCCCCTTTTGCTGTAATGTAGAAAATCGCAAAAGACCGAGGCGCAAAATCGCAAAAGGTCGACGAAATGGCGATGCCAGTGTAATTTTTTTAATGTAGAAATATATAAATATGACGTTGAAGCTGTAGACGGCACCGTGCACGATGCGGTAGAGATATCGGTAACGATTTTGGCTATTTTTTCTAGTTCGTGCAGGTTTGGACAGTTAACCTTCGTATTAATATAATGTTTAACGTGTCCTTATCGAATATACAAAATATCACGAAGGTACTTTTTGGTACTTTTCTTTCAAACTCAATTCAAAGTTGATGAACATTTCAAAGGCAGTGTAATACGAAACGCAACTTGTAAAAATGAAATTAAACTTATAAACAATCGGCAAATGACGAAGCGTTTAAAAAATGTGCCGAAAATTCCAATAAATTTCTGGCATCCTTTTCTTACAACAAACTGACAAATTTAATAAAAATTATAGTTAGTATTAGAATCTACGTTCATTTCTTGATATTGAAACATATAAAAAGCTATCATTCATAGACTTCAGATTCTTGACTTTTGTCCATTGCCCGACACACTGTGGCACGCCGACATGATAACGACTGACTAACACGACGAGCAAAGAGAACTAAGTATACACACCAGGGGATGGAAGAAGTTGGTATCGGTAGACGCATGTGCATTCGGAGCAGCAACGATATCAGTCCAAACGCGAGAAGACAGTTCGTGTGGCTCGGCAATATTTCCCGGTGGGAATCGACAGGTGTCCCTAGAGGTAGCTCCCCCCGATAAGTACTGCTTACCGGGGGAATTATGTCTGTCACGTCTGTCCGTTTGCCCGATTCATTTCACATCGTCCGTCCTCGTTCACCTTCCGTTTCCCTACCTTTCAATTGAAGTTGGCTTATGGCAACCGAGCGTGTCAAAACGCAAATGCTTCTTCAATGCGTCCGTCTGCACCTTCGATTCGAGCCGAGGAGAGAACCCCCTCGCACCAGAGATCGAATCCCGAGAAACCGAGTTTTCAATGGAGAGAAATAGAAATAGAGTTACATGGGGAATCTTTTCATTGGGAAAACGAAGTAATAGGCTGTCGTTTGTCGAACGAGCTCGATCGGATGCTCTCGCGTCTCTTTGATACATTGCCACGACGGGCTAAGTAAAATCAAAGTGTTTCAAAGTGCAGACACGCATCTTTTTCATTTATCGAGTCGTTTTCAGTTTAGGTAGAATATTAAGAATATCAAGCTTAAGCCTCTTCTGAAATTTCATCAGCAACCATAGAAAATCAAATCTCAAATCATATAAAGATTGCGAGCGAAAAATGTGATATGCCTACTTTTGCATTCTTGTTGGTCTTTTCATTCCAATATCCTGTCATCTTTTCGTTTTAATGTTCTTCACGATTAAATATAAATATGATATAAATGTGATATAATTGTAAATGAGAACCATCATCCAAATGGACGTATCAGGTTAAAAGATACAAATCTTTTAAAAGTAATTGATAATCTGACGAAATTCTGTGGAAACCAAAGATTAATTTAAACTAATTTTTGTGAAACAGAGGAGCAGCTAATTGGCCTAAAATATTTGAGCCTTGAAAATCGCGCGAATGACATTGCAGTAGGGGGAAAAAAGAATGGAAAAACCAAACTCCTGGTGCGGTCTGTTGCCCACTATAAATTATTAAAATTTGTATTTTCCACCAACGTTTCTAATCGATTTAAATGGTCCGGCGCACCGTGACGGTTCTACGGTTCCGATCACGCCGCGCGATACCGATTACAGAGAGCCGGGCATAATAAAATAAAATGCTCTCCGCGCGAAATACGGCGGAACGCTGTGCAGCGGCACGCACGGAAAAACGATTTGAAAACGGTCGCGAAACCACGAGATACATGTACAAATCGATCGTCTTCCTTCCGGATAATACAGGCGATTCATGCGGGACGAAAGGTGGGGGAAGGGGGCGGTTCTGTTCACGACCTTTCACACGGGTAAAATCGGCCGGCACCCCGAACACCCAACATATTTCCTGATTTCCAGTTCATTTGCCGTCACAAAGCGCGAACCGGCTAGTGTCATGGACAATGGGGAAACGCGAAACGATCACGAAATACAAACGTTGCGATCGATGTCACGAATCGAAAACGGCCCTGTACCCTGCTGGCCAAGTGACACACGCGCACGGAACATGGTTTTTATTGAATTTTAAGCATCCATGAAATATCCGGACGATCGCATCCTCGCACTCGGAAACGGACAAACTAGCAATTTCGTATTAAAAATAGCCAAAAATAAACTACCGTTTGGATATTTTATCGTACGGATTATTCTTCGAAATATGGACTTTGGTCTTGTAACAAGGATATCTTTATACTATAGGGTTGTTTGAATCAGAAAGATATTTGAGTCAACATAAGTATTAGGTTGTCCGAAAGTTTCTTTCGTTTCAGAGTAACTTCAGTAAGGAGATAATAGATGAACAACAATTTCTGTTTTATATTATTTTATTGAATTATATTATTTATATGTTTATTTATATGGTACATATATGGTTTTATATTATTTTATTGAATTAGGTATGATCCATTTCGTTCTATTTCTATTATTACGTTCGTGCATAATTCAATAAACTAATGTAAAACAAAAAAAAATTGTGCGGCTATTATTTCCTTATAAAACGAAAGAAACTTTTCGGACAACCTAATAATTTATTTTTTAATCCGTCAAAATCGTACATTACTGCGTACATTACTTTATTAATGCAAGTTGTTTTCTTTTCTATTTTATTAATTTTCATATAATGTTCCCTCGCCGGTTCAAAGAACTCTACCATAGCGTTAATGAAATAATTTTCTCGTTTTTTAATACTTTCTTGCTGCATCAAAAATACACGATGTATTCTCATTCTTTCGTTATTATATGAAAGTCTAATGGTGCCTAGCAAGTTACAACGAAGTTTATTACCACGCGCAAAATTCAAAACTGAATTATTCGATTGAATGCTTAGGTGACTCCAATAGCGCTATCGTACTATAGCTTCGAAATATGTGCCGACGAGAGAGTTGTAAAGTTAGACGATTTTCGAGGAACGTTCGATTTTTAAACATTGGATATTTCTACGTCAATTGTTGTTTGATAAAATGGGCCGAAGGGTGCAATAGACTGGATCAAAGGTGTGTATCGTCTATTTTGATTTAACTAGCTGATCGCGTAACGATACGCAACGAATCGCAAGATTCGCAGGGCAAAAAGAGACGAACACGCGGGGCGTACGTATTAATTTTTGCAATACAGAACCGGTAGGACAGCCAAGACTTAATAACAATATTGTTCCGAACGAAACTCTGACGAGCATGCTATCTCTGTAACAGAGTTCTATCGAAGTGGATAGGACAGGGGAACCGAGGTGGATGGTTATTCATTTTTATGAAGGCCGGTTCGGCGAAAAATTCCGCAATAACGTCGGCGCGCTGGGTTAGCCATGGAATGGAACAATAAACAAGTCGATATTACTGATCATTATTGTTTAGTCGAAATCAAACAGAGTGGACAGCGGCGATTTATTTCTCTCTGTTTTGGGGTTCTCTCTTTTTTATCGCCTGCGGAGGACGGAAATCAACACGACGCGATCAAAGGCCCTAGCCCAGTCTTCGTGTACACGCCAATAATTGAAAAACTGATCACCGAAAGGCAAAATCTCATGCGTGAAATTCTTTGTGCGAGTCTGATGTTTTGCTGTTTTTTATTTTTCCCCGATTTTTTTACCTTGTATTTTGTTTTTCTGTTTTTTTCTCCTTCTCCAATTTTTTCCCTTTTCCATCTTTTTTCTTTTTTTTTTTTTTTTTTTTTTTTGTTGCGTATCATAGGAAAACTTCGAGCTATTCGAGAGATTTGAACGGAACCGAAACAAAAAAAGAGCGTACGCGCGCGATACGCAATGTTTTTAAAATGGATTGCCTTTAATCTTCGCGTACAAACTGAAATATTTGGTTGGCCCGATAATAGAGTTTTACCTGTCAATTCATTAAGCGGAGCCGTTCCATTTCGAAAATTGTAGATAGGATAAGGGACGCGATTGAAGTCTGTATCACGTTACCACTGAGAACGTTTATTCGATGACCAACAACTATAATTCCATTCGAAACCAGCGACACTATCCTTCTTTTACGTTTTGTCATTTCGGCGCATTGTCCCCGCTTTTTTCTTTGCCCGTGATCAAGAATCTCGTAAACGAAGCTTAACACGTATCCTACGTAGTGAAAATTAATTTTGTTATACCAAATACATGGGATTGTTATCGTAATATCGAATGTACGAGTTCTTTATAGTCGATCGTTTCGAATGAGATAAGAATTCTCAAACATTCTGAGTTTCCTAATGATTCTTCAGATTTATCTAAATTTTCCTGAATGTCCTAATACTTGTGAACAGAAGCGTATGTCGTTGAAGAAACGAAGAATTTACGACGAGATATCGAAATGAGTAAAAGATTGAAAAAAGGTCAGATGGGTTTAGCAGGATAATCGAACGTTAACGTGCCATACATAACACGATTAACTGACAAACATTTCGTTCTAAAAAAAGCTTATAATAAATAAGTTTTCAGCTTTTCTCTTCGAACCTCCGTGATACGCCTATAATTTGAATAATTGACGTTATCCTGGCACCGGTCGTAATGAAATATCCAAATGTCTTTTCCGGTAAGCTTTCAGTCAATCGCCACGTCCACCGACTATCTATTTCGTTAATTAAATCCGTATTTGGATTCATTTTTTACGGTCGTTGGAACGCCAGACAATATAAATCGCTAGCTAAATTGTTCTCCAAAATTAGTCTAGCAGTGATAGGTTTACCTGTTTCAATTTCAATTTGATTCGATACTTATGGACGATAGCGTATGTAAAAGAAATATCACGACTAATTGTAGAATTTGTTAATATTATATAAAAACTGACTTAATTAAAAATCCATAATCCTAGTCGGCCGTAAACATTAATGTAAGACAATGAACGTATCGTGCAATAAAACCGAATAATCTCGTTTAAATGCAAATATCGTTGAATTGGAAAGAGGGTTGGATGGGTGATGGTGGAAAATAGAAAGCGTGTAAATCGGCAACATAACCCTGGAAAAGTTCGACGACAGTTCCTGATGACTGTATTCGTCGTCGTACCCGATCCATTAGTGTAATTGCAATTTATTTAGTAATTACTTTAATTAGTGAGCACCCAACCATGCTCAGTGGAGAAGAGGTTCGTGGCAGTTCCAACGAAGGAGGCGGACGTGGAACACGAAGAAGCGATGGTACGAGGACTAACGGAATTAATTAATGAATTAGCCTTAAGGGATAAGGCGTAAAAACAAGTGGAAATCGGGTTGAAGCGGCGGGGAACGAGCGCCCGATTAAAGTAAGTGGTCTAAGGAACGTAAGGAAGCGAGTAACTAACTAAGTGACGACTAAACTGCCGCGTCCCGAAAAGAAGAGAATCCGAGAACAATCGGTAAGGTCCGAAGATGAGAATTAATGGCAGCCATGGCCAAATCCTTTCTTATCCTTGCTTTCCTGCAACTGGGCCGATTCGATGCAAATTAAACGAAACAGTCCCTGCCATTTTTCCCGTAATCCTTTAATTTTCTGTTTCCCTGTGGAATAAATTTTCCGGTGGCCGACGTGCTACTAAATTCGAAGAAATTAACGACAAGGGTAAGGTTCGAGGAGAAAAATAACTTGAGTGTTTAATCTACAAAAACTGCAAGAGTCACGTTGATACAGTTATCCCTTGTTACCGACATACGCGGGCACAAACCACCCCATCGAGTTCGAGTTATTAAACGCGGATGCGCAGAGGGGTGAATTTTCAGCGAACGGGGTCGGTCAGTAGCGACGTTTCGACATTTCCAACGAGTCCGAAGGGAGAACCCATAAAAGTTTCACGTTTCTCGATTTCGGCCAATTCGAAAGATCTGCCAGTTGCCTAAACTTCGTCCCGATTCGACCCTGTTTAATCCCCTCCTTTAGATACGTCGTGCACGTTTAATCGGCAAAGGAAACCAGTCGATTTTACCGGTCACGGAATAAACCAAAAAATATATGCCAGTCGAAGCGCACGTCGAGAGTTCATGGCTGCTCGATTCGCCGACCGTCAAACAATTTCGAAAGTGAATTCGAAGCTAATTTCGCGGAAAATCAGGTCACCCGATCCCTCTTCCTAGATGGATGGTTACCACGCACTCGCCATTCTAGATAAATCAGTCGTATTAACCCCCGACCAGACGCAGAAGGGTAAACGGACCGAATGATATAATACTTGTCAAAGTCCATCCCTTCCTCTTCGATACTTAACAACTTCTGACAAGCAACGCTGGGAGAGACAAATTATCGCGCTGGATTATTAAAACTCTGTCTTTTTATTACGGTTCTTCGCGAACTTCGCGAATCGTCTCGGAATGTAGGAAAACAACTTTCAAATTCTCAAGCTTATAAAATTTACAACTTTCAAATTTTTAAGCTTCCAAATATATGCGAATCTCCGAATATAAAAAATTTGCAAGTTTCTTAAAATACTCGAAAGTATTAATAAGAAAGGGTTTTTTTAAAAAATCCAAAGTTTTAATAAACATTCGAATCTTTGTCCCACAAAAAGGCGTAGGATTTACTATATCTGCTACTTTTGAAAATGATCGCACGACAACGTCACCATTTCGAGGAACATATTGTCGTTGTCCGTCGTCGCAGCTACCAGTTTCAGTTTCTCGTCGCGCATAGATTTCAGTGGAAAATCGAACGTGGGTTACACGACGGGCCGAAATTTAGCCCCGGTTTTTCACAGGGAACCGGTGCAACGCGTACGCGTACGCGCACCACGTTTTTTTTTTTTTTTTTTTCGAAAAACAAGAAGCGCGTCGGACAAATTTTTGGCGTCACACCAACGCCGCTTGTAGCATCGTGTATTGCATTAGTACGGAGGCATGTTATCATACCTGGGTGATTTTTCTCCATTAGCGGTGTTGTTCCCCCCGTGGTGAGCGTGCGCGAGTATTCTACGACTAGGCAGCGTGAGTACACTGCTCGCTCTACTGATTTGTAGCCAGCGCCCGAATAAAAAACACGAGCCCGCGCCTTATTTCATCTCGCGCAGCTTCGAAACGCTGCATTAACGTCGCGCGCGGCCCTCGTAAAATACGTTTCAATAGAAACGCAACGAAAATGGAAAGTTTGGAACTGGCGTTCGTGTGTTTCCATCGTCCGCGCGAGAACCTAGCTGATTTTTTGAAAATTTTAGAAACATTGAAAAGTTAGAAAATCGTAAGTCACGCGTGCCCTTTTATCGGCGAGATACGAATCGCGCGTTAATTAAAAGCATAGGATAAGGGACGATTTAGAGTAGCGACACCCGTGGAGGACTACGGTCGGGCGACGGGTCAGAGTAGTGCAAGTACGTTCGCAAATTAACATAAACTTCCATGCAGCCAGTTCCGTCAAATTGTACCATTTAATTAAGGTCCCGGATACACATAAATTTTATTCCTGGCAAGGCTCACCGGCGCAAAAACGAAGCACGAAAGTGCAGTTAATTAATTATTCCCTTATTACGAGAGGGCACACAAGAGATGGGGGCATGGTTTAGGTTGGTGGAGAAGGGGTAGGGAATTGCGGAGGTAAGGGGTCGAAGGGTTTCTCTGGAAAAGTAGAGAGGAGGCTAGGAAAGCGACTATGTATACGTGTGTATGTATGTGTATCTATATCCGTGAATGTGTATGGGTGCGTGTATGTGCATGTACGTATACACATGTGTGCAGGTCGTCTCGTTCCTGACTACCTGGCGAAAATTTCGCTAAAGTGCTGCTCATGTGGAAATGACATAATTCGCGTGCGGCAAGGGCAATTGGCAGTAATTAAAGCGGGGAGGAGGTAAAGGTGGCCGGGGGCGGACGGGGTCAGTGCAGAGGGTATGAATGAAATTAAGGCGGGTAGCGAAGATGGCCGTTTACACGGGTCCACGTCTGGTCGACTCTCTGTGCCGCGACAATAAAACGAATTTGCATACGGGACAACTCGTCCCCGGACGGATGTCCTCTCTGTCAGAAGAGACAGAGAGAATTTTCCATGGATAGATGGCAGACCGGTCGAAATCATCGGCGGAAAACGTGGAAAGAAAATTGTCGAGGGGCGGATTAAAACGGACCTGGATCGGTTCCCTCTCGCCACACCCCTGTCTCGTATCAAGAATATACATACACGAGACAGGACTTGTACTTACTTGTACGTGTGTATTAATTAATTTTACAGAGAATGTTCTACGGCGATTTATAAAATCGGATAATAAAGGTGACGTCGAAATACGACCGATTAAATAGGATTTCCCGATGTGCAGCGTCTGTTGTAAAATACAGACAGTGGAAAATTAATTTTCTCCTGTCCCCGGGGTCGCTCTCGCGTCTTTTTCGCGTAGCTGTACTCGTCGACGATGGGCAGGTCGATTTTCGTTCTGTACGTCTCAATGATCGGTCTGTGTCCGTTAAAATGTATTTGTAAACACCCGAAGCTCGCACAACGTTTGAAAAGACTATCAATTAAGACTGCTATCCTTTCTTTCCATTCTCATATTTCCTATCTGACATATTACTTTCTACGAAATCTATGTATTTTCTTTTCTTTGTACGATATTTACATGTTCTTAGATGTGTATCAAACACATTACGCCATACGTTTACTGATCCAACGCTACTAAATGCTCAATAGCTTTTGCGGTCTATGAGAACCAAAGATGAAAGTTGAAAACAAATCGCTAATTAAAAAAAAAAAGAAAATCCTCTATTCAACATATAACTTCGAATTTCGACTTAATCGTCGAAAACCGAACTATCCACGGCTGTTGGATCGCATTCGACGTATTCGAATAGCGGTCGTTACTTCCTTCTCTGTTCGAGCGGGGATTGAACAATTAAAAGTTAAGGAAATCCAGCGTTAATTAACTGGCTGTTGGAGGCCTAATCACCGAGCATAATGAGGTAAGAGGTAGCACAGAGAATCTGGCCGACGCGACGGTGAATCGAGCACAGTACGAAAACAGAGCCGTTGATATAGCGCAGGTCAGGAGTGCATCGTTGTTTGATTGAGACGTCGCTCAAACGTGTATGTTGACTGATAGCTCCATTAACACGCTGACGCACTATCTATGTTTGCCAGCGTACCTAGGAGTCTGCGATGTACGTGAGCCTACGCTTCTCTCTGTATCTCCTTCCGCTAGCCATCCACACTCATCCTCACTCGTTTACGCTCCAAACACCGGCTGATCGCGAGCGTTGCGCTTATACGCGTAATAACGCGCCGCGAGCCAGCTGTATGAGTCGAAATTCTAGTCGAGAGGCGAATAAACATAGTTCACAGTGTATCTGTACATGCATTTTAATGGGAAACTGAATGTACGTTCATAGATGTTAGGACAGCTGCTGATCTTATACGAAACGCGAAAATTGAGTTGCAGTGTGGAGAAAGCGATTAACAGACCAGAATTTTGTACTGATGGAAAATAATGATACAAAGCGTGCAACAATGTTGCAGGAGTTACGGAGCAGGATGTATTCAAAATCATAGATTGCTTCTGACAATTTCTAGATTGAAATCTTATTAAGAAAATTGTGCATGACTTAAGGAAGTTTATCTAAACTCCGAGAGAGGGAATTTGATTTTATAACGATATTACTTGATATTACTTATATCATTAAATACATGAACTCTTTTTCATAGCCTGAAGTTTCTCACGGAATAGTAATTATTAAAGGTTTTTATTATTATTATTATTTAATTTGTACTTTACAATTTATCCAGCTGGACATTCGGTAAATTTTTCTAGCTTTATAGCTAAATAACATGTGGATGGCTACCCCCAGCGGGATACCATCTTCGAGTTTGACTATTTTATTTCTTTAGTGAGATCAGCGGGGTCATCTATTATTAAAGGTGTTAATAATTTCCTAGGAGATTTTTAAATTTGCTGTGTTTCCCACATATTTGCGAGTGGAAGTGAACAAGATGCTACAATTCGTGCATTTATAGCATGACATTTTCCGATTTGATTAATTTCAGTCTCTAATGGGTACTTCTCGTGTGAAAATATTCACAGGGAAATGAAAATATTTTGGAATAGAATTAAATCCTATAGTGTTATCAAATGATTGATAATTAAAAGCAAATCTCTGGCAAACAGAGTGTATAAACGGAGTGAATAAACGGAGTGAATAAACGGAATGGTAAACAGGTGAGTCGAAAATCCGTAGAAGTAAGCAGACTGCGATCGAAATGTTGTGCTACAAGTTGCGTGCGTGATGTGTAGAAGGGCGGGAAAAGTTTCCATTGCGCGATGAAAACTTTTAATTTGCGTGGTTATAAGTATCTGATATCAACGCTACGTGGAAAAAAAGATAGCTCGTGGGGCAGACAGCAACGTGTGTTTGGCAGTTTTAAACGAGCAGCTGCACGGTTCTGATGCGAATGATAGAGCAAGTCGATGCATTCTTAACGAAGTTAGTCCGGCGAATATGCGCTCTAATGGGATACGTCCGACGAATTAATTTACCGGATTCGTTCGTATCTCGAATCTTAACGGTCGATACCAGCAAAAAGCCACGATTCTACGTATCGAAGTTGATGGAAAAAAGAGACGAGTGCAAAGCAAATTTTTCGTAGGTTCTCTTTAAATATATTTGAATTTACAAATCCTTTACAGTCTCAACAACGTTTAACTCTATTAGTTCATAGTCGGTAAACTGTTTCCAAATTTCACGCAATTCTAAAAAATGTAATAATATACCTAATACAATATAATACTGCAAGAAAATATTTGTCATATATCAAAAATTGAAAAGATCAAGTAGAATCGAATGTCAAGTCCAGACATAGGACCAGAGTCTAAAGGGATAAGGTTTGATCGATCGAGTAAAATCAACGAATTAAATCATTCGAGGACCGATGTATTCGGTCCATGAATTCCCGAATGGTCGAACGCGCACGAGGCAATAATAACGCTTGATGGGAGTACATTTTACATTGAAAATCCGAGTTAGAAACAATAACTGTATAATTTATTTAGTATCCTCGTAATTACACATAACCGAAACTTTCATATACACGAAGTTACGGAGAAACAAACAAAGACACCGCTAATAAATTTCATTGCTATTGAAAACGCGGATATGAATAACTTAGTTTCGGAAATTAAACATTTGTTTCACGAACGCCGCCGTATTTCGATCGGCCGGTTGAACGCGTATGTTTATGCTTATACGATATACTACTATATCGAAACGAGAGCGAGAAGGGACAGAAGATACAATTTTCGTAGTATCTTTTAACCTCTTGCCCGCGCACTTTATTGCCTCTCCATTATTCACCCCTCAGCTAGCAAGTTATGCCGCTTTGAAACATTCAGCCGAACGTCCACCGAAGTGTCGGTCGCGCCTCTTCTCGCGCTCGTTCCCGTGCTCGTAACGCGTTAAGAGTGGAAAAAGAAAACGAAGGAAATAAAGACGTACGTACAACGCCATGATAACGCCAGCAAGTTAATATTAAGAACCGGAGAAACAACCCAACGGTACATATCAAGACCACGCGCCGTTCAGTTAGTTACCACTTAGGAAGCAAATCTAACGAATCGAAAAAAAACCCCTCGGTATTCCCGTCCGGGACCGATAATGGAAACGATAGAGCCGGAAAGCGATGTCGGTTGCGCGCGGATAAAGACGAACGGGTTTCGATTTGAATAAAAAGAATGCGGCAAAGTAGCGGAAAAAGCGGTGAAAACAGGCCGCGCATCGATCGGTTCAATTAAATTATTCGCGCCCATCCCGTGTTACCTCTCTCACCTCCTCCTGGCAAGCCACCCCCTGCCGCCACGCCACCCCATCCTCGTCCGCAACACCACCCTCCTCCCTCCCTTGCCCCGACCAGCACCGCCGGTCGGGGTAACAAACCGAGGCAATTAACAATCAATCACAGGTGTCTCTCGCGTCATTGAAATGACGTCAAACATTGTATTTGTGTAATTGTCCATTTATTCCAGTCTCTCGGCTGTCACCTGACAAATTGCGAGCCCCCCGGCCACCCCTCCGCTTCCGCGTACTCGGTGACGAACTCCCTCTACGCCGACAGGCTGCCACGACACGATCGACGCGCGCGAACGGAAGCGAGCGAACAGAAGCGGACGAATGGAAGCGCGAGCGGAACCGACGAACGAACGAGCGAGCGCCACCAGGCGAACCAACTCGAACGGTGGCTATGAGGTAGCAGCCGGTGGCCACGATGTCGGCCTCCGCGCATTTTCCTGTCAATCGCGAACGAATCGTCGCCGGTTATATTAATTAGCGGCGGCCCTCCGGGAATCGTTATCTACTGGATAATTGCGATTGTCGGCTGGAATCGACGTAACCCGACGACCACCCCGCGAAGAGGTCCTTCATCCGCGCGTCGACAATTTCTATACTCGGGTCGGGGCAAAAAGGGAAGTCAAAAACGCCGTTCGTGAAAATCGGTGCAACTTTTTTCCCCCTCAAGTGGGCACGTTCCAGCGATATTTGTTGGTTAAAGTGGCACATTCTTTCGTCCATTATCCATATTATTATATTTACAAAGGATTGTGTATTCGAGCGTAATTGTACTTGTTAAAAAAAATGAAGAACGTAGTTCGTAATTATGGAGATTTTCGGTCATAATGGAAACGCATCGTTAGATCAGTAAACGAAGCGATAAAGCTTGGCTGCGTTTCGGGTAGCTAATGGAAGGCCGCGATTTACCTCTCTGTCGGACGGTTCTGCCAGCAAAACAACATTCTAAAAACGCTACTCGTCGAACGGCTTTGTACTTTCACTGGTTTACAAAGTACCACGTGCGCATCACTTACGCTACACTGGAATTTACTTTACGATCGGTATTAACATAAATTACCGAATGCCCGCCACAATTTACAGTCCAATAATTATCCATTTTCTGTTTGCATTGTTCTCTGCGGAGGCAACCGACAATTTAAGGAAATTTCCATAATAAGCTACGGTTAAGAGTAGTATTACTCGAGACATAAATCCCTGGCGCCCCCTTTCTCCACCTTCGTCCTGTTACATCGGCTTCCACCAACACCACTCTGACCCTGTCTTTCCTCCCTCTCGTTCTTCCCCATCCCCTCGCCCTGTGTTAAACCCTCGACACGAGTTCGACCCACGTAGATGTAAACGATAAGGTGTGCTTTTTATTTCCATACAATTACATCGATGATATTACACCGCGTGTCGGTTCCACGCCATGCATTCTTACGTTTGGCCAGTTTCGCCGAGCCTTGGGCAAATCTGAATTTATTCCACCCCTCCACTTCCACTTCCACTTCCACTTCCACTTCCACTTCCATTTCCACTTCCTCCACGCACAGATTTATTGCATTACATTACATCGAGCCATGACACTGCCTTATTTATGAACGTTATATGATTTTCCGCTCACGGTAGCATACACTTACGAGACTATTACACATCGTAAAGACTAATAGCTCGAATTCCAGCAACTTCCTTATCGCATACCATTTGAATTTCGTTATACCATTTGGTTAACCAGGATAGCGGCAGCCACGTTCAATTTTATCTCCCCAATCGACTCGACGGAGGCTACTTTTAAAGGGGTGCTCGATATACGGGACGATCCAGAAAGATACACATCTCGATGTGTCTGTCTTCGATCGCGTTAAAACGTTTTCGTTAATACATTATGGAAACAAAAGTTGGCCCACTCGAAGAGTAGAAAAGTTATAAAAGTCCCGGTGAGAGAGTGACGGATCTCCCTAACATCCATTTGCACCGACAGAATTCGATGCAGAAGTTGCCGAGTTGTTCCACGGAGTGAATTTCGTTTCATCAAGTAATCTACCTACGCTCTAAACCGAGTTACGTGTAAGAACCGGAGAAAGTTATTTTAGATGTGGTAAGGTTTCGGCGCCGATTTTAATCTGTTAGATTTTCTATAAAAAAAAGAAAGGAAGATTTATACAAGTAGTTTTATGGGATAGTTCGATGACGAGCGCGATTTAATCGTACGTTCGATCATGGAAATGGTATCAAAACTAAACAAAGGTAGGATATACCTAGGTGAAAAAATCGTTTTCATATCGCAGGCTATTCCACAGCCTACGATTCACGATACCTGTTTCGGCCTGACAGATGCTTGGAAACCTTCATAAATCAATACCACTTTATCCCACGAAATCTCTATTTTCGCTTTAGCCTGGATCACCACTATGCATATTCAATGAAACTGATACAACTGGGCATTAACAGGAGAAAGAAGAACGCTCCGTACAAACTTGTAATGAATTTTCTATGGTAAACATTTACCGAGTATGGCAACTGTATAAATGCACGTGATTAAACTGGTTCTTATTACCATACATCACAGTTTATTGCCTAAATCGATAGCAGCTTTTGCAAGTTATCAAAGCTATCCAATTGAAGAAACAAATTTTATATCATCGAATCCATTATTTTTAATTTAGGTCGTTACGAGAAAATTACTTTCTAGAGAATTTTAAAAGTTTGGGGTTATTTTCTACGGAATGCAAAAGTTCACGAATAACTTTAATTAGTTTTCCTATGCCGATCCCGAAACTATTTCATTTATATTTAATTCGGTAATTTTTCTTTATTCCTCTATTAGCGTGTCCCTAATCGTTCAAATATAGCCGAAAGCATTCTATCGCCATAAGCGTAAAACGTTCGACCTTTCTTTTCTTTCTCTCTACATTCTTTTCCTTTTTACGTTTAAATGAGCTGTTCCCGCCAGAGACCACGACACTCCGTGGATGTTAAACTTAAGCTTTAGACATGCAAATCAGGACTCAGAGAAGTGTATGTAACTAACCCGTTCCCCCTATCTTCTTCATTCTTCCTTCTCCGTCGGCTAAAGAGTGTCTTCGCGACGTATTTATAACCCCTTCCTTCCTTCCTTCCTTCCTTCGAGCTACGCTCCTCACTGCGTCCTGATGAATGCCCACCTTCGCTTTAAGTTTATTAAACCAACTTGCGAAAATTATGAATAATTCCGTGCCATTGTATCATTCCGCTATGGCAGCGTGCCATCTATTTCGCGTTCGCGACAAGTCCCGGCGAAGCCTGTTTGTCGTCCCGTTCTCTATCCCTTCCGGAAGAACGATAGAGTCGTCGAGATACCAAGAAAATGAAGATGTCATCGAGAATTCGCGTTCCATACGGCATATTCGATACGTTCGCTGATATTCGGTAAATTATCGCAATGCTCGTGCTCGAGTAAACAGGCTATTCAACATCGATTACTCGACGAAAATGTCTGCTACGATAATTTTAAGTCGTAGCACTCCATCAGCTTAGACGATTTTAGGAAGAAAAATTCGAGGAACTCGTTCGTTCAAGATTAATTCGTTGGCTTTCACGTGAAACGCGTGTACATACATCTCTCTATGACTATTCGAACGCCCTATAACCGCCGGTTCTATGTCATCGATTATTCGCCAATGTTGGAGCGATTTATGATAGCGAACAGGGTCAAGAACCGTGAAGGCCGAGACCATTAGGAATAGATCGAACATAACGACCATGTAAGGCTCGTGGATGATCTTTTGTTGCCGTTCCAATGTCCAGCCGCCGCGCCGTTTGAATAACAGCCAATCGTAATAGATTCATGGCAGTAGTAACGGACTTCATGAATCAGCCATAAGGAGGCCGATGTAAAAGTTCGATCTCGAACTGCAATAAGCTGTTTTCGGGATTAATGGCTCCGAAATTCATGGTTGATTTATTCGCGACAATATAGAATGCTCGTATTACGTATTTCAAGTAGAAATTCTATCTTAAAGTGTACTAATACCTTCCACGTTTACCATTTATATCTCCCGAACGATTTTACTACAATATCATCTTATAACGTTAACGGGATTAGTTTGAACTATATTGTACTCCTGACGCAAGAAAGAAAGTTCCGTTCTTCCCGGATGCCATTAAAGTTGATGGTATATCAAAAGTACAGCGGCATTGTTGGAAAACATAATCAAGAATTTGGAGCGTGTTGCTCGCGCGTATTTAACTGCGCAAACTGGTTTGTACGGATTAGGCCGAGCATGTAGAACCGTCTAAATACGCCGTGTTGCCCGTGCGTACTGAACTGCACAAACTGGTTTGTACAGGCTGCCTCTCCTGTAGCCTTAACTCTGCAAACCAGTTTACGCGGTTATTCCAAGAGGAATAATTGAGCGTGTAGGCCTCGGTTTATACCAAATGAGATAAGGAAATAAATTAGAAAACAGAATGTCCCTCATTTAACTATCGTTCCGCTAAATTTTCCCTACAAACCATTCTTTCTTTTGTTTTCTTCGACCGATACAATTTATAGCTATCTTTCTTATTTTCATTCTCCGTTACGCAAGTCTATTACGCGATCGAAGTACCAAGTAACTTAAACAGTTTTCTCATCGTCGATTATTATTTAAAGAAACAATGAGACACTGTAACCGTCGTTCGATTTATTAAAGAAGATAGCCGTATCTCGTGGATGTTCTAGTATCGAGTGGTTCGAAAAGCAGCAATATATTCTGCTATAACGTACATATTACCACTTGATATCTACGTATGTAAATGTTGCCTGAGAAATTCTGGAAATACATTTATCGAGAGAGTTTCTAACAAGATTTCCAATTTTTTCAAAGCTTTTTTCATAATAAGAAATTGTATAATTTACAAACCTGAAAAAGGCTACAATACTTTAATTCATCGCTAAAATAATTTTTTGGGAAAAGCGATCATTATGCTACTCGACAAATAACAAAAAGTTACCGGAAGATACGCTGCATATATTGTTTAACGATCTGATAACTCTATAAAGATACGATATCTTCAAATTTGATCTCAAATTTCTCGACGAACTTTATGAACAACCCAGTAGAAACATCGTTTATTTTCATCGATTTCGAAGATTTCGACGGCTAAGCGGATATCACCGCTAAACTGGTGTTATTTCACGGATAGGCAAACACGGTATTTTGCACGCGCCTTACGCACCGCTCGATACAAAGCCGAAAATTTAATCCGACTGTTCTAAATCCGACGACACCAAGTTGGGAAGCGCGAGTACGACGAACGATGTAAATTTTGGAATGGAACGGTTTGCACTGTAGACGATGAAGAGGAGAACGACGACGACGGGGGAGAAGGTATCCCAAATACCTGCAGGAAATCTGCGAAGCCCATGACATACCATCGTGTTTGTCTTGCGTTTTAGGTGACTCGATTCCTGTGCTTACGTTTCCACCAGGTCGAGACCTCACGGCTTACGGATTTGATTTCGCGCATAAATATTAATGCATCGTGATCACCCTGGCCTCTGTGCGCCGGAAGTGTCGATGGATGCTGTGTGACTGCATCGACGAAAGATTAAAAAAGTTCGATTGAATATTTCGGCAATTAGATTGTGTTCTATAATTTTATTATATTCCATTATTTGATTACCAGAGAGAGATTTAACCTATTAATCTAGTCGTCTTGTGATCAGAAACTTCTAATCACGGAATTAAAACTTCAAGACTGCACGACAGAAGTACGATAAATTAAGTAATTTTTTAAAAAATAGATAACGTCAGTTTAGTTATTACGTTAATACAAAAACATACTTCAGCCCGAAATCACATGAGAAAATAATATTGAAGTGGAATTGATTGACAAAGTATTGAATTTTTAAATTATTCTTCTACAAGAGAAGTTTGACTTATCATGTTCTCCACCTACGTTTGTTTTATTTTTTGCAAATATAAATACAATCTATACATAAATTTATACATGTATATTATTCTGCCTAAGAGCGACGACTGAACAGGTTGGTGAAATCTGGGTACTAGATTTACTTATCAAAAGATATCATTCTAGGAAATTATTCGTTTCGATTCATTCTAATCGATTACGGTGGTAAAACAAAGAACAATTGTAGTTGGTTAAACGTTGGTTATGATAGCAATCCAAGAGATGACTTGTGCAGACTGGCTGAATCTGAAGGCGCTATGTTGACAAAGGGGAAAGGACAGCTGAACTCGACATAATCGTTCCTAACCACGGCGAACGCGGTTCTGACAAGCGTAGGCGAAAAGGAAGGAATAGGCGTATAATTAACGTGTATCGTATCGCGAGAATCTAAAAAAGCCCGGATATTACTACATGTCTCTCAACGACTTGGTATTAAAACTCGTAGCATTTTTCACCTTTTATAATTGCTATGCCAACATAAGACGATAAGAATCGAAAATTCCAATATCGCCGTATTTATACTAGAAATAGTTTAATAAATATCTGCAATCGCTTGATTTCACGTTCATTAACTGTGCCGTGGTATTTAAAAGAAACTGTATTGCCACATCATTTTGTCCCATATGTAGTTAATACTTTACGATCTACGAAGATACAATAGCCACATATCCAATATATTTTCTATATATTCTATATATAGTCTTGCTTATATATTTATAAATACAATTTTTTAAAAAATATTAATGGAAACCGAAGAAGACGAATTAACTCGTCACACGAATTCCTAATCTCTTGGACAAAGTGATTTCATTATTTATAGATCTTCGTTCAATTTTTCAATATACCGTTTTCAATATAAAGTTTCATTTTTGTTACTGATAAATTATATTATACTTAAATTTCAAAGGATTAAAATCAACCTAACTAAACTTGATCTGTCTGTACCAACTTTTAATACCATGATTATGGATCTTTTTGGCTGATCTATGATCCAATTAACAAATTAATAAGCACATCGTTAAAGAAGTTACCACCCTAAATACAAATTACCACACGCTCCTTAACCCAGTGAACATCTTCCAACGTATAACATTCAATGTATAACACAAAATTGTATAAAAAAGAAAAAAAAAAGAAGTAAATGAATAAGAATGTTCTAGTTGTTTATCGATGAAGTTCGTTAGGGGAGTAAGTTGGTCGTACAAAGCCGGTCACACAGGAGGCGAGCGTCGGCGTCTAGACGCGGACGAACGACGTTGGAACGGAGCCGGTCGATAACGCGGTGCAGCACCTCGAGCCGTGACGAGGCTGCGACATCGGGATTGTGATTAGGGGCTGGTCGGCAAACAATGCCTAATTACATAATTATTGTGCCGCGGGTCCGTAATTAAGACACATTACTCCTCCCGGCTAGTAATTCATTACGCTTAATGTCTTCCCTGCCTCCACCGTTTCATCGCGGATGACAGTCGCGACGGTTCCGCTAAATACCGTTACCGTGAAATATTACCGACCACGACCACGACCACGGCCGTGGCTACGACCACCAGCACGAACCTACGCAGACATTCTCAGTAAGAGGAGTCTCGTTGCTTTCTCCTAACAAAGCAGACCCTAGTTAGACGCTTGTACACGGGGATGCCGTTTGATCCTTGTAATGATATTCCTCGCTCGTTTATTTTATTGGACTACGCGAATAATTGTAAGATTAATTGATGCCGATTGTTCGCTTTAGTGAGAATAGGAGACGAATTGCTTATATCTTGAAATACATAGTTAACGTTATTCTGTAGGCGTTTTTGTTGCAGTTTTAATGAGAAAATGGATTGTAAGAAGAGATGATGTTTCTAAGTATAAAATTGTTAGTAAGTTATTGTGTTAGTTTCATGAAATAGTAATATAACTATATATTTCTAGTGGGAATTTTTAGATATTTTTGAGAAATTTAAAAATGCAAAAGTGCATGGGATGCACGCAACCGACCAGAAGTATTAGGACACGTTCTAATATTTAGCGCGCGCATTTCAACATATGTGTTTTATAACGTAAAATATTAAAATAATCAATGTAGAATATTCGTTATAATATTTAATAAGCAAACCAGCTTTCTGTTTAGATCCAATCTTTCTGATAGTGTCTATAAAGGTATAAATTTTCATAAATATGACGAATTGATCGATCTTCTTCCCCCATAAATCCTGCCATTAAATACATTTCAAGAAAAATCCCCGATATTGAATTCCGTGTTCCAATTCTCGATTCCGTAAATTTCAAACGTTCATTTGCAAATCCATATTCCCTGGCGTCTAACTAAATGCACCACTTCACTCTAAAAAACTAACAAAACACGGAAAATTAACGAACATCTCTACCAATCACGAAATTCATAGAATACATTGCATTATCGTCGACGTGTATTTAAACCCGTGAAAAGAGGGAATAAAACGAACAGACCGACGAAACTGAATGTTTTTGTTGGAAGGGTGACACGTGGATTCCTAGGACAATCCACATGCCAGGGAAAAGTATTCAGTGTCATTATGTTCAACACGAAGTCACGAGATCCCAGTGGACCTTCATTGAAACTCGCGGCTGGAGATTGGTGGATGCTTGATAGGCAGCGTTTCCTCGCGTAATCTCGATATGACGCCAACCTCCCTGGATCCCGGAGGACTCGGGGCGGGTTAAAAAATTACCGACAAGTCACCTGGCCGCGTCTTTTCAAACCGTCTAACCTTTTGTCAGCCTCTCGCTTTGCCAACGACGAGCCATGTTTATTGCGTCACGCGTTAAGTAATTATGACGTTTATTGTGATTAATTGCCTCGTCCGCGATCCTTTTTACCGATCACCGAGGCGCGTGTTGAGGGATTACGCCGAATGAAAACGTGAAAGTTTCCAACGAACGTAGGAAATGATAATGTTGCAACTACGATTGCAAAGATATGTGTTGAAATACGTGCATTAACGGTTTGAGTAATTGGAGAATTCAATTGGGAAGAAGATTCTATTAAGGGAAGATCATTCGCGATCTCACACGCTAGGTCGTGGTTTAAATTTAACGACTTAAATCTTTAAATAATTGAAATAGTTTTTTTTCATTTATTTCACATTATTACTTATTTTTACATTATTGTTATTTAATTTATATTACAGTGAATTTTGAATCATTAATTTTAATATGTTAAAAGCAAATAAAACGAATTTAGAGGAAAAGATCTAGTGGTAATTTAAACGAAATGAATGGGACAAGTAATCGATAAAATAATTGATTCATCAATTGTCTTGGAAATGAAAAACACGCAATTGGGTTTCAGGTTCGGGGCGTTTCCTTCTCGCCTGGCGTATGAAGTCAAAATTCATGGATATAACGCGCTCGTTTGATCGACCTAGCGTAAATTAAATATCAACAAAATACACGTTTTCAGTCGTATAACCGTCCTAATTACGTCTGTGGTTGTTTACAATGGACGTTTCAAACCGAAATCATATATAAATTAACCCTGAAATTGGCAATATGTACGACCAATAAAAACGATCGTTTACAAGATGGAAATGTCAAATATAGAAGGGATTAATATTTAACCGATGAATAAGCGTTAATAGCTTTATGTAAAAAAAGAAAAAAGGGAACCACGGTTATCTGATTCTTCAATTGCATGGTACACATTTCTCGAAACAATGCCTTACTTTCATGTGCGTTTAACCACCTGTGCTTTGTATCAACATACAAGATATCGAGTTTGTTGTTTCAATTCGTTTTTATGTGTCATGTTTCGATTGACAGTTCGAACAGTTATTTGAAATAGATGAAAATTATGTCCTTCGTAAAACCTTGACTTGTCATTTGAATAATGCACACTCTATACTTCACGTCTAACAAACCTGTAGTTACAGTGGATCCGTGTCCTGACAAATTGTCATTCTGACGAATACGTCAGAACAATCGAATATACGAGGGTCGTCCAGGGAGAACTACCCGTTTATATATAGAAGTCACATAAAACGATAGAATGTACTTATAGGAGGTTGTCTAGCTTCGATCATGTATCGACATAAATCATACAAAATTTTGTGTTTAAATATTTAATATTGTCGTTGTATCATACGTTTGAAATGATGATGCGAATTTCGAACGCTGAAAAAATTCTTCCAAAAGGAATTCACCAGTTTACAGGAATTACAGGAATTACCAAAGGAATTGCCAGATTACAGCAGTTAATGGAGGGTTTTGTTGAATTAAATTAAGTAAATTATTAAATAAATTAAATGGCAATTAAAGTAGGTAGTAGAGTTATGAATGAACTGTTGGTAAGATCATGGATGCGGGAATTCAATAGGGACAGAAAAACTGTACGTGATTGCGAACATTCGTCTCTTACTACAAAGGAGCTCAAGAACGTGTCTGCGATTTTGCTGCAAATGATGTTCATCGTAGTTTTTTGCAAAACTTAAAGGATTGTTTGGTCGATAATGCTTCACAAGAAACGATGATTTAAAAGATTGCGTAAGACGATGGTTATGTGAATTGGCGGCGGTAGCGTATGACGATAACAAAAACTCGTATAACGTTACGATAAGTGTTCAAATAGAGCTGGCGGTTATATTGAAAAATAACTTAGTATATATATACTAAAGTTATAAATATAGATCGAGAAATCTGTTTAAAATGTATAATATTTGTATCGCTGTTATTTCAAAACGAATATTAATTTCTGGACGATCCCTCTGTGCCCATTGTAATCATAGCCTAACATTTTTACAATCGAATAGACAATCGAATTTTTATATCGAATCGAATTTTTATATCGAATAGACAATTACATAGCAAAATTAATTATATTTATTTAATAGACATTCAGGGCATCTATTGAGTGTCATGATATTATAATGTCGACCCTTATTAAATTGATACTTATTAATTTCATAATTAGCATATATTTAGATACCAATATGCATAATGTCATTTCGTATGAAATTGTAAGGTTGGAATCGTACTTACCTAACTGCGATTCATCTTTTATTATTGAATATATCATCCATCCACATTTCGGCTTCATTTACACGTCTCACATTATAAGGAACACACATTTATTCAGTTGTTTGAAAGAATTGCAACAAAAATAGCAACAGAACGATCCAAACATCGCCGTACGAAAAAATGTACACACCGAACGCCTGATTCCACAGTTGCCGCCTTTTTGCATCGTGACGTCACGCAACTAACGAATAGAAGCGTAGATGCGAGACATCGTTAGCTCGATTCCACGCTCGATTCCCATGGTCGGTAGATAAATTCGCGTCATTAGAGGTTAATGGATAAATTCACGTGTCTTATTGGAAACTTTTTTTTATCATCGGATTATTGTGTGCTAATAAACGAACAGCATCAATCATCGTTAGTGAAATGAAACAGACGAATGCACACACGGAAACATATAAACGGTAAGTAAATATATACGATTGTGGAAAAATTTACTAAACGGTCACGCCAAAAATAGAACAATTGCACGTAGGAAAAAAAATTCGAACGCCATTCGATCACTCGAAACAAATTAAGCGCAACGGCTGTTATAAATTTCATCTTGACGAACGATAAAATCGCCGCTACAACCGCACTCGATTCGATTGGATTTTTTCCTACCCCTATTAATAATAGTCACGCACAACACTGTTCGCGTGTTACGTGTTAAAAAATTTTAAATTGAACATCGAGACCTTTTAAAATTCGTACGGGCAACACTGTAAAGTATACGCAGGGGAATTATAATTTTCAACACGTCGCGCACACGTTTGTACCCATTCGACAGCGTAAATGTGAAAACTCCCTTAATAAGTCGTAACCGTTACTACGAGCAGCAACTTGAATTTTATACAAAACGTCGAACTGCCGGATAACTGAAAAAAGATCAATTTTTCATTTAATTTTTTTAAATAAATTACGATGCAAAGGAATTTGATCGATTCGTTCGTCATACATATTCGAAAAAAAAAAAAAAAAGTAACAAGTAGCATTGACAATTGTAAATAGGCTCTCTTGACAATACCAATTCTTTTTAATTTCGATAAAACGGTAGATAAATACAACTCGTTCGCTGAATCGGTCAATTTAATTAAAAGCCTTTTCGTGTGTGCAATTTTCTTCAATTAGCGAAACGGCTCCCTTTAAACACGCTCCTTTCACGAGTGTGTCACTCTATCTTCGTTACAATTTATCGAACGTCCTACTGGTAATTATACGCCTTTATGCCTCGCTCGTCCAGCTAATACGTCACGTTTGCGCGCGAAATTTTTATCCTAACAATCTCGCCGTATCGCTAACAATATTTCGGAGCACAAGCCCGCCACAATCCATGACGGCGCTACTCGATCTGCATTAATTGGCATCATTACTGCGCTGCCCATTTTTTGGGATAAACCGATTTCCCGTCCCTTGTTCCGCATTATACGGTGCACGCTTGTTTTACGCTTTTTGCCTCGAGTGGTGTTTCTTAAAACCCTGTTTTTTCAAGCATTAAAAATATTTTTCATCGAAAACGTGGAAATTTAAATCCATGAGTACAATAGTAATAACAATAATCCGAACTTGTAATTAGCCGCCTTTTTCTCCCTTGTTCTTTTTTTTTTTTTTTTTTTTTTTGTTAATGATCCTACCTTGGTACTATTCTCTTTTAAATATTGTAACGATTTCAGCTGTCGTTTAAAAATATAATATCATACCTTTTTTTAATACGATACAATATGATTTATAAAATAACGCGTTGTAAAAAATTTTATCGAATAAATACAAATATACGTAATTCAACAGGATAACATCGGAATCCTAAGCTTTCTGGAGATCTTCCGTAGCCAAATACAACGACGACGACGCGACAACATGCTCTGGGAGTTCGGAGGTCTGTTTACACGAGTTCGCAAATATAGCCATAGGTATCGGAGCCAACCGAAGCGAAGAATTGATAAATTAGTTATTCCGTCAGTCGTCTGCTGCTGTTCCTCCAGGTACGTTTGATTTGAGGTTTCGAATAGTCATGCCTATTTATATTGAAGACCTTTGGAGCTTTCCCAACGTTCGACTATCTAAGTACATATACGCGATGACTGGGATAAAATTCGATGGAAATATTCTCTGATCATATTCTTTTTGTTTTTTCTTGATTTCAGAAATGAAGGACTGCAGGTCTTGTGACGATCTAATGTTGCAGAATCAAAAAGTATATTTTTCCGTGAAACTGACATAATTTGATGTAATACATGTAATCTGATACATGTCAGATGTTAGAGATTATACAAGGTTATAAATTATTCGGAAAAGCTTTAATAGTGGGCGTAGCTGGCCCGTTTATCATCGGATAACAGTTCCAGAGTATATCCTTTGAATGTAACTCTACTCTTGGGCAAACAAGACTAAGGGTTATGACCATTCTCGTTTGTCTTTGCATCCAGAGAATCTTCGCGCGAAATCCCTAGCCAGGACCCAATTAACTCTCTAAGAATTCGATCCTATCCCATGGTAATTCTAAGATAGTACGACTCTAACAGCAGATTAGAAAAGACAATATTTGCTTCGGTGCTTCTGCGTCTAATCGCAGATGCGCCTTCACTTAATATCGCTTACTATTTGTCTTCCCTTACAATGGAAATTTGCGACGTGGGTATTACACAGATAGAACAAAAATCGAGGGTAGGATAATCCTTAAAATCGCTCCATTCAATTCTTTAGCATATTTAAATTAGTATCGAATTTTTTTTCACAATTCCAACGTTCACGAGTTCCATATTTTTTCTAACAGGTCACGTCCAAAATGGCCAACATCTCATGCGAACTGCAACGCTTCTAAGAATCCTTCGTCTCTGACCACAGAAACCCGTATCCGCATCGACGACGGTTTGAATTGAAGATTTTTGCGGACGGTAACTCGTTGGCTCACGCGCTAACGTATTTGCAAGATCCGCTGCGCTGATGGACATATAATGCGACGTGTGATTGTAGGCCCGCCAATCGCGGCCGATTGTGCCTCTGAAGGCCCGCTAACTATCTCAAACTAGCCCCATTCAAACCGCCACGACCTCTCTCTAGCCGTCTCTATCTACCAGCCCAGCCTCTGTGTCTCGCTCGTTCCAACCCTCATTCACCGCCACCCTCCCCCTGGTACCCGTGCGTCTCGTTCATCACCAAACTTCGCCTCTCTGTTGCTCTCAACTCGCGTCTCGTTTGCACCGACTTCACAGGACGATTTTCCCTCCTACTCGGTGAAAACTCAGTTCCTCATTCGCCGTTCGAATTCGACGTACGTTTCTTGCCGCACGTTTCTTCTGCACGCCCTGTATCCCTCTCTAATTTTCGACCGGCTCTCTCGCCACACACGTAATCTTCTATTTCATTCGCTTTACTTTTCCTAATGCGATAGCTCGCTCCATACACATACAATCGTAGCCTCATCTCTTTTCAATCTCACCTCGCGGATCGAATGTTTTGCCTTCCATTTAACATCCTTTATCTCGCTCCCTCTATTCAACTCTCTCAAAAAAAGTTTTTCTCTCCGAGGTTCCGGCGATTCCATTCGCCCCGCTATCTGGTCTTCCGTCCATCTAATGTTTCCACTTTCTTTTCATCCGTTAAATCGTGCATCTCGTTTAACTCGACTTCCGTCGTTTTCTATTTCGCAAATTCATACATTCTCGCCTCTAGCCATTCCTTTTAAGAATGTAAGCCCTACATGCACTTTCTTCCCTGCTCCACCGTCACCGCTTCTCACTCGTTTGATTTTCGCGTTCTTTTTCTCGACTATGCAGCACTGCTTCATTTTCCCCCTTCTTGCTTCTTAAATCTATGTTCTCTCTCACTTTCGTCCATCTTTCACTCTCTCTCTATCTCTCTCTCTCTCTCTCTCTCTCTCTCTCTCTACCCTTTCGAACCGCAACCAACTACCTCTCCTCTTTCAACCTATTCCCCCGACGTACCTTATCTCCATTCTCGGTCTCTGTTCGACCTGCTTCATTCATCGACACAATCACGCATGGTTACGTAGGTACATTCCGCTAGGCGTCACCGAGTATTCGTCCCGATTCGAATTCTCGACCCTATATAACCGTGGCACGTTCTACGTGGGAATTTCAAATCTATCAGCGACCCAGACGAATGCAAATCGCGCATGAAGCGCGCTTAATAAAGCCTCGCACGCGGCCCGCAACTCGCAATTTTCTTTTCGACGCTACGTGTCGCACGCTCCTCTTAATGAAACCTTCGCATGCACCGTGCGCAATTCGCGGCTACGCTCCTATTCTACACGCATCTCCGTCCCGCGATACCGTTAGAAAAAGAACGCACTCGGGATCGTTAAGCTTCGGCCCAGGGGAGAGAACGAGGACCATTTCAACTCCCTTGTAGAAAGAGATCCGTTCATAAGAATACAAGTTCCATAGAATAAAACTTTTCTAGTAAATCACGGAAATTCTATTATCTAATAAACTTTATGGATATCGCATAAATAAAATGAAAGACTTAAGAACTATTTTCTTTTATTCCCATTATAAATAGAAGACTTTATATTACAAAACTTCTATTTTGCTTCTATCTTTAATGGTCAAGTTCAAAGCGATAACATTTATAGGACCTTCCCACAAAATGGTCTCTATCAAGCTTAAACTTTTGACTTACTTTCGTCAAGAAATCGCTTCTCGTACCATTGCGCCATAAATTCATCCCCACCACCCTGAGAACGTACGCCGATGAACCGTTCCTCTTTCCAATAAATTCTTCTCGAATCACCTGTCGTCATTTCGTCCAGCTTTCAAGCGATTCCGACCAATCGTGAGACACGTCTCAAAGCGTCAGTGCAAAAACTGTGACGACACAGCGGATATCGATCATGACGATCAGCGTCAGGAACAATATCGAGCTGAAGGAGGATGTCGCTTTTGACCGGGCGTGTTTCGACCAGGCGAAAATTGAATTTCAAGGAAGCCGAGTCAAGAGATAAGCATGGAGAAGCGTACCAGCTATTTGCGTGGCCTTAATAAGGACGTTTGACGGCGTTAGCTTTCCCTTAACAAGACGGCTAATATCCCGGGGCCTTGGCTCCCCTTGGTCTACCTTCTCTGTCCTTCCCTCTGTTCCTTCGTCTCCCTTTCTCCATCGACTCGCTCGCCTTCCGCACGGCGGACACCGTCGGGAATCACCAAAGCTTGAAAACCGAACAAACTCAGTTAGAGAACTCGGTGTGAGGAGCAACCGGACCTGCCGGCAAAACTCATCCTTCTCCGCATCCACGATTCTCTTACGCAGCTTGCCACGTTTATGGACTGACTTTGTTTCGTCCTGGGCGATCATTAATTTAATAGCGGCGATTGTACTGAAAGATTGTACATTTTTACTGACAATCACAGTGTAATTTTCTGTAAAATAATTTTCTATAAAATTGAAGTAAAAAAGATTGAAAAAATTAAGGTAGGGTTGTATATAACGAAAAGTAATACATGACATGAAATATGTGGCTCATAAAATATAATATAAAAATTTATTCTGCATATACTCTAAAAGTTATATAAAACACTTCGTAAACGTTTCTAGTAACTGCGTCTTAATATGACCTTACTAACAAAACCTTGCTTTATGTGAGTAAGTCGATCTACGACTTATAACGATGTGAACACTATTGTCTACAATGGTGTTTAAACCTAAATAAGTACCGAAAGAGGGACAAACAAGAGAAGTAAAATTTCACATGCGCCCGACCCGAAAATTTTACTTTCAGTATTGCATTATCCACAGCATCATAGCAGTGGTTTAGCTCCAATGTGTTTATAAATGTTCAGCAAGCTATTCAATCCTGATGCATGGATTATGTTGTGACCCCGTTAGGAAAATTTTGACTTCTCTGTAAATCAAAACCGAAGAAATTTTTAACTAGAAAATATTTTTAATATTTAATCTTTGACATTTACCCTTTTCTTCTTTAGATCATATAATAAGAGACTTGCTGTTGTTGCCAATTCGTTATTTCCAGCGTTATTTCCAATAGGAACAATATTTTCGTCCTTTGGTGCCGGTAACAATCTAAAAAATACAAAATTTTGTAAGAGTTCTATGAGTAGTTAAAAACATATTATTTTTAACTCACGAATGAATTAACGGCGAAAGCAGTCTTTTGTCAACAGAAGAAAGATCCGTAGGACCAGTCCACCAGCTAATGAAATTGCCTACGACGATAACGATTAACGTGCCTAAACCAGTAAACCAGTGGTACGATAATCGATACAGAGGAAACACATCGTCTTCGCTAAAACAAAGGAGAGTTCTGTTCAATACGAGGATAAACCAGTATCGTTACAGTTTCAAATAAGATAATAAAACAATTTACAACTCTGATCATACGTTTCAACGATGACGCTGGTGGCCACTTAGGATTTAATTGATTATGAAAGACTTAATAATTATAGCCAAGGCTAAGGTTAACTTACTTCGGACGATCAAACTGTTTCAGGAAACTTTCGGAGATATTGCCTGGGCAATGAGAAAGGGGGACTGGAAGTTTCTTAGGAACCAGCAACCCAGCACCGATAGACCAATTTGCACCTAAGCTTGCCCAGCCAGCGATCACGAATCCTACGATAGCACCCATAAACGCACCCTATTCGACGGAACAGAAGTATTGAAATTTTTATATCTGTCTATTGTAATGTTGACGAAAGATATCAATAGACCGCTTTTATGCATTTATAGGGAATTTAATGGCGTAAAAATGTATAAAATGCACATGATGTGAAAAAATACGGTACTTGCTACAATATTTAATAGATGGCACGAGTCTCTGCTTAGATCTCATTTTTAAACATCCCATAAATGTCCACAGTCGAGGTATCAGATTAAGAAGGCATGTAGGAAAGAAATATAAAAAAAGCAAATTCAAGCCTTTCAATAATTCACCTTAGCATTCGTCCATGGAAAGAGTATACCTAGCGTGAACACTCCGAAAGAAGTGCCTGCAGCTATTGCTGCTAGACTTCCAGTTATCTATAACAAAATAAGAGAATCATGCAATCTTATCAAAAAATACTTAATTTATAAGTAGAATAAATGAAAAAGTATTCACAGCTAAAACTCCTCCTAGTTTCTCGACCAGGAATAGCAAACCCAGAGCTATGCAACCAAGCAAGACAACCAGACATTTTACAAAGATGTGGGAGCATCGGTCGGTCAGTTTCAAGCCGAAGCAACCCTTCACGAAATCTTCCAGGACCACTACGGCCGTTGAATTAAGGCCTACAGACAGGGTACTGAGACAAGATAAAACATATTTTAACAAAAAATCATTTATAGATAAGGATAAATTCATGATAAGTACTTACCTAAGAGCTGCTCCAAAAATTCCAGAAATAAAGAGGCCCGGTACTCCAGGTAAATTTTTCGCAATTTCCATTACATAAGCGGGCAATAACTGATCGTCAGCAGTTATCAGACCGGTAGCTCTAGGATCGCACTTAGGTGGAGACCACCAGGCTATAAGGACGAGGCCGCACCAGCAACATAATGAAATGAATAACATAATACTGATAGTAAATATCGCTAATGATCTGAAATCACACATTTATATACAATAACAAACAAATAATATATTAAATAATTTTACATATATCGAAATGAATATTGTACTCACTTACAGTTTGGACGTTTTCAAATCTTTCAACGACCTATACCGCTGTACCATAGTTTGATTGACAGCAATGTAAGCGGTGCTATAGAGCCACGAACCAATTAACACGGTCCATACTGTATGCCTTATATAAGGAGACGTATCAAAGCTACAAAAAGGAAATATAACATAAAACGATGGAGTTGCAAACTTATTTTGTCTTCTTAACGTAATGTTGAATACTTCTTACTTTAAAAATTCAATTCTATTGGCTTCCAATGACATCTTCCATATTTCAGCGGCGCCCATTTGATAAGTACCCAATATACTAACAGTTAGTACAGCGGCAATCATGACTCCGACCTGAAGCGCATCCGTCCAAACTACTGCCCTGATACCACCCTAGTAATCACATTCTCCAATTAACCCACCTTTCATCTATGTATCCATCGATAGCCATGAACAATCGTGACTAACTACCCTTTCATTGAATTCCGTCTCATCCATCGTTACACTTAAATCTACAAGAAATAGTATATGCCACCTGCAACCTGCAAAGCGTCATTACGCGCAGCTCCTTTATCATAACAACAAGAACCATCAAACTTCATGAAAGAATGGCCTCAAAAGCTGCACGAAAAAGCGGACTACAGTCTTGGTAGACGCGATCGTTAAGCGAAAGACAAGCTTACAGACACGCGAAAGCGACCATGGCGGTAATAAACAAATTTCCAAGGAGTCACTGGGCCGCGATAAATTTTCATTAATTCGCGGGCTACAACAAATTGCTTGAATAATTACAAGCGCGCGCGAGCATGCGATTAATCACTTCGGCGCTGGCTTTGTGATCTGCTACCACGGGGAACGAGCACTCGACGTGCTCCGCGCCATTGTTTCCGCTGGGCCATTGTCGAGCTTTCAGTTTCCGTCCATAAACATTTCCAGTAGCCGGGTCCGCGTGAGAGATTCTTCGCGGCATTGTCCACCGAAAATTGTTTCCTACCAGCTACCGGCATCCTCCCGTCCGAGGAACTCCAGCTATCCCCGGGAGAATTCGCTGAACCGGCGTCCTTGGAAAATTAGCTGCCATATACCTAGACACCGAGTCACCCGGTCGGGGCTGGACTTCTAGTCTACCCTACGCTCGTTTTACATGTGTTCCGTCACCGCGATACGTCTTGTTAAGTCCTCGAGGGTTCACGATGAATCAGCTTCGTCACGATAATTCAACGCGATCACATTCTCCTAATTAAATACGTTTGTCGATTTTAGATCTCGATGCGTAATCGTTGGATCATTATTACCGTCATGGTTTCTACGAAGGTGTTTCTATTTACGATTTGTTATTTCTATTTATTTTATTTATTATCATATCTAGTTTATTATTACTTATATTTAACAAGACTGCAAAGACATAGAAAAATATATCATTACCACTTGGATCAGTGCCTTTCAAAGTTATATCAAGTTTGTTGGAAACTCGTTCAAAGGCATTTCAATTCGCCTGAAGTTTTAGAAACCCTCAACATAATTTTCAATACGGTAAACGTCACTATGTATAAATATATCGTTATTAACTACCTATAGAGTTTAATCTCGTTTCTTCGGATATTTATAAGCAAAGCTGGCGAGGATCAAAGAGAAAGCTTCATGAAACTATTATTAAGAGGAAGGAAGGCAGGTAAAAAAAATTCACACGAAATACTGTGGAGGCATGCAAGTTTTACAGCTCGTAGAAGCTACGTGTCCTTGCCTCGCACTGCCCGAGTATTTTTAACTTCAAATACGTGACCCCAGAATTTTTTGTGTACGACAGCGCACACAGTTTTCTACGTATTCAATATTTATACGAATTCATGGGATCGAGACGTTCACGAAGCAAAATCGAATTTATTGATATAGAGGTATTGCGAGTTATTGAGTTTCGAAAAAGTCAAAGTAAGCGAAAATCACTAGTGATATAACTCTAGTCTAACACAAAGATCATTTGGACAACAAAGGAACAGTTTTTGTAGAATATTATTTCGTTTTATTAACGACAAATCGGCTAAACGTATATCGTGATGAATTTTCAAAACGAGAACTTACCAGAACAGTGTAGAACACGCATACAAGGCATACAATGATCCCGATCAAATGTACATCAATGCCGCTGACTGTAATTAATGAGAAAGATTTTGGTAATATTCGGTTAATATTCTATTATAGATAATATGGGCACGTAATACCTTGATTTAGCGCCAACGCTGGAACGTAGACCACGATCGATTGGTAAAGTACCTAAAATTGGTTTATTACGATATTATTAATGCAACATGGGATCAGTCGGTACCATTGGTCATTCTCAAAGAGAAGCAAATTAAAGTTTCGTGTTTTCGTAACGTAACGTGATGTAACTTTGTTATTAATAATTTTTCGTCGAATTAAAATCGTTAATAAATTATATTTTTCGAACTTTCGAATTTCTTAATTGTACCTATCGAATTTTATACCCAAGCTGATAGGATAAATAGGTGCTACATAGCAACTTGATCGATAATGTCGCACTTACCACATCAACGAGGAAAATCGCCGATATGAGAATCCTTACACCACGATTGAATCTCATTTCCAAATACTACAAGAAAATCATAAATAAATTATGCGTACATGTTATTAGCATGTTCATTAGATACTCCCGGTAGATATACCTCGTAAACGGAATTCAATCCTAGCGAAACGAAGACTGGAGCGTAAATAAAAGCCACGACGACGCCCGAAAAGAATATTGAGATAATAGTAATCCAATATTGTGTTCCAAAATTGTATATCTCCGCGGGTGTTCCAAGAATCGTCACGCCAGATATGAAGCTGGAAAGAATAAAAATTCCATTTCCTATACTTATATTTTCACGGATCAATCACGATCAAATTTCTGACGATTTAATTCAGTGGCAATTAGAAAGATTCAAGGGAGAAACTACCTGGCGATGAGGGAAGCGGACACGGGAAAGAGACCCATACTCTTTCCTCCTAAGAGATAATCTTCCGTGCTCGACTTCTGCGCTCGCCTGTAATGCCATAATCCTGCGGCGGCAGATACGGCTAGCATCAGCGCGAACACCAGCCAATCTGCCCAATGAAAGTATCCCCTCTCCTGTGTTTCCAGCATTCTGGCTCCGGGAAGCTGGAAACGAGCGAAAACCTGATTTATGAAGCCAGATTTGCTTGATAACACCGATAATAGACGTAATGGAAGTCAAGTAACACATATGAAAGCTTAATAGCTCTTGCGATGATACGCATAATGGATCTTTGACGGCCATTTACTTGCCGTCACTACTATGCAATATGTAGTAATAGGCAAAAATCCGTTTTTACTAATAAATAAGCTTAAATAGATTGTAGCTTTTATTGAAATTTTGAAGAAATACGAAATAAAGATTGTTGTTATCAGAATGAACCTGAATATAATATAGTCTTGAAAAACAAAAATATACCGATGCGCATAGTGTTAATGGAACGTAGCAGACGTACAGAGGTCCATAGTTCACAATGAGTTTGTGGAATTCTTACACTATTGCATGTATCTATTGCGTGTATATCCCTAATTGGTAATTGACACATGCGACCTTAATGCGACTCGCAGCTGTTAGTGTTTCAATAAAGCTTGTTAACTTCCTAAACGTTGCACTTTCTGAACACAGTATCGGGACAAACTGCTCGTTTCTCTATGTTTTCCTTCGATAAATAAGCAAATTAATTTTGCTACACCATTCACATTTTTTCGATAGAAACATTTGTGAGACATTTACTTATCATAATTACATATTTACTAATGTATTTAGCAGCAATTATGGAATATCAAATGTTTGAATTTGGCGCCGTTTGCATTAGTATCACCTGATGAGTCACAGATGTCAGAGCCATACGGAAATCAATTTCAATTCAAGAAAGTGAACTGTGTACCACATTACCGGGTAATATGAATAGTCAGGGGTCAGTAAATCATGGGAGAACAAAGCGAAAGATACTAAAAGATTTAATGAAACACCATTCCAGGAATACGAGCAATAATTACGTATCACGGATATAGGCTTGCGTAAACACTACACCTCATTGTAAGTTTTTACGTCTTTCTTCACAAAACAAAAGTCTAATTGCTTCTTGAGACTTTTTTATCCTATGGCGATGACATAATTCTTGATCATATTAACCATTACATTGAAGAGAATTCTAATATATAATATATTTCACGATCCACATCTTTCTTAATTACATCGGTTCGTTGTGAATCGTGCTAGTGGAAAAAATATTCGGTTTCATATGCTTTCTTGATACATAACTATCTTTTCTCGTTACTACTTACATGCAATTATACGCATGCAACTTAATACAAAAATAATATGCACATACGTGAAGGTTGACTAAATGATATTACCGACTGAACTGGACAATTAGCAAACGATGAAGTAGAGACCGATCGTTGATAAACGTTTGCTATTCAACTTTATAAATAGTTTTCTGTATATTTAGTAACAATTTGTGATGCACTAGTATCCGCTTTACACGACTAAATTTTTGTCCTCTACACATTCACGTCATGAGAATATTACGGACACATCTATTTCGCGTTCACAAAAAGGGTTAATTATATTTCTGACAGGGACACTTTGATGTCGATCGATAATCGGTAAAAGGTGTGCAAACAAATAACTTGAATTCTTCAGTTTTGACGTAAGTTGCTTCTATTTTACCTGAGTTGATCCCCATCTTCTCTGTCTCTCTCTTGCCTCGTTATTCAAGAGATACTTTCCACGAAACAATTTGCTTCTAGAGAGTAATATTAGAAAGCAATCGATCTTTTTCTTATTTGCTTTCTTTTTTAGTAAAGTATTTAGTAAAGTATGCATGGCATAGTTAACTTTAAATTCAACAAAAAAGTGGAAAAATTAAATTTGAAATATAAAGGAATTATAGAAACTGATTATATCGTTACGAAAATTCCATATGATAACAAATAAAATTATCATAAGCTTCGAAAAAACATTTTCAAATATTGAGAATAAATGTATATCAACCACTAATTTAAATACCCATACAATAGGATGTGAATAAATCGCCACACAAAAAACAACTTAATATTCGTAGGACAGAAACGATATCCATAGGGAAATGATGTGACATAATATTGTTTATTTTTGTCGCAAATATTTTGGATTGATATCTATTTTGTCACGTCACAATCTATCGAAAACAATTAGAGAAAATAAAGTGCCGCTGATCATTTCACTTGTATATTTTATTTGTCTTGACTTACATACCGTAACAATATTTCAGAGCTACCAATCAGGAAATTAAGCGCGTTCCTTTCACACAAGTAATGACATAGAACGTCAAACAAAACCGCGAAAATTACAATGAGAAAGTACGATTACGCGGCCCGTGATGTTAATGTTGATATACATATTTCCATCGATAGGTTCATACGATCGAAATATTAAAAAAAAAAAAATTAGACAAAATAACACAACGAATAAGTATAGTCGAACGAGGAGAATAACGTAACGAACAACCATGTACCGTGATCAACAACCAACTGTCGTGAAGTCAGAGACTCAACACAGAGCAACCGGTTTCCTCGATAGACTTAAGTCATTCAACTTTTTCCAAGCATTAAGCATGCAGTAACAAGTTTAAACACATAATTCATTCGATCGATCCTTATATCGATCTTTGAACAAGGGCGAATTCCAGGAAAGACCGTAATTATTACTGAGGCCGTCACAAAATTCAAAAGGCGATTAAATCAGAATAATCATGAAAATATTCTTATGTCACTTCAAATTTTAATAAAGGAATATTAATTAAGAATATAAACTTCCACAATTTGAAATTAAAATAATAATCTCATAAATATACTAATCATGGATGTAAATAAATATCCTCCTTCTTAATAAATATGGTTTAACCTACTCACGTATCCTGTTGCTTTTTTGCTTTCCTCAATTGAGACATGATAGATCTATGTGTATATTCCTGCACATCATTGGTTAATGATGTAAGGTAGATAAGTATATAAGATGTAGAATAAAACAGAAATAAGTGTTTACAGCAAATTACGATCGGTATAAAAAATATTCGTACAGTATCTAATTTCAACAAATAAAAAAAATATTGTAGAATATCATTTATTAACAAAATTTTAATAAATAAAGAATATGTCCATATTCTTACGAGTCTGCAGAATAATTTTCATAAAAAAAGATGGGATATCTATATCCTTTGTGAAAATATTAGCAAATATCTAAAAACTGGCAAAAATATATGCGTAATAAGTACGCATTCGTAGTTACAATTTAATAGAAAAAACTAATAAGACTTACCTAATATCCAGAAGATGAAATTACTAGGTTTAATTATTTTAATATTTAGTTGGGTCTTTTTTGATTTTATTATAACTTGAAGTAGTCGAGGCATTAAATTTATCAAACTGATGAGTATTCTACTCGAAATATTTCTCCATTCTTCTAAAAGAGCTCTCTTTAAGTTATTTCAGTTTCAGGTATTCCATATATTTTCAATATCTGTATTGCGATTGTGGAGATATTTCTATGTGTTTCCGAACATCATACAAGATCCACTCTCGCGTATTAGTAACATTGTGCTTATAACGTTATGATCGTTACCTTGCATCAAAATGAAATTGTCTTTCAAACCCAGTTTTTCTGCAGTTTGACGCAGATTATGTTTTTAAATATCTATGTACATTTTATCCTGTGAAACGGTAACTGTACGAATACTTATTACGCATATATTTTTACCATTTGCAAGATGTTTATTAATATTTTCACAAAACAAATAGGTATCGCATTTCTTTTTCTTTTAAAATTATTCTGGAAACTTGGAAGAATATGCATAAATTTTTATTTGTTAAAATTTTGTTACTAAACGATGTTCTGCAATAATTTTGTTAAAGTTTAGTACTTTACAAATAATTTTTATACTGACTGTATTTTACCATTCTCATTATAGATAATTACAAGGCAACAATATACAATCAGCTTGCAGGATTTTTGATATAAAGCTTTAAAAATTCGCATACCGTTTTTTCGCAAAAACCACATACTGTTGAATTTTGAATATTTTCTATAACGTAAAGTTTATTCTGTTGCATTTGATTGTTGTAAGGATATTATTATTAACCAAGGTATACACATTCATTAACCACACCCAATATTTCAGTGTGTACACCAACCAAAGAGGGACACAAATATTTTTAGTAGACAAAACCATATACAATTCCATTTATTTATATTCTACTTATCCTCCTAAATATATGATAGAAAAAAAATTGGAATGTTGGAATTAAAAATCTATTCTTCCTACTAGTAGCTCCTCTAAATTTGATTCTATTATACATGAAAATAGTATAAAAGTAAAGAAAAGATACAAACCCTGAAATTTAAGTATAACTGCTGACAACATTTACTGCTGAGTTAGCTTAAACATTGATGAACCATGTGCATATCTTACGATGTTAGTGAAAATAATTATTTTAAAACAGACATGTTAATTGTACAAAATTGTAAAATTACAACATAACAGTTTTTGCTGGCATAATCCAGCATATAATCAGTCATATCATTGTATGTGTGAAATTCCACCATCAATTTCAAACTTCTACTAGTATGCAATTATTTCTTTTTACACACTATTCAAAGTCAGTTTTTTATAAGTTTGTGGTACAATACAGGAATCTCTTTTATAAATTTCCATAAATCAGGTTCTCAAGGTACACTTACATTGCTTTTAAACAATGATATATGTAATACTTATGACATTATGTATTATTTACTTATCATTTGTACACACTCACATTGCATGCTCTTTTTACTATTTCACATTGTATAGCAATAATTACATTCATTAAAACATACATACCACATACTTATATACACACATAAGTATATATACGTTGATTTTTCTTGTTCCACAAAGAATTATTCGCAAATTCTTAAACAATATGAGTGTTTTTAAGTAATAACTTCTCAATTATTATTGGTCAGATTTTTAAAAGCATTATATTCCACGTATGAATCGTAATATAATTCATGAAATAGAAAGATATTAATAAACCAAGATAACATTCGTTTGTTGTGAAACAAGAAAACAAAGTTGTATATTCAATTTTTCGCACTTTTGGAGTTAAAAGTTGAGTATAGAAATTGTGTACTAATCACAGTTTTTGATGTCTTCCTTCTCCAAAAAGCCATAAACAGGCTCTATCAACTATATATGCAAGGACAAAGTCAGCTATTAAAACTTGAACTAAAAGACTTCGAAACTAGAAGCAGAAAATGTTTAAAAAATTAATATTTATACAAATATGAAAAATATTACATTTTCCTTGCATAAACTTACATCACTTGGGAAATCCACAATTTCAAATTGTGCTGCCAAATCGGGTAAAAATCCACATGCTAATCCCAATATAACAGTAGCATTGCCTATAAGGCTGTATAGTAAAGATTTATTTTGTAACAAACTCTCCATGTATGGATGACCCTGTATCATAAAATTATGTTAAATTAAAATAAAATACATAAAGTCTTCATTAATAAATATTTTATTTATCAAAGCACTTTACCCGATAATTAATTGCAAAAGTAGAAATTTGAATCGCCATGGCAATAATATAAACTGTACTGTTTAATAGATTGGGTTCAAACAATTCTTCTTCGTCAGTCAAGTTCATATTCAAAGCCGTACTTCCATTAGATGAATTACTTGGAGCTAGTATTGCTGCTAATTTTTCACTCCTGGTTAAATTGGAACAAAATTAATATTAATTCAAGTATCATTGTACACATAATCTTTTAATCGTTTTACTTACTTTGGAGATAATAAAGTAGCTTCCTTAACCAAATAGACAAGAGAGATAAAATGTACTGCAAATTGAAGGAGTACGGTAGCAATCGTGTATAAGTTAAAAATGTTCGGAAGAGGCCTCTGTTTAGACAATGTTTTTAATGGCTTTGATCTTGATATGAATAAAAAGCAAGTGGCCAATAAAACACCTTGTAAGGTAGCTTGTGCATCACTGAATTTTATTCCACCTAAATAAAGAACAGATTGGCTGTATGCAAGCCCTAATGCATTAAGTGCTAAAATTTTGAACATCTGCAAGGTGGTAACCAGGGTGCATCGACCTTGCTTAATAACATGGCATACTATAATAAAACAAATATTAACATAACATTAATATATTATCATATCTTTGAACTGTTATAAATCATATACAACAGAACCTACTGCATTGAATTGATGACATTTTGCTTGTAAAAGGTGCGGCAATTGAAGCATCTCCTAACTTAACTATAACAGATTGTTCTTCGAGTTCTTTTAATATCTTTTGTATTCTCGCCTTGGTATTAGCAGAAACTCTCGGACTGTTTCTTGGACCATTTGTTACTGCTGAATTTGAGACGGTATGTTCGTTCTTTACATTATCTTGCTTTTCGGCAGATACTCTTTCAGGTTGGCTTGATAAAATGGCGACACCTGAATAAATTAAGTAATTAATATGTATGATTTATTTTATATATAAATTTAATAAGCTTTTACTAACCCACTTGAGCATGTTTTAAAGCACCAACATCATTAGTGCCGTCTCCGCACATCAACGTTGTGTATCCTAAATTTTGCAACGAGACAATTATAAATTCTTTTTGTTTTGGTTCACATCTTGCAAAAATTACGATGTGTGGTAACAATTTACGAAGTAGATCTCGTTCGTTATCTTTTAAATATGTTAAACCCTAAAAATTGTATCTTATGAATCTAATGTACATTGTATTTTATAGTATGAGTATGTATTTTATATCTTTTTATAACTTACTTCTCCCGTTACACAAAGAGTGTATTCCCGCCAAATTTCATTATTCCGAGAAATATTCTTCATTTCCAAAGGTAAGTTTATTTTTCTATCCACGCTTTCCCATATCCACTTTCCATCAGCTGCAGTTAATATAAGCGTAACTGGTTTCTTTGTAAAATGTAATTCGCGACTAACGTGACATGCTGTTAAAGGATTATCACCAGTAATCATAACAACCTGTAAAAGCGACGTGAATTTGCATAATTTATAAATGGAATAATTAGAAATAAAATTAAATTGTTGAAAGAGCTACCGAATGTGAAGCATTCACGATTTCCTTAATAACAGCTTTAGAATCAGGTTTAAGTGGACAACTTATGATTACAAATCCAGCAAAAATGAGATTCTTTTCTAAGTCTTCTCGTGTTAATTCCCTTAAATCTTGCGAAGATAGAGGTCCAGGAAGTTTTCGATATCCTAAAGCTAATACTCTTGCTCCGCGACGCGAAAGTGACAAATACGTTGATTCATAATTATCTGGTATAGATAACAACTGGAAGAAAAAATTAAAATATTTACAACACATTGTGAGAGGAAAAGAAATTACTTGCGATTTACCACACACCATGTCCTTAATAATTTCAGGAGCACCTTTCACAGTGGTCATGTAATTGATTTCTGATGATCCTGGCATTGTGTATCCTGCTACGACTGACATTCGCTTTAACGCGGAAGAAAAGTGATGTCTTTGTACGATTTTTAAGACAGGCGATTGTCCTTTTCTTGATACCATAGAATCAGCTTAAATAAATTGAAATTGTTACAACATCGTCAAAAAAGAAAAAATAAAATATAATAAGAACAAGAATATCAATAAATAGAAGTATACTTTTTGTAAGATTCCATTTAATAGCTTTCAGTGTAGCTTTCTCAAGGGGATCTCCAACAATTCCGTCGTCTAATTGTACAAGAGAATGGCACGTTGCGAGTACTTGAATACTTTCTATAGGTGCATCAGAAAGCTGCATAACATCTGGTTTTCCTCTAAAATAATGAACAATATCTTAATATAAGTATTTACATTTGAAAATATTTTGAAACTTATTTGATTCTTACTCAATCCCCGCTATACCTTCGACGACTAAATTATCACTAGTTAGAGTACCAGTTTTATCAAAGCAACATATTTGAACCTTTCCAGCAAATGGAATTCTAAAAGGTTCAGTACAAAATACACCTATACAGAAATTATATATTATTGTATTAAAAAATATAGAACTGAATATCATCTTCATTCATCTTCACTTTATAAATACCTAGTTTTGATAAGGCCAATAATGAAGTATTAACAGCTAATGATAACTCAATAGGCAATTCTGGAGGAACAACTGATGTAAGAATAAGTGTACATTCCAAGAACAATTTGTATCTATTTCTTGTAGGATCTTCACTTCCTGTAATTAATAAACTATTAGTATAGAAATACAGCTTTATTCTTTTTAATATGTTATATACCTTTAATCCAGACATATGATGCTGCAGCAATCGCAAAAACTAGCAAAAATAGGATAAAACCAAACGTTTCCAAGTTGTTAGCGGTAACACATTTGACTCCAAATAATATTGTCCTCAAAAGTTTTCCTTGCGACGTTGAAAAACCAGTACGTAAAACATAGGCCACACAGCCATTATCAGTAGCTAAAATTTTTAATATATATGTATAAATACAAAATATACATGATATTAAAATATAGTAATTTATTATTTACTGTTTAGATACCTTTAAGGCCAGATACACTTTTACTTGGTGGAGTATGTTGTACAACTTTCGTGCCCCCAAAAAGTATGTGAAGCTTATCAGTTTCTATATCCAGCTGTCTATTTCCATCAATTTCTTCTATGGGCTCTTTCATTTGAGGAACTGATTCCCCTATTTATTCATAATGGACGAATGTAAAATATATAATACACTAACCATAAATTAATATTCTTCCTAAGGAGAAAGTCGAGGCTTTCACAGCCTTTTTAAAAAAGAAATTCCTTATGGACACAGCTTCTACTCAAAAGACTCAAACAGTGTTAAGAGTGATTCTTCCTAATGACTTACCTGTTAACATACTCTCATCAACAACACAAGGTCCTCTTAAAAGTAACATATCACATGGCACTAGATTATCATTTTGAGATCTTGTTATGGATACAATATCACCAGGAACTAGTTGGTCAGTAAACATGGAATGCCACCGTCTATTCCTGTAGACCTTTGATGAAAGCAATTTTATTGGAAATATTTGGAACATAGTTTATTTACTTATGATGTTTACTAACCATTATAGTATATGGCTTATTTCCCATTTTCCTAATTTCAGCCATATTTCGGAGTTGTTGCTGCACAAGTGTGCACTCAAACATAATAAGCATAATTAATGTAAAGATACTATAATACCAATATTTATCGAAACACCATAATGCTACACAAAATAATTGAAAAATAAAGAATGGTGCAATTGCTCTTTCTTTAAATAGTTCTCTAAATTCTGGTATCACCATATCCAGCCTATGTGAAAGTAATGAAAAAAGTAAATAAAGCAATTTATGTAATTCTCCAACAGTACATATAAAAAGATATATTTACTTATTCTTCCCATATTTTTCTTCTGCTGCTGCAATATCTTTCTCATCCAAGTATCCTCTCCATTCGCAATAATGTTTGATAGAGTGATTAATTGGAAAATGAAGGCCTTTGAAACTTTTTTCATGCGAATTCCAATAGTATTTGGTTTTTTGAAATATGAACCACGGCTCATGTTGTTCAGAATGATGTAGTTTAACAAGCTCTGAACTTCCATTGTTGGGAGTAGGCACTACTTTTGCTATTTTCGCTTTATACGGATCTTTTTCCTGAAAAGATTTCAAATGACCGTATTCGTAAAACCACAAATGCTACATTTTAATAATTTAAAATTTCCCGCCAATCAGCCATATGATTCATACGATCAGAAGGCCGGTTCGAATGGCTGCCACGTTAACAAAACATATTGGACAACGTAACTTACACGTGCGAATTATTTAATTAGCATATATTGTTCCTTACGGTAAACGATTGTCAACTCACCGAGCTACAATTAAGGAAAGTGTGTATATGCACTGACCACTGGCAACACAAACATATGAAAATTTGTAGTACACCGATAGCTGCAATACCCACTAAACCCGCATCATAATATTCGTCAATTCCATAGACAAAAATCCAACTATAAATCCACACAGCGTGTAATATCACAGAGGGCAGAACGTAGCCCGTAAATAGCAATTTTCGAGGATTATGAAGAGTAACAGTTTGTACAAGTTCGTCTACTCGCGACGAAGCAATCGCCATGGCTATGATTACGCTATGCCGCTTATGCCGTAACAGGAGCGTATATGATCTTTAGTATCGAGAGGTTCTAGTTCCTTTCACATCAAATTCAATAACACGAACAGAGCAAACTCACACAGCAAAACGTGTACATAGCAACTGACCCGTACAAAAGGTGGTTGGTCTGCTGAAATTATGTTTACCCCTCTCACCTTTCGCACCTTTCCACAGTCCACTATATATGTATATACCAATTTATGATAACAAGACAAAAATGAGTTTTATGCGGATCACTTTCGTGGCATCTTGTGGCCATACTTTGAACTATTCTTCTTTTTTCCGGTAAGATTACTTTCATACATCACGTACTCAAGCTCTACGAATTAAGATTCATTTGTCATAATTCATTACTCCCACGAAAATCCATTAATCATTGCGTTAATCATGGCATTTGAAACGTTAGATTTTAACTTTGATTTTTGCAGTATATAATATAGATGAGATAGTGGTCTTTGAATTTTGGTGATAGTGATTGAATTTTTTAATTATTTTAAGATGTCGAGATGCTCTTAAAATATTAATTTTTAGATCGTTTAAGTAATTTCAATTACAGTACTATATTTCAACCATAGGTGAATAAACTCGTGGAAATATTATCAAATTAATATTAAGTTCTTGATGGTATATCTAGATGGCACTGTTACATATTCGACAAAGCGCGCGTGACAGAATATTTCATTTCAAAACTAGCGCTTCGCTTTCAAATTTCAGAAATTTAACAAAATTCGGAATGTTATCTTTAACTTATAACTGACGATGATATTGTCAAAAAAAAAGACATAAAAAGACGTTTCGTATAGTATATATGGAAACGACAATAGAATCAAATTGTAAAGAATATTCTCTTTAAAGACATTGCCTTAAAGCAAATACTTTCTTATCATAAATCAATTTTTATCCTTCTTCATCCAGTCATTCAATGTATGTCAAACGAAAAACACATTGTTATTAAAGCTATTCTTTAGCTTCGTCATACAAAGAAATCGTGTATAAAACTAGACTCGACTCTCACGTCGTCAATAGAGAGATAAAAGCAAAACTATTAAGAAGTCGACCTTCGTCTCTTTACGCAATTTCATTGATCCCGTTCTAGCGACACGATCTCTGTCAACGTGTAAGGTCGAACGAGGAACACTAGGGAACACGGACACCAGTGAAAGTACGGTAGTGCTTTGGTAATTGGCCGCTAGTCGCGAACGAATCTACCCAGTTAGCAAGGAAAGATCCATACCAGAACCGTTTCGTAGAATTGAAGTAAAGTAATTAGTAAACTTTTTTACATCTGAAAAATGATCTTAAAATTGCAAATTAATAAAATATGAAAAACGAACAATTGCTCGGTATTTTGTTTATCCTGCTATTTCCAATGTTAAAAAAGATAAAAGTAAAAGAATTAAACGTCCACTCTCGAAACAATCGAAAAGAAAGATATAACGACTGGTTTTTAGTTTAGGTGAGCAGGGACATTTCCAAGTGGTGGGGATACGGAGGGCGAGTTAGCAAGGCAAAACCTCGGTCAGTTAGCAAAGTGCAACTATATCCCACCCATGGTTGCTCGATCGGAACTCGTGCACGCGTGCAAGAGGAAGGGGTACGAGCGCGAGTATGGGTATCGGTACACCGAGTTACCCACGTTGCTAGGTAAGATCGCCGCGCGTAAAATCGCACAGGACAAACCCCGACGGAATCTGGACCTAACGCCACGGAATACATATATACGAGTGACAGTGGCGGTGACTAAGGTATCGACAGTCACACTCGTCCTCTACAGTTCGACCATCGTCATACAGTGGTGCTTGTATCGCAGTTACTCGTGACTTAAATAGGATATCAAATTTTCGTATACGGAACGAAGGAACATTTCACTTGCTTCGATAAGCTTTTAATCGCGTTTCAGTGATTCATGTTCGTCCTGTAGCTCAGTTGAGTAAATTTCATGTTTAACAAGTTGTTCTCTTCGGAAGATTAATCACTCGCGCGGCGAGACGTATTTTTTCGCGGCCAACGATACTTGTCAACGCTCGCACCACGCATGACTCGATGATTGCACATCGGCGTTTCCGCGATCCGTCTAACTTGCGAAGCGCATCCGCGGTTACCGGCACGTGTTTCACTGAACGGATAATCGTTTATCGTGTCGTAGTAATCCCGTTCCGCGAGGCTCGCGTAATGTCATAATTATGTGATTTGACTTCTGATCGAATATCAGCCCTCGCGAAAGGACTCGCGGTGTGGTTCAGATCGGTAAAAAGAAGAAGAAAGAGAAAAAAGAAAAAGGAAAGAAAGTGGTGATACGATTGTTTGAACGTGGTGAAGTGTTTTCGAATTGAATCTGTTACGGTGGCCAACATCGCTATTCTAACACCTTCGAAAATGAAATTGATCTTTTCCTTATTAACGATCGTAAGTAGAAACATGATTCTATTATCTTTGTTATTAGAAAGAGTTAGAGTATCGCAAGTTTCTATGTCCGTGGTAATTCTAAATTACAGATATGGTAATTATTGATTTTAGCCGGGGTTAATCAAGTATGCCTCGTATTAACATATAATCAAAATAAAAAATACGAACAGGATACTTGTGCGATATGGTTCGCTTGTTTATTCCAGTCGGTTTAGCGGATGCAGTGATGTAGAACAATCGAGTTCTAAACACACGAGCGTGTGTACATGTGTCTCACGGTCGAGGCGGAACTTTTACTGTACGTGGTTTAAAGTCAACGTGGTTAGAAACGATAAGGATAACGAGTAACTTTCTAGCCTGCCGGTGAATGAAACGGTTCCGATATAAAGAATCGCCCTAAACCTCATTTCGCTACAATACAAAACTTATCACGTATGAGACGCGTTTGAAGAGGTCTTACTAAACATAGAAAGCTTATGTATATAATTTAATACGTTTAAAAACTAAAGATAAATTCCCTGTGCTGTAAAAATGTCTAATGTAAAAATCTCGGATTTCAAAAGTCGTCGTTACGCGTTTTTATCGATCGATCGAAGATGAAAGTAATTTCGAATCGAATATTTTACAAGTGAATACGCATTTTACGATCGCACACGTGACCACTCTGTGTCAGACATCGTAGCTAGCTCGGATCCGTAGAACGAGTTAGTTTCTTACACCGTGAAAGCTACGAGTGAAATGTAAAACTCAAGCCTGACGTGTATCGTAATATCTGGCGTAAGATTCTCTACGTTTTGTAAGATTGCGTCAGTTGCCGCTGAATTCAAGCTTTTTGTAATACCGGATGCACACTTCGGTGAAAATAAAGGAACGATTAAGTATATGTGTAAATGATCATAAAACGGCCATAATTGTGTAAACGCCTTATCATAGTATCACAGTATACAGGATGATTCATTTTTGTTGATCGAAATTAAAATTACTTTCAATGTATGATTCTTGATTACGAGAAAATTTCAATATCCTAACTTTATCGAAACTGTATGGATACTGTGATTTTATTACGATAATAATGTTTCAAACAGTAAGTACCATTTTCATTTATAACCTATAACTTAACCCACTTTTTTCCTCAGGGTTGCACATGTACGATATTCAAAAATTGCTTTTCTTCTTTTTATAAGACATTTGTGTCCCAATTGTATTATCATAGAAACGAAAGTTGCTTCGCGGTATATGAACTTTTAGGGTGATTCGGAGATAGATAAAAAGTGACACCAACCGTGCCATGCGATGAGTCAATTGAAAGTGGCATAAGAAAGCTCCTAAATAACGTTCTATTGGGTTGACAACTAAGTGATTGCGGATTTTGTTATTACCACCTAATGAAAAAATCCGCAATCACTTAGTTGCCAACCTAATACTAGAATATTACATCAGGTTTAAATGCGTTCAGTGATTGAAGCGAATAATTCGGATAACCTTAAAGTTTCCGGCTGCGGTTCTACAGCAATGAAAACAAGCTCGTGAATAAGAACTTGATCTTTCTTTTTTTTTCTTTGCGCAAACATGATAAATTATTTGAAGTCTGTACAATTGCGAACGCTAACGAGATAGGTCGTTAATAATATTTCCTTTTTCCTTTTTTTTAGTTTTAATAAAAGCTAGGAGAGCGTAGATTTAATATTCCTTATATAGCGCCGCGAGCCAATGGAACCATTTCAGAGAAGCATGATTCACCGGGGTTCCGCAATAACCGAGTAGAAGATTTCTCCTAATAATCTTTATAGAAATTTTATACAAATAACGTTCTAGTTACGTTAGTATCTCGACGATCTCGTTTCATCAGTGGAAACGTTATTCTCATTAGATGGATAATATTGCAAATATTTTAACCGCTATCGTTCTTCCCGCCGTATCTAAATCAAATCTATAGCAGAATCTAAATTAAGATTTTATGTATTTTGTAACACATTCGCGAACGCATTTTCATTCGTTCATACGGAATATCGAGTAAATATTTCTTTGAATTGTACAATGAAGATGCTCTTCTAATTCATTACGGGCGGTGTATTTGTTGCGATGAAAGAAGGTAAACGTTTCGTACGCTCCAGCTCGTTGCACTTAATCGCTGTTTTGATTGTCTCATCAAGGCCCTTTGAACGTTATTCTCGATTTGGTTTTAGGTATCCTTGGTGAACGCTCATGGCGAGCCTTGCCTCGAGTACGGATGTCCAGGTCGACCACAATACGAACCTTTTGTACCTGCACCTCCGGGGCACACACCAAATTGCGCAAAGCCAGGACAAACGTTCTGTGAAAGTCTCGATCATTATCCTCGGTAAGAAGACGATTTCGTTTAATAAAAGAGGAAGTCTCAATTGCTAGATACGAGTTCTCTATACGCAGGAAAACGTGATTTATATCCTAAGAAGCTTTCGATGAATGTTGAATACTTATTAGATATTAACCCTGCAAAGAATGTAGTTTGAGAAAACTAACAGATATAGTGTTATAAGTTTCATATTGAAGTATCATTATACATAAAGCCAATTATTAATATTTATTTTCTATAAAGAATTATGATATTGAAAATGCAGAAAATCTGGAGAATAAACCGATAATCATTCTCTGAAACGTTCATTTTCAATTCTTTCTCATTTTATTGTACCGCTCGAAGGTTAAACGCCATGGTTCAAGCCAATTATTAATATTTGTTTTCTATAAAAAAAAAAAAAAAAAATTATGGGTATGCATCCGACACTGAAAATGCAGAAAATCTGGAGAATAAACCGATAATCATTCTCTGAAACGTTTATTTCCAATTCTTTCTCATTTTATTATATCGTTCGAAGGTTAAACGCTTACCTATTTCGCTGTTACTTTCAAACTACAGTAAATTTAAGGAATAGGATAATCATTCATGATCTTCTTTCGTTATTGAATAATTATCAAAGACTAAGAGATCACGGTGATCATCATTTGAAAAGATTCTGTCGAAGACTATGTATCTATTGAATATAAATTACATCATCTGTAGGCACATGTGCATACATCTTAAAAGAGACGTTTTTAAAAAGATAATGATCAAGATATACGGACATTCATCTTAAAACAGGGTTTTCTAAGAAATGAAAAAGAAACACAGCCACTGAAAATTATTTTGCGTTAAAAACGATTCTTGAAATGTATGCATCGGACAACCTTCTTTCAGATGATAAAGACATTCTTTCGCTCGTGAGCAATAGATTTCGAAAATGACGAACAAATGACATAACACAGATGCCGGATGGGTTTTTGCAAGACTCGCGAAAAAAGCTGTCGTTGTAGTGTGCTACTTACGCGTACACTATGTTCGTGATATACCGCATGGCAGATCTATGATGTCAGGCCTATAATCGTATTTGCATGATAATGCTGCCTCTTAACAGTTGCGCGAGTATTGCACATTATCATTCCAAGGTATTGGTCATTTGTCGTTTATCCTCGGTCAATTAATCGCGCGGAACGATCGAAAAAATTGGATCATTCGTGACGCACGAGGAGCGAGACTCGCTAAGAAGCTCGTCCGATTCCTTGAGTTTGCAGCAAGTCCTTGTGAGATGTAAAATGAAGAGTCTCAGTATGAATCAAAGTAACTGCAAAAATTAGATGACTTGATATACTTGACGACTGTTTGATAAGAAACTCGATAAGAAACTTGTGTGTCTTTCAAATCTCAGTTATCTAATTATGTTTTTCTAGTTCTTTTTTACGATCTTAGTCTTTTCCTTTCTTTTTTCCTCTTTTTTTTTTTTTTTTTTTTTTTTTTGAGGATACAAATAATTGGAAAAATAACGGCGAATAAAATAGGGAAGGACGCTGTGATACGCGAAACGGATTTCTAGGACAGCTAGTTTTTTCCGCAAATGTACATGAAATTGTTAGACTTTAAAATCATGTAAGACAGTATCGAAAGAAAGAATTTCGTGGGTGGATTGAGCTGTTTCCTCGAATTTCCAAAAGTCTCGCGTCTGCGGAATTTGTAAAAATATGGTTCACCGTCTCGTTATTAATATTCCCGGCGTGTCGGGCGTTACCGTTCCCGCATACGAATCAGCTGATCGTGCGTGGCGAGACGAATTTGAGGAAGGGAAAGTTCCAGGATAGTGAACTTGCTTAAAATTACCCCGACGATATCCTGGAGATCGTCGCGTTCTTGCGTCATCTGACTTCTATTCTGCTCGTGTTCCATCGTAAACAGTTTAGTCGATACAGGAAGTGTGACGAAGAAGAGCTTCGCTAAAGAAGTACAGAAGACTTACTACAATAATCGATAGGATTATTTTGTATCTTGTATCTTCATTAAATGTGTCAACTACCGGTATCCTTCTATTTTCCATCGTTCATATCGTTTCTTTCGATTATTTCTGCTTTTAAATTCCTCGTTAGCGGATGAAAACGTCATTGGTAAACGAGGAAGAACGAGATTGCAAAAGCTAACTAGAAAAGTAACTAAACAGGTAGAACAACAGAAAGCAGCATCGTATTATATACAATTCATTCGTTCGTATCATTTTCACGATCTTTCCTCTTTTTTGCGCCGGAGCCAGATCGATTCGAAAGCGACAAACGATTACGTAAAAACCGACGTCTTTCCCATACGTTTTATTTCTCGATCAGCGTAGCGTGACCGTGGCCTTGACGCGGTCATGCCCTGCTAGATAATTATCGGAACCGTTACGGATCGAATTGATACTAGGAGCGATTCGAAGTTCCACCTATGCGTTGTGAGGTTGTCCGTGGAACGTAACAGATTTATCGACGAGAACGATCGTTGCTAGTCATCGCTATGGATTTCCATACAGTGCTGTGGATACTATGTTCGTCACGATGCTTCCATTTCCGTGCTCGTGCTTCTGTTCTGTACTTTCAGAAATTAATCTATCGTACACTGAGAATATCGATCGACGATGAACGATCAGAGAATTTATTTTTCCTATGAAGACAGAAATGTCAAATAAGTGTCATAGAATAACGAAAATGCGTGTTGATCGCATTGACAAGTGTTGACCAGCTTGAACAAAACGAAGATGCTTGTTACGACGTGAAAGGAATCCTATACGCTTCAGACTTGTTTCAGCACACATGCAAAATACGTATTCAAGGAACAGCGGTTACTTTGAATACTTTCTATTGAAACTACATTGTGTAATTTACAGAATTTCTATAGATATTGGGTAATTGTTAAATTAGAAAGTCGCGTGTTTCTTAAACCACTTCAATGTATGTGTTACACGAATGTTAAAAAGGTTTTTCTGTCTCTTGTCATTGATATCGTAATTGCTATACAATTTTTCGTCTTCGTCGTTTCATTCATCATCTTTGATCGATACCGCTTCTAGATAACGCGATCGTGTCAATACAAGCACGATACACTGTCTCATAAATCTGGATAAATGAACGCGATCAATTACAGCAAATTGGTATTTACGTGCGCTCACTAGAGATTACGGAAGATTTAAGGAAACGATGATTGCTGGTGTTTATCGTTGATGAACGAGTTCTCGACTGCGCGGCGCGACGGCGGCATGCCGCTGCAATTGTGTGCAGACGCGTGGTAATGCGGCCTGCATAACAGGAAATGTTAATACCTCGCATTGTCCGCTATTTCCCGCCAATTCTCGCGGATTTTCATCCGATTCAGTTTTTCCCCACAAGACGTCTATCGACTCAAGAACTTCTCTCCTACCTGCTGCAACGACACGCTAATAAAAAAAGTTTCCTCGTATCTTTTATAAGAAAAAAAAATTTAGATATACATACGCATCTTTAAATTTTTTAAACAATTTTTACAACATTGTGAAAGACGAACGACTTTGTTACTCGATACAATATGATCGAGGAGAATACAGTATCGAAAATATAATATGTATAGAAGATATAAAAGAAAACATAATACAAAAGACAAAAATAAAAAGCTATGAATATAAAAAAACAAAAAATCGTAACATTTTTTTACCATCTCCCCTGTCAAACGACAATTCGAAGAATACGGATGAACGACATGGAAGAAACGTTGGAAACTACGTTGGTCAAATACAACGACGGTATCGAGATTGTAAGTTAAAACGTTGTGTTGGGATTCGAGGTCAATCCCTGTCTCTCCCGATTTCCGTCGTCCATTGACGAATCACACACGTTCGAAAGTTGGCCGGGCTCGTGGAAGCACCACGACACTGATCGAGATGCAGCCCGCGAGAAAACAGCTTTTAGGCGTGGACCATGAATTAAACATCGGGACATATCTTCTAGCCGGTGTCTTTCACCGGTAGAGAAAGTTCCAAGATTCGCGGGCCTTCGACCACGCACGAAATTCATGCGCGTGTTTGTATGAACACTTCGCGCGGCATTATGGGTCGCTGGACTTTTTCAATTCGTTTATATTTTACTTATCTCGTGACGTGATAATGATTTAAGTATACATCGAAATCTTTCCTTTCCTCCTGTTTCTTCTCTGCAATTGAATGCTTTAAAATTTACCGACGAAGAGCAACTTATTTTAAGAACCGTGAAACATCGAATTATGTTTATCGTTTTCTTTCGTTCTTCTCTTTTCTTTCTCTCTTTTTTTTTTTTTTTTGTCTTTTACAGGCTTTTGAAAGTTTCGAGAGAGACGTTAATGTATGTAATCTTTTTCTGAAGTTTCTCTTTGAAAAATAGAAATTAAAATTTTACACTTTTTTTTTTTTTTTTTTTTTAAAGAAGAATGAGAATACTATGGTAGAGGAAGATATGAAGGAATATAATTATCCAATTTTCTAATTTCGCTCGAAAACAGTTGCGAGATATAGGAAGAACGACCACAGGTCGTGGAACCCGGCTTCCGCGAATTCATGAATAATCCATGAGATAGATAACCAATTTTTTATTCATTTCTGAAACGATTCTATTAAAAGTTAGGTCAAGAAATCATACGCGACACTTAGTAGCGCGACACGGGTCAAAGATCATTTCGAGGATGCAATTGAAAACCTACGCTTTTGCATTCTCTCTTTTTTATTAATACTTTGTCTTTCTTTGTTTTCTATTGCAGACAGTTAATTAAATTTCTTGTGGACAAATGCAGCTTCGACTTCAGTTCTGTATTAAAGGACGAGTCCAAAGAGGACTTCGGTGATTACAGGTATATACCTCTGTATTCATTATATCCACTTATAGATCAGAAATTACCCAAGCTTTTTCTAACAACGTACATTGCGTTATCCTTCAAAAAAGAATGCAGGTTATCCTAGGTTTTTCATGTCAAGAAAAAGATGTTGTAATAACATAAATCGTCCATAAAAAATTTAGAACGCAATTTTATAATGTATCTATTGAGACGAAAGAAAATCAATAAGAAAGTCGTAATGAGATAAGTTCAAGTTAAAACGTAAGTTAAAGTGTAATAATTAAAATGCTAATAATAATACATATATACATAATATAATATAAAATTAATGTAATAATAATCAATTATTATTAATTAATGTAATAATAATAATAATGTAATAAAATTAATGTAAATATCAACATCGTTCCTAAACTATATTAAACGAGGAATGGATCAAGGACAGAGTGCTTCTGTTCAAGGTCGGTGCCGGATTACTCCGAGGGATATGATTATCAGGCGCACGGGGAGGGTCAGTTTCACTCGTTACCATTCTTGCCGCCGCCTCAGTATCCCGTTCGAGGGCAGCCGCCGCTCATTTACGGGACCCCGACGAACGACACTCAGCAGAATGGGTAATTTCGATGCTAATTTTGCGCCTACCAAATTGTCAACTAAATTGTCCGTTTTCCGTTGGACGCGTAACTCGTGCTCTTGTTTATAGCTACAGGTACACGACACCGGCCCAAGGGAATCCGTTTTTACGCGAGGAACAGGCGCCCGCCAAGTTTCATCCTACAGAGCAAAGAGTCACGCCGGATCGTTCTTTTTACGCTCAGCCACAGACTTTGAACTTTGGACAGGGTCAAGCGTGGTGGTCAAACAGGTGATCATGTTTAATATTGAATTTTTCGATTGTAACGATATTGGTCAAATTGTAGTGCTGTAAATTTTGGTATAAATTTGAACTGGTATAATTTTTGTAAATTTTGTTATAATTGCGTATGTATGTTTATATTTATATTTATTCAGATACGCTAGAAGCAGTAAAATTGCACCACGTACGTCCTACGAAAATCCGTTATTGAAATACAGCAAATTGAGTAAGACGCGTAACAAGAGGCAGTCGAATCTCGATGCAATTCCACTTTGCCCAACGGAGACACAATATATCACTCCGAGAGCGGCTCTGAACAACCAAGGGAACTGGATGTACGTGGTGAATCTTCAAGAGAACGACCGGAAATATTCGCAGGTAGTGAAGAGTGAGAAATGCACGTGAGTAGATTTATTTATAACTTTGTTAGATACGTTTCGAATCCGAAAATTTAAATGCCTGTTGAGATATGAAAATTTAAATTGGAATTGAAAGACAGACAATGGTATATTTCACTGCGATTCAATAAAATTCTAAGATAATTCAAATTATATTTTGATTTTCCTTAGGATGGATGTTTGCAACGGTATCTGTTCCGTTCCTGCGGGATACACCAGTAGATGTCAGCAACAGTATGTCCAAAAGCGATTGGTGGCATTGGAAGGAAGCGGAAACCAGTTGTACACCGACGTTTTCTGGTTCCCCCATGGCTGCGCCTGTGAAATTATAGCAAACTATTGAAAACACGAATGAACCACGAAGTCTGAAGAAATTTCACTTGTGGACAAACTCAAATTGTATATCCTTGTCAGCAAAAAATGCAGTATTACGAAAGTCTTCGTGATGAATTTTTGGGACAAATTATTTTGTCATACTTTGGTATTAAAAAGCAGAAGAATATTGGACCGCCATGATAGCCAATGGATGAAAAAATGAAGAAAGAACTTCTCGAAGTGCGTGATTTATGGATTCGTACGTGTATAAATAATTGAATAATCAAGGTTTTCGAAGGAAAATTCTTAAAGGAGATCGAAGGAGCTTCAGTTTACATAAAAAGGAAAATGAATTTAAATTATTAATTCTACGTATTAATTAGTTACACGACCTTTATATTTTCTACATTTTTAATTTTATTTCAGTCGTTTTACTTCAGATAATGTTAATACGAGTAATTTAGTAGCACTTAAGTAGTTCGGATATTTATAGATCTTCACGAGATATCTTTTGCGAATTTTTCTGTAGTTGGTAATATAGATGAACACGTGTATACATAAATTAATCGATACTCATCGCGATTTTATAATAAGGGGGAATAAATCTTAAGAATTAATTAAAACATATAAAAACAGTGGGAGAATAAAAAAAACGTTTCTACGTTATAATGAAACGGGATAATGCTTTGATTCGTCGACAGGTGTCGCTACTTGTCTCGAAATTCAAATTGTTACTCAAAGCGCCTGAAGTACAAACTTCGCGAAGTCGTACCTGTTACGCGCTGTTAATTCGCCTTCACTTTGTATCGCTATCATCGATAATTAATGCAGTCTCTGCTATATCTCGTACGACAAAATCACTTGACTTATTCATCAGTTCGTGGGCCATCGATCGTCGCTTGAAACAAACTCCTGGAAACTGGTCTTAAAGTGCAGCACGCGTTGGTTACTTCAAGGTCAACATTCTCGACATTTACACATAATACGGCATTCTCGCAGATATTTAGAAAAAATCGGTAAGAGAAAAAAGAATATTTCTATGGTTAAATTTGCCAAGATCCTTTTCTATGAAAATAATCAGGTTCGTGGTCGATCGAGGAACGACGAATCTCTCGCTTCTGCTTCGATAGAGACGTAGCGAAATCCGATCCAAACTTCCAATTTACACGCGATAAACGTCGTTGGACTAGCGAATATCACGCGGAAAGCGATTCACGGCCGATCGTAACAGTTTATCAAGGACAGAGGGCGATATAGGTTAAGCCGCGTGGATCGTTGTGAAACGCGGATGCGACCTCGCAGCCATGAAATAAAAGTATCTCGACTCGCGTCGACCGCGATAAAAAGGACTAAAAGGAGAAGGACAGGGGCGGCGGGAGATGTCGGGGGTGGAAATGGCGCTTGAGTGGCAGGGGACGGGGAAATAACTGCCAGGAGGTCAGACACGCGCAGGATGCGCGGAATTTTCTCGCTGCGAGGCCACGCACACCCTTCGTTCTACGCGGCTTTTTTACGATCGTTCGACTTTTCAACCCTCCGCGATGCCACGGTTCCGTTCCTTCGATTTCCGCAACGTGGTCCTACCAAGGTCGGGAAATTTCTCTTAATTCCAAAATTACGAATTTTATATTCATGTAAAAGAAAATTTCGATCACGAGGAAGAACAGAAATGAAGGTTTGACGAAGAGTTTTAGAAAATCACTCGAGAATAATCGATTTATTTGCGAAACGTAAAAAATTGTATGTTAGATCGAGTATCAATGAGTGACACACGCGGTTCAAGTATTTTTCAGGATACACGAACCTCCCGCTTATCGTCCGTTTCGCCGAATCATAATAGCGATTGTCGAAAAATCGGAGAGTCATAGTCGAAATTAAGAAATACTTCCACCTAGTGCGAGGCAAAATGAAAAATTCTTTCGTTTAGAATAATTCTTTCGATTTATATAGAAGATATTCATCTACGTTACGCAAATAGCGTCTAAAATTCGGCTCGTCGAATCAAACAATTTTTAAGCAAAGCAATAAACGATATTCGTCGCAACGCTTCGTATTCAAAAAGAAAATAGTAGAAAGAAGAAGAGGGACTAAATATGCGATTTTCCGCGATAGATTAAAAATTCTTCGAAACGATTACTAGAGGCATGAAAGCTCGTACATCCTTTAACATGACGGCGCGGAGTATCGCGCTAGAGCTAGGCTACGCCCATGGATGGCGCGTATTCTTCCGCAAGAATCTCGGCTTCCGGCTGGTCGCGAAGGCAGCAGGAAAAATTGAAAGCTTCTCCCTCTCCCCTTCCCTTTCTCCCTCGGTGGCAGTGTCCTCGGGGTGCGGCGGTACGCGTACGCGTATACGCATATACAACCGCGTAAGTGCGTGCTATAGATTTCGTTCCACTCTCTGCGAAACCGTGTACTTGTGCGTGCTGCTCCTGTATGCCGTATTCACTCTCGAGGCCTGCTGGTCCCCTTCCATCCCCTCGGCCACCCTCGCCTGGCCAACCTGCGCTGGAGAGAGAGAAAGCAGAAAAAAAGGGGTGAATTTCTAGGCACGTAAGCGCTCGTGCAACGCACCTAACATCCACTATCCGCGTGCACTTGTGCTCTACGCGCTTCCTACCCTCGGTGCCTGCAACTAGCGATGGCCTCAAGACGCTTCGGATCCCTCGCGAAGTGCCAGCCGAGTTCTCGCAACTCGAGAGTTCGATGCCGGAGAGACATTCTCGTCGAGTTGCTTGTTTACTGATTTTCAGAGATCCCAACCTATTTTGGAAATGCATCGTTTTGAGAATTTTTATTGAAGTCTTTGGAAACATCGTAGATAACATTTACTTATGTTCGAAACCGAGCGCTTTTATGTAACGAGATAGTAAAACCCCGTTTAACTTCTTTTAATCTTTTCGTCTAAATTTCTGAAACGATCGCAAAGAGGCTTTATATGTCGTTGAAACAACTTCATCCTTTACCTTCCAACTGAAACTATTTGCTTTATTTTACTTTCCGAAAATATTGCAAAAAATCTCTACGTCCACCTCAAAACCTTCATACCTCCGGTCACTCGCATGTCCCGAAAACTTCAACTGCCTAATTTTCATCCGAAAATTCCCGCTAATTAAACAAAAGCTATTTGTGCAAAATCTCATACGTTCCCTAATAACATCTACATTCATTACCTACCCCGACTGTGTCCTTCCAATTACCGCAAACCCTAAAGTTCCCAAAATTCTTCCAAATCTAAGAGTAAAATTGAGAGGGAAGGGAACGAGCGTGGCTAGCCATCGGGTTGCACTATCGTCGTCGAGGCAGCCCTCGCCGAGCCACCCCCGTCCGCCCCCTTGGTAATCCAGAAGCGCGTACAGAGGGAGGTACACGCACACGAGGTGGATGGCAACGCGGGCACCGAGGCTACTTGAAGGGATTCCATTTATATGCGCGCACGCACCCCGCGTGGAAGGGCGCGCGCTTCCGCGCACGCAGCTCCGAAGGGCGAACGAAGCGGCCGACCGGGAACGGAGCAGGACAGACCAATGGGGGCTGAAATCGCCTGCTGGAGGAAAGTATATATTACATTCACCCTCTCTTTCTCTCCCTTTCCTTCTTCCTCTGTTCACGGTGGTAATAGGCCAACTGTATATCGGCGCACGCAATTATCCTGCGCGCTGCTGCGCGACTTTCCGCTGCCCCAGAGAAACCCGTTTTTCCTAATTTTTCGCATTAATTTCGTCCAGTTTAATTTTAGTTAAGATCGTCTGAAGAACTTTGGTAGAAGTGGGATTTTTTGTTCAGCTAAATTTTCTTCCGTATCGTTGGAAGAACTCAAAACGATTGTCTCTACCATTGGAGAGTGAAGTTTGCATTTGGCGGAGAACGAAATTGCTTGTATTTAAGAATGACTTTTGTTGGGTGCTGTAAAATAGTTAGCCTTTGGGAATGAAGGTTTGTTGTCTTTTGAGGGTGGAATGGGTAAGATAGGGGGAAAAGGTGAGAAATGACGTTGGACACCTGTTTTGACGGTCCTTTTCGGTTTATGGTTAGAGGGTAGGTAGCTTCAGGTTCTTTCCCTGCGGGGGTCATTGGAATAGGTCTTTTGTGTTTCTGTTTGTTTATCGTTCTTCGAGGATTACGCGGCAAACATTAACCGATACAAACAAAAACATTACCTGCAATCCGATTGTTATTATTAATTATATTATTTACATATAATTTAATTATACACATTAATTATATACATATATATATATTTTTTTTTCGTCTAATATTTTACAATTGTAAATTATGGTCTGCGCTTGGAATATTTTATTTTTACACCGAAATAGGAATTATTTTCCACTTCTTCTTTTTTTCCTTTCCCAAAATGAATTCATAATTTAATTTCCCTACTTTAATTTCACCTGAAAGATTCTGTTCCCGCGCACGCTGTTTACAACGAATTACAAAATGTTCAATTGTTCTGCGCTTCTACTTCCATCGTTAATCCTCAATTTCCCTGTTCTACTTTCTTCCTCTTTGTCGTTTGCTCGTTGCCACGCAATCAGAGAAAAAGGAGGGCGAGTAAGACAGTCTCACAGCGCGGCTCGATTTTTATCCTTCCTCCTTTCCTTTCCCTCCGGGCTCGATTATACCGCAACGTCTCGATGAAAGTAAGACGTACAGTTATTTCCAGCCAACGGGCGAAGGAATAAACTGCGCGGCATCAAACTCTATGCGATGCCGGAAATTCTATCCGACGATTTTTATAGCCGAACATCCGGCGAACTCGTTACACTCAACTTTTGTCGAACGCTTTCCACCGATTCGAAAACAACAAATCCTCGTCGTCAAAATAAATTTCCTGCGATCTGGAAAATTTATTACTTCAAGGAAAGACAAAATGTTAAGAAATTACAAACTGTGTCTCGATTTACATCCCGATATTACGAAATTTATTAGCAAATGGAGGGAATACGAGCACGATTTAACTTAGACGTAAAAGATACGTTTCTCTAATCGGAAATATTAAATTTTATCTTGCAAATTATTTTTCATATTATCGTCTGTTTTTAATCACAATATCAACAGAGAATGGAAATCATCGTTTTATAGGATACTTCTGTCTCTTAAACCAAGTTTCAACCAAGATACCACGAGAGAATTTACAGTTAATCAAACCTGTAAGAACTCCGGCTCACCCTCGCATCCGCCTACGCTCGCTTTAAACCTTCTCGATCGAAGCGCCAACCAAGCGCTCTTCCGACGGGTCCAGGATCCGTCAAGCTCTCGATTCTTTCCCTCTAATAACAATTTTCGATAAGAAACGAGAAAACGTTCCACCAACGCATCCGATATCCACCAACTTCTCCACCTTTTCCTCGAATAACAACGTTCGATGTTATTACCTTAGATATTTCACAAGATCTTAAGAAGATCGATACGGACAAGAAAAGAAACGACAAGAATATCAATCTATCGTTTTCCCAGCGTATTCAATATCCACAAAGTTCTCCATTCTTTCTCCAATTGGAAATTCTCAATACTATTACTTATCGCAAAATCTTAAAAATAAAATGACCAGATAGAAGAAGGATGAAAATACTTGCTGGGTTTCCGTGGTTGAACGTTGAACGCGAGTCGACGGGTCGTCCCTTTCTGATTCGTGGCTTTCTTTCGTTCGCTCTTATCACCTATCCCCGTTGATCGGCTGGAGCGGAACGAAGCGGACGGCACGGCCCCGGTCCAGCGACGTTCAGCGTCGGGATAAAGTCACGAGCAGTAATTATGAACGATAGCTGGGGAGAGAGAGGATATAATTGTGATTGATGGAGAGACGAGGGGGAAGGGGCAGGGTGGGGCAGAGGGGGTGACTTCCTTTTAATCTCGAACCTCTAACCCTTTCGTTCAACCATTGCCGCTTCTGCCAGCGCGTCGACGCGCGGCCTTTATTACCTTCAACCGGATTTTTCCGGAAACGGAATTCGTACTCACCTCCCTTTTACCTCCTACTCGAGAGGTAGATCGATTTCAATCGATTCCGAACGATTTTCATTGTGGAGTTTTCTAATTACTAACGACGAACGATATTTTATTATAATTATATCGTAGGTTACTTTATACTTGTATGGATTCAGTTAATGAAATAGAATAGTTTATAATAAGGAAGTTTAAAGGAGGAAATAACACGTTCAAAGTAATTTTCGGCCTCATAAACTGAGATCTATAAAACTTCTAAGTATACCACGAGGATGACTAATCCATCAGATTGTCACTCACGTTTATTACGATCACTAACGATCGTGACACTGGTCGTAATTTATGCTTACATTTCCAAGAATTCTTCTACGAGTACGAATGGAAACACGAATGTTTGCACGAATCATCTAATGCCGTTGTAAATCCAGATACATTGTACTACTCGAGTCATCGCTGAAACATAAGATAAACGTAGATGCTGTATTGTATACATAAAATATTCACAAGTGCTTAATACCCGTTCTGCTTGTTCCTCTCATCTTGACAGAGAAACGCGCGTTGCCTAAAAATTTCACAGAAGCACACTAGCAATGTGTCTCGTTTGCGTCTAGATCTCACGTGGGTCAGAAATTTCGTCATTTTACATACCTATACAGGCAGCATGGTCACAGAGTTTCGGCGGAGTTTGGTTAATATTTAATTTGACCCACTTCCGCTTGCCTGACACTGGTGCACAATGTCCTAAGCGCGTGGTCAGATAGGTCAAGTTTACGAGATACCCCAATTCTCCATAAACCCTTTCCGCTTAGCCGAAACATCCCGCGGTCTTGTGTTTTGCTTTAGGTAGGGTCCTCCCGCCTCTTGTTCCTCACCTCCGACGTTCGCCCTCCGACACAGACCCTTCCGTTGCATGCCATTTCGGTCTCACCCCGTGAACATCGTCTGCACCCAGCGTTTCGACGATCGTCCCGCCTGCCCTCGACCCTTCCAATATCGTTCGCGCGGACATAGGAAAGAAAAGCGATGCAGTTCCGTATTTTGCGAACTTTGATTTGATTTGCCAAAAACCTGCTCGATGAATTCTTTATTCTTACGTTATACGTTTCTATGAGCTTCCTACAGAACTTTACACGAAACGATCTACATCCTCCCGCTTCGTCTCTTGTTACGCGTTACTTCTATCTACTTATTCCAATTCCACTCTAAATCCAATCTCTTTGACATCACACACATCTCTTACGATATCCAGAAACATCCCTTTCATCCTTACTCTTCTTAAAAATCCAACCCGTACGAATGTCTAAGAATTTACCGATTTAAATTCGAAAAGCTAAATTCTACCCTTATCTGGTTTCTGAAAATTCGAGTGCAAGATATTCTATCGTAAAAATTGAAACTTAAACGGAACTTGGTTAGCGTATCATTACGCGTAAAATACAAACTATCGATGCTCTTGTAAAAGCGAATTTCTACTAAAATTCACGGATCCCGGATGGAGTATGCCAGCACCCGGAAGCTAAGCATGCCCCTGCCCTCCGTTTCTCTCTCTCCCTCTCCGGTTTTTTCCTCGGCCGCGTGGAGGTGTACGCTCGGCAATATATATAGAGTACGTACACAAGTGCCACGTGCTCGTTGCCGCTCGAAGTTTGCGGGACATCGATCGTTGCCTCGGCCCGCCGCGCCGCGCCATGTACACGCGGTCCTATGCGACTTTCCTCGTGGCCCGTAGGATAGCCTCTTCTGTGTGCGTGCCCCGTACGCTTGCGCCTCTGTGCTTACGCACGTGCACGCCTACACCTAACTAAGCTTACGCACCCTGACGGTGTGTGAGTGGCCATCGTTGCGCCGTTTCACGCGTGCAGAAAAGGGTGGATTTTTTCTTTTTTATTTATAGAATGCTCTGGCCGAGCTATGTGTCAAGGCAGAGTCCTGACTGTAGACCTAGATTCTTGATTTTGTATTTGCAAGTAAATGTTCGTTGTTATCGAGTTTTATTTAGATCGGATCACGAGATACGTAAGTGTTCAGTGTCCTGGTTTCAAGGAAATTAAAGTTAATTGTAGGTATGTAAATTAATTGTAAGGCAAATAAAGCGGCGAATGTTAAATTGTTTTCTCGAACGATCGTTGATTGTGAGATGGATAGTGTGGTGATTTATATTTGCTAAGAATTATAGCATTCCGATATTCTCGTTTTAAGAAATTATCATGTCCGTGAAAATGAACAATTCTAAGCTAAGTTGCGAATGCGTAGGTAATTTCTTTTTTCAAGTGATTGCTTCTCGCATGAAATTTAAGTCAAGGTTCTTATACTTATACCAAAGGCAAACTTTCTTGTAATACCCTTAAGAAGTTTCGGGACATGATTGCTAAAAAATTCTCGTAGGTAGTTGATTATTTAATTTGAGCCATATATCTCGAGGGTTGTTTTAGTTAAAATACGTAAATTCCCCGAAAATGTCCTCTTAGAGACGAAGTATGATCGTAGGTAGGATGTGACAGGATGTAGCATGTGTGTAAACGTACATCGTTATATATGTATTCTTCTTATATGCATTTCATTGCTTGACAAAGGAAAAGTCGTAATACCAAGTGATTTTTAAAGTATATTTAACAGCGTATCTGACTGTAGAAAAATTCAATATCGATTCCTGTCTACTTTTTATACCTTGCTTATTCAAATACTTACCTTGTACTGGAAGATCATCTTACCATAAAAATTTCTAGAATTTCTAAAAAAAACCAAAGTAAATGGTTCGTAACAGAGACTGTTCTAACATTTGATTTGCAAGATTCCCTGGCAAATTTACAAATTATAAGTTACCCGATTATCCTACCTAAGGAAGACCGATGAAGTCATAGAAAACGTGTCTATAACCAACAACTTGCCACTAGTCAATTCGCCGATATTATTACGCGCTTATATAGTAAATTATCGTGCAAAGGCGTGCTGATATCTCAATAAGAAGCGTAAAACCTTCGTTCCTTGTCAGAACCACATCAAGTTACAACAACCAAGGTACCAACCTCCCATTTCTGCTTTCCCCTCCAAACTCCCAGTCCTTTAAATCTTCATCTAAAAATTTCCAAGAAATGCTCCCCGACTTTAGATATTCCGAGACATCCATCAAACTCGATACGACAAGAGCGATATGAAAATGTTACGAAACGGCAGAGGCAATAGTCTGGTACTTCGGTAAAAAATGTCAGCCGTGGTAAGATTCGATTCGCGAAACGCAGATTGCGAGTTCTCGCAGCTTCCGCCAGCTCCTAGAGGCTCGAGTGTGTTTCTGAAAACCTCAACCTGGATCCTTACGCACATAAAGCGGCGGTAGGTAGCACGACGCGACTCGTGCCCCTCGCGTACGAACTCACATGCACGCACGCACACACGGCCGCTCGTGTACACCCCTGACGGTGCGGTGGTTGAGCGCGAGCGCACCAGGGGCCAGCGGGGCTACGCGAGCACGCACTTACGCACGATCGAGGCGGATCGTTCGTTCGCTGTGCGTGGCGCGCACCGTTACCATGACGACCGGTGCCAGTGCCACGCATTGATCGCAGACTCCCGCTCGACGGTGCGTCGAGTCGAGTGCGTAGAGACGAACCTCCTGACGGAGAAGAAGGGACGTAGGTAGGTGCGCGCGCGCGCGCGCACGCACGAACGCACGCACGAAAGAGATACGCGCTCGGGGATGATGTATGTGCGCGACTCGCCTAGCTGGCTGGCTACTGTACAAACCGACTTTTGCCTCCTCCTCGTTTTCTATCTATTTCGTTACAGGCTCTCCTCTCTTTTCAGTGCTTTCGCTTAACCCGTATTTGGCAACGAAAATTTTCACGCTTCTTTCGTGGTCAATGTACTACAGCTAAACTACGTTACTGTACGTAACATTTTGAAATTTTATTAGCACTGTATCGAGACTCGATTTATCAGGGTCGTATCGGTAGAGTTTGGAACTTGTAAATATGTTTAAGGCATTAATATTTCAAATTTGCTCGCGCAATTATAGCTTAAAAATGTAAACCGACGTAAAAGTATCTAGCGAGTAAAGAGAAGATGATTAGGAAGAAATAGAAATTGGTGTACGGTTACGGAAGGTCACCGAGTTGATTTTAGTACTTTTTACTTGAATTTTCAATTCTATTTTTAATTTATGTAACGATGTATTATGGAGGAATTCGTATGGTGTTTGGTCTTTTGCGGGGCTATAGGAGTCCTTAGGATTTTTCCTAGCGTCGTGTGTATGTTATACAATTCCTACATACTTTTTAAACGACAATCTAAATCTTACTGTTTACGTTCGAAGGAGTTTGTATTACGAGAAAGTAGATAGAGTTACTTTTATGTACGTTGATAAAAGAAATTGTTCTCAATATCATATATATATTTGCTACAGTAGGGTTGGTGAGGGAGCGTATGGCTACAAACGTTTTTGCCGATTAATTTATTCCGATTTCTTGGAAAGGGAAACGCTCATCGAACCGCAAAAGGTTAATATCTATATTTCACGGAAACGGATAGGGGAGTGAACAGAGGTGGAAAGTCTTGTGTCGATTTCAACCCCATGGTGGATTTACTGGGCCACCGTTCAATCATCCAGCACGTCGATTTTACAGAATCGAATCAGCTCGAAAAATCACGTAACATCGAAATCTCAGTTATTTTCATTTTCTTAGCCATACTTTCTCGTATTGTCAAATTTCCTAACTTAGAAACATTCTCTCTTACAGAAGCGGTTAGCGCTATTCCTGTAATCACCCCCTGTCGAATTCCCTCCGTCAATCCACGCCATACACATCCGCAATTAACCGCGATTATCGCCTGACTGAATACACAGCCGGAGGAAACGCATTGCAAACCGATATCCAAATAGCAGCGTTCTTCTCTCAGCCAATAATTCACCAGGAGCGACTTCCTCGCATCTGCGCTCCCTTCTATCGAAACAAGACACTGCGTCTTGTGATCCAACGATCTAAAACGATCCAATAGGCGCACAGTTTCCAGATGTCACGCTCTGTTCGAATAGGAAATGTCGGTTCTATCTGGTATAACAGATAGAAGTAGAAGAAGGAAGGGAAAAATGGAAAAGAAAAGGGAGGCCCGCGAAGCGGGAAAGTCGATGATCTTGGGGTTCCTTCGGGGATTATCTCGTCTCCGTCGGTCAGTTTTTGCAGGATTGGGCGCGTGCCCGATCGGGCATAGGAGAAGGGGACGGTTTGGGCGGGAAAAATCAAACAGTAGACTAAAAGCTAAAGAGAAGGGAAATTTGGAACAGCTGTTGACACACTGGGAACCCTGAAAAATCATCGACCTCGGCCTTCTAGACGGCTAATTTTAGGGGATACCTGCCCATGGCAGCCGTGTGTGAAAACCCGGACAAAATTGTCACTGACGAACCATTCTTCTCTCGCCACAGTGAAACAATCGCGCCCCAAATTGTTCGCGATTATTCACGTTTGCTCGAAATCGTAGATTTTATTGGAATTTATAGCTTTGGATTCTTTTGGGTTAGAATTTGTTCGTGGGAAAAGAAAAGGTGAAAAGATTTCGTCTGATCATTTGTATCGAGAATACGATCGTGTGTAGTAGATGTGCGTTTACGTGCACTTTATTTAGGTTGAAACAAATTTTAGTTATTTTGCCTGGTGGTTTAATTCATTCGTTCGAATGAATTTAACTACGAATGAACTTTCAATGTCATGAGTTCAATGAACTCCTGTGAAAGTTCAACGATCCCTCCTTCTTTATGATTTTTCGTTCATATGGTAGAAGTTTACTTTCAGGTAAATGGGTTTATCCGGAAAAAGTTCGTTTAATCAAGCACTAACTGCAACTACTTGTTCGATAGTAAGGTAGAGAAAGATAACTCGATGTACGAAGGTGTGGAAGCGAAGACGGACATCAATCGAAGATGGAACAATGCACAGAAGTTGTCTCGCGACCAGACGGGCTGCATGTGCCCCGTAGGCTACGGGCACGGCAGATGTTTCCGTTGAACGATGAGCCGGCCTAAGTATGAGAAAATATTGATCCTGATACTACAGACCGGTGGCATTAATTGTAACCTGAAATGCGACGACGCCAGATTCGAATCGTTCTTTATAGACCTCGAATGTACAAACGCCCCGTCATTCGTGAGAAAAGAATAAAAACTTCGGTATTATACAGCAACTTTAGTATTATACTTTTAATAGTATACGATCGAGATCAAGCGATCGAAACGAAATTTCCGTTAGATTATAGACAAAAAAAAAAAAAAAAAAAAGAAAAATGCAACAATTGGCAGAAAAATATGTCGGTGTTTAAGGTTCCCTATAAAAATATATTAATAGAAATTGAGTTTGTTATCGGAGAAAGACGAGTTGATACGTCCCCAAATTTTCAACCTCTGAACATAATAATTTCTTTATCTGTGGATTTTCTATTTTATTACATGTCAGTTTATATCGTATTTACATATGTGAGAACTAAAATCCACCTAATTAGAATACATTTTTCTTCCCTAACTTGTAATCGTATAACTAATTACTAGACTGCGAATTTGATAATACAGATTCATATTTTTCAGAATACATTTAAAACAAAGTAGAACCTCGGAAGATTGTTCTACCCAGAAAATATCATATGAAGCACTTTACTTTAGATATTTTTCAAATTTGTTCATATTACGTGTATTTTCTAAGATCTTATACTTTCAAATTTCCTACGAGACTGTAAAAACCTGCGGTCTACTAATTACGTGATCGAATGAGAAGTTAATTATCATGGGACGATAATTTTTCCACCAGAATATGACTCTGCCTTCACAGGAAAATTCATTAATTAGAATATTCACTCGGCCGATCTTCCATCGTTCCGAACTGAACCCGCAAGTTAATCAGGTGTGCACAATAGCAACATTCTTCGTTAATCCGTCGGAACAACATCGAGTGCAGGCACCTTGCGTCAAGGGGTGAAGAAAGAGGGTGTCGTGACCGGTGAAAAGTCACTGAATTCGTCGACGGAATGCCCCTGATGCGAGGGTGCAGGGGTTAGCTTTAGGTGTACGCCCGAAACGGGGGTCCCGTCGGCACCCGGATAGCTAGCGCGTGCCCTCTTCACTCAAGTAGCCTGCCTCTCTGAATTACCACGGTGCCCTATCGGAAAGGGGTTAAATGCTCTTTTCTTCCAGTAGCGAGCCGTTGACCACCCTTTGCGGTGAAAAATCAACCGAGGGTTAGGTGAAACGACCGCGACCGTCGTCGGCCTCGCGGTTATCTGGCTCTTGTCATTCGGCTCGTGTCGATGAGCCTGCTATCCGACGAGTTTGCCGTTCGGTTTGATACCCTTGCTCCGTTATGTTTGCATCGGCAAATCGATTAGTCTCTACGAGGAGCCTCGTTTGATTGTAACTGGACTATGGATTTTCACGCATCTATAGAAAATTTAAAAAATGCATGGAATGCATGTAATATGCAAAGATATGTAAAATAACCAAAGTAGAAAATTTATTATCATATACGCGTCGTCTTGTATTTGTCTCCTTTATCGATATCGATGTACGCGCACATGATTTGTTTTCTGAAAAAATTATGATATTTTCTAGCACCAAAGTCGGGAAACCGACGTTATTCGACTGATTGATCCGCGCTTATGTACATCGTATACTGACTGATTACACGCGTACTTGATAAATTTAATCGATTATGAATCGATGTTAAATTAAATGAAACATCAGCATCAGGAAGGCTCGTTACATCCATACGATTTAATTCAATGATCGCGTAAACGGGATACAAATTGAAAAGGAATTCGAGAACGGTTCACACGGGCCGGTGATGCAGGCAGAATACGCATAACACAAGGAAAGTTGCCACTTTTGTCCTCGGAGTTCGCTATCGTTTGGCTTTTCCCAAAAAGCGTCTATACGTCGTGGTCCAGGTGAGCATCCCCAACGTAACGAGAACTCGACAGGGCCAGTCGTAAAGGGAAAGGACTACAGGGTAGGGAGGCGATTTTTCATGTCTCGATGCCACGGAATACCGACAATAAACGCGTGTCACGATCTTGCAGCTGCTTTTGCCACTGTATTTGTGCTGTACACATGGTACACGGGGCGATGAACATGTATCGCAATATCCAAAGGAGCAACCTCGAGTGCGAGAATTAAAAATCGAGGAGATTGCCTGAATTTCCACAACAGGGCTGCACCTTTTATAGAAACTTTGAACTTGGGAATTTCGATACCTTCTTGCAGAGGATTTACAGTGGCTATAAGAAGTATTGGCACATCATTGTATGTATTATTTATATTATAATATACATTGCGTTTACATTAATAACTTGATAATTAATAATTAGATTACTAATATATAAAATTCCATATTATTTAATGTAATTATCTATTTAATCACTTCTTAGTGAAATGTAAGATCTGATGAAAAAAGATTCAAAGGTATGTGCCAATACATCTTGTAACCACTGTAACACTGCTTTACTCAATAACAGAAACTTTGATGGAGACACTTCAATGAACATATTTGCAAACGGTATGCAACTAGATGACAAACAACCGACAAATTATTCACGAGTAGCACCTGGTCACATAGGAACGTGGACGAAGCTTTCGGGACGAAAAGTGAAATCTTCGTATTAGATTGTCCATAGGTCAATATACGTTCGATAAAGTCGATATCAATAGCTATCGACGAAAGGAAGCAAACTACAACGCACTGGTGATTCTGCCGCTTTCTAACTTATTAAATGATACTCGATCTTAATGAAGTTTGCGATGAGCTCAGCAGCTGCTACTTCACGATTCGTTCGGATCGATATTGGAAAGAATCCAGGGGATAGATAAGATCGGTCTGTCGATTTTCGTCGTACGGCGAATATCGGACTAGTCGAAGCTAAATATCAGGTGGACGTTCGAAACCGAATCTCGCGTCAGGGTTTCTCTCTGTGTATTGTTATCTTTTTAAACATTTAAAGCGCGCATCAATCTACCTGTCATCTCCTAACACAAGAGCCTACGAAACAAATATTTAAATACCCTCTTACGTGTGCTCTTACGCACGTAACAGCAAAAAGTAGAAGAAAACAGGCTATTCTTTCTTCAATGTGAAAGAAAAATCCGCAAGTCCGATTATCAGTTTGTCCCAAGCGAATACGCAAGAGAAACATTTACCTCCGGTGTTTTCCACGTACAGTAGCACTTACGGGAAACAAAAACGAATACCGTTTCTTTGAAGCGGAGTTTCTTCGTCGTAAAGCACAGCATCGAAGAGACAGAAGCTCTTTTTCCCGTACAAAGGAACGCTTTTAAGATGAGTCGTGCATTTATCATGCGTTAAAAGTTCCATCCCTCTTCTGTCTTTTATTTTTTCTGGCTCGTTCACTCGTCGATTCATTCGGCACGATTGAGAGTCACTGATCGGATGCAACACACAATGCCTCGTAGACCATTGTAGGTACAACGGAACGTCCCCACCTACCTGGTCTCGATAAACTGATTTATTTCGACATCATTGTATCGGACCAAAGTCGCATCTGTGCCGGCGAATTTCGTAGCCGAGCGAAGTCCATGATTCCCAGTGCCATTGCCGAAACCTCCGCACACTTCGATGAAATATACACCGTTCGTTCTGACCTTTCACATCCTTCTTTCTACCTCTTCCGCCTTATTTCATCTTTTTGTCTTTTCGGCTTCTTTTATCACGATATCGTCGATCAAGTATACCGGCTGGATTCAAAGCCGTTTTTCTATGGGTATATAAATAACTGTGGAAACGTTATGTTGTTTTCGTGGAGTCGATGTTATGTAGAAACTCGATATCTTGTCATAGAATTTTGCGAACATATGTAAGTACTCTGTACTGCAAGAACAAGAGGATAGGTAGATATTAGCAAATATAGGTTCGATATTATCATATCCTGAGATTACGGTTTCGTTTGAAATTTTAATGTATAGCGTATGATTAACGTTAGTTTCATCAATAGCCACAGAAATAGTTCTTACAGTACGATCTATTATAATTCAGACGATTATGATTACTAAATTGAGAATTTTTATGAAATCATGGAAAATTCAAAGACGCAAGAATACTCAAGAGTCCATAGAATATGCAAAAATCTATAAAATATTCAAAGTACAATACCCTTTACACTATTTAATAGATAAAGCATTTTTCTACTTAAGCTTCATTTTGCAAAACACACAGATAACCTTCTCGTTGGTTCTGAGGTCGCAAATCTATGTATTTGCAAACTTAATAAAAGAACTGTTTCGTGCTTATTAGAAAAATGAAATATCGGAGCCAAAAATTATTATCCAAAATATGATAATGAAATGGTAAACATATTCGATACTTGCTACGATATAATACATGTTCCCATTTACGATGTAACGCTGGCGTTAACAGTAACGTGCTGCCTGAGAATCGGAAGATCCTCACGGGACCCACCGACAGCAGAAGGATGCATCTCCTGTCAGTTTGTAGAAGCCATCGCGTCGTCGACCCTTTCAAGAAGAATACGCATTAATTTATATCTGCATACGCCGAGCATTATTATGTTAATCATGCGGGGTGCCAGCGTCATTTACTTTGAACAGACATTTTGCGTCCTATGCATGAAGTACTCTCGATTAACTGCGTTCCATCATTTACCACGAAGGACATTCTCGCATGGGAAAATCGTCAGAAATAATCTTCGATTGGAAGCGCTTTAACGTTAAGGGCTAAACGATTTTTCCTTGTTTGTGGTGGCTTTTAAAAGAATTCTATGGAGTTGACGATGTTCAACCCTTTCGAGTTTCGACAATTCAGCATTACCTCAATTTGAAGGGGAATTAAATGCGTCATGATTGCTGTTACACGACGCATCTATCAAACCAAGATTGAAAACCTTCAAGTAGAAAGAGGGAGGAAAATATTGTGGAAGAAGAATGGATTTTAATATTATGGTGGATTTATGTAATTTATGAAATTTCTGTGCTGGATCGATTGGTAGGACTTTTCGTATTGAGAACGGTTCGAGGACTTCTTCCGTTTAGATTGACAGTATCCATCAGGAAACTCAGTCATAGCGACCCCATCGACAGAATTTGTATATATCGGAAAAAAAAACAACCTCAGGCGCGATGTAGACCCTTTTCCGGTACAGTGTACTCGTTCAAACACAATATAAATAGAATTTTTATGGAAAGTATGGCAAACTAAAACGAAACGTATAGATATAGCGCCCGATTGATTTCTCAATGTTTCATTAAAAGGTTCAATAACATCCTGGCCTCGATAACATTTGCGACTTTTCTGTCTGAATCCATAGGCGAAGTACGTCGAGTACTTTGTAAAAAGGATCGCGTTTAACCAGCACAGGCTATACGTTAGAATCAAACGACGTCTCTATCAACTAGCACGTTTAAAAATCCTTGAATGTACCCGCACCCATCACGAGTCACAAGGGTATTTGTTAAAAAAAAAGTCGGCCCGTATGCGCAGCCTGTACCACGCCGACACCTTGGACAAATATCTAACTGCACCATAACGAACAGCGAATACCCTCATGAACTGCTTAACACGGTCATCCCATCTAAGAATTCTTCCAAACTCGAAAACAAACGGAGAAGATTCTCTACACTCGTGAATCGTTATTTTGTCTTAGTCTTCTCGGAAATAATTTCGCTATCGATGTACTTGCCGTGGAATTAGACTTCCATTTGCGAGGCTACCGACTTTCTTTTCTGGGACTCGTAAAAAATGCTCGTAAAACGTGGTCTCGCTATCCCGGAACTTGCTCCGGCCAATCCCAGCGGCGGTATACAACATTTCTCCTCTGTTTCCCCTTCTAGTCGCTAACGATTTATTTCGACGTGCCTCTCCGATTCGATATCAACGACTTTTCGGTCCTACAGCCGAGCTACAACCCTTCTCCTTCAGGGCTCGATTTTCCTCGTCGCACTCGACCCGAAAATTACCAAGATAAAGGAGGTGTCGCGCGTTCGACACGTGATAAACGCCCCGTGTCCTTTTCGTCTGCTTTGTGGTTGGGCATTCGTTCCGAAATTTGGGTTACCAAATCCCGATTAACCCTTCGCACGGCTGTCCTCAGTGTGACCTGCTCGACCGTAAGGAACGGACACTGTGTTGTTGTCCCCTGTGAAGAAGTTGATGTTGTTTGGATAAACTGGAAATGACCGTATAATGTTAGAAATGTAGTAACGCGGTGGAATAATAATTTTTTTTTCAATAACGTCAGAAAATAAAATATAATACCGATTTTTTTACTTTAAAAGGTATCATCCCTTCGTTCGTAATTTATGTATATTACAAATAATTTATAATTTTCTTTTTTTATGTCACAATTTTACAGATTGAATAACACCATAGATATGAGAAGGAAACATAATGTACAGGCGAAATTCGATCGGTTCGAAAAAATGTTTCATCAGACGGGAAAAATTTTCTCAGGATTTCCCAACGGTGGGAGAAAATCGTTGGTTAATCAGGAGCAATTCGAGGAGTAGCGAAGAATGTAACTAGAAGAGCGCGGAGGAAAAGGAGGAAACAGAAGAAGGCGAAAGCTTGGCTTTGGGTCGAAGCAGGCTCGCAGCATCCCCTTGTTGCTTAGGCATCGCACGAGGGGTTGCAGCCCGGTCTATCGCGCTTGCGCGTGCTTCTATCTCCCCGCCACTCCCGTTGATCACCCCCCACTCCAGAAACGCATCGAAATCTTTCGTGCTCCGTCTTGTATTCGGTCAACTAACTCACTCTCGTTTCCCTCTCTCTTATTCTGGCTCGCTCTCTTTTTCTTTCTCCGTTACCGTCTCGTTTGCTTTTTCTCGCGTATACAACAGCAGCAAAGAGAATAGGAGAGGGAGAATAAGAGACGCGGTGCACGAACGTACGCTCGAGTTCCCCTTTCCCTTTTCCCTTTCCCTTCCCACCGATGGTCCTGGGTATATCCTGGGTTCCCGCCATGACGAACGGGATGACACCCGAGAATAGCCGAACAGGCCCGAATCGCGACCGACGGCCGAAACGCGGGCAGCTGCGACTCCGGACGGACAAAGAATACTCTTGGAGCATACAGTCACCGCGCGGCGAGCACACTCACCACGGGGCAGTCCGCCGAACCAAAGGTATAGTGTTTTGATACGTCGTCCAAGAGTAGCCGGCCGACGTTGTGCCTCGTAAATGTGTGTTGTGTGTTTCTGGGTATTATTCGGCCAGGATTACACAGAGTGTGCACGTAGTATGAAGCGTCGAACGCGAACGTGTACGAACGAGGGAGCGCGAGAGGAAACGAAAGAAAGCACGAACGAGTGAGACAGAAAGAGAGAGAGAGAGAGAGAGGGAGGGAAAGAGAGTGAGAAAGGGAGGAACGTGCGAGGTGTGCGTGCGTGGTTGTATGTGCGTATGCGAGCGTGCGTGAGTAGGAGCAGGAATATTAAAAGACGACGCCGGCTCTAGGTGACTTCTCGATCGACGCGCGACGATTCGTATGACTGGAGTGGAATAGGAACGAAAAAGAACGGTGTTACTATTGTTGCGGTTAAATAAACGGAGAAGTTTCTTCTTTGAATGGCTCTCGTAAAAACACGTGTATGTTCCGCTCGTGGTTCATCGTTTCGATCGTTTAGTGTGTTGATAAAACAAGGAACAACAAAGTGATCGGGAAGTATATGTATACGTACGGTGATACGAGACGGAGAAACAGTGGGGAAAAGGAGCAAAATTTCGTGATAAAAGCAAATCGAAGGGACAGGATAGGGACACGGGTAGCAGGAAGAACGAGGACGGCAGAGACAGTGTTAAACGGTTTCCGCGACCAGAGTTCCTACGTCTTGTCGTGTCGATATTATCGGTGATTGTGGATGAACGTTGGTTTTTGGCGCCTCCGATATCGATCGCAGCGCCGACCGATCGAAGAAAAATTTGGAATGTAACGCCGGTAGGGCATTAGAACGGCAACGGTAGTGGCTGTAGTGGGTCCGCCGCGGCTACGACAGCGACAACGGCAAAGGCAACGACGGCGACAGGGCGACCGGACGGGTGGAGTGTGCAGCAAGAGGGAGAGAGCACGGAGGATCACTCTCGCTTTCGTTCGGCTCTCCCTCTTTATCTTTCCTTCTCTCCTCTGTCCCTCTCTCCCTCCCTCTCTTTCTGCTTCTCTCCTTTCTCCCTTGCTCGCGCAGCGGCTGCTGCTGCTACTCGTCGACTAGTAGGAGAACGGAGAGAGAAAGAGAACACAAGAAAGAGAGCGAGAGAGCGCCGGAGGAAGAGAATCGTCGCGCGGAAGACAGAGCTAGAGCGTGTGCCGGCCGAGCAACAAAGAGAGAAATACCTCGTCCAGCCGAAGAAACCGAAGAGAAGGAGAAGGAGAAGGGTAAGTGCGCGAGCTAAGCTAACGTTTCCGTGGATCTATCGATGCGCCCGATACCAATCCGTTTCGGTGGGAACGATGTGTTTCGATGTGTTTAGTTATTCATCCTGTATCGTTGTGTCTTTCTCGTTGTCGTTCGTTGTGCTATTGTTGACATTGGGAACCTGTTCCCATTGAACGTACACGCCACCGAGGACACACCAAGTGTCCGCAAACGACACGGATCAACGAAAGCGAACCGTGTCCCGATGTAAATCCCCTTTTCCCTTGCGAACGATCATACGGAAGTTCTCACCCGCGACACGTTTCCGTCGTCGTGGTCTTTTTGCTAAGTCCGCCGATCATCACCACCGCCATCAGTATCGGCACCACCTCTACCACAATCTCACAATCTCACCACCACCACCATCACCATCGCCACCGCCACCACCACCACCATCGCCACCACCACCTCTACCTCTACCACCATCACCATCGGCACCACCACCACCACCACCACCGTCGCAACCGCCACCACCACCACCAGACCACTACCACCGCTGCCACCACTACCATTGCCGTCAACGCCTCCTGCTAGCCGGCGGCGATGCACGGTAGTGTCCTCGAGCACGGCGTGCACGCATCGTGCTGTGAATGTTTCACGAGTCTCGCGCGGTGCGTCAGGCAAAAACACGTTGTGTCGTCGTCAGACGGGTGACGGGCCAAAGTGCATCCCTTCGAGATTCCCGGTGTTTTCGAGGCTCGGCTCCGACGGTTCGTCGCGTAGTGTATGGGAAACAGGTTCTTAAACACCATTCTCTTCCATATAAACCCGCGTGCATCACGACCTATACCGTACACGTAAAGTTACATAGAGAAAGAAAGAGTGAGAGAGAGAGAGATCCTTTTATTTTGTTTTTCGCCTCGATTGCGCGTGAACCTAGCCTAGCCTGACTGGGAACAAACGCCGCTTTGGTAAACAGCATTATCGACTACACACGGAGTGCTGTTCGTCGATTGTGTAGAGTTTGGTGCCGGCTCGCCTGGTGTGGTGAAGAAAACGGGAGAAAACAAGAAACAGATACATGATTGATTTTCTAACGTTCGAATCCTGCAGTCACTGCTCGCGTGTTCCTTGGTATACTTATATAGTGCTTGTATATGTAACTGTATGTAACGTGTGTTTCAAGATTTTGTCTATGCGATAAACCGCGTGGTGCGGCACACACGGTTCGTCGAAATTTCGATCGTGATCCCGTGTCAAAAATTTTCATCGGCAACGGCCGTTATCGGGCTCCAGCAGTGGTATCGGAAGTGGGATATTGTGTGGCAACGGCTTGAGTACACCACGAGGATCAAGCACGAACAATTTGACCCTGATCTATAGACGTGTGTATCGTACAGAGAAAAACGCAGCCCGGTAATAACGTGCAATTTGTAGTTTATGCGATAATAATCGACGCGTACACACGCGATCGACTTCGGGATCGTTAAGGGTCGTTTTAACGGCCACGTCGAATCATAGTCCTCGTGCTAGACAGGGAAAAGATCAATTTCCATCGGACAACCTTTCATTTCCATCTATCGTAAACGGTCCAAATAGTAACATATCCGCTTCTTTCTCAATCTTTCTGTAACAACGCGTGGATCTAAAAAAACGATCGGTCGAAATCGAAAATTAACGGGCGCGTTCTTAACGACAGGAATGCAAAGTAATCCGAAGGAGAAGCTCTCTCTGTTTCGCCGTCGCGAATGCGATCAATTCCCCTTTCTCTCTCGCTCTATTCCTATCTCCTTCCTTTTTTCCTCCGGTTCCCTTTCCTGTGGGTGTTCCTCCTTTTTTGTGTTGGCGAGCCGCGCGCTACGGCCGCGGATAGGGAGGTGGGGGTGGCGGCGGCGGCGACGGCGGAGAAGGTGGTAGGAGGGGGCGAATTTCGGCCTACTCGCTTCACGGAACGGTGGAACGGATCGGAACGGACAAGGAACTAACGTCGTGGACCGCGAGAACAACGGGCGCCAAGAGATTTAAGGGCACGCACAGTATCCCTTTTACCTGTTCCATGTTACTTTTTTCATCCTTTTCCTTCTGTCTTTCTCCTTTCTTCTTCCTCGGCGATTTTTCTTCTGCTTTCTTGCCCCCTTTCGCGCCGGCACTGTTCGAAAGGGTTGCGAATGAACTTGGCCGCGAATAGACCGCGATGAAGTCGGACGCGCGAGTACAGAATAGGTAGAGTCGCGAGGTAAAAGTCGATGTGCGGTCGTTCGAAAAGCGATCAGTTGTTTTCCGCGTATGAAATAGAGAATACTTTCGTCGTGTACTTTTCTTTTCTTTGCTCCAATAAATGTATTATTAGCCGAGGCGTTAATACTAGAATCACTATGAGACTTGGGCAATCCATCAGGTAGGAAAGGAAAGAAATTTCGCAAGAAGGTATTCTGTATAATTTAAATCCTTTAAATATTTATCGATATCAACGACTTGTTGTCATTTTTGCAACTTTTATAGTCGTTGCCACGTGTGGCTGTTTTCCAAAACGAGGACTTTTTTTTATCAGTTATTTATCATATATAGCATATATTTTGACATTGATGCCATGCATAGAGAAACATAGTTTCAGTACCTTCAGCATAGTTTTTATCAGTTAATTTTGTACTCGTAATCGTTTTTTGATCGTGAATCTTATTTACGGACGATCTGCATGAACCGTTCGATAGTTGCTCTCGCGCCTAAATTCAGACTGTTCCGCAACAAATTCGCGGAGATAACAAGTCGACCGGACCGTACGCTCGTTGTACATTGTGGTTTGCGTGCCGGGACAGTTACGCGTACTATGCGTGAAATTTTCATATTATCGCGTGTTTTAGACCCATTCGTAACCGTCGCAACCATCATAACCGGTCTTCAGTGACTACGCGTTCCGTGATCTAGCTCGATCGAACGAGGTAAAAAGAACGAAAGTAAACCAACGGAAAAGGCGAAGCAGTTGCATGAAGTATCGAACGACGTTGATAAAGAAACGAAATACATATGCATATGCGGTGCTCACAGCAGTATAGACGCGAAGCGAACACCTGTCCAACGTAGAAACAGGTATCGATGGCGAAACGTTGTTTTCGAAGGATCGCCGATCGGCCCAGAACGGAGCGTATACGTTATAGTTTCTTGTTCCTTTTTCTCCCTTTCGTAGTACGCCCTTTTTCGAAGCCCGCTCTTTGCGTGGGCTGTCGGACGTCGTTGTGCGCATTAATCCGTGGTTTAGCGAACCAATTTAAATATCAGCGGCGCGCTCGACGCAATTTTATATCATTTCCGATATCATGTGCTTGTGTGGGTGGGTTTAACAGTGTGCCCGCCCCCCTTACCCCCACCACTCTTCTCTACCTAGTCGGACCGTTACGCACCTCTTTACACGAGAATGCCACTGCTGTCGTTTTTCAAACATATACGTAACGTCTTCAACAACGTCCTCAGCATAGGCATTACATACAGCCGTTCTTAATACCTCGTGTCCCTCTAGCGTTCTTTTCTATTTCGTTTCGCCCCGGTTCTTACCCGTTCTACCGTTTCGCTCCGTATGTACGCTCGGTGTACGCCGGTGTACCGCATGTTACGTCGTCACGACGTACGTTTGCGGTACATATCGTGAAAGTGCACGAGCGCATGCGCACTCCCTGTGCTCTTACTCGCGCACGTGCGTGCATGTGCAGTGTGCATACGTATCGCGCGGCCGTGGTCTGCGTGGACGTTCGTGCACGGTACAACACCAGCTGTGGTCCGTTTTACGACGGCCAAACCAACGTGCATACGGCGAATACACGCGCGTGTTACGCGTACGTGTTCCAGCACACAGAGCCGCGCGCACTCGCGCGAATCAATGCGCACTCGAGCGCGTTCGTCCGCCGTCGAACACCGTACGCAGTGCCGTAAAAGCGTCGCTTGACCAATGCCCGTCCCCGCGTCCCGTCCGAGCGATTTCGACGCCGGTGCACGCCAGCAACAAGTGACCCGGTCGTTCCTGGGAACAACGTCCACGTCTATGATCGTTTTGCCGCGTTTTTACTCCATTTTCTCTTTCTCTTGATCGATTTCTAGCCTTTTTATCGAACGTGTAACTCGCGACAAAGAAAGTGACACCCAGGGATTTAGAGAACTGAAAAATGGGTGGCTTAGGGTAAACGGGTCGGTCGGGAGGAAAAAGTTGAAATCGGATCCAGGGTGGAACGTTTCTGTTGTCGGCGAATCGATAATCGTGGTACTTACGTACGAATGTTGAGCTACGGTGTGCTTCGTACAACGAATGCACTGGCATCGAAGAGAGGTTATCAATGGCGTAGTATGCGAGGCCGTAGCTTTCAGCGGATGAATAAGTTATATATTCTTCGACGATGCTAGTAATCGCCGCTACAAAAACAGTATTGTTATGACTTGAGTAAGTGGATGACGTCAGTTATCACGGCTTCTTTCTTCGCTATTTATTGCTACTTAATACGGGAGTAAATACCGTTTCATGATACCTTCAGCTGCGACTTTTCTTCCGACAATCGCTGGTTCGTTTTCTCCTCTATGCATGAGGCTATCTTTCACCATATTGGAAACCGTGCTCCGAAATACTTCTCTTCGAATTTTATTCGTTTCGTGCTTGACACTCACGAGAGCGTGCTTGGCCCAGACATCGAGCCAATACTTATCGTTCTTCCGATCCAGATAAACTTCCTCCAAGTTCGATCTCGACACGCGAATCTTATCGATAGCTCGTGTAAAGTTAATGCTTCGCTCGGATCCTCGATTCACGCTTCGCCCTGATGCTGTAAATCTCTTGTAAATTGTGTTTTGCTTAAATCTGTTGCTACCACCGTCATCTTTTAAGTTTGTCGATTCTGTGGTTCATGGTTTTGCATTCACGTCTATTTTCAGATTCACGATCCTAATAGACGACAGGCGTTGGACTTTTACAAAGTACTGCCGTCTTCTACAATCGCGTCGTCTTTATAATTCTGATACTTTGTTCAAATTTGAAGCATTTTCTGCCATAGTTTGCTTCATCGTTCACTTTCATTAGCTGTTAATTTTTCTATTTCATAATGTTCCAATTGTATCAACATACCTTCTCTCCTGTCCCACTCCCTATTCTACCAATCACCTCCTACTCCATCAATCTACAAATTCACAGCTCCATCAATTCTTCCAACCTCTCAATTTCCTTCTACATCCAAATACCACCACTAAACTATTTATCAAACTCCTTACACTTTCATCGATTCCTCCAATCTCTCCTAGTTTCCTCTCGCACGTATAAGTACGTCCAACTCGATATTTAACCAAATCACTTGTATCTTCTTTCACAGCAGCTAACAAATAATTTTATTTTGTGTCGCGGTACGTCCTTCTTAATCTCAAAGTCGATAAACATAAAACAGCATTTCGTTTCACAAAGTAGCAGTGAACTGACTTACGTCCTTATGACCTTCAGCTCATATGTGCATCAACATGCTGCGAAGACTCGAAAAATCAAACAACACGGGGAACGTGAAATGTTTCAACGTATCTCGAAAAATGAAAAAATGTTAGATAGGAGATTCGAACTGAGGAGGGCTGTGCCGTACCCGTATTTTCGTGGGGCACCATATTAGCTGGCCACGCCGCTGGCAGCATGCGCTCGGACGAACGCGTGCATTCGTGAGCCCGTGTGTATGGATCCAGCGACGTGTGCGTGTGCGTGGGACCTTGAATCAAGCAGCCTTTGTCGCGAGAGTCGAGCGGGCGCGGGTGCGCGCGCTCGCCACCACGAGGTCGGCGAAAGTATACCCGGAGCTTTTTTGCTTGGGGCCGCCGCGAGAGAGGAGAGCTCGTCTTTTTTTCTTCTTCGCCTTTCCTTTTTTCGGCCTCTAGCGGGGACGGGGGACGTGACATGAGCGCGCGCGCGCCAGCGGGCGACCGAGGCGCACCGCCATTTTTGTTCCTCGTCGCCGTAATGCCGGAATTAGCGCGCGACGTACGCCGAGTCTCGTGAAAAACCGAGCTTATCGCTGTGGATTTACGCCTGCGGAAACGGAGATAAGCGGAACCGGGCCCGAATAATAATTATGAACCCCCGCTGACACTCTCGCCGATTTCCCACCGGTTCACCTACTGCTCTTGCTTCCTGCTCCTCGACCATAGGGTAGATTGCATTTCAGTTCGACTTGTTAATGAATTTTTCGTTTCTAGGATCTTTTTCGTTGGTTTTGTTAGTATTTGCGAGAGTAGAATCTTTTCTGGTAGCTTGTGTCTATATTAGGAAAAGTTATAGAGTTTTATTTAATTCTTGGTATGCCATTGGAGTCGCTTTGGCATCCCGTTACAGGCCTTGTCGTTTATGAATTTCTCGTTGCTAAAGTGCTTCTTTCTGTCTTTCCATGGTTTTTGCTGAAAGATGATTTCTTTCTAATTTGCGTATCAGGAAGAGTTGTAGAATTCTGGTTGACAGTTTCTATTCCATTTGCGTTGACTTTGATTTTGCTCTTCGTGTCTTCAGGTTAATGAATTTCTAATTCTTAGGATGTTTTTCTCGCTGATATATTTGGATCTTTTGATAATTTGCATGTTAATAAAAGTTATAGTTTTATTCTGTTTTGGTGAGAAACAGATAAGAGAAATAATAAATCCACTGATAGTATATAAACAAATTGTTAGTTGAATTTATTTTCGTTTAATAAAGGATAAGAGAAAATGTCACGACCAACTTCAGTAAAAAAAATGTTCAAATTGTTGATCATTTGTACTAAAAGTTCTTGGAGTACAATTTGTAAGTGGTTTATAGATTCGTAAATGATATTCTAATTTTTGAAGTGAGAATTATCCTGACGTATAATATCTACGCCTTTGTGTGAAATTAAAACTACAGTCGGTTTAGTTGAAGGTTGTGGTTGAAGTTTGTGAGCTACAATGTCAAGTTGATAATGATAATTCCCGTGTAAAATTATGATTGTTTAGAGTATGTTAATGATACAGGAACTGTTACATCGAACACTACACCGTTTGACACGCGATATCTGAGTTACATAACTTGTCGGAACTTTTGGACTATCGAACACCTCCGTGAGCGATAAGATTACCTAAACTGTGATTCTCTCAAGCATATGTATCAATCAGTATATGTATGTATACATTCGTCGAGTGCCTCTTTACTGGTTTTCGTCTGTGCATCATTTGAAACTTGGTTTTGGAGTGCACAATGTTTACAAGAACGTTTAAAATACCTATTTTTTCTTTTCCTAAACTTTTCTTTCGAACAGTTGCATAACTGCTTACACTGAACCTGGGTAAAAACCGGTTGCACTAATCCTTAAAAAAAAAAAAAAAAGGAGAAGACATATAATTGGAACGAATCAACGATTCATAATTTTCTCTAAGAATATTCCGAAAATTTTCAGAGCTTCAAGTAACAATTTTGTTTGCCTCAGATGATATATTTCTAAAATTACAAGATACTTTTTTTTTAAATAGTTACGCAGAAAAAAAAAGGAAGGAACACGTAACTTCTATCTGAAGCAAATAGTCAATTCGACATTCTTTTACTGTAACTTGCTCTTTAGCTGAAATTTTCTGTTTTTCCAAGCATCGCCGTATCAGTAGGAAGGAGCAAAGTCTGCGACGAATCGACAATTCCATGCGTGCCGTGCGGCCGCGTGCAAAATCGTCGAGGCGAAATTCGCCCGCGTCACGATAACGCGGCGCGACGCCGTGGCCGAGTGGAACAAAGGAGTTCGAGCCAGCCGTAACTGCTCGATACGGGTACACGATAATAACGAAACGAGACGCGCAGAATTCCGCGGCGTCGTTTCTTGTAAAAATAAAAAAAAAAAAAAAAGGAAGAAAGGAGCACGCTACGGTCGAACGACGATATACGCACGAACGTGTCGTTGACAATTATCCTTTGCTCGATGTACAGGGTGCGATGCAGCTTGCGCTTCGATGAGATATACATACTTAAGAGAATTGATTTTTCAAGATAAAATATATCAAAAGGGTAGCGTCTACCGATAAGTGTCTATAATTTAAAAAAAAAATTAGTTTGCAAATCATACAAGGAATGAAAGTTCCCTCGTTAAAATCACATAACGAGATTGGTTTTTTAATAGAATTTTTTAATGTTTAATACCTAAAACTGAATGTAGGTTTTTACAAAGAAGTTTAAGGAGATATGAGTTTTATCAGTACGAGTTACTTCTCATACACGGGAAGTTTAGATTCTTTTTAGCGAATTATCAGTCTTGTACAAGAAGGTGAACAAATTTCCACTTGATACTAATTCAATCATTATTCGCCACTCAAAAGGCAAACTTATTATGTAACATCATTTTCTAAAAGTTTTTCAATTTTAAATACTAGAATAATTATATACATAATTAACATTTAATTTCTCAAGAATCAAGTTATTTGCATTATTCTCTAATCAATTTGTTTTCGACGGTACATGTAAATTTCATCCTAAGAATATCTCCTTCTTTCTCTCTCTCTCTGTTTAATTACACCAAATGAAACCACTTTTCAACACCATATTTCTAAAACTCGAAACATTCGACAATTGAAATTCATACGATAATTATTCAACGTCTCTTGCCACAATTGTTATTAATTTTCAGCAACGTGTGTTCGTGTGCGGCTGTAGAATATTCCGCGCGCACAAAGGTCCGGGTCGCCTCGTAGCACAGGTTTCGTTAGCTCGGTTTTTTCGATGGCGCGCACTCGTCGCCGTCTAATATTAATTCCAAGCGCGCGGAATCTCCGATCTCTCTTTCTGTTGGCCAGCTGGTCCGCGGCGCGTTGCGCTTCTGGGAAGCCGCGCTCCTGCGTGCCGACGACGGGATATATCGTTCGGTGTCGCTACGCACGCTAGCGCGACCAGCGCGCGCGCTATTGAATTTTTCTGCGCGCAACTCGTACGCACACAAAGCAGTCAGGGCCCTCTCGTACACGGTCGATTCGACGAGAGTGCAACAACGCGACCAGGCGCCAGCTGCGTCCCCTCTTCCTGCTTCTTTTCACGGCCGCGACGTAGCTTTTCGAAATTTCGTCTCGTCTTCCGCCGTCGCGACGCCCCTTCCGCTATGCGTACTCATAGATCCGTTCTTGCACTCTCACATCTTATTTTCCGACAATTAGTCTTCGCTCCGCCTGGAAATTTATGGTAATTCTTGAATCTATTCGCTGGTATAATAATTTGAGATTTTTCTAGCAATTTGCATCTTTTTTTATTGATTATTCGAAATCCGGTTGGAGGCTTATTTGTAGCTTACACGAATACATCTATGTAGAAACGTATGAATTAAGTTGTTGATCTTATCATAATTAGTTCTTTAAATTCTATAATGACATTCTTCAAGGGGAATTAAGGTATAAAGACTGCAATGAAATTTGTAGTTTTGTGTTCGATGTGACAGTGAATTCAAAAGATTATGTTGTTGAAATTTTTACGGCATAATACAGACAAGCGCGTAATACACCTACACTTTTGGTAAAACTGGTAAAGTCTATCAGACAGGTTTCTACAAATTGGAGTAACCGTGGGTTATGTTCTGAAAATCTTTTGACTGTAAGTTTTGTGGTAATTTTCGATGATTCAAGTTACGCATTACAAATTACTCATTACAAGCCCATAATTCCTTCTAAATTTCATTGCTCCACGTATCTTGCGTCGCTCACTCCAATATTTCCACCTAAAAACAAGCCCATAAATTCTAATTACGTATCTTGAAACTCGCCTCTCTTCCCAAACATACAAATGCAGACACGCACGTGCTTACCTATATGTACACATCGGTCCATTTCCAAAGGAAATCGAAATCCATTCGAGAGATAGCTTTAATTTATACCGATCCCGTGGCCGGAGGAATCTGAGAAACGATAAAACATCTCGAGGAAGCGGGAAAGTTTCGCGTCAAGTCGGACGCCGATAGCAGCCGAATCGATTTTCAAGCGACTGCAGCAATTTATATTCGAGCAGGCCGAACATATACCCGTGTCATGAATTCGCCGGTTTCTTTCGAACTTCTTTTCTCGAACTAATGTTTTTTTCGCGAACAGAAGGGAACGCAGACGTTCTCCGCGGCCGTGCTATCAGCGCGGCGAGTTTCGCGACCTTTAAAGACTAAAGTTCGCGGTATTCAGTGTAGATTAGATTTATGGACAGTTAGAGGAGAGTTCAATCTCCTGTGGCCTGCGTGCTGATCCTTCGTGCAGGTGTTTCCACACAAAACTAAAATATCGTGACTTGGATTTCCTAATGAACCGTGAATTTTGAATTGTTGGAAATTTCAACTGAAATAGAAGTGGAATTCTTTTAGTATTTTTGTAGACAATTTATTGCAGGAATTTGCGAAGAATTTATCCTTGAAATTTATTTTAGGAATTTATTTTCCTGACATTCAATTTGCGGTCTTTCTTTTTTTATTCATTTTTTTTTTTTTATTTGATGAAATTCTTTTTCGAAAAGTGGACTGATGTTTGAAGACACTTGTGTTTTTCTGAAAGACGTGCTAATAGGTGACACCCAGTGGATCGTAGTCTCGTGCTGGAACGAAGAATTCCTGGCAGCGAGCTGTTCGCTCAAATGTCGTTATTTCTGATGCACAGCGGTTCGTTCAAGGAAATTCGTGGAACTGTTCGATTCTTCGTTAATTCGACCCAACTGGCCGAATTTGTCTTTGTCCCATGTCACGTGTCGACGCAGCGTGGTATGCGCAAGATGTAGTGTGCCTTGAAATTTTTAGTCTTTTTAGTCAGATCTTATTTGTATAACTATATCTTCGGAAAATTTTGTTTGTATCTGCGCTGTGTTTCCTTAGGAAAATATCCTGAAAAAATTGCTGCAATTATCGTTGCTATCTTACTGTACTCGATATTAAAGATATCTTAGGTAGGAAAGAATCTTAATACGAAGCTTAATTAATCTTAATTAAAATACTTTCTGGTGTATGAAAGCTTTTTTATTTTTCATTATGAAATGTGAGTTAAATTCTTACGTTCGTATAAATAATATCGAATAGCGTATTATCTTTCCTCGTTCGAAAATGGGAAATATCAACGTTCGAGCCCGAAAATGGCGTGCCATCCAGAAAACTAAATTCTCTTTCTAATACAAAAACAAAATAAAGGTCCCCGATTGACACGCACGATTCTTTATTACATTAATAAATTCTATTTTAATTGCACCATTGCAATTAAATTACGAGCTGTGGCATATACCGTTGGTTATTCTGTATGCTTGTAAACGTCGACAATCTGTCTGAAAAAGTCGAAATGAAGTACGATCGATGAAACGCAAGACGTGTTAAAGCCAGAAGTGAGCGTTTCAAAGGCAAACAAAATCCTTGTAAAGGCCACTTTCAGCTCGTACAATTCTTTTAACACGTTTCACCGTTAAAACGGTTCTTAAACGATTTTAAATTGAACACAATCGAATGAAACAATTCTCAAGCAATCTCAAATGAAATATACTCGAAGAATGGAAGAAGGGACGAACAGCATTCGCGCGCAAGTTCGAACGAAGAGGCAACGTGACTCGCGTTTTAATTCACAGCAAGCGAAAGTGCGCGTCGAACGACAGTGCAAGTTTCCAACGATAGCGAAAGCTCCGTCGGCCACAGCTGTAAAGCTATTAGAGAGAGTTTTGCAGCGAGAGTGGCGCGGAGCGATGGAGAACCGGCCGCGAGATAGCGACAGAGCTATTGCTCTCTCTATGTACCGGCCATTATGTGCATCCACCAGCCGTGCAAAAGCTGGCTGGCGTGCGCGCGCCAACAGCACACGTACACATTCACATATCCACACAAACATGAACATACGTATAGTAGCGTAGCATTGCTGATCGTGTGGATGTGTACTTACTCTATGCACTGCGAATAAGAGACAGAGAAAGGGAGAAAGAGAGAGAGAGAGAGAGAAAGATAGAGAGAGGTTGTTAGAAGGACAGAGAAGGGTTAAACGGCGGTCGATATCTCACAGAGGACCAACATCGCACCGCTTTTTGACGATGGCTTGGAACCGCTTGCGAATCGCTCACTCATTGAATTCTGTAGAAGAATTCCTTTGATTTCTTAATAATGCGTGTATTAACTTATTGTACGATAGTTTCATGTTATTCGATATTTATCGATCGAATATTGGAGTAAACGAGGGTAGATTGTATAAGAAAGGAAGCGTAGAATCAAAGGTTAGGTGGTATAGTAAATATACTTCGATGATAGTACAAATTAAACATTTTAGGGTGATTAATTTCTTAAAACAGGGTAAGTTGACGGTGGGTCAACGATAGAATAAAATAAAATACAATATGATGATATATTTATTGGTTAAATAATGTGGTAGAATATCAAAGTTTAGGAGTTGTGGAGTTCCATTTAATGCAATACCTGTATGACTCTTTCATAGAACACCACGTTCTATTCTGCAAACTGTTATATATAGTATATGTAATATATAATAATATATGTAACATAACAACTATACTTTTAACATACAATGCTATTTCTTCCACCTTAAACATTCAAAATAATCTCTCAAAATAATTTCATTTACCATGTTAAATTATTTACCATTTACCATGCGCGGACCTTGAACCATTCATGAATTAACAATACTACAATACACAAAATATGAATATTATATTTCCAGAATTAAATCGAGTACAAAATATATACATTACGAAGATCAATGACAAAGAGTGACTGTGCAGTTTTTATGAAAACAAAGAATTGTAGAACGCGAAAAGCTCGTAGCCATCATCAGCGGTCTAAGCAACGCTGAATGAACCGTCCGGGGACTAGGGCACAACATTCGCGGGTATCAAAGCGAGCGAGTAGGTGTGCAGACACGCCGAACGTAATAGTAACCTTGGCTTAGCGATGGTCACGTTATGGTAACGTCTATGACACGTTCCCACGTAGTCGCGTGTCACGTTCTCGCTTACGATCGCCTCACGTGACCATGGAGAAGGGGGAGGACTCAATGAGCCTCGTCATCGGGGCGTTTTTATCTCGAAACGCTCCGTTTTTTCCGAAGCAACTCGTCACGAATTTCGATCGTCTGCCAAATTTCTTTTCCTTTTCTTATATTTTCTTTTTCTTTCCTTTTTTTTTTTTTTTTTTTTTTTTGAGAAAGTATAGTGAGATTATTTTCGCAAAAGATTATTTTCATCGAAACCTTTTTTATTCTTTATGAGAAATTATAAGAATTCTTTCTTTCCTTTTCTGGAGGCGTTGAAGTGTACGAAAATGATGATAGAAAGTGTGGGAGTGTGATGTGAAAACTTTTTATTTCTCAAGAGGCTAGAGATAACTACGATGGCTACAGAAAGTATTTATTTGCATCCCATTGTATTGACCGTAGCATTTACATACTATGTAGCTAATTAGATCCAAATATATGAGTAGAATTTAATCAGATAACACTTCAGTAAAGAATAAGGATTCGTGCAAGTACATTTTGTAGCCATTGTATATTCTTTTTGTTTCTGAATGTTGAAATGTTCGTCCCGAAAAACGTAAGAGTGTGTACAGTGAAAATGATCGTTGTGCGAAGTTATGGATGAGAAACGAATTATATTAACTGTGTTATAGATTTAGTTGTAAAACGACTGATTTTAATATCGTGTTGTGTCTTTCTGTTGCAGATCGTACAAATCAACCGCCTTCTAACAAGCCACATTAACCTCAAGTGATTTCTATTTTCTTACGAAACGCGAAAGAAGTAATTAGTGTGTTTATATCGACGTAAAACAAAGGAAGAAAGGAAAAAAGCGAAAAGAAAGAAGAAGAAGAAGAAGAAAGATATTCCAAGAGCTTAAGTTCAGAAGAAGACAAAGCATTAAGAGCTATAGTATCTAATTAGTGTACAAAGTATATCTGAAACAAAAAAAAGAAAAAATAAAAAAAAGTCCGCCAGTGCCAAATCGAAAGACGAAACGAAAAAAAAAAAAAACGAAAAAGGAAAGGAAACAGAGTAAGAAAGCAAAAAAACGGAGAAACGCGTTTAACACGATTGTTGTACGTTTAAGATCAGATTTAAAAACAAAAGACAAACGAAACAAAAGGGAAAAAAGAAGAAAGAAGAAGTAAAAACCGTAAACCAAAGAATCTACCATTTCTTTTTTTCTACTAATCACTCAGCGAGCTAACGATATACTCACTAACCAGCTAGACGAGCGGCGATCTCTTCGCGAGCAGATTTAATTAGAAGAAGAAAAAAAAAAGCGCAAAACAGAAGCATACGAAATAAGTAAATGAAAAAATCTGACCGACAAAGTTTTCTAAGCTTATAATAAACAAATTTTACGTGATAGGCAAACTAAAAGTAAGGGTTGACGTTCTTTTTTTTAAAAAAATAAAAAAAAAGAAAAAAGAAGAAAAAAGTAAGACAGACGCACCTACTCTTAAAGAGCGCGTATGAGAATATCTAATTAAGGAAAGAAGAAGAGTCCCATCCAAAGCGAAAGACAGACGGAGAGAACGCAGGCCGCCCTATATATCCGGAAAAGGGGACTCGCATATAATTACTCCCAGAGAAACCGATCTACTTCAGTTCGTAGCCTAAACCTGTTGAGTACAAACGACAGAAATAGAGTTATAGAGAGCGAGAGAGAGAGCGAAAGCGTACGTACGAACGAGAGAACGAGAGCAAGTGAGAATAGCGACAAGAGTGAACGCGAAAGAGGAACGAAGAAGAGCTCTAAACGAGAGGCAAGAGGAAGAAATTCAGGAAAATCACACATACACGCTGATACACATCGATACACACCGATACACACGATAAAGAAACACATACACCGAGACAACGCAAAGGTACGAAGCTAGAAAGAAAGGCAACACCAGCAGAGAAAACACACCAAAAGAATCGTTAGGAGAAACCCGCGTTTCAGTATCGACCAACGGAAGGTTTGAGGCACGGAAAGGCATCGATAGAGAAAGAATATTCGACCCGTTCTCCCAGATGTCACGGTGCTGTGGGAACGAGTCCCGAGCACGCGTCGAGCAAAGCGGATAATCCCGATAACGAGCGTCCAATCACGATCGTGGAAAAACGAGCGTCTATAAAATCACCCGATAGAGGAAACAAGATCGAAAGATCGGAAATTCGTGTGCGTATACAGCCGCATACGCACCGTATATTCTTTCGCGCTGTCGTTGATTTCGTCCCGGACCAGTGTCAGAAACATAGTATTCTCGGAAGCAGAAAAGTAACACGACCTCCTGCGTGCAGGGGGTTCACGTCGAGATGACGTGGCGGGGAAGATGAGCGCCGAGGTAACGAAGGAGGTCGTCGCCACCGAGAGGGTAACAGGAAGCCCTCCGGCGGCGGTCGCGACCTCGCCGAGCTCGGTCGGTCCAGGTGATCCGGCGCGTCACCTGCCGCCATTCAGCAGCTTCGCCGGGGATAACGCGATGGATAGCTCGACAACACTGACTACCCTTCACTCCCAGGACGTTGGACTCGGTCTGACATCCTCCTGGGACTACTACGAGGGACTGACGGGTCGCTTGATCGATTCACGGGGTGAGGTGGTTCTCGCCAGCCAGTACAGGCCATGGGAGTCGAAGAATGCCGTTGGTGGCGGTGCGCCGACCGCCGCGCCAGCCGCCGAAGGTCTGCCCAGCTTCGCGAGTCAATTTACGGCTCCTAGCGAGGCAGAGCCTCAATTAACCGCGCTCACGCCATTGTCGCCAGCCTCGATATCGCACTCTCCACCTGTCACGTCGGCGGTCGGCCTGCCTAGCTTCCACACGCTCGGCACGCCGCTCCCAGCCCCGCATCCGCATAGAGGCAGCGTCGGTTATCCTTTGGTACCGGCTCCCGTTCAAGCTAGAGAGGTGCCGGCGCTTCAACAGCAGCTACTCGACGAAAGGCACATTCAGTTGCTGGGTTCCAGTCCGGTGCAGGCGTTCCCGCCTCCGCCTCCTGGACATCCTCATCACACGGTGTTGACCGTGGTTAAGCCAGAGTATCCTCAGTTGCATCACGCCAATTTCCAGAACCCGATGTCCACGGTGCTTGACTCGTCACCTACATCCAGGCCGATCGGCATCGACGGCAGGAAAAAAGAGCGTAGAAAAATGCGAGCCGGCTCGATGGAGTCCGAAGACAGCGCTGGCGCCGGAAATGTCGAGAGTTCCGGGCAAGTAGCCGCGGTTTCATCCACTGCGAACAGGGGGGCCCATCACCTTGGTGGCGGCATGGCCGACGCCGACGGTGACGGCGGACTCAGCGACAAACCGGCCAAAAAGAAACGCAAAAGGTGCGGCGAGTGCATCGGATGTCAACGCAAGGACAATTGCGGAGATTGCGCGCCATGCCGCAACGACAAGAGCCATCAGATCTGCAAAATGAGGCGGTGCGAGAAACTCACCGAGAAAAAGGTTAGTATTTTTTATCAATCAATTTCGTTTTCATCGACGAAGCTTGGAATTTTCACGATCACTTATCAATGGTATATGCGAAATTCTTTCGTGGTTAGGGATATGCGAGGATCGTTCGGCACCCAAAGTGAATTTAAACTTAATCTAATCCGAATGGAGTATACGTAGAACAATCTACAGACTTATATAGAGCAGATATTAGTTACCAACATTTACTATTTTAATATACAAAATATACTTTTCTGATTGAAGCACGTTGAAACGATCGAAACGTGATATTTCTTTAAACGGGTCTTTCGTAATTTATTAAACAGTCCCCAAATTTTCGTTTGCAATCATTTCTTTACTGAAAACTTCTCCCCTTTAAAAAAACACATCGGCGCGTAAAACACTCGAAAAGTTACAAATTCGCTCTGTCTGCATTCACTTTCGCTGGAAGAGGAATCCTGTTGCGCCGCATGCGTTCGCGCCCGCGTAACTGGAGTAATTCCGCGAGAACGAGTGGATCGAAGGGGCGATGAAACGAGCGCGAAAATGAAGGTGGTCGGCACGCGACATCGTTCGAAGGGTGGGGTTGGTTGTCGGCCCATGTTTCCCTTGAAATTCGTGAAAATCCAGGTGCACGCGGCGCCCGCTGGGAGAAAGGGGTGGCGCACGGATGCCAGGATAGGATAAACACTGGCATACAGCCGCGTTATAGAACGCTCCGTGTATATATAGATAGAGGCTGAACTTGGCCCCGATGCCTGAATGTGCCGAGAATCCCAGAGGGAAATACAGAAATACAGATAACCGAGGTGGTTTATTATTGTAACGACATTGAATAGGGGGTTGGTGGGTTGACTGGCTCGTTGGCTGGCTGGCTGGCTGGCTGTTCGGCTGTTCAGTTGCTTTTCCTAGCGACGGATTCGAACTGTGCTCAAAAACGAGCATTGTAAAATTTGTTCTCCTATATTTTCCCTCTTCTGGTTTTTATTCCTAAGAAATTGTTGCGCTTTATGAGTTTTTATTGGACTTGAATGAATTTTTAAATGAGAAAGAATATTATCGAGAGCTGGTGACTCTATAATGTCGAACAAGTATTTTTATTAAGTATTTAAAAGGAGAGATTGATCAATTTAGATGTTTAAAATAGACAATGTTCGTTTTTGAAAATGTGGAACAAGTGTTTAAAAACGAAGACTGATCAGTTCAGAGTTTTAAAATAGGAAGAAGCTTTTCTCGTGATTTTTTGTTGAAATAACGGGAATGATTTACTTCCTTTTATTTATCAGAGACGTTGCGCTGCAAGTGGAGGTTATCGTCAATTATGCATTTGCAATGCTACGGTTCAATTGTTTGATACCAAGGAGCTACACATATGAAAATTATTAAAAAAAGAAGGAGACTGTGACGTTCACGTTGATACAACAGAAAATCACATGCCATTCTAACAACATCGATTTACCAATAACTTGCCGCAAGTTGATTATACCGAATGTACTGCTCCTCGACTACCGATTCTGATTAGAACAGAAAATTGCATTCCTCGCCGCACACCACACGGTCGCAATTTATTTGCAATCGCAATTCATTTCGTAAGAGACTGAGTTAAATATTCTCAGACCCATTTAAGTTTTATCGAAACATCTGCAATAAAATTTTCTCAGAAGTACTACTAAATAATCATCGAACAATTATTAAAATTATATTACTACGAAGTAGTGAAATTTCTCAAACATGTGGACAAACGATTATCAAAATAGTGAACCTCTTCAATACCTCTGCAAAATCTATACGATGATAGGAGATATTTAAAATATCTTTAATTGCTTCAATTCGATAAGATAGTCATCGAAAAGTAAAACGAACTCCAAAAAATTTTCGAAACCCACATTTAACCTTTATTGAAAAAAGAAGCACGCTTTAGAACGATTCGATTCGATAGGATAATGGCATCGAAAGCGAGAACGAGCCACGAGTAGACGTGGAGAGTTCGTTTTGAAAACTCGAATGCACGAGGTCATTGTACTCCGACGCGAGTCAATTTAATGGCAAAGTCGCGGGCAAGCGTGTACAGAGCGGTGTGCAACAAACAGCCGCGCGGCGTCGCCGTCTCGTAAGCAGCTCCGCTTATCGTAGGGCAAGTTCAAGGCTCGTCGCGGGTCATAATAATCGCGTATCGAACTCAGACTCGTTCAGAAACAAACGTGTTGTTTGCTGCCGATACGGCCTAGCGCTACTTCTCTCTTTCTCCTTTCTCTCCTTTGCTTTCGTCTCTCTCTCTCTCTCTCTCTCTCTCTCTCTCTCTCTCTTCTCGTCACGATAAAACATGCTCGCCTAACAATTAAAACGAATCGATTCGTTCCTCGACAAGCAAAGTTTTCTCATACTAATCACGTGAAAATCGAGAAGTCGTAGTATTTCATTTAAACAATATTTTTTAACTCGATCTTTCTTTTCTTGCGTAAGATTTTTTGTCCTTTCTCTTCCTTTTCTTTATTTTCTGTGTGAAATGGAACTGCGATAAGAAAAACATTCAGATCAATGTTCGGCAGAGAATCGAACGGCCGGTCGTTGATACTGATAAGAGGAATGTGTTCTATGAAACGCGTTTATCCGTTAGGGATTCTAGAGATGTGGGTGTAAAATGAGCGATGTTAGCTGTTCTTACCAATCGTCCAGCTAGATCTGCCAGTTTCCATCCTATCATTCGTAGTCAATAACGCTTCTCTCTCGCGTTTCAGTAACAGCAATTTTGCTGCATTATAGAAACTCAACAGTACCCTAACAGTACCCTAAATATTTAATGCTTCTTAGCGATTATAACATGGTATACGTTCGAAAAATTTTGTTGAAATATTTTGAAAAATATTGAATCAAATTTCTTTCTCAGCTTTCGTAATAAATTACAACTGAATGGAATTGTAAAACAGTTAAACTTCCAAAGTTTCTTAGAACATATGTCGGACGTGGCAAGGAGCGAGATTTTACTGGAAAGTTCAACAGATCGACGATGATTTTCACGAGTCGTCGACTCGTAGTTGCTTCTTGTCTTTATCGTGCCACTTTCCGAGAGCTGACCTTAAGTGAGTCACTGACAGCTATTATCGTGACTTTCACGGACAGCCGTGCGTAGGCAGAGCGCATCTCGTGATGAGCCGCGATTAAACGAGAAAATTGTTGTTCCGCTCGATGATAGCCTGTCGAGTGCAAATAATATGCGATTCTCGAAATCGATCACTGAATAACCCGTCATCGTATATGCATCACCTTCGTTGCTCCATTATGCCGCGACAATGACAACCGATTATGTTAAACTCCTCTATGTTCTACGCCTTGCTAGAAGAGGGACGCGACGTCTCTGCCCTCCAACATTTCATAATAATCGCGACAGGCAGTTGAAACTGGGGCATCCCGATTTTTTAGACTTCTGTCCCTTGTAGCAGGAAAAAGGACATCCTTATTTCGTCATTTTAATTAGATAAGAATTATAAAAACGTATAAAGTAGTTTTAATAACAAATTTAAATTTTCCTCTACCAAATAGCTTTTATCTCTATCCCATTAGAAAACTAGCAAAAAAAAATATAAATAGCACAGAACTGTCGTTTTGTAGAAATAATTAAATAAAAAATGATCGCGCTATAATATCGCGATAGTATTAGAATCGTTAGACGATTGTAACAATTAAAATTCCAAATATGAAATAGCCATCTGTAATTTCACATTCTGTGCAGCTACTTTTGATTTTAAAAAACGAACAAGTTGCACATATAACACTTCTCCAAACATTTCGTGATTTTTACGAGTACATTGAGACAGCGTCGATCGGTTAGGAGTTGCGGGACGACGCACGACAAAGGCAAGGTAAAAAGGAAAAAGAAAAAGAAAAACGAGAGGAATGGGAAGAGATGCTCGGATGATAGATGGGCAGCGGCACGAGTCGAAGGCCCCGACCGGTATACAAGCATTGCCGTCACAACAACCCACACCATCGCGGATCTTAACACCCTCTTTATCCCGAGGGAAGGCTCACCCCCCGTGTCTTTCTGCTCGCGAAACAGGAGGCCACCCTCGAGTTCATCGTACACCTGGCTGCTGTCGAGAGGCCATCCGCGATGCCCCAATTTTTATCGCCTTTCTCACTGTTTTGACCCGTTTCATGGCCGAGGGTAAGCGATTTTAACCCCTCAAATTCCTCCACAAGTTCTTCTCCCTTTTCTTTTTCTCACTTTCGTTTGCATCTTTTTCTGTTCTGTGAAACGAATGCGTGTATTACTCGAATAAACAAGAAGCTTGATTCCGACTGGAATTGAAGACGAAAGACGAAATCGCAATCGTGCAATCGACGTATTAGCCACGTCCTCGGATATCGGTTAACCCTTTGAAGTATTTTCTTCTTTTCTTTCGTGTAGAAAAAAAAGAAGGTGATGTAAAGAATTTCTAAAATGGACAAGGAAGATAATTTTGATGGGTTTGAGGTCGAAAATTGCAGAACAAATCGCTATTATGCGACTGCTGCAATAGTTTTCCATCGAACAACCCTTTGAAACATTTTCTTTCGTTTCCTTTTCATTCGCGTGAAAACTTGTATTTCTGGGATAGAATGAAAGAGAAAGTTGGTCTCGGATAGTTTGAAGTTGAAAGTCGGAGACGGAATTGCGATCGTGCAACTGGCATGATATCCTCGCCCTCCGACATCGATCAACCCTTGAAAACGTTTGTCACTTGCCGGGTTTCGCTGCAATTGGATCGATACGTATACTCTGCGGAGGAGAAGTATCCCTACGCGCGAACCGGTTAATTGGCTGCATTGTCGCCTTTTTATGCCAAGGTTGCAACGATAAGTTATCGAGGGAGGTGGGTCGAGGCGCGAGGAATTTTCTTAGACGTCGGTCTTACGAAGAGAAATAATTCCAGAAGCTAAGAATGGAGAAGTCGACTTTGGCCTTTGGTTTTCTTTCCAATATGATTCAGTAGAAGTATTTGGTAATGCTGTTCACACCGTAAAGAATGTTTCGTTTTAAATCGTAGAATTTCAAGAGCTGACTTTTTCGGAACTGCAGATATAAATCAATTCCCTTCCTTTTCGCTATCAAAAATAGGTATCAAGCTCAATTTCCCTCAAGATGGAGACAATTTCATATTAAAGATTTCATTCGTATTCGTAAAAACACTTACTTTCTTTCGCTTTCTGCCTTGCGTCTTGCGTCTTACCGTGTTAAAAACGTAAGACATAACATTGGAATTATGAAGAATATATATGCCGGAGATGAAAGGAAAACCGGAGCCTTCCCTTTGCAATTTTGAGGAAGCCTTCTAACGCTTTAGCCTAGATTTTATCACAACTGTAATTAAGCAATTGTCATTTGTAATTGTTTGATATTCGTGAAAGCGAAAGTGGGTTCGAGGTGACAACTGGTCGCTGAACATAGCCACGGTCACGGGATAAACGTTTTGCCTGACGAAGGTGTGGATCGGTTGTATTGTTCTCCCTAGAAATCACATAGAATTGTACTTTAGAGATGTCGATATAATGGGACACACGTTGTATTAGGAATCAATCTCCAGACAGAAACTGCCTAGTAACGGCGTTTGGATCTTTCTCGATGTTTTCAAAGAGTATACAACAAACTTTTGACAGAAATTGCCTAGCAACAACGATTGGAACCTTCTCGATGTCTCCAGCGAGCATATAACAAACAAATGCAGTCGTATAGCGAAAAAGATTTTCATCAGATATTCATTCGTGTGATCGCCTTGGAAAGTGATACATCGAGCAATTTACCGAGTGTCTCAGCAATCGTATTTTTGTGTTTAAAATTATTCTACGCATAGTAAAGAGTTATCCCGTTGACCGTGGATTCGTTTGAACCCCGGAACATTGTTAATAGCGTTAATTAAATTCATTATTCGTAAAACCTATCAATCGTTAATCTCATTATTCGTTAAATTTATTATTCGTAAGACATATTATTCGTTCCTCTTATTGTTCGTTAAACTTATTATTCTTTAATCTAATTATTAGTTAAACTTATCGTTTGTTAATCTTATCATTTATTAAACTCATTATTCATAATATTTTGTAAAATCTTGTTTACTCGCGTAAATATATTCTCTGTTTCGTAAATCAATGGCTAATTCAAACGAAGAATCATTACGCGCCTTAAATCCTAATGATAACCCGACATATATTATATACACTCGACGAATACTTGCTGTAAAGACAAAATTGTGAAAAGAACGATACATTAAGGCGTTGACTAGCATGTAAATGCAATAATAAATACAATCGTCTATAAATACTTTTCGTAGCCACTGTATATAAACAACCACTTGTGGAACACCCTGTAGGTATTTACTACGTCGTTGCTACAATAACAAGAAAGACGGATAGTCCGGAGGCAACCGAAAGAAGTGTCAACGCCCACGCCGCCTCTTGCGCGGTATTACGTCGTGTTACGTCGCCGGGAGCGGCGATTCACACGTGCCGGTCGGGAATCGCGCGTTGGAACCGCCGGGGGCAGCGATCTTCAACGAAGATCGCATCAGTGACGTGCGATACGCCGCGCGTTTTGCGGTCTCTTTTGCGGTCGAGTTTTCGCGCGATTTATTTCTACGCTAATGGCATCGCTGGAAAATTTTATACGTGACCTACGCGAACGAAGGCACACGCAGCAGGTTCTAGAAATCGCTGGACATCATGGGCGGAGCACGACATGAGGATCAAGCAGTGGGGACCACAGTTGAATCAGCCTGGAGCAAATGGGCAATGGGTGATCTCACTGACAACGTGCTCGTCCACGCGCTCCGCCCATGTTTTGTCGCGATTTCTGTCCTAAATATTGATATGAATTTGGGAAACAATACAGATATTGGGAACGTTCATGCGAATTCACATTTTTGGAAAGTGGAAAATATTGTTTTGTGCGCATATGATATAAATGCTGCACATATTTACACATACGAAATTCTCATCAACGATAACAATTTTTGCAGACAGTTAATCTGCAGAATACCAGCCACCAACGTCATACGCATATGTGCGACGTTTATGGATTAATTATAATAGAACTTTAAGACACGAAACAAACGGATATATTATAATTGACGTGCTCTTGGTTAAAAAGAATACAAATTGCACGCGATATTGTTGAGGTATGATATATACACTTCATCCTCGCCAAATAGTGTTTGAAGTTTTATATAAATACAATAAGTAGTTCAATTTATTATAGTATAAAAAATATTATCACACGCTTAGACAAACGAATGGTATCATTTGATCAACAAAACAATTTAAAATCGTATCTATACACCGTGAAACCTATACATTCCAATCCATTACAATCCGATTCCTCACACGGTGCTCCAACTCCGCCGGCAATCCACGGATCATGCCGCTCCATTTCCAAACACATAAACCATTCCATCCTAATCATCATAATCATCAATCACCCTCCCTATTGCAATCAAACAAAAGCACCCTATCAATGTCACCCGGCATCCAGCCGAAACATAGTCATCGTTCAATTTCCTCTGCGATCAAGCAAAGTCAACAAATCATGAAACACGTTTCGTTTTCGCTTTCCAAGGCCGTGGAAAAGTGAATGAGCCGTTTCTCAACGTCTTCCCAGGCCCGAGTAGAGTTGATTGGCCTGATGTACGATAACCCTGAGGCAATTGCAGCCGGTTATCGGACACGGTTATCGGTTCGACGAGTGAAACGCGCGCGAATCGTCGGATCCGACGCTGTCCAGTAACCGAACACTCGCCGGATCCTCTTTCTCTCCTCTTTGCTACCGTTGACAGGCTTCGTACAGTTCGATTTATCGAGAAACCGGAACCGAAAAGCCCGCCCAATGCCGATTATTCGGTTCGCGTTCGAACCAAAGGGAGAATCACCCCTTTCCGCGGATCGATCCAAACCAATCGACCGATCCGTCTACCATTCGATGTTCTTTTCTTTCGGGGTGGATGAGGTTGCCGATGATGGATGAATAAGAGGATTTTCTTTGTAATTTTCTTTGGACTTTTTATAAGAGAATGACATGGAATGGTAATAAGGAAGAGTTTTTCGATGGTTTGGAACGAGGGCTTGATTCGTGAGATTATGCATTCTGAATTCTAGTTTAAAGTCATATTCATCATTAAGACTATGAAATTTGTCGAAATGATGGAATTCATATTATTCTTCTTATGGTTATTAAAGTATGTTAATTTTGCAAATTAAAATTCCAACATGATTAGATTCAGATAAATTCTTAAATTCACATTTACGTGTAATATATTTAAGTAAATTTAAAACATTAGTAATTCTGGCGTTAATGGATCGACTATTGAGAAAATTTTGTACTTTTTCCCTTTGTAGAAAAATACCAGAGCAGCATAAGCAAACGTGTAACGATAATTCTTTGATGATAAATCTACAAACACTAATTCTTTTTACTTTTACTATTGCTAAAGTCCCCATTTACATACGCGAGATTTGCCATCATTCCTCTTCGTTTAGGCTTATGTGTGTTATATACGTTATATACTTGTTAAAGCGTATAATCGTTCAATCGCGTTATTATCATTTTAGCATAGCAAATATCGAGCATTTGTTTAATTTAAATCTCTATTAACGATCTTTTGGGAAACATAGAAAATTATTCGATTATTACTCGTTCATTAAATACGATTGGAATCTCTCTTCCATTTCTATAAAATATTTTACAACTTTGTTATTATACGTATATCATAATTCCGTAGAACTTTCACTCTCAATCCTTATTTAGCTTTTACTCGATTTAGGATTAAAGTGGATCGCATTAGGGTTAAACGATCCCACAAATCGGTTGACGCGACGAAAAGTCGATTTTCGGAAGAGGAGGAAAAAGAAATTCAATTCGATTCGTGTAGCAAATGAAGCGAGCGATTAAAGAGCGTTTCGATTCGACGTCGTCGCTTTCGCGTTTTCACCGGTTTTTTTTTTTTTGTCGGCAAAAGGGAGGCGCCGAGGTGCGCCCGCGCGCCTATTTCGTCGTAATAATGGATATTGAGAGCCTGCCGGGGCACAAGGGATCGATCGAGCCGCGGAAGTCGAAAAATTCGTCCCACTTCCTGACCGCCTCTCGGCGAAACGTCTCGCAACGGTGAACTACTCCCTGCCCTTGCCTCCTTTGCTCGGGTTCCTTGCTTTCTCTCGTGCTCCTGCTTCGCTCCTTTCCTTTATAAAATCTCCCGACATCGTTCCATCGTCTATTTTTTAGTCGCTTCCACTTTTTTCTACCACCTTACGACCATTTTAGTAACCATTAATGATATTTAGCAGGTAAAGAATGGAAAAAAAGAAAGTACGTATAGTCCAAAATTAAATGATATGTCAAACTGTTGTAATATACCACTTATAATCTAACAATACCAGTTCAAGATTTAAGAAAAAGAGGAACATCTTACAAATGTACAGTATAGTCTTACAACTAAAAGGAATTTATTCGCGTTACTGTATAAGTTTGATCTCAATCGAGAAGCTAACTAACCATAATTATAAGGCAAACTGTGCCTCCAACGCCAGTAAAAAAATCATCTTTGAAAAAGAAGAACTTATAGAACGAAGAACTTGTTCACCTTGTCGCGTAATTTTCATCTCGTTCAGAAAACACGGAAGATGTGAACAGATTGCTCGCTTCACTCCGTTCATTCTGCGAAAGGAAAAGTCGATTAATCGTCGCCCAGGACAATTGACTCGATTAAGAGACGCGGACTTAACATTTCGTATAAATTAACACAACCTCCCCTTTCCTTCCTCTCTCCTCCCGTTTTCCCTTTCTATCTTGGTAAAAGGGAAAACGGTGAAAACTCGATTTTCCTGGAAGAGAGGCAGGCGCGAAGACGTTGCGACAGCGAAATCGCGCGAGTAACGATCGACCCGGCCACCTTGCCAAGGGAATTTCGTCCTTGGTACACGGGCCGGGTTCTCCGGGACGCGGCCTTCATCAGCCGAGTGTGAAATCCAGTTTTCGTGGTCGTTAGCCGCGGTTCGTCGATCCATTGCGACGATGGAGCCGCGTCTAGCCAAATTTCCCGAGATTTTACGATGTTTACCGTGTCTTCGATAAAACTTTTTCCCCTTGCATAAAAATATCACAGGAGCATAGGCAAACGTGTAACGATAATTCTTTGATGATAAAACTACAAATATTAGTTTTTTAAACTAATTTTTTTTACTTTTACCGTTCCTGAAGTATCCATCTACATACGCGAGATTTACCACGATTCCTCTTCGTTCGAGCTTCTCTGTCAGAAGATGTAGAAGACAGAATACTTGTTTCTATTTAGCGTAACGGTAGTTACACACAGGTGATTTTATCTCTAACATGGCCAGTTCTCTTTAACATTTGACAATCGTAAAGGACGAAAAGAGGTTCTCTCTGTAAAGAAGAATGAAAACATCGCGACAAAACGTATCATCTATCGGATTACCCGTTCCGAACCGGAAACCTTTGCAGCTCGTTCGTCAAAGGCAATAAGAACCGATCTCAATACCATTTCGAGCCAGTCAACAAAAATTCTATCTTGCATTACGAGAATCTAATTATCCTCGTACAGCAGATGGCGTTTCGTGTTTCGAGCGATCGAATCGCCTTTTGGAAATCTCGCGAACGAGATCTGCTTTTCTTCTTCTGGTGTCTGCCATCTGCCGACCGGCGTCCTATTTGCGAAACTGGTTAATGTCAATAGATCGTCCTTGCTCGCATTCGGCTCGACCGAGTTTAATTTTAGTTAATCCTGAAATACATATACGTGTATTTGAAACACGTACGTGTATACGTGTGCACGCATGAACGTTCGCAAGTGTGTGTACAGGAAGAACGAGAGGCGAGTATCGATCGAGCGACGACTGTTTTTCGACTCGTCGAAACACCCTGAATCCCGGGGCGGCTTGTGCCAAGCTAGCAACGAATTCGTGGCGACGCGCGGCCATTTCTCGCATCGCCATCGAAGCATCTGTCGCTTTAAGTACATCTGCTCGCATTTAAACGCGCCGTTTTCCGATAATCTTTGTGCGAAGCCGCGACCAAGGAAGCGACACGATCGTTTCAAGCACGTTTTACCCGAAGTGAAACAGTTCTATTCGCCTCTTAATCCTTCCGCATCCATAGACGCGGTTCGATGTCGTGCTTGCGACGTATGGATGAGATATCGCTGATCTTTTCAGAACCGAATTTCGTTTTGGTTTGAGAAATACATCGATTCTATTTTTTATTAATGCGAATTTTTATACAATTATAGCTCCGACAGGGAAAAATGCAGAAAATGCGTACGTGAGAATACTTATGTAAAACATATTATACATGACACATAAGTACGTCTTATGATATTTAGTGGATACGAAGCCTTTCATCCGGATTTTATTTGTTTAATTAATCAGTTAATTAATTAAATTAAAGTACGGTGTTGCGTATACGCAACATCAAGCATGAAAGAAAGGGTTAAGACGTGAGGTATTTCATTCATAAATTCGAGACAGAATTAGTTCGTAAGACATGTTGTCCGTGAGCGTGAAGAGGTTAATGTAATTATACAGGTTGTTAGGAATGAAGATATCATTCACCGTAGGAAATCAAAAACGACTAGTCAACGAAAAATTGATTCTTCGATCGGGAAGACCGTGTAATTAAGAAACATGTCAGAGAAATGTTAGCTATAGGAAAGTTCAGCAACTAAGAGAAGCGGAAAAGTTTTTTTAGGTAAAAGAAGTAATAAAATAAATAAGAAGATTCTCGAGGCTCTCGACATAAAATATTTAATGATCTACGACCGAGGATCTAGCATAAAAAACGTCCGTTACAGCGCAAGTATCGTTCAGCCTGTCTGTGTTGCTCGAATAAATCTTAATTACCATTATTCAGTACGATATCTCGTTCTTCTCAACATTCTTCTTGGAACGAATCTTAATTACCGCTGTCAATAACGATATTTGTCTTCTTCTTCGTATAACAAGTTACACAATTACATACATTAAAACGATAATTCTATAGGTACGTGTATTATTGGATTCTCGCAAAAGTTCGTGGATTTGAACTTGATTTATCTCAATTTCCACTATTTCATACGAGAGAGAACATTCTTTTTCGCCATCCACTGATATCGGAGTAAAAACACCGATAAAAATAATTTCTTTTCTTCCTCTATCCTTCGTAAGTTTCTATTATTAGAAATTGACAAAGACCAAAGCGTTTTTTCCAAGTCTACGAATTATTTTCGTTCTGAATCCACTAATCGGTGAAAGACACCGATTGAGAACCTCTGGTCCAGCAACCAACACAATAAGTTCCCTCGTAATGCTATTCAGGAATCCAATTTTAAAGGACGCAGTCATTGCGCGGCGTATGCGCTCTCGAAACGAATCGAATTTGTGTCGCTCCCCCCCTCCCCCCGCCGCCACCCTCCGAAAACTCTTCACGAAGTCGAACGGAAATGGTCTGGCGACGACGTTCGCGAATCGATAGGCCTGTGGCCGAAAAATGGCCAAAATGTGCTTTACGCACGCCGGATGTTCTGAACGTGACCTCTTTGACGTCATCGTGCCATGTCGTAGCAGGTTCGACGCGCTCGCTGAATCTATATCATCCACTAGATGTCACGTGGACCTGAGCAGTATGTACGCTACCAGCGAATTGTTGTGATTCGCGAATCGTCGACTCTGCAGCCACTGAGAAACGGTAGTCGACAAACCGAGACGATCGATCGTCGGGGGCTTCAGGTCTCCGCTTAACGCCGATGGCTCCGTGTCGATTTTCAGTGTCGAACGTACATTGGAAGTTGCAAGGGTTTGACGATAACGGGTAGTTGTACACGAAGGTGAAGAATATTCAGATTGTAGTTTTTCATCATTTATCTTGTGATGTTTTTCTTTTTTTCACGTAAATATGGTATGTACGTTGATTTTAGATATTTCGATCTTGAGGAATTTATTCGAGGACAGTATCGAAATACGACAGTGAGATTAGAATTTGTAAAATTGAATTCATTCTGAGACAGATAGATAATATCTTCGTTATATTTGATCTATAGTCCATGGCAGAAGTGTGACTCGATATTACGAGACAAGGGGTTGAAACGTTAAGGTTAAATGCGATCGAACAATCGTATGATTCGGGATTTCTAAGCCTCTCTCGAAGAAATCGATTCTCCTATTTTCTATTCATCGCTGTAACGGTCGAATAATTTGGCAAAAAAAAAGAGATTCCTTTAAAATTCACCCCTGAAACCTCGAGATGTCTTCCTTCTCATTTAAAACCCATATTTCTCCCAATTGAAACGGACGAAAAATAAAAGGAAGAAAGAAAAGGGAACTTAAGGCAGGATAAAACGTACGACGGTGAAATTCCAGCGTCGAAAGGAACAAGGCTTGGAAGCGGACGGAATTTACAGTTTTGCGCGCATTTGTTCCCCGGCTACGGGAAGAAGACTGTGACTTTGCGGAGCCGCGAGAGCGAGCTAGACAGCCACGCAGAGAGAGAACAGAGAAAAAGAGGACCTTGAATCTACGCAGTCCTGCTAGCGGCAGGAACGTTTCTCGAGTCGATATATCGATCCCCGCCCCCACTCGCTGCTTCCTGCCACGGGAACAGGACTCGCTCTCTCCCCCATCCTCTCCCCGTCTCCTCCTCTTTCTCCCTCTCCCGCAGGATGAGTCACAGCCTCCCCGTAACACATCGGCAGCTACGATGCTCTACGAGAACACGCGCGCGCACGCACAATCGCACGTACGAGCAACGGAGAAACACAGAGAAAACCATTCTTTTACTCTGTTTTTCTCCACGTCCTTCTCCTACTCCCTCTCTTTTTTTCATCTTTTCTCCTCCCCCTTTCCTAGTTTACCCCTACCCCTTCTTCTTTTTCTTTTCCACGCTCCGATGAACTTTTTCTTCCTTGTTGAAAACCTCGACTTCTTCTTCTTCTTCTTCTTCTTCTTCCTCTCTATTTCTTTTCGTCGTTTCATGATATACATGATTACTGTATATGATTATATATTTCATACTATATATGATTATGTTTGAAAAATTGCGCTCACATTATTCCATCGAACATAAAGTTATACAGTTTCGTGTATAATACACGGGAATTGTGCGAACGTGAACTGTATAATACTTTGCTTTCTCCAGTTTCCGCCCTTCGTGAGAATTCTTTGCCTCCTTCCATTTCTTTTCGCAGTTCCCTACTGTGTATCGATTAGGTGGAAAATTTCGCGCACATTATTCCAGCGAATATGAAGTTATGTATATATATATCCGTGAACTTGTTACGGAGGCGAAAAATTGATTTTGGTTTTCCTAGTTTCCAACGTTTATGTAAAGCTCTCCGCCTCGTTTCGCGGTGGCCGTGTTCCCGTTCCTCCCAGTACTCGTTCGCCGCCCTCTGGCTGCCCTCGGTGCGTCACTTTCACCGTTTCCCTTTTGTTTCACCGCTCGATTTCGCCGGCGACACTTATCGGAAAAGCTCGGCCTCCGCCGTTTCCGGTTCGCACAAAGTCATTCCCTTTTCCGCTGAATCTACGAAGACGGAAGTTTCGCTCGTTGCTCGATCATTTACGCAGTTCACATTTGGAAAATAATATTACAAAGCAAAATCGATGCTTCTCGTGGCTCACTCATTTACGAAACACAACAATTTCCTTAAGTCACAAAACTTTCGTGTCGTTCAAACGTTTTGACCAATTTGAAATACCATCGAAAAATAATCCTAATAATAGATTATTAGAAAAACAAAGTCATCAATTCCCATAAGTCCTACATTACAAAGTTGCCAAATAATCAAAACAGTTTGCCAATTGAACTCAAAGAATTTTCCCGAAACGATCATCGAGCGTAGACCAAATTCCCAAAGTAGAATTCCGCGTTGGCCTGGCAAATTCGTACAACCTACAATCTGCACGAATTCACGTGCTCATGATCAATCTTCAGATTCCGTGGATACTTTCAACCCCCGCGTTCGCGATGCTTCCATAGGAAGTCGGCAATTTCGTTGCGAATTATACGCGTGTACAGCAGTTCTAGCCAACATTGGTGGACTTGGCGAAGAATGTCGAAGTCGAAGAGACTTGGACTTCGTTAATAGGAATAACCACGAGAATTTTCCTGATCGTGGTCATGGGTTTGCTCTCGATGATCGAACGAGTGAGGCTAACAGAGTGTGCGAAGTCGAGAACCTTGTCGCGAACAGGACACGCAGGCGATACGCGTGCACGTGCAACCGTTCACGTGCACTTAATGACAAGGTGGGACACCCCAATGTCCAATTATAGCTAAAAAATGCAAAATACCTTGCTCACGTTGCCCGTCCTGTTGTCCTGTCACGATTCGTTGATAGATTCCATGGGCTGATCAAAAACGACGAAGCCTTTTGCTTCTTTCTCCAAGCTATTGACAGATAAATATGCAACTTCGTCCATCTTTGATCTCAATTTTTATTATCTTGTTGCTTTGGAAGATTTGTAAGCAAATCGTTGATTATTTCTTCATTAATTCTCGTCTAGGCTGCTCCCATAAATGGAAGTTGATTTTTCTGTTCTGAATTCTTGGATCTTTATTTGTCCTTTAGATTCTTCATAATTGAAGTTATGCTTTCTTTTTATTAGAGTTCTTTAAATTTTCTCAACATTTGTAATCCTTTAGCAATACTTGAAAGAAATGAACAACGCGAATTAGATCTCCTATTCTTACACTCGGATATTATCGTCTCTCCCAAATGTCTGTATAATTCTTCAACGTACAAAGCGCATCAACGCGAAGAATCCGTAGAAACAGCGATGGAAAAGTTTTCAATTAAAAAGTTGATAATTTGTATAAATACAGTAAAATTTCATTTATCGTCGGACATATAACTGCAATTCATATAACATACATATACGTATGAAAGATATAATAGAAACACTTTGCCCATGATTTATAATTATTCGTTCACAAGAATTCGTTTAAACTAAATAAATATCCTTTCCAATAGATGATGCTACATTGAACGAGATAATGATTAAAAAGACGACGTTTTAATTAAATGTTTAATATTTCGTACAATCTACCTACATTGACCGAAAAGCAAAGAAAAGGCAAATTACATTTTGCGTGTACAAACTTAGAATGAAAATACGAGCTTAGTCAAAGACAAGTTTGAAAACGTCACCTCGTAGGGCCAAACTGCGGCCACGGTTTACCCGTGGATTACGAGCATTGCGCGAAGCCCCGTGAAGGAAATAATCCGGCTAGATTCGCCATATCGATTTTGAGCTGTGCACGACTCTAATGCGTCAGGCACGCGTCTCTCTCTCTGGCTGGCTTTCAGCGTGCGTGCACGCACACTGTGGACGCGCGCGTATTTCAAACGCCGCTGTGACTCATGCGTCGCCACACACGTGTATGCACTTACACACATACATACATACACACACACACACACACACACACACACACACACACGAGAGGGTTGGAGCTCTCTCGCTCGCGCGCCATCGTTTGTGCGTGTGTATCGCGCGTACGAATCGTGCGACCTTGCGCACGCATTATATGCGTGCTTACACGCTCCCACGGTGGCGAGACTCCGCCGCGACGCCACATATTCCGCGCAACTTTTCGACGTGCTCGTTTCGATCGTGATCAAAGCGTAGCTGCTTTTCGTGTTTTCGATCGTCTTGTGAATTTTACTCCTTTGCAGTTTTCTTTCCTCCAGGCATTTATTAACGATCTAGGGAATTTTTCATTTCGAAATTTGGAAATTTTTTCGAAGGAAATGTTTGGAATTTTGCTTTCTATGTGGCTTTTTGGAGAGTCGAAGTTATTTTGGCTTTGACGCGGGTTTCTAGTTTTTAGCTTCTCGTAGAATCTAATGTCTTTTATGTTTAACATTCGAAGCGTACATTTTTGGAACGGACGTTTAAAATTTTTCCTTCTTCTTATGATCTTTTGGCGATCGACGTTCTCTTTCATGCAGAATTTCTAGTTATTTGTCTCGGTGTAGCTTTAAAGAACTTCGGCGATTTTTTATACATGATTTTTCGTTATTATCGTTGCAAGCTTCGTAGGCTTGTAGATTTTAATTTTCTTTCGTTTAACGTAAACATTATTCCAAAGAATATAAGAATAGACAAGATTATACTCATAGAAATCGTAGAGACGAAACTTTTTTAATTAAATGGCATTGAAATACAGTCTTTCAATTTTCGTACTTGCACGTAAGCTAGTTCCAATTGAAAATGTAACTTGTTAGTACCTACCTGCTTCAGGCTCGTTTCAGAATCGTTTCTGGGAACAGAAGGTGCGAACGTTCTAGCGGGAACGACTGGAACACGGTACTATAACTCGAGCAACATTACTATGTAGAATTACTCCCTTTGAGTAAAACATAATTTAAGCGAAGAAAGAGGAATTTATATTATTCAGTATAAATTAAAATTACGTCTATTTCTTTTTCTTTTTAATTAATGTTTTAAATCAAAATGCCTGCAATGAGAGGCACGTTAAATTTGAAAGTAAACAACTTTGTGAGAAATGGATTGCTGCGTTACGAATTTATAACGACCATAAATGAAACAGTTTATACAGGGTGTGATTTAGATGAAAGGCGAACAGATCGGTGATAACCGCGCGATCCTGTAAGATGTCTATCAAAGACGTAACGAACGGAAAACGTGACCAACGATCTACGTATTCTGTCCGAGGAATGAATAGATAACCTAGCCAGACAATCGAGCCGTGTTGTTTTTTTACTAAACTTTCTGTAATTTTTTTTCTTCTTTGATTTTTCAAGCGATGGTGGTAAATTTATCCCCTCGTTTTCCAGCCTATGTTTCTATGTTTACGTCAGATTGAAACATTAAAATGCGAATATATCCCTATCCCATCGTGCAATAAACATCCGACGTAGATTAAAATAAACCTGAATACGAGAAAACGTGTTTAATTACCGAATAGTTCTAGTAGCTCTGGTAAATTTATCAGCGTATTTCTCGCGGAGTTCTCTGTATTCTACGATTATCTACGATTTCAGTCACTCTACAATTGCAACATTCTTTACCTATTTAATTCTGCAACAATTACGATAAAAATATCGTAAGAAATTTAAATATTCTTTACGTTCCTTCTGTCTGTTCATAAAGATAGCTGTTATTTTAATAAACTTACATATAGTGGTTAGAAAAAATATTGGCACACCATTGTATTATATACAGGTATATTATACTTCGTGTTATTTAGTGTTATAAAAATTTGATACTATGAAAATGAAATGTAAAGATTGGTAGACGAACGCTTTATCAGAAAATAAGGCTGTATACCAATAGTTTCGTAGCCATTGTAAATTTATCATAATATGTAGGTAAATATTAATTTTCCAATCGAAATCACAACGTGGCAGAATCGATCGAAAAATGATCGCGATGTATATCGAAGATTATCTCGCCACTTTCCGATTACTCCTCGATTTCTCTTCTTGTACGCGAAGTTTGCAAACGGTTTAACGGTGCCGGGTATTTGTTGTTCCTCGAATTTTTGCCGGCGACGCGCGCGCCGCGTGTCTAATTTCGCGTTTGCATTCACCTTTTCGCTCGGTTTTGCGTTTGCGTCGAAGATACTACATCCGGCAGCCAGTCGGATCGATACAAGCGTGCGAGAAAGAGAACCCGAACACGGGAAGGAGAGGTACTGTACGAAGAGAGACACAAACGTGTCCTCTTTCTCTTTCTCGCCGTTTCGCACTCTCCAGGCCGTGGCACCGACCCTGAAGCCAAGGCAAGACCTTGAGTTCGCGCGTCAATCCCGTGAAAGGGAAACTCAAGACACCCCGTCCGACGAAATTCCTCGCGAATTCTCTCGATAAAAAAACCGTCGACCCTTCAAGCGGATACGGGAAAAAACGGACGTTACGTTCCTCGCTCGATTTCTCTGTTAACGGGGGATGATTTGTTCGGGCGAGTTCGCGTTCGTTATCTGCGATTGAGAATTTCCGATTCTTCACCGCGTTTCGCAACTGGATCTATGCAGTGGCTTGTACAATTTGAATTTTCATCGCTGATAACGTAATTCGGATTTATTTACGTATTTATTTAGATTCCAATTAAAATATCGTATCGTAAGATAGAACGGTACACCTTTTGAACATTGAATTACGATTTTTCGTAATCTTTCTTTTTTTTAACTACGTACGCCGCCTCGTAAAATCGTACGATAAGAATCCACCGATTCTCCCCTCGTAACATCCCCATCTATCCGTCGCAAAAATCAAACGATCCAGCTGAACAATTCCCACGAACAAACAACAATTACGTATTCATTGCTTGTTTCCTTGGAGATAAGAGAAAAGATATTTGTTGCTTTCACGTCGATATGGTATCGTAATCGGCGCTGTGATCCGCAAACCTAACCCGAACCGTAACTTCGAGGTGGGCCATCGCTGCATGGAACGTCGAAAGGGTGTGGTTATTATTTTTTTCGATTCGCGGCCGCACAGACTGCACGTGCTGGCCCTCTCTTGCTTCCTCTGTCGCCTCTGTACGAACTTTTACGATATTCCCTGCCGACGTTCGGCCACTTCTCGATTCTTTTTTGCCCGTGGATGCGCCACGCTACCGGACTCTGTCCTACGTACGCTGGATGAAGCAGGTAAAAAGGCCCTTACAGCTGTCTGACAGCTGCCGCCTCTGTCCTATATACATACGTGATGAACCACTTTCCTCCACATGTATATATTTACCCTCGTGTACACGCATGTACGTTTATACGTACACACGTAGAGAAATACACGTATCAGACAAATCGAACGAATGTTAGCCGGAGTCGGAACGCACTTTGTGTTTTGGTGCACGTGCAGCATGCTCGCGCGTACAATGCGTAACGAATGCGCCGCAGGATCGATCGTACAGCATAACGGAATTAGTGGCGCATCATTTCATCCCTTTTCTACGATTCTACGCATCCTCCCTTTCCCCAACTTGCACACGCTCAGCGAATCTCGTTACATCGCCCCGCGCCAGACGCTGGTACACTCCGTTGATTTTCGCTCGATTCGTCGTCGATTCGATCGCTGTTCCTTGCCGATGCCATGCTCTCTGTCCTGTCCGTCTTTACGGATCCTCAGAGAGAAACGCGCACGCATAAATATTCGATTGTCCGTCGAAACAGGGCTGGAACTGGTTTCTGTTGCCGAGACGAGTACGAGATTCGAGGCTTCTGCTAGTTGAAAGTCGAAACGTAAAGAGAACCAGAAATTCGTTTTCGAATGGATTGCGAGACAAGTCTGGTGGAGGTTGTGAGAGAAGTTGCGCGTTTGATTGTTCGAAAATTTTGGCGAGATTGCTTCGCAGAATTGTGGGTGAATTTTATCCGAAGAATTATTATTTATTCCATAGAAAACCATGTTGCCTTTCAAGTTTACAGTTACTCTTCGCCACACTTTTTTTTTATCCCACCACACCTCCTTAAGTTTATTCGGAGATTTATTTAAAAACGAGGAACCAATCAGGTTTCCAAAATTCTTTTAGAAATATAGAAGAAAATATAGAACTCGTTTATCCTCCATTCTAATTCCAAACTTCACCCAAAAAGTAATCCAGAAGGATTGCTCTAATTTTTCCATCAAAACCGCGCAGGTATTAAACTCGAAAGAAAGACAGCTTATATTTTCTAAACAACGTCCCTGTCCTATCCACTTGCTAAACACCGAACACGTTAGAAAATAGAAAACGATATACTCGACCAGCAATTAAAACGAATTATCGATTACAAGTTTCTAAATGGCAATATCAAATCGTAAGACAAATGTACGAATGAAAGAGGAGTTTAGAAGTCGGCTGGTCTGCAAGACAGTCTTCTGTCGTGGCCAGGAGCATCCTTTCCGGGGCAGCTGCTCCTTTGTCACGGGCGAAGGAACATTGGCGTGGCGGCCGGCAAGAAGCAGAGGAAAAGTCGAAAGGAACGGGTCGGATAATGGCGCGAGACCGAGTGAGACAACGGCACGGGAATTATGTCGACAATGCTGCTGATTGCTGGTTCATTATGACGTCATAAAAGCGAATCTAGTTGGTGCGGTATGTACCTAGCGCCGACGATGAAGGATAATCGGCGCAGAGGCGCGCAGGCCTTCTGCGCTCCGATCGACCAAGTTCACCGTAAACGCGAATTGTGAATTCGTCGCTCAAGTCTTTTTAGTATTAGGTTGTCCGAAAAGTATCTTTTTTTTTGCAAACGTGTTTTTTACAGCAGTGCACCTTCATACAAACGTGAAACCAAGTCTGTGAAATGTCGCGGTGTTAATCTCAACAGAATAAAAAAGGATCGTGCGTAATTCGACAAAATAATATAAAACAAAAAACGTTGTGAGTCTATTATTTCCTCATAAAACGAAAGAAACTTTTCGGACAACCTAATAGAAACTCCAAAGGATCGATATAATACGATGGTTCGATGAGAATCTTTCTTGTACGATTTTCTTTCTCTCCTTTCTTTTTTTACATTAACAGGATAATGTCTCGAAATAACTTCTGCGAACATCGCTGAATTATTATATCCTTCTCTGTCATTTATCGACATTTGTTGAATCGTATGATCTCGTTATAAGAGGGTATCGCATTTAAATTATCTTTCTTCGAATTCGAATATATTATAATTTGTACGAATGTACAACTGTTCGATTCGTCTTAGTCAGAAATTTGTATAATCAAGAAATTAAAATTGCCGATCATCGTCTTGTTATAATCTCGATTTTGTTTCATTCACACACAACCTATAGTCATTTATCGTACTGATGCCATTCCCGTTTCTTCTATCGTACCCTCTGCTGTGACTCTTCGTCCACCTGTCACGCAAGTCCATGTCTCCTTACTCTTGTGATCTCATTTGTCACACACCCCCTTGTGTTTGTAGAATATCGCGCGACTTACGTCGCCAAAGGCTTTCAGCGCATAAATAATGAGGTAAGATTCCCTTCTTTCGTATGTATAGGTCAGCGATTGTCAGTGGGGTTTTAAACTGGGATATCGAAGGAGATTGAGAAACGTTCGTTAAGTAACTTCGAACGAAGATTTATAGTTTGGGCTGAAATTATAGTAGGATGGAATGATTAGAAATCGAAAAGAAACATTCCCTAAGAAGGAATGAATCCCTTGTTGTTGTTGAATCTTCACGTCTCAATCTCTCTCTCATTTCGATAGATCAGTAGACTTCTAATGTTTTGAAAGTATCTTTAGCATGAAATTGAAAAAAGAAATTAGGCGCATCGACGACAATTCTGTCATATTTTCCTGAAATTAAACAAATATTTCCATAATAGAGAAACACGATTGTGTGCGAGCAGGTGTCGAAAATGATCTTTAGAACGGATTAAAGAGGACGAAATTCTGTTTCCCTGTGGAAACACAAATTCCACTGGAAAATAGTTGAGCGATCTATAAGTACAGGAAGTTCATCGAGAACGATGAGAAAAAGTTCGTGAACGATTCGCTTTTAAAACGCAGCTTTCGTTCGAAACAAGCTTAACGAGACATAGATAGAGAAAGTTCATCAAAAACGATAGAAATGATGTGTTAAAGCGGATGATAATTAGTCGATGTATAGGAAAACGAGCCACGTTCGCTGCACCGGCTACACGGTGTCTCTAATCATCGAGCTGTCAGCCCAATTGGGTCAATTAAGAGCGTCGATTCGAAAGCCCTTCCATTTTCGCGCGAGCAATTTCGAGTCGAGTGCGTCAGCCAGTGCTCGGTGCCATGGTGTCCCATGGCGCAAATAAATCACACGTAAGTGTACTTGCACGTTGCCGCGCACCCGGCCTTCTGCGCTATCGGCCAACGTGGATATTAATTATTCGTTTGTTCATAGAGTTGTTTATACAGCCAGCTATTGAGATCTGTTTTTCAATAGATAGCAGATCAACGATGCTGTGAAATTAGCGATATCTCTTCCCCACGAAGAAGCTGTGAAAATAAAAAAGTACAGAGGTAAAATTATTTGCCTCACAATGGGAATTTGCAACGTTGAATTTTTGAAACTGGCACGTGAAAATGAATTTTTCATTCGCCTTGTTTTCCATATTTTTCGTACAATTCCGGTTGATTCGTATCTGCAATATATGTAGAAGCCAGTGATGTTTTACGTGAAGATACTACGCAGAACAAAATTGAACGGTAATATTCGTTTGTGCGCATTTCGCTTCAATTCGGCCACGTTCACATAAAGTTCCATCTATACAATAGCGAATTTATTGCATTGTATCTCCCTATTAGTCACAGTCTCCCAAGCGATAGCAGCTACAGTGTGGAGGTATATGGCAGTGAGTTCATCGGTTGGGGTCACCGGTGACTCAGACACAGGAAAATCGTTAGGCGACGTGTGTTTACAGAAAAATCGTTGCCACTTATTTGCTGGACTGTCGGTGAGAATTATTACAGGAAAAAGCTCTTGCGCCACGTGTTCACCGATCGTTTCATTTACGTTTGATTAAAAATTATACTTGAAAAATAAATTTCATCGTTGCTAAACATACATTTACCATCCTTAAGATTTCTTTTTACTTGCTATTTTTAGATGTTACTTCCAGTTCCATAAGACACTCGTTAATGAAACATAAATTGTTATCAAAACTGCGAAGAAAACATGCATCACACGTAGATCTTACTCGAAAATTTATAATTTACTACATTGTAATAAGAAGATTTTTACTCTTCGTCTGAGAGTGTAATGCGCAACCTTGTGTCATCGTACAAAAACGAACAGTCCTCGAGACATTGTGATAGCAATAGATACATTTCTTTTTTATAATATTCGCGTAACTATCAATTCCAAACGCTCGACCATCTTAAGATCCAACCACCAATCGCATCTATCGAATTACCCCATATGCCTAACATTTGACCTGAGTCTATCAATTTGGTCGGTGAATTTGACAGCGAAATCCCTGTCTGATATCTGGAAGCTAGTCGAATGGGGCCCGGGCAACGACCTAATTCCATCTTGGTCCTTGTATGATCGGCAAAATGGCTTGTTCCATTTCGTTCAAGTCCACCGTGTACAACCCCAATGGTACAGTAAGCCGCTGCTAATTCCAATTACGAATGGTCATTAGTTTCATCCCGAAGGAAAATCGGGTCAGAAATTGTACACCGTTTTCCTCTACCCTCCATCCTCTTCTCCTATGTCGCGTCGTGGTTAGTTGGCCACATTCGTAGACCCAATCGATCGTTGCCTTGATTTATGTTGCACGCTAATTACGCTCATTTACATGAGGATAGATCAAGCTCGCTCCAATTAGATCCGCCGTGGCGATTGACACGCGCGTGCCATCCGATCGACCGTGATAATCCGCGGGTTCCCACTCTACAATGTTAATGTTATGCTTGCGACATTTGATCGACGTACTTACATGTAAGACGTATCGTACGTTCACGTTTTGAAAGTGTCAGTTGGAAATTTTGGAAAATCATTGCTTTCAAATTTGTATTCGTAAGTGTCAATTTTAGAGGAAAGATAATTATATGGAAATTGGGAAACATTTCATTTCAAGTTTATATTGGTGAAAGGTAGCTTCGAAGAAAAATTATTGCATGGAAATTATAGAAAATTTGATTTCAAAATTGCATTTATAAAATAATCTGTGTTACGTTTGAGGGACTTGGAAACAAATGAAGCAAATTACAGAATCTTATATTTCCGTTCGGATTGATTCGAATCAAACTGTAATAAAGAAATCTGTTTGCCTTTAAATATTATTATTAAACTCGTAGAAATTCATAACCAAATCTTACGAATAAATACGACTGTTAGATATTGTTTTCTGCTCTTTCTTCTGGAAATATCCATTTGTACCATTCCTTCACAAAGGCTATTATAATTAGAGGATTCGTAATTACAACGAAAATTTGTTCTTTTCTAAAGCTGTTCAATATTTAAGAATTTATGAACGCGATACGTGTACAATCCTTCTCGATTTGAAAAAATGGAAAACTTGTAAAAAGCAGAGAATATGTCGACTAGTCTGCGACAATTCAATTAACCAAAATTCGCTAACGAATCAATCCAATCCCCGTTCCAATTTATATTCATTTTTCGAGGCAATTTCGAAAAAACAGCTGAAAGTTCGGCTAATCCCACCCTATCTCTCGCAACGAGAGATCAATACTTTGCTCCAGGTTTCATTAAACGGGCTCGCAATTCGATTTCGCGGTAAACATTAATCACCAGCTCGGCTGGAAGAAGTTCAGCAAACAGCGAATCGTAGACAGAAAGAGAGAATCGCGAGAACGAGAGAAGAGGAAGATCATTGGGGGTAGAGGGTTGATCGATTATTTTCGAACGCGTCTTTCGTCGATAGCGAGGCCTTCGAATTTTCCCGATGCAGGCCTAGAAACTAGATCCTCGCAGCTGTCGCGGCGAAACCGGAAGCTGGTCGGCCATGGTGTTTGTACAGTTACTATGGTTACCATGGGAGACATTTTTCTCCGGAGAATGCACGGGGTTATAGTTCGCATTTGAGTCCTCTTCTCGCCACGGGGATTTTTCCCATGTCTAATGTGTCACATTGTAGAGAATTCTAGGGTGCCGGTTTTAGATTTCTGGAAATCCAAATGGCCCGGACCACCCCTCCTCTGTGCCACTTCCAACCCTTTTCTCTTTGACCTTAAATGATAACAGTTACGATTCATTCAGTTATTAAGTATTTCATTTTCTATTAATCCGTAAATTTCTATTAATTGTTAAATCTGTTCCTTAACATAACAGAAGCACAGTATATTGATTCTGTTTATATCTATCAAAATATATGTAGAAATTCACTTCAGCGAGATTAAAATCATTTGAAGAGGTGATTCTAATCTGATTGTAGTTTTTCGACGTTTTTAATCCTCGTACAAAGATCAGAAAAAGTCATCGAAACCTTATGAAATATAGTAGTTAAAAGATCTGAATTTTTCTTTCTTTTATAATACATTTGTAAACGCCACTGCACGCGTGCCTCAATACTTTTTTAATATTTCTCGTAATAGTTTCCTTCTTTCTTTACTTGGTATTTATATTGAACAAGCTTTTAATCGTCGTTAGCTATCTTCTTAAAAAATTCTTCTTAAACGATATTGAACAATGCGAACAGTTACCGTAGGAATCGCGGAATAAAGTTGGGCAACGTAAAAAAACTATCGTGTAATATCGAAGGATAAGACGGATATTTCATGCTACGTCACATACTGACTCTTGGATAATAATCGCAACGCTGTATGGCGTCATTTACAACGAGATTAATCGAGACACTGCTTCGGTTTAGGGTATTGGCAGACCCATGGTCACACGGACAAGAATTATGGAGAATAATAAATTTCATAGGAGCTGCAATTGGTGTTTTGGAGGGTTCTACGAAGGGAGTTCGAGATTATTAAAATATTTAGACCCAATTTGAAACCGAGGGTTGCGTATCGGAATATATCTTCTCGCAACTATCTATCGGATTTCTGATGTAGTTTTAGAGCTACGGAGAATACTAAATTCCATAGGAGAGATTGTTAGAAGGGCTGGTTGAAATATTTAGACATCGTTTTCAGAGTTCGCGGATCGTAGGAAGTATTCGGAACCTGCTCAAGCTTCCAATATATTCTTGTCTATAGGAAATTCTGTATAGTTGAATGAAGCAAGAAACCGAAGAATTAGTGTACCTGCGTATCGTACAATTTCTACCACGAACGCTGCGTGTGTTCCACGGAGAAACGTAAAGATTTTACGAGTAAATTTTACATTTTTTATCAGAACTATCTTTCACGAGGAACTGGAATGCTGTATAAAAGGAAGTTGAACATCCAAAGAAGGAAAAGAAGATGAAAAGACCTTCGAAAGGATTAATTAAGCTCCCATAGGCAAACATTTTTGTAGATTCTTTCACGAGATTGAGTCGTTCTAGTCTTTAAGAAAAATCTAGCAAAGTCCTGGCGTATTTGTCAACCTCTTTGAACTTTTCTTCAATAAGTATGGAAATTCTTTTTGACGAGGAGTTTGACAGTGAAATTTGGATCATTAATAGCCTGCAAATTTTTGTGTGTTTCTGCGATACCGTGTGAAATACTATGTGCTGTGTAAATACTGATTAAGACAGAAGGACTGACTAAGAGCGAAGAAAAGAATTTTAAACGAATAGCAACGTAATTCTAAATAATATCTAATTATCCAATAACATCTTTGTTACAAATAAAATTCTTCAGCAAATTCTCCGGGCCAATTAAACCCGAGCAAACGGAGATCAGCGCAAAAAGGGCGAAACGTTTAGGAAACAGGGGTGGGCCATCGGCCCATCTATTCGTCCGCCATCTTTCCTAGAAATGACTGGCACATCTGGTTCCCTCGTTAATCCGCCGCTAATCCTCGATGATTTATCAGCGATCGCCAGCGCGATATTAATTCGCGTGATTCCAGATCAAACCTACTGTAGTTCCAGCGCTGAAATCGATTCGTTCACCGTTTCCGATACACGCGCTCGGCGATGATCGTAACGATACGTGGCGCATATAGTCGGTCGACAACTGTTCACAGCCACGGACAGATGTTCTCCGTTGCCTCACCAACATGGAGGCTGCACGATTTCTGAAACGAGCAGCACGTGTGGAGGAAATCCATTTCCTTTTACGGTGGAAAACGGCACGCGGGAATCGTCAAGGAAGCGCAGATGCGGCCGGATGTTTATTTCGATCGTTAGAATTTCTGGATACAGCCGAAAGTAAACTGTTCTTGTTCTAATTTCATGCCGCAGTTAGGGCTTTTCTATGCATCGATGGCTTCTTAAGCTTCTTGGTGTCTTATCTCGCTTTTTTGTATTTTTTCTTTAACGAGCTGAGATAATTATCTTAGCTTCTCTTGACTGATTTAATGGGTTGCAATCAAAGCTGCCGATATTATATAGGGCGTTAAGATGTAAAGGTCGTAAGGTTAACGCGTTGCTGGCACTCACCGATCGCTGGATTGATGTCTACGCATTTATGGGAAATTCCAGGATCAAACGATTTACAGAACACGTATGTATAATGTATAGAGAGATATATGAAATAAGCAAAGTAAAGTTGACTAGCTAAAATAAGTTTCTATTTAGATATTGTCTTTGAATGCATCTTGTATAGATGTAGAAATAAAGCTTCGAAAGCGAAATACAGCTTAAACAATCGATTTAGATATTCGACTGGATAGATGTTTACATAAGTAGAAATTACAATCAAACGTTTTGGATCAAAATGTACAAGAAATTTTGAAAGTAACTCGAATATGTTTCGTAGTAACATATTAGAAAGTTTCACAACAGTTTTACATATTGTATCTCCTTTCAAAGTAAATAAAGTTAAGTAACTTTGTAGAAATACGAAGGTACACAAAATATTAATACATTAACAAGTGTACTAAAAGATATATACGATATTATACAAGTTTATAACGTAGATACATCAAACACTGAAAAGTTATTAATAACACGTGTTCTAAGACTTTTCAGTCGATGCGTATTCGCACGAAGCAACGAATCTGAAAATACGTATCGATTAAAAGAAACCCAACAGCAGAACGCACAGTGGTAAAATTTACCTTTCTCTTTCTTACAAAAGACGATTTGCTAATGTGAGAAAATTGCAGAGCAGGAATTTAATCGCTGAAATTCCCTCGGCCCGAGCTAATCTGGTCTTCGATTCAAAAATTACGCAATGAAATACCTCGAAGAACGGTACACCGATTCAGCGAGGGAAGCAGAGAGAAATGACGGCAGGATGCAACTAATCCGTTTAACATGACAAAGAGGACGAGCACGATGCGCGTCATCGATTCTGGGGCAAAATGCTCGCGCGGGAACAACAAAAGACCAGGTATATCTCGGATAATCGTTCTACGACATGGAGGGAGGGGCTAACGAGAGCGAGAAAGAGATACAGAGAGAGATAGAGAGAGAGAGAGAGAGAGTACCAGGTCAGAAATATAATAATTGTAGACAGCTGCTCTCACACTGGGAGAGGATCGCTTGCTCCTGACACCCGTGCTAAATTGAACGCAGCGCCGTTCCGTACCGACTTGGATTATTTATTTTCTTCACCTGATTACTCCGCTAGCTCAACTTTCCTCGACAGATCGTCCATTCTCGTTGAACTCGCGGAAATTTTGTCGTTTCTCAGCACGGTTCGAGAAAGAGGATCGAATTAACGCGTTTGGATGATTTTGCGAACGAAGACACGCACAACGCATCCATTGCTGAAATCGAAAAACTGAGCAAAATGATGACATTGTAAATAGCATATCTGAAATTCAACTTGGAATTCGTCATTGTTACTCATCTTCTTAAATTATCTCTAACGAACGTTATCTCGCGGAGATAAGCGGTTTGTTCCTTAAATATTGAACGCTAATCGCGTACTCGTGTAACGATATTCAGAGAAACAAAGAAAGAACGAAGTTAGATCAGTTGGACGTGTGACAAGCTCAAATGATGCGATAAAACGATACTGAAGGATTAGCAAGATGAAAAATCAGAACCACCGTGACGTTTTCCCGCCGAGATTTTCCGCCGTGATAGCTTCCCATCTGTGGCGCGTGAAAAAACCGGCAGAGGGGGATAAAAAAGTAGAAGAAGGCGAAAAGGCATGAGAGATTGTTGGAGGGGTGAGAAAGAGAGGAGGAAAAAAGGATGAAACGATGGCGAGAATGAAGCGTTTCGGTGGCTGAAGCGTGTAGACCGTTACGGGCACGGGCATCGCAGACAATGCCGGATATTTTTATAGCGATTCGCGACGGCAGCTACATCAACACGACCGGTTTTCCACTCCGCGTTTGAACATCTGCCGCCTCTGTACGCGTCTGTGTGCGTTCCGCGCATGCGTGCGTGCCTGCGTGAATGCACGCAACGCCGCGTCGCGGCCGTGGCGTCACGCGCGTTTCACGATCCTCCTCGTGTGCAACAGCCATCGCTGCCGAATTACGAGAAATCGGGGAAAAGCTATTGTCGATCCGGAAATGGTCCGATTCCACGATACAGATTCTGTCGACGATAAAGGTTATCTTTATCTGTTTTTTACTTCTGAAAAGGTTATGATTGTCGAGAATGATATTGACAGAGGCGAAGGGTCTAATTTGGAAGGCTAGTAAAAATTGTAGGGTAAAAGTAAATTTGTTTGTTCGCGATGGATTGATTTTGATACTGAAACAAGCAACCCTTGTTGCGTATCTGAGTGTAATATATACTACCAAAAGTATTTGCACATACTTTTATTTTCCTAACGAAGCATCTCTTTTTATCGGGTTCCATATATTTCTGTTTCACGATATAACGTTCGTGTAGTCATACGGAGGTACTGATAACGATACGAGAAATATACTTGGATGTAATTAATTGACGTGTAAATGCTACTAATAAATACAACGGTATAGTAGATAAATAGAATACGGTGTACTTTTTTCAGTCAGTGTATAAGTAATTCTAATTATAAAGTGGTTTTACAGCGGTGGGAGATTGCGTTTGGAAAACAGTAAAAATTGTAGAATAAACTGGTAGATAGTCAGTATCGGAGATAAGATACAGAGGTAGAAAAGCGTAACTTTTTTAGTTTCATCTTGAACCGAGATGAAGGAAAGAAAAGTTGCGTTTTATTCCAGAAGTAGTTAAACTTTCCTAGCTACAAAGTTTTGGTTGAAGTAAGGTAAAGCAGGGTGATTTTGGAAGTTCGGGAAACGATCGAAACTGTAGATTAAATTTTCTTCCTTGCGGAACTTTGCTTTCGCAGGAACTGTCGAATAAGGGAAGCTTTCACGAAGGCTCTTTTATTGCTCTCGTACGATTACGTAACTCAAATTCATTTTATATCGTCGATCTTATATAACCTGATAAACAATTGAAAAAGTATTTCCCTTTCGAGTAAAAGTAGCAATATTTCAAAGGAAACAAATTTGTAAAGAGCTTCATGAACACAACGAATTTTAATATATAACAAGAAAAAAAGCATTTAAATTTGTTTAATTCTTCATTCAAATTATAAAAAGGCACTTTGATCGATTCTGTTGGTTCAAAATGGTACTCGAAGCGCGTCATAATAACTAAACAATATATCTGGTGAGAATCACTCCAAACCAGCGGAAAATCGAGGAAACAACAAGCTCGTAATTTGCTAATAAAACAGGATTATTTGATTAATATCTTTGGTGTATTTTATGAAAATACACTAAAGAGGTACTAAAAAAATGAACTAGTGGATTATAATGGCGACCATAGCCAGGGTCAGGGACGTTCCACGACGAATCGTTCGGTATCAGCGTGCCGTTTTTCGCGACAGACGCAAACGCGCGCGGTTCGGCTCGTACGAGGCTGAAACGAAACAGCCAATCAATCAATTCTCTGCCGGTACAATTCACCCAATGAGATCTGAGTGAATTGCATTAACCTACAGACATACATTACGCGCGTCTGTGCGCGAGCACGGTGCGCCCGAAGGATTGACGATGATGATTATGATGATGATGACGCCGTAACGCTGGTCAACCATAGGTTCCACTGTCTCACGTTCATTTTTGCATTTTCCGTACGACTAGCCGCGTCATTCGTTTCTGATAAATTTCACAATTTCACGTTTCTTTTCCTCCATTTCCTTTATTTCTATTGGAAAATTCTCAATATTCTCGGCTATTTGAAGAATATTAATATTATATTATTAATACTATTTGCGTTATATAGTTTCAGAAATTTAAAGACATTTTAGCGGTGATTTGTAAAATTAAGCGTATTGGAAATTCGAAGATTTACATTTGAGAGCATGAAAGTTCGAATCTAAAAGTTTAGGAATTTGAAGATTGAAATGGTAGAGTTTGCGAATGTGAAGCGTCGAAATTTACATTATAATATTTCGAGCTCTGAATCAAGACACTTGGTAAATGTAAACATAGATGTAACAATTTGGAAATTTACATTCGAAAGTGTGGTAATTTGAATTTAAAGATTGAGAAATTCATACTGAGAATAAGGAACTTTGATGTTTCAAAAGCGAAAGTCGAAGTCTGCGATCCTACCAAATCTTTGCGCAATCGTTTCGTTCCACACCGAAGGATAGGACGGTGACCGTTTTGTACGGTTGTTTCTTGGATTTAACTAGCCCTCGAGGATCCCTTCTCTCTAGGATGCAACGATTATAATTTCAAATAGTTCCCTTGGTCGTTCGCGATTTCCCGCTTCCAAGCGTTAAAATGTGACTCACGAGATCTTGGAACTGATGAATTCAATGCACAATTAAAGTCTCGATGCGAAGGGGAACGTTAAGTGTCTAATAACTATATACCTGAATGTTTTATTCATGCACCTATCCTTCTATTACTCTTCTATCTTCAATTACTCTTACAAGAGGAAAAAGCAACACGATAAGTTTCTCCGATGAAATTTTCCAAACTCCCAAAGACAAAGGACGTACAATGGCACGCAGAAATATTTGGACGTTTACCACTGAAAACTTCAACGTATCTGTCGCACGTGTTATATAAAAGATTTTCAAATTTGATTAGTATTGCAGTGAGAGGCGACCGGTTATCGTTATGTCGATTTTAAAACCAGTCTAAAAATAATCTGGATATTGAGGCTTATTACATAATACGATGGACAATTGACTACAAATACTTGCGTAATCTATCTGAATCTATGTACTTGCAACAAAATATCTTGTAGTTTCTACAGCGGCTACAAAAGGTATTCGTTACCTTTATCCATCGTATTTAGTGTTTAGAACATTTTTATACTAATTAAATAAATCTACATTTTATAGATCGTGACAAACGATATTTCTAAGGTTACGAAGAGTGTGGAAAATTACGTGTCTAAGATCGAATAGAAATACAACTTTAGCAACCTATTGAATTTTTAATCTGCTCCCATGTAAAAAAAAAATGGCAAACGCGATCTATCGTACACCTGCTGTATAACCTTTGTACAAAATTCTCTATAAATATTCAAATGAAACTTGCAAAATGAATTCGACGAACGGCGATGAACGAACGAGCGTGTTCGTTAAAATGATGGACTCTTAGAAAATTGCTGGCACTTCCGTCTCCACGACGAATTACCCAATGACGAATCACGTCGGGCATCGCGACGATCGAAGAACACACGGCGCATTATGCACAGGCACGTATATCATGTGCGTACGGTCGCATACGATCCGTGGATCACGTGGATCCTGGATCCTGTAGGAAGATTTCGTAGAAACGGCTATTCCCTTCGGCGAACCGGTCTCTGGTACTCGACACCCTTCGGAAAAAGACTTATAGCCCCATGGAAAACCGTTCCAGTTTACCTACTTGTGTAGGCCGTTCTACGTTTTTCTGTTTCTGTTACGCGACCTTTGGTTCGTTAGTTCTGCACACTTTCTATTTTCGCCAAGAATTATTTGGAGAAAGGTAGAGGTACCACGACGATTGAAAAATGGGATTGGTGGCGTTATTAAAGAGCTGTGTATAATTGTGGATGGATTTACGAGTCTTTCTATTGAAACGAAGTGTATGACGACAATGAAAGAAAGTAGAGATACGAATTATGAAGAAAATTATAGCATTTGTGTGTGGCGAGAAGAATGCAAAGAGTATTTCTTGGTGTAAATTCTAAATTATAGATCTTTAAATCTTATTTTCCCTTCGAGAGAGGAAGAAGAATAGACGAGAAAATATTGTATGAAATTTCTTAATTATTTCTTCACGTAATGTCCCTCCTTCTCTGTAATATAAGTAAATCTCTCTAAAATGAAGTTTTTCAGTTTTTGAGGGTTGAAATCTACTTGAAACGTAAGGATTATTTTCTCTGAAATGTTATATTTATAAAAGTTTTGCTTTCCAAATTTCCAAGTAACATCGTTCTAACGTCGGTTTTTATCGAGATCTTTCTCCAACTTTGCTCAACGATAAAAAGGAAAGAAAGCGTGGAGTGGGGGCTTATCTGTTATGCATAAATTTATCTACTACAGCTCGTAACTATTCGTCGCGCGCCATAGACGATTTCCCCGATAGATAGAGAGACACAGTTAAGTTCGTGTCAGGTAAGAAGGCCGTACATAAATATTTGCCGCGATAAAACGCTCGAAATTTCGATAGCGTGTACTGAAAACACCGCAGTGAGATACGCGGCCAAGTAATATTCGAAGCTCTTCGCCAAACCGTTCGAGACATTCAAGATCAATATTTTAGTGGATATGATAGCGGTGGTGAAGGAACTTGAAAAAAAAAAAAAAAATTGGCTGAATGTTTTACTAAAAATGTTTTCTGATACGCGTGTACATATACATTCGCGTACATATATTATGTATTCTTCATTCTATTTATAATATGATATTCAATAATAAATTTAATGAAATTACTAGCGTGACGAAAGGACATTCTTTGATGAAAATATGATCTTGAGGAAAAGATGTTTGTTCTAAAATATTCTTCAAACGGATGGAATAAATTTGTATACCTTTGTTTCTCTGTCTATCTTCATTGCATTATTCTTACTCATCCTGATTAAAAGTACGTTTCGGTACGTGATATTAAACAGTTGTACGACTTGTTATAATCCATCTTTAATATTTTCTCTTCGTTTTCACAGAGCTAAAGTCTCTTCTGAGAAACTCTAGATCAAATCATCGGAAATTTTCTAAAAGCTCCGATTCTGTCGCGAAAACACGAAAGACACGAAGTTCGCGTAAGTTTCTGCGGAATCGTTGGAGGGCAACGATGGCGACGATCGATATTCCGCCGTCGGTCGTCCCATTGTTCGACGGATTTAATTAAAATTGCCAGGATTCCCGCGAACGATGCGCGCCGCCTCAAGAATTTCTTCATAACCCCATGCAAATGTCGCCGTGCAACGGATTCCAAACGGTGGCTGTTGCGTGTAATTGGGCTCTGGCCCGTGGTCGATTCGTCTCGCGTGTCGATCGTTTGCACAACGAATACTTTCCTCGAAACACGAGGGCTCGACATGGCGCCCCTTCTTCCGGGACGTTCACGACGCCTGCCAGAAGTCGGTACTTTATTTTATTATGTATGAAGATGATGATCGTCTTTTTCTCTTCTTCCTTTCTTTTTTTTTTTTTTTTTTGATGACTATCAAAGCGATCTGTTGCGCAATATAACGCACCTCTCGAACAAAATTCACAAGGTTCTGTTGGAAGAACTGTCAAATGTTGATTCGTAAAATTGTTGAAATAGGACGAATAGCGTGTCCAGTATGAGAAATGGTAGAAAGTATTGTAAGTTGACGTATCTACGTTACCGAAATAGATTGGTTAATTTGAAAAATTATTTGATCGATCGTCGAAATGATTCTGAGTTGATAAAGGATAGAAAAGTCAAAAAATCGTATTTACAAGCGTCACATCGCTCCATTTTGACTTTAATACGCTTTGCCATGCCTTGCAACGATTTTCGAATTTTCTCTCGAGAACGCTTTCAGCATGCTATTCCGCGGTTCGCAACGAGTCTAATATTTTCTTTTCCACTTGAAAACATCTTCACTATTTTCCTTCGTACTTGAGAACGTTACGTGAGAATCACTATTTTCTTTCCTACTTAAAGATAGCAATATTACTGCCACTTCCGTTTTAAAGCAGCTTCGTTACCTCGTAACAAACGCTTGATGTTTCTGAAAGAATGAACAATGTTCCATGGAAACAAATAACCTCACCGTAAAACAACTCTGAAATGTAATTTCCATTCGCAAGACATGCTCGTAGGTAAGAATAGGAATGAATTTAAAAGACTCCTTTCTTATCTTTGTGTTTTTATCAAAGTGAATAAATCCACTCGAAAAATGTTCTACAATAACAACATCATTCCATTCGCAAATTATTCCAGTTAGAAGAAGAAAAATAAATTTTCCTCGTAAATTTGTGTGCTGAATAATTAAATACTGAATATGATCCAATAAATTGCGCGGTATCTACGAAACGTAGCAATGCTATCAAATTGACGTTCAACTAAAAACTGTACCAAAAGTACATAAAGCGGCAGTTACGCGAACGGCTTTTGGTCGATGAAAATTTACAACATGCACACTTTTATTTCGATGCTCGTTAAACGTCACGCGTGTGCGTGACATGTGCTCCACGCTTTGATCAGATACACATACACATGCCACCAATACAGGCATAACCGGTATGCCAGTATAAAATTGCGTTTCGAGGCCAGTAATTACTTTGTCAGTGAAATTTATCTGCCTTCCCGTCGATGATCTTGCCCTTACCTTCCTGGTGACGCGAAATTACAGCCTCGTTCTCATTAATACATTAATTACCACTTTATACATTCTCCGTGTATTAACGTATTAATTAACATAATTATGCTGCAACTTCCCTCCCCTTCTCTGTATCCATATTTCTGGTATACAGTGAAACCTTACAAAAGGCGACGTAATTAGAGGTCGGAACCAATTCGCATAGTAAAATAACGTATCGTTTAACGTAAGCCGAATAATATCTAGAATACTCGAGTATATATCTATATATAAGTAGGATACTTGATTTGAGTAACGGAATTCTAATAATATCGCACTATAAGTAGACTGCGGATATTTATGCAAATTTATAATTTTATGACAATAATTAAAAGAGTAGGACCTAGGCAAATATTTGCTTCGTCTAAATATTATAATATTTTACATGCGTTTGCACTTCTTGAATTTCCCATAAATGCATGGAAATCCGTAGTCTACTTACGAGTAATTTAAAGCCGAGCGTTACGTAAGTAGAGATTAGAAATTGTTTAATTCCCAAAGATTGAAATCGTAGAACGACATAAACAGGGAAAAGAAAAATTCGGTGAAATGGATATTTTGGAACGGAGAGATCGAGAGGAAGTCGAGTCTGAAAACTGAGATATCGAGAAGAGTTCGGATTTTCTAACAAGAACAAATTTAAAGAAACTTAGATTTTTAAACTAAACGATAATTCTACACGGTCCAATGATTCTATCAAATACAAGAACATACCAATTTAAATATCGAAGCATGTGAAGCTTTCTAAAATTTCTTATATCGGCAAGAGACCACTTAATCTTAATATGAAAATAAATTGCCAAAACGGAGGAATTCGAGAAACGTTAAAAAAACGATTAATTGTGCGTAAATGACAAGAACGGAAGAATTGGGTCAGGTTTTAAAAAACAGCCGTTTTGCTTCGTTTCGTTTTGCTTCAGGAAAGTTATGGTTTATTTCCGGAGCGTGCAGAAACCAACCTGACCGTGCAGGTGAATTCTTATCAGCCAGTGCAAACCGATAAATTAAAGGATGAAAACGGTGTTACGAGATGATGTCACGAACGCGACGATTACTTCGTTCAGGCTCTGGTAGCAAAACCAGATCCTCGAAGAGGATCGACCAGGAAGTATCGCTCTCTCCCTGCTTATTGAGGATCAAAGGCGGCTGCTCCATCCTCGACAGATAAGAAAGCGTCGACGTGCTCGTATACCGTTCCCTCGAGGGTGTGATTCATTTCGTAAAGAACGAGAAATGAAGTACGAATCAACATCCTCGTAGTCGTTCTTTCATTTTTGTGATCATGTTTTCGTGTTGAGGAAATCTTTATGGATAGCCTTTATGTTACATTTACAGGGTTTTGCGTTTTTACGACTATACGCTCACGAAAATTGTTGTTTCGTTGAACAGTTTAGCCTTTATCGCGTCATTTATAGTATTATTTTATGGAATTGCACGATGACTTTCGCGATTGCCCGATTTTTATGATCGATACGTGGACTATTGATAATTTCGAAAAACTTTTACGTTCTTCTAATTCATGAAATCCATTTTATTTGTATTTTTATTTTTTCCACTCGAGTGAGATCAGAATCCTATATTTTTTGTCAGCAGCGTGTACAACCTGCAAGTCTGATTATCGTTCGTAATAACAACGCACGTGTGTGCAGTTAATGCGAAAATCCATTAAAACGTGAAAGAAAAGTGTAAAAGAAGAGTGTATAGTATATAACGTACGATATAAAAAGACACAAGAGGAAGCTGGAGAAACATCTCCAAACTCCGATCCACGACCAACTCCAATCAACTAAATCCCAAGATCGTTGATCCTCCTGAAACACCAACGCTGTCCGATCACTCTGGACAATCCCCAAATCCACTTCTGAAGTTCTTCGGCTCTCGATTGATCAAGGAAAAGGTTCTCTTTTTCGCTGTGTTTTCGGGCGGCGTTGAATCGGAACGATCAGATACAATGGGCGGCGCAGCTCGCGTGTAATCATCGTTACTTTTATGAATCTATAACACGGAGAACGGAAGTGTGACAGCGTCGACGGCATTCCAACATCTCTCTTTCTAACAATCCCTTTCCATCTCTGTTCTTCTCGCCGGCAATTCAACGTTACGCCATCTCTTGCTCTCTCGTACTCTCTATTTTTCGCTCGTCGCGATCAAACGACGTCAAACGAGGATGAAGTCAAGCGGAGAAAGAGACAGAAAGAGAGAAAGAGTGAGTGAGAGAAAGAGTGAGAGAAAGAGTGAGAGAGAGAGAGAGCTGAGCATGTAACGCAACGATATAAATTGATTACGTTGGAGCGAGGATGGCCGGTAGTTTGGTCCGAGCCAGCTCGGCTGCGATCGTGGATAGAAAAATCCTGGGAACGAGACCCTCGCCAACAACGGGCCCGAGAGCGAGCCAATGAAAATAAAAAGGATGTCAGATTGCCGCGGCGTCGGAAGTTACGGATTAAGTTAGGAAGTAGACAGTTAATGTCGCCACGGAGAGAGACCGACCTATCAGGAGAAAATGAGAAAGAGACACATCGTTGGATCGTTCAGCGTGTGTCGGACACGTTGGATTCGTTCGTGTGTGTACGTTCGTTCATTGGTTCGATTGCTGACAACGTCGTTGAAAAAATTGCGCCTCGCTTACTCGCGAGAGACGAGCGACCGATTTTTATCGAGCATTCGCTCCGTTTTATAGTTTTTCATCGCTTTTAGTAGACGTTTGATAGATGGTGGTGGAAAGTTGAGATTTACCAACCTTCTAGAAGGAAAATATTGGAAAACTTTCGTTATAGTAAGATCCGTTTTGCAAGTTCTAATTATCTGGTCCTGGTTGAGAGTCGTTTGCACTGGTTGAAAGTGTTCGGATAGAAAAGAATTTGTAGAAACTTATTTTTGCCTCCTCTATGGTATTTTTGAATATTTGTTAAATTATTAGGTTTGAAGCATCGTTACAATTATATTTTTCTCTCTTTTAGTCACACTACGGTTAACGACTTTTGATATTAGATTAATATCTTCGTGCTGCTTTCTGTGCAGTGTCGTTCATATATTTCCAGAAATATATGTACAGAAAGCAGATTTGTCCAAAAGAAAACCATCGAAGCGACGACATATCGATCTCGAACGTCACACTTGGCTTCAATAGTCGACGTCACCGGACAATGGCCGTGTATTGACCTCTGGAGGGTGGGTGAGATGGCGATATTACGTCTGAGAGATGAAACCTTGACCCTAGAGCGAAGGCTGTTTGGGTGTACCGGTCCGGCATTGGACGTTTCCGCGTTCCATTTCCTCCTGCTGTTTACTCTGATCAAATCAAAACCCATTAAAAATCCGTTATCATCATTCATTCTCGATAACAAACCGGGAAATAAATTCATTTCCTTTTCGAGTCTCTGATATCTTCAGGTAAAATCTTAACAAATTACAAAATAGATAACTATGTATAAAGAGGAAAAAGTAAAAATCCCAATATTCTTCGCCAGATATTCATCGCTTCAAAAGAGGACCCACTGAGTTAAAAGAAGAAGATACATCTACTTAAAGAAATGGGACAGTGGAAACCTCAAATTGTCTATCAAACCTTCAATGCTTCAAAAGAAAGTTGATCAAATTAAGGGAAGAAAGGATACCTGTTAAAAAATGTAGAAAGGTAAAATGTAACCGTGAATGTAAATGTAAAATAAAACTGTAGAATGTTTTTCAAATCTCTAACGCTTCAAAAGAGAAAAATATGAAAGTAAGAAGGGAACAGATATCAAATTGAAAGAATAAAAATTCCAAATTCGCAACCAAGTTTCCGTTAACTTCCAAGCATTTCTCTTTTCTGTGGAACAATTTTTTCCAAGTATCGAAAGCTGCCTGTTAAGGAAAAAAGAAAAGAAAAGTCGAGAAAGTTAAGCACCCATGGTCCCGTTGACTCGAATTTCATTGGTTCGATGATATTTTTTTGCCGACGGTACCGCTACTCTGACCTGAAATAGAGCTGATTTACGGTGCCCTAAGGGATCCTTTTCAACGATGTCTCGCATTCTGATGACGGATCATTGTTCCGCTGAAACAATGTCAACCGATGGTACCTACGTTAAAGGCCATAGACCACGAACTTTCATGCTGAAGAACGATGTCGACTCGATCCTCTTGATTAGAATCGCTTTTTGCTACATTGTCGATCAATGGCGATTGTTGCGTATGGTGTTCATTATTGAGTGATCGCAATCATGCAGACTGTTGTTCGGTTTGATGGGTTTGTCGATTGTTTCGCTACTGCGTTAACGATCAGATGATCGTGTATGATCCGACTATCTTTTTCTTCTTTATTTGTTGCCGAATGTTTTGAATGTTTAACACAGTGTGATATCGATCTTGTAATAAAAGGAACTGTTTTCAGTTACGGTAATATGCAAAAGACGCGTTTAAATTTCTTCGTTGCAACCTTCATTCTGAATTCCATACATTATTCATTGCACAGGGAATTTTGATCGTTATGCAATCTTAATTACCAGAACTATTAAAAAATAATTTTTCCACAACTTCTTCGGATCCTTCTTCTTACAAATACTTTGCGACATTATTAGTAAATTCGCACGATATTCTCGCTTGTCTTCTTACACACAGGTTATTTGCCTATAACTTTAAAAAGATCAACTGAAAATTCAAATAAACGTAAGAACATCCCTTATAGAATCAACGATCCAAACAGTGGCACGTTTAAATAAAAAGAAATCTTATTTCATTTATCGATGAACGTATCTACAAATTGAAGTAGCATTGCATCGATGACAAGGCATAAAAAGTTACATACTTCGAGAAGGAGAAGAAATGGAATGGATGAGAGTTAACAGGTATACAGACACGACTGCAACGATAATTCGTCCCCATCGCTTTAATATCTTCTTTCTCACACGAACGTCGCTTATCCCGATTACGAATCTCGATTCACCGATTTAAGATAAAAAAAACACACGCTCGAGGTTGAAACACTTCCCTTTCCCTTTGAGTTTGAGTCGGTGCGTGTCTCGCATGGGATCCGCAGATTTGCCTACACCTTCGGCAAAAAGAAACGAGGGTGATGGAAAGAGAAAAAAAAGGAGAGGATGAGGCACGATGAAAAGGGGCGGGAGAACGAAACTGTGATAAAGTAGAACCCTCGATTGTGGAAAGGCCCTCTCTCCGAATGGAAACGGGCGGTTACAAGGGTGGTGTTACGATTGTTGGCAGGGTCGGGGACACGACTGTCTCTCTTTCTCTCTCTTTCTCTCTCTTTCACTCTCTGTGTCAGAGAAATCCATCCTATTTCCGATATCAGGGTCATAAGACCAAAGCAAATCGACCGTCCGTGGTACCTTTAAAGATATTCTATTTCGACAACTCCAATAGGAATTCAGCGAATGTAAGTGGTTTTTTTTTCGAGAAATGAGATAGACACACGTGTCGTTTGCACCTGTAGATTGTTTCTCAGTGGTTGGTTTAAGCGTCTCGTTTTCTTTTTACGATGGGTACGATGTAAGATTCGGATGTTGAAATGTTTAAGTTGTGAGTGATACAGTGGATACAGCAGTGTAGTATTAGAGAATTTGATGTAGGTTTGTGATTCAAAGAAAACGCGATTACGTATTCCTGGGCAAAGATTAATTCGAGCCAATTAATTCTAATATAAAGTGAACATTACAGATATCAATGATAATTCCCTTCAAATAATTTCTTCGTAGGTTTTTGACCAAAGTGTTTTCTGACGTAAGAAGATTTGAAATTCGTTCTTTCAAGTGGAATATCGTATTGATTGCGAGCCTTTCTCAGTAAAGACATTACAAGTTCCAACAAAATGAAATCAGTTGCTGAGATCGCCTATTAAAGCTTCGCATAATCTTATGATTTTTAAAGAATGTCTCCTTACAGAAAATATGTACTTAATGTTTTCTCTAACCACGTCAATTTTTACCTATAATTATACGTAAAGTCTCACTATCACGATGTTGACTCGTAGCATTGAAATGCTTACTTAACTAGCTATGAAAAAAATCATAAAGTAACGAATCAACTACCTAATTGTTAAAGTAACTGGCACCTAAAAAACCCACTTCTACACCCTACAAACTCTCTGTCTGTCTGCATCTTTTCCTCTCTCTCTCTTTCTCTTTCCGCTAGACCTAAACTCAAACACCTGCATAGGCGAAAAGGGAAACCCGAATGGGGTTCGATGGCCCAAAATGACACGCCGTACACGTTGTACCGCACCTTATCGTTTCCAAAGCCGGGTATCATCGGGGCAACGCGATCCAAGAACGAGGGACAGAAACGAAAGGGATATCCCGAAATCGAGGCAGAAGGGACGGTAACTGACCTAGGTCTGGCTCGGTGGCAGAACATCGGCGTTAAGTAGAATGCAACGTGAGGGCGTTGTCCTTGATACTCTCTTCTCCTCTCTCCTATTTCCCTTTATCCTCAACCCATCTCTCTCTCGCTTTCTATGTTTCCGTGTCATCCCTCCGGTATTAAGATATCAAATGGCCAAATACGAAGTCTCCCCCGTCAGCATCTCTTACTCCAGATGTCATGTGCCTCGTGGCTTGTGACTACGAGTTAGTCCAACAGGAGAAACACGAAGAAAGAGAGAGAGAGAGAGAGAGAGGGAGGGAGGAAGTCAACGGCTACCCTTTTCTGTGCTGGTAATGTATCGCTTGCCCTCACAGCCCTTAGAGAAACTCGGGACACACTCACTCGGGGGTGGGTTTCGGGATCATGAATGAAATCCCTCCTGGAGGGTCGACTCTGGGGTGCCTGACCCTCCGTACCCATACCCTCGGCCGTTCCTGGCCCAACAGAGAAACGCCGCCGAGAAACAATAACATGACCACGTGGACTGTCCACGTGTTTTCATCTATGGACGTACATAGAACTTTATAGGTGTATAGGCGCAAGCAGCGACTTCGATAGAAGCTTCTTGGTGGTGTGGCGTGTTGTAGCGGATAAGGGTAGTCTGAGGGGGTTAATCGGAAAGGTGGTAAAGCGTTGATTGGAGGGTGACTGGAGTGGTGATGGCTAGGTTAGCAAGGCACAATCGTGTTAATGTTTTAACAGTTTAGCGCGTTTCACAATCGGAGAACATTAGGGGCGTTTGTGGTGTTGGCTCGCGCATGCTATGTTTCGTAGTATATCATATAAGTAGAGTTTGAGAATAGACAATTTGTCGTTTTTCGAATTAAATGTCGTTTGCAGAATTAAATGATCTTTTGCTACATGTTTATATAGAAAATTGTTTTTTGTTTTGCGGTGAATGTCGGATTGCAACTGCATTCTAATTTCTTTGGTTCGTATCAGTATTATACGTTAATCGTCGATAGTTCTACTGTTAGAAGATAAGTCTAAAATATTTAACGATAGAAGATAGAGAGAAATTCTATGTAGCGAATATTATTAATTGAAACAATTAATTTGGAAAACATGGTTTTTTATCTCATTAGGAGTTTCGACTTGGAGTGCACTCTATTCAGAATAGAAGAGTAGAAGCGAACGAAAGAAATTTAGTATCGATATCATATTCGAATCGAATAAATTACTTAAATTTAGCCTTCACAAATATGATTACTACAATCTTACTTTCTCTTTAGTTCAAGTTTACATTGAAATATTTTATCGCTTGCAGCTACTTCTTAAAAAATTACCATCCATTTTAAAAGTTATTGGGAAATATTAATTTTCCAAGAAGAATCGATTAGACACATACTTGGTTGTTCCTAACGATATGAAGGCACTTACTATTAGAAATTTGAGACATGTCGAGGAAGAAAATGTTTTATAAAATTTGAAGAGGCGGTACACGCAGATTGGGATGTTTTTTATCGAAAGATGGAAACGAGGGGGATAACGACGACGAGTAGTTCGAAGTTGAGGCAATAATAGATTGGGTGAAGGTTGTTGCAGAGCGTTTAAAATTAGATGAATGAAATATATCGATCGGCAGGGTTACGTAAATTCCTAATGAGAACGGTGATATTACGTAAAATTGTAATGAAAAGGAAAATGCTGCAGTAACCAAAGGAATTTCGTAATAAACGCTATTTATCGTGCGGTAATAAATAACCCTTTGAATTTACCCCTGCTTTTTCTTCGCATCCCCGTTGCGCAACCTATACTCCAATTGAATATTTCAAAGCCAAACATTCATCATTTTTTGCAAATATTCCTCGAAAATTGTGTGTTTAATCATTAACCAAATAACGCGTTAAGCTTCTAATCAAAAAGTAGAGTGCACATAATACAACATGTAATATAGTGTTGCAAAAACAGAATCTGGAGAAGACCATCTCTTTCACGAGCGTTTGTATTAGGTTGTCCGAAAAGTTTTTTAATTTATATTATTTTGCCGAATTACGTACGATCCATTTTGTTCTGTTGAGATAAACACCGCGACATTTCACAGACATGGTTCAGACGTTTGTATGAAGGTGCATTGTTGTAAAAAACACGTTTGCGAAAGAAAGACACTTGACGGACAACCTAACACCATTCTCTGATAGTCCGCGTACTTTAAGATTACGATAACTTGAAACGATTCTACAAAACTAGAAGATAATTTATTATTTAATAATTTCTTTCTCCCACGGACGATAATCTTCGACCATCGATACCATGCGAATGAAGAGTATTATTCTAATTCTCAAGAGTACTCGATTATTGCTTTCTCTCTGCCAGAAGCGTTCCGAACGATCATTCGAATAAAGAAATTACACAGACGATGGATACGTGCTTTGCTATAATACCTGGTGCAGAAAAACACGTATTAAGTATTCCCCTGCTGTTTTAAAAGCACGTTACATCCATCAGTTACACCTGCTCGGAGCGCAGCGTCGCGCGATGCTTCCGTCGCGTCGTTTCCACCCAACAGCGTAAAAATGGCGCGTAAGTTGCTGGAAATCAAGATAGAAGACCAAACCGCGTGAATTATATCGTTGTATCATCCATATTCGGGATGAAACGTGATCAAGCCGGAAAAATAAGAATCGATTCGTGAAAGGATTGTTTTTTTATATTAGATTAGATATTAGAGTGGAATAGAAGATGAAAACCAATTATCATCGTAGTCGAAGAAGAGTATCGGAAATTTCTGCACAGTTAAACTAGTACCTATGATAGTGAAATTCTGTAAAATGAAAGTTACAAATTAATTGCACCAGTTAGCTTTCTTACTTAATTGATAGAAATATCGGCCCGTAATAAAGCAAATGAAATTTTACAAAAATCGCAAAGAAACATAAAAGAAAGGCGTAAAATCGGCGTAAGGTCGTAAAAGAAGTCTGGAACCTACTAATCGTCGCTTGTCTATCCTTACTAACTAGTATTATTAGTTAGTAAATTATCGTACAAGAGGAACCAGAAGTCAATTTTTTGCAAAATTGACTCGTTGTCGGTACCGTTACCATACCGATTTTATGGTCGGTGCAGAGTGAAAGTTAGTTGGTGTTTGAAAAATAGAAGCAACGAGGGATATAGCAAAGGTATTAGGGAGCGACGTATCTTAATTTCTCGGCTCTTTGACAGTATAGAAAGTTGCATGAGAAAAAATTAGAAGAAAGGGATAGAGGAATATATTATAGTTGTTGTTATTCGTTATTAGTCAATATTTCAATTACATAACGCTATGTAACAAATGAAATAAATTGCATAAGAATACGTTGCATGGAATTTTGTTCGCCACAATAATATTTAATAATATTAGTAATATTCAGCACCGTGTCCGATAAAATATATTGCTATCCATCGAATCCATTCGACCAGGTTTCCCTCGATTCAAACTGAACAGAAACGTCATAAAGCTGGTGGCAATTTTCTCCTCCGCTTTGTTAATCATATTTCTATGAGCTCTTACAACCAGTTCAGTTTTCTCAGGAGTTGCCTACAATGGGCAGCTATCTGGGCCGCTCGTTTTCCCATGAACAAGGTTGGAAGGTCGAGGAGGGCTTGTTACATATCCGACCGCTTATTAATCCACTCCGTAAACAGACAGAACCTTTTCAACTTGACGGCTCCCCTAGCCTCGCAGTATTTCGCTGAATTACCAAGCGATTCGTTGAAAACCACAGATTGAACGCGATAACCGCGCGATCTAACCCCAAACCTAGCAGATTCCTACCAGATGTCAATCGATCCCTGATGATGTCTTCGAGTTCCATGGAAATTTATGCAAACCATCCCTGTACAAGGAGAAGACCAAATAGAAGAAACTTCGTTCACGTGGAAAGAAGATCTTCTGCGAATCTTCTTGCTTTTCCCTCTGCCAATGATAAGCTTTGGATCGATAACGTTTTAGTTGAGTTTGTTCGATGATATAGCTATAATATGGAAAAATTGGAAATGGAAATTGTTAAAATTCGTGCGTTACAGTTTGAGGCTGAAGAAAAAAGAAGGTAGAAGAGAAAAAACAGAGAGAGAGAGAGAGAAAGAGATGATCGGTGGAGAGAAAAGCTACGAACGTTTCGATTTATACAACAGCGATTTAGGAGATTTCCGATTGGAAATTATCCCTGATTGATCCTTATACGAACAACGTGTTTCTTCTTTACGTCGTAGTCGTGTTGTTCGGCTTCCTCGTCTGTTTCGTATTACGTTACATTCGCAACAGTATCGATTCGATTTAACGCGTCGATTCCTTGGAAATGACGAAAAACTACAAACTTGTATGCTCGCGACAGCATACGCAATATATTAAGAAATTTATCAAAACGACAAGCGATAAACGTATTACAGGATGAAAGGGGAAAGAAGAACAGCGTGTAAACTTCGATCAAGTGAAAGTTTCGAGTAAATGAATAAAAGAGAAAGTGTAAAGAGAGAAAAGGTAAAATTTTATTGAAAGAGAAAGATAAAAGTTTGTTGGAAAAATGGTATATCCTGCCTGTCTCGAGAACATAGCTGCAATTTCAGGCTCTTAGTGCGTGAATCGGCGTGCTGCGCCGGTTCGTGTATGGGGCACCCTAGTACACGGTGTCACGGGGTTGTATAGAAAGGCAGCTGCAAACCGGCCAAGCGAGACGGACCTAAGGTCGCCGTATACTCGGAAACGTTGTAAAAATAATTATTAAAGCCGTTACCGTTGACGTGATGCGCGTCCACACGATCCGCGCATGCAAAGCGCACCGGGGAACGATCCTTTCGTGGAAAACCAACCGCGAAACATTACTTTCTCCGTGGATTTTTCATCAAATATCGTTATTAAGGTCCGTTACGTTATAGATTATTCCCGGGAACGTTTATACACCTGGACGCGGGTCATATTTCACTTTGTATCGTTTAAAAGGATAGTTTGCGAATAAAGAATATTTTAGCATAATCTTTAAATATGTACAATTTTGTGTAACTATGGATCTCTGGTGTTTCAAGAATTCCTATGCAAATTGTTTATTAGAGGATATATCGTAAGTGTCTTCAGAAAAAATGTAGTTTCATTTTGTTCTTCTAATTCATAATTAACGAGTATGCATTTAAATTTTTAACTCTTTCGAAAGGGTGAGTTGCGAATAAAAGATTTTTTAGTATTATTTGGATAATTTTCAAATACGTAGAATCGATGGATTCTACGATAATAAGAATTTCTATAAAAATGTCGAAATGTTAGCTTGGATCGTGTGAAGGTGGTTTCTTCGTGTCTAAACTTATTTCTAATAATTCTGTACATCGTCCCTATCGAAAGGCTTCGAATAATTAAATTGGACAAAGAGTTAATTGAAATTGTACAACGCGGAAACACTTAGATTGTTGCGGAAGTAAAGATCGTTGTCGAATTGCAACAACAGCGTTTATGATGCAGCTGCAACCCTGTGGCACGGCGTCGAATTGATCGTGCTCTAACTGCAACTGCTGCTTTGCGACGCATTTACGATGCGTTCACACGGACTGGCTCCACAACAACATAGCTGCAATTGGCGTGCCACGATGTAGTTGCAACTCGTTAAAGCCGCTGAACACGTTACGCAGCCTATATACTTATTTTTCAAAGCTGTTTAAAATTCATCTGAAACGCGTTATCTTATTTAAACTGTAATCAAATTACAATATCGGTATATTGACGTGCGTTTGTTGGAAATATCCAACGGAGCTGCCAGCGAAACACCTTGATATAATTACAACTGCGAGAGAAATATTTTTACGCCACCGTAATTACCACGTTTTCGATAGAAATTCGAAATCAGACGTCAGATTTCTAAGAGATCCTTTCGCGTATGAATTATATATGATACTGATAGTATTTTAATGAATTTAGACGTGAAATTATTTTTCTACAAAATGTATGTGAGATTTATTTCTTGCAGCAGGATTCTTGTTTATAAGTCCGTCAAAAAATCCAACTGTAATATCAGAGTTTTGACTATACGTATATAAACGAGAATTCTATTCCAATATAAAATTTTATATAGGTTTTGTAAAAAAAATAGCATCCACGTCTATAAATGTTAATTGTAGTATAAGCCAGAATCCATTAATAATTATATTGATAGTATTTTAATGAATTTAGACGTGAAATTATTTTTCTACAAAATGTATGTGAGATTTATTTCTTGCAGCAGGATTCTTGTTTATAAGTCCGTCAAAAAATCCAACTGTAATATCAGAGTTTTGACTATACGTATATAAACGAGAATTCTATTCCAATATAAAATTTTATATACGTTTTGTAAAAAAAAAATAGCATACACGTCTATAAATGTTAATTGCAGTATAAGCCAGAATCCATTAATAATTATATTGATAGTATTTTAATGAATTTAGACGTGAAATTATTTTTCTACAAAATGTATGTGAGATTTATTTCTTGCAGCAGGATTCTTGTTTATAAGTCCGTCAAAAAATCCAACTGTAATAGCAGAATTTTGACTATACGTATATAAACGAGAATTCTATTCCAATATAAAATTTTATATAGGTTTTGTAAAAAAAATAGCATCCACGTCTATAAATGTTAATTGTAGTATAAGCCAGAATCCATTAATAATTATATTGATAGTATTTTAATGAATTTAGACGTGAAATTATTTTTCTACAAAATGTATGTGAGATTTTTTTCTTGCAGTAGGATTCTTGTTTACAAGTCCGTCAAAAAATCCAACTGTAATAGCAGAATTTTGACTGTACGTATATAAACGAGAATTCTATTCCAATATAAAATTTTATATACGTTTTGTAAAAAAAATAGCGTCCACGTCTATAAATGTTAGTTGCAGTATAAGCCAGAATCCATTAATAATTATATTGATAGTATTTTAATGAATTTAGACGTGAAATTATTTTTCTACAAAATGTATGTGAGATTTATTTCTTGCAGCAGGATTCTTGTTTATAAGTCCGTCAAAAAATCCAACTGTAATAACAGAATTTTGACTATACGTATATAAACGAGAATTCTTTTCCAATATAAAATTTTATATACGTTTTGTAAAAAAAATAGCATCCACGTCTATAAATGTTAGTTGCAGTATAAGCCAGAATCCATTAATAATTATATTGATAGTATTTTAATGAATTTAGACGTGAAATTATTTTTCTACAAAATGTATGTGAGATTTATTTCTTGCAGCAGGATTCTTGTTTACAAGTCCGTCAAAAAATCCAACTGTAATAGCAGAATTTTGACTATACGTATATAAACGAGAATTCTATTCCAATATAAAATTTTATATACGTTTTGTAAAAAAAAAATAGCATACACGTCTATAAATGTTAATTGCAGTATAAGCCAGAATCCATTAATAATTATATTGATAGTATTTTAATGAATTTAGACGTGAAATTATTTTTCTACAAAATGTATGTGAGATTTATTTCTTGCAGCAGGATTCTTGTTTATAAGTCCGTCAAAAAATCCAACTGTAATAACAGAATTTTGACTATACGTATATAAACGAGAATTCTTTTCCAATATAAAATTTTATATACGTTTTGTAAAAAAAATAGCATCCACGTCTATAAATGTTAGTTGCAGTATAAGCCAGAATCCATTAATAATTATATTGATAGTATTTTAATGAATTTAGACGTGAAATTATTTTTCTACAAAATGTATGTGAGATTTATTTCTTGCAGCAGGATTCTTGTTTACAAGTCCGTCAAAAAATCCAACTGTAATAGCAGAATTTTGACTATACGTATATAAACGAGAATTCTATTCCAATATAAAATTTTATATACGTTTTGTAAAAAAAATAGCATCCACGTCTATAAATGTTAATTGGCGTACAAACCAGAATCCATTAATAAACAAAATTATAATTTATCAATCTTCCATTCAGTATTACTCTCTCATGTCACTATACGTTCAAAACTCGCCCAACTACCTCATCTTCACTGTCTATAGCTTTTCTCACTTTCACGTCCCTTTTCATTCATCTTCGTCAAACTAACCACACGTAAAGAAACCGAAAGAAAAATCCTCCCTCACCGTCGTTCAATTTTCTTACACAATCGTTTCCATCGAACTTACACGCGTAGTCTTTAATTCCTCCGCCACCACCCCATGATGGCGCACGCACGTTGCGCCCTCGAAAGTCATCGATTTCGACCGGCGACGCGGAAGTAATTGCAGATTATTATTATTTCTTTACTCAGGGCCAAGCGTTTCGATTCCAACGAAATGGCCGATCGGCTTAAGTCTCCTCGGAGAAAACGGGATTCCCCATTGGCCATGTTTCCCATCCGATTATTACGTTTCGCGCAGCCCTCTCGATCTATCGGGGAACTGAATTCGATGATCCAATAGTGTTTTATATATATATCTTGTCCTTAACTTATATTACTTACGTGTATAAGTTAATCCGGAAGATATTTTGTGCGTTTCACGCCGAAGGCCGATAGTATTAGGTCGTCCGAAAAGTTTCTTTTGTTTTATAAGAAAATAATGGTTGCACCACATTTTTCGTTTTATATTATATTTTATCGAATTACGTATGATCCATTTTGTTCTCTCAAAATAGAGATTACAACGTTCGACAGATTAGGTTTCATGTTCGTATAAAGATGCGTCGTTGTAAAAGACGTGTCTGTGAAAGAAAGACACTTTTCGGACAACCTAATCATTTCGTTTATCTCTTTCCATTTGAAAATATCGATAGCAATTCGGATATATTTCTCGATTGTCTGAGGGAGCCGTACTCGAAGCTGATTTTTCTTTTTAATTTTAAAGTTACAATTTCATTGTCGAGTTATAATATAAATTAATTTAATTATTGGCGATGGTCCGAAACTTTTCACCAATAGCGTTGGTATTTTCGTTTAGATCAATAGGAAGCATTTTTGTACGATGTATTGTGAGATGTGGATCTTTTTATGTGGATATGGATATTTTTTTGGGAAGCGAATAGTCGCAGGTAAAACGCATTCGAAGTAAGAAAGCGATCTGCTGTTCGTAAAGTTTCTGCGTTTTTCCTATCGATACCAGTGAAGTAACAATTCCATAGCAACTGCTCGCGTGTTCGCTTACGTCCTCGCATTTCCGCGTATTTCGTATTTACCGCGATCAATATTCCGTGTTTATTGCGGGCCATGCCGATTTAAACTGCCGCGAATTCAAATCGATTCCGCGGAGAAAAAGTTATCGTAATACAATCGCAACGTTTCATTTAAATCCTTGAGAAATTGGAAGATCGGAACAGAATTTAACCCCATCGATTCAATTTCACATTTCAATGAAAATTATTTCGAAACGGCAGAAGCCGATTATATTGAAAGTGTGTAAAAATATGTAAGAATTGCATAAAAAATAAATAAGAATAAGAATGGATCGCATTTGAGTAAAAAAGTAGAACATTATTGCATTCGAAACTATCTAAATAAATATATTTGTTTATTTCAGTTTGATATAAAATTAATTATTGCTATATCTTCAGTTGTTCATATAGGAATTATATCTTTAGGTTTATTAGTAGGTAAAAAAGTTGGGATTTTAGGTAGATTATTTATAATAATTTCTCATGGATTAGTTTCATCTGGTTTATTTTATTTAGTTAATATAATTTATATGCAAACTAGAACGCGTATTATTTTTATTAATAAAGGTATTATAAATTTAATACCTTCAATAACAATAATATGATTTTTAATATGTATTTACAATTCTGGAGCTCCATTATCTTTAAATATAGTAAGTGAAATTTTTTTATTAATAAGATTAATTAGTTGGTGTAAATATTTATTTATATTTTTATTAATTTATTGTTTAGTTAAATTTATTTATTCAATTTATTTATTTAGATTTATACAATATGGAAAAATTGTTTATTTTAAAATAAATTTAATCAAAGATAGTGAAAAAACACGACAGCGTTGAAAACAACACAAGTGCCATAAGAACTTAAAACATACGCTGCTACTAAAACACAGCAATCCATCCCTGAATTGGATTTATTTTTCATAAGAAATATTTCTACCTTAAAATTGATAATCTTTGTTCGAATACGTCATCCATTTCATGGTACACGTTCCGACCATCCAAATCATTTTGTTATAACATACGCAAGCTAAAATGCACTAGTTGTATCAGTAGAGTTACATAAATAATACATACACGCAATGAATAAGTAGGTGAAACGATGTTCGAAACGCAAAGCTTGTTGTAATTAATCAGCTGTTACTTATATTAATTTTCCATAAGAATCGATCGTGATTAATTCGACTAATTCAAGAAAAATTCTGCTTCACCAATCGCACACAATCTCACGCTAAAATTTCCAATTGCGCGATATAAAAGAGGAAAGAAAAGCAATTTACAAGAAGATAAATACACGAAAGAGAAAAGGCTAAAACGCGGATCATCGTGTCGAGAAACTATCAATGGCATCCGCGCGAAAGTGCGCCGGGAAACAGAAAGAGAGAATGCACACGCGGTTGCAGGCGAAGAGTGCACATGGTACGCTCGATAACCTGTCCTTCGGACGTACCTACCATTTTTAACCGTCGCACTTCTAATGGGTGCAACGGCTCTTTCGAACGGCGCGCCGACCATCTGTCGCCCGCTGGATACGCTTTGACGAAATTAAAGTCAGCTGACCGAGAAAGCGGACGTTTTTAACTATCGCGGGAATTTCGACAATCTTTTTTCTCGTTCATTTCCATCCCGTGCTTCCGTTTTCCATTACGTTCCAAGCCAGCATATAGATAATTTATGGGAATATTAACCGCCTAGGTTCGTGCATATGAAATGTTTCCTTCCTATTTACAAACTTAATTTGATGAGTCGATAGCAACGATTATAAATTATCTTATCGTTAGTCGTTGGCAACCTGTCTTGAAGAAATTGAATTTTCACGCGATGCAATACCAAAATTTATAACTAAGAAGCAACGGAAAAGAACGTTTGTTAGATTTTTTTAATTAAATTAATAGAAGATGGGTTAGTATAAATATTTGCTGGCAGAATACTCAAGAAAGCTACCCAGAAATTTCTCCTAAATAAACGACATTTATCTTTATGTATCTATGGTAGATTTGAAAGTGCAGAAACGCGTAGAATACGCGTAATACGCGAATACAGGGTGGTTGATAACTGATGGTACAAGCGGAAAGGGGGTGATTCTACGCGAAAAAAGAAGTCGAAGATATAGAATAAAAATTTTTCGTTTGAAGCTTTGTTTTCGAGAAAATCGACTTTGAATTTTCGCTCGGTACGCGTGCACTTTATCGCGTCACGTTATAACCGATCTCACTGTAGATCGTTGTTTCGATGGAAAAATGAAAAAAAAAGAAAAAATTTTATTCTACATTTTCGACTTCTTTTTTCGCGTAGAATCGTCCCCTTTCCGCTTGTACCATCAGTTACCAACCACCCTGTATATCGAAAATATTCTAAATATAATAGTAATTCCTGTAACGTTCAGTGGCTGGAGGAAATCTCCGCTCGAATACCAATTATTTAATCGCGTTTGTAAAAGTACGCGTTCGCATAGAAATCCGCGCTCTACTCGTAGATTATCGGTACAACTTGGTGTGTGCGAAATGACGATAAAAATTTCAGCCGCGTCGCGAAACAATGACGAGCGAGTACAGAGACATGGAAGGGAGATGACGTTTCGAAGTCAGCAGCCGCGTAATTCTCGGACGAATTTTCAGTCGCTTTGCGTGGAACGTGTTTCCACGACGCATATACATATGCACGCTATGCCATTGAAACGAACGTTTTGGGGAACGCGTCGCGACGCATTCAACATTTTTATCGCGAACACCCTCGACTGTGCGCGCGGCACTTTCACAGAATCGGCCGCGTGAACGCGAGCACCGGCGAAGAGAATGAAAAGAGCAGACAAAGGGGCGCGCGGAGAGAGATCTCGATGTCGAATTCTTTCATTAGCCGAAGGACCAGTCACGGAAATCCGGGATTCCGCTCCCGTTTTGTACCCTTCGTCCCATCCTCTGTGATTATTTTTGTTTTCACCGTTATTGTCTGATTTTGCTCTCCCTTGTTTGTCTCGTTTCCTTTTTAATTTCACTCCTCTTTCTTTTCTGTATCTTTTCGCGCGGTCTGCTTCGCAGATTATTCCGTTTAATTGGGTAAAAATGCGAAATAAGGTAAATAGTGGAGGAGAAAGACGAGAGATTTGTTCTTTCTCTTGAGGATACAATATCAGAGAATTCTCTAGCGAAAGTGTCTTGATGCGTTAGATTACGCGGTGATGCTACAGGGTAATTTAAAAATTTAAAGACTATTAATATATAATATAACTATTAATACACGTGTAGGATTAACATTTTACTATTCGATATTTCGAGAAATAAAATATCTATTAAATCGGATGAAATATTTGGAAAACTCCGTTTAATTAATGTCTAAATTTTTCTTCAAGTATTCGAAAAATTTAAGGATGGAATTTTACTTGCACGATCGACCATCCAATTTACCTGTGCACGGTTAAATTTCTATAAAAATAGGCTAATGACCATTTCGGTGTAAACGAATATGAAAGTACAAAGGAAAGAAAAAACACACAGCACAAGGGATGGTATAAAGAAATACAAAGATACAAAACATATTTCGAAAAAGAAACTTACGCCGGAACTTTATAATTTTCCACGCAAAATAAGCGAAGATAAAGAAACCAGCAACGTAATTAATCCTCTAGAGGTACGACAAGATAAAATATAATCTACGAGAATTTGATCGCAATTTTAAAGAAACTCGAAGCACGGTTTTAACGACGACAGAAGGCAAGAAAGGGGAATAAAGAGCAAAAAGGAAACACATCAAAAGAAAAACATGTTACATAGATTGGAAGATCGGTATCGTTTTAAAACAGAAAGGAATCTGAGAATTTACTACTATTTCCTCGCAACGTTTACTGTCAACAGAAGCAGATGTCCCGACACTAATCATTTCATCTGAACAGGCCCGTGTTTGGTTATAATACCATCTTCCTGGGCAAATGTTCGGCGTCGTTGGGACTTTAGACAAATACAAGGACCGGCTGCCACCGTGCTGCTTCCCCTTTCTTCGTTGTTTGGAAACTTAAAAGTATATACTCATTTTTCTGCGTCGTGGGACGAGATTTCTACTTAAAACAGAGTGAAGCGGGGCTGCAACCCTTGAGAATTATTTGGACCACGGAGCATCTTGTTCCAAGTTTCAAGAGAGCAAACCTCGGTAAGAGGATCGAGAAGAAGAATTGTAAAATAAAAAGACCCAAGTACGAAGACTCGTGTTTCTTATCGAGAATCGTCGTACATCTGTCGAGTGAAGATGTAACGAAACATACGTATTTATCAGATGTTTTAATTAGCTTATCACGAAATCGATGACAGTTGGCTGCGAGGTACGTGCTTCTAATTACTGATCTAGACTGCAGATAATTATCAAGCACCCTTGTTCCTTCATCGATTCTTTCTTTATTATTAGTCGCTAAGAAATATGTTAAGTCTGTTCCTTCTGTCTGAGAACATTTCACTTTTTCAACGAATTGTTTCTTACTCAAACATTTTTCTAGGCAACGAATGACAAATTTGTAAGATGTAATTAATTTTAATCGGATAGATTTTAGCAAACGAACGATTAGCAAACGATAGATAGATTCGAAATATTGAAAGAAATGCGCGAATCTCTATATTCAATTGGCATTCTATTTGCTTTCGGAGGAAAGAATTATTACTAATTGTAATTTCTTACTTCGATCTGAAAAGTGGATCGATAATTATTTGAAATTTCTTTTGGTTATTAAAAGGTTATTAAAATCGAGTGAGAAAATTATTTCACAGACATATTTTCCTATTGCGAAAGTTGACGCTACCGAGAACGCGAGAATGACGTGATTTATTAAAATTACAACTTATCTCCGCTGATATTACGGTACAGTACCTAATGCATTCATCTCGTAAGACTAATAAGCTAATTATAACGCTGTCAAACACGTGCTTTCTCGTGCATCCATCCCGTTAAACTTCCAAAGAAAGCATCCAACCGAACTTGAAACGTGGGGCAAGAGAGCGAAGCGAGAGATCTTGCTGGATATCTTCGATAAATATCGGTTAATAAAATCGTTTATTCTTCGTAATATTCGATTAAAAAAGAAGGGGATTAAATGTACAAAGGGTCGACCCTTCTCTTAAAGGGCTCGTTAAATCGTTACCAAATGTAAACGGAAAAATTAGCACTGATATCGGTAAACTGATAAAAAGTGTACAACGCAGGGTGAACATAAAATTACGTGGAAAAATGTACGACAAACGTATTACGTAATATGAAAGCGAGTAGATAAATTAGACCTGATTTGACTCGTTACGTTTGACTCAAAATATCGATCAAACTTATACAGGGAATTTTTTTTATAAAGACCCATTGTGACAACTATTTATCATCCTACCGATTTTTTATTTTTCTACATTTAAATTTATTTAATTTATTCAATTTTTTTCTTTTTATTTATTTAATTAATTTACTTAATTTCGTGCGATCTTGTTGGCTCGAGATTACGCTATAAAAGATTCCTAATCTCAATGGCGTTTCAACAGCATGATACAAAGGAAAATTACGATCCAAACGTTTACACACAGTACGAACGTCTGTATTTTCTCATTCTCCATTTGCTCGAACCGTCTGTCTTCGACTCGAACTTACTCTAATACAGGCCATCGATGAAATGGGATTTCTCACGTAATACAATACAAAATTAAATGAAATTAAATGATCCAAGTGAAATTCAACTAAAACAAGCTTCTCTTCCCATATTCGTCAATATTAAAAAATTGCTCGAAGGAATCCGGCGTTTAAAACGTCATTCGAAACAAGACCAAGCACGCGGAAAATTCGCCGCGTGACACCACCACCGCGACGGGGGAGGGGGAGTGCAGGAGGTAGGAAGGTAGTTACGCGGGTCGGGGACAGGACAAAGAGAGAATTTCTTTGCTTGGACGATTAATTACGCCCTCATTCCCGCCCCAAGTGCGTCCTCTCTTGACGATGCATCGTCGATATTGACATTTGCCTTGCTTCCCTTACTCTTTCCACCCCCTTTCAGTCTCACCCCTCTCTCTATTCCCTCTTGCCATTGCTTTTACCCTTCTTCCTCTATTCCTCTCTGTTCCACCAGCATCCGTTCCGCGGTCTCATCCGTGTACGAACATATCGAAGGAACGTCCCGTTGCACGCGTGCACGAGCAGATATTCGCAACCGTGTGCGTGCACGCATCTCCTTGCGTTTATATACATATACAGGGTGTTTCACAATTTAACAGGCAAACTTTGTCATTATGTTCCCGTGTATGATTCAACAACATAAACGGATGTTAACAACGTTGATAAGGATATAACGATTATTAGACCGCGTACGTTTATGCAAATTGAAAGTCTTTTTCTTTACAGAGGAGCAGCTTTAAAATTCGTTACACGGTCGATCGACGTAATATCGCCATAATTATCCTTCCTACTTGGTTTTAAATGTCTGTCTGTTTCATCGTTTCTATCATTTTAAGAACATTACTTGTCAGTTGACATTTCGTTGGTATATTTTATAAATCGTTCTATATGAATAACGTTATACGATATAAACAATAATAATAATCTCATAAGAGAAGCATACGATAAGTCACATAATCGATTTTTCATAGACAAGCATCTCTAAAATTCCTGTATTAGCCAAATTTCTGTTTCTCTTCTCCTTCAAAATTCTCGAGATATCGTTCATGACATCGCACCATCGCGCGTATTAAAACATTCCATTAACTGTCTGTTACCGACAAAGCAGAGGACCAAAAGCATGAGGAAGGAAAAAGCATGACGAAACCATAAATCAAACGCAGAAATCATAATCTTAAGGTAAAATTTGCACAAAAATCTCTAGCAACGACGCCTATGTTTTACTAACGTTATGACTAACGTTCCTCACTTCGTTATATATCTGTACCAACGTACCGATAAAGTTTGGCATAAAGCATTTGAAACACCCTGTATACAGACGTATACGTATTACACGTATACGTTACTCCCGCCGCGTTGTGTCCCTCGTTTGCCCGCTGCGTTCTCCTGTTTACCGAGAAACCGCGATATTTACGCGAGAGAGCAGAGGGGTTGGAAGGTGCAACGAGCCGAGGCGCGGGGAGCGGTTGCACGATGGCGAAGAGGAGAAAGAGGAAAAACGGATGGCGAGCGAAGAAAGCGACGAATCGAAGGGAGCTGGCAGAGCAAGAGAGCGAAAGGGAGGTTCACGGAGAGAGGAGGCTGATAGGGGGTTACGAAGGAGAGAGAAAGAAACAGGGTGAAAAGTAGATATTCAGCTGGAGATGACGAGAAGAGAGGAGAGGCAGGCAGAAAGGGAGGAAAGAGAGCCAGGGTGAAAGGGAGAGAACGAGAGATATGGAATTAAGGGGACACACCCCTGTCTTTCGAGCGTACGCTTATCGAATGCACCGACAACTACGCTTTTCCTCGTTCGCTCACCAAGACGGTTCTGTGATGCGAGGCAGCCAGGTAGGTTGGTAGGTAAGCTAGGTAGGTTGGTGGGAATGCGCGTACAAGGGAATTAGACCATAATCGTCGACGCGTGTGCCGCGCGAAGGGGACGTTTTCCGCCTGCCTCGGACCTCGATGTTCACTCGCGCGGCGGGGATCCGCTTGCTCTTCGAGTGTGCACCTTACAAGCACCGACCACCACCTACTCCACGGCCCGAGTCCCACCTACTCCACGGCGCTTGTCTTTTTCCTTCCTTCTTTTATTCCATCGAGCCCCCTCCCCCCTCGTTCGCCAACCGATCCGGGGAGGTTTCACCAAGATTCCAATCGCGAACCTATTTGAAGAGGAATCGGCGTGTACCTGAGGAAGATCGCGTGATATCCCAGCGAGATGGTAGTAGTCCCGAGGAAATGATTTTCGAGATCGTATCTGGTTTAGCTGCGTGTACGTAATTTCGTTTTCCAGTTTTAGTAGGTTCATTAGGTCTACTGGCGGGGCTGGCAGCAATTTTAGTGGAGAAATTTTAGTCGAACGATCGTAGGGATTAAACACTAGAGTTGGTCATTTTTAAGCAATTTTGCGGAAACGGTGGTACGAAAACGAGTAGAAACACGGTCTTGTGCGATTTATGTGCCATTTTCTGTATTTGAATGCGAGATGTTTCTATTTTTATTTCGTGTACGTTACCCAGTACTTAAAAGGGAACGACAGTAATTCGAGACATAGTTCTCAAGAAATGGTTTGATCTATGTTATTTCCTTATTCTGTCATTAATCTTTTGTTTGATTATTAACACAGGACTCGGTTGTCGTAAACTTATAGTTAGGAAATTTTCCCGCGATACGTCGACTAAAAATGTGTAACAGCTGCAGCAGCTACCGCACACGCCATCTACGATTGTACTTCGAAGGTAGCGATTCTTCATTCCGGGTGGTAACGCAGGTCTCTGCACTGAGCGGCTGTCGACAAGAATCGATCGTTTCGTTTAATTTAAAAACATCGAAAGAACTATAATTTCTCTTTCTCTTTTATATCTTTACACTGACATTTATTCACGTCTTACTTGATTGCAAGCATGCATTAACAACAAGCTCTTCAAATAACACTTTGCTTGATATTTTACCGATCGTGTAACAGTATCCGCTCTTCCTCAGACCGGAAGCTAAACCATTCCCAGGAGACACAGCAATACCTTCCGAGATCCGCCATTTCGCTGGTTATTTTTTCTCCTGACATACCAGAAAAGTATAAAAGACAAGGAAAGAAAATAGCTATGTATAAAAAATAATATCGCCCTTCCAATTAACCTTCTGTCAACAAAACCGCAGGCAAAGCTAAAAATAGACAAATGTGAGAGGTCAAGAAACAAAAGACAAACGCGATAAGCAAAGCCAATGAGCAACGAATGGCGAATGATAACAACGTCGATGAACAAAAGTTACGAAACAATGGCTGGCGATAAAAATGACGAAAACAACGAAATAAAAAAGGGCAAAGATAACAAGGAAAGAGGACGTAACGAAAATGGAAAACCAGATTTTACCCTCGTCACCGGCGTAAACGGCGATGAATTTTCACCATCGTCGAACCGCGGACCAATCTCCCTGTTCCAATTATCTCCGGTCATGTCTCGTTAATTCCCATCGAGCCGATCGAACGTCTATCGGGCCCGCGGGCGACCATCTCCAACCATCTTTCGCCCCGGAATAATCTAAAACGTTTTGTCGTCGGGAATCTAATCTAATACCGCTGGCCCTGGAAGGTTATACTTTTATTGGCGCGTCTATTGGACTTAACGAGGTCAATTGAGGTGATACGGTTGCCTTGATTTTACGATAGTACATCGTCGGAACGATAACGATCCGAGAGCACGCGAGATCTCGCGGTTTTAATATATACACATATGCATATTTATATTATAAACTTAAATCAATCGTAATGTGATTTATGATCGAGAGCGCGCGCGCGCGCGCGCGTTTAATTTCTTAGCCAACAGCGAGTCACGTTTTAACCAGAAATTTCTACAATTATAAAATTGAGCGTTAATCAAAGGCAGATGGATTTTATTTAAGTCGTGTCATTTTTCCAAAAAATTCACAAAGACAAGTCAATCTCAGTTTAGGCTCTGTACGTATAAAATATGATATACTTTGGAAGAAATGGAACGATACGTAAAACAATAGGAGATCTTTCAACACATAGAAATTATAGCGTTGGCGAGATTGGCGAACCGAGTTTCTTACTCTTGTCGTTAATATCGCTGGCAAATGTAACACGGTGATTTGCTCTAATTCAAGTTTTCATCTTGTTTCAGCATCTGTACCACATGCAAACAGGCGAGGGTGCGTTCAGAGAGAGAGGGAGGGGTCGAGGCAAAGGTACAACTAGGGTAAGTGTACTCGTCTTGAATTATTTCATTTTATAGAGATAACGGAGTTTGTTGCAAATATCGTGAAAGTATTCTCAGTCACCTGAAGGAATTTTAAACCATCTGAACAATTTGATATTTCGTTGATACATCGAACAACTACTTCTTATTAGATTCCCGTAAGGCGAATACTTAAAAAGATGGAGAACCGAGGTTGGCTGGCGCGTGAAACACCGCAGGACGATGAACGCTTGAAAAATAAAACGATAAAACACGACGCGGACCGTGCAAATGGATGATTTCTTTCGCCCTGCTTGCGATACTCTTTTTCGAGCGAGATTTCAAAGAGAGGAGGTGGCTGATATGCATTTGCAGCATAATGTCGCGCATTTAAGCCACGTTCATCGTGAATCCCATTTCCAGGGTATCTGCGTTTTCTTCTTTTTTCTATACGCCTTTTCTTTTCGTTTCTTTCATCTTTCTCTCCTTTTCTTTTCTTTCTCCTTTTCTTTATTTCAATTTTTTTTTTTCTCACTTCTCTTACTTTTTCCCTTTCCATTCCTTTTCTCTCTGTTTCTTTTCGACCAGCACTCGTGTTTTTCGTGCACACTCGGCTCGCCACTTACCCGTCACGTTTCTAATTCTAGAAACGTGGTAACGCACGAGTAAACGGCCTCGTGTTTGCCACCACTCGAAACACACGCTCGTTGCTCGCCCTTGGAAATTCCAGAAAACCCTTTGAGATCGGTCGTTCGTCGATGCGTTTATCTCTTCACGCAATTCTTTGCTTATTGTCGACGTTAACTTTTACTTCGATCGTATCTTTTGTTCTCGAAAAGAGCGTATCCTCTTGATAAATGAAAATTTCAAAGTATAAAAGTATAAAAGATATTCGAAACAGAGCAGCTACTTTCTTCCTTAATAAATTTGGGAAAATAAATCTTTCTATAGTTCCATTTCCTTATTGTGTTAATGAAAATAGAAAATCATATAAAATTTCGCAGTTTAGTCGTTGGTATATACGCGATCTATTTTCCGTTAGCCTTTCCCCTCTGTTTTATAAAAGCAAAACTCGAAATACATGAACTTACTCGACTCGAGATGGAGAACGGCGGGAAAATCGTTGCTGTACGAGAAGGGAAAAATAGCGCGTGGTCGAGCCGAACGCTCGACGTTATGTTTGCTTTGCAGATGCGTGAACAGCCGCGCTTTTTAAACAAAACCGCGGTGGTCGCGCGAACTTGGCCAATACGAGGAAATTTGATTGTCTTGAACGGGGTTCGCACGAATTTTCCCACCTTCTCTCTGAATCAGAGTACAAACATAGTCAGGTGGAAGGTAATTTGGCGAATAAATCGCTGAGATATACGCACGCCTATGCAAATTTGAATATATGAAAAACGCGAACGAGAAATTTGATAAAAAGTTTGGTAACGATAACGATCAAGAATTGCGATTAGGCTAATTAAAATGAATCGTATCGATTATTCCAGATATTCCAAGGTGAAAGAATTAATTAATTTCTTGGACGACAATTATAGAAATTCTACGAAAAATAAATTTACAATTTTATTTATTATTCGATATTTTTACATCTTCGCGATATAATTTGAAAAATCCCTCCTGAGTATTTTGTCGTTCTAATATTTTTTAGCAATGTGACGTGAAAGTTACGAGCTCATTACTGCAAGAAATTAATTAATCGTAAATTCGTTATACATACGAAGCAAAATAAACAAAACGTTTCTTCTACTCGATTCTTCTAGCTCGCGTGCTGTTTAAGGCTCGTAAAATGCAGTAGACAATTCTACCAGCCATAAAATCCGTTCACAAACAATCTCTTCTATCGCGAGGATATTTCTCCTCTATTTTATCGCCTTATTGCCGATATAAAACATACTACGTACCGAGAAAAAATCTCTTCTTATAGTCAAAGAGGCCGAACTGGTAAAAGAGTAAGAGATCTAACGAAATTAACATAGTAGGATATTTCTAGTAACAAGAAAGTTAGATCAAAGAGTCGTTGAAAAGATAAAGAAATAAATAAAAATGTATCGTTCTTGGAAATACACAATCTTATTTACTCTTACAGAAAGATAATTTAATAGAACGTTAGCCGTTGCGTTTTGAATTCGAAGATTTGCTATCTTACACGAAATTGAGAATTTGTAAAAAAAAAAAAAAAAAAATGGTTAATTCATCGATATATGAGAATAGCATCATATTAAAAAATGACATAATCTGCACACTTCGGGTCAATTTCGACCGAATTGTACTGTCCCATCGTTAAAAGATTTCTGAAATTTCACGAAAATGTAAAAGAATCCTTATCGATGTGCCTGATTTCTCGTTTTATTCTAATTGTATGCTAATGACCTGAAACGTTAAAATTCTGTTTCTCGGTCGAAATTAAAAGTCATCTTGTTCAAATATTAAATGTCCTTTTCTCGGTTGAAATTAAAGCGAGATTGAGATATAAAAAATTCCAAGATCGCAACAAGATTAAACCACTTCTCTTTTCCTATATAGAAAATATTAGATTCCAAGCATAGTTACTTTATGTACCTGCTGATACATCGAGACGAACAAACACGAGTATAAATTGATCAATTTAAAAATCTATTACAAAACTAAGGAACATAAGTTTCCTTTAAAAGGACAAATCTTTTACATCGTTGAAATCGTCCTGCAATCCGATAGATCATCCTTTTTCTACATTTGCTCCAAAGGTTCCAGGTTGAAATAAAGGGAATAAAATTCCGAATAAATTTCTCGTCGCTCACAGAACAGCCACGGAGGAGTTTGAGAACTGACATTAAGCAACGTGCTATGTTGGTAGGGTATTGATCGAAACGGAGAGCGCGTGTGCGCGTTGCACCGCCATGTTTGAAATGTGTTCCAGCTGCAAGCGTAATCTGGCCGCCGTCGTTGCATTTCACTTCGGTGGTTAAAAAAGAGTTTGATACGTCCTCGCGACTCTCTGCCACTACTTTTTGCCCATTTATCTACAGCCATTTATCCCGAGTCGATACACGATGGAAACGCGCCTGTGTCTTTCTTTCGCGCCCAGAAGCTACACGCGGACGCGCGATCCATTTTTCAGCGATGGAACTTCCGGCGAAACGATTCGCGGTCATCCACCAAACCGTACGTCGCAATTAACTGGCAGAGAATTTTTTTAAATGACTCGATACCGAGAATGTGAGGGAGGTTAAGGAGAGCTTTGAAACCGATCAGTGTAAGTCAGCTTTTCATTAAAAATCATTGATCGAGAAACGACACGATCCACGTCCTTCCACCTTCTCTTCTCACCTTCCTTTGTCACATAGAATTCTCGGGGACACTGTCGAAGAAGACGCGTGGCCATCGTCGAACATCTTCGAAGGAAAGAAAGCAAATTTTCCTTGAAACATTCTCTGTAGGATAAGGAATAGTTCAGGAGATAATTGAACGTAGAGTTTCGAATAAGATGCTCTGTATATCTTCGTACGACTATTCGATGTCGAAAGAATCGGTAGTTACGATTCCAAAACAATGTCCGTGTCTGTTACGTAGAAGAAAATTGCAACGATCAGAAGCTGACAGACAAGCGGTAACGTTGGCTTCAAGCGGCGCGTTGGCATCGATCGAGCGCGACAACTATAAATTGAAACAGCGAAAAAGCGGAATTGCGTTCTGTCACGAAGACGTTGCGTCGGCACAGGTGCCGGTACACGTGTGCAACCGCTCTATTCGTTCGATCGATACCGGCCCGCCGCCACAAAGATATCAAAAGCTCGTCGAACGTGGTGCGATATAAATCAGCCGCGGCGCTATGCACTTGAGCTGCGTTCCAATAGGAAACACGCGACCATCCGCGTCGAGACGCTCCCCTCTGTACGTCGCGTCGTACAGACGTCGAACAACTTTACACACCTTATCAATTATTCTGACGGGACGACGTGTACGCGATTCCACTGCAAATGCGATTTCGTTGCACGGCAAATTAGGATGTTTCATTGCAACGAGTTAAGTGTAATCTAAAGCTTTCTCTGTTTGCACGGTTGTTATATGAACGACCATATGTTAAATTACACGGCTGTAACGACGCTGGCAAGTGGATACTTAGAGACTCGCGTCGATTATCGCGCTGACTGATTTGCTTCAAGTGCATCGTAGTAATTTAGGTGGAGCAAATTGAGGATTTAGATACGAGTAACTTTACAACTACAAAAACGATAGTTTTTAGATTCTTTAGTTTTGCAATTAAGCTACGCTACGAGTACGCAAGTACTTTCGCCGTGATTGATGCTCTTTTTTTGTTGAGATGGAAGCGTGATTCTTTTATTTGTATTTTCATCGTATATCGTTCTAATTGTAATTATCTACGGTGTATTTAGGGTTTGTTCTTTTCCTGTTTTCTTTTTTTCTTGTCATTTCTTTTCACGCAGATGAACAATACTGAATTGCCAATTAATAGTAACCATACGGTTTATGCGGTGCAGTTTACAATGCGTGTAATTAAAGTCCAATAATCAGTACGTAGTAAAGTAGGTGGAAAGAGTTAACGACGTCATTAAAATTAAATTGATAAGGAAAATGATTATTAACCTCGGAATGATGCAGTTTACGATATATAAAATAAACTCTCTCTCTCTCTCTCTTTCTCTCTCTCTCTCTCTCTTTCTCTCTCTCTCTCTCTCTCTTTCTCTCTCTCTCTCTCTCTCTTTCTCTCTCTCTCGCTCTCTCTGAGAGGTAATCTATTTACCGTTAATAAAACTCCGATATCGACTGAATGTACAATATACAATATCTTTTTTTTATTTCTAAGGATAGGAGAAAATTAAATTCGTTATAGATAGAATATTTCGATGATAATGGAATCGAGTTTGGGGGAATAGATTTTGTAGCGAAAAGCAATCAAACTTGACCGGTTCGATGTTGTTGCTGAATAACAGACAGGGTTTTGCGTTTGATCAATAAGGAGGTTCCAACGAGAATTTCGTTATCACGGCCAAGCAAAGATCCGTGGAAACTACAAGCGAAGAGGAGGGTATTTCGATACGAGCGATGATCTTATCGAAGGAACTTTTAATGACTCATAGAATACTATAACGTTTGCTGAAACGTTCATCGAGGTCATGTATAAGATATCGAAACGTACGAAACGCTTGCAAACTAAATTCACGGAATCGGTTTCATTTATTACGGAAACATTGAAACGTACAATCGATTGGAATTCTGTATGTTAATTGTTAATTCGTTTCGTTCGACGTGGAATTAATAAATCTTGGTATGGTAAGAAAGGTAATATTCTATTCTTACGACAAGGAATAATCTAGATAAATTTTACAAAGTAGAAACCACAGGAGATAGAATCAAAATGAAGTAAGAAATGTCGTAAATATAAGAAATTGGAAAGATGATGATATAGTTAGATTAAAAAAAAAAAAAAATTGAATGCAAAAGAAGAATTACAAAGTAGAGAAGTTTCTTAACTTAGATTAATTATTCTTTTTAAAATGAATAAATGTTCATTGTTAATGAAAAAGGTGGACGTTTATAAGAGGAAAGTGGGAACGGAAAATCCAGAGGAAGTACTTTCCTTTCCTCTATTATTAATGTTCTTTGATGATCTTACCGTCTTTGTGCTCGTTTGAAGTACCTCTCTGTGGCTTATAAAGAATAGGTCGCGTCTTTTTGTTTACAGAAGGAAGTGACCTTTACACAGGAAGAACTCCACCTACGGGGAATTCATTATCGACACGATACGTGTAGATTATGCAACTTGTATCGCTTTCATAAGAACTTTACGCTTTTAAAAATAATAATCTCGCACAGCTTAATGTCGGCGAAGAAATTTATATTCCATATGCAGATACTCTAAATACAAATTATACATATAGAACAGAAATTAACTTCACAACCGTTACGTAAATCAAAATGTCACGTTTCTAATTATTTTCAGCACTGTGTAATTATAAAAATCGCAAGAATTTCCTAGATCTTCTCTGTGATCGCGAAGAAACAACATCGACCAGCAAAACGATATAAACCAAGACACAAAGAGCAACTTAAAGCGAAATTAAAAATGAAGAATTCACTCCGAGAACGAATCTATCGAACCTGATATGTAGTATTTTGAAAGTAATTCGTTAAAAACGTGCAACGAACGATCGCACGAATCGATTTCCAAGCCCTACGCGCCAACAATTCGATATGAAATCGCAATCGTGCCTCGATCGAGCCAGACATTCCCCCGGTTTCCAAACGATTTAATCCAAAATCAATGGTAATTCGCAATCCACGGATTTCAGCTGGCAGGTAGAAAGATCATCCTAGCGGGTATCCTAGGTGAAATAATTAGCGGTCTTCTGCCATCAACCCATCCCCTCGTGGTTCCTCTCTTTTCCCTCTTTACACCCCTGGCTCACACACACCCTCCTTCCTCGTTCTACCTCATACCTACCCTCGTCGGCCCTGGTTCTCTCCTCCCTCTCCTTTCGTCGACCTAATGCAATTTAGCTTCGACGAAACGGAGGGGGTTACGAAGAGGGGTGCGTTGTTGGCGGCAGTGGCGGCGGCGGCAGAGGTGTCGGTGCACGCCATCTTGAATTCGCGAACAATGTGTCGGCTCCAAAGGTTCCAACCGGCAGAAAACGAAGACGAACCTGCCCACGAATATCGATCGGTCGCGGCACGAATAAAATGCTAATTCTTCTCTCCACCCTCTGCGTCTCTTTTCTCTCTTCCTGCTTCTCGTTCATCTCGTTTCTTCGTTTCCATTCTCCGCCTTCCTTTTTCATCTGTACGTTCGTCGCGAAATTGGGTAACGTGAAACGGAAATTCAGTATTCGTTGGGAAAAATGAAATAAAAACACGGGGAGGAAACCGATTGTAATTCCAATTTTACGTTTTACAAATTTCTTCATTTCATATTGCTAGTAGAGTAGTTCCAATTTAATGAAATATAAACGTATAATAAATAAATATTCTATAAGACGAATAAATATAATACAGATATAGTAGAAATGGATATTCCGTAATAAAATTGTATAATAAATAGTAGTACATTCTAAGCTAAATTTCGAAAATAATATTTGTAGCATCATAGATTTTCGCTCTTCAATTTAATTTCTTCTTACTATCGTTCCATCTGCCTTTTATCTCATCTTTCGTCTCCTCCTCCCTCTACCGTTTCTTCGTTAAGGTTTTGCAATGAACAATATTGAACAGATATGAATATTCGATACAGTTTAAAAATACATTCTATCTATATTTTAAAGCATAGAAAACAGTTAATTTCGGAGTAAGCAAAGAGACGAAAACGGTGAAAAGCCGCTGGCAGATCATTGCCACGGCCAGTTTCCTACCGCGTTGTTGACGTACCTACACAAACGGAAAGTGTGAAAAAGAGGGAAAAGGAAAGAGGAAGCGATCGGGGTGAACGAAGAGCTTCAAAGGAATGGCAAAGCTCGAGGGGGTAGGACGTTCGCGAAGCTGACAATTCTTCCTGTGGTAGATGCCTGCGTGAACGAAAATGCTAGTTAGCATTTACAAGTATCGCGAATGCTGTGGAATCGATGTGCAATCAGTTTCAGTCGTTTTTAGTCGAATCGAGAATACAGAATTTCCTAAAATTCCTCGATTATCTACCTTTGTTATTACTTAACATCCTTAAAAAAAAAAAAAAAAAAATGATTAGTATCGAAAGGAAGAAGCACGTTCTTATGAATTTTACGAATCATTTTATTGTGCACGATTGATTGATTAAAGAAAGAAATTAAAGTTATTATGATGGAAAGAGGCTGAATGGATGATTAAGAAGGAGGAATTAATAATTGAACGCTGAGTAGAGGAAAAAAAGGCAGGAATTTCGAGGGATTGATGAATAAGAACGAACCAGTTGGCAGCATGCCCGCCGTGAACTGGATCATTAGTGCAAGTCGGAAGAATAGTATGGAATGAAATCGTGATTCAGTGCATAAGTATGTCTGATGAGAGGATTTTGCAATCGTCCCATACATAAAGATCGAAAGATTTATGCGCTTCATGCACGGTCCTACCGAAACGCTTACCATCGCACTATGCGCATTTTAATTACTAAACACGAAGTTAATATATTCACCGTTTAAGTGAATATCATATTCTGACAGATCGGCCGAAGGACCTCTAAACGTAAATATTATTTTCCCATTGGTTTAACAAACATCGATTTAGCTAAATTAAATTTTTTAAAATTTGGTTTTAGCCGAAAGACTCTAAAATAATTATTGTCTTCAGGTTAAATCCTTACTATTAAAAAAAACTACTGCACATATCCTTATTTTCCAGCGAAACATTTTTTTTTTTTTTCATTTTCATAGTATCAAATCTTCGTAGCCAGTATTATTAAATAATACGAAATTCGATAGACTGGAATCTAATATTAATTAGTATGTTAATCCTGTAATAAACGACATGTAAATACTTGTTATAGACGCTATATTGTACTTCGTATGTCTCGGTGTGGAGTGTTCTAAATAACTCATCGACAATTCTTGAACCTAACAACAAATTAAGCAACCGTTGACACGGATAAAGTTCACTATCACTTCACGATTACTCGTACAGTTTCAAGAATTTAAAAAGCAAAATTACTCTTTATTCGCCTTAATCCCCCTTTATAGACCGAGTACCGATTACCTTTTCACCATATTTACTACCTCATCAGAACGACAAGAAGTGTAATTTCCGAAACGAAGGAATATTACGAAGACCGCGTTCGTATAAACGTTCAAATAATCAAGCGAGCCCCGGTGTTTCCATTAGGCACTCTACATTATCCAAAACGCGATGTTATTTACGAGCGTTTCTTCTGGCGAGAAGGGGCCATTAAGTATTGCGAGGCTGGCCACGGCGTAATGGAACCCGTGGCGAACTCTTGCCTATAATTTTCGTGATTAGGATAATTAAGTTCCGCGCCGTGCGAAATAATCGAGTCAGAACGAACGGTGACATTATTTATGACCGGTCTGTGCGAACTTCCCGCCCTCCTTCGAATTTCTACGCCAGATAACCGCCATCATTCTCTCTTCTTCTCTTTTACCGTTTCCTCTTTATCATTTTCGATCCAGTTATCCAGTCGCGATTCTTCTGCCTCGATACCAAACAACGTATTTACGATTAACGAGATTTTAATTAATATTTGACGAGCTGGTGTTTACGTGTCTTCGATCATTGTCGAAGATTTTGCACGTCAGCCTCGGTTAATGTGTACACTATGGGTGACAAGTATACAGGATACTTGCTTATTTTTTGACAAGATGCATTTTGATTATCAGATTACCACTAGCATTGGTTGATTATCGAATTAATAAATCGAGATACAATGACCTTTGCTGCTTCATAATTTCTATAGTTACGTGTAATACGTAGAATAATTGCGATGCGTGTAAATGTTTAAAAACCAATATGAAGTAATGAAAGTAATATTTATAGAAGACTGTTTCACCTATCGAGTATCATTATCATTTAATAATTAATGCACTAATTTAACTAACGCACTATATGTCATAAATGCTATGTGCGTTCCGAGAAAGTTGCGCGATTTTGCACTTTTCAATTTCCAAGAAACGTATAAAAATGCGCTGTCCAGTCGTAAACGATAGTGTATTTATATCAAGCAATTCTATTTTAAAGTCGTTTCTTAAGAGTCGTTTACTCGCGTTCTGTTGCGTCATTTTTATGTAACAGTAATTATACGTACAGAATAACCAAAGTACGAGAGAAGTATAAAAAATTGAACGACACGAGGATCGAGTGTCTTTTAGATTTTTACAATACTGCTACATGTAGCTGGAAGATACTTTTCTCCGTTGCTTTTATTACGTTGATTTCATTTTTAATGGAATTGTATGCAGATATATTGTATGGTAATTGGATCAAAGTTTAATGGTAGATTTCACAAGACTGTAATTGTATCTTGGGGCTTGACTGTTATTATTATTGTTAATTAAGCAAGGAACATAGAAGAAATAATTGGGCCACGATTTCCGTTCTGGGTCTTGAGTGGGCCTTTCTCTTGTCTAATCTAGACTCGTAGATAAGATAGTACTACCCACGTATTTTCCACTAAACGAGTCGATAAGAGTTATTATTCAAACGCGATGAAAAATTCCTTGCGTTTAACGAAAATCAACGACAACTCGGCAAAGAGATTTTATTTTTATCTTTAACTTAAAATGAAACATTCTAACGATTAGATAAAAGATAAACATTTACAAATGAAAAAAATGTCAAATATTCAAGAATCCATGATGCTGTTGGTGAAAGGCCGGGTGACCTTGACATCTGGAAATCATCTCACCCTGCAAGTCAAAGTTTCACTCGCAACAAACGCACCTCAGGAGATAAATTAACCCGAAACTGTGACGGTAAATTTAATAGCGACCGTCTGTAGCGAATCTCGGCCATTAGTCGAGTTTCTCGAGGTTTCCACCTAAAGAAGATTCCGGGAACGACGATGATCGATGCGACATTACGACGATTCCTCTCTCGGTTATCAGAAGTTAAACCGTGCTACGAATAAATATTTATCGTGTGATAGCAACGGGGAAAAAAAGATGCTATATATATATGTATATCTGTGTGCTGCGCTTAGATTATTACATAAATCTCGTTTGTCCCGTGAGACAGGTAATTTAAAAAAAAAAATATTACCTGATCGAGTATCACCGTTTTACGGGCCATTCGTCACGTTTTTATTCTTTTTTTTTATGGATACAAATGTTTATTTTATCGTGAAATCGGATTTTTCTTATTAATCGAATAACAGCGAATGGATCCTCTTCGAAGTTCAACGATAGCTTTCTCTTCGTAAATTATTCGCGGGTAGTTACGTTTTATTTTCTTGCAACGTTTTCTCGAAAACGAAGTAGCATCACATGAAATGCATAATGGCAAGAAAGGAACACCGAATGATGTACACTGAAAAGAAACTGTGTATTATATCCTAATATCTTCTCTTAAGTTAAAGTAATTTAGAGATTTAAGTCAAAACATATGACTCCGGTCAAATTAGCCTGAAAAAAGATCAAATCCGACATTAAATGGTATTTGAAATCTTTTTGCACGAACTTATAGAAACCATGTTCAGGAACACATCTTATATATTTGCCATTCGAAATTTCTTGCACGGAATTTGTAAGCAATTTCCAAAGTTGTCGATGATAGTTTTTTCATATAATAACAAACCCAATAATCTGATTATAAAAAATTTAGAATAAAAGTTGTAGGTATTAAAAATATCTATTTAAAGATGACACGTTATACGATAAAATTGTTTAATTCGTTGAATTAAAATTAGACCACAACATTTTGGCTGTCTATATAAGCATTAATTCTACTGCATCCTTCGAGTCATTTTCAATCCAATCGTGTTTCTCAACAAATTTCCTATATTCAAAGACGAAATACGAGGATCCCTGTTAATCTGTGTAATTTTCTATTCACATTTTATACACAAACTTTTCAAAACGTTAATGACTTTTTCGTTTATTGAAACTAAAGTCAGATTGAAACACAAAAATTCGTGGATCGAAACAGATACTATCGCAATCTCTTTAACCAACCAAAAAGGAAAAAAAGCCAATCGCGCCATAAAATAGACTGCAAATTATCCAACCACAGTAGATTGCGCTATACAAACAAACTCTGGCTAAAAAATACAAGAAAAAGTATTCCAACGATCTCGAGAGGATAATTGAATGTTCGTCCGAGAGGAGGTTGATAATTAACGCTCAATCTTCCTGGGGCTGTCCATCGAATCGTTACTCGTAATGGCTCACGATTAATCGATCGCTTGGGGCCCACGCGACTCGACGACGAAAATTAAACGAAAAATCGATTGCCCTTCGTAAACGCGGCTCGATTAGATAGGTTTCTCGAGCATGTTTCGGAGTATCGAAGTCGTTTCGTGGCTTGGTTGCCGCGTGAAACGTGAAGAAACGCACGTGTGTCGCCGATAACCGATCACAATCGAGAAAGATCATGTAATTTCAAGTTATACGATCACGATGAATCATACCAAACGTACTGTGGACGTTCCACTTTGGTTGGATCGCTGACAAGAGAGAACGATTGCACTTGCGCGAGTACTTTCGTTTTGCCGGGATCACATGTGTAAATAATGTGATAGGATGGAGAATAGCAGAAGAAGGAAATTTCAAATGTCGTATTCCAAAAATTTTTGTATATTAAATTAGAGAGTTAGCGGAACAGCTAAAGTGAAAGGAACAAAGTAACGATAATGTTTCAGATGGATAATATGGAGTTTATTGGAACGGTGATGGTATATATGTCGGAGATGAAAGGAAAACCGGAGCCTTCCCTTTACAATTTTGAGGAAGCCGTCTAATGCTTCAGCCTAGATTTTATCATAACTGTAATTAAGCAATTGTCATTTGTAATTGTTTGATATTTGTGAAAGCGAAAGTGGGTTCGAGGTGACAACTGGTCGCTGAACGTAGCCACGGTCACGGGATAAACGTTTTGCCTGACGAAAGTGTGGATCGGTTGTATTGTTCTCCCTAGAAATCACATAGAATTGTACTTTAGAGATGTCGATATAATGGGACACACGTTGTATTAGGAATCAATCTCCAGACAGAAACTGCCTAGTAACAGCGTTTGGATCTTTCTCGATGTTTCCAAAGTGTATACAACAAACTTTTGACAGAAATTGCCTAGCAACAACGATTGGAACCTTCTCGATGTCTCCAGCGAGCATATAACAAACAAATGCAGTCGTATAGCGAAAAAGATTTTCATCAGATATTCATTCGTGTGATCGCCTTGGAAAGTGATACATCGAGCAATTTACCGAGCGTCTCAGCAATCGTATTTTTGTGTTTAAAATTATTCTACGCATAGTAAAGAGTTATCCCGTTGACCGTGGATTCGTTTGAACCCCGGAACATTGTTAATAGCGTTAATTAAATTCATTATTCGTAAAACCTATCAATCGTTAATCTCATTATTCGTTAAATTTATTATTCGTAAGACATATTATTCGTTCTTCTTATTGTTCGTTAAACTTATTATTCTTTAATCTAATTATTAGTTAAACTTATCGTTTGTTAATCTTATCATTTATTAAACTCATTATTCATAATATTTTGTAAAATCTTGTTTACTCGCGTAAATATATTCTCTGTTTCGTAAATCAATGGCTAATTCAAACGAAGAATCATTACGCGCCTTAAATCCTAATGATAACCCGACATATATATAGGCACTGTCATGTTAATTGTAAGAAATCCACCTTTTCTTTATTGACGATTTAAAACTTTGATGGAATGTACTTACTTATACATAAATACTGTATAGTGGATCTTTATTTTCCAATGAAGCGCTTTTTACCAGGTTCTATATATATATCTCATTTTTGTACTATTAAATGTTTGCAATATTATTGTTTATATGCAATATCAAACGTAAAATAATTGAAAATAAAATACCTCTAGAGCACCTTTCGGCGACCTTATTTCAGAAATCACAGAGATCACGATCTTTTTGTTATTTGAAAGCGATTAATGTCTGTGGTTTGAGGTCATTCCAGGATGATCTTGAACAATCGGTAAATTCTTGATGACTGAAAACTTTCGAAACAGTGCAGAATATTTGAAACATGACTGTAATCGCGACTTAGTACCTTGCAACGCACTGATTCATACTTCTGATCTCATAGTTCAACCGTTTATTTTACGTTTTATGCTACAGCTGATGTAACCGAGGAACATCGCCAAATTCCGTCATCAGTTCAGAGAAGATCGTGTTGCGATAACTAGTAATAAAATTAATCTCTTTTTCAATATCTGTTAAAACCTCACATTTGGAAAAGATAACAGTTCGAGAACACCTTTTGCCCGATGTTTCCACAATCTCGTCGAACACTCCACATTGGCAGAGTCCCAAGAGCAACAAGCAACATTCACCCCCGAATGCACAATCAAAAACACCAGTATTTTCATTTCATCCCCTCATCGGCAGCCCCGTTATCGCTGTTGCTTCATGCATCCCTCTGCATCGTCAAGTAGCCATCCTCTCCATAGCATTGAGATGTTAACGCATCTCATGGGTGTTCCACGATCATTTACAGAAATTAATCTTACATGGGACGAAGAAAACGATAGAAATTTAACACGGATATTGAAGGTTCTAATTGTTATATTATATGTAATATTAATGAATATTAATGAAAATTTGTACTGTGTAAATAGTGAAATATATAAATTACAGATATGGAGAATCTATTATTATTTCTGAAATAAAACGTTTAAACAGTAAAATTTTTCGTTAGAATTTAGCAAGTTTCACAGATGTTGCCATATTCGTATGAGATAACTGTTGTATAATCTAAGTATGATACAAAGAAGTAGGTTCTAAATAAGACTGAAAGACTAATAGATAAGTAAGGAGAAAAGGGAAAAAACAGCTTTACTATTCTAAAATTGAACTAGAATTCGTAAGAAGATAGGCTGTTAAGGAACGTGCTAAAATTTAGTCGAGAAGTATACTTAAGCACGAAACGCAGTGTCAAGGACACCGACAGTCGAAGGATGAGCTTCGAAAGCCAGACCGCGATTACGTCGAGTGGCAGAAGCGATTTGGCAAATGCGGAAGCACGGAGCCACAGAAGGGCGTCTCGGTTTCCTTGAAAGGAGCGCGCCGTGGACAGGGAAGCTTCCGGAGAGGTCAGAAGGGCGTTATTCAGAGGCGGCAACGCGGCCAGCAACAAGTTGCAGCGACGTTAATAAACGAACCCTCCAGCCAGCGTTTCAAATATCCGTATCTATCGTGAGCCACGCTTTTCGAATTCGAATTCGAACTGCGATTAGTTGCTTCGTTCTACTCCATCGTAGCTTTAACCTTCTACCTCATTTCGAACTTACTAGCCTGATAACGTAAATTATTATATAATCGGGAAAAAAATAATTCCTCACGCAAAAAGATAATCAATAGTTCAAAGCAACGTTTGTTCATTCGAAGTTTGGAAAGTTTCAGAGAAAATCGAGTGTACATGGATTAATTCTATCAACAATTATAGAACAGCTTGTAAGTTAACGTGATGTTGTTTAAATCTTTTTTCTCGTTTTGAGAAAATATGCAAGGAAACGTTGTTGAAGAGACCAATAGAGCGTCGGGAAATCGCAACGCGAATCGATGAGGCGTGGAAGGGGAACGCAGGAAAGTTACACAGCTAATTGAGTGTTATGGCACACGATCGCTGATGCAAGCGAGTCGCCTTGACGAGCTGGAACAATTAAAATATCGATGTCGTGAAAGGGAGAGGTCTCTCGCCCTGGTCGCTTTTTATTTGCTCACGCCGCGCCACGGCGGCCAGCGGCCTGATTCACCGGTTAACCGGTCGCGGTATACACGAGCTTTGGTCCAACTTTTATTCCTCTTCTTTTTTCAACGTGTAGCCATACGTGTATGCACAGTGTCGAGAATATTGAATTTTAATTAGAAGAAATCTATAGAAATTCTTTCTAATCTTTTGAATTCTATAAGTAAAGAATTTGTTATGTAAAATGTCTCTGTTAATCAGACATGACAAGTTAACTCGGCATTAGTTTACTAATCTCTTTCTTTATTTATAAATACTTTTTACATATTACAAATTATATGTATCGCGTGAGAATTGAAACCGATATTGGTTCATCTTTGTTAATTTGAAGATTTAACAGGTGTAAAAAAGCTTTTTCAACATAAAATAGCCTAGCGTGTTTTTAAAGGAAATAGGAGTTTCTAGTTAACAGATTCATTAATTACGAACAGAGTAAAAAATGTATCCGTTCTAGAACTGATGGGGAAAAGAAAAATAGACGAACCCAAAGTACAGAAGATAAAATAAAAAGCGAAAAGATGAAAAGCTCGGACGAGACAAAAGGTGTCTAAAGGCTGGGATCAAAAAATTGTATGCTTTCGTAGTGATACGAGCAATCGACCGTAACCATCGAAAAGAATTCGAATCGAAAGTGGTGGCTTTTGTCGCGAGGATTGCTATGGCTACCTGCTGGTGGTCGTCGTGGCGTCTGCAACGACGATGCCAACGACAGAGATGGAAAAACCGTAGCAATGACGAAGGCAGAGAGAATCCTAAGTGGTGGTGACTGCACAGGTGGGGGAACGAAAGGGGTTGGAGGTTCAAGGGGGCTACCTGACTCTACCAGGGATATGTATCGGAAGAAACAAAAAGTGGGAGGCGGGGGTGGAACAGTAGCGATAGCTAGCGATGGAATTAATTCCATTGGCAGTTAAACATATTTTTCTTTATGAAAAGAAGTTGAAATTAGATTAAGGAACTTGTAAGTAGTTACAACTTAAGTGAAAAAAAATATAAAAATGTTTGGTGCATTAACTAGATACTCGATCTTTAATAATCTCATACACTGTATAGTTAGATATTAATTAAGATGATTTGTATGCTGTATATTTTAAATATTAATATTACAAGCCTGTCGAGTAATGTAATAACACTTGAAGTCGACCTACGATTTCCATGTTATCTTTCAGTTTTACCGAGTTTTAAGATAGATGACATGCCTAAGGGGGGAAGGTTCTTTTTCTTATCTATTCCTCGGTGTTCGTCATCATTTTTCTGAGTCCCCCAGCTCTTTCAAATTTTTCGAATGCTTTTCTCAACCATATAGTACGCTATTCTGATACTGTATACATATTATTAAACCTTGATTTAATTAGCCACCTTTCAAAGCGATAGAGACTATTACAATGATTTTCCTACACGCCACGCAGTATGGGGTATTTATTCCAAGGTTTCAACAGAAGAAAGTGTGAGATCTATGTGTAAAAACGAGAATAGGATATCATGGAGAGAAGTACTGCATAGTACTTCCTGTACTTTAATGGAAAAGCGAGGGGCTTCCACGGTAGCGTATCGATACAGTTTGCGAGGGTATCGTTTCCATCGCTAGAGTTCTCCACGTTGGTGTACGATTGGTAGGACTCCGTATGGGGACCAAGTAGGGGAGACAGAAGCAACGAAAGAGGCGGGGGGCAGAGAAAAGTGGGAGGAAGAGAGAGAGACGTATAGAAACGCGTAGGAGAATCAACTCGGGTTAGGGAGAAGGGAATACAGGAGGAGAAACGAAACGAAGACAAAACGAGACGAAAACGAAGGAAAACAGTGATGAAGGGGGAGATGTTGGGGGGGCTTAGGAGGGAAGAAAAGAGGAATGGAAATACGAAGAGAGAAAGAGGGAGGAAGCGCGAAAGCGGAGCGACACGGAAAGGCACGAACGGTTCCGAGCGACGAGTGACGAGTTGGAACACTGAAACAGCGCGGAGGCGCGCACTTGACGCGCTGCTATAGCCTGACTTCGAACGACAGTATGAGCCAACGAACGTTACCTCAATACATCGATCTCTATCTCTTGTTTACCGTTTATTTTTTGCAGAAAAAATATCACAACAGGGAAATGATATCGAAAGCGAAACGAATACGAGGAATAGATAAAACGAAAGGATCTCCAAAAACTAAAATAGATCTGTAGATCGATCGATGGATCGAGTGAGAAACAGAAGGGGCAACGTATGGCGAAAAAGAGCGGCAATTTTAAAAGCAGTAGAAGCTAAACAAGTTCCCAAGAGACAGGATCGCGTCGCACTCTCGAAAACTACGGGGAGATCAGGCTGTCACCGTGACGCTCTCTTGCTTGCTACCTTCCTTCATCCTCGTGGTTCCGGGGTGTGGCGTGTGCAAACGGGCCGCGTATCACGCTCGTGATAACTGCCACCCAACGTTGTACGTGCTTTTAATAGCCAGCGACAGGCTGTTACCAATGTTATGACACCGCGGGACCAGTGTCGAGTTCACGTAGCCGGTGTCGCCGGCCGCCGGAATTCGTGATAGCGCGCCCACGATTAGAGCGAAAAGGATAACCTCTCCCGTCGAAGGAAAGAAAAAGAACACCGTAAAAGGGGAAGGACAGCGACACGAGAACAAGAAAGAGACAACCGGCCAAAGGGGGAATAAAGGGGGGAACAGGGAGAGTATACTACTTTATATGTATAAACGTCTACACAGACTGCGCATACACGTACTTACGAAGCACACAGAGCAGTGCACTGTTGGTGGGGGTTGAGTGGGGGGGTGCGAGGGAGGCGAGGGAGAAGAAGCCAGAGACCGCGGCGAAGAGAAGAGGAGGGGAGAGCATCAGAGGGGGAGGGGGAGGCGCGAGTGAGAAGGAACGAGGGACAGCAGGGAGGGAGAATAGGCGAGGAGGGCTGCAGAGGGCGGAGAAGCGTCCCACGGGAGTTTTTCGGCGGATCGCTGCGCGTCTAGTGTGATCTCTCGCGAGTAGTGGACTCGATCGATCTTATTGACGGTAGCGAGCAAGCGGAGCGGAGCAGTCAGTGCACGGTGAGAGCTCCGTTCGGAGGATCGCACACGAGACTCTCTCTATCTTTCTTTTCCTCTCTCCCACTCTGCTGCTGTCTCCTTCCCTATCGGCTCTTTCTCTGTGTGTCGTGCATGTTGCACGGTGTGTTCACGGTTGTTGCACGAGCGAGAAGCATTCGCCGGGAAGCCGAGCCGCGCGATTACACGCGATAAATACGCCTCCGCTAGAGACTCGCGCAGTGATTCTTCGAGATTGAAATTCCGGTGTCGCGACGCGTGTTGCTTCTTTTTTCTTCTTTTCGTGTACAAAAAAAAACAATCCTTTTCTTCGAGTGATTCAGTGTTGGCTCACTGTGTTGTCTCTTTATTGTGCGTGAAGAGAATCGGAGCGACGACGTGATAGGAAAAGAGAAGAGATTTCGAAGTGGAATTTATGGTAAAGAACGCAGTTGCAGACGTGGTCCACAGGAAGACGCAGAGTGAGTTTCCCGCTCTTTATATTGGAGGAACCGTGTGTCCAGTCGATTCTCAAGTCCCGCGGAGATCGTTGCAAACTTCGCGAACCGGTATACTCGCGAACGTACTACGTATTTTGTATGGTTTCAATTGAAGTCCTTGGACCCTCAAGGCAACCTAGAGAGATTGCAGACAAGCGATAAACCTTTATGGACGCATGCATAGTGCACGATGCTTTTTCTTGATCATATTATACCAACGCTTCGGTACATTGTGATCGATCGAAAGCAAAACTAATTCCCTTCAATTTTTCAATTTAATTAATCGAACGACTTCACGGCTTAGCCTTAGAAAGTGTACTACTTTACATATTAAATCGTATTATATAGAATGTGCTATTATTAAATTTTATCAGTTACGAAAGGCTAAAAATACGTATTTTTAATGTCGAAGGACTTAAAGAATAATTATTCTTTAAGTTAACCGTTCTGAATTCTTCGTAATTTTATTACGCCGTGAAAGGTTTCAACGTCTTTTATCTTTTCCATCTTTTCTGTCGTTCTTTTCTATCGCTTCCATCGAAGGAAACCTCATGCGCGCGCTTTCAACTACCACAGACATTCAACGCTGCGAAGGTAAAATATTAAAAATACCAAATCTTCCTCATTCTATTGACAGTTTGTTTTTAGAGCACGATTAAAACCAACTGTCACAGTTTAAACGAGTTTTCGTCAGCCAATCTTCGAGTTTAATCGTCTCTGACGCACACTATCGTGAGCCCGCGAAAAAAGCAGCATACAACAAACCTAAACGATCCATCAGCGTATACGATGTTCCGAACATCCCGTTGGTCCTCCGTGAAACGCATGTTCGTATATGTTACGAAGACAGTAAAATTATACAGGGTGCTCCAATATTTTTTCCAACTACAATTCTTTAGTGTGTTTTATCTGATCGTTTTAGTTTCGAAAATTATCAGATCTAGAACCATTACACTTTTATGTATGAAAAATATTGAAATAAAAAGTATATTGAACCTGAATTAGAACGCATGATGAAAATGAGACTAAGGATTTTCTTAATGGTTCGTTCAAATGAAATCATTGAAAGGAAAAATATATCAAGCGAAAATTAAAACGGACAATGAATATAATAATACAGAATAATACACATCAAAGAATTCTTTGTCGACTCATTAAGCTGATGCAAAATCGAAGTGAATTTCATATAATAAAATAAGTCTCTTATTACTATCAGCCGTATATCTATTGCCAGGAACAGTGAACACACTGTAATGGAGTATTAATAGCTAGTGATTATGTTGATCGAAAATATATTCTCGTCTTCTACCATTGTAACCGTAATTTTTATTCTAACTGTTAACAAAGCTTCGATCTACTTATATAACATTCCTTTTTTTATTTGTTCTTGTACAACATATTAACATAGTTTGATCAGAGAAGAACACCTCTTGCAAACAACCGCCAAGTGGTAGACGTTCGTTCGGTGGAGATTCGTCCAACTCTTTTCTCTCGTTTCTTCCTTCTCTTTCCCCGTTTTTTCTCTCAAGGACCAACGCGAAGCACGAAAAAGCGAGTCCACAAAGCACGCGTGTGTTACTGTTACGCAATCATTCGTCTATCATGTACTGGTGGAATTCAGGTCAAGCGTTGTGTGTCCTATGCGCTAGCTATTCGTCGGAGACATCGAGCTTCGAGGCATCGATTCTTCCTTCGTGACTTTGGAACCGATCACGTGGAATCCGATGGAAAAAAAGGGCAACGAGATTAGAAACTAATCCTGTTAGCTGTAAAATAAATAACGATACCTATCAGCCAGTGCTCGTGAACCGTCATCAAAGCATAAGATAGTCATCTCGAGATGCAAGGATCATTTATTCATCGCGTAATAAATTCAAGACAACGTAACGGAAGGCTAAAGGCAATTTTTTTATATGAATAACTTTAGAAGATAGAGACTTGTGATCGGTTATAAAAGACGTGGAAATTATTCTTCAAGATTTTGTTTCTAAGTTTTTGTGAATTTGGTAGCTGAATCTTCTGGGTTAGGTTAGAGAAAAATTAAGCAAAATCTATCTTTCTCTGTTTTAATTTGTGATTCCTTGCGAGTGAACACTCGGAAATTGACTGTTATTTTATCAGGAAATTATGATCGGAAAAAGACAGGAATTGATTCTTAGGGTTTTTTAAATTTTCCATGAATTTAGATTAGGTCCAAGAGAAATTAAATTTAATCTTGATCCTTTGTATTTTACAACCATCGTTATAGCACATACACATTGATAATTTAGTTCTGTCTTTAACGATAGAGGAATGGATAAGAAAAGAAGACTGCTGTATAAATAAATATTCAGACATTTATAGGTCTTCCCTTCTCAAAACGAAACTTTTGATTTAAAAAAAAGAGCTGCAGAAACTGCAAATTGGCGATATCGTAAAACTCGTTAGAGTGCAAATGGTCAGCATACCATATAGGTGATTGTTTTACGCGAGTGGAATTTGCAATCGGTCGTGAATAAATGCTGGAATCAATTCGAGGAGCCCGTTTGTCACAAAGAGAACATTCCAATCACCTTTACCTTTTACAATGAGACTATCAGGTTAGTTAAAACAACCACAAAAATTATCAATTTTATAATAATATATTTTTTGACATTTGTATGACCTTTTGTAAGAAGATTAAAACCTTTTTTATTTATTTATTTATTTATTGATATTTACAATCAATTCTCGCATTGAGAATTTTCAGTAATTAAGATTGAAAACTTGACCCTCGTTTTGCATTATATATTTCGTCATATATCTTTCACTTTAACTATTTTGATTTCTACAACGTCTACGAGTCTCTACTTCGTATTTTAATCGTCAATAGTTCCAATGTAAATATAACACGTCACCGATTACCATATCGACCAATTTTCTTCCTTCTCAATCAATCGACCATATTGCAAAAAAGAAGCACTTGGATTTCGTACGAGTTTAGTCACCGAATCGTTTGGTTTAGAGATGGACGGAAGACAAGCCGTCGAGGTCGGAAGCGGTCATTGGCCACGCGTTTCGCCACGTGGGTTGACAGATTTTCATTCAACCTCCTCTTTCCTAGAAATAACCGGTTCGAATGAATGAAGCCGAGAATTCCACGGCCGAATCATGAACCGTGATCGTCTTTTGGGCGAGACACAAGCCTAAGAAGAGAGATTCTTCCGAACGATGGTCACGTTTACTGGAAAACATGGCACGCGACCATTCTCGAGTACAACTACGTTATACAAAAATTCTTAAGTTGAGTATATGACGTTTTTGTCATAAAAAGAAGTTCTGAAATTCTCAAGCATAGAATTCTTAAGTACGTGATAAGATGCAACTAGTAGTTGATCTTTTATCGACCAGAATGATGGTTGCTAAACGTATCGAGTTTCGTTATGTAGACGCAGTTGGAAAACATAAAGCGTTAAATGGTTAAGAAAGACGCGGGAACGGGTATCTCTGTGAATGGGAGTGAGTTATCAGGCTGTCAGAGTGATTGATGATAAGAGCTTATTACGGACATTTATCGCGATTCTGATAAGGGGAAGAAACGAGCGTAGCTCGTTAAACGTCGCTTACGGTACCCTTCGTTATTTGTCGCGATAACGATTGCCTATCCTTGGTGGTGCACGCAAATGTGATTTAATTGATGTCCCTTGAAATCGATATGGAATCGTTCTATATTTACTGACGACCTTTTTTTTTGTAACAGGATCCAGTTTTGCGTCTTGGAGAAAATAGAAAATTTTTAATGGACACAGTGTAAAACTTAAAGCGGGCTTCTTATCATGTTCGTTTTATTTTTAAGGCAACGTTTTGACTGTAAGTTTGATATAATTATAAGACTGTTTGACTGTTATAATAGATAGGTTTACATTCTTTCAGACAATTATAGCGATAGGTCCGAGGAATTTTTATTTGAAACCACTTGATCAGTAGAATTTCTAATTTAAGTTTAACTTCTAATTCGACTTGAAATATCCTCTCAAATTTCTACGCTTGTTCTCATTAATCAAATCTTTCATTTCAACTCCTTTGAATTCAAATAGTTTATTAATCTGGACGTGGTTCAACAGTGCTATACTTTTTTAGCTATCTCCTCATCTCCGCATAATGCGACCTAACTTAGGATTCAGATTAATCATCCCAACCATTCATTAAACTTCCATTTATCTCGTTTTTCCTTCCCATAATACCGACTCGTACATAACACGGCGGTTCATTAAGAAGCGTAATCAAATGGAACAAGAACACGAATGAAAATCTCGTTAATGAGAACTCCTGCAAAGGATCGGAAAAATGTAATCGATGATGTGTGTAGTAATGAGAACAGACGGTGGCTAATCAAAAGTAGGATTTATCAGTGGCAATAAACGGCCACGTGTTCGAGCACGTGGTGTGCCGTGCACGTTGTATAGCCCCCACGATTCGAGGGTAAATCGCGACCCTAACAACTGGCCTGGTATAAGTAGACGGCTCGGTCCAGGTGGTCTTTACCCCTGGGCCATTTTCGAAAAGGTCGAATCAGCCACGCAAGATCTAAACCCTCGTCCGCTTCTCTGATCGATGATTGATGTTTTAAAAGAACCATCATCATCGCCGTCATTTCTCCATCCGTAAAACGCATCCATCGTTTTTCTCTAAATCTTTTCTTTCTTCTTTTTCCTCTTTTTCTTATTACATTCGGGAGAAATGGTTTTCGTTTCTTCGTGAAGAATCCGTGAAGCGTATTCAAGCCGGCCGCGTTTAAACAGCGAATAAAAGAAGAAAATAGTTGGTAGTTACGTTTGTGGCTTATGCGTGTACCTGGACGGCTAAACTTCCGGCGGAATCGGTAATAAAAGAGGCGAGTATTGGTGGGAGTAATGATATAAAGCCACGTCGCTCGTATAACTCGCTCGTAAATTCTGTCCGTGGCCCGGATAGATACTGGGACAGGCACGTATGCACGATCCCGATGCTTCCGCGGGAATTACGATGACGTTTGAAACGAGTTTGTCTTTCAGACGGGGAATATCAGCTCGATATTGTCTTGAGGACGTTTCAAGGGTGGAAACACCATACAGTGCGAACTGATTTTCATCTTGTCAAACGCTATTTAAGAATTATTTCTTGGTTAGAAACTTTTTTATACAATTATACAAATTAATGTAGTATCGTGGACGAAAGGCCTAAGAAATATCGGGCGAACTATGAACAATGTCGCGAGAGCCGAGGCGTCATCGGGCCCATCAATGTGTCATCGGTCTTTTCAAGTGCATAGTTTCGTGGAAAAGACCTACGTGACCCTAGCCACGAGCGCCTGCAGAACACGTGTGCGGTGGGCCTAGGAAAAAGACAACAGAATGCGGCAACGGCCAGAGCGTTAGTCGAAAAGCAGAGAGTGCGAGTCGAGAAGCAGAGTGCGAGCTGAGCGGAGACAGAGGTTGCGAGTGGCGTTGCCGAGAGAGTGTGGATTGCGCTGTTTTCTGTGCGTTTGGCGTGAATAGTTCAGGTTGAACAACAATCGTCTTTTTCTGTCTGATTAACATCTCTATTGTCCACTCTTTGTAAACACATTATATCACGATATTACATTAATAGTTTGAGTTTTTGCAGATGCAAATGTAATATAACGTATTTTATGTAGTGATATGTTAAAGAGAGAAGATTCTTAAATTATAGCAATTTTATTGAGTTGCGTAATTGAACTAATTTTATAAAGAAAATTTTATCAATGCTAATAGTATCTTTTACACAACACACAGTCACAAGTTTGACAATAAGATAAGAAATTTTATAAATCACAAACAAGATAATTATTCTGCACGACTTAAAATTGTAAGAAATATTTATGTAGCAGAAACCAAACCTTTATTCTTCCTTTCTTCTTCTCTCACTCTCTTTCTCTTTCCTCTCTTCCTACGATATAGGAAATTTATGAGATTAAATAATATTAATCGTGTTATGAATGCTACATTAAATAATTGTCCAAAGATAAATCCAAATATATACGAGATCAGATAAGAACGTTAAATAACCTGATCGAAATAGAACGTCCAAGTTTCGCTTTCTGAGTCATGATCGACCTACGTGTGCCGATTTTATCTAACATCTGATATAATGGTTTCGCTTTTACTCTTTGGAATACGTTGATTAGTATTGGAGCAATGAGGTAAATGTTACATGACCAGTTACAAACTGTATCCTATGATAGTAAAACTTATCTTCCAGGTTGATATTTTTCTGTACAATCGATGCGATACATAATCCTGACACTGTTGAAACAGTAACATTCATAAATCTGTAAATTACGTAGCAAGAATTCTGTCTTTCCTTATTTCACAAACTTAGGATTGTAATTAGTCGGCATATCTACGATCGACAAGAAATTTCTAAATGTAGCAAAAGTAATAAATTTAACCTACATTCCTTAGATCATTGTAAGTCCGATTATGGCCTTGTATTCTTAAATAAATTTTTTATCTGTAAGGCAGGAACGAGATAGTTAACATTGCTATGCATGATTAAAATCGACCCGTGAAAGTTGGAGGATCGCAAGTTTAAAATAGAAGCGATTAACTAATCATGATAATTCTTATCACGATAAGTATTAAAATTCGAATGAATGGCGACAGAGTGATTCGATGAAACGAGAACGATTTCGAAGAAATGGAAGAAACAAGGAAAACAGGCGTGAAGTCCATGATCCACGAAATTCATGGACTCTTGGATCATTGAATCTCGACCTCTCTTCTTAATGAATTTCCGTGCTCAGTTTCAGTCGTTAAGGCCAGGATGCGCTTTTACTTATGCCCGTCATTAAAAAGCCGCGCTACGTGGCGCAGATAAAGGGAGAACGTCGTTCGCCTTTTTTTTTCTTCCCTCTTCTCCTTCCCTCTCCTTCTTTTCTTTTTTCTCTTCGCTCTTCTTTTTTTTTTTATTACCGGCTGTGGCCTGTTCCATGGCTCAGGGCAGATTTATTTCCGACGAGATAGTCGGAAAAATGAGCTCGCGGACAGAGAGATGCAAATGCGCTCCTGGTACCGCCTCGCTCCGTTAGAAAAATGAATCCTGGCCGGGGTTCTTTTCCTGTGGAAAAAGACTCGACGCGACTCTTTGAAGTGGCTCGCCAATCTACCTTCTTCTCGTTCGATCGACACCGATTGAAAATTGTCGGTCGAGTGTGTGGCCTGTCACCAGAAGATACTCTACAGTGACTCACGAAAGTATTTGAACAGCCACTATAGTAAATTTTTATGTATATATCGTGTACGTTATATAAAACATTTTGGAATTTCTAAACATTTTGGGAACTAAATAGAATACATTTACCTACTCCATATTATTCTTGATTATACATGTAACATTTATTTATGATCTAATAGATGCGTGAATTACGTGTATTGTAATATGTGATAGTTATATGGAATTCCCTGAGTGGAATCCTGTTAAATATTTTCTGGAATTATTTGGTCGAATTCACCATGTGGAATTTCGTGATATGGAATCGCTGATCGCAAAGGGAACGTTTAGAGACGAATATAACTAACCAATGGACTGGTGGTCTGTGCTGGTTTAATTAAATTTATGGAACGTAATATCCTATCAACTTTGTTGGAAATCTGAGCATGAAGTTTGTGCATTGTTAATAGTAGTTTCTAAATGCTATTTTCATCCGCGATATATCTTCAGAGTAGAATACGGAATACTGTTCTTTGTGCAAAGAACGTAATATCGAAGAATCCAGATCAATCAATCAATTTTCCAAATTACAATCACATCAATTTTCAATCTCTTGGTCCTTCGTGCGACAACTAGGTAGTTTATGTTCACCTAATTCTTTTACCATTCTAGGTTTTCAAAGCACTTGAAAAAATTCCAAGATACTTATCGAAGTCTATACTATGTTACGCAATCGGTTTCTAAGTGACACGTTCAAAATATTTTGCAAAAGAAAAAAGAAAAATTCGCTTTAAAGTGGAATACGAATGAAATTTTGTCAAGTCGTGTGCACAGTGTTAGCGGAATATTTCATTTCAAAGGAATATGAATTTAACCAATTTATTCTTCTCGAAAAAGCCCACGACAGCAGACCACATCGTTTTACTATAAATTAGTACTCCGACATCCAGCACCGGAATTTCCTCTTTTACAGTTAGGTCCGTGTAAAACACGCTTGTCTCTCTTTTAAACGCGAGATATTACAATCGGAAACTTTTAATTGGGCCGAGAATTTATAGCTAGCTACCGTACGAGTTTCCCATCGAGTCGTTTTCTCTCGAAACGAGACTGCCGATTATAATCACAGCAAATTACATTACGGTGGAAGATGGCCGTGTTCGACGCGTTTTTAACGACACGATCAATGACACGTGTACACACCAGGAGAACAATAAAATCGTGGCGGGATGTTGCGACTCGCGTGGATGTTCCTCCAGGTTTACGAGCGTAACCATCGTCGACGTCGTTAGTGGCATCGCGAAACTCATTTTCCACGACGATCGATGAGCGCTCGGAGATCTTGCAAGCTTCTACAACTTTTCACAGATTCACATGTGTACGCGTGTGTCTGTAAAATACGATGCCACGGTCCCGGCTGGCCATTATGCTCGTTTCTTTTTCTTTCAAGCCATGGTCGCGAATAATAAATAAGCCAGCCAAGAAACCGAGAGACCTGATAGTTCGATACAAATGCAAAAGTCCAACGTCTGACGAGAGATACGAATATACCAGGATTCTCTGCATTTTGATATTTCAAACCGTACAATGAAATGTCTCGTCAGCGAACGTTTCATTTCGTAGAGCGGTGGAAAGGAGGAATGAGTTCACGCACGTTTTTGGTGTTCGCGAAATCATTCGGAATAATTAAGTGACCGACCTCAAGTCGAATCATTACGTGACTCATTCTACCGTGCATTAACGAGCATTCTGCTCGAGAACGGGAACATTTAGTATTGTTCTCGAACGGATAGGAAAGCCTTCTTTGGCAATTGACGGCAAAAAGATGGTATGCAAACTTGTAGAAACAAAGGAATTTGATAATTTTCATTTATGCAACTGTTTTTAAAATTATTATACATATTACAATATAGGGGGCAACAGTAACGTGTACAAGCAGATATAAGGCGATTTCTTATGAAAAAATAAGAAGAAAATGTGGAATAAAAATGTTTCATACGAGGCTCCGTTCTCGAGAAAATCAATTTTCAAAATTTATCGGTTATATCATGAATTTAGCTAATTATCGGCATGGTATGAGTAACGATCAACGGAGGATTATTCTACGTGCAAAAATAAGTCAAAAACGTGGAATAAAATTCCCGTTTAAGGCCTCATTTTCAAGAAAATGGAGTTTGAACCTCTTTTGTTAAGAATTGACCTACTACGCTATTTAATAATAAATTTCCATATTTATCTTTCTCAGAAACAAAGCATCTTGTGGAAAGATTTTGCTCTACATTTTCGATTTGTTTTCACACGTAAAATAACCTCCTGTCGATTATTTGTTCCCGTTCAGCATTAGCCATGTTCAAGTATACTTGATAAATTTTCACGTTCGATTTTTTCGAAAGCAAAGCGTCATATAAAATAATGTTCTTCTATATTTTCTTTTTATTTTCTCGTAAGGAATCAGCTTATGCCCGCTCGTACGTGTTATTCAACCGCATAGTAACTGTATAGTTAAGATATAGTCAAAATATATTATATATCCGTTAAGTGTAATAATTTTCTCATTTAGTAGCATTAGCTTCAGAGATGAATTCAAATGGAATTTTATCCTATTTGTTATTTTATTACGTGCATCATGTAAATTCCGAATTCGATGAAATTTTAAATTCCACTCTAAGATAGCTCACGTATTTCGATTGAAAGCACCGTTCCAATGGAAGTTCGATCGTGCGGATCAAACCACGCCGAACGATATTCCATAAAACCGAGGTAACGCGATACAGCTCCGTTTCCCGTGATATCGGTATCACTTTTCGCACCGTACGAAGAGTCTAGGCATTGATAAATTTTGACTTTCCATTATTCGCGTACGGAGCTGAGCTCCGATGCCCACTCGAAGATAAACGATTTATGAAACCTTGAAGGGGGTAACCTTGGAAAGTTGGAGGAGGTTATTGACTATGAACACTGAACACCACGACGGCCAACGCAAGGTTTTTCATAGCTGGTTTCCCTTCCCGAGAGGTCTTTTCGTCGTCGATTTCTTTAAACATCGAGTGTCTTCGATAATAGAGAAACTCAACGGAGCAGAGAACTTGGATGCTTGAACAGTTTATAAAGGATTTATAAAAGGAAATGAACCTTTGTGATCGAGAAATACGTTTAACTTTAGGTTTCGGCGAAGGATTTTTTGACTCTTGGATTATATTATCCGTAAAATTATTTTATATAATTAAGTTAGCTAGATTTGACAGATATAATTTTTGGGAGAAATTTTGGATACCCGTTACAATCTAACGCTAAAATTTTGTTCAGATTTATAAGTAATATACTATGCTAACGATACAATTCATACAGTTATCCAAGCATAAAATATTATAGTTTCGGTTCGATAATGTTGACCAAATCACCACGAAGCGAGTGTATTCACTCTACCGGTGTATCTAACACCAATTGCACGTTTCTACCAATGTACACGCCAGCATAATCTCACGGGCGTACACGTTAAGAGATTAATCAAAAGGATTACATGCTTTATAATAAAAAAAGAAACAACTTACGATGCAAATAGATATACTACGTATTCTTTATAAAATACAGGTATTGCTATTTTATTGCATTAAATGATTAAAATCCTTCCTGAAACGAAAACAATCTCAAAGCTCAATAAATAGAGACAACAAATATTTTAATCGAAAAAATTCTAGAGAAAATTGAGTTAATCGATATTGACTAAAGAATAGCTCGTAGACCGATTAACAGAAACCCGATCTCTCGTAACATAGTCGAGCAGATTGTAATTGGCAGTCAGTCGGCCCTTGCAAGTCACGTTTCCGTTGGAGCAACGATATTCCAGGCGATCCATGAACGGAAGCGGCATCGTTCTCGCGGCACGTGTTACAGCTGGAATCCTCTGTCACTCTGGCTGAAGAGTAAGAGAAACACAAGAAGTCGAGTAGGACAGAAACCGGGACGAAATATATCTCAACGAGTGCGACCAGACGATCGCCGTTCAAGCGAACGCACTCTCTAGCCGTGGGCTTAGCGTGGGCCCGAGACCTTGTCTATTTATAAAGTATACAGTGTATATGCACACACGTGACGGCGTAACGCGTCACGATTCCAGCGATGCCGGCCAGGTAGCGCGGAAAATCGAACCGCAATAAGTGATTGGTAATTTCAAACCGTTCTGCAAGGCTGTTGTCCTGACACAGAACACGTCTCAGATCGTACAGGTGCATAGGTGGTATTTAACATATCTTCGAGCGAAAAGCTACGTGAATAACATTTCTTAGGTAAAGAACGACTCTGCCGTGGCCTTCTATTTTCTATCTCTATTTTTATTTCTTTTTATCGGTATTTATATATCGCAATTTCACTTTCGTTTTAAGAGCGTCTTAAGTTCAAGTGTTGACTTGAACATAAGAAAGTTTCATCTATCGATTCATTAGTCAGATCAATAATCTACAACGAATTGATATGGTTTTTAAATTGGAGAATTTGAAAATTCCAAAATTTCGAACGTTCGAAGCTTGACAGATCAAACAAAGTAACTTAAGTTCAAGTGTTAATTTGAACATAAGAAAGTTTCATCTATCGATTCATTAGTCAGATCAATAATCTACAACGAATTGATATGGTTTTTAAATTGGAGAATTTGCAAATTCCAAAATTTCGAACGTTCGAAGCTTGACAGATCAAAAATTTAACGATACGATAATTTGCTAATATGAAGAAGCCGATGATTTACAAATTTAACAGCTCGATCGCGATGTAATCGGATTTCATCGAAATGTGAAAATTCGGGAACTCGAAACGTAATTGTTAACAAATTTAACCGCTTGGCAGTTCCATATTTTTGAATATTAAAGTTTTTTTAAATTCAACAATTTGAGTATTCAAAAATTCAGATATTTGTACTCGATTAACTTCCTACGAACCCATTTTCTTGCAACTCATGGTCGACTTATAATACCCTTACTTACCTATAATATTATTTGACGTATAATAACAGTTTCACGGATAATGAGCGAAGGATGGTTCCTCGTCCAAGAGTCAACAGGGTTCCAAGGGCACTTGTTCGATCAGCGCGGAAAGAGTTTCGTAATCCGATCGGCGACGATGTTACAGAATATTACTGATTGTATCGGGCGGTGAATTTATTGGGTACGCCGCACGGTGGAAATTTATGCGACGGAATTCAATTTACATTTATGACGGGGCTGGCCGCGTCGCGGTTGCGGCAACCTGTGCCCGCAACGAATAAACAACCAGCTCTTTATAATCTCGACCATCGTTGCTCGTCAACGTGAAACTCGATGTTCCCGTACTAATAATTCACACCTATCGGTGCTGGTTCGAGCTGGAGAATCGTGACTCTTTGTGAAAGATTTCTTCTGGCGAGTAGAGACGTGTCAAAAGGAAATGTCAGCATTATTGTGAGCAACTTTGTGTCGTAATTACGCTGATGGATTCGCGATGACAGTCTGGATGGATTTGCGGCCTATTTAACTCGGATTTACGCTACTTTCATTGATCAGGTTTCTCTGAACGTGAGATTGATTATTAGGGACTTTTACAGATTCTTGAGAGAAGTAAAAAGGATTTGGAATCTTTTAATTTTCAGACGTTCGAAGTTTCAAACTTTCATACCACCGAATCGCTTAATTTAAAAATCTTTAATTTTTTGAATTTTCGAGATTTTGCGTTATTGACATCTTTTATTCTTCTTTTCCTTTTTCTTTATTGTGTTCATAAAAATATGAACTTCCATAATTATTCGTAGTGCGCAAGTAAGATAATAATTCTTAAAGGTTTCAATAATTTCGCTATTCAGATTAATTATTCGTAAGTATCCTAAGACAGATTTATCGGTGATTAATGAACTCCATATTATACTTGCTTAAATAGTATGGATGGTACTTGAAGGTGGTCCTTGAAATTGTTAGTTTAGTTTAGGTTAGGCTCGTGCGCGGGATCAATTGATTGTTCAAGGCTAATCGAGAATGATCATGGTATTTATAAGCTTGGTACGTTTTATGTTTTATACTTGTAAATGATAGAATGATATAAACGTAGATGCAATTATTGTAATTGCAGTATAAATCACATTAGAAAACGATTTTAATATCTATGGATATACTAGCTAAGTTAGTTAGTTATTACTGAAGGCAGTTATGAGAAGAATTCTTACGAAATTCCAGAGAATTTCCAAAGAATGATAGTTGAGGATGATGAAGTCGTTGACATAAATTTTTCCATCATTTCTTCGTTTTTTTCTTGAAAACGATTATTATATCGAACATATAGCAGCGCCTAAATTATTCGTGCTCGCGTTTTCTGAGTCAGAAAAATCACGAATGATCGAAAACTATATGAGAAAATTATAATAGGATAACTTTTCCCTGGTTTTCTGCTTTTAACTATTAAATTACTACTAAACGAAACTGCTGATGAAAATGTAAATTCCTAGATTTATAGGTATTTTACCTGTCATTTAAAAGTCAATATCTGTTAAATATGCACGAGAGAGGTAAAAATAGTAAACTGTAAACCAAACAGAAACATTTTTTAACAATTTTTTAATTGCTTTCTATCCGTGACATTGTTCAGTTATGTCGACGTTTATTTATTATTTTATTTATAAATTAACCCGTTAAGAGCTAACGACGCGTTATTTCAGTCTGCAATTTTCCTCTCAATGAATGTACACCATAAATTTCTATATTTTCTAGCATCGTTATTTCCTCCTCAACTTAGACCTTAGAACTTTATAATGACATTCGATCAATTTCAATCTCAATCTATAACCATTGTTTCTTTGAAAAACGCTCGAAATTTCACCAGCGTTGTTTCATCGATGATCTTTGTAAGTACACCCGCGAAACGTTTACGAGAGATGGTGATACCTCGAGGAACGTCGTAATAATTGATTAAGTTTGCGTTTGTGGCGGGGCATTGGGGGCGGTTGGGTGGCCGGTTATAGCTGTCGGGCAGCGGCGCTTGTTGAACTATGGAAACCGTTTCAGCCGGCTCGGCCTACTTAGGCCACCTTTGTATTTTTAGCATTAGGGTCACACCGTACGTCGTACGGTCGGCTACCGTGCCACACACCATCCTGCCTGCCTACCTTCCTTCCTTCCTCGCCATTTCAAAAGCGTAGCCGCCTCTTCTGTTTGTCGTGTGCCCGGCGTGACGTGACGCGTCGCTCGTGCGTGGGTGATTACAACGCAGCCCAATACAAGAAGAAAACACTTTGCTCGAATGAAGAGGAACAGGCAAGAACGCGTGTGTCGTTCAACCTACCTCGACGCCCCTCCCGAGGATGAAAGTTATTGGATAATTGGACGCGAGACGTCGCGCGTATATGTCCCGTAAATTTCAACCTCTTTCAGATTTTCTTGTTGTTCGTGTGAGAGCCTCTTTGCACGAACAACGTTTATGCGTTTCCAAGATATAGTTTATAGATGGCTGTTGCTCGTTGTGTTGCGTCGCGTTCCGTCGTGCTTGAAAACGACGTAATCGACTATTGTGAAAATACTACAACTACGCTATAACGAATGTGAACTTTGAACATTTTGTGCTTTTTAAACTTTACAATCTTTTAAATTTCATAGTTCGCAAACTTTTAAACTTTCAAGCTTTCAAATCCCAAAAAGGTTTCTGAATCTTTCGATTTTCGAACTATTCAAGTCGAAGTGGCTGCTGCAATACGTAGGCAATTCCACTTTCCACTCGCTTCGACGAAACCCAACTAAGAATCAAATATTTCTCTAAGAAAATTGTGCTATTATAAATTCGTCGACGACGTTAATTACCTATACGCACATAAATTTTTGTACTTTCGTAATTTTGCACCTTAGAGTACGAAACTCGCGCCCCTATCTCTCTTCCGATAAATAAAATTGATATATTAGAACTGTGTCCGTTATTTCTGTAGACGTTTCAATGACCAGATTCTAAAGTTTTTCAACATACGAATCTTCTGAAATTCCACAACTTTTCAATTTTGTAGAACTTGGAATTTTCAATCGAAGATGGATTACACAGAGCTTACAGCCGGAAGCTTTGAATAGAAACGACAGTGCAAACCCATACCATAAAAATCTGAAAAATATTTGAATATTCATTTTCGAAAGCTACTATTCATGTACCTGTCTGACGAAAGATTAACTTTTGTATTTCAGAGTTATCGAAAGATCGCGCGACAAGTGAGTACACCAGATAGCGCACCAGCAGGCTTAGGCAGTCCACAGGCTGGAATAGGCGGGCTGCAACAGCATCAGCAACAACCGCAACAGCAAACGCAACAAACGCTTCATCAGCCGGATCCCATGCAGCAATCCAAGGACAATCTGAATCCCGCGGCGAACCAACAAACCGGGGCACTTAGGAACGGAAATCCTCCGCCTCCTGTCGTTTCTATGGTAAGTACACACTCGGTCTCCTCTTATACATTACAAGATACTCTGAACGTTATATGTTTCGAATATCTGTTGAAACGTGTGCTTAATGTTCTTCGAATCCTCCTCTGGTATCTATGACACGTAATCTCCCGTAAAACGTAGGTAAATCTTATCGCGGGGGAAATTTATTCATAGGGAAGAATATAAAACTGTAAGAAATTGCCATGTTTTGTGAATAAACTGTACATAATAGGAAGACACGTTCAGAGAAGGGAAATATTAATTTATCTTTATACGAAGAATATCTCGTGCATTGATGAGATACCAGACATAATCACAATATTCCAATTTTAATAGATGCTTCAAAATCGTACATATTGGAATAACTGAAAAAAGAAAATGACAAAAGAATGAACAAATTATGAAAATATAATTTTTGTAGAAAAAGAATATTAATTTAACTATACATGAGGAATATTTCACACGTCGATATCCAGAATTAATTAATCTGTTAAATATTTAAACTAAATAAGTGATCATCACACGCAAACACACAATTCTTCAAATTTTCAATATTTTATCTTCAATAAAATATACACGATTAACGTGTGTATCCTAAAATAAAAAAGAAGCGAAGATGTTACGTAATTGGATTGGAAATTTGTAAATATTCTGCTTGGAAAATTTCTTATCCGGAGTATTAGCCAGATTCTAGTTCGCGTGTTAGAGGGATCCGATTGTCTGGCACGATCTCAAATGGAGTTGAAAATCCTCGATGAGATTACAGGCGTCTTGGTCCCCAAGGATAACATCGATCCCTTCCTGCTTAGCCACTCCTCTCCCGTAATCTGGCACAGTATATCGGCATGTAACACGTAGCACTTGAGGGAATAAACAGTGCGGCCCTATCGGTATGGCCCCTTGGTGTATTTCGTGTATACCAATGCTAAACCGAGGCCAAGGACCTTGACCTAGACCATTGCGGTTCATTACTTCAATTTGTCTTCACCCTCCAAGGGAATACGCTTGCTCCTCCCCCGCTGTGTTCCACAGATTGCGTTTCACCAAACCAAAGAAAGAACCAAAGCAAAGCAAAAGTCGTTGCTTTCAAGAACCAAAGCAAATACTCGCGGTCTTTTCTTTCGAACGAACTGAAGCCTACAATTTGTAATTTTTGTTAAGAGCAAAAATAACATCTTGTATTTTTGTTTTAAGGAAGTTTTGCAAGATAGCGAAATATAATCAAGTAGAAAATTTTATAGTAAAGGTTCGAAGTTTTCTAATAATAAAAAATTATGATTGATTAGAATATACATTTTTCAGATTATCTTACTCTTCAGAAGGGATAACGGGATTGGAAATTTCATTAAAGCAGGAGTTATTAAATTTTCAGAGTTCCCCGTTGATAAAAGATTCGACTAATTGGAACATAAATCTTGCAAATTCTCCAAGGAGAGTGATAGAATACAAAATATCGTAGAGCTTCTATTAAAGTTTTTACGGTAAATATTATAAAGTTTAATACAAATTTTCCAAATTATATCACATTTTCCAGCAATATTTCTAACTAAAATTGAAAATAGGGAAGATTGGAAATCTTTTGTCCAATTCCAAAAGTACGACAAAATTTCCACGGTACACTACCTTTCAAGATAGATTCTACTTACATAAAAAAAGAAATAGATTTTCTTAATGGGATATGATAGGTCCACTTATAATGAAATGGTGTATCTCCTAAGTCAGATGTTATTGATGTTAGAGAAATTATAACAACTCAGAGCAATTAGACTTAAAACGGTTAAACTTTCGTCCTCATAGAAATTCTTGCAGAGAATAAAAGTTCTTGAAACGTATGTATTAGTCTGGAAACTAATTAAACTATTAGTGAAAACCTTATCTTCGTACAAATTCTTACAGAAAATCTGTAATATCAAAGAACCTGTAATTTCATTTAAGAAAAGCAACAAAGTTCTAAAAAATGAGAAAACCTCCTCGACTCTCGCATCAAGCAGCAACTTGCACCGGTATAAACCAGTCTTTCAATCTCGAGGAGCTTCCTCGACGAGCGTCATCCGGACTGTCACTTTCAACGAGGCTGAGAGGAAGAGGAAAGTCGATCGAGGAGTAGGTTGAAACGTCGGAAGGAATGCGGTTCTCCGCGATCGTTTCGAGCTTGTGCATCCTCTCTCTGGATTCTCTTTGGCCTGGTACTGCGAGGTTACTGGGCAAACCAGTCTGTCCAAGCGCGAACCGACTCTGTTTTCTGCTGACGAACACGCGTGAAGATTATCCGTGTGCAAAAATGCGCGTGTTAAACCCGCGATGTCTGTGCCGTGAACGAGGTACCAGTCGATCCGCGACTCGTCCGGTTTGACTACCATCCAAGGCTGTCCCGTTCAATCCTCAGTTCAATTTTCTCCCTTCTGGCAGAAGAACGCGTTTCCAGAACAAGTAACGAGCAAACGGCGAAAATTTACCGCTCCGTTACTATCAGCCATCGTCAGAGACATGCTAGAAATTAATCCTTTACTTATCGTCTTTTATTCTTGTAATTTCGTTATCGAAGGTGTAAGAAGTTGATTACAAAAATGTTTACTTCTCCATATTTAGTTTTCAGAATTGTTCGCTCTAGGCTTTAATTTATTTTCAAATGATTTCGTTCTTATTTCAAGCCATCAAATCTCCCAGACTTCGCTCGTATCATGAATTTAGGCTCGCAATGTATACGCTTTCCTATACTGGTTAATCCTTTCTTTAAAAAAGGCTTCCACGTTCATTCTCTGCAACGTATAACGATCTTCATCCTCCGAGCAACATCTAAAAATCTCCTCACAAAACCCTTCCCAACGAACATCTTCTTCCTCACTCGTACCCAATGTTGTCCACGCTGAAAATCTAAAATTCTTTATCCATTCTATCAAGGTGCAAATTCCACTCGTCTTCTTACATATGGACAAAAGGCAGGGATACAAGCACGTGTACACGATCTCTTTGATGATTTTTTTCTCCGTAGAATCTCGAAGAGTGAAAAACAGCGCACCCGCGGAAGGAATCACGGAAGATAGAGACAGGTATCGGCACTTTGCTCCACGCCGTTGGCACCCTGGGTGCGTCGATGTGCCAGGCTTGTTCCTCTCCGCCCGTCATTCTCCGCCTCCAACCCCGCTGCCACCTCTTGCTCCTCTCTTGATACTGCTCGCTTTTCCTTCCCCTCTCTCTGCTTCTCTCTGCCACTGCCTCTGGGACGTTCCCTTTTCTCTACCCCTCATGGCGTGGTCGCTGTCTCTCTCGCTAGGTCGGTGGTTCCTGTTCCTGCGGGTATTGATTCGCGTTGGCGGGCGGTCACCGCCCCCATAGTCGCTGTCTGCCGGTAGTCTACCCTTGCCCCGGCGTTATGCTGTTATTTCGGCAGCCGATTTCCTCGCAGCCCTTGTCACGAGGCAAAAAACCGCGAAAACGCGATAGCCAGCCAGTGCTCGCGCCGGATCGACACGCTACCTCGGTAAGAGCACCGTTCTTCGCATCGCGATACCTCTTCCTTCGTATCCTGCTTTTTTCTCCCCTATCCTCCAACGGTACAATCTTTAAATCTTCTGTTGGATAGAATTGCCATTTCGGTTTCATTTTATCGTTCCTTCTTTTTAGAAGTGAGACAGGAATTTCTGGAGCGTATTTTCTTGGGGATTTTTAGGTGAAGATCCTTTGGTCTTGAAACGAGAAACGAAAGAATTAGAAAATTAGAATGAAAAGTTATTCAAGTGTCTAAGAAAGGACATTGATTTTAAGACACAGGTCAATCAACTCTAAAAAAAATGAATTTTCTACGAATTTTCTTCTCCCTGTGTTAGTATATTTTCATGCATTCGTTCGCATATTTTTCCTTATCCTTATTTTTTCGTACTTTGCTCACCACCAGTTCCAAAGCGGGATAATGTATAAATCTAAAAGTACACAGAATGCAAAAATATATGAAACATCCAAACTGTAGTATTTGTCATGATATTTACTAGGTGAAACACATTTTTGTCTGGACTGTATTTTTTAAATTACATTCATAGAAATTTCCGTAACTATATGTACTCCAGTAATCGCTATCCATTCAAAATCCCATTCCACCTTTACCATTCGCATCTCCAGTTTCTCCACGAGCTAAGGACTGATAGAATAGCTCGTGATCGTCTTAGATAGCTTGATCGTCTTAGGAAGCTTGATCGAGGTTGGAATAATTGCGGCAAAACGCCGTGTTGCAGTCGGTGACAGTCGACAAAGCAGCATAGCGACTGAACGAACGTACCAGAGGGCGAGCAGAAAGGGCAGCACGACGCGAATAAAGGGCTCGTGTTCTCGTGGAAACACGTGTTTCGTGCCGCGTTCCGGCGCGCTTGGCACACTCGCGTTATAAACGACGGGCCGCAGCGTTAATCGCGCGTTTCACCCCGTGTTAAACGAGGCTATCTGAGCGCGTAAACGCGGTCAGTTCTGCGATACGGTAATTGGCAATATCGTCGCCGATAAAGGAATCAACGTTACAGCCGGCCACCCGGCCCGACGCACAATTATGCAGTAAACCGAAACCGCGAAACGCGGCACGCTCGTTGTCCGAATGCACGAATTGCGTCCGACCGCGAAGCACGTGCGGTTTTCGCTCTGTCGCGATCCACGCACACGCCGTTGCGTACAATTCAGTTTGCTTTCTGCTTCTGTCACACGATTACGATCATTTTCTACGAATTGTCATACGAGTATACAGAAGAGCGTAGAAAAATGAGTAAGATAGATGTGGCAACTTCTTTTATGTGTACGATCGTGAATCGATTCTAATTGTTTTTAGATCGAGGAATATTGCTTACTTGCATCGACTGCATTTACAGTTTGCTACATCGGAATGTTTAGAGAGCTTTGCGTTATTCGTGGATAACTTTTAAATTGAGAGTATTGGAAATAGCGTGAAAAAGACGAACAGTTGCAATTGTGTTTTCTTGATCGGAATTAAGCATTGAAACGCTTACAGAAGTATCAAAAATTGATTACGAGATTAGTGAGAAATTAGGGATATTTTAAACAACATGTTTGGAGAAAGTGTCGTCGAACTAGTGGAATTGCGGATTGAGATTAACGTCTAAGGATTATTTTATAGAAGAGTCTTTAAACATTATAAATATGTAAATGTCTCAAGTTTAGTCAATGTGTCGCGAACTGTTCAAAGTTTTAAGACACGGAGTAAAGATCGCGCGAAGTAACAACAACTGTTGGTGAACACTTGTGTCGCGGAGAATGTTTGAAGAATATATTTGAATCTCTAACGGTTCGAGGAAAAAATAGTTGCGCTACTTATGGAGCAGAAGGTTGCCAGCAAGGTATACAACTCAAAGAATGTGTGCATTTGAATTCTTGATAAGTTCTAGGAAACGTAATGGTGTTACTGAGAATCGGTTCTACGAGCATCTAAAAGGTGATTAGCCTCGTATCGATGGAAATTTTAAACAGAAAGTCGAAAATCCTGGAACCAGAAAGTTAGGATATTAAGAAACCAGAAAATTAGAAAATCGCAGATCGAACATTGAAAAATCCGGAATCCGAGAATCCGATAATTTCAATTATTGGAAAATTCGAAAATTCGGCAATTAAAATTTCCGGAAGAAAAATTCGCTGCAGTCGTTTCATTCTTGAAACAAACTAGTTCCTATAATTTTCGATATCTATATTTCAATCCCATGGCTATATCCTTTATCCATACCCAATTCACAAACCACCATGAATTTCTCGACGCACGTCGATCTCAATTTCACCGCCGGACGCAGTGGTCGAGCCGCGGACGAAGAATAAGCTCGCTCGCATTTCTTAGAGAAAAAGCACGGAAGGTGTAAGCCCACGGCTTTGTTTCGAGATTTTTTCTCCTTCTCCTTTTCTCTCTACGCGAGATCGTTTGAGGCGCATTGTTTTCGCCGAAAGCGAGCCAGTCGTGAATAAAACCGTCGGCTAAGATGTAGATAGCGCGGGATACCCGTTTCTGCTGTCCCCTTTCCTGTTTGCCAATTCTTTCTCGTAGGCTCGATTTAAACACGCCGGATTGTGCGCGTATAAATCCCGTGTCCCCCTTGCTCCTCAGGGGTGAGACGAAAAAAGGAACGAAGACGAAAATTCCGTCGAAAAGCTATCGACAAAAGCGTCGAAAATTTTATGGGCCCGATACAGCATCTGTCGACGAGACTATCCTCGAAAGGAACGTTTTAACGAATGAGCATATAAATCTTGCGGGTCGAAAAACCCGAAAAAAAAAGAAGTACGGATGGAGTGCTTGAGAAAGTATCTTCGAACTGATAATTTCAATATCGAGACTTATATTCTTTTTCCACTCGATGAAGAATTGTATTATTCGTGCGAGAATTATATTAATCGTTGTAAATTGTTCGTGCGTTTAGCAGTCTACGCCTTGAAATGTTTTAATATGAGAATCTTAAAATGAACAGATATGGAAAAAATATTCTTAAAGTAGATTTAGATGTTCTTCGTTATTATTCATGTTATTCCGATATCGAAATATTGTTCGAATATTCTTTGAGAGAAAATATTCTTAAAAGTTGTACAAACGCGAGTCAATCGACAATTCCTCCACCGCGAACTTTATATTACAGTTAACCTTCTTGTGTAATATAAAACATTTTCCTAAATCCATCGGACCATTCAACGTCAACGTAAGATCAGCTGAAAGCAACGAACTAATACACCATCGTGTCTCAGGAATAAATTCAGATCGATTTCGTCGTACGATTGCAAAGCAACGGCGAGATAGAAATTTACAACGAGCCACTCCTCAACCCTTTTCCTTTCTGCTTGTCGCCGTCGGAAAAACGATGGAAGCATCGGAGGCCGCGGTTACCGCTCTCCCGTAATCGTCGCCCAACATATAAACAACGCGATAAAAGCTGTTTTACTGCGCAAACGATTCCGTTTTTATCGGGTTTCATGGCATGTGCCGCTCGCCGATCGCTGGGTTAGAAGCGACACAAAAAAAAAAGAAGACAACAAGAGAGAGAGAAGAAGAAAAGGGAAAAAAAGAAGAAAGAAAAAGAAAATCATATTAAAGCGATACGCAAAAAACAGAAAAAAGATCGTTTAGCACCGTTATCTGTCGTACCACCAGAGGAAAGGGCTGCAGAAACGAGCTCCAATGGGGACATCGCGTTGATAAATGAATTTTCGTTGCGATCATCCGCGCGCGCACGCAACGGATCGCTTAATGAAATAAGCGTATCGATGCGGGACTGATTGCTGTGGCTAATTCGTCGATAAATTTGCAGCCCCCTCTTGTTTGAGTCCGATGAACGACTGCCAGGGCTTCGAAGATGAAACGGGGAATGGAAAGGGCCGTAGAACGTTGGCAGAGAGAAAAACGGACAGAGAACGGTGAAATTAATTTCTGGCTCGATTTTCAAAGCGGTTTAAATTCGCCCCTGCCGTCACGCGTTTCGGCCGGCCTACGCGTAATCGAATATCGGTCGATCCTCTCGCCAATGTTCCCCTCGTGATCATTCGCGGATGGAACAGGTGTGTACATGGGGTAATTATTCGTTGCGTGTACTGGGGCGGGTCTGCTAGTTGGGGAAGATGAAGAATTTTTTTGAACAGCATGGGGTTGATGGGGTGATGCATGGGGTGGATAAAGCGAGGCGGAAGTATTTTGTCGAGGAAGGAACTGAAAATTCCTTGGATTCTTTTTCGTAAAATTGACGGAGAATTATGGGGTGGAAGAGAAGAAACGATTGACCCTGTTACGGTCCCTAAATGTTTCAGCTTTCAATCTCATTTTAATAACAATCTAGAAAACAACTTTGCATGTTTTCAGAAAATTGTTAGTATACAATTGAAACAAGACAGCATATATGTCAATAGCTTGTAGGTAATTCGATACGAATTCTTGTAAGGTTACGTGTATTATAAGAATAGGGTTGAGGGTTTAATTATGCCAGCCGTAAAATCGGATAAACGTAACGATGTAATAATATGTTTAACCTTTTACGTGACAGACATAGGTCCGATGCGGATCGCTCACGCTATATTCTTGTCCCAAAAAGGATGGGAGTGGCGAATGAGTTAGAAAAAGAACACGTGTGTATCGCAAACATTGTAACGTTGGATTATGTATTGCTTGCTTTAAAACATATCGTTATAGTATAAATCAATTCTTAAATATTTTTTACTTTTACCGGTATATAAGTGATTATTACGATATTTACTTCTCATTATTTCTTTTTTGTTTTTCTCTTCTTCTTTGGAATTAACTACATTTCACAATCTTTGTGAGCAGTTTCTAAATTTAATATTTATATTTATATTTATATTGAAATTATAAATTTCATTATATTGATCACAACGCACAAAGAATTAAAAACAGGAAGTTGTAGTAAAATCGAGCTACTCGTAACAAAAATGATCACTTTACCAAGCCCATTCCACGACCACTTAGAAACTACTTGCGACTTTTAAGATTAGAAATGTTCTCGTATGAATTTTCTAGAACCTTTTCTACCGTAGGCAATCAGAAATCTAATAAATTATTCGAAAATACCGAAGCTTGTCGTTGTTACAAAGTATATTTTCATCATTCACCGTGAAGACGTTGTGAAGGAAACAACAAGTAGGAAAATGTAGCCTACGGTTTGAAAGGCTGAAAGGTTTCGTTTGGTTGATTCGTGAAGTGGTTGGTAGCCGGGGAGGAGAGAAGGATGCGTGTAAAACACGATCCTCGACGTTCTGACGTGAATAAAGGAGGCGTTGTTGCTGGTCGCGAGCGCGCACACGCCTCTAAAGTGGAAGCTATAATGGGGGTTTAAATTATGTGGTGTCTTAGAGGTGCGCTGAACGAGCTCGTTGTACACGTGTCGTATTGTTGAAGTGAACAGCTTTATCGCTTCGAGGGCTAGCCTCTCTTGCTGAGATTGCATTAAATTTTACCAAATTCTATTCTGTAGAATTTCATTAAAAATTAGAAGAATAGTATAATCAAGATTTTGTTATCCTTTCAAGGGAATTATCGTTTTGTCAAATTTACTTTCTTTCTTTCGTTTTATGAAGTAATTAAATAAGTTTTAAGATACGATAACGTAATTATAAAAAATAATTACGAAAAATCCAATACAATATTTTTCACACCTGATCCCGGAGAATAATTGTAAAAAATGATTTCGATCGTTACACGTGTTTTTCTCTTCCAGAAAAATCCTCTTTTAAACAACCTACCTTAAAGAATAACCCGAAAAATCTTCGAGTGAAGCTCACCAAAATATTCCAAGCGCGTAGACCTGAAAAAAAGTCAGTTAGAAATTTAAAGAACAAGCAAAACACAAAGCCGTAAAGTTGGAAACAACGGAACGAACAACGTCCAAACTCGATAATCCGAAAGATCCATTTCACTCAAAAGTCACGTACACGAACGAATAACCTGTTCATCTCGAAAAACGCGGCAATGGCTCGACTACCCTACATCTTCCCGTTGCATCCTCGTTGGGACCGGATACTCCATCACGCGAGAAGCGGCGAAGCGTTCCGTGAATCATCGAGAGAAGCCCAGGAACCAGTCACCGGCGCTCGAGCACGTCGGATGGAAAAACGAAGGAAAGGAAGAAAGGAGCCGGAACGGAAGGGTTCGAGGTCATTGAACAGCTCGCTTGGCGAAGTTCCTCGCTGGCTGGGCTTCAAGTCGGAGAAGGAGCCACGCCGTGAGAAAGAGGAAGACCGACAAGGAGGGAGGAGCGTGGCTCCTGAGGGTTATGTTTGGGTGCTGTCGCGGCACATCCCGTTTTATCACGCCTCGGGTTTACGTTGCCCTAGGTCACGATGTCAAGAGAACGGAAGGATTTTCCCCCTGAGAGCTCAACGCCACGGTCGAGACTCGCTCTCACACAGAACTAGACAGAGAAAGAGAGACCAGATAGAAGGAGAAAGATAACGATAGGAATGGGAGAGAGTGGTAGAAGAGGAAAGGAGGAAAACACGAAGGAGAAGCCAGGGGAAGGTGGCTCGCTGAGGGATCGCTGACTCGGTTGGCGAGACGCCCGACTCTTCGATGCTATCAACCTCGACCACAAACACCGATTCACGGCCACTTTGGGGGTTCCCCGGAGTTTCTCGGCCCACCAACACCTTTCACGCTCTCCTGGACCACTCCACGCGACCCACTTTTTCAACCATCCACCCCGACGACTATGGATTTCCTGGCATCACGCGGACCTAGGATATTCTACGTGCTTCCCCGGCTTTCTACGATCCTTTCTCCGGTTCGTTTTCACGGGCAGCATTGGGTCGGAGGGAAAGTGATGTCGGTTTTTGATACTGCTGACACAACTAGCTTCAAATGGCTCGTACGTCGTATACGTTTATGATAATGCTGTTTTACGAGGACGGTGTTCTGTACGTGTAAGATGTTAGTAAAATGTCAGTCATAACTTCGCCTCGAAAAGTATACGTGATATAACGATAGCGTTTCTTGTTTCCTGATAATTTCAAATTTAAGAAAGATCGTTAGGATTTACAGATTACAACGAATTTGTACAATGTACACGCACATGTATACGTGTAATAAGCTGTTCAAGAGGATTGAGGAAGTTAGTAAATGGGTGAATAGTTGCGGTATTTAAACAAAAATTACCGTGCTCTTATATTGTTTCAATAAAGGGGATGGAATTTTGGAAATTTGGAAGTAATGTACGGGCGATTATAGGATTGATAGATCAAAATTGGAAGAATTGGTGATTTCGGAACAAGCAGGATGATTTTTTTTTTTTTTTTTTTTAGACGGCTATTAATTATCGTTTCATCGACGGCACTGAATAAACCACGTACAACTTGTTGCTTCGTCGAAAATGGATTTTATCAGGGTTTCAATTAACAACAATTATTTGATTCAGCGTCGAACTATCATCTCTTCATCACGAGCTCTAAAATCATTTAAAAATGACGAAGAGTAGAGAAATTACAAATATTACTTCTTACAACGACATATTAAAATATCTTAACGATTACATCTTTCATCTTTATAAATCTTTGTCTACTATATCTCTGGACGTAACTGATTCTTTCCACTTTTAGATATTTTATATTAAAATATACTCTTTCTCTATCAATAAAACAACCAACAAAAACGTACACACGTGTCGCGTTCTTTTTCCCGCGATCTTCAAATGGTAAATAGAACGTTTTAATTACGTGGTTGCAATAGATTCGTTTGAAAATCTTGACACGATTCGATCTGACAATCGATATCACGAGAAACGTGCTCAATTTCCACGGCCGAATATCCCGAGGAAATTTCACTTCCTTGGTCATAGGCAATGGGATTACCGTCGTAACTCAGTTAATTGAACTGTGCCGCGTAACGAGGGTAATAACCCGCAAAACGGTTCGTAGCGGGCGTTCAACGCCAGATAAACACGAAATGCACACGAGGCGACACTGTGGCACGCGATACAACTTTTATTTCAATCGTCCATTTGATTTTCACCCGTGTTCCGGAATTTCCATCGAATTTTTAAGTGTCGACCGCGAGACACAATTATCCGGGACATTTTTCTGGCCGTCTAGATAATTTTACCTCTCACGGCCCTTCGATAATACCGATGGAACTTTCCACGAGAACGTCGACAAATGTCGGATAATTTACTAGGCATTTCAAAATCGTAACAGACTTAAATCTAATGGAAATAGAAATACAGATAATAGACTATAAAATGTTTTTTAATATTTACATTTATAATTTGTAATTATTAGACTGTGAGCCTCTATGATATCTTTATGAGTATCTGTTATTAAACAAGTAGGTAGAATTTAGAGATTTGGATGATTATACAGAAAAGAGCGCGCCTTACCGATTTCGATGACCTTGAAATAAATTGTCCAGAACAATATTCTAAATAATTTTTTCCCATATGTGTAACCGCCGCATGATCTTCGTTTTCGATATATTCGTAAAAAGCTTCGATCAAATTTAGTTTCCGTTACAGTTGATTCTGTCATATAGATGATAGTATCTTTATGCAGTACAACCTAAACTTAAATCATCGACGTTAATCTACTGTAATATAAATAAAGAAAGACAAATGAATGGGTTATAGGTTGAGTTAGGGTTAGATGTTAAATTAATATCCGACCGCCGTGCCACGAGATTGTTAGTAACGCAAGCATGACTTAAGTTTCATTTCGTACGATTTTATAAGAGTGTCGTAAATTCGATTGTTACTATTTATTATTTATACATAGTATAATAAGAAACATAAATTAACAACACCTTGTGTATAACTGAAAAAACTAAGACTGCGCGTGGTATCATTATCAGGTTACGTGTAGGGGACATGTATACATGTATCTGCTGAGTCTAATTATTAGTACGTACGTGACGAGTAGATAAACAGGACACAGTGCAACATTTCATGCATCGATAAATTCATTGAAAATTATTTCACGCCAGTATTTCCATTTGCATCAACCGGTCGGATATTACTTTAGCCTAATTCACTTTTCTTCTTTATTTATGCAATATTTAAAAATGCTAATCTCTCTCGTCAATCGAATTAAGTTGAAGTTGGACTATTTAAAAATTCGCCTGACTATTCCAGAATGAAGTGCAATCGTAAGGTAAATTGTACTAAAGTTTCTCTCGGGAACTAAGGCCGAGTAGCGGTAACATGTGTAGGAAAAAAGTTGTTCAAAATGTTGATCTTGATAACATATTTCAAGGTCATTGAAATCAGTGAAATGTACCTATACATTTTTGCGTATTGAAATTTTCCACAAGCGTATAAAGGTTCGTGGTCTGGTAATTGAAATAAATAAAAATTCTAAATCCGTTAAATTGTAAATTATAAATAAATAGTTTAGAATGTAGAATTATTAACGTTTGGGATCTGAAAAATTGGAATATAAGGAGAATTTAGAATTCATGAACATATTAATTGAACTTTTCAATTAAAAAGGATGAAAACACCGGTAACTAAAAATTCCTTCTGGATTATTCCCCAAGTTTTCTTTCTCAAATATTCGACAGAAATTTAGATCCTTGAATTCGAAATTGGATAATTTTGTAGGAAATTATTCCCGTAATTACAGTGGAAGGAAGTTACGGTAAAACTTTCTTTTGAAGTGTCTACTTTCGGATACTCTTAAAATCCTTTAATATCCTTTAAAATATGCACATAAATTTATACCTTTTTTCCATTTTAATTAGCGAAACCCTTTGTACACCTACGCGTACACCCAAATACGATACAATCGCATTAATTAAAATCTCAAAATTCCTGCGAAACAATCAATACCTTCCAACATAATACACCTACTAGTGTATATACGTTTGTCAACATTTCCTTTCTCCTTCTCGGACGTACACCCACGCCTCCAGCTACGCATAAGTATAATATTCTGAAACAGCCTATACATAGCGACAAAGAACGGAAAAGAGAAATTCTCCAGCTGTGCGAGTGGTCACGTTGAATATTTCATTCGCTCGGTGATAACCGGCCAGGAAATGTTGAACAAGAAAAACCGAATGAGTACGACAGAAGAAGGACAAAAAAAAAGCAGATGAAATAGTAAAAGGAAAAAGAAAGGAGAATAAAAGAATCGTGGACTGGGAAAGAAATTCCCGAACTCCGCGAGGAGACATCTTTTATTTAAACGAGCGTGTTCGGGGCCGGCGGGGCGTACTTTGAAAAAATCGATCGACGAGAAACGAGAGACGCTTGGGTACGCGGGAGAAAGTGAAATAGAATGACAAAGCTCGTCGGTGGTGTACGGACGAGCAAGCTGATCGTTCGTGCTCGTTGCTTTCGTTTTGTACGAAGTTTTATAGTCCGGTTGCGAGTTTGCCAGTTGTTGCCCTCCTCACCGTTCCTCCTTTTTAGCTCTTTCTCCATCTTTTTTCCACAATCTATTTGCGGTACTGTCCATCTTCCTCTATCATTCCTTCGTCGTCCTCCGTTCTTCTTTCTCGAGTTTCTCGTTCCCATCCAATGAGCTTTTCCCGTCCTCGTCCATCCGTTTCTTCGCGGGGAGGCCATCTCGCTCGCGAACCACACGCAGATACATGCGGATCGAAGCTGAAGGCCCTCTTTCCCTCTCCTAACAAGCAGAAAACGGTAGTGATGGCCGCAACACGGAACTCGAGCAAGGTTGAGGACTGAGTAAATTTTCAGCCGAGTCCGAAGGAATTCGAAACAACTTCTCTTCTCTTCGTTTCCCTTTCTAATTATTATATGTATATTTTCTTATAGTAATATATTATCTATATGTGCATAAACATTCTATTTATATCAAAAACATTTTCATGTATATTATAAATATCAACGTATCGAGCAATTAAATTGTTCGAGGTATGTTAAGTATAAAGAAAGATTTGAGAAAATGATGTAAGGCCGAGAAGCTGTCCTAAGCCGATAAGTGAGATCTATATATAATAAATGATAAATAATTAATAAAAGATTTAAAACTTTGGTCAAGATTGCAGGAAGGAATTTTTAATTCTTCATAAAGAAACAGGACATTTCATCCTTAAATTTCTTCTGAATTCCTACTTCTATTAGAAGAAATTTCAGATGTTTGACTTAACCGAATGGTTACATAAGGTAGCAAAAGTGTTGAGAAGTGTTTCAGATTTTTTTTAAATTTTTTGGAAGCTTGGTATAATAAAAGAATTAGATTTTGGTATAAGCAAGCTAGTTCGTCCATGGAGATCGAAATTCGATGTATTTTTTATTTGGAATTAATATAGGTAGATTGAAACAAAATGTTTATTATTTGAAATTCTAAATGCTGTCGCAACAAAGAATCTTTGGAATTTTGTGAATTTAAATGAGACGAGTCAAGGAGAGATTTGATTAATTGAAGAATTGAATATTAATATAACATTGAAAAATGGAAAATCAATTTTAGAAGGGAATGAAGTATAGAATGATGTTACTATATTTCGACATCGTTGTACATCATGCTACAGAGATCGGAGATGTCGCAACATTTTAAGACTTTCTACCATTCTGAGAGCGGTTATATGATAATAATTGTGTTTTCCTTACTTCATAAGTTTTCAAACGATTCAAGGCTACAGAGACAGTAGCATAAAGTGTCTGTTGGAAATTTCGGAAGACAAAATCAAATAGCGTTGTATGTCCTACATTTCTTCTCTGTTATCTTTATAGTCATGCACTCATACGGTTGCAAAGTATAATTTTACTCCTTCATATATTCTATATATCCTACGTCTATAACAGGGTAACCTAAATTCCCTATCAGACTTCAAAATGGTACTCTTCCCAACAATTCTTCCCGTTTTATCCTACAGCTTCAAAACCTTCTTCGATAACATGATAGGCTTCTTAAGCTTCTAGTAGAAATTTCAAAAGACAAAACTAACATCTTGAAAGATAAATTAGACAATTCATTTCTCTTGCTATACGCACGTGTTTAGCTTATGTTTAATTCAGGTATAGTTCCAAAAGATACGGTGACGTAACAGTTACGTACATGTAAATATTCCATTTTCCTCTCTCTCTATCTTAAAACGCTATTACACACTAGCTTCTTCCATTTAATGAATCTTTCCCATTTAATATCATCTGTCTCGCGTAATTAATGAACACAATTAAAAATGAAAAGATAATTGCTCTCTCTAGTCTCGATAGTTTATATACAACGATCCAGTTGAAAAGTGCAATTACTATGTTTAGTATGTGCCAATAGCACAAATCAGATCAGAATGAAACTCTGTCCCGCAACTCGTCCGATCTTACAACACATCATAATTTCAAGACCTTCACTGAAAATACCCTCTCGATGCTGCAAACTTCTTCAAGCCATCGCTGGTCGGGACTCGAACGAAAATAAACGAAAGTATGTACATCGCGCAGGTATAGTTCTTCATACGTGGCGATTCCATTGTATTGTCTCGCGGATCCACTACACGAAAGTTCCATATGTCTCAAGGAAGAAGACCATCGTCGACCGATTATCATCGCCGCCAAGTCCTGGCATTTTCTCGGCCCGGTTTCGCAACATCGACCAATTCCCCGTGAGATTCTCCGCGTTCCACGATGGTTCATTCGTTTCCACGTTGATCTCTGTTTCACCCCCGCGTCTGCATCGAACAGTCACGGAAACACGTCGAAACTACGTAAAAGGGGTTGCATTCGTCAAATCGAGTCACGCGACTCTCTCTTTGTTCACGAGATTGATAGCTTTACGAGGCAGCGGGAGGTCGAGAAGCAAGTTTTGACCATGAGAACGCGCGAAGGCATGCAGGAAATAATGGTAGACCACGGCGCGGCGGTGCCCGCGGACCACGCGAACCCACCTCCCGGGATGATTAATGGCTTTATTACCGCGCTGCTTCGAGCTCTTTATTTAATTGGGTCGCGAACGTGTGCGTATATACCGTCGTAGCTGAAGGAGTTCGTAGAATCGTTGTAGAAGCGTGTGCTCATTATGCTGCTCGTTGGACGCTGGAAGAAGTTGAGAACCTCTGCGCTGTGCATAGTTAAGGAACCATTGCTGACGAATGGCTATTCCCCCACTCTGTACACGACAGTGGCTATCAGTTCGTTCGAGCTTCGAATCGTCGAACGTTTCCGAGTGTAGTCTCGTTCAAATTAGTCATTGCTTTAATTTAACATGGAATCACCTTTTTTTGGTGCGAACTTGTTGCTCCGATTTGAAATATTCTATAGTTCGCATGCTTGCCTTCATTAGTTAAGTTATTTGACTTCTGGTTGATGGTATTCGAACAACTCGAAAACACTCGATCAGTGTGAAATTGTTGCTTAGTCGACTTGAAATATTTCTCCGAGCTTCTATGCTCATCCTTGTTATTCGAGCCCATTGTATACAAATAACTTGATACTAGTTTATTAAAGATTCGTTTGGATTAATCAAGTTACTTGATTCACGCTGATTGTATTCACTTAACATGGTTTCAAGTTTATGTTCACACATAGATACATTGGTCAAATAACTTCACTTATAAATTGTCTAAATCCAAGACAATCTATCTCCGAGTGAATGTCTAAAATGGCGAGTATTTAAAGTAGACTTCGCTTGAGGAACCAGTATCGAGGCTAGAAATAACATTACATTACCCATATACCAACTGTCGATTCTTCCGCATTAAGAAATGGTCCAAAGAACCTCGATCAAAGTTTGAAAGGATATTTCAAGACAAAAATCACATTAACTCTGAACTTTCTACTCTTTGTTGAGTAGAACAAGTACAGCTACTTTTTCATGCTACTTTTTTTTTTTTAGTTGAAAAATTTACAACGTACGAAAAAACTTGATGTGTATTAGAAAACCATTAAGAGCTCCGATTCAAGGTGAAACTAAAGTTAGGTCCCATGTTGATGTTACAGTCACCCGGAGTGATGCCATTCTACGGTGATACTGGCGCCGGTTTTCGGCCAGCAGCCGGCTTTGGGAATACTGTTTGGCACCAGGGAGTCGCTCCCGTGGGAGCAGTTGCGGTTGAAACGTCAGCAGCACCATGGCCACCTCAGCAGTTCATTCAACAAATTCCTGCTCCGAATCAGCTCGAAGAGCTGAGGTATCATACCCAATACACCGCCGCAGCGCCATACCATCCACAACCAGGTAATTGAAGAGGGAATCGATTTTGAAGAATTTACGAATTTGTCCGATACGTGTCTCTTCTTTTTTTTTTATTTTATCTTCTCAAGTTTTATCGAGTAGAAAATATTTATTCTCGTTAGAAATTTCACAATCCTTTTCTTGACTTATCGATCGTGAGATATTTATATTCTTCGACTATTATAAAATAACGTCATAGCATATGCTATAAAATATTTACTGCCTTGATGCTAATTTTAAAATTTCAATAGATATAAAGCAACATTAATTTTGATAAAAAAAAAAAAGCTAGAATGAGTCTTTCAGCCACTAATATGCAATTTCATTGATCAGTTTGTTACAAGGAAATGGTACAAACAACGTTAGATTTTAAGATTAAAAAAAAGATTTTAAGATATTAAAAAAGATAATGTTGTAACATCATCGTCTTTCTCTATTTTTCGATTTATAACGTTGATGAGTATAGTTTCTGAACAGTTCAAATATGATAAAATTCGTATTCACAGTTTCGATCACTTGAATTCGACGATTCAGAATTCCTCGCGAATGAGAACGATCGTGGAATGCAAAGTGTGCAACTATGCAGGTCTTTGTCCCGCCGATATGCCGTCAGTTTCCGTGGAATCGGCACGTGAATTTTCTGATTACAGTCGCATATCAGCAGCAGACTTTCATTACTACGGATCAGTCGGCATTTCAACGTGCCGGGGCGACAGGACAATACACAATCACGGGACAACCCTCACCCTTGCCACCAGTCGCCCCACAAACTGTACCATCGACAGCTCAGAGGCCACTAAACGGTCAATTCATGGATCCCGCTGCTACTGCAACCCAATCAGTTGGTTATGAAAGGCAGGATTACGTCAATGGTTACCAACAACAGGTACAATTAGAAATGAATCGCTTTTAATTAAAAGTCAGCTCATTCGAATATCTTCTCGAACACGAACGAAGATAAAATATTGAATTTTAGAAAAATCTAAGAGTCACGAAAGATAGAAAAAAGAAAGTTTTTCTTATGTTCATAAAGATAATCTAATTAGAAATTAATTAATTGTTAAATCCTCTGGATCATTTTCAATTATGGTGTTCGGTCCTTAAAAAATTAATTGAATTTTGAAGTTTTTCTGTAATTTTCTCTCATATTTTTGAGATGGTAATATGAAAGTTCGAGGACCGCTGCATCATTACATATATCTAAAAATATCAAAGCATAAAATATTTTTTAATGTACCTAAAATTAAAGTTAATCTGTCACGAAGCATACTCGTGAATAGCAATAATATACAGTCAATTCCCGAACGTTTTTGAGTTATAGATGGAATGATGCGTTTTTCCAGGACGTGACGATGGCACCGCCGCCTTCAACCACTCCGACGAGTCGTAGCAGTTCCGTACACATGGACAACCAACAACAACAACAGGCCTCTCAGCAACCGCCGTCGCAACCGCAACAACAGCCAACGGATACGCAGGTGAAGGGATTCGCGACGATCGCGGCCAGCAACGTGTCGGGAAACGAGATGCCTGGGTATCCACTTCAACCGGGCCCACAGAGTTTACACAACTCTAACGGATATCCAGGCTACGTGGAAATGGGTCAACAAGTACAGAACCAATGGCAGCCGCAGCAGGTATCTCAGCAACCACAACATCAGCAACAGCACATGCAACGGCAACATTCGATACCTGACGGTGGCCAACGGCATTTATGGTCCGATACCAGTACCGGTACGAAAATGAGCAACGTGAGCAACAACATGAACTGGTCGGATGGGACGTTACAGCAACAGCATCAGCAACACCAGAAACCTCCTCAACAACAGCAACCGGGTATGCAGAGCAATAGTATGAAAGGACAAGAGACACAGCAAAGTATGCAGATGCAAGGACAACAAGAATTACCCCGACCAGCGAGCCATATGAGTTGGGAGAACGGTAGCGTGAAGGAGACGCCACAAACTCCGCAGTCGTGGACAGATAATACGGACAACAGTCAGCAGCAACAAACTCAGGGAAATTGGTCGCGGCAGAGTCCGAAGCTGAGGGACGCTTCGCAGAATCCGAGATTGACACCGTCTAGTCAACAACAGCAGCCTCAGCACCAAGGCTGGCTGCAGCACTCGCCGAAGTTGTCAGACCATCAGCAGAATCCGTCTCATCAGAACGCCCGGATGACGCCCTCCAACCAACACAACTGGCAGCAGAGCAGTCCAGAGATGCAACAGAACTCGAATCAACAGAATCCAAGGCTGACGCCATCTAACCAACAGATGCCGCAACCTGGGACGCAGCAACAGCAACAACAACAGCAGCAGCAGTGGTCGCAACAGACGAAACTGGAGAAGAGTCCTAGACTTACTCCGTCTAATCAGATGTCCTGGCCAGACACGCCAACTAGTCAACCGAATTGGTCGCCTAACAGTATAAAGAGCGACAGTAGTCAACAACCTCAACAACAATGGCCAGATTCGCAGCCTAGTCCGAGGAGAACACCTGGCCATCAACCGGGAACGTGGCAGCCTCAGCCACCCACACAAGAGAATAAAATGGAGAACCAAATGTCTTGGTCACCGAACTCGGTGGCCGAGAACCAACCTACCTGGGGCCAACAAACGACCAAACAAGACATGCAGAATTCCGGGGAAAGAGTACTTTGGCAGCAGCAGGACACCGGAAAACCGAATGGGTTCGTCGATACGCAAGATACTCAGGAGAGTAATGTATTTGCTCAATCAAATCGCGTGAATTTGAACAGTCGACTGAAATCGATGATTCTAAATAAACAACAACAGCAACAGCAGCAACAACAACTACAGCATCAACAGCTTCAACAGCAGCAATCGCAGCAACAGTCTCAGCATCAAATGAGCCATCAGGAGCAACAACATCACAATATGCATCATCAAATGCAATCTCAACATGTGAACAGTAACAACGGAGCTAACGGCGAATACCATACAGAAGACAGGATACGAGACACGCATGACAATACGGAGAAATTGCAAGAGAAGCAGGCGGACCAGTATTTAAGTCAGTCGAATATCATCTCGATGGCGCAATCCAACGAATCCTTGACCGGTAATTTTTTATTGCATAGCCACCACCCTCGGGTCGATAGTTTGCCCGATGGTGGTGGCTTATGGGAATGGTCAGGAGGAAGTAATAACACATTAAACAACGGTACCGTTCTGCCGGAAAACGGAATGATGGTCATCGACAGCTTCATGAAGTTTGGTTCAGAGGATAAGTCCGTGCTGGACAAACCATACGAAAAACAACAACAACAGCAACAGCAATCACACTATCACCAACAATCACAACAACAACACGAGCAACGACAGCTATGGAAGGATGAAAGTAAGAGCCATGACAATCAAAACATCGAGGATAAATCGTTTCAGAGGAGACTATGCATAGAGCAGCCAACCAACGATAAGACTTTCGAATCTTGCGAAAACAGCAACGCAGACAGCGAGAAGAACGATGGGACCGAGAACGATGTTGGTTTTTCAGAAACTCCATTAGTCGCATTAGTGAACAAGAACGACACATCAAATTATCCAGAAAGCAGCGAAAAGATAGCGTCGACGGAGCCAACCAACAGCTCTAACTGCGATTCCTCTCAGAATATCAAGCAGGAGAACATCGTCGAGTACGGTTGCTCTAGCTCCGATTGCGTTCCATCGCCGACGGTCTCGTCAAAGAGCGATGGCTGCGCGTCGAAGGAAATCAAGAGTGAACCGGACCAAAGGACGCAGGAAGGTAACAACTACAAATTTCGTGGCGATGGCGGACCCGCTAAAGTGTCTCCGGGTGTCGGTTCGTGGTGTTGTCGACGAGGCGGCACCGAACAACCGACACCCGAACATTTGCGGGAGGGTTGTTGCCAGGGTTTGCAAACGAGGGACGAGATACTGGCCGACTCAGCGGACAAGTCCGACGTAAAGAACGAAGGCACTCAAAGTCCACGTACCGGTAGCGTGCCTTCAACGACTAAGTTGCAAGATCACTTGGACAAACTGAAGAACAATGTCAGGAGCGAAGTGCCGGACTGCAACTGCTTCCCAGCTGACAAATGTGAGTTGCTATTGCGTATTCAGCACGACACTAACATTGAGAGAACACACTAACCACGTTCACACGAAAATATAGATAAATAAATAATCAAAAAATGAACAAAATTTTCTTAAAGAAAAAAATATATATATAACTATACTACTACTACTACTGCTACTACTACTACTCTATGTACTACCACTACTAATATTACTGGCCAACAAAAAATAAACCGAGCCTTGATTCAGTGACCCAAAGAAGAATGCACGTACCTAACTTACCCCCCTTTCCCAGGGGGCATACCTACTACATACGTGGCATAAATGTTTCCGCTTCTGTTGCTTCCTTTCCGTTGAAACGTCCAGTTTCGTAAGTAAAATGAGGTTCAACCACAAGGTCCGCCAGAGCCCGGCTCGTACTACACTCATCTCGGGGCGGCTGCAAGCCTGCCTGACCTACGGAACGATCTTGAAAGAAGAACCGGCCTTAAGGGAAACGCCATTAGATTCGAAAAGGTCATCTACACCGGAAAAGAAGGGAAAACCACTCAGGGATGTCCGATGGCTAAATGGGTAAGCATATTACTGTATTCTATATATTCCCCATACTTGTACCGAATGTTTACGCATTTATAAAAAATTTAAATAATTTAAATTTTTTGTAATAATTCGAAATAAGCAAATTTTGTATAATATATTGAATAATATTTTGAAATTAATAAAACAGATATTTACATCTCCATTTGTCTAATAACATTCATAAAAATATGAATTTGCATAGAGATTCGCAGTCCACTAATATTTTAGATCGAAGTCAAAGCGAATCCACTCGTCTCTTTTTAAATTGAATTTTATCCAACCTATTCCAGTCGATAGCTTTGAATCGCCCACTAAGATTACTCTGTACTGCTTTGGTGATGGGATTGTAATATCAGTGATTCGCTAGATACTTCGACGATCTGGTCTGGAGGAGAAGATCCTGACCATAGTGAAACACCGACAAGGGCACAAGTGCCCAACAGCTTGGATCGTCGTGGCCATGGTTGCTTGGGAAGGCGTACCCACTCACGAAGCCGATCGAATCTATTCCCTGTTAAGTCATAAGCTGAATCGATTCGGTCTTCCTACTACTAGACGATGTGGAACGAACGAACCGAGAACCTGTGCTTGCCAAGGTCTCGATCCTGATACTTGCGGTGCAAGCTTTTCCTTTGGATGTTCCTGGTCAATGTATTATAATGGTTGCAAATACGCCAGAAGTAAAACCGTCCGTAAATTTCGATTGTCAGTACGATCAGAGGTGAGGAATATATCATAACAATCTAAATTATAATTAATTGTTAATAATTTAAATTATCATATTTTTGTCATAACAATGTTCGTTATCTGTGTTGAATTTAACAAGGATACCATCGAAAGTCTTAACTATTTGCTATAAATGTCTATTTACCATGTAGATTTCATTATTAATGTAGAAATGTTGTATCAAAAATTCTAAGTTCAAGACCTACCTAATTATAATATACTAAGGGTTAATCGTCATTCTTGTCTTCCTTATTGTATACAAATATAACGTTTCGTTCTTTTTTATCTTTATTATAGGAGCAAGAAGTCGAAGAAAGAATGCACGTCCTAGCAACACTTTTATCGCCTCTGTATCTCAGCCTTGCACCGGAAGCATTCAACAATCAGACACAATTCGAACGGGAAGCGAGCGAGTGCCGTTTGGGATTTAAACCTGGCCGACCCTTTTCCGGTGTTACGGCCTGTATCGACTTCTGCGCGCATTCTCATCGTGATCTTCACAACATGAACAACGGATGTACAGTGGTAAGTGACTTAAAGAGACACTTAATTTTTTCCAATACTTAATAATTCTGAAAAGGTAAAGATTTAGATGAAATAACTATGCTGTAATTTTTCATCTTAAAGGTGGTCACTATGACAAAACACCGATCTCTATCGAAACCTGAAGAGGAACAGTTGCACGTACTTCCCCTTTACATCATGGATACTACGGATGAGAATGGGTCGAAAGAGGGACAGGATGAGAAGGTTCGCGCTGGAGCTGTAGAAGTTTTGACAAAGTAAATAATTTTGTTATTTATATGACAAACAATCACTCGCACAGAATTCTTCTAGTAATGAATTTTACAAATACGTATCATCTAATTCATAGATATCCTTGCGAAGTGAGAGTTCGATCGGTTCCACTCCAACCCTGCAGAAGACACGGCAAGAAAAGGAAAGAAGACGAGCCAGATACCATTAGCAATAAGAAAGATAGTTCCAAAAGCACTGCTGAAAAAATGGCGGACCCAGGACGCGTACCAGGACACCAAGAAATACCTAGACCGCAAATGAGGGACTCCCAACTATCCCTGGAAATGGCGTCTATGTTCGAAGGAATGGATGCTCAATTACAAAGCTCTCAGGTGTCCTCCACTGTTTTAGACAGTCCAGTGTCCATGTACCAAGGATGGAGTTACCAGAATGAACAACAGTGGGGTAGAAACGGTTGGCTCGATCAGCGAAAAAATAATTGGTTAAACCCGTGGAGAGAATACTCGTTCAGTGGTCTGGACAGAGACGCAAAAGTTGACCCAGACAGTACAAGTTTAGACGATATCAGGCCTAGGAGCACCGTTTCTCAGGATGAACATCGACCAGGTTCGCGAAATTTGCCTAATTCCACCATGGACTCGCCGAGGAACTGTTATCCACACTCACCGAGAGCTCATCCTATTTCACCAAGGAGCTCTCATACAGGAACACCAGGGGATATCGGTTATTCCATGTCTCCTAGAGGATGTCCAACTACACATCAAGACCAGAAAATCGCTTCGCCAAGAAGCTCCGGGTATCCGGACACGGGCTACGGCCACCCACCCCCCAATTCCAGAAGTTATCCGAATATGTACGACACCAGGCAGGGTAGTACATCCCCGAAGACAAGCTGTACAAATTTTCCGGTCCATTTGGATCAGAGGAACGCACTCAACCGAACGAATCATCATCATCAATCGCACAACGTAAATAACGTTCGAAACGTTGGCCAGAGCTGCGATCAGTCGAAATTGCCGTACTCCAGACCTGCGCAAGATTCTAGTCAGCAAAAGTACCCTACCACGCAGAACTACTTAGAGGCTCAAAAATCGCAGATCGAACAGCCTTTCGTGAACAGGATACCAGGCCATTATCACCCCCCTCATACCGCGCAGTCCGGAAGAAATCTTCCATATCAGGGCCAGCATGATTCGAACGCGGACATGTTCACTGGCCTGTCGGTGTCTTCTTGCATGGGTAACACTAGTCACAAGCCATTCAGCGCCACGAATGCGGATCTATTGCTACACAGCTCGACGCATCTTCCGCCCAACAATCCACCAAACGGCACTCAGAGCTTAGGATCATTCGATCAGAGAAAATATCGGATGTATAAGGTTCCTGAACAAAAGACACCCGGAATTAGTCAAATGTCTCCGGCGCCCTCCGACCAAGTGGGAAGCTGGAACATGCTAGGTACTTGGTACCCCGACCAAAACAAACCTTTCGATCAACAACAGATTTATAACGATCAAATAGGTCCTGATAGGAATCACCAGCAACCTACAGACCACCAGAAAACATTTAATTGGAACGATAGAGTACCGCATCCGGACCAGTCGAAACCACCTTGCTGGGAAACACCCTCGGATCCTTCTCCGTTCAGGGTGCCAAAGGGCAGACCACCGTCGAGGACAGCGTCAAACCAGAATCCAAACACAGACAATACATATCAAAATTCTTCCAATAGAACGTTCCTTAAGCCTCAGGAGCCGACGCGGAACGGTGTCTACGCGGACAGTCCAAGCAACAACGCGGTGCAAAGCAGCATGATGACACATCAAGGTAACCAACGAAGAACAGAGTGGCCGGAAGATAAGACGAAGGAGGGTTTCCACGATTCCAGGCAGAACATCGCGAATCCAAACTCGAATTGTTTTCCATGGGCCGAAGAGATGAAACAGGTGCAAGACTTCCACGGGATGCCGGGCTTGGGACATCCTCACGCTTCCTTCCCACAATACGGACTGTATCCAACATACCCTGTCTTCGACAAACCATATTCTAATTCTTGGGAAGGCTACAACTATCACCAACCGTATCCACACCATCAGACGCCGGAGTATCCACCTCAATTCTATCAGCAACCAAAGAGAGAAGCCTGCTTTCCTTCGCCTCAATATCCCTATCAAGGAGTGCCCCCGTATCAAGGTCTAAATCCACGTTGGGCGAGATGGGACACTCCTCGCTGGGATATTTACGGACCACCACCCTACTTTCCGGTGTTACCAGAGCCTCCTCCAAAAGCAGAACCACTAGGAGAGATAGCCGACTATTCCGACAACGAAGAGTGCTTCAAGGACTCGCAAATGGGTGGAGTCGCCATTGCATTGAGCCACGGTAGCGTGTTGTTCGAGTGCGCCAAGCACGAGATGCATGCCACCACGGCTCTCAAAAAGCCTAATCGTCTGAATCCAACCAGAATCAGCCTGGTCTTTTACCAACATCGTAATCTTAACCGACCAAGACACGGATGGGACGAATGGGAAGAAAAGATGCGACTCAGGAAACTAGGTGTTGCGAGTACCACCACCACCACTACTACTACATCATCGTCCACTTCGCAATCACTGTCTACTCCATCAACTCCAACCAGTCCAGCCAGTGCAATCAACACCGAAAAATCCACTCCGCTACCTTACATACCCAGTGTTCCTAGTTCTCAGTTCATGATGAGATCGCCTACGTATACCACCATGACCTGGACCACCCTTTTCCCAATGCATCCGTGCATGATAACTGGCCCATATCAGGAGGGAGGGGCCATTGGATGAGTAAACGTCGGAGGGCGCGATTCCAGCCATCGATGAGCAAGAACCGTGCCAGGAATCGATCGAGCGATCTCGTCGGACTGATCGAGTGAAAAAGTGGGTTTCAAACGACACGAATCTCACTTGACGACGCTGTTCCGTGCCGTGCAACTTCGACACGAAGAACGTGAAACGAGTCACGAGAACAACGAGAGAAACAGAGCAACAAGCAGCTAACATTGAGAGGGGATCAACGAGCAAAAAGAGCAAACTGTCATCATGAGAGGCTTTCTATCGTAATTCTATCAGGTCATCGTCCTAGATGTGTATAGTTGTTATTGACGAAAAAAGACAAAACGAAGATGAAGAAGAAACAACACGTTTGCACTGCCATTTTTCTATCTCACGTTTTTTCGGGAAATAAATAATAAACGTAACAGACAGGGGAAACAGAGGAGAAGCAAGAAAAGTTAGCAGCAGGTGACTGGTTCGCAACGCAGACGTTTCGTCGCAGGATTCAATTTTAATCGGGGCTTCCCTTTTTATATCGATCTTTTACACGAATCACGGTAAAATGTTGCGAGCGGACAAAAAAAGGAAATCAGATCAACAATGGATATCGAACACGATGAAGATGTTTGGTATCTAGAACGGCAAATTCAAGGCTGAAGGTGGAGGAGGAATACGAAGCAGCTGATCGACAGAGACGTGTCACGCGCTTAGAGAAACACTTGATCGCAATCGAGGCTAATTTTCACGGTAACTGGATTAACGGCACAAAAGGGCGATCGGCCATGTTCTTTCGAAGAACCATTGTTCTTTTCGAGAAATGACTTCGAATATGTTATACGACCTAGAGTAGAATAAATGGAAAGTAAAAATATGGGAAAAAGGACAAAAGAAGAAAAAACGATGTAGAAAAGTAAGATAATGAAAGGAAGACGAAGAACGAATGAAACGTATCCAATTATATATCTTTGATTCTTTTTTATTTTTTCTTTTTTTTTTTTTTTTGTTATTTTTAGGAAAAGGTCTCGTATTCTGGTAGAGTCGTAATCGTATTTAGCTAGTCCATGCCTAGACGCGATAGATAATTGTTTTCTTCGCAACATTTTAACACACGGCACACGGAGTTGCAAACATGTACGCTGGTAGCACGTGCGCGCTTGCTATGATCCATTTTTCTACAAAGCTGGATCAATTTTGTAACTATGAGAGTCGATCTGCCGTTTATTTTTCCGCACGTTCTCCTTTTTGTAACACGTGTACCCCATTGTTGTTGTTGTTGTTGTTGTTGCATCATCACACACATACATGTGCATCATGCAGGACCAAAATCGTCCTTAATTCTAATTCGATTAATCGGCGCCATCGTAGTAGATTTTTATCCAATATCGTCCAGCCCATAAATCATCTAAAACGCCCACAAATCATAACTCCAAAAAATCGAACGACGATATGCATATATAGTTTCGGGTGGATCCTTTGTAAAAGTCGTCTGGATAATCTTCGATGCTCCACATGGAAAAACGGAGCTCACACATAGACACGTTACACACGTACACGCGTATAATACATATACTGACACGAAAATGATCTCAAGTTTTTAAGCTAATTAATTAAACGGTAAATATCAACGTTTAATGTATTTCTTTTCTCTTCTCTCTCTCTCTCTCTCTTTCTCTCTCTCTCTCTCTCTCTCTTTCTCTCTCTCTCTCTCTCTCTCCCCTTCTTCTCTTAAATTTCTCTCTTTCTTTTGCACACATTGTCTAAAACCTTTCTTTCTCTCGTTTTCTCTCCTTTCGTTCGTCTATTGTACATTGTGCTTGTTAATCATCGTATTTATTTCGTAATTCACTTGCACGTGCTTGCATCCGTAGCTCTATCCTATTAAATCGATCACGTAAGAAAGATTCAAGAGCAAGAACGATGTGACGAAGAGGCACACACAGGCGATTCGATGATATATATATTATACATATATATACAATAATTGCTATAATATTAATATCGAATTCTCGGGTCGGTTCAGTACAAACACACACAAATATACACATCATATACACACGAGAGAATCGTGAGATAATTTTTTAATATAGAATATCGAACTGTGAGGGGGGGAGAAATGCGTCGGTCGTCGTGGTGCCATTTCCTTCGTCAGCTACGATCTTCTCATTGTTTCTTTTTTATTCTCTCTATTTTTTTTTTTTTTTTATTCATTCTCCAAGCCCTTTAGAGTCTATAATCGCGATTCCAGATCCACGATCAAATCTATGGATCTCGGGTATCCTGATTTATGTTATAGATATATATATATAAGCCTTTCGAGAGGCGATCTTCTCGAGCGAGGAAGACACGCGCACAGAGATCCAATAGTTTCGCGGTAGATCACAGCGGCCAGCCGGTGAGGTTCGACGTTATTTAACGAGTGCCAGTGTTGGAAGGTGAGCCAGAGAGCCAGAAAATGAAAAAAGAACAAAAAAAAAAGAAAGAGTAAAAACCGGGAGCATCCGTATTAATCGTACGCGTCGTTCGAACGATCCCTATGTTTTCTATACATAGACCAGCTACGTTTGGCGTAGCTACCTCGAGACATCCATCGCCACTTCCGGCTAGATCCGCTGCTTTTCCTTCGATCGTATTGTTTTTTTTTTTTTTTTTTTTAACTCATTCATCGATCGTTTGTGACTCGATCGATGAATATGAAAATCAAAAAAAGAAAAGAATCGTGGTATCGAACGAAGGGAATGAGAAGACAGAGGTGGAAAGGAGAATTCAGACGATCAATATTATTGTCAATATTATTGTCAATATTTAAGGTTCTTAACATTGTATTGACAATATATATTGGTCATCTAGAGGATCTTGTACGTACAATACTATTGAAAATCTGAAATATTGACAACAATATTGATCGTCTGAACGCTCCTGAAGAGGTCTTTTTAATTGAAAAGAAATAGCTAAAATCGAGGGATATTTTGCTCGATGATAAGACCGAGGATGAATCATGATCACGTGTTAGTTTTGTTTAATTGGTTCATTGAATCGAAACAATCGATCGATCGGTTTCTTGCCTTTCGAAGTTTCGATTCACGATCACGCTAACGCATAAGCGTATGCGTGGGGAAGAAATCGGAAAGAGAATCGAATAGAAAATGGAAAATCATGGTTGTTCGTGGAAAATCGATGGGTCTGCACGATAATCGACAGAGAGGCGCTACTATTGTAAGAGGAAGGGTGATGAAAAGACGCGTCCATTCCTCGCCCATCGAAGTATTATAAGAATCATTAATATATTATCATTCATTATTATCATAATGTAGTAGTAATAATAATTATTAGCGACAAACAGTAATAATTAGTAATATAATCTAATTTAATCCGACTATTTATTAATTAAGTTTTGACAAAACGCGTTGGTCTATTATATTTTTATTATTATATTTTTTTGCTGTTCTATCTTCCTTTTCTCTCCTTATCTTTTCCTTTCCTCTCTTTTTCTTCGGTTTAACTTTTCTTTCGTAACATCGAACGATCGAGTTCAAGTCGAGAGTACGCACCAAGCCTTTCCACTTATTTCCCATTTTCTTTTCTTCTTTTAATTTTGTGTTCTCTCTTATATTCTCTCTCTTTTCCTCTCTGTTTTCTTTTCTTTTTTTTTTTTTTTTTTTGTAAAATTGTTTAGCACGAGCGTGAAACAAAATCATCGATAACACACTCGTACCTTTTTAAAACGCTAGTCGTCCCTTCCGTTTTCTAAATTTCTTTTCTTAATCGAGTCTTCTTTTTTCTCGTTTTATATCTCGGTATCGTCCTTCGTTTTACCGTACGACGAACTTTTATTCGCTAAGAGCGTAATCGTTCCTCCATTTTTAACGCGCGACTCCGCAGTCTCTACGTTTTAAAGTAGATGATATCAAATAAATAAACGGTGAATAAAAATCGACTATTTTTCTATTAGACGAGTACCATTTTTCGATTAGGTTTTCTAATACCGAGAATCGATCTCAGCCAGTCAATTAAACATCTTACAAACAAAAAAAAAAAACTCACAAAACCAAAATAAAGAAATAAAAATTCACGCTGAAATCGCAAAATACATTTCTATTTTTTTAACCGTTTTGAAAGATCGTCCTATAAAGAAAGGAAACAAAAATGTAAGCTTGGTTCGTCATCCAGTTCTTTCTTCTTTGCAAGCAATCGTTTCGATCACGACACTCTTCTTGTTTCTTACGAACGATTTGCTAACGACGAATGTTTCTAGTCGATCGTGAAGCGTCTTCGGCTATGACTTCACCCCACGTCGGTTTTCATCGAAGACTGTTCACGTTCGATTTCGTAGAAATGATTCTCTGCTTTCGAACGCTCATGCGACGGTTAAAATGAAATTAAAACGATACAAATAAGAAGAAACGCACGGTGAAACCAGAAAAATGATTGGACGAGAAAAGAATGTTTTTATGAGATTTATTATACACTCTCGATCGTGATCTATCGATTTCATATAGATCTATTATCGACAACTATTCGTACTTTTTACAATCTGATGAATTATATATTTTAAAATAGATGAATTTTAGAGATAATGAAATGAAGAATCAAAACGAAACCAGTGATTATTATAACCTTTTTTAGATTCGATTTATCATAAATGTTAATTCTGTCTCAATTTTACAAACAATGAAGAAACGATACGTTTTCTTATTTTGTTATTATATATGTCTCAGAGCGATCGTCAGCCGTGGACGGATCGTCGTTTGAAACGCTCCTGTTCCTTTCACATTCGCACACGTTTCTTTCCTCGATCGCGATCCATGGATCCGCTTAGATTGATCCGCGCGATGCACACAGACAAGGTTTTTCTCTCGTCGACTTCCGAATGATTCTCAGTTGCGTGCGTGAGTACAATGTTAAGGAATGTTTGAGAAAAGGAAACTAAATAAGAAAAGGAACAAAAGGAAAAACGAAGAGAAGAACAGGTTTCGTCGCAGGATTTTTCGAAAGGAATATTTTCGTAAAAATCATACGACGAACCGGTCGAACTTCCAGTTACGATCGATAAACAGAACAAACGAAACAGGACAGGACGAAACGGAACAGAAGTGAAAAGGGAAAATCGGCTGGTTATCGTTGCTGTTCTTTTCTTTTTTTTTTTTGTATAGGATGCGTGGAAAAAATTGTATCGTCACGATGCCAAAATAGTATTAAATATTTGCGGTAATAATTAAGACGTAAGAAGAGGAATCGCTAGCTGTTGTACTCGATGATGATTGTCGTGTGTAGCGAGAGCAGGAAGAAAATGAATGTGACGCACGCGAACGAGTTTTATTGCCAATTCTGTACCTTTTTCCTTTCGAAAAGAAGATCGGAAGTTGGATGAGAAAATCGATTCTAGCGTCGATCAGGGCATGATTCGATAACGTGGTTGTACGAACGAGGCGGAATGAGAGCAGGAAAAAAAGGAAGGATGAAAGAAAGAAAGAAAAAGGTTGAAAACTGTATTTTTTCTTCCAATACCAAAAAGATGCCATTTTGTTTTGTACGAAAAAACCTATGAAAAAACTCGTAAAAAAAAAATATATAAAAGAAAGAAGGAGAAGTAAACGAAACGAAGGAGATATGGTGAGAATGTGTAGGAATTAAATATAGGAGGAAGTTTGGGGAGGAGTTGAAGCTAAGCGGGGCTGAACAAATTTTTTAAATAGTTTGTAGCGAGCGTAATATAACAGTTGTAATAACGATTGCAGAACAAATTACAAAGATGCAAAACAGATAAATATTTACGCAACAAATATACTTGATGTATATCTGTCTCGTGAGATGAATAATAATAATAATAATACTAATAATAATAATAATAATAATAATAATAATAATAATAATAATGATAATAAAGTAAAAAAAATAAAAAAGAACAAAAAAGTAATGAAACCACTTGTCCGCCTTATGAAGCCAGAATAATACAATAGGTGATCGATCGATAAGAATTGACAAAACAAAATAAAAAAAAGTAAAGTAAATTAAAAGTAACAGGTTAATTAACGGTAAGTGCGAAAATCGCGAAACGCTCGTCACATATTTATGTTTATCTCTTAAATATGTATATGTATATATTTAAGGAAACTTGTATGTATATACAAGCTCGTATATACATACAGGGTGTGTTACGCTGTTAGAAACAAATAAATAAATAAAATCGAGTAGAGAATCAGAAAAAGAGAGTCAGGTCAAAAATGAGGGAATGATAAAAAGAGCGTCGCTCGCAATTTTTGCACTTAGGTACCAAAACAATATTCCCTGGATCCCCCGAAATAGGGCATACGAATATAGCGCTACGTATACACCGGTTACATATGTGTACATATATTTTTGGATAAAGAACCCAGAAGAAAAAAAAGTTTTAAATCGAAATTCGGGCCGCGACGCAAATCATGAAGTTGTTTCGATGGATCGTTTCTCGACGCGATGATCGTTTACGAACGAACAAACATTCAAAACGGAAAACGAATGAACAAAAAAAGTAAGAGTTGCAGATTTAATAGTATAAAAGAATTGAAACGAGTAAAAAAAGTACTATGATGATGATTCTTTTCTGTTTCTTTTCATGATATTCCGTGAAATCGATTCGATTATTGGTATCGTAGATTACACTTCGCGATCGTTTTCGTTCAACGATCTATGACGAGAAAAATCGTCTCTCTCAATCGTGATTGCAGATAGTGCTTCGAGAATAAACGAAATGAAAATGGAATAGGTATCACGAAAAAAGATACGAGACAGAGATATAATTAAAAGATAATAAAGCATAATGGAATGGGGGAGACACGAAGTGATCCATCGAAAAAACATTCCCCATGCATCCGGTCCAAAAAAGTGTATTTATGAATATTTATTTACGTGAGACTAAATGAGATGGAAAAAAGAGGAAAATGATGAATGAAAGAAAATCTAATATATTGACGATTTAATAAAATAGATGGTCATAAGTTTAAGATGTAAGTTTTATAATGAATATATATATATTATATATATATATATATATATATAAATCTACATATATATATATTTACTTGTAAAGCGTTTTATTGCCTTTCGCCAAGTTCGATCGCGCCAAAAAGAGCCGAACGAGCGGAAGGGATAGCGAAGCAATGGTGGTCGAAAGAAATGAGGAAAAACTCATTCTCGATTCAAAAAAAAAAAAAATTTAAAAGAATAAGAAAACGTGGTAATTAAAAAATTATCGGTCAACAATGAACGTGAGCGAATGAAACGAACGTGAATATTCGTGAAGATAAAGTAATTAATTAATTAATTACGTCAGAGAGTGATCTTCGTTTTTTGTCGTACCATCGTGAACGTTGACGATGTAACTTATTATTATTACTATTATTATCATATTACTATTATTATTACATATTGTATTTTTTTTTCTTATTTCTGTTTCCAGTCCATGTTTTTAATTTTCAATATTACTTTTAGAACAGGCGACAACAAAAAAGAGAAATGTGACAAACGATAAAAAAAAAGGTCAAAGCATTGATCGGCGTGCATTTCTATTCCGATCGATCAACTGAAACGCGAAATACGTAGCGAAATGCGCGTGGATCAATTACGAAACAACAAAACACTCACATACAAAAGAAAAAAACGAAAGGAAAAAACAAAATCACGGGTGTGCTTTTGAGCGATGAGAAATCAGACGTACACACGTATACACAGTACGCACACGTACAAATAAGAGGAAAAGACACACAGAGACACGGATACACACGTACAAACACATACATACACACCGTATGCTTAGAGTTTAGTAGCGATTTATAGACGATAAGCGATAGAGTAATTTAAACTGATCATTGCTATCGATGACTATTATTGACATAAGAGTACATTTAGACGAAAAATATGTTATTAAGTAAGATGTAATTGTCCTTTGTGAATATACATAAGAGAGAAATGAGAAATACAAGAAACTTTTATGATAAAAAGAAGACTTGATCATTTTTCGTATTTCGTGTAACCATTCGTCGAGAAACGAAATAAGACAGAATGAATGCAAAATGAAGAAAAGAAGGAAAAGAATTATTTTAATGTTTTCGCGCGTAGGTAAATGATCATTAACATGTACACATATTTTTGGACAGTTCTGTTGATCATTCGTGTACATGTTTATGAGATATTATAAAAGCATTGAGAAGATTCCATCCTACAGATACGTGTGAATGTAATAAATTTATAATGAATTTCTTTTAAATACGATACGTGCCGTTCATTAAATTAATATGAAAGATCATTTCAAACGATGTATAACAACGATGACAGTTTAATTGAATCCGCGGTTAAAAAAAAAAAGACCAGATCTCGATCGATATTTTCCTCATCAATGTTAAATGTTCATTCGATTGATTGAGATTAATATAATCGATCAATTTGCTTCGATGCATCCATGGAATCAGATACTTGTATTCGCTCACATATAACTCATCGCATGTCATTTTCTACACGATCATTTCTCTTATTTATTGTAATAAAATTGCTTTTTCCATATAGTAAAGAATATGTAGAAGTTGGAAAGAAATTCGCTACGCAGATTCGATAAACGGAAGCATTAATCATGCATATCATGGTACAATAAAAATGTTATGTATTTAACACAAGTGTTAAATGAATTGTACTCACCGAATGACCCTATTCTCTCTAAACTCTTGAATTGATTGATGTGTGATAGCAAAGTGATTTAATTTTCAAAGCGTTTGTCGCGTTTAGAGAACGTTCAAACTTTTTAACTGAACACGACTATTTTCCGATTACATAAATCGATCAATTAAATCAATCATTACAGCATTACTGCTAGTTTCCCGATAGTAGCCGAAATTCAACAATTTAAGTTTTTCTACATGAAACCACTCCCCCAATAGATGTATTGATAGTGTTAAATATCAATGATTATAAATACTGTAGAGATTTTTTTAACATTGTAACTAACACTTTTACTTACAAACACACGTCAACAAAGTACAGACTTTGCTAATCAAAACAATTTAATTACACTTACATGAAATACTTTTCGTTAAATTAACACTATGTGAAACTGCTAAATGTTCGAACTATCCATATCTATGGAAAGCGAAATGAAAATTTAGCGGTAAATTAGAAAACTATATTATACATAATTTAATATTTTATGTTTCATTTACCATCTGATGAAAGGCGTGAAATTGAAGATGATGAGCCATATTTTCAATATATACATACATTCATTGAATGTACGCATTTAAAAATAAGGTCGGAATATTGATTTTTTACCATTTTGATGTCAAGCATTGTAAAATGCGTTGAGTTCGTCTTACAACAAACTTCCACGTTATCAATAGATGTCAGAAGTACAATACACATTATATAAATTTCATGGGATTTGTTTTATTATAATAAAATTTGTTACATTCATAATATCAATAGTTTCTTTTTGCTGTACACTTTTTAATAACATCAATTAATATATAAACTTATAAGCGAAAAGATAATGTCAATTATCGCAAAAGTTACTGCATGCAAATATTATATACCCAAGGAATCATCATTTACTTGTTCTCTCCAGTAGATAACAAATGTAATTCAGGGCTTTGAGATTGTGTTACATTTGAATTTTTCATTTTGATTTCCAATTCTAAAATAATATGCCTAATCCCAGGCATCCATGCACTACACAGACTAGCATGTTGCATCATTAATAAAGCATGTATCTCATCAGCTTTTTTAACATTCCCCTCTCGTAAAGCTGGAAACAAATTTTCCATTATTCTTTTACCTCCAGAAGAAATAATGTATTTAAGAAATAATTAGCCACAAAACTAACCTGTAGACAAATCTAAAACATTCTTGTATATCACATTATTTAATTTATCTTCAAGCCATACAGCTTTCAATATATCTAATCTCTTCTTTACCTCCTTAGTTCTATCTTTTTCCAATATATGCTCACTTATTACAGTTTCCAAATTTTTCAAAACATTGTTTAATATCTCCTCCTTATCAGTCTCTATATTGTTTGCTTCTATATCTTTGTTTGAAGGACATAACAATGGAGGATGCGGTGCTATTAGTAGATCAATCCAACCCTGTATATGTGGTGGCATTTTTAATGGCTTATTTACAGAAGATTCTTTATCTATAGCTTGTATAGATTCCACTGGAAATGCTACTGTCTTGTTCAGTACTCGCTTAGTAGGCGTTATGGAACTTTGTCCAGTAAAATATATCCATTTTGGAGAATCATTCCATCTGGTGTCATGACCAAATGAAACCTTTCGCGTAGAACGTTTCTGATCTGTAAAATAAAATTACATAAAGATAATAAGACATGTTACAAAACATATTTCTCTATCATACACGTTATTATTGTTTATATTAAATATTCAAGAGAAACAGCTAAATACATATGTCAAAGTATTTATGTTACTTGTTTCCTTCAAAAGTTTGTTTAATGCCTTTTCTTTATCAACCTCTATATTGTTGCCTTCTATATTTTTGTTTGAAGGACATAACAATGGAGGATGCGGTGCTATTAGTAGATCAATCCAACCCTGTATATGTGGTGGCATTTTTAATGGCTTATTTACAGAAGATTCTTTATCTATAGCTTGTATAGATTCCATTGGAAATGCTACCCTCTTGTTCAGTAGTCGCTTAGTAGGCGTTATGGAACTTTGTCCAGTAAAATATATCCATTTTGGAGAATCATTCCATCCAGGGTCATGACCTAATAAAACCTTTCGCATAGAACGTTTTTGATCTACAAAATAAAATTACATAAAGATAATGAGACATGTTACTAAATGTATTTCTGTATCATAAACATTATTATTATATTAAATATTACAGAGAACTAGCTAAATACATTTGTCGAACTGCTTATATTACTTGTTTTCTTTTCGCTCATCTTTGATTGTAATCTTATCGAATTTTATGTTGAAAGAAATGTCAAAAGAGAATGATATGTAGAGTAAAACTGATTTAAGATTAGTATTGATATTAATTTTGATAAACACTTATAAGCTGTTATAAGCATATTTACTTATACGGTATAATCGTAAACATATTAAGGTTGAATAAGTATAAAACAGACTTGATGATATGACATTATATGGGATCTTGTGTCAGACGTTCTGTAATATCGACTTCGAAAAAATCCTCTGGAAACTTTCCTCACTCTGCCACCAGAGGTCTACAGCAATAGTGAGCAATTTGGTTAGTTTTTCAAACTTTAATATATCAAAAAGGGCTTTTTACATGAGTAAAATGTCACAAAAGAGATGTCGCGAAGCATTATAAATATTTTTAATTTTACCTTAGGACTAAACCTACCCTCAATTTAACAAAAACTCCAGAATGTTTCATCTTTTCCATTCTGCGATTCCTCTAAAGCTAAACCGATAAAGTTGTCGATGAAGAACATTTTTTCCGATTTCGATAATTTTGAAATATGTCATAAGGCTCGACATTTTCAACAACTTTGATCTGAACATATAACCGGCGATTGTCTTTAGTTTCCGAATTCTATTCAAAAATATCTCACCGCTCGGCCTCGGTTTTCAAGCTGAGTTGGGTTAAGAGTACTATTAATTCAGCCGCCTCATGGCAGCCGGATTAATACTGCTACTATAACCCAACCCAATGTGGGTTGTTGAGAAATGGTTTATGAGATATTATAGAAGCATTGAGGAGGTTCCATCCTACAGATACGTGTGAATGTATTAAATTTATATATTAATTTCCTTTAAATACGATACATGCCGATCATTAAATTTAATGACTTAATGATTTAATTGATCGATTTATGTAATCGGAAAATAGTCGTGTTCAGTTAAAATGTTTGAACGTTCTCCAAACGCTGTGAAAATTAAATCACTTTACTATCACACATCAATCAATTCAAGAGTCTAGAGAGAATAGGGTCATTCAGTGAATACAATTCATTTAACAGTTGTGTTAAATATACAGGGTGGTTGGTAACTGGTGGTACAAGCGGAAAGGGGGTGATTCTATGCGGAAAAAGGAGTCAAAAATATAGAATAAAAATTTTTTTTTTAATTTTTTTAAAAATCTACAGTGAGATCCGTTATAACGAGACATGATAAAATGCACGCGTACCGAGCGAAAATTCAAAGTCGATTTTCTCGAAAACAAAGCCTCAAACGAAAAATTTTTATTCTATATTTTCGACTTCTTTTTTCGCGTAGAATCACCCCCTTTCCGTTTGTACCACCAGTTACCAACCACCCTGTATATATTTTTTTTTATTTATTTATTTATTTACATTTTACAATTTGTCCAGTAGGACATTTGGTAAAATATTATAGCTTAGTGGTATAATAATATAACATGTGGATGGCTACCCCCAATGGGATACTATCTTCGAATTTGATTGATTTATTTCTTTATTGTGGTGAGTGTTTGTTTATTTGTTAGGTTATGTCCTTTGTGAGATCTGTTGGGTGTTTCCTTTTTAATCTTCTTTTTATGTTTGATGCGCCGACCGTTTCCGCTGCTAGCCGGTTTGGGTGCGTTACTATTCTTTCTCTGTACCTTCTTGCACATCTGTTAATCTCCTCCTTGACCGTTGGTATTCCCAGGTCTTTCCGAAGTACCGAAGTCCGTTTCTAACGTACCATGGCGCGTTTACTATTCTGAGTATTTTAGATCGCATTGCCTCTATTTTGGTTATATGGCTCATTGCTGCTGTTCCCCATAGTGCTATTCCGTATGTCCAGATTGGCTTTATGACCATTTTATATATTTTTAGTTTGTTTTCTAGACTTAGTTTGGATTTTCGACTTGTTAGCCAGTACATTTGTCTCCTTGCTATCTGTATTTTGTCTATTATTGCTTTAATATGCTGTTTCCATGTGAATCATGTATCTAAGTGGAGTCCTAGGTATTTGACTTGCCTTGTTTGTATTATATGTGTGCCGTTTAGTATAATGTTTGGTGGTTTCTGTTTTTGCAGTGTGAATGTAATGTGTTTGCATTTATCGGGGTTTGCTTTAATTTGTTTTGCTTGAAGCCACTTTTCTATTTTTGTGATATGTTCTTGTAGTAATTTAACTGCTGTTCCAGGGTTAGTGTGCCTGATTAGTACAGCTGTGTCATCCGCGAATGTCAGTATTTTGCTATTGTTAGTTGTTGGTATGTTGGCCGTGTATAATGTGTATAAAATTGGTCCTAGGACACTTCCTTGCGGAACTCCTGCCTTGATTTCTTTAACTTCAGAGTATGTGTCTTTGATTTTTACTATGAAGGTCCTGTATATTTAACACAAGTGTTAAATGAATTGTACTCACCAAATGACCCTATTCTCTCTAGACTCTTGAATTGATTGATGTGTGATAGTAAAGTGATTTAATTTTCAAAGCGTTTAGAGAACGTTCAAACTTTTTAACTGAACACGACTATTTTCCGATTTCATAAATCGATCAATTAAATCAATCATTACAGCATTACTGCTAATTTCCCGATAGTAGCCGAAATTCAACAATTTGAGTTCTTCTACATGAAACCACTCCCCTAATAGATGTATTGATAGTGTTCAATATCAATGATTATAAATACTGTCGGAATGAAAAGCGGAAAGCATATCTACGGAAAGCGAAATGAAAATGTAGCGGTAAATTAGAAAACTATATTATACATAATTTAATATTTTATGTTTCATTTACCATCTGACGAAAGGCGTGAAATTGAAGATGATGAGCCATATTTTCAATATATACATATATTCATTGAATGTACGCGTTTAAAAATAAGGTCGGAATATTGATTTTTTACCATTTTGATGTCAAGCATTATAAAATGCGTTGAGTTCGTCTTACAAGAAACTTCCACTGTTCGGGATTTGGAGTGACCGCCTGGTAATTGCCGTGACGCTTTATGTGAAATAGATGCGATCCTCGGGCAGGACGACCGTCAAGGGTCTACGCTACCCTAGTGCGGACCCATCATAAACAGTGGGCCTATTGTACAGTCAAGGTACTTTAGGACCCGACGGAAAAAACTCATAAATCAGGAAACTTCTTTATTTTCCCCAAGTGTAAGGGCACCTGCGCGCGAACCTTCACGAAGGCAGGCCAATCCTCAAACATACGTCTTTACCCAATGATCAGTTAGGAACAGACTTGAGACACACCCACCACGAACCTTCCTCTACGACAGCAACATCCCCAAGACTCACTCTTGCAGCAGTATTCTAAGAGTCAACACGTAACAGTATTCAGTCAGTGAACATTATATTTAACAGGATAGCCAGTGAATTAAAGACAGTTGTAGTCAGAGTATTAAGTGGAACTCAGTGAACTTAAAGACAGTTGTATTCAGAGTATTGAGTGGAATAAATAAGGTGAACTAAACCTCGCTCTTTACATTTATTATAATCCTCCACCTTGGGCGCTAATAACGTTCAAGGCTCGCGATACCAACCGATCAGTCATGCCTGACTGATCGTTAGTTAGTTGTGTGTCGCAACATCCCCGTTATCAATAGATGTCAGAAGTACAATACACATTATATAAATTTAATGGGATTTGTTTTATTATAATAAAATTTGTCACATTCATAATATCAATAGTTTCTTTTTGCTGTGCACTTTTTAATAACATCAATTAATATATAAACTTATAAGCGAAAAAATAATGTCAATAATTATCGCAAAACAGTTACTGCATGCAAATATTATATACCCAAGGAATCATCATTTACTTGTTCTCTCCAGTAGATAACAAATGTAATTCAGGGCTTTGAGATTGTGTTACATTTGAATTTTTCATTTTGGTTTCCAATTCTAAAATAATATGCCTAATCCCAGGCATCCATGCACTACACAGACTAGCATGTTGCATCATTAATGAAACATGTATCTCATCAGCTTTTTTAATATTCCCCTCTCGTAAAGCTGGAAACAAATTTTCCATTATTCTTCTACCTCCAAAAAAAATAATGTATTTAAGAAATGATTAGTCACAAAACTAACCTGTAGACAAATCTAAAACATTCTTGTATATCACATTATTTAATTTATCTTCAAGCCATACAGCCTTCAATATATCTAATCTCTTCTTTACCTCCTTAATTCTACCATTTTCCAATATATGCTCAGTAATTACTGTTTCCAAATTTTTCAAAACATTGTTTAATGCCTCCTCTTTATCAATCTCTATATTGTCTGCTTCTATATTTTTGTTTGAAGGACATAACAATGGAGGATGTGGTGCTGTTAATTGATCAGTACTACCTTGTACATGTGGTGGCATGTTTAATGGCTTGTTTACAGAAGATTGTTTATCTATAGCTTGTATAGATCCCATTGGAAATGCTACCCTCTTGTTCAGTACTCGCTTAGTAGATGTTACAGAACTTTGTCCAGTACAATATATCCATTTCGGAGGATCGTTCCATCCAGGGTCATGACCTAATAAAACCTTTTGCATAGAACGGTTCTGATCTGCAAAATAAAATTACGTGAAGATAATGAGACTTGTTACAAAACATTTTTCTGTATCATACTCATTATTATTGTTTATATTAAATATTACAAAGAAATAGCTAAATACATATGTCAAAGTATTTATATTACTTGTTTCCTTTTCACTCATCTGTGATTGTAATCTTATCAAATTTTATATTGAAGGAAATGTCAAAAGAAAATGATAAATAGAGTAAAACTGATTTGGGATTAATATTGACATTAAATTTGATAAGCACACTTATAAGCTGTTATAAGCATATTTACTTATACAGTATAATCGTGAACATATTAACGTTGAATAAGTAGAAAACAGATTTGATGATATGACATATGGGATCTTGTGTCAGACGTTCTGTAATATCGACTTCGAGAAAATCCTCTGGAAACTTCCTCACTCTGCCACCAGAGGTCTACAGCAATAGTGAGCAAATTGGTTAGTTTTTCAAACTGTAATATATCAAAAAGGACTTTTTACATGAGTAAAATGTCACAAAAGAAATGTCGCAAAGCATCAAAAATATTTTTTATTTTACCTTAGGACTAGACCTACCCTTAATTTAACAAAAACTCCAGAAAACTTCATCTTTTCCATTCTGCGATTCCCCTAAAGCTAAACCGATAAAGTTGTCAATGAAGAGCATTTTTTCTGATTTCGATGATTTTGAAATATGTCATACGACTCGACAGTTTCAACAACTTTTATCTGTACATATAACCGGCGGTCGTCTTTAGTTTTCGAATTCTACGCAAAAATATCTCACCGCTCGGCCTCAGTTTTTAAGCTGAGTTGAATTAACAGTTCTATTAATTCAGCCGCCTCATAGCAGCCGGATTAATACTGCTGCTATAATCCAACTTAATTTATGTTGTTGAGAAATGGTTTGGGTTAAGGTTATATTTAACTCTAGTGGGCGACTCGCGAAATAAAAATGACGAGGTTTTTTGAAATTTTTCCTAGATTGAGGTTAATTTTAGGTTTAGTTCTAAAGTAAAATTGAAAATATCTATGAATTCTATATTATGTAAATCTAAATTTATTTAAACAACATTCTTTTATACTATTTGAAATACTGCATCTTTATTTTAAATGCATTGGAAAAGTTTATGAAAGTAGTTTAATTTATATCTTTTCTTTATATTATATTTATAACTTTATATAACATCTGGTGGCATTAAATGTGAAAATCTAACAAATCAATCGCAGCGTTATGACTAACGGCCGATGTATAAACTAGACCTCTGGAACCTTTTTTAATTTATTTATTATTATTACAATATTATTATTACAATATCTTTTCATTATTCATTATTATTATTATAATATTTTATTATATACATATAAACATCTACTTATGCTTAATATTACTTAGGATATATTGCTTTATATACATATACGTACATACATATAAAACGCAAAGTATTTTTATGTTTGTTCGCTTATAACTTAAGAGCTACTGAATCAATTTAGATTGTGTTTGAATCATTTGATACAGAATGTGATTTAAAAAATTTAGAATGAATAAGTTACACATTCATTGGCGACGCAACGGTGAGGGATAGCCCGAACAGACCGATCGTCATTCTTCGGCTGTACTCGGAATAGGTTCGAGTGTTGTATGCGATAGTAGGGAACATGAGACACGTCTTACGTCTTATATCTTGCAATTAGGATAAAAATAATCACACTCGTATTTTCACCGGAACGGGCATTCATAATAATTTTTATTAAAATACATAATTCTTATGCTTCTTTATGTATTATATATATAAACAAGGCCCAAGGACAAACATTAAAATACTCAGCTGTAGATTCACGGTACAAACGTTTCTCTCGCGGCCAACTCTAAGAAGCCTGTTCATGATTCAATAATGTGAATAATCTGACGCTATTACTTAAAGACAACACGACACAAAAGATTGTATATAAAGAAATATTTTAATATGATTATTAAATACATAATTTCCTTTAAATAATGTTTATCTATTTTCTTTTCGTTTTGACTTATTCTTTGCAATATTAACATCTATCTAAAAATTCAGTTACTAAAGACATATACCTGGACAAGGACAGATATATTTGTATTATAATATATATAATACAATAAAAATATATATATATGATATCTCTCTGACAATATTATAATATAGCTTTATTTGTTTAATTTACAAACATTACTTTTATGAAATTAATTATTTAATTCAATTTAATTTAATATAACATTATAATAATATTTATAATAAAAGTGTGTAGTATTTAATACGAGCAAAATATAATTGATCAATTACAAAGTAGTGATTGTATATCTACTGATACTAATCATAAATCGAGTGTTGTAAAATTCCTGGTTAATTATTCAATATCAACTGACACGCAAGTGAAACTATTGACAAGTTTAATGCGCTAATGTAACATAATGCGGATTATGATTTCAATCTATTTAGTTGAAACTTTCACCGCGAAGAAACATAATCATGAAGTTGTTCTGCCCTTCTAATATTTACCAAGAATCTTGGTTACTATTGAGTATAACAAAATTATTAGGTAAGGAATTGACTAAATAATAAAAATTATGAAATAAATTATCAGAAAATATAAGATTATAAAAATTAATTTAAAGAAAGAATCATATTATTTTTTAAAAATTTACTTTCATATCAGGTTTTGAATATCTTTTCTTTACAGGTTTATATCCTATCAAATTTTTCAGAATTGCATTTCCAAATTATTTATATGTATCTATATTAGTGGCGCTTTATTGGTTTTGTCATTGGCAGTTTTTATATTATATATTTGACATGTTTGATAAATTTCGTTCTATAAATGACACGTTCTTACTTAGATATGTTCGAGTTTACTTAAATATACTTTCGTATCCTATAATAATAATTTCAAGTATGTACAAATGCTCAAAAGTAAAAGAAGTATTCGAACTGTTAGATACCGTTGACGAAAGCGCAATGTTCTTAAATATAGAGATCGATCATTCTTTATGTATGAAAAATGATATTGTTAGAATAACTACTGCGATATTTGTAGTACTAACTTGTAATTTAATGGATTACTATGGGTTATTGGATAACGATTCAGACTTTATATATCTTCTTATATGGGTAATTGATAGATTACCCGATTTTGTTTGTGTAATAGTAATATGTTCTTTTACTGTATTTATGTATAAAATTGAGATTAGATTTATGCAAATAAATACGATATTAAATATTATTACAAAAGGAAAACATTTCATTTCTATCTCTGAGATGTCCGATATGAACAATGGTATGTTTCTGTTATAATAGACATTTTTGCAAATTATTTTACATTAAAACGAATGGCTTATGTTGAAATTTAGTTTCCAGATATAGATTATTAAAATGGCTTCGATTCGAATTACACAAAACAATGTTACTTTTAAATGAAGCATATAGTTTTCGATTCAAACTCATGACAATAATATATATTGGATATATATGTCTACATGTGTGTATCATCTATAACCATACTTTTAACACATTTTATGCACCTGATGTAATACTGAGTTTTACATGGAGTACCACTGATTTAATCAAACTCGTCTACTTAATTCATTTATATGGCAATCTAACACTAGAGGTAATTTAAAAATATTATTGTACATATAAGTTAATTACATTCCCTTGTTATATTTTGATTTTTCAGCATAATTAAAGGAATAGATAAATAAAAATATTTATTAAACTTTATCCTCGAATAAATTTCAAATATTTTATAAGAACAGTAATCTTAACAATTTTTTAAATTCATGCGCTTGTATAGATACCAACTGATTAACAATAAAGTTACAAAGCGCACCATCTTTTATTAAAGAAGTGAAAATATTCGACCAGTTACTCGTCGTTCACCGCTTATTCAACTATTTCAGTAATTTTATTATAATAATAAATACATGGTGGAACAAAATATATTCGTGTTTTTACTTAAATGTCCTCTTTACAATGCTCTAATTTTTTATTATGACGTGTCTCGTCAGCGTGCATTAAGCGCATGCGCAATGCCACCTTACGTGGCATCGGCAGCAGTCACTATTGCAGCGAAATATATTTTCTTCATTTAGTGTAAACATTTGTGGAAATATTAACCTTTGTTATGGTTCAAGTACGTTTAATGACATAACGTAAGTAATTTATATTACAAAAACATTTTGTAAATTACTCATTCGAAAGACTCGTTTATAAGCATTACTCTGTGCAAAATGGCTTATTCTATTTTACTACTCTAAAGTAACATTTGTTAATAATTTACCACATAGACTGAAGGTCGCTAAATAATGAGCATATAAGATTCATTTAAAATCAACGTCCAATATGGTGTACGATAATCACATATTTAATTTTGTATAGGTTATCTTATGTCTGTCAATATGTGGCATATTTTGAATGTCTATCTTTAATTTATGAATTTGTAATTGTGCTATGGAACGTGTCACTTATAACATTACGCAATCTTAGTTTATGCATTAAAGTTATATGTTTCATAAATATAAGTCTGTTTATTATTTTTAGAAAATTTAATTTTTTCATGTATGCTTTATAGATATTAAAAAACTTAGTGTCAGAAAATGACTTAATTCGGTTTTGAATAACGATAAGATCATATATTCTCTGAAATAATTAAATTTTTTGAGATAATTAAAATAGTAAAATTATAGTATAAAGAAAAACATTTACAAAAATAATTTGTTCTCTTTTTAGGATCAAAAATGAATCCACAATATATACAGCAACAACAGTCACAACAGCAGCAACAGTCACAACAGCAACCTAGTTATTTCTCTGGTCCTCCAACTTCATCTCCATATGGAGAAGTAAATTCTAATGTTCCATCAAATATGTTAAAAAGACCCCCAATGAATTCACAATTATATGCTTCTCAAAAAACAATGCAAGGACCTCCCCTTACTAATTTACATCAACCTCAAGCACCATATTATGTGAATAATATACAAACACAAGGTAATATGATTTACTCTTATTCTTCTTTGTTAGAATATGTTTATTTTTATAACAAAATAACTTTTGTTTAGGAAATACTCAATATGAATTATCTACAAACAATCCACATATTATACCACCTCCAGCAAGTCAAAATAATGTAGTTAATCAAATGTCAAATATGTCTTTGGGAGATCAACAAAGACCATCATCTGTGGTAATCATACAGTTTATACAGGGTGGTTGGTAACTGGTGGTACAAGCAGAAAGGGGGTGATTCTATGTGAAAAAAGAAGTCGAAAATATAGAATAGAAATTCTTTTTTAATTTTTTTTTAATTTTTCCATCGAGACAACGATCTACAGTGAGATCCGTTATAACGTATCGCACGCGTACCGAGCGAAAATTCAAAGTCGATTTTCTCGAAAACGAAGCCTCGAACGAAAAATTTTTATTCTATATTTTCGACTTCTTTTTTCGTATAGAATCACCCCCTTTCCGCTTGTACCACCAGTTACCAACCCCCCTTTATATGACATGAACATACTTATAAAGTACTTGATGCATTAGTTTTCATTTTGTATCACAGCAAAATTTCCCTCCACCACCTTTACCTGGAAAGAACAGTCCGACAATATCTACACCTTCAAATGTGAATGGTTTTAATAATTTATTAGAAACATCATCAGGGAGTGGTAAGAATAAAAAACTCAATTAACATTCACTAAAGTTAATAGAAAATTAAATTTCCTTTACTTTAACAGGTTCCACAGGGCAAACTGATCCTGGTGGAAAATCTGGATCAGCTATTTCTGGACAGAATGTGCAAGAGCAAAAAGCAGCTTTAAAAGCTTCTACACCACAGCTTACTGGTCTTCCATTTTCAGGACATTCTACAGGGACTACTTCTAGCCATTATTATACTGGACAAACTTCACAGCCTGAACAAGCATTCAATGCAGGATTGTCTTTAAATCAACATCAACCTGGTCAAATGAACGTTACTGATACATCTGAACAATCGAATTTTCCTAAGCCACCAATGGGGCAGAGATCTACAGCTCCACCATTACAGGGGCAACAAAATGTATCTAGTTTATCTTTGCCTGGGCAGCAAAATCTCTCTAACCCAATAATACCGGGTCAAACAAATATATCAGAGCCTCCATTATCAAATCAACAAATACATAACAACATGCTCATGCAAGGTACACATGGACAACAAAATTTAATAGGACCACCAAAACAAAATTTGTCAAATCCACAAACTCAACAAACATTGTCTGGTCCTCCTATCTCTACACCACCCTTACCAGGACAACATTATTCTTCATTACAAGGACAACAAAAATCTGGTCATTCCTTTGGTCCACCTCCAATACCAGGCCAGCAAAGTGGTGCCCCACCTTCATTAACAACTCAACAGGGCTTTAATAGGCCACCATTATTAGGACAACAAAATTTACCAAATTCACAAATGCCACCTCCATTACCTGGTCAACCAATGGGACACATGATAAATTCTGGTACAAATTTACCACTATCTGGGCAAAGACCATACACATCTGGGCCACCAATGCAGGGACAACATATGGGAAATCCTGTAGGAGTTAGTCGTAGCTCACCCAATGCAATGCCTATCAACTATCAACATACAGGATATCAAGGCTATAATAACGTACGTTGTTTCTGAAAGTAATAATTATTAAAATTACTAGAAGTTATTTATTACAAATCTGTTTCCTTGTTTTAGGATATGTATAATGCTCAAAGAGGTTCATATCCAGGTATTTCACCAGGCGTAACGAGTGGATATCAGCCAGGTATGCAACCACAACAAACTAGACGTTTAGATCCTGAGCAAATGCCAAGTCCGGTAAGAAATTATATATGAAATTGTCATAACTTACAGTTTGGTTCTTTAAAATAACCTCAAACATATTTTTAAAGATTCAAGTAATTCAAGATGATCAACGTGTAAAAGGTGGTGTATTCTTAACAAATCAAAAGGGATTGGTTCCGCCATTAGTAACCACCAAATTCATAACGCAGGATCAAGGTAATGCATCGCCTAGATATATCAGATCTACTATGTACACTGTTCCTACCACAGCAGATATTATAAAACAAGTACGTTGAATAATTTATGTGTACGTGAAATCATTAACTTAATTTTGTACAAACCTCAAAATAATTTTCCTTTCCAGACGAATGTTCCATTTGGTCTAATAGTAAGTCCAATGGCTCGTATAGCGGAAGGAGAATACGAACCACCTATTGTAGATATGGGTGAAATTGGTCCAGTGCGCTGCGTGCGATGTAAAGCATATATGAGTCCATTTATGCAATTTATTGATGCAGGAAGAAGATTCCAATGCATGTTTTGTAAAGCAACAACTGAAGGTACAAATTTATTTTCTTAGCATATTTTATTTGATACAATTGTTAGTCTTTTTTTGTTTTGAATTTAGTTCCAGCAGAGTATTTCCAACATCTGGATCATACTGGACAACGTATGGATCGTTATGAAAGACCAGAATTAATGTTAGGAACATATGAATATATTGCTACTAAAGATTACTGCAGAGTAAGATATTGATTAAAAGACTATTTTATTATAACACTTTCTATTACCTTAATCTTGAAATATTCATTTTAGAACAATGTTTTTCCAAAACCACCAGCTATTGTGTTCGTGATTGATGTATCATACAACACAGTTAAATCTGGTTTAGTTAATTTATTATGCATGCAAATGAAGTCAATCTTGCGACATTTACCCGTTGACGCTGGTCAATCGAAAACGAACATGAAAGTAGGATTTATAACGTACAATAATACGGTGCACTTTTACAATATTAATTCCTGCCTTGCTCAACCACAAATGATGGTTGTGGGGGACGTACAAGACGTTTTTATGCCACTTCTTGATGGATTTTTATGCGATGTCGAAGAAAGCGAATCTGTTATTGATGGTTTAATGACACAAATACCAGCAATGTTTGCAGACACACGTGAAACAGAAACAATTCTTGCACCAGCCATCCAGGCCGGATTAGAAGCATTAAAGGTATCTTTACAATACACAGTATGAGATAAAGCAATTATGAAATATATCAACCAATTACAATTTTAATAAAAAATTTTAAGGCTTCAGATTGCTCTGGGAAATTAATGGTTTTTCATTCTTCTTTGCCCATTGCTGATGCACCTGGTAAACTGAAAAATCGTGATGATCGTAAAGTACTTGGAACAGAGAAAGAGAAAACTGTATTAGGTGAATTGGTTTCATTACTTCTAAGCTAATATTATGCCCAATTTATAACCAAAAATTCACTTTCCTTTTCAGCGCCGCAAAATAATGTTTACAATAATCTAGGTCAAGATTGCGTAGGTGTGGGTTGTTCTGTAGATTTGTTTGTTTTCAATAATTCATATGTGGATCTTGCGACAATAGGACAAATTGCCAGATTAACTGGTGGAGAAGTTTATAAATATACTTATTTTCAGGTAATAGTAGTAACATTAATTTAATATTGGCAAGTAAAAAATGTATACCATGTGTGAAGTTTTGTATTTTTTAGGCTGATGTAGATGGTGACCGTTTAGTTTCGGATGTTATTAATAACATTAGTAGACCAATTGCATTTGATGCCATTATGCGCGTACGTACCTCTACCGGTGTTCGCGCAACTGATTTCTACGGTCACTTCTTTATGTCAAATACTACAGATATGGAATTAGCTAGTATAGATTGTAATAAGGTAAAGTGTTGTTGCGATTTAACTTTGTATTTTATTACATATTTTAAAAGTTAATTCTTGCATTTAACATTTCAGGCCATTGCTATAGAAGTGAAACATGATGATAAACTAACAGATGATGAAGGTGTATATATTCAAGCAGCTTTGTTGTACACTTCCTGCAGTGGAGTTAGGAGACTACGTATTATTAACCTTAGTTTAAAAACGTCGTCTCAAATGGCTGAATTATATCGGACTTGTGACCTAGATGCTATCATAAATTATTTCTCTAAACAAAGTGAGATAAATCATTATTATGCCATGATGATCTCAAATATATTAAATATTAGTTTATTAAACCTAATTATTACTTCAGGTGTGTTTAAACTAATTGAATCAACTCCAAAAACCGTGAAAGATAATTTAATTTCAAGATGTGCTAATATATTGGCGGCATATCGAAAACATTGTGCTTCTCCATCAAATGCTGGTCAATTGATATTACCAGAATGTATGAAATTACTCCCACTCTACATCAACTCGTTATTGAAAAGTGATGCAATATCTGGAGGTACATAATTTTGTTCCTAATTCCGTACGTTTCACAATGTGGTCAATGCTATAAATTCAATTTTCTAGGTGCTGATATGACTATTGACGATAGATCTTTTGTTATGCAAGCAGTTGCAACTATGCCAATTTCTATATCAGTTGTGTATATCTATCCGAGATTACTTCCTTTACACGATATTGACCCTCAAGATTCAGAGTTACCACAAATATTGCGCTGCTCCATTGATAAATTCACTGATGATGGCGCGTACTTACTGGGTATGATTTCATTTACCAATTTCTTGATAAGTTTTCAATTTTTAGTTATATCTATTTTTATTTTATATTTTACATTTTTAGAAAACAGTATCCACATGTTCCTGTGGTTAGGCCTGGCACTTTCCCCACAATGGGTACAGGCAGTATTCGGTGTCCCATCAGTAGTTCAAGTTGACACAGACTGTACTGCACTGCCAGTATTAGATACTCCACTAAATAAACGGATTACCGATATCATTAATCGTGTACGTATGGAAAGGCACCGTTGTATGAGGGTAAGTAAATCAAAATTTATGAAATGTACTAAAAATGTCATGAAACTCATGTTTTATTAAATCTTTTCAGTTAACTATAGTAAGACAACGTGAAAAATTAGAAATGGTAGTACGTCATTTCTTGATTGAGGATAGAGAAAACGATGGAAGCCCGAGTTACGTTGATTTTCTTTGCCATATGCACAAAGAAATAAGAACACTTCTTAGCCAATAAAATGAATATTAAAGAGCAATCAGTTACCTTATGTTGAAACCCTAGCTTGCTACATGTTTGTGACTGTTGTCATGTTATGTCGAGGATCAGTTAGATTATTAAAACGAAATTCATTCAAAGCTCAATGGAAAGCATAGGTTGTGCGTGCATTCATATGCATCATGACAAAAAAAATATGAAGCAAAACTTAACATATATTTGTAACATGATACCTATAAAAGGGCAATGAGAACTTTACAAAATAACTAATCATTCCGTGGAAAAGAATGGTGTATTTGACATCATATGAAAACATCCGAATGCACTCATACAGTGATTTATACATGAATTGTAAACGTAAACTTGTATTATTACATTTTATTTTAACTAGCTCATTAATGTTATCATTATGTTAAATTAAATAATAAAAATGTATTAAATCATTATAAATTTATATATGAAAACAATATCTTGTGTTAATTGAATAATACTACTGCAATGAAAGCTATTTGTATGTTAATACTATTTTACTAATATTATATATTACAATTTGAAAAATGTTTTATATTTGAGAGTGCATATAAAACAGTTATATGACATTTTTTATTATATTTTAATTTCCACTTTTAAATATAGCGTTATTGTGAGTTATGTCTAATAAATTTCATATATGTACATTATCAATGCATTTAATTTAATTATTTAATCATATAAACACAAATATTTAAAAAAATATATGTAGAAACGACCAAAAGCTATAAATAAATATATATTTCTATTTATATATCATTATATTTTGTAAATACTTGAAAATTTTTTATTTCTTTCTAAATATGTTTTGAAGTTATCCAAATTTATGGATATTTTATTATTCATGTTTTTTATTTAATGTTATCACAGTCATACAAATAGATCTCGATACTCGCTAGAAAGACTCGTTCGAAAATTGAGTCGTGAAAAATCACCATGGAAGACAACAAAGTCCTCGTTCTTGCAAGATAGACACAGATAAGTAGAGTGTCTCTTCATAGCATGTCATGAATGCGCAGAACATGAACCTCCTTGTCTTCCATGTTGATTGTTCATAACTATCGTATCAATCCACTGTATCTTTATATCCCTATGGTATAATCAAAAATGAATAGGAAGGCCATCAATACGGTGTTTTCGATATCTACGTTCTACATATTTCACTCTGAGCTTTTTCCTGTAAAATCATTACGTTTCTTTCTACTTAACTCGACTATAAAATTTGTCACAGAGTAAATGCGGATTATCCATTTTATATCTTGAAAATATTTTCTCTATTACTTTTGCAATGAAACTTTTTGTCAGAAATCGGATGCCACTTACTTCATTGCTCAAATTGATTGAAGTTTCTCATGCATTTTATAAATGTCAGGTAAAACATTTTTTTAATATGCTTATATTTTACCTATATTATTTAAAAATAAATATTTTTTCTAAGTGAAGGGGGCGGGATGATATTGGTTGCCTTCTCGTCCCTCGATGTCCCTCAATCGCTCGATCGATTACCTTGATGTCACTCGATAACAAGTATATTTATTAATATTCATAAGTAATAATTGTTAAATTATAATGAGTACACATTTGTTATAATTACAAAAATGTAGTGTTAAATTTACGCTTCAATTTGATTTTACCTCTATAATAAATACGTTTAGCCAGACAATCAATAACAAATACGCATTAATTATAACGTGTCATTAAAATTTGTATTATTATCTTATAGATTATCTTATACATATGTTAATTGAAAAATATGTTAATATCAATTTTGTAAATAATTATACTAGGAAATGATATAAATATTTATGCAACGATTGAATGAAAATTATTTGCATTATCATTAATAAAACTTTAATTGAAAACATAAAATACGATTTAATATGTTTTAGTTTCTAAGCATGTGTGTTTTGAATTTGCACATTGAGGATATATTGAGGATTGTATATATTTAATTTACAAATATTGTCTGTTACGACCTTTCGCGGAGAGACGCGGTCGCGAGGAAAACGCGTCAGCGAGAGACGTAAATTCTCGCTACGATTCGGTGAATCGACGCCGCGAAGTAGTCGTTCCTCTGTTTCGGTTAAGATAACAGAGGTGGTTGAATGAATATGACACAGTAGAGTAAGTTATATTTCACCGTTTATTCCACAACTTATAACGAAGGCAGTTACACTGGTGCGTATGTACGAGATGAGTGAGTGACTAATCTACGGGTGTGTGTACCCGGTTAAAGGATGTTGACCGAAGGATGTAAAATCAGTGCTGTCTTGGGAGACGATGCTGTCTCGGAGGAAAGCTAAGGATGAGTGTGTCTAGCGCACGGGACCATCGGATTTGTTGGTGCCGATGTTATTTAGGAGAGTGAGGGAATAGGCTTCGTTTTTAATTGGTTAAACGAAGGGTCTTAACCGCCCTCGAGAGAAAGTGGTTAGTGGGAGGAAAGTTGCAGCGTACGTGAGAAAAACTAACTTTCCCTTGTCCAGTCGGGGTAGACAATAGTCTTTAGAAATTCTTCCGAACCAGATGTTTGTTTTGTTTGAAGGACCTTTTCTAGGAAATCTATGAGATGTATGGAAGGTACTTGAAACTATGGAGGATACGCTGCGAGTATCCGAAGACATCTGGTTGCCATATTGCCCGCGGTGTGTGGCCTGGGCTAGGTAGAGTGTTACGCGACGTAACATCCTCCCCCCGTTGAGAGAGTACCGATCAAAAGTTCTGTAAAGGTGAAGTTAATTGGAGCTGCCGCCCAACTCCATGTTGATAGTTGATGGCCCGTATTCTGCTGGATCGCCTTGGCTCGATGGTAGGACGAGCTGCGTGGCACCTCGATCCAAGATGCTCCTTGCCGTGTGAACCAAAGCCGTCCGGATGATGCTGTCGTCCCCAGGGTGAACTTGGCGATGCGGCCGAAGGCCCGTTGCCTGGATGGCACGTTGTCCCCCTTGTAGTCTAGATCGCCGTCTTCCTCGTCGATGCCGAGCGATTTCCAGGTGAAATTCACGACCCAACAAGTGTCGTGAATCTTACTTCTGGAAGTGTCGTTAAACACCTCGGCCCAGGAAGTATCGTCGAAGGGAACGTCGGTGATGCTTGGTGAAGATTCATTAAGCGCGGTGAGGCGGTTTGAGGTTGCCCAGGAGGCTGGGCTCCCCCCGATGACCCGCTCGAATCGCATTCTCTTAGTGATGACCCTTGGTGGAGAATGACCGTTGGACGTCGTGATTGGGACTTGTCGTGTGCACGGTAGCGTTCCTTATGATTCCCTCAGCTCCTGAAGTGGTGCTTGATCGGGTGGATACGCTGCCAACTGGATGCCGGCATGGTAAGCTGTCCTGAAATCACGCTCCCGTAAACTCGTTAGTGCGTCACCTATTGGGAAGTGACCGGGAATGAGGATAGGGAGATCACTCGGATTGGGTGATACGGGATGGCGAATTTGAAGGGTTGAAAATCCATTGTATCTGCCGGCCGTCGAGAAAACTTGTGCCCCTTTTCTTGGGTTCGTCGGACTGCCATGGGGTCCGAATTTCCAGCAACTCCCTGTTAGCCTTGACGGAGTTGGTGCCGTTCTCTGTGATGATTTTCGCGCAGTATCCTCGCCGAGAGCTGAATCGGCGTAGAGCGACTAGGAATGCGCAGGTTTGGTTATTTAATTCTTCCTCGTCTTCGATTGGTGTTTGGGCGATGAGCTTCGGTCGGTGCCTTTGTTCCACGATGCTCGAGATTCATGTGGGGGATGAGATTCTCGGTCTTTTGGAGTCGACTGGGTAGATCTCCGCGAAAATTCGGTTGTGCGTCTCGATCGATGTGTAAAGTGCTGTTGCGATGATCCAGGTGGAGATCGTCCATTAGAGGATCGGTTGTGCGGCGAACGACCGCCCGACGATCGATTTCCAGACGACCGACCGCCCGACGATCGATTTCCAGACGACCGACCGCCCGACGATCGATTTCCAGACGACCGACCGCCCGACGATCGATTTCCAGACGACCGACCGCTCGTTGACCGACCGCTGGAATACCGATCGCTTGAATACCGATCGCTTGAGGCCCGATCGCTTGAGGCCCGATCGCTTGAAACCCGTGGACTGACCTGAGTGAGCGCTCGGTGTAAACATGTGTGATGGAGTTGCCCGCACATGTGACATGAACCGGACGTGCATTGGGTGAGTGAATGACCTCTGCCTAAGCAATTTATACAGAGCGATGCCCGTTTTACAACTTCGAGGCGTTTTGTAGCCGATTTGGCCTTAAACACCTTGCAATATCTGAGTTCGTGAGATCCTTTGCAGGTCGGACACATCCACATCTGATCTGTAATATGTGTTCGTTCATGCCGTACGTTTTGTCGGCGACGAGTGTGTTGGTAGGTATCCCCTTTTCTCATTGGTGTTGGAGAATATGCTGGCATTTTTGGAGCCAAGGGTGACTCCGATGAGATGGTTGTGATACGCGACTCGTTCGGTACGGCGCTCTGTGAACTCAGTAGAGAATCGTTGGGATCAGATAGAATGTTCTGTAACAAATTGTGGGAGATTAAGCTCGGAAACGATTTGTCGTCTGGTGAGACCCTCTCTTTCTTCAGGTCCGAAGGCTCGTTGAAGCTTGTCAAATTCAAGGTGATTAGTAGCGTTGAATCCGATTGTCCAGTTCCTGCCGATGCTAATGTGGCTGTCGTCAGGCCGCGTTTAGGTGACACGTTGCGAGTGTGATGCGATGAGTTGTGAATGGGAAGCGTTTTCTGATTTAAGGCGTTTGGCAGCGTTAAATCCGATTGTTGAGATAATGAGGACGCGAACTTGGTTGTCGTCAAGTCGCGTGTAGGTGACACGCTGCTAGTATTGTGCAATGAATTGCGCGTGACTCGCGGCGAGGTCGGCGTTCGAGTCGATGCGATCTTCTCCGTCGGCGGAGTTTGAATAGCGTTGCGTGTTTTGTTTAAGTCATTGTTACTTCCCTTATCCGTGGGCCCTTGTGGCAATGGCGAAGATGGCGTCTTCGCATTATGTCCAGGAAAATGATTCTCCGGTAATTTAAGCGAAGCAGACTCGCGACCGGCAGCTGATTCGTCGTTTGTCGATTGTGACGTCGTAGTTAGTCGTAGGTTGCTCAGTTGAGTAATTACTCGGAGTTCTAATTTCTCGTACTCGTCGGCTATCTCGAGGCCGCGCTCAATCTCTTCCTCGTCTATGCTTACGATGTCATTTTGAATGGCGCGGAGCTCCGTCTCGTATGTTTCCAGACGATTTTTGATTTGAATTAGCTCGTTCTCTCGCGGACTGCCGGATTGTTCGATTTCGTCCAGTTTTTTCGATAAGCGTGTAAAGTGGCCGATACAATAACTCCGGCGTCGACGCAAGGCGGTAAGTTCGTTTCCGGTGGCCATTATTTGTTCGATAATTAAGAGTGGATGGTTATAACTTACTTCTGTTGAAGATTGTCCAGTTGCGGCAAGAGGTTGCGTGGTTGCGTTTTAACCACCGAATTATACCTCTTCAAGGGTGACGATCCTTGACGTTACTGACCTCGCTGGGGAGTAACGCTTCCGCTGCTGGTTATGTTGGATTCACGTGGCACTGTATGATAGTGGGTGTCACTGGTATGCGCTTTTCACTTGACGCGTAATGCGGCTTTGAGGATCGAATGTTTCGACCGGATGGGTGACAAAACTATCCACTGCCACTGATAATCCGGCTCGAAGGACCAAATGTTACGACCGTTCGCGGAGAGACGCGGTCGCGAGGAAAACGCGTCAGCGAGAGACGTAAATTCTCGCTACGATTCGGTGAATCGACGCCGCGAAGTAGTCGTTCCCCTGTTTCGGTTAAGATAACAGAGGTGGTTGAATGAATATGACATAGTAGAGTAAGTTATATTTCACCGTTTATTCCACAACTTATAACGAAGGCAGTTACACTGGTGCGTATACCCGGTTAAAGGATGTTGACCGTTCGAAGGATGTAAAATCAGTGCTGTCTTGGGAGACGATGCTGTCTCGGAGGAAAGCTAAGGATGGGTGTGTCTAGCGCACGGGACTAGGGACGGTCTAGGAAATCTATGAGATGTATGGAAGGTACTTGAAACTATGGAGGATACGCTGCGAGTATCCGAAGACATCTGGTTGCCATATTGCCCGCGGTGTGTGACCTGGGCTAGGTAGAGTGTTACGCGACGTAACATTGTCAAATTTGTCAATACCGCCTGACAAAATATGCAATCACTTAGTTGCCAACCCCATATATACTTTTTAATAAAAAAAAGTCTCTATTAGGACCAACTATTCGAACCAACTTTTAAGATCAGCAAAACAAAACTGTGTAGCCCTTTTTTAACCAAGTATTTTGCTAACAATTGTTACACTAGAGCCGCGTTGGTTTAATGGGCTAGGCTTAAGTTCGTAATCGAGAGGACTTCGGAGTTCAAATTTTAATGGTCCAGTCAATTTTCAGCAGTTTTTCTTACCAAGAGTTCATTGGTGAACAGTGTAGCCGTTGACTACCAGAGGCCCTCATTCTTAATGTCCACTTTTAACTGACATTTTTAACAGTGCTGTAGACCTCGTACCGTGGAAATCTCCCTATTCGTTTCCGAGTGTAATCATTAACATCAAAGAAACGTAACTATATTTATATTTAAAATCTTTTTCTGATTTAGTTTGATGTGATATATTTACATAATTTTAAATACAACTTTACACAATATCAAACTTAAAGTAATGTTATCATTATTATTTATGGATTCTTTATACATAGTTATTTATAGGTTATTTTTAGGTTATGTTGTTCTATCAATATATTTTAATTAGTTATTATGTATTATATGAACATTAGAAAAAATAAATAAATGATTATATACTTTTTATTTACGTAAATTTTGTCTTTTACTTGGTTTCAGAGATTTACAAAATGACAAAACGAAAACTAAAATCTGATAATGAATCAAGACCAAAGAAAAATAAAACAGAAAATAGCAATCATATATATAACAATATAAAAAATAATAAAGATAATAAACTTAAAATTGAAAAGACAGCAAAGGAAAAAGGTGAAGAAGTTGTAACAAGAGATGGCAAAGAGAATCATAATATCAATAATATAAACGGAAAGTCCAAGATGGTAAATAGCAACTCTATGGAAAAGCCAAATTGGCAAGAATTTAAAAAGAAAAAGAAAGAAATTAGAGAAAAATATAAAGCAAAACGTTTCAGTAATATTTATGATATATCAATTGTAACAAAGCAGCTTGGTGAGAAATTACGTAGGGTTGACTGTTCAAAACTGGAACGTAAAAAATTAATTTTAAAGGCACATGATTTACTAAAAACTAATTACAATAAAATAATATTTACACATGATATGTCTCGTATCATTCAGTGGATCTTCAAGTATAGTGACGCAGAGATTCGACAGGCTATTTCTAAAGAGTTGAAACCTTCATTTTTGTCTATGATTGAATCAAAATATGCAAGGAACTGTATAAAAACAATGCTAAAGTATGGATCTCAAGAAACTAGGCATGAAATTATTTCTACTTGTTATGGTAATATAGTAAGATTCATGAGTCATTCTGTATCTGCTCCATTATTGGAACTTATGTATTCAACGTGGGCTACAGAAATAGAGAAAAGATACTTTAAACAAGAATTTTATGGTGACATGTATAAACAGGCTAAAGATAAAAAAATTAAGACTTTGTCTGATACATATGTAACTGCAGAATATATGAAAACAGCAACATTGTCTGCAGTAAAAGGAAATTTAATGAGAATATTAAATAAGAAATTTTTAAATTCCACTCTTTTGCACTGTGTCCTTTTAGAATTCTTAAATAATTGTTCTCTTGAAGATAAAAAGGAAATAATAGCTATGTTAAGAAGTTCAATAGTAGAATTGTCTCAAACAAAATTTGGTTCACAAGTTGCTGTAATATGTATATGGCATGGCTCAAACAAGGACAGAAAAATCATTATGAAATCTATTAAAGGTAATATAAAAAATATTTCAATGTCTGAGTATGGATATTTGATACTATTAGCATTATTTGATTCAGTAGATGATACTGTTTTAATAAAAAAAATTATATTCTCAGAAATACAAAATGATCTGACAGATATAGCATTAAGTGATCATGGAAAACATGTAATATTGTATTTAGTAGCTAGAAGAAATTCCCATTATTTTGCTCCCAGTATAGTGAAATACTTAGAGCAAGGAGACAATAATGCAACAAGCAAAAAACCAGCTCATATAAGAGAGAAAGAACTTTTAGATTTAATTTCTGATTCACTTCTTGAATCTGTAATTATAAACACGCCGATTTGGATGTCCAACAGTTCTATTGCAATGGTAACATTAGCAATACTGAAAGTAGGTACTAAAGAAAAATTAGAAAAAGCCTTCGAAGCTGTTACTATATTTATCACAGACTTAAAATCAAAGATTAAAGAAGGAGATGAAGAATATAAACCTGTTGAACATGCCGGTTTACATATGATGTTAAAGAAGCTAATACTAAATGACAAAGAGTTGCAAGAGAAAGGTGAAAGCTCATTTGGAAAAATATTAGTTAATCATTTAGAAACAAATATTATAGAGGAATGGATAGAATGCAATAGAGGATGCTTTTTGTTAGTATTATTACTAGAAAACGGAACAGTGTCCACTGTGAATACTATACTTTCTAAGTTAAAACCAGTGATGAATATTTTGAAGTCAAAATCAAATCCAGGTGCCAAAATCTTGTTAAAGAAGTTAAAATAAATGAATTATTTATGTAGATAAATAATGAGCAACAAAGATTGTACTAAGTTGCAGAAATAAAAATTATAAATACTAAATCATGTTTTGACAGAAATTATGAGGATGTTTAACATGTATGGGTGTATGTTACTGCATTTCATTTATAACATAAATATTAGTAATAATTCCTTTTTTCATCTTTTAAATTTGTTAACGTATATAAATAATTATGTAAAAATTATACATAATATAATGTATAGTTGTTACTTATGTATTACATATTATTTTATTATACTTACTTATACCTACCTATACAAATGCACAAGTATATGTAAACTTGTGTTTCAAATGCAAACTTTATTAATTTTATTTATTTAGTAAAGTTACTCCATCATTCCATTATCATTTGAAAGGAAAGGTTTTCCTTTCTTCTCTAAGAAATAAATAATAAACAATTTCTTTTTCTGAGGGGACTAAATTTAATTATTGTGCAATTTTGTTACTTCCATATTTGTTCATATCGAATAGGAAAGCTTTCTGTAGAACAGTACTATGAAATAGGTTCTTGTATAGACTAGCCTGGAACTAAAAAGAGCAGATCCCTAACTTTATAGGTTTTTGTATATGTGAGCATGGAACGCTTTCAGCACTTGTCCACGGGTGCGATATCTGTACTGTGGAACAACTAAACTGCAACAACTTATACTTTTATATTTGACACGTATATTGGAAAGTAAATTTGTTTTTAGTTTTTTTTTTTTAATTCATTAAAAAGTTGTGATAATATATATACTTACATTCTTAAAATTAACGTTATGTGGCGTTTACTTAAAATGACTATGGAGACTAAAAAATAGACGGAGAGAAGGATAAAGGAAGGAGAACGGGAAAGGAATGTTTCGTGAACCTGCTATAGCTAAATTCGTTACTCATCAATAAGGTTTATCTAGCAAACCCTGCCTTAGACATAGGAATAGAAGAGGTTGTGCGGAAATCATATTTGTAGAACGTGCTTGGAGTAAGAACACTAGCGAGAAAATCTCACATGTCGTAGACTTCTGGTAACAGAGAGGAGAAAATCCCCACATAATTTCACCAGTTTTGTTGCGTAGATGATCATATAACCATGTCTCGACACTCGTTAGAAAGAACCGTCCGAAAACTGAGTCATTAATAATCGTGAGAAATATGGAAGACAACAAAGTCCGCGTTCGTGCGACACAAACAGAAACGATTAGAGTGTCTCTGCTTTATCTGAGACATTCATAGCATTCACTAATGCGTAGAATACAACCTTCTTATCTTCTGTGTTATTTTGTCACGACTTAATTTTCGAATGGTTTTTTTCTAGGTTTCAGCTGGCTTCGGTATATAAGTGGTTTTCACCTATTTGTTTTAGGTTTCCCCTTTAGGTCAACAGTGCCATTCGCAAGGACTAACTGTCCTTGTATTACTCAACGAAAAACGTTCCTTCGGCTTTCTACGCTTTCTCTTCTTATTTTTGTTTATCTTTTTTCAAATTCTCAAATCTCATTCTTTCTTTCTCTTTTTCATACCAATAGCATACGAGTTGAACGTGCTCAATGCAGCTTGTGCGGTATTCTTGTAATATCTGAGATCTTTATATGATCATGGCTGGAAAGGGTTGACTTTAGGGGCGATTGGGGGTTGGAACCCCTACAAATTGTTTTGATAGTGTCGAAAAACATTCACGCTAAATTTGATGCGGATACGTTGAACAGTATAGAACCGTTTTCAGAACATACATACATATTTTTACTTTATATATAGATATAAACATACTTTTCTTATCTTTTTATAATACAATATGAAAAATTAGAAACAATAAAAAGTATTGACTCTAAATTATGTATTACTATGCACTTGTTTTTAGCTACATAATAAGTATCATTAAATAAACATGTATTAGTAGACATTATACACTTCGTCATTGTTTTAAAACGTTTGAACACGAAGTTACTAACTTCCGCATATGTAACATTGATTAAAAAGTACTAAAATTAATTATTATCTTCATATTTTCAGCATTTCTTTAATATCGATGATTCTAGTTCGAATTTCTGGCTCATTATCCTTCGTTAACTCTGGTAATGCCTCTTGAATTATTAAGATCATTTTATCAAATTGTTCATTATTGTTTGTAGACCGTAATTTTCTGCCAAGAGATAGAGCTATATTTAAGGCTTCCTTTCTTATTCTGGTATACGAAATACCTAAAAAATATAAATTTCATATTATATAATTGTAGTTTTACAAGATAATAATACAATACAGTTTTAGTTATAGACATACAATATGCTTACCTATACTATGTTTTAAAATTTTATTAAACGTGTCACAAATCAAATTTAACTTTTCTCTTTCTTCAATCGACAATTCCGAAATATTTATTTTAAGTAAAGCAAGTTTATCCACAAATAAATTAAGTGCTGATAGCATGGATATTTGTATTGTTGTAGATTGAACAGGAAACATCTTACCGTAATGAGTTATAAATTCTATACAATATTTGTCTAAACAAAAAAAGATTACAAGATAATTAAAGGGTTAATTAGTAATTCATATTTTTATATTTAATAGTTTTCAAATGCAATAATAATTTACCCTGAGTGTCTTTGTAAGATGGCCAAGCTTTTCCAAGTATTTCGTAAACAGTTTCATATAATTTTATGATCTCATCTCTTTTTATTCTTTCTTCAGAGGGTAATGATTCATCTCCATCTTTCCTTGATAGCTAGATTATACAATATTTATATATCAATGTATAAGGTTGATCACTTCTTGCTTTTTATTGATAGTACATACCGTTGATAAAATTTCTTGAACAATTTCGTATACCTCTTTAAACTTATCGATATTTAGTTCATGCAAAACTGTACCAAAAGCATGTAATGCGTGTCGGCGATAGTCTAAAGCTTCCTTTTTACTTTCCCGATGTAATATTTGTACTATATCCGCAGATATTCCACTGTTCTCTTTGAGAGCTGTCCTATATTTAGATTATTAAATTTTTAAAAATGAATATCACAAATGTAACATTGTATTTGCATACATTTAATAAGAAAAATGTTAATATTGTTACATGCATACTTGCTATTACATGCCAACGTAGCAAGGGCATTTAACAAACGATCTTTTCCATCCCAAGTTCTTCCGCGTAATCCATCCGTTAAAACCTTTAACAAAGTATTTCTTACAGTCGCATCAATATCGTTCCCTAACTTTTGTGCTAACGTATGAACTGCATTAGCCGCTTGTGCTTTCGTATTCCACGATGACGATTCTAATGACGTGCGTAAAATATTTGTTATTGGTTCTATGTTTTGTTTAATTCCTGCTTCGGTTCCTGGAGTAATTTCGTTCCATAGTTCGGTCCATAAATCCATCATACTTTCATTTTCTATGAAAATACTGTAAATAAATATCACGATATTTACAAACTTAATTTCAAAGTTAAATACAAACCTTGTGTTTTTTGTGCATGCATTGCAAAGAAAGTAAGAGGTATAACAATACTCGAATAATTCTTTAATACCTCCTGATTATAATTATTTATAGCTTGGAACGTTTGTCCAATTACTAACTTAGTTGAATCATCTGAAATTCAGAATTTTGTAAAGTTTTATCTTTCCTCTATAAGTTCTATAACTTTACAATCTTTAAAAAGATTTATTATATAATGCACACCTCGTTCCATATACCATGTATTAAGTGTTTTAAATAATTTTTCAAGACTTGATTCTTTTGCTGACCCGACTATATGTCCAATAGCTGTTGCATTATTTTTCCGAACGATAGAATTACGATCCAATAATCCATTCATTAGCGCGTTTAGAACTTTACCTATATATAAATATTAAATCACAATAATTTTTAAGCATTGTTTCTTTAACTGAATAGTAGTTATAGAGCAAAACTTTCTTACTAACCGCTATAAGGTTGTAACTCTTGTTTGAAGTGAGTACTCAAAAGAATGATAAAGTGCAAACATGTAATTTTTGTTCCAAAACCAACACTAGATTTTATTAATTCTATCACTTTTGGCATTAATTCCTTTAAAATGTCTGTATCAATGTACTGTATACACTGCATTAGAAGGAAACATTGATGATTAATAAAATATGATTTTTTCGAAGTTGTCTTTTTGTCTTAAATCACTCACTTTTGTCATTGTTTCAGTGGCATAATGCTCCTTAGCAGCACTAGCTCTGATCGTGTCAATAGCATCTCGTGCCTCTGACATTGTTCCACATACATTACTCAAATATGATAAATTTGGATTTTCTGATTCGCCAATTGTACTTAAGAGAGCAGGAATTAGTGTAACTAAAGATGGCTTAAGCAGGGTACCTGCTCTTGAAACTAACTGAGATACTGTTTGTAAAGATACCGTTCTTACGCTGCTTACAACGTTCACAGCTCCGATATCTAATAACACAGGTAAAATTGCTTGTAGAACTTCTTCTCCTTCTTTACCATAGGAAGAATCACAATATCGAATGCAAACCTATATTAATAATTGATATAAGATATAAACAATATAACTGTACATACAAATATAATACGTATGTTATGCATACAATAAACGAATTGTTTCAATAACAAAACTTACTCTACTTAATGCTTTAGTTGTATTTGTAGCAGCTAATCGAGTACCCTCATGAATATCATCCATTACTCGAAACAGTTTCTTCAGTAGTTCTGGAGCACATTTCGCCAAATTTAAACGAACATTTATTCTTAATAAATCTGCAAGTGCATTGCAACAACTCATTCGTACTCGCCATTCATGATTTGTTAAATTTTCAGTTATATCATTCAAAATTTCTTTATGATATTGTTCAACCTATCAAACATAATTTTAAATAACAGTTACAAAGAATAAAAATATATTTTAGGCATTGATGTGTGGATATTCGAAAGTACAAGTATCTAAGCTTCAGATTGGATTGAAGAAGAGATTACATCAGGGTAAAAAGAGAAAAATACTCGTAATTTCGAGTATGCGCACACTTCTAATTTTAAGTATTCTAAGCACTTCCACGTACAGCTTTACTTGTTGATGGAACAATCGCACGCCAAATACTAGACATACTATGCTGAATCTTGGGAGTAGGATCGAATTGATATCTGTATAAGCGTGGAATTATATTGGGTAAATATTTATTTAACTCTTCGTTTGCAACTTTAGCAATTGCTGCAAATCCAAATGCAGCACCTTTTTTAGATGTCCATACTGCATTATGATTTGCTAGATGCATGAAGTAGTATACTAAATCAGGTTTTTGTAATTCTGTAGCCAAGGAACAAATTTCTCTATACGTTGATAAATTACCACTATAAATAAAATATTTATAAAATTAAACTGAACCTATTAGATTGAAAATATAATATGTAAATTTATAAATTTATCTTACTTTGTTGGAGATTTTCCTAATTGACCTTCTTCAAATAATTTTGTATCTGATGTAACTTGTTGTACACTTTTACGTCCTTGTGTAAATTGATCTAGTATGCTAGAAACTAGAAGTTCCTTTTGTTCCTTGCTACTATTAATATGTATCAAACTAAGTCCTTTTGCTGCCATATCTTGCACTATATCTGTAATTAAAACAATGCACTTTAATAATATATTTCTATTTTCTTTTTTTTAAATAAGAAATATATTGCATAACTTACCACTATCATCTGAAAGAAAATCCATGAATGCATGATGTAATGATGAAAATTTTTCTTTAATACACTCCCTTTGGATATTATATTTTAAAAGTGCTAATAACCACACACAGACGGCCTTATAACAAATATTTATGGTAAAAAAAATGGAAGAATTGTAAATTTAAATAAAAAAAATAAAAATAAATACCTGTCTCAAATTAGGATGCGGATCTTTATACATTCGAAGTAATTCATCCAATGTTTGTATTAATAATTTAGTACTGATATTGCTGTAAGGTACTTTATGTTCAGTTGGTAATGTTGTCCAAGCATCTCGTTTTTCTGGAGATGCTTCACTTTGAACACAACAAACCAATGCTTCTCCCATGATCAAATGGATTTCAATGTCTTTTGTCTAATAAATATAAAAGCAAATGTAAAAAGTACTCCTAAAATTTTTAATTATAATTACCGATGTACATTTACCTCCTTGACAGTTGTAATTATTTTATTTACTATATATGATGTATGAGGAAAATTTTCCCCTACGCACAAATAACCTAATGAAAGTGCAGCTTTTTCTTTAATCTAGAAATATAATTGAATCAGTATTATATCCTATACTCAATAAATTTAGTAACTATTAAAATACGAACCTTAGTATTTAATTTTACATTATTCAATGCTGAAAATAATATTTCTACAATTGCCTTTTTATTTGTTTCTCCCTCGCCTTCATCAGGTAATGGTAACCCACATATTTTCCCCAAAATACCAATACTCTGAATTGCGGCATCCATTAACAAAATTGTATTATTGTGTAAAAAATTGCCTATAATATTTTTGAAAGAGAATTGAAAAATAAATTAATATTAATTTATATAACTAAATATGTACATACATATCATTTTCACAACATTAATGTACAGATCCCAGTTAAAGAAATCATTGTCCATGTTATTTCTTTTAAAAACTAGTCTCCTTTCCATCATACACGTTAAAGTTAGTAATGAGCCATGTTGAGCTTCTAAAGAATTTTTATCCATGATGTTCATAATCTCAGAAATTTGAGTTCCAAACTCATTATTGGAAAGTTGAGTAGTTATTATGCCATAAATTTTAGCAACCAGTTGTCTTACATCTAACTTAGTAGATATAAGCAAAGTACGAAGCCATGATAACTCATTCTCATAAATTCTTGTTGCAAACTGTGGAACAGAACCAGTCACTTCCAATAAAGCTTGTAGTGTAGTTTGATCTGCGTTATATAATTGTTTATACATTATATCTTTCAATACAATTCTTAATATATTTTTAAGTTCATTAGAAATATTATATACAATTTTACCTGCAGAAGCATGACTAAAAATTAAAATCATATCAAGATACTGATCTAATGTCTCTAGTTTATCTTTAGATAAATTTCTTAAATAATGTGTAATTAATGGCGTATATTCACAAGGATGTTGCAATGGTTCGTTGTATTTAGTAACATTAGCACTTTTTGCTAAACAAATACGGAGATAAGTAATTATCTGTAAAAAATATTAATTATTTTCTTCAATTATAAAAATATTGCCAATAAAAATAAATTATTTTCCCATTGAATTAATTACCTCCATAAATACAGTAACACTATAAGGAAGTACTTTATTTTCTATGTTCATTTTTTCATTACCAGTAGTTGACACCCTTGCTTGCATCTTTGAATAAATATAAGTTACAAGTTTTGGAAAATCTGGTAATGAAATTTGATTACCCTCTTGTTTATCACATTCATTTTTATGTGTAGTACCATATAAAACTTTTGTAGCTTCTGTTCTTATTTCATGTTTCTCATCTCCAGATGCCAATAGTAAAAGATAACGAGAAGGTATATCATCAGGAGGAAATACATTAGCAGCATAATGCATAGCCACAAATCTGTTCTCAAAAAATATTACTGACATATAAGTGATATTATTCTATACATATAATGTATCTAATTAATATATACATGCCTAACATTGGATTCCGGTGACTCAATATATGTAGATAATAATCCATTCATCAGAGATATATTAACTTCGTCATCTTTATTAAGTACAAATGCAGATGTTATTGAAATCAGTGTATCTCTTACTGTTCTTCGTAAATCACCTTCAGTCTTAAACATCAAGAAAAGTTCAGACTAAACTAGAAACATTCTAGTAATGTAACATACATCTGAACTTACTACTTTTTCTATTGCTAACTACATACCGATACAAGTGTATCAAATAAATGACATAACAAGTTTGAATTTTTATCTATCACTGATGGAATTCTTTGTCCTAATTGTCCAATAACAGTGTATGCCATCATTTTATGATGAACATCTTCACCCTCAAAAATTAATTTTATCATGCCATTTAAGATAATTCCTGCTATACGAGATAATGGAGCAAGACTACACCTTGAAAGATTTAAACATATCACAACATATATATATATTTTTTATTGAAATTCAAATTCATAAATAATTTGTAATACTTTTTACTTACTGTTGCACTATGTTTGATGTAAATTGCAATGCCATTGACTTTAATTTTGCATTTGTAGTTTTTCCATCTCCTTCTTGTAGGGAATGAAAAACTACCTGTATATTAATTACAATTAGCCACCAAGTAGTATAAAAATTATACCTTATTTTATAATAAAATATACCTGAATACATGGTGGTACAATAAAACCACCTGTAGTAACACGGCAAAGATAATGTAATAATTTTAGACGAATTCGTATGCCTGCAGGCAATCGTTTCATTTCTGGTTTAACATCTTTATGGATACCTAAAGTATCAGTACCCAAAAATAATGTATAAAGTGGTGCTGCTAAATGCATTGAAGACCAATCTAACGTGCTGAATATTTTAAAACAATTTGACATTTAGCATATTCTAATAGAATATTTATAAAAATAATAGAAAAATCTTTTTAAACATACTTAACAATTTTCTTTAATTCCAAGTCTGCTAGATTAGCAACACTAAATCTGGTATCTGCTGCAGCTACTATCAAATGTATAAGAATATCTGAATCATGGAAAAACCCTCCAGCTACGAATTTTACAATTCCTAATTTTGTTTGTTCAAGTTGTTCTGCTGTTGGAGGATTTTCACCAATTACCCGTTTAAATGCATATTCACTTAATCCTAGTGGTACACGAAACCGTGACCAATCAATAGCCTGATCTGACTGTTGATTTTGCATTTGTCCTACAGCTCTAAAATAATTTTGTACAATTAATTAATATAAATAATCATTAAGAAATTTTCCTATTGTATTGATGAAATTATTAAAATATAAATTATATGAATAGTGAATAATCTTACCCATAAGGTAACAATAAAACATCAAGCATAAAATTGAGTAATTGTTTTGCTACATATAGTTTGTCTTGTAGACCAAGAAAGGATGCTCGTTTCTCTGGATCCACAGGAATATTAATATGACCCAATGCAGGCATAATTATAAGTAATAAACTGAAATATTTTACATACCTTTTTACCTAATTTTCATTATTTAAATTATGTTAAATATTTACAAACCTGTCTTGATGAGATAAAGGTTTTCCTTCAATAGCATTTAATACACTTGGGATTAATTCTGCTTGTTTTTGCATTTCCATTCTAGGATAGCCTAATTTTATATATATAATTGTAAAATTCTGTGAACAAACAAAGACAATAAATTCTTATTCAACCAGAAATATTTTTAATTGATTCTCTGTATCAATAACATACAATTACAAATGAGCTGGCAGCTGGATCTTGATATTGTAACAAAAGTGTTTCAACTGGCAATTGGACTTGAGGTCTACTCTTTATCCTTTTATTTATATGAATTAATAATTCCATTACTTTCTTCCTAACACCTTCTTGACCACTAGAAAGCTTCAACAAAACTGGAGGCAAAAATTTACATACTGATGCTTGCAGTTGTTCATCAGTATCTGCAGATCCCAAACGGAAAAATACTCGCTCAAGTAAAACTTCCATGAAACAATAAATTATACATAAAATAATTAATTTATAAATATGAAATTATATACAACTAATTATAACTAATATATATTATTTTTCATAATATTAAACAAAATATATTTTGTTTAGAATATATTTTGTTCAAAATAATAATTGTTCATTACACGATTCAAAAATAATACTTAATTGCAAAGAAACAATATTTTGTATTCATAAATTCCAAATCATTCAAAAACAATGTGCAATATTTAAAATTTTATAATAAAAAAAGTAGTTGTATAAATAACATCTTATATACTGCACATAGAAATTTAGGTGATAAGAGGAAAATAATTATATGTACATTATTTATCATCACTCATTTAATTAACAGATGTGGACATATACTAAAAATAAAGTAAAAATATACAAAAGAATCGAAAAGATTGTCTTTTATGATAAATTTGAATATAAATTTAAAAAAATGATGTAAAATTATACATTTGAAGTTGTTTTCTATAAAACTGCATGATAATGGCATTTTCTGCAAGCCATGATATATATAAAAATGTTTTTATCATTAGAAATAATGTTTTTATTAAAGGAGGAACAATATAATTAATAATATAATTTGTGTCATCATCAAAATAAACTGTCTTCATGTAAAATAAATTGATTTTTTTTCCGAATTACTTACTCAGCTCATCCGTAGGGGCTGCCATTTTGAAGTAATGTGTAAAAGAGAAAGCGAATGATAGTCAGTGACAAGTGACAAGAAATATTACCGGTCTGTAATTAATTTTATTATGAAAACATTATTTAAGCATATTTAAGTAAAAATAATACATTTTCCCCCGAATTGCATATCTTTTTGATGTCTTTAAAAATTTTCTTCTTTTGTATAACATCTCCCATAATACCAAGGATCAAATTTCGTACAATTTTTTAGAGGAGAAAAGTTTCCTACTTTATTTTTATATCACTATAAAATGATTCACATATTAATAATAAAAATATTGTTAGAAATTTTTTCTAGTACTATATAGTTATCTACCATCTTTCATGTGCATGATCATATAAACTAATCGTGCTCATGTGATCATATCAACCTATTTAATAAAAAAGAGAGATATGGATATTTTTCAACATTTCGCCTTTTATTCCTTTAAATATTTCTATTAAAATTCTATGATACGCAACAGCCTTTAATTTACAATTTTAATTAGTTTATCGCTCAATTTACAATGCAATTATATAATTCTGATATTATATGTATGCTAATTTACGAATAACAAGAATATTGTAAATGTTAGCTTAGAAATCTAACTACATATACATAAAACTAATTCTACAAATAAATTTTAATTACATGTGAATTATATGTAATTATATAAGTAAATTTATAGTAACGAATCCAAATGCAAGAAAATTATGAATTTAAAAAATTAACTTTTTGGAAGGGAAAACATTTGAAGTTTTAACATGAAGTTGCCGTGGATGACTACCCAATCAACGTGTTCGAATTTCTGCAACCTGTCGTCTGCTTCTTCCGTTCCTTTAACAGTTTAACTTGAACCATGCTCTCGTTTTTGTGACCTTCAAAGTTGTCTTTATAAAATAGAGGTCAAATTCGAAAGAAACACATTATTCTTTATTAATATTAATGTATTATATAGTGAATTATATAGTGAATTATATTAAATTATCTTTGTAAGAAAGTTACAATCTGTTTTTTGTTCTGTTAATTTATACTATATTGTTTCGCGTATATTATATTTTCTTGTTATTTTTTAATGAAAGTATAATATTTTTAGTCTTTAGAACGTGTTAGCAGAGTTGTCAGGTATGAGAAAAAGAGAAATGATAACTTTAAGGGAAAATAGTAATACTGTTTCCTAAAATCTTGCAAATTGTTATACTGCATGTGCTAATTGTTTAGAGTAAACTATTAATTGTGACTTTACCTTTATTAACCCACAAAATACATGTGAAGAATTGTATATGTACATTGATATACATACATTTAAATTCTAATAGTTATAATCCTGTCATATGTAATAGTTTTTAATGTGCTTTCATATATATAATTTTTCTGGTTCTGTAATTTTATAGTTGTATAACAGAGTTGAAATAATTGATGATTCAATGTAAATCTTTCTTATACAAATTTTTTAATATTGTAAAAAGACATATATGTATGTATTTATTTTATATGTATCTTTAACTATATATATTATGTACTTTTGAAAAATTAAATAAAATAGTTTTTTAATTACATCATCTTGTTTTAATATAATATATACAGCAATAATTTTGTAATTAGTATAATAAAATTATTTCCATTCATTTTTAATGTACAAAAAATTAATTTCAATTTTGATTAGATTAAAAGCAGTTAATAAGCAGCTTCTTGTAATTAAAGTTTTCCTTTATATTTGTTATAGGTAATACAAAAGTGGTATTTGCTTAAATAAAAGCAACAGTACATAACATAAATGCTATGATAACATAGAACTAGTTGAAAAGTCATTGTCTTCGATAACAATTTCAGCTATATGATTTATTTTGAGAATGGGTTTTATACTTACAATAAGTTATTTTTTTTGTGATGCAACAAGGACATTAATAAGGAAACTTAGGAGCATTCTTCAACATCTTTGCAAATGCCGCTATTTAAAATGCCTTTATTATTATGTAAGTTTGGATATAATCATGATATATATCTTAATACCCTCTGCACTTATATCTTTAGAATGATAAGGATATTATTGCTGAATTTAATTGGAATTGATAGCATATCATTGTAATGTCTTTGTAACATTTGTCTAATATAACTATATAATGATCTAACCAAAGGAGGTATCTTGCACACAGTGTTAAATATACTATCTTTATTATATATGAAATGATTTATATTTCAGGCTAATATTTCAATGTTAAAATAGTGCTGAATTATTGGAAATAATAACATCTCTATTAAATTTACTAGAAATGTAGTAGTAGTAGATAGATAAAAAATAGTAATATAAATAGACAATTGATGTTATGTAGTACAAAGTCTATCCCATGTTTATATTATTACAAAGAGGTAATCCAAGCATGTAGAGTGAGAATATCTCTGGACTTTATGTATGTTCATGCAGCATAACTTTGTAATCTAATACTATGCTTTTTGCATGCTTGCTAGCTGCTTTGTGTTGATAACTTATATTAAGCGACTTGTAGACTAAGTATTTATTCATTTACCACAGTTCACGTGTAAGTACTACTCCTAAAAGTACTATAGGTTTGTCAAAATTGTATATACTTTATTAATTTAGTATATCATTAAATAATTATTCTCATATCTAAATGTTTATAAGTATTTGTTATATGCACACTTTTTATTATCTAATTTCTTATTCTAAAAACTAGATAAAATATTTACAATAATTTTAGAAGGATAAAAATTTGTATAAAAATAAGAATATATTACAAATAATTAAAGAGTAGTATAAAAAATTGTGTGATATTGAATTACAAAATAGGTGCTTGTGTCTTTAGGCAATGGTAGAAGATATGACGGAACACATGTCAACAACTGAAAATCACGAGTGTGAACAAATAAGAGTCTTAACTCTAAATAACGGGGAACATCTGGATGGTATATTATATAGATTAAAAAAAGGTATGTAAATTCTATGTTACTTATAATTTTGAGGAAAATGAGTGTTATAAATTAGAACAATTTTTAACAGGATGGAGAGTAGAATTTCGTTTAGGTGCTTCTCTTTTTGGGAAGTCACTTGATCTTTTTATAAATTATCCTTTAAGGGAAAATAAAAAATTTGAAAGGCATACATATTATCCATTAGAATGGGTTAGTGAAACAGCTAATATATCTTTATTCTTGGCTGGTTCATTTCACTATTATCTTATAGATCCTAAGTAAGTATTAAATATAAGAAAAGATTATTGACATAATAAAATATATTGTTCACAGTTTTTAATATATCAAATTTTTTAGTTCTGAAGATATGAAACCTATTGCTTCTGGATATTTACTAGTGGATCCAGAACTTAAAGTAGGAGAACATGGAGATGATTTACCATTGGATTGTATTCAGTGTCAAACTGTTCTTGCAAAATGTCTAGGACCATTTTCTACCTGGGAAGATAAACTACTAGTGGCTAGAAACTCTGGATATAATGTGATTCATTTTACACCAATTCAGGTATATATTCCATTTTTTTGGATAATATATTGAACTAATACATCTAACTTACATAATTTATGTTTTAGGAACTGGGATATTCTAAGTCATCTTACAGCCTTAGTGACCAGTTGAAATTAAATCCTTCTTTCAATGATGATGATAAATCAGTTACATATGATGATGTTGAAAGACTAGTAAATAAAATACGCAATGAATGGAATGTTAGTGTAATATATAATTTACTATATTTTATAGCTTAATCTGTTATAATATTCTATAATATCAGCCTGTAAATGTTGTGTGTTTCAGATGTTGAGTATATGTGATATTGTTTTGAATCATACAGCAAATGAAAGTCCTTTTTTGGTATCTCATCCAGAATGTACATACAATTGTTTGAATAGTCCTCATTTACGTCCTGCATATCTTTTGGATGCTGCACTGTTTGAATTGACAATACAAGTTGCAGCTGGAGAATGGGAGTTTAAAGGCATTCCTTCAGTAGTTGAAACTGAAGAACATTTAAATGTGAGATAAATGTATTATATTAATAATTACTAACCAGTACAATATATTATGTATGCTTGTTACTTCTCTATTTTTAGTCAATTCGTCATGCACTTCATACATATTTTTTACCGCTTGTGAAAATACATGAATTGTATATATTGGACATCAATGAAACCATCGCGGAGTTTTTGAATTTAGCACGAAATCAGATGCCCCAGGATACTGTTGAACCTATATCGGAAGATATCAAAATAATAAAAGATCCGAAATTTCGTAGATTGAAAGCAACTATAAATATGCAACTTGCTTTAAAAAAATATAATATATATAGGTAAATTATACCAATAATGGTCAGAATACCAACTATCAATTCAAAAAGGTTTCGATTTAGTTAATGTTCTAAACTTAAAGCTTTATATTCTTATTGCAGAACTGATTGTTTTGATGAAGAGACTCGTTTGAAACGCTGTGCCGAAGACTTAAGAAAGAAATTACAAGAACTTAATAACATGATCACTAATGAAATACAAAATCATCTAAATGCTGCAGTTGAAAATACTATTGCTGGTATAAGATATTTTAGAGTGCAAGGTGATGGTCCTAAACTTAAAGAAATAAGCGAAAGAAATCCACTTGTTCCTAGGTACATAACTGTTCTAAAATATTGCTATTTTTATATTTTATTTATATAAATTATGCTAAAACATATTATTTTCAGATATTTTACTGATTATGGAGCACCACAAACATTAACTGAAAGAGAAGCAACAATGTATTCTGATGAAGGCTGTTATCTTATGGCTCATAATGGATGGGTAATGAATGGTGATCCTCTAAAAAATTTTGCTGATCCTGATTCTAATGTTTATATAAGAAGAGAACTTATTGCTTGGGGTGACAGTGTAAAATTAAGGTAATGCTACTACCTTTGAAGTATAAAATAATAAAAAGATATAAAATAATTAAAATCAATAATATACTACATTTGTTACAGGTATGGAGATAAACCAGAAGATTGTCCTTTTCTATGGCAGCATATTACTGCTTATGTTACACAAACAGCTAAAATTTTTGATGGTATTCGCTTAGATAATTGCCATTCGACCCCTATCCCAGTTGCAGAGGTATATTTAATTTATTAAAATATTAAAATATATATCTAATGTAAATTTATGTCCATATTAGTGAATTCTTAATCGTTCCAGTACATGCTTGATGTTGCTCGTCGAATTCGTCCAGATTTGTACGTTGTTGCCGAATTATTTACAAATTCCGATCAGAAAGACAATATATTTGTTAATCGACTTGGTCTCACTTCCTTAATTCGAGGTTCGCAAATTTATTTTATAAGCTGTGAAGCTTTATAAGATACCAATATATAATACATGTATTTATAAATTTTTATTAAATCTTATGAAATCTTTTTCATTCACTCAAAACAGAAGCTATGTCTGCGTGGGATAGTCACGAAGAAGGTCGTTTGGTATACCGATATGGAGGCGAACCAGTAGGTGCATTTTTGCAACCACGTAAACGGCCTCTAGTACCAGGCATAGCACATGCACTATTTCTAGATTTAACTCATGATAATCCCAGTTCTGTGGAAAAACGTAGTGTGTTCGATTTACTTCCAAGTGCTGCTCTTGTATCAATGGCTGCGTGTGCTAGCGGCAGCAATCGTGGATACGATGAATTAGTTCCTCACCATGTAAGTTGGTTTTATTGTAATATTTATAGTTATATTTAGAAGATTTCAATTATAATAATATTTGAGAAAAGAAATAATCTACGTCCTCTAATCCTAATAAATCCTTACAGATACATGTTGTAGATGAAACAAGACAATATTCATGCTGGGCAGATGATGAATCTTTGATAGATGGTATCAAATTTGTAGGTTTAAAGACTGGTATAATTGCGGCGAAGAGAGCATTAAATGATTTGCATTATATTCTCGGGCAACAGAAGTTTTCTCAAGTATATTCTCATAATACATAACGCATAAGAAGTGCTGTTTCCGTATAAATTTTTAAAATATTATTTATTAAATTTACAGGTATTTGTTGACCAGATGGATAGTGATATAGTAGCTGTAACAAGACACTCTCCAACAACTCATGATAGTGTAATTTTAGTCGCTTTTACAGCGTTCAAACACCCCGATCCTAATCCCATTGATTTGAGAAGATATGTGAAACCATTACGAGTGGAGGGTGTAATGGAAGAAATTATTCTGGAAGCATCCTTATCTCATATAGAAGCTAAGTAAGAAATGTGAAATCAATCATTTTTCATGTTCGTTATTACGTATTGACATTTTGACGATATATTGTTTTCAGAAATGGTACTTCACCTTTCCATTATCCTGAAAAATATGTACAAGATGAAAATTACATAAATGGTCTCTCGGAATATGTACTAAGACTTAAAGAACACATACAAATTTGTGATTCAGAAATCCTGGAGAAAGTTGATTCTGGTGATCCTAAAATAACTCAGCTTAATTTTGTAAACTTTCAACCAGGTTCTGTCGTTGCTATTCGGTAATATTTAATGTCTCTTTTTGTATAAATTTTTCATAAATTTTATAACATATATAATAAATATTGATATATTTAATTTCAGAGTATCTCTTCATGCTAATATAAAACCTGCTCTTGCAAAACTTCATAATACTATTTCAACTGTAACATCACAGAGAAGTTCCGATATACGTGTTATTGTCTCTCGTATGAACTTAGTAGATTTAAATAAGGCCCTATACCGGTGCGATCAGGAAGAACGCGATGAAACTTCGAATAGATTTGATGTATACGATATTCCTGGTTATGGACCCCTTGTTTATGCAGGTTTACAAGGTAAGTTAACAATTTGAGCTACTTCGTATCTATATTTTCCATGCCTATTAATGTAATACACATTACATTTATTTTTAGGTATAATTTCCTTGTTAGCAGATATTCGTCCTAATAATGATTTGGGACACCCAATGTGTATTAATCTCAGACACGGTAATTGGCTAATAGGTATGTACTAGAACAAATATTAAAACAAATCCATCCTATTATTAACATCACTATGTTTCATTATATAATTAACGATTGTTAATATGTTTAAACAAATATATACAGATTATACTTGGCAACGATTGAAAGAAGATGAAGGAACTAGAACTCTTGGAGAATGGCTCGAAGAAGCTACTGAACCATTTAAATTAATACCTCGCTATTTAGTTCCTAGTTACTTCGATGTTATAATTGTAAACGTTTATATGATACTTCTTGAGCAATGCTATAATCTAATGTCAAGGTACTTTACACTAAATATATCTTTGTTTTTAATTTTTTGTAAACATTTACTAATTCATTGCCTCTTATTAGCTTTGTGAAAGAAGGTTCCACTTTCGTTAAAATTCTATCTTTAATTTCTATTCAAATGGGAGGAATAGTAAAATCAGCTCCGTTACCAGATTTGTCTCCAAATATAGATCCTCCCAAACCAAAGATCAAACAATATAATGGCGAAAGTGAACAAATATGTATGACATTGTCCGCTGGTTTACCACATTTTACCACAGGATATATGAGAAATTGGGGAAGAGACACTTTCATTGCCTTAAGAGGACTACTGATATTAACAGGCAGACATGCAGAAGCACGATTTATTATCCTTGGCTATGCTGGAACTATGCGACATGGTCTTATACCAAATTTACTTGATAAAGGAAAGAATGCTAGGTGAGAAATAAATTTTTAATTATTGTTATATGAATACAATTTCTAATTATTGTTGCACCTTTTAAATAACTTTTTTATGTTTTTTAGATATAACTGTCGAGATGCTTTGTGGTGGTGGTTATATACAATTCAATGTTATATACAAGAAGTACCAAATGGTTTAAAAATTTTAACAGACAAGGTTTCGAGGCTGTTTCCAACTGATGATTCTCCCCCACTACCTGCAGGACAAGTAGTACGTAGAAAATATTCTTTGTAAATAAATTATATATATTAACATTTGTTTTACACATGATATATATTGGAAATAAAATTTTAGGATCAACCACTACATGATGTTATTCAAGAAGCTCTCTTGATACATTTCCAAGGACTTTGTTTTAGAGAAAGAAATGCTGGAAGACAGATTGATGAACATATGACAGATCGTGGTTTTAATAACCAAATTGGAGTGCACCCAGAAACAGGATTCGTATTCGGTGGAAATGATGCAAATTGTGGTACATGGATGGACAAAATGGGATCTTCTGAAAAAGCTGGTAATAAAGGAAAACCAGCTACTCCAAGGGATGGTTCAGCAGTAGAAATAGTGGGTCTAAGCAAGAGTATTCTCAGTTTCTTGGCTGAATTGTATAAGCAAAATCTTTTTCCTTATGGTAGTGTGCAAAGAAAAAATCGGGATGGTAAGAAATAAATTTTGTTTACGTTTTTCATTTATTTCTAGCTTTTTTCACTACAGTTAATGTTTATTCCAGGCTCTACTGTAACATGGAGCTATAAACAATGGGCAGATAAGATTTCATTAAATTTTGAGAAATATTTTTACATCAATGAAGTGCAGTTAGAAGGAGAACTTAAATCAGAACTTATTCATCGTCGTGGAATTTTCAAAGATAGTCATGGAGCAACACAAGCATGGGCTGATTACCAATTACGATCTAATTTTCCAGTTGCAATGGTTGTTGTAAGTACATTTTTATAGTTTTTTATTCTTAAAATGTATGTGCAATTTAGATAATATTCAAATATCATTATTTTGAAAGGCTCCAGAATTGTTTAATCCGGAACATGCATGGATAGCATTAAAAAAGGCAGAAGAAGTTTTATTAGGGCCGCTTGGAATGAAAACATTAGATCCTGCTGATTGGGCGTACAATGGATATTATGATAATTCTAATGATAGTGGAGATACTAAAATAGCTCATGGTTGGAATTATCATCAGGGGCCTGTAAGCAATGTTCCTTAATATATTACTTTAGTATAAACTGCTCTGATATAAAACTAATAATTTCATGGCATCTAATAGGAATGGGTTTGGCCCATAGGCTATTTTCTTCGTGCTCGACTATATTTCGCTCCATTAGTTGGAGGAAAGGAAGAATTACGTCGTACAGTCGAATCAACTGAAATTATTATTTCTCGACATTTTATAGAGGCATCTACAAACCATTGGAGAGGTCTCCCTGAACTTACTAATAAAGATGGGGAATATTGCAAAGATAGTTGCAGAACACAAGCTTGGAGTGCTGCTTCTATATTAGAAGTTTGTATATACGCTGTTAATGGTATTTAGAAATAGTTCCGTTATGTCATTGACTATCACTGTACCATATATTTCATTCTAGGTTCTTTACGACTTAGATAAAATTAAACGGGAATTACGATCCGAGGAGAATGAAAGAACGAATTGATATAATTTTGCGTGTGTTCACCACCGCCAATTACACTTAGAACATTTACGACTAGAAAAAGAACGTAGCGTTAGAAATAAAGATCACGATAATAAATGGCACATATTTAACACAGCTATAGAAACACCAAGCACGGAGACACACGCATTTGGTAATCCGCACATAGACAAAATCAGTATGCTACCGTGCAAATTTATAAATGTTGACACCAGATGTACAATTGATGACGTTTTCTTAATGCAAGAACTTAAGAAAAATGAAAGTAAAAAAGACATTAAACATGATTATGTATCTTCTACTGTTGTTAGCAATTTGGAAGTAATTGAAACTATGTCAAATATAACAGAATTGTCAATGGTATCAGAAGGTGAATTTCATAAATCAGGACAACTTATATATGGAAATGAACCTTTAAAATACGAGAATAAATCTCTAAATAAATTTCAAAGTGATGTAATTGACCAAGTTGATATATTAACAAAACAAAACATAGAGAAAAGTAATGCATTGACGAAATACCCATCAAAAGTGGATCACGTTTATGAGGAAGTCAATGCTCTTGAATGTGATATCATGGATTATTATGAAAAATATAGCCCTACAACGGCGAAAACTTTGATAAATACACTTTTTCTTCCTCTACATAAAATTTGTAAGAAATGCGCCAATTTACAAAGCAGTCCAGTATATTCTGATCTTTTGATATATGCAAAGAAGCCTTTATATGCGAAGGAAGTCTATTTACTGCAACAAAACGAAACTTTACAGTTTAGGTATTGTTCAGAAGGTGGTAAACATGACAATACATTATATTTACAGTACAATAACGTTCAGCACTGTTTACTACTTCATAATTACTTAAAAACTAATGCTTCTAGTATATTCTATTTTTATGGCTCACCACAGGATATTTTTGATTTAAAAACAACATTAAAAACAAGTATCCTTGTTATAAATAGCAATACGAAAGGAATAGTAAATACAGAGTTATATCATCGTTGTACAAGTAATTTTTATACAAGGATATCAAATAATGGTATTGCACCTGCAGCGTTTCATATGGATCATGGTAATATTATACGCTCTATAAAACACGTTGAATACGATACTGATTTGCAAAACTGGATGAATTATCGTAACGATGTATTTCGATCACACAATCTCAAACAAGATGATGTAGTTGATCATCGCGCGAACAGATCTAGTTTATTATTATTAGAACCACTACTGTTAATGCCAGAATTAGGAAATTCTAGGTATAGGCACAGAAAAAATCGTATTTCACAATCAGAGCACATAAAAATAGTAAAAATAGTAATTGCCTATACTCTTTCTTTCTTCATTTTAGCAACAATCACATTTTATATAGTTTATTTCACTTAATAAAATATAATATTCTTTTATACTCGTTCTTCTATTTTTTGCATGGAACATTTTCAGAATCTAATTTTATTTAGTATTTAAAACTATTAAGTTTTTTGCTTCAACCTTTTGCTACATAAATACCAATTTTGTCTTTTTTCGTGTATTCTTTTGCATGAAACTTTCATATAATAAATTTAATATAAACTGTATGAATTGTTATGTTTATCATAATTGCTCTGTAAATCATTAACATTTGTTACCGTAATTAAAAATTTATTAATCTTTATATAATTATGTAGAGTATTCTTATACCGTTTTAGAAAATGATTTATATATGATTCTGTTAAAATCATAACCATACCAAAATGTACAAAAAATATATTTAACTAAAAATAAAAATTTCAACTTCAAAAGATTTCGGTGTTTTTAAGATGGTAAAATGCGATTAATCGAATGCTCAAGTAAGGTTATTAAAATTTGTTATTTTTATTAATGATTAAATGAAATATTTATTAGCAAATACTATTACTATTGCACGTATATTTTAAATACATATTTTTTTATCCGTTCCCATATCTGTATGAAATATTTGCAATAAAATTGATATATATATTCAATTTTGCATAATGGAGAAAATGTTTTTTTCCCTTCCAAAATTCACACGTCTACTTTCTCTATTTTAAAATGTAAATAAAGTTATATTACAGTATAATATAATACATATAATGTTATATAGAACTTACAATGATGAATAAATTAAATTACTAAATTACATATTTATATGTAATATAAATATCTATTATTTACAAATTTAATCATTTTCAAAATTAATTAAAACTTAATGTCAACCTGAAATATTAAAAAATGTACAAAACTACATAATATTTGTTTGAAGGTTTCATCAAAAGTTCTTAAAATAATCTTTCTTATTACACAACATGAATATCTATTTATGACAAAAACTTTTATGATAGAAATTCTAAATACATACTATGTAATTTATATGTATATTATATTATTTTAAATATAGTGAATCATTAAGCATAGTAAATTACTCGTATCTTAATGATCTATAAAAGAAGAATAAATATAAATATTTAATATCATTCTCCTCCTAAACTTTACTATATTTTAAATAAAAAGTGATTATATCATACTAAAAAAAAAACAAATTTATATCTAGTTACGTTATCTCTATGAATGAAGCTTATAAAAATTATATTATATTTATTTCCCTTAAATCAATATGATTTAATAATAACTACAGATAAAAAATAGAGATAACAAATAATAAAAAATAAATTTACCCATTAGTATTTATAGTTCACTAAATTGCTGAAACTTTTATAATCTAAATGAGTTATTTTTTATTTTATTCTTTATTTTATTTTACATTGCTATTTTATACTTAAATATGCAGTGCATATATTGTAAAAAATATCAAATACTGTATGAAAAAATTCAATTTTTATATATTAATAAAACTACTAATGTTATTATATTAACGTTGTATAAGTTTGTAAAAAAATTATATAAACTGAAATAAAATAGTAAATCATAACTCCCCAGAATGCGTTTTTATTTGTCTTCTTGAAATTTAGTAATAAGCAATAAAAATACAAAAAACAAATTTCTTAACCACATTGTTTAATTCATTTTTTAACTATATTATTTGTAATATAATTATATGTTATATGATTTGTTACTTGTTAGATGTAGGACTTAATTATATTCACAATTTTAGATCCAATATTTAAAAAATTCTATCATATATCAAGAACAGATCGAATATTTTTTAAATACGAATGTACCTGTTCTATAATTTGTTACTGAGCAAAACCTAAACACTATTAGCTTCTATTTAAATGTCATCGAATAAACCTCTTTGTGGAGGTCCTATGCGATTAGTATTTGCAATAAATGCTCTTGCATTGTCCATATGTCCTTCATAAAAATCATCGGCTTGGTAGCCTGTATCGTAACTATTATTTGCACCATAACTATCAACTCCAGTTGCCATACCAATATAATATTCTGCAGGGTCAAAATCACGTAATAATCCAGCTCTTGCGGATTCTACCGATTCATCTCGTTTCAAAGGCCGTACTATAATTTAATTAAATACAAAAATTTAATGACATAGATATAGCTATTTGCACTATACAGAGTGTGTTATGCAATTGGATCGAGTTATATCTCAAAATCAGTAAGAGGTATGAAAAAGCTATAAAGGTGAAAGTTGAATGGTATGATTAGATCTTAGGTATTCACTTTTTTAGTATGTAGCGGTGCCCTGGAAAAGTGCAATTGCATTCTCTTTTTAAGTGGAACTCTATAATTTTTTATTAATCACTTGATGTATTTTTAATTCTTCACAAAAAAGTATTAAGGTATTTGAATTGAAAAATGCTTAGTTTGAAAGATATTTGAATTCCAATGTTGAACTTAGTTTATGAATAATAAGAAAATATAAACATAAGCATCTGCCTTATGTTTTTCCTCCTCCCTCATATGTAAAGTTTCATAAAATTAAAATCGAAATATCCTTTAAACCAAGCACATTCTGTCACAAGTATCTTAATACTTTTTTGTAGAGTAATAAATAATGCATCAATTAAACAATAAATAATTATAGAGTTCCATTAAAAGAAAAGAGTATAATTGCACTTTCCCCGTGCGTCATTGCATATTAAAAAAGTGAATACCTAAGATCTTATCATGCCATTCAACTTTTCTTTTTATATTTTTAACTCTCTCTTTATATTTTTATCTATATCTTACTAACTTTGATATATAAACCGGCTTAATTGCGTAACGTACATTGTATATTATCACTTCTTTTAAATAAATTACAAATACCTGTATCGGTACTTTGCCGTGAAGTTCTGTAGCGAGATGAACTGGTAGCGCTACTAAATCTTTCTTGAAATTCGCGTCTTCTATACATCAAATCTTCTGTTCTTTGTCTCTTACGTCTCTCTAAAAACGAGAACATAGACGTAGTTATATGAAAACAATGTTATTTTCATTTCATACAATTTAATTATGATACTCATTATTACTCAAATAAAATAGTTTTACCTCGTTTTATTAACTCTTGACCTTCCTCAACAAGGTCTGTTGTAAACTCATCATCATCAAGAAATTGTTGAAAACCTAACATAGAAAGCAATCTACTTCCTAGACTAAAGTATGTTGCTAGACAAAATGCTAGAATAGCCATTGGAAAGTATACATTAAATCCATCAGATATAATGGAAATAACATCCATATGCCCCATTACCTAAATAAATAAATTACAGAATGAATTTCAAATTTATTATGAAAATCTTATAATTACTCATATATTTACTTGAGTGTAATGAGTTTCCAAAATGTGAGTTTTAATAATATGAGAATCCATGTGTATAAGACCCAGAAAGTTTAAACACATCGGTGGTGTAAGACGGCATAACATCATTCCACTAAATATTAAACTATACTCATTAGTCTGATGATGGGGTGCCAAGTAATATAAATTCAATACACGAATTTTTAAAACAGTTGAATAAGCGCAGTAACAAAGGTAAGCAATTATCATCATTGATAATATCTACAAAAAGCATTTTAATTATCTCTTCCTTCTTTTTGCATTAATTTTTAAAACAAAAGTCTTATTTGTTAATATCAAATCTAAATATATATTCTTACCTCAATGGTAAAATAATCGTAATTTTCTTTAGCTAGATTCAAAAATTGTGCAAATAATGATAACACTGGAGTTTTATTAAAAAATGTTACTTCTGACCATACTACAGCTATTGAAAGACATCCAGTGCAAACAGCTATAATTTTTTGTACATAACTCCTTATGACACATTTCCAATACCACTCTAAAAATTTTAATATATTTATAAAAGCTAAAGAAAAGAGCATGTGTTTCTACAATTATTTACTGTTTAAAGCTTACCAATAACTGGACTGTAAACAACACGAAGTGGAAATGAACGATGTGTAGGGAAAGTTGTTTTAAACCTTTTATCATCACTTACTTGATTTTTTGCTATATCCTCTAAATCAATTATTTTATCAACCAAAATTCCCCATTGAGTTTCTATACGTTGTAAAGTTTGCAATGCTTTTATTGTCTAACAAAAAATAAAAATGAATAAATCATTATGCTTACATAAACAGTGCATTCAAAATGTTCCACAACTCTATTATTAAGAAGCCAGCTTTTAAGGTAAATGAAATTTTGTTATCTATTATGTAACATACATTCCTTTTCCCTCTATATAAATTTTAGATCACTCATACAACTGTTGAAAGGCGTATGTGTAGCCCTCTTTTGAAATTGTATTTAGAACAGCTGCCACATTTTCGTTGCTCTTTTAGTGACACCTTTAGCTTAGGAAACAAAAAGAACTCAACAGGAGCAAAATCTGGAAAATAGGCTGGTCCCAGGCAATCCATCAACCAAGTATCAAACAGCTGAATGGTGCAATCCAGAAGATGTATGACTGACGAAAATAAAGGCCACAAAATCAAAAATGAAAACAATGTTGATCGCATTTTTTGATTCAAGAGGATTCATTGTGAATTTATATCCCCTAGCCAGACTGTAACTAGATCATTTCAGAATTACTTGATCGCCTTTTGAAAAGAATTTGTAGGGTCAGACGGGGCGTGTACTAATCACACTTGATTACCTTGCAATTTTTTGCTAGAAAATCTACTTCTCTACTTCACTCTACTTCTCAAATTTGACTCCTGCTGACTTCTTCCTGTTCCCTAAGCTGAAGGTGGCACTAAAAGGACAGCATTTTGACGATATAGAAACAATTTAAAAAAATGTGAGTCTTTTGAATATAATTTCAAAAGAGGACTACGCACATGCTTTTCAATGGTTGTATGAATGATCTAAAATTTGTATTGAGAGGAAAGGGATATATTGAATACTAGATAATAAAATTTCATTTACCTTAAAAATCGTATTTTTAACAACATTAGTCCTGGGATGATCTGAATGCACAGTATATTTACACATTAGATATATTTAGATATATATGATTAATAACAAACTTGTCTATGTAAACGTATTAATGCTTTTTCGGATGGTGTATCTGTTGGTGTATCATCTGGTAGTTGTCTTCTATTCATTCTGTCTTTTAATTCTGCAGGAATTTTTTGAAAAATCGTTTCTAAATTACAATGAAAAGGATGTCCTGGTCCGATAGATACTGTAGCAGCTTGTAAAGACTAAAAAATAAAATAAATAAACATAATGATAAATATAAATAAATGAGAATTAGATAAAATATTTAATTACCTCAAGTATGTCATCTACTGTTTCTTCTGCTTCACATTTATCCAAACTTAATTTAGCAACTTTAAAATAGCTATAATTCAAAGTGTATCCAGGTTTACTAGCATTCCATAATCCCCGAGGAACTTCTACAAGTGCGTATCCAAGTAGTAATACCAGTAAGAATAAACCCCAGGTATTTGATGCAGATGATGCTATAGCTTTTAATTTTTGACTAAAACATATACATACATAAATCCATAATATATATTTTTATATTTATCATACTAATGTATCTTACCCATCAAGATCGAAACCAGGTTTTAATGCTATATATATTAGAAGGATACCACATATGAACAAATAACTTCCATAATATATAGCATTATCTATTAAAGCAGACTTTAGCTTTCCTTGAACTGTGAAATCTCCTGCTTTTATATAAGATTGCATAAGTGGTAATATCAACCATGTTAAACATTGTGAAGTCCAATACACAATCCTCCATAAATTTGGAAATATATGTTCTGGTACATTAGGCCAAGGTTCTTTACAAGTATGAAATGGGACTGTTGTTGTACTGTCAGAGTTTATTTTCGTGCTATTATAAATATTTTGTTCATCACATTGTCTATAAACAGTCTATAAAAAAATATTAAACTTAAATGTATTAATTATTTTAATATTACTTAAATTAGTAAATATTATTACTTACAGATGAAACATCTAAGGGTAAGATAAATATTATCAGCAGTGAAAAATACCATGCTATGAGTACAGAGATTGTAACAATAATATGTTGCCGAAAAATATTACCATATTTATATAATAAAGTGGCAGCAAGGCAAAATGCTACCACAATTTCTGTCAAGAATATTCCAAGAACCATTTTGGTGATTTCTAATTTTATCTCACCATAACTTTATAATTATTTTGATACTTTTTGCCTTTAGTTTTATGACTTATTCATTATCATTTGCATTATTATATTCTACTGCTTCTCGGATCTTTAATTCAGCATCCTTTTGCATCTTCTCTAACTTCTCTAATGTAACTGATTTTAAAGGAATTAATTTAGGTTTACAAAGTATATAATCCAAATTTTCTTCCTGGTATAGCAAGCTTTGCCTAGGAAGGATTATGTCAATCTTTTCTGAAGAATTATCCATCAACTCTGACATTTTTGCTGGAATCAAAACAGATATTTGTGTTTATATATATGAGGTTATATTTAATTTTAAATAAATATTTCTAAATTTTTTCCAAATAGATATAGTACATAATTTCTCATAGTATGTATAAATACATTTTATATTTTTTAATTTACTTTATATAACTTTAAATAAAAAATACAAATAGATTATATACAAGAATTATCGTTCTCAAAATCAATCGCTTGAACATTTGCTGATAGATACAAAATGTAACTATTATAAACACTTTCGAGGGACGCATAAAATATTAAACAATGATAAAGATAATAAAAAATTCGGGTGTAAAAATTAAGAGAAGGTTATTTGTTAATCACGTTCCACATATTTACTTCGATGGCTACCAAAGTCATCTACACTTTAAATTATCGGTATTTATATTATAACGTACTTTTATCATTGAAAAATATACTTTATCCATTTCTTCTTTACAGTAAAATCGTTAGGCATACATTGCACGATACAGTCAAAAATATCGACGTCACATGCACACCGTCAAGTTGTCATTTACGAATAATACTACACGTCCAGAGCCTACTTTAGATCAGATAGATACAGGGTATAGGCTATACAGAGGGTAAATCTGGCAACAATGTCAGGATTCAGAATTCTCGTCTCGATATAAACATAACCTAATGACTATGGCCCCTTCCATAGGTCTCCCGCGATTTTATGAAATGTTTATGTATGGTAACGTTTTGTTATAATAGATGATACTAATAATGTTCTAGTAAAACAATGGTAACAGTACACTAGGACATGTAATAATAGTAACTTTATTCGATATACTGTTTGTCCCAATTTTACCTGCTTAATATATAACTTAAAGACAAAATTCTCAAATACTTATTTTGTACCTTTTATGTATAGAGTTTATCTCTACTTTTATTAAAATATTTTTAAGATGATATAATATGGTAATATTTCATAATTCTTTTTAAATTAATAAATTAATAATTAGATGTTGCGATATTCCCAAAATAAATGCAAAATTCTTGTATTTATTGAAATAGCAATATAATAGCATATTGTGCTACAACAGTAAATCTAGTAAACTAACCGCATGACTTTTGTTTCACGATCTTTTTTTTCGGCATAGGTAAATCACGTTTTCCTAGCATTAGCATGATCTGGTCATCTCTGTAAAATCACTGATTTTTATAAAATTAATTTAGAAGAGTGAAAACTATTGCTGCTAAATATATCTATACCTACTCCGTAGTAGACCCCAGATTTCCACATACTAGTGATGAATCTGCGCAAATGTTGTACATACTTCAAATATGCGAAATTCAAAATGTGATCAAGACATGATTATCCTCTGACATTTAAGCAATTAAACGATAAAGAACGACTACGACGATTGATAAAAGATATACGTAATTGTGAAATGAAGAGGAAATGAAAAATAAACATCTAATGAAGTATACCAACGCAAATATGTGCAAAACCCTATTTAATTGTTAAAATAATCTAATGTAAAATGATACAACATATTTTGTCCTATTTTATATTCTTTTATATTCAGGATACCCTGCACTATATATTTTATATATTTAATATTAATTAAGAAAATAGTTTATATTTTACATAAATATATATTTATATATAATATATATTTTACTTTATATATTATTAGTAATTATACTTTATACATTTAATACCAGCCTTGCTTAATAGTTTTAATATTATCAAATGTTACTTTAAACGATATCATGTAACGATAATATTTATCACTTCTAGAAATTTTTTTTCTTGATAACGTACATTACTATAAAACAATATAATCTATTAAGATTTATTACTAACTAGGAAACCCCGCCTTTGAAATTACGTATGTATTATATTTGTACGTTAAAAAGCTATTTTACTTAACCAAAAAAATATTTTATTATTTGTTCAAATAATCTTCTAAATATGGCAAATGAAAGAAATAAAAACAAAAGATCTATTATTGGAAAAAGCACGTAAGAAACTTCTATATTACCAAATCAAATAACCATATCAAATAATTTTATTTATTGTACAAAATTAATAAGGTCAAACATTTATTTCTGTATTAGACATTGTACCAGTTTTGGAGTATGTAATCGAGTGCCGTTAGCAAAAATTGAATTTCCAGCTGATTTATGTGCAGTATTAAATAAGACAAAACCCAAAAATAATAAATTATACAATGATTATATGAAACTTATTAACAATCTTCCAAATATAAAAAAAGTAGAACCTGAGTATTACTTAATATTGTTCAAAATTTTATTATATTTAGAAGAGCATGAGCTTTGTTTAATTGCTGCAAAACATAATTTGGAAAATCAAAAGCTTAAATATGTTTCTGACACATCATTTGAAATCACAGTGCCTACTTTAGATGAAGATGATCCATTTATCACTGTTGGTGATACATTAAAAATTGAGGTGAAAAGATCAAAGTCTAAATATACCTGTAACATAACAGATATTATAGGGAAGAAAGTATATGCAACAATACGTAAATCGTAAGTATGTTTGCATTAGTTTGTAAGAATTAAACAATAGAGTACAAATCATAGTTACTTACAAAATGTTTAGATCTCTTGTATCTCAACTTCTTGAAGAAGAAGTTAATATTTATTTCTTTCCTATGAATTGGCAAATAAGATGTTTTCATTATGTCTTACACATTATGTTCAAGCATAATTTGATAAACACAGTATATCCCAAAATAAATACAAATCTTTATACTTTACTAGAATTGTAAGTATTTTTAGTAATTATTCTTAATATATATGTTACTTTTTCATATACTTACTAATATATACTTATATGATACAGTGACTTGGATTGGGCTAATAAAAGTATAGCAAAAAATAAAGAACAGAAAATAGCAGTGAATAATATTTTGAATTATTCGGCGTACCCTGCACCATACATTTTATTTGGTCCTCCTGGTACTGGCAAAACAACAACATTAGTTGAAACCATTTACCAAGTATAGATCTACTACTATAATTTATAGTGTAATATGAAAAAAATATGTTTTTCATTCTAAGATCTTGATTATGTTATCTTATAGATTAGGAAACAGTGCAAATCAAAAAATATTTTAGTATGTGCACCTTCAAATGCAGCAGCTGATGAAATTGCAAATAGATTATTATGTTTACTTCCTCATAAAGATGTATTTCGGATGTATGCAGCAAGTAAATGTTGGTAAGTTATTATTCTCATGAATACTTGATACTTTATTAGTTTTATTTCTTTTCGCATTTGTAGTAACAATGTAGATGAGAAAATTTATCCAAATTCAAATTTTATTGATGATATGGTCCTTTATTTACCAAAAGAAATTTTTATTTTGAAGAAGATTGTTATTACAACATTAGTAACATGTATGAGGTATGTTTTCTTTTTATTTTTTTCAGTAATAATTACATTTAGAATGGTATTTATAATTTATTATTTGCAGATTGGCGAACCTTAAATTACGAAATGATCACTTTTCATATATATTTATTGATGAAGCCAGTCAAAGTATAGAATTAGAATCATTAATTCCACTTATAGTCATGAATTCGAAAAATGATACTGAAGCATTATATGCACAAATTGTTATTGCTGGTGATCCCTATCAACTTGGTCCTCTAATTAGATGTACAAAAATTCAACATTTGCTTGGTATGTAATTTCATATTATTATTTCATATTATAGTTAAATTTATGTATTTTATTAACTGATATCGAGTTACATTATGTTTCTAGGAAAGTCTTTATTGGAAAGATTAATGGAATGTGAACCATATCAAAAAGTAAACAATAAATATAATTCGCGTTATATAACAAAGTTAATTCATAATTACCGTAGTCAAGAAGCTATTATACATACATCCAATAATTTATTTTATGAAAAGGACTTGTTATGTGATAAAAAAGAAAACAAACACAGCATAATTTCAAACTGGACAGTATTATCCAGGAAAACATTCCCTATCTTATTTCTTGTACTTAAAGGCGAAGAAGTAAGAACACCAAATGGAAGGTAATTATAACATTTCTATACTAAAAGCAAAGTTCTTACGTAATTAGTGAAATTTAAAAACATTATTTTCTAGTTTAATGAAGATTAAACACATTATCTTTTTAGTGTTTACAACGAGACAGAAATTACGGCCGTAACAAACATTACAAAAATATTAATGCGTTCCAAATTTGGTAATCGAAAAATTGAAGAAGAAGATATTGGAATTGTAACTCCATTCAAGCAACAAAAAATTATGATTAAAAGAAGTTTAAACTTGTATAAATTAAACAACATAGCTGTTGGGACAGTAGAGATATTTCAAGGACAAGAAAAAGAAATTATAGTCCTAAGCACAGTACGTTCACAAACTTTTAAGCACCATGGTAAACAACATCTCGGTTTCTTAGCTAATCCAAAGGTATAATTTTACATAATATTTAAAGAGCAAATCTTTTTTGGTATTCTACATATAATAATAAGACTTAATAATTATATTTATTTGTTTTTTCAGAGGTTTAATGTTGCCTTAACAAGAGCAAAAGATTTATTAATAATAGTAGGAAATCCATCTATTCTTTGTGAAGACAAATATTGGAATACTTTGTGGAAATACTGTCAAAAAAATAATGCATATATTGCTATTGATGAAAATCTTATCTAAAAATTATTGACATTTTTGATATATAATAATGAATTATTCATTGATAGAACACAAACTATTTTTTTATGAGATGAATAATCTATTAATATGTATAGAAACTTCTTTCTGTGTGTTTATGTTTTCATTATTTATGCATTTATTATGTATATATTCATATTAAGATTTTAATATTTAAATAAGTTTGTTAGATATTAACTTGGATATAAATAAATAGATAAATACATATAAAAAATAAAAATTTGCATTTTCGTTTAATATGAATTTATTTTAAAATATTCTACTACCTGGAGACTTTATAAAATTATGTATTGTTATGACTTGTGATTAACAAACATTAAATTTTTTTCGAAATCGAATAGTTCGTAAATATTTAAGAACCACTTCTTTTAAATTTCAAACTTTAGTTAATGATTTTAATCTTAAACTTTGTAAGATACAACTTTATTCTAAAAGAAGTTTAGCAGTATTTCCATTAACATCATTATTAATACCATGACGTACAGCAAACTCATGTTTCACACTCGCGAAAAGGATATCTGTTAGTAAAAAAATTTGTGCTATGGCAAATGCTAATGTAACTCCAAAATAAAAGTTTGCATTAGCTGATCTGGAATATATCCACTGATACCAAACAGTAGGTGCAAACACTGTACAGAAGAGCATAAAACAGATTACAATAAATCCCTGTTGTGTATCTGTAAAAGAATATAAAATTTTGATAACACATCATATTGTCTACTTAATAGATAAACAACTAGTTAATATGAAAACTTACATTGGAATAAATGCTTCCATAATGGTAAAAGAGACATATAAAATCCAACATCTCCTATACAAGGGTAAGATTTAAATATTGCAGTAATTGCTAAATAAGAAAATGCTAATAGCATTGGATCATGTCGTAACCTCAATGCCAGTGGTACTATATATAATAAACTGACATTTATTTGAAAAGAAGCAATGAAAAGCCATCTAAAGTGCTCAAATACTTCTGTAAAAAAGTACCAATAAAGTCCAACATTTGGACGTAAATCAGGAACTGTTAAAATAAAGCCAAGTGTGTTCGAAATAAATGACCAACTTCCCATAATGTAATAGGAAATACAAAATAGAATGGTTAACATGCTTGCAAATATTATAAGATAGTTCGCAATATTGCTTCTTTGTTTTGTACTATTAGAACGAGCAATATAGATAATTGTTGGCACTATGAGTGAAACAGGATAAAGTCCTTGTAATGTTAATAAAGAAATTGATAAGCAATTCCAAAACATAGATCTTGTCATGGAAACCAATGCTATGGAATACAACAAATTTGTAAATACTGTTGTTGTATGTCCAACACAATTAAGTATTATGTATGGATTAAATAAATATCCTGCTGAGACATACATCATTGCAGTATATACTACAGAAGCGTCATTATGAATTTCTTTATTTTCATTGCATAATTTTTCCTCTTCTTTTTGTTTAGAAACCTAAAATTTAAATTATTTCATTATAATTGAATTATATTACAGTAATATTTTAAATATGTGAGATTTAACTGACCAATTCAGTCGTATATTGCTTTGCTGTAAGTCCAAGAAATACTGCTGTTAACAAATCAATGGACACAAATAAGCAAAATAATACCCATTGTGATAAATGTTGTTGTATAAAATTGAAAATATATAATCCGATAGGTGTTTCATGAAACAAATCTCCTGTATAAGGATCAATGCCACAGTTATACAAATACACTCCTTCAGTTACTAAAAATCAATCAGGGGAATCATAACAATTGTCAATCTAATTATTGTTTGTAATATTATAGTAATAATGCTACTAACGATACAAATATATACATGTATAAATAGCTTACATTACTTATAATAGAGAATAATAACGAGAATTTTATTTAGGTTATTATTATGTAAAATTTAAATGCAGCAAAATGACATTTATCCTAACCTCTCTTCCAAGAATTTAATGCAGTAGAAATTTCCACACGATCGCTAATCACTTTTTGGTACTCAGAATTCATCAATAAAAATCGAATAGTACCAGCTAAAATAAAATTTGATAAACATTGTTTCTTCATTTTTTAATTAAGCTATAAATCATTTATGTATTTGCGCGCGTTTTACGATCTACTTGTGACATGCAACCGGTATCTGGACAGACACACCATGCTATATATTATGTATTATATACCTTCTTTGTTTATTTAAACAATTGAATTTATCTTTACGGCTTTTTAAAAATATAATCTTTAATAACAATAACCACGGTATTATTTTGCATTTGATTGCTGCTAAGGATATAATTATAATCAAAACATACTATTGGAGTGGTTTTATCTTTCCTTAATGAATCTAATTTATTTATCACAATTCAATAAAATAACTGTAAATATACTAGAGATCAATTTATAATAAAACCTATCTTCCTCTTATTCGAAATATTTTAACACATAGTTTATATTTAAAAAGTCATTAATAGTAGTACATGGTAAGCATCCTCATCAATTTAAAAATATAAATAAACAAATTGAAAATCTAAACAAAAGGTGTTTGTATTCTATTTGTAAAAAATCTTATTTCTTTTATTTTATTACATTGTAATTACTAGTTTACTGTACCATTTTTCTTATTTTAATCATCCTGCGGCAGAAGTTTTGTTTTCAAAATATTGCAGGAAGTTTAAATGTTTAATCGTGTATAACAAAAAATGTGGAACGCTTCACGATTTTGCGTGTCATCCTTGCGCAGGGGCCATGCTAATCTTCTCTGTATCGTTCCAATTTTAGTATATGTACTGCCGAAGCAAGTACATTAGTAGATCTTAATTTCTCGTATATATAGAAACGAATTCATATTTCTACCACTAGCGAGAAGAGAATACTCATGGTAGCCATCTGGTGGCGTATTAATGTAGTATGAAACATAAAGTTTAACACGTTGACTGCCACGACACCCGTATTCGGGTGTCAACAAAGTTTCTGATCAGGCTACGTAACCCGTATTCGGGTGTCGCTTATTTGACTACTTGCGAAAGATCGTCGTTAGTATTTGAAAAGATATTCCATAATAATAAATTGTTAATTAATAATTAATTGTAATAATAGTTGAATTGTTATAAAATAAAAATACGAAAATGGTTTATCAAAAAAATTATTTAGAATGTAAAACTTGAAAGCATCCTATACGTAGCTGAGGTTGGTGGGGACAATTTGGACAATAAGTTGTTGTTTTCTTCAAATTCTTTTGTGCCTTTGTTCGGTCCATTCGACGTCTTTTATTCGCATAACATAGTTTGCATGCGCGTCTAATGCTTCCTCCGGAATCATTTTTCCGAACGGCGATATGATGCTGACTCCGTCGAAGACAAGGATTTTTTGTATTTTCAGACAACCCTAATAATTTTGCAACTAATAATTGTCTAAATATTCTAATATTTATATTTTTTCTTGTTGTAATTTTGTAAACCGTCAAAGCGTTTACAACAGAAATTCCCAGAAAGAATTGAATGCCAAGTTTTCTGTACCACTTGATTCCTTTTCTAATTGTGGTGACATAAGAAACCATTTGGTTGGTATAATCTATGCTATACTTTCTTTCATCATATTCAACAACAGCTAGTGGTTTTAATGTTGCGAACAAATGAAACGAAAGATCATTCTTAAGACTACCACTTGAGCGATTCGCATTACTAAAATATCGATGGGAGCACTTAGTAGAGAACGCTTGGTACTGCTATACGCGTGGCCTGACGGAAATTTCTTTGAAAACATGCGTGGTAGTCAATGTGTTAATTAAGATACATATTACGTTAAAGAGACGATGGTACTTATTTATTTATTAAATCTTCCTGCGACAATTTTAAATTTGTTATCTTTATACTTTGATTTGAAAGGTATTATAGTATTACAAAAATAATATATTATCCTACTAAAAATGGAACGAAACAGTAAAACCATTTTAGGTTAACTTTTGTATCTTAAATTACGTAAAATAATGTATAATTTATTTGTAAATCGTACTCATTGCCAATTTTATTCTGTACAAAATGTTCTATGTGTTGTGTAATGTGTACAATTTATAATTCGTAAATATATAAAAGATAATTTTAATAATATGCTTCATATTTTAGCGCTTGACAGGGTGGCGATATGTAACATTTATAGGAACAATAGTAGGATTCATAGGAACGTTTTGTTATTTTACAATGATTAGCCCCATGATCAATCCAGAACCATATAGTATGTCTATAACATTTATAGTTATTAAATAAAATTATTTTTTTATATTGTGTGACATAAAAATTTCAGAACAAATTCGAGAAGGTGTGGCAACTGAAAGTGCAAATAAAAGAAATATAAGAAAAGACACAAATATTTAAGGAAATATAATATGAATAAAAAAAAACAGATTAGAGAGGACATTTATTGTACAAAATTAATTTTTATTATGTAGTTGGACATATGTCACTAAGATGTTGGTGTATATAAAATAGATTGAAGAACATTTAGTGTATTATGTTAAAAAATCAATAAATGTAATGATTTGTACTCTTCTTATAATTATTAATATAATTATTTTACTGTACAGATATCAGCTGCAAGAAGTTTCTTACTTGAAATGACTAGAAACTTCTCTATAGACATATCATCTTATAAATACAATATAAAGTTTGTGTTAAAAGTCATCATGATCACAAACATCTAGGAAGACATCAAATGCTTCACGGTTACAATTTCCGTCGGCAGTAAAGACATATTTATGAAATGTTCCGTCCACACAAATGGCTAGAAACAATTTAAAATTATATATTATACAGGCATCGGAGAACTGCTTTGGCTGTGAATTCTAGACAGAAATACAATAAAAGGAATTCACATACACATATGCCCTATTTGATTTATATTTGATATGGCCTCATATATATATAAACTCAGATTATAGCAAGTTTCTTCTTGAACAAACTTTATTTACAAAGCTCCACAAGATGTGTTGAAAATGACCTTGCTGCATCAGAACATAAGATTGGAGACATTTTACCATGGATTGTCTAACTCTCCATTCCACCAGGTATTGCTGGTTAAATATTGTGTTCTATTTGTAAATAGGTAAGTGAAACTAGCTTAACTATTTCTGTCTTTCAATAGAAGTATTCCAATATAAAATTCGCTATAACTTGTAAGCAAGGTGAAATAGGACATTTGTTTATATGAACTCTTTTATTGCTTTCATATGAAGAATCCACTGCCAAAGTGGAAATATAATAAATAGTTTTATAAATATTCTAAGTCACTATATTCAATACGCTTTTCATACAATACATACCTATAACAGAACTTCTTGTACCAAATGCACATACACAAGCACATTCTGGTGGTACTGTAAATGTAGCCAATGCCCATTGACTTTCAACATAATTTCCCAAAAATCCCATTTTTGAGAAACTGTAAATAAATTAATTATTAACTTTAATCATTAAAATTTATGAAAGTTTGAACTATATTTACGTACGTCGATCTACGATTCAAGTGTGTGTCTTTTAATGCAAATATATGTACAGTTCCCTTATCACTGGAAGCACATAGAAATTCCGAATCTCTACTAAATGTAATGCTGAAATATAAATTATACTTTATAATTCATTATAATAAAATCTTTAAAAGTAAAATGTTGTTTTATAATTAATTTGTCTGTAGACGTATTTACCAATAAAGTGTTGCAGGGTCAGCACCTCTTCTCAATTCCACTAATAAGTGTCTACGTATACTATCCCATACTCTAACTAAAGTACCTTGAGTGGAAGCAGTTGCTATCATTGTTCCACTACTGTTAACTGCGAGACAGGCCAGTGCTCCCTAATAGTATTGTTTATAGACATAAAGAAATACTAGGAGAAGACGTGGTAATATAGAAACATTACCTTCATTTAAATCTGTATATAAAATACATATGTACCTGGTGTGCTGCTAGAGTTGCAGGAGCACTAGAACTTCCAGCTTCTGTAGCACCAAGGTCAATCAATTGTACACTACCCTGTTTATGACCAGGAAAAGCAAGAAGTTGTTTTTGTGCAGCAGCTAATGTAGCAACTTCAACTAATCCTTTTGGATTATCTCTGGTTTCTAAAGTTAACAATCTTCGTGTTGGCATAGGAAATGAGAAAACATGTATTTCTCGCTGAAGTGCCACTATCATTCTGTTTTGTAAAATTATTCCTAAGTAAATGCAACATTTATACTGATTAAAAATAAAAGTCAATTTTATTAATGAACTTACTTGTCCCTACGTAATCGTATAGCTTTTATAGGACTGGTAAATGTAATTTCCATTACGAACTTTTTCGATAAATCATCATAGATAAGTACTGTATTTTCTGCAAACTTTGGTTTTGTACCACCACCTACTATGGCAATGATATTTGTTCTCCAAAGCATCTCTGCAATAGCTATACTTCCCATTATGTCATTATCTAAATGTGCTTTTTCAACTAATGGTTCTACATTGTATACTCTAAGACCAGATTCCATGCAACATGTAAAACATCCTAAAAGAATACAAATTAGAAACAAAATATCAAACAACAAAACTAGTTTAATAAATGATAAAAAGTTACTGACATTAATTATCTGAAATCTTAATAACTAAATTGAGCATTGGCACATGAGAATATATAGTGACAATACTGTTATAAATAAACCAGATTTGTTTTAATATTATATTTTATTCTTTATTCTCTTATAACACTATATATATTTATTTTTCATTAAACAAAGTTAAATATTTTTAACTTTTTACTTTTAAAACAATGTAACAGGGATATTAGATTCTAAATTATTGAAAATAAATTCACACCGTGATTCTTAAGGATTTAGGTAATTAAAGTTATAAGCAATGGTTACCTTGATCCTGATTAAATCGTAAATTAAGAATATTTCTTTCTCCAGCCATTTGGTATTATCTGGTGTTACATTAAATTTAATGAATGAGTATTTCTTCTATCGATATATGAATTTTTTTCTAATAACTATACTACGTGTTTTTGTTTACATTCTCCTTTCACAATCAGCTGTGACTACGATACAATGTTTGGCACAGTATTTCATTCTTTATGTGGTACGTAAGATAGCATTGTAAGGCTGATTTTCACTTTATGAATAGCGCAAGCAAATATCTTTTAATAGGTTTATTATTTTCTCTGGGTGGTACAACAGTTATTTTTAACAAATATCTTTCGTATATAACTAATGAAAATCATAATAATTCTTATATATATATATATACGTATGCATGTATATTTGTATATATATGTATATATATTACTGAGTTACATTTAATAAATTAAGAAATTAAAAATATAAACTTGAAATAAATTTGGTAATATTTTTTTCATGTATCAACTGTAATTTAAATAATTAAAAATATTGTATAGAATAATAATTATTTTTATCATATTATTTGAGAAAACTAGTAATAACAATAATGAAAAATTATTTCAAAGATAGAAAGTAAAATGACACTATTTCTATGAATAAATAAAATCTTTAATACAAAATGTACTAAATGATTTCTAGATTTACGCCCAGTTTTATGTTTACAACATTGGCTGCAGTGATATCAGAGATGAGCACAGTCATATACCATCGTGGAAATGAGCATTGAATAACGATTATATTCGAGAGGAAGTGAGAGCACTCATGCACATTGTTCTAGTTGTTCCACGATACGTGCTGCACCACGCGGCCAAACACTGAAGGTGTTTTACGCTAGCATATGCAAGAACCTATGAAGTTAGGAGTTTGCCCTGTTTGATTCCATGCTAGGATATAGAAAAAAAAGAAAAATTATAGTATAATTTCCAATAATGAAAAAATATTTATATTGTATAACATTTGTTAGGTACTAGGTAGATACAAAATAATAATAATAATGTAATCATAATAATCATATATGTAACACAAATACATTATCATGGTACCGCTGTTTCTTACCATTCCCTTACTATGCGGTCTACTGAGTCGAGTACACGATCGCATTAAGGAGAGAAAGAAAGAGACAGAGATAACCGGGTACGCCCCATTTTTACACGATGGTGTTACACAAGGAATACTAAGTTCTTCATTGAAGCGCCTCTCTGCGTCTAAATTAACCAACGTCGTTTGGTTACTAAGAGCAGTTAAAAGCCTTATCTTCACCAGAAAGGAAATTTCTCTCTGATATAAGTATCTATAACGGACATTTTTAATATTAATTTCTTTCTCCTTCTCCATTCCCATTGTTCATTAAATAATTTATTTAAAAAATCATATAAAATCAATTAATTATCGTATATTCAAAGCGCACATGCACTTTTTTATATATTTCATGATGATTATTCACTTTTTAATGAGATAAGTTATCATACACGAAGTGTAGACTAAACCTATATTCTTTTTCGTATCTCATGTTTTGATGGTCACCTGGAACCCTTACCATTTTCGTGTCTCATGCAACGTTATCGATTCGGTATAGTAATGGTTTGAATTTAAAATTAAAATTTTCTATAAACTTCCAAATAATGGAATAACATATCTTATAACGAAACAGAATTGTATACTTTTATAATACTGCAAAGAGGATTATTTCATTACGCTATATTAAAAAAAATATAGATACTTTGATAAATCAATTATCTTATTTATTAAATAAGAAGAAGTAAGAAATATCCAAGTTATGTAGCATAACTTTGTACGAAAAGTACGCATAATGAGTTTATGTATATGAATATGTATATCTATCTTATAATTAGTTAAAATTAAAATGCGTATGTTTGGCTATCCCACAATGCAATATTCCCCGGTGACCCACGACGGGTGCTAATAGTTTACTTATTAATAAGTAGCTTCTATAGTCCAGTTTAAATGAATGAAAGAAGAGAATTTAGCAAAACCTAAACTGGATTACAGAGAGTGTAGTTTTTGGCTTGACGTCGTTATCCAAAAGTTAATTGATTGATGTAAACATTAATGGTTGGAAAATGATGCCAATTACCAGATCTCACCCCAAGGAGGTAACAACGTACCAGATCAGCCCATGAGCCACTCAACATTACACATAAATCTCGACATTCAAGACTATGATAAATCTATAAATGGCTCAGCTTAGCTTTATCTTAACACTGATCAAAAACCTATATTTCTTTTCTAAAAATAAGTCGAAAAGTAGTAACAAATAATAATGTTAACAACAATAACAGTTTCTTTTTAACGAATACTCCTTCAAAAATAACCGAAATAGTCTTCCACTGTTATTATAATTAATATATGCCACAAATATGAACAAACTTATACCTTGGATGTTTGCTCAATGAAAAAGAAAGAAGTTAAAGGAAAGAAAGAAATGATCAAACTTATACTGACGAGCTTCACGTCGGTAGAGGTTGTAGCACGATTGTAAAGCAAGGCTATTTTTTTAGTTGAAATCTTAAAATATTAAGGTATTATTAAACACAATTTCAGTTTCTTTCGCATTTAATAGTCAGATACGTGTTACGAATATGATATTTTCAAAGGGTAACATGGAAATACGTGTAATAGTAAGAGTTGCCGAACATGTAGTTACCCTCTTTTATCATTGATTATATATTTCAATTAACTTTTATATTCCTCGAATGATTTTACATTTTATTGTTATAATTACCATGATTGTATCTCATTACGACACCGATGAAAAGTTATACAACTTTGAACTTTTTGAGCCTTTCTACAATCGAAGAATTCTATTCACCAATATGTTCTATGTTACTTTCCAAATATTTTCGTGAATAAAAACACAACTTTTACATAAAGGTACGCAGCTTAGCATGTATCGAGATGAATTTGTACTTTTGTAGTAAGATTAGAAACATTAATACTTTTTCAAATATTATAAAACAATGGAATAAGAAGACTTTTGAGCGAAAGTGAATATGATTGATATGAATAAAACTGGTTCTTAGAAAGAATATTTGACATTTTAAGGAAATATCGATATCAGTGTCACTCATATATATACATATATATGTACAGTGAATGGCCAGCGTTCGATAACGACTTTATCGTTAATAACGATAAGATAAGTGAGGACTTCTCAGTAAGAAACGAACCACGAAATCCGGTACACATATTTAAATTATGTTCGTCCTTATATTTTGTTTCATCAGTTTGAGTCGCGCTGCTATCAATTATATTTCGAACATCACGAAGATGAAAAGCCTAGCGCATTCTTTTCGAGATCAACCGATCTCGCAGGATCCAACAAAGGAAGTAAGAGAGACACGTCTTTTTTACAAACATCTTTTATTTCGTTTTGTGGAAACTGTTATTCGCCTTTGGAACAAATTGTATATCCGATTGTTGTTCACGGTGATTACGTTGTAATTAACCGATGAGTAGATAAAAATTGTATATGATGTCAAATAACGTTGCTGTTTACTATATATTTGCCTGAGATGAGATCACAGGAAAATCGGAAATAAGAAGATCCTTGTAATTCGTTATTTTCAGAATTACTCCATGGACTCCAAGGAAAATTTAGATTTAATTGACGCTAAAGTAGTACGTGGTATATCGTACAGGAAGGAAATCGTACAGAATTTCCCTATACATAAAGACGCAAAAATCTATCCGATGAACAATAGACGTGGTAAATGCGTGATATTCAATAATGAGACCTTTATTGAAATGGAAAAGCGAGATGGAACTAAAAATGATGAGGAAGCGATAAAGCACACCTTCACTAATCTGGGTTTCGAAGTGATACCTCATTCGGATCTTGACTACGTTGGCATCATGGAGATTGCTGCAAAGTGTATGTCTTCAGTATGTTCATTGTTTGATTTCAAAAGGTCCGCACGTTATCACTGATATTGACAGTAATCTTGACAATGCACTTTGATAATAATATTGTCAATACACTTTAATTTTTTTGAGACCACACACGATCAGTATTATTGACAATATTATTGAAAATAATAAGTTGGAAGGTGCTTTTAAAAAACGTATTATGTATATTGTGTTATACTGCGTTTAGAGCACATTTCAGTTATTGTCTAGTTTTTGCAATATTTTGAATAATATGCAAGTTCTTAGTTACAATGATTTTTGTTCTTCGAAACGCTATATAAAACGCTATATAAAGCAATATTCACATATGAATTTATTGAGAGGAATTACTTTAAATAATGAAACTACTTATTCGAATTACATACTCTATAATGAACTGAAATATGTTTCAATAAGTTACTGTTAATCTTAGCACACGGCTAATATTATTGTTAGTATTGACATCACTCACCAGTATTGATGTTTACGTGGCAAAATATTCAAATTTTCGTCAATATTCTGTCTCAGTCTTCTGATATCGATCGCACATGAGCAATAACATTGTCCATATTTGGTGATATTAATATTATTACTGGTCGTGTGCGGGTTCTTTAATTATATACTATGCATTGATCGTTGATGTTGATTGTTTTGTAGTGTCTGCGAACAATTACGAAGATTATGACTGTATCTGTATTTTTATATTAAGCCATGGCACTAGTGGTGATTATGTATACGCGAAGGATTATCCATATCGGGTATCTGATATTTGGGGAAGATTCACCGCAGATAATTGTCCATCGTTAACTGGTAAACCAAAGCTATTTTTCATACAGGTCAGTGTCTCCTACGATTTTTTGCAACACTTCATTTTTAATCTTTTTCAATTAATTTATGTTATAAAATTTTGTGTTTTAACGCTGCGATTATAAAAATAATCCAAGTCCCAAAGATTTGCCTAATATTTCTCCCAGATACTATTTCTTCTTCACTAACAGTACATTACGATTCCATTTTCTTTTATTTAAGTTTTTAATCTTCTACCTTTAAGAAGTCGATAACGTTAAATTTGAGATATCTGTGGGTCACATATTTCAAACTTATCCACCAGCTTTAAAAATTCGGCCATTTAAGACTTAACAGTTTTTTTACTCTACCTATTATTAGTATATTATACATATTGTAGTATCGTGGAAATTAAGATATAAATTTTTTCCCGATTACTTACAATTTATTAATAGTGAATTGAATATACAGGTATTAATTGGACAGAAAACGATGTTTGTTTAACTGAAACTAAATGCGATACTCGTATCTATCTCAAATAACTTTACAGTTATTTGGCAACTCTCGTCACAACGAACCTAACACTCTCTCTCTCTCTCTCTCACTAGCAACTCTAAGAACTCTACAACACTGACAACTCGATCAATTCTCTTAACTCTATTCTTCGATGTCTCGATCAACTTTGACTCTCGCAACACACTCGCTTTTCGACTCGCATACTCTGACCTCTCGGTCATCCCCCCTTGAAACACGAAACCGTCCTTCTACTCTAACGTTGTTTGTTGTTTTTCTCATATCTCTGTAAGAACTAGGTGACTTTAGTCACATAGGCGCTCTTAAATGTAAACGAACCACGGAAGGACGACGTACACGGTTTTTTCTATTTTCAACCGATCTCTAATTCAAATTACTTTATGATATTACAATATATTTGTTATTCGTTATTTATATTACGTTTAAGTATTCATATATTACAAATATATATGTTATTAATAATACAGTATTTAACAATTGTTACTTCTTATAGGCTTGTAAAGGAAAGAATCCCATGCAAGGTATTCGTGTAAAGAGTGCAACTGATTCGGTCCAAAAGAGTTACACAATTCCTACTCATGCAGATTTCCTGTACGGCTACAGTTGTGTAGAAGGTAAATATAGTTTAAACAAAGAAATGTCATTGTTTACATATATATAACGATACAAACGCATCGAACTTTAATTTTCAACATTTAAGGTTCTTAGAAACGATGAAGATCGCACGTAATTTAATCCAAGTATTATATATATTTTATTTAAGACTATAAAATTTGGATCTTCTTACTTTCGTGCCATACTTACGTTTTCAAATGTTAAGACGAAATTTGTACTGTAAATGGTATTTGCAATCGTTAAGTCGGAGATTGTTTCTCAATCGAGACAAGCATTGTCTCATATTTTTTAATTTTGTGAAAGTCTTCTAAAGAGTTTTACTTCGTTCGCAGGTCACTACTCGTTTCGAGGTTTAGAAGGTAGCTACTACATTCAGGCTCTATGCGAGGTGATCAACGAACATTGGAGGAATATGGATCTACTGAAAATGTTAACGATAATATCGCGCAAGGTCGCTTTCGAATTCGAAGTTTCACACAATAGTTCATTTCTACATGAGACAAAACAAATGCCTACCTTTAGCTCAACATTGACTAGAGATCTATATTTTTTACCGAAAAATAAGTCATAGAACAGTAACAATATGTTTTTAACGAATGATCTCTTAAAAGTTTTGAAAACAGTCTTTCATTGTTATTGCAATTAATATATGCAAAAAATGTGGTAAAAATTCAGGAAAGGGAGAAGTACTTACACCCCCGTTTATATACTATTAGGACACTTACAAAAAAACAAGGTGAATCCGACAAACCGTTAGAAAGTTATTAAATCTTGTTAAAAATTTTATTTTAAACTTAGCTACTAGGAATGTTTCTTGTTAAAAATTTTATTTTAAACTTAGCTACTAGGAAAGTTCTTGTAAATTGCTCCCAATATTTTTCGCCTTGTCATCCCTATGCAAATTCAAAATTTTTTCTGATCCATGACTTTCTTAACAATTTTAAGGAAATCACCAAATTTCCTAATAAGTAATTATGAACGAGGATGTATAGAAATATGCGTTTAATTTGCAGCCTTTTGTGTTTCCAACGAGTGCGCTGTGAACATATATTCTATATAGTACGGAAGTGGATGCGGCGTTAGATCACGTTGGCCTTGAGCGATTAAATGATTTTGAACAGATTTCAGTCCTGAATTGTTGTATTGTGATTAGCACGTGAATGTTCGAGGATAATGTAAGTCCTCTTTCGCGATTTACAATTTTATTAACTGCTTCATTTCCTTCTAGTAATCTGCCAATTTATGTTAAGGATATTCATCGTTTTACGTGACTCGAGCTTATTATAAATGAGAGGATAGATGTAAGGATAGATAAAATTTTGTGAAGCCAGTATAGTATGGGCTATGATATAACGAAGTTATAAATTGAATCATAGTATTCCAGTCAGAATAGAAGGCACAAGGTCTTCGTTGGCAGAGGTTGTAGCACGATCGCAAAGAATGGCTATTTTTGAGTTGAAATCTTACGATATTAAAGGAGTAACGAATTGCATGTTTCTTAGAATTTCAGTTTCTTTCGCACTCGATAGCCAGAGACGTATTACAAATTTGATATTTTCAAAGGGTAACATAAAAATACAAGTAGCAGTAAGAGTTGCCGAACGTCCCGTGGTAGTTCAGTACATATCACATGCTTCTTTATCATATATAATTATAGACATATTTAAATTAACTATTTATATTGTAATTTTTGTATGTATTTCTAGAGTAGTTTCATATTTTGTTACCATAATCATGATAATCGTGTCGTATTACAGTCGTATGAAAAATTTTGTGCTGTAGATAGAATATATTTACAAAAATTTTTTATAATCATTGTACAAATACTTTCATGAGTTACTGTATACATACAGTGGAAAAATTGATATATTACTCATTTTGCAAACAGTAAAAGGGCAATTTGAATTTCATACATTTTAAAGCTTAAAGTGATTAGAAAAGAGCCAAAAGGTTTGAAAGATCAATTTAATTCAACGAATGTAGTATGAACAAACGATTTTTTTTAGCATCAAGATCGATCCAGAATTTTCCTGATAATTGACACCATTATATAGAATGATACGCAGGAAAAATTCTAAAAACGTGTGGAAAGTTGTACAAAACGAGGAAACTGTTTAATTCAGGTTCGGTAAATGGATTGTAGACTTTTACACTTTGACAAGCACCAGTTATTTTGACTGGTATTGATAATGTATTAAGGATTAGTGTACTATTTGGTAAATGTATTAAGGAAAGAAAAAATAATATTTACAAAACTAAAACGAGTTTTTTTCTTCCATGTAGATAGTGTTAGGAAAAAAGAGAAATGGATGAAATAATTCGATATGAATTAGAAATAGAAATTCAGTTTTTATACAATACTATAAAGTTTAAAGTTTATCAGAATTAATTTCTATTAAAATACGTACAGAATAATTATTTATCGAAAAGCATACCTTCGCTTCTTTTCCTCTACAGTTCTTCAACGGAAGATCATACATCGTTCCTCTTCAATTTCTTGATTCTGCAACTATTTCTTGATCCACAGTTTCGCGTTCCTGATCCATTCTCTCTCCCCTTTTTTTCTTTCTTTTTCTTCCATTTTATCTTTCTTTTCGATCATCGCTCTTCGGTGCAACATTTTCCGCGGATTTTTCTCGAGCACTTGTTCCTGCTCGATCTCCCATCAGTATTTAATTGGCTCTCCTATTCGAACTGCTGTCTGCTCTTCGAAATGAAAAAAGCTCGTTAACTTTAAACAAGCGATACCGCCATGCCACCAATTACCGGCCGCTGAAAAAAATCCGCTTTGCGGATTGCCCATTGAGGGTGAAATTCTGCTGGAAACTGTACGACGATGACGTTTGAACATATTTTTTTCTATTTCAGGGATAAAGAGCATTTTCGGTCAGCGGATGTTTATACGAATTCATATTTTTATGAACGCAAGTAAAAAATGTCAAAGCTAAGCATAGATCTGTTTCATGCATTAAGAAAATTATGTTTTGGATATATTCCATACAGGATGCTCCACGGTTTAACACTCAAATTTGATTAGTATATTGTACAAAGATAATCTAGTAAAAGGTCATTTCAGGCCTTTTCAAAGAAGATGTAATAATAATACGAGATATTGATGACTAATTATGCTATTATTTTATTATACTAGAATTTTAAAATCGCTAAAAGCTTGCGATAGCCTTACTCGGGGAACTGGAGTGAATATATTTAAGAGTCTCTGTTTCGTATATCCAGCAATTCTTCTAATAGGCAAATGATCTTTGCTAACGAATCTGATTTAAATCGTTCCCCTCGTAGGCGATGAAAATTGGTTCAATTCGATAACACTGTAATCGCTATGATTAGAGTGTCGCGTCGTTACTTTCGTGCTTCACGTGTGTTTCGACGCGTAGCAAGAATTCGATTGTTAGAAAGAATCATATATACTTTGCGGAAGTAAAAAGAATTTCTATGATTTAAAAAAAAAACAAATTGTTTATCGTAATGCAACAAATACTCCAATTTCTTCGTAAGGTTAAAAAGTCATAGAATCTAAAAGAAACAGCAAATAAGTATAAAAATTGTGGAATTCTCTTTCATAACCGCAATGTTAAAAAATAGAATTCATAATGTAAATTGATGGAAAAGAAATTGTTGAGAAAGTCGAATCTTGTGGATTAATAAAAATAGAAAATGCTACTGAAATGTCATAGAAAATTGTATCTTTTCTAAGATAAAGGAGAACGATAACAAGCTGTACAGGTATGAATGTTATGGATTAGAACGCAAGGAAATGGAATATTCTGTATGAAATTTACACGTCCTATTAAATCAAGCATTCAGTAGCCTGTTTCCAGATCTGCTTGACAAACATATCCCCGCAGACTTATCCCCAGTGTGGTTCTGCGTTTCTCCGTTCAGCGGCTAATAAACTGCATCACGATATTATCAACGTGCCCGATCCATAAATCACCCGGGCGTTGTTCAGTGTCCGAAAAATCGTTATCGCATGAATTAACAGTGATTAACTAAGGTACGATTTCGTTATTTAAACATATCGTTCTCGTTCCGATTGTTTTAATAAATGAAAACTGTACACTGAAAGCTCAGTTTTCATTTGGAAACGATGTTACGTTTCACACGATATTGTAATAATAATGTCACGATAATATCTAATAATTTAATAATAATTCCTTAATAATAAATATCTGATAATGGGGAACAAGGAACATTATTCATTTTTACCATTTCAACAGCAAATCATCTCTTTATTTTTTCACCAGAAAAATTTCACTTCTATCTATCTGTAAAAATGCTATAACAATAGCGATATGATAATAATAATAACAATAGTCTACAGAGTAATTATTCAGAGCAATCTTTTCATCATTTGATCATTTCATCTTCCAAATTTAAACGATTATACAAATATAAATCGTTTGGATATGTCTAATTTAATCTAATCTCCCTACACAAAATATTACATCTAATCCAAACATCAACTGTTTTATCTCCGAACCAATTTCCATTCAACACCGACTAAAAAAAAAAAAAAGGGAAAATAGCTAGTAATTCCAACTCTCTGGACGGAGCAATCAGCGCAATTACCAACAGAAGGTCGAACAGTAGTCTACAACCCTCCGAACACTTTTGCCTCCGCTTGACTGGATCGTGAAAAATAATTCAACTAACGACTTCCTTTGACGTGGATCACTCATGGATCGCGTCGTTCAATGATATGTACGTTTATAGTAAGTTCTGGACTAGGCAACCCGTGGAGGACGATGACCAGGGTCATAGTCGATGCCAGTGGAGCAGTTTCGGCGTCGACAGGCATTCGTGTGTTGGGACCAGGGGCGGAATGGAGCGAAAGAGGAAGAGGGGAGACACGATTCTGGCCGTGGAGCAAACGTAAGAGTCAGGAGTTTGCGCGAACAGATCAATACTGCCCCCGCACGTGGATTCGTCTCTTTCCTTACACGCCTTTCTCTCTCAGCCTGTCTAGCGTAAAAATCTCGCTGGCCTATCCTGTCCTCTTTCATCTCTGCTCGCTTTTCCACTTCCTTTTCCTCGCTATTGCTCCGGTTCCTCTAGCACCGTGCCTCTATTTCCCTATTTTTCCTTTTCAATCTTTTCTCCTTCCGTTTTGTTCCAGCCTCCATACAGTCTGAGGTACATTCACGCGTCTCTTTCTACCTCTTTAATCTCATTCCTCCAACTTCCACCCCGCACGATTTTCTTCGTCCTTCTCGTTCGTTCGCATTCTTTCTATTCTCCGTTTTATTGTCTGTCTGAGAAGGAATTCGTGGCGTCTATTAGGGATTATTTAGGGATCTGAAAAGATTTATGTATTTCTAGGATCTTCGAGATTTTTGAAATTGTGGTTAGAAAATCATTTAAAACTATTTTATCTATTGCCCCGGTTTCTCTAGTACCGTGTCTATTTTTCTATTTTTCCTCTTCAATCTTTCTTCAATTTTGTTTTGTTCCACCCTCAATGAGGCCTGAGTTATATACGCGCGTCTTTTCTTACGCTGTTAATTCTGTTTTTCTGACTCTCGTCCTGCACGATTTTCTTCTACTTTTCGTCCGTTTACTTCTCTTCGCTAACATGCCGCTTAATTTCTCTCTTCTCACTCGTAGCAAGTTCTCGCACGAGTCTGGATTTCTTCGGCCTACCATCGGATCTTCTCATCACTACACCTTCTGAGTTAGAGTAATCGTGTACATGTTCCCCTTTTCAGGAACGCTGCTCTTCGTTGTTAAATTTCCTTCTTTCCTCTCTCTTAGAATCCTTTCCTTATTTTTCGTCCCTTTTTCACGTGTTTATGAATCTTCCTTTTTCGCCTGACTGGTTATATTATACCTGTGTTTCGATCATGTGCACACGATGACTAAAATCTTATATCCTTCGCATTTTATCCTTTCACTTCAAACTTTAAATGTTTGTACGTAAAATAAATAGTAAGAAAAATATTTTGATTAAAAGTGTATGAAATGTTTTAATCATAAATATTGAAATCTCTCAGAGCTGCTTATCGCAATAGTCACGCGCAATGTTTTCATTTCCACACTGTGAATGAAACGTGAATAAAAGTGTCACCCCTTTGCTTTATAATTATTAAACGATCTTCAGCTCTGTCACACGTAATAAAGTGCAGAAAGGAGAATGAGCCCAGTTCATCGATTCTCATCTCGTTTCTATTCAATATAGAACTTCCTTCTTTTATCTTCCTTTATCCTCGTATCTGTTTATTCTGTTCTTCAGACTTCAGCCTGAAATTCGGTTCTACCCTTCCAACAAGTAAGTTCTACTTCTAGGCAGGATTATACAGCCGCTTTCATCTTACCGTGTGTTCATCGACGCACGTATAGTTGGTGCAAGATATACAGTGAGGTTATAAATTAACGTGTTGACTGCTGATAACGTCCCGACATGACCTGATTGCTCCCAGAAACGGGTGGGGCCACGTTGGCATCGCGATCAAATTCTTTTCCAAAGCAATGTTTTTCAGTGAATTCATATAAAGATATTGTTTCTGATTTCTAATCAATTGCTTTGAATGTTGCTTCAAATGTACGAATACTTTCGTGAGTATTACAGTAAATTACTGACACTAAATCCTTGCCACTTTTATCTGAATTAATTGCTACGTTACTAATCCGATATTTCACAATGGAAGGTAGGACATTTCAACTAATAATGGCTGTATAACGCCTGGCCGATTTTACGAGCTCACTGTATCGCTTCTACCGACTATACACGCTTTCTTCCCGCAACGTACGACCCTTCTCTATTTGTATCGTAACCTCCCTCGACCTTCCTTTTATCTTCCTCCATGCTTTATCCCTTTTTTTCGCTACCCTCTTTGTGAGCCCCTAGCCTAGTGTCTCTGTTTCCGCGTACCTTCTCTTTCCTCCCCCATTTTCCTACTTTTATCCCTCGTTCTATCCCTTTTACTCTTTGCTAGTTTCCAACCCTCTCTTCTCATCTTTATTCCTCTTTGTTCATCGCGTTAGCTAGCCTCTATCCTCGCCTGGAGCTCTTCGACTATCGTTTCTAGTCGACGTTTCGTAGCCTCTTCCTGTTTCTGCATACACCGGTATATGCGATATTTCTGTCCTCGTTTTGAGAATCATATATATGTACGTTGTCTCTGTCACGCAGAGTTTCTCTCGTCCGTTCATTCAGCACACAACATGCTTCGTCGTTTTTAGATCCTCGTCTCGTTTTCACCTTCGTCGCTTCTCGCTGTTTGAACGCAGTTTTCAGTACTGCCGCTGTTTCCCTTGATCTCTCCCTTTGTGTCGCGTTCCTCCGCGTTTGCTCTCCCATCCTCCTCTTGGTACCTATACGTGCACACGTGTATGGATATGTGCGCGTTTTTTGCGGCTGCAGGTATCTAATGTTTCATCCACTTTTCGGTTCTTCGTTCTTTCATCCGTTCTATGCTGTTCTACTTTGGCTATACTTTTCTATCCCCTGCTTTATTTACTGGAAGTGTTCGTGGTAGGTATTAGAGATTATTTAGAAATCTTGTACAATTTATATGCGTTTTAAGGTCCTCGAGATTTTTTAAATCGCTGTTAAGGAATTTAATAATCATAAAACTTGTAGGAAAATTTCGTCTTTTACTTTTATCTTCAGAATTTATAGAGAAGGCAGAAATCGAAGGAACCTTCAAAATTTTTAAGGAACTTTTAAGAATTGATAATTTGCTAATTTTTATATCGAAAAGAGTATTCTTTTTAAACTGTTTCATCTGTATGGTATTACTACGTACTTCCTTGCAAGATTTTAGCATCATAAAAATTACTAATTACTTCAAAAATTCTATTCTAATTTTATCGCTGTAATTAGTTTTCAACTAGCCTGTAATATCGACTTTGGAAGGAGTGTTGAATTTTCAATTTCTATTACTAAATTAGCCCGTATTATTTGAGGTAACATTGTTTCCTCAACTCGCGATACTTGCGCTGCCATTTCCATTTCAAGTTGCAACCTTTTTCTACCTGTACGTCGCGGTCGGTCCGTTTCCATCAGCATCACTGTCTATACTTTTCGTTTATCCTTCCTTTACCTAGCTGCCATTCTCTTTCGCGTTTCTCCCGGCCGTCTACCTCGTCATAGGTTTTCTGTCACTTTTCTATCTCCCGTGTCGCGTTCCTTTGCGTTTTGCCCCCGATATCTCTCTATTCCTGTCGTAACAGCAACTTTGTCACGTTTCCTCTTAATTCGCAATTCTTCTCGGCGCCCTTCTTCTCTTTCCTTTTTTCACCCCTTTTTCCTCTTTCGCTGCTGTAAACGATGCTTTATCATCTCCAATTTTCTATCTTGTATCTCCTCTATGGGCGCTATTTTTTTTATACATCTTTTTCTTTTTATATCCTTTTTTAACACACATTCTTTTTTAAATTCATTTTTTCTCCAGATTCTTGCTTCCTATTTTTGCTGCTGATTCGCTGTAATAAATCGTCCAGTGTGTTTTCATCTTCTGCTACCACTTCGAACTTTTTTGGTTTTTCAGATCATTTCTTTCATTTCTTCCGTCTCTTTCCTCCAACTGTTTGCCCCTGCTTGTATTTGCTGGATTCCTTTTATCCTCTCCTTTCCGTTAAATGTTTACAAACAACTAAATCATATAGCTCGAAGCTTTCCATCATCGTTTTAGCAGGAAATTCTATTTTACAAGCTCTTACACTTTGTATCAACATCTTGCTTTGCATTTGAATTCCTTCTCGTGCTCCAGTCTTCCCCTTACTTCTCCGTGTTGTATCCCCCGGATCATAAGCTTATCTACCCTCAACCCACTTTCACCCCGTGGATTTCCTACATTTCCATTTCCTACCGTTTTCTCCTTTAGTTCACCTTTTTGCGTCTCTCTCGCGTTTATTGCCTTTCGATAACTTCCATGTTTGTTTTTTCTGTTTCGCTTCTCTTTTCAGATCTACTTCATTTTTACCTCCTCTCCGCGTTCTGCTCCATCATTCCCCTTCAACAGCCTGTTTCACTTCCACGGATCATCCCTGCCCCTCGACAATCCCTATCTTCATCTCTCGTCCATTCCTCCTACGCCACTCAGAAGCTCCCATCTCTTTCCGTTTTTAATTTCATCCCTCTCCCTCCCTTAGAGAGTATCCGTGTTTCTTTCTTTCCGCCTCTCCTCCTCTCCAATTTCAGTCATCTTTCTCCCCTCTACGATATCTATCTTTCTCTTTCTCCCTGTTCCATCTCGCTTCTTCCTCCCCTCCCCCCGGCAAACTTTATCTTCGTCTCTTTCCCTTGTTTCACCCTTCTATCCTCGTTTCACTCTTCCTGCACCCCTTTCAACATCCTCTTTTTCCCTCGCACCCCCACATACCTTTCAACATACCTTTCTCTTTCTCCCTTTCATACCACCCCTGTATTTCCCCTTTCACTCCTCTTTTCATCCTTCGTAGTTAACATTTTTCTTTCTCTTTTCAGATCCTGCTTTCTACGGAGAATAGAAAGAGAAAGAGAGAGAGAGAGAGAATTACAAGCGAGAAAGACGGAGGCCAAATTAAACAGAGGAAGATGGACAAACAGAGAGGGAGCGAGGTAAATGTCATTCCCCTCCTTCGTAGACACCATCCCTCGCCCCCTTGCGTGGCAACAGCTTCCATCCTTCTCCCTCTCCGTCTGCGGCACGACTCCCTGGCAAGGTGGCGGTCCAGCGCGCACGGCCTATCAGCCGTACGGGATGCTGCGAGTCCGGAGTACTAGATTCAGTCGTACGCTTGGCTCCCTCCTGTCGCCGCCGTTGTGTTCGCGTACGCTCTTCTCGCGCACGATCCTCGTTAAAAGCGTCCGCGTGTCGCGACCACCAGCCAATCTTCCACCGACCCATCCGTCACGCGTCTTCACGTCTTCGTCCCTTCTCCGCGTCTACCCCCGCGTCTCGCCTGTGTGCTTTCCACGCGTCTACGTTTTCTCTGTTCGTCGACCTCTTTCCGAACCGGTGACCTTTTTGGTCGCCGTTTCACGTAAACGAAAAAACGAGACACAACGTCGATCTCCGTCCAAGGAGATCCGATTCCTAGTATCCAGCTGGAAATCGAAGCGGAGTCAGCAGTATGGGGATTCTCACGTGAGAGGCGTGTTCCGGGGTAAGTCGCCATAACATCTTCCTCCTTTCGTTCGAGAAACCAGCCACGTTTCTCCTTCGCTTTGCTTCATTCGCGTTTGTTTTCCTGGGCAGAAAAACTGATTTTTCGTGTATCTTTTTCCTCTGTCGAAGCTGGGGAAGTTCGAATTTGTTATTCGTTTAATGTATTTTGCTGTTTCTTAAGAATTGCCTGTGGGAAGAAAATGCACACTTCTTTCCTTGAGGTTTATCTCAGGAAAAGGAAACGTAATTTCTAAATCATTTTTTCTTTTATGTCTCTTATCGAACGTTATTTATTTGTTGTATCTTCGGTTTCTTATAAGCTGCTTCAGGGAAGAAAAACGTAATCTTTGATCTATTCTTTCTTTCTCTTTTCAACAGAAAAATTGGTAGGCATGTCCTTTACCTACATGTTTGGTTTTTTGAAAGAAGAAAGATCTAAAGATCTACAAGCTTTTAGGATAAGTTTTCTTTCTTTTCGTTTCTTCATTAAATGTTTCGTAGAAGAGTTTTGAGACTATTGCTTTTCGTAAAAGAGAAAATGCGAAAATATATGTGATTCAAAAATTAAGTACGGTAGTAAACGTGTTTTGAATGGATCAGAATAGATACATGTACAGGGTAACTGAGGAACAATTCTTTAAGAGTAAACAATAACTGTTTGGCTTATTTGGACCTAAGAATGAAACCTAACTATTTATTAAGTATTATTTAATCATCCTGTAAGCTTGGAGCAAAAATTCGTTGCTTTGATTGACTTTCCGTTTGACACTTCCATCGGTGTTGGTTGAACGGTTAAACAGTTTTCTTTGGGAAAACAAACAGCGCTGCAAATGAGGCGCTTCGTCCTTTGTCACGTCGCATCACCGAGGAGTGCTATAATCGTCCTTTGTTATTGTCCCCCTCTGTCATATATGAAATGGCATTGTAATGAAAACATATCAGGACGCGGACAGTAGAATAGAATGCAAGCTGAGAGATTAATTCTACTTACTAAATTAGTAAACGGAAATTTTAATTAAAACGGAATTTTCTTATATTCAGTATGGAATTTAAAATGTATAAGATATAAATACGAGATAAGTAATAGAGAAGATACACGAAGAAAATTAGTACAAATCTTTTATAAATTTTCTTATGAATATATTACAGCTAGTGCGTAATGTATTTTAATGTTATCCGGTAATGTATTCTAATGCTTGAAAGAATTCAGATTCCTGTAACAGTTAAGTTAATCCGCAATTTATTTTAATTGAGGATTTTGTTTTTTCTGTTTGTTCTCAAATACTCGGATATAGATCTTTCTATGAACTAGTCTCGATTTAGTATATCGTAAACAAATTACGGTATATCTTCTACTTTTTTTTCTTACCCTCAATGATCTTCCACAATCTTTCGAAAAACCATCGCTCCATTAAAATCCACAGTATTCGTCTAAAATTTATTTCAAAATATTATTTTGTTCTACTATTTTTATAACAAAATTTCCTCCTATAACGAATTACTGTACAAATTGATGTACCAAGTCACATTCTACGATGCAATAGGATAAACAATTTCTACTCTTCTCTCCTCCCTGTTCTCTTCTTTATTCCTTCGATTGAAAGGTGGCTTCAATTGAGGATATCCTGCGGTGAAAATGTTAAAGCGATCGAGTCAGCCTATCGAGAAAATTTCTTCTTCGAATAGAAGAACAAACCGAGCAACTTCTTAAACTCGTTTCCCCCCTGAGTCTCTGAGCCATTTAATCCTTGGTTCTTGCGTTTTTTCCACCTCTTCCTCTTCTCTTTCTTCTACGTTTATTATTCTCTTTTTTATACATATTCATTTTCTTCGTCTCTTCCATATGCCTCCTCTCTTTTTTTTTAAATCTCTTCAGAAACGATTCGCGGTCTACAGAGTCTCTAAAATGTCCTTTCATCCATTTCAATTCACCCGACGTAGTTTTCTACAAATTTATAACGAGCCGCGCGCGCTATTTATTCTTGTCTCGGCCCGGCAACGTTCTGCTCGTTAATTTTTCTCTCCCTCCCCCCCGTTCCATCTTCCTCTTTCTTAGTCTCTTTTTTTACTTGCTTCATCCTTACCTCCCCCTCCTTTCGTTACACTTAATTAGTAAGCAATTTCAGTAACGAACCAGCCTTTGTGGGCCGCGGGACAATTACTCGCGTTCCGTTTCACGCGGTATCGCGCGCTTCATCGTGTTTTTCCCTTTTCCGCTTATTTCTATTTTTCTCTTATTCCTTCTTCCCTCTTGCAATTTTTCCATACTTTGAATATTTGGGTTATATATATATTTGGATTTATTTTTAACTGAAGTATTTATTTGAATTTTGATTAATATTCCCGTGTACTAATTTACTAAGTAGAATTAGTTCACAGGCTGTAGCCTATTCTTCTGTCCGAGTCCTGATACATTCAAATGACTGTTTCATGGAAAGTTTTCCACTTATTTCGTCTTTTTCCTTATCTCTATCGTTTGCTTGGAATTTTTCGATACTTTGGTTATTTAGGTTTATAGTTCCAATTGCCGTTTTATCTTGAAATTGATCTTTGTTTTGTTCTGCTCCCCTTTCTTTTTATATATATAATTTTAGTGATCTACGTCAGATATTTCATTCTGATAAATAAATTTTATAACATAGGAAATATCGATAATCCATATAACAGGAACCATGTTAATACCGCACTTTACAACAAAAATTAATGCAATCTAAATGATGCATGAATGTATACCAAATAAATATTATCATCAAATATATTATCATCTTATTAAAAAAGCATAATACAGAAAACTTAAAAAGGCATCAAAATGAAATAGAACAAAATTTTGAAAAAATACTGACAAAAAAAGTAATTCTGTTTATTTATTCTTTGTATTGCTTTCGTCTGGCTATAATGATGGATCGAAAAAAAATGTTTATGAACACTCGGTAGAAACCAATTGGTCGCAACCAACGCGTAAATTTATCGATTCTCGGTTAAGGTATTTACCCAGCTTAATGCGATGTTTCTGATTGGTCAGAACATGTAAATACCAGATGTGCTCGTTTTAATTGGTTTCACCAATACTATGGAAAGAGGTGGAAAAGTAAGAAAGATGACGCAAAAAGGAAAGAAACAAGAAACGAATCTTGATAACCCGCTTAATGAAACGACTGCTTAATGCTTCTTTCCTAATAGAAACGGCTATTAAGAACTTTAATTTTACGCCAATTAACCCATCGAGCATCAACTTGATTTTCCTCTAAATTTAATTCGATATTTATCCAAACCTTATACTCCACTAAAACTATGATAAATATTGAGTTAATTTATGTAATTTTGTTTCAATCATCGTTTGATACTGTATTTTATTTGTTTATTCATGTTCAATATTTATTATTATTTAGTATTATTTATATTATTATTTATATTATTATTATTTAGTTAAATTTCTATATTTTTGGTAATCTTATATTTTATACATTTGAATAAAAATCCCATAGATAAAGTATAGATATAAGTAAGCAATTGTTTATCGATCGTTAATTAGCAGTATATTTTCCCTTATTATCTATACAATTGTTTCTCATTTCCCTACCAATCTTCCTATTCTTCTTTTATGAAATCTTTATCGTAACGAGTTCTATTGTTACAAACTTATATCTCAAAATAACTAATTATCTCTGTTAAATCTACTTTTATCTATTATCAGGCGATTAAAAAATATGCCCTATATATTCGATGAAATTTATAATTATAGAATATTTTAACGTTGCGAGTGGAAAAATTCGTTTGACGAGCTTAAAATAGTAATTCACTGGCAATATCAGCGCGTTTCAAAATTTCAGACAGTAAAAGCTTTCGAACGCATAAGCAATTAAGAAATGTTCGTAATTATGAAAATTTCTTCAAATTTTGAAGCGAAACCGCTTTTTTACTAGTTTCCGAGTGAAAAGCGCGTATTTCTTCTTTCATGAGAAAAAGGCCGCGATGTCAGCAGTTTAACGAATTCGCCGCGAAACCATCGTGAAACCGTGAAGATGCGTTCTGAACGCTCTTAAGTCTCTTATTACGATTTCCGCGAGGAAAGTCGCTGAAAAGCCTCGGATACATGTTTTTACCCTGGCAACGGACGATGGAAGACGTGAAACGAGACTTTGAAGGCGGATTTTTGTAATCAAACGAGTTTCATGTATAATGAAGGTATTTAACATAAAAAGGATTGTCATACATTTTTTTTTATTGATTGTGTGAAGTTAAAGCAAAACATTTTCTTTAATTTTATTGCAATAATACGATAAAGAGAATAATATATGAAGATCTATTCTTATTACCATTTTATTGAGAAAATATGTATTAAAATACTTTAATTAATTCCATTTCGTTTCAGGACAAGAGTAAACGCTTGTCAGGACATTACATTTGAATAATATTGAATAAAAGAATCCAGATATTATCCTAATAGGGTTTTAATTTACCTACTACCATATTTAATCTTATAAAAGTAACACCCTCTCTTGCAATCTTTTCGTCGCTTTTTCCCCTCCTACCAAGCTGTTAACACGCACTTGACCTGTCAACATGGCAAATTCTCCACAAAATCAAACAGCAAAGTTAACGTAAAGAAAAGCACACGAAGCAAAATAACCAGTGGAAAATTCTGATAATTACAAACAGAAACAGGCTAATGAGTGATGTAATACGCATATCGGGAAATGACACAATCAAAGAATATTAGTTTTAAAAAAATACAAAGAACTGCCTCTTTGAACATAATAGCACATCATTCTGTTGAATAAACTTTACAACAAGAATCAAATGTCATGTTTTTTCAAGAATATAATATTATATTGTATGATAAAGCGAACATAGATAAGGATTTTTTTATCTAAATTATTGCCTCAAAATTTTCGCGTCCTTTATAGTCACAATTACATAAAATACTGCTCGGTATAACGATACTAAACCTGCACCATTATTAAAATTTAAAATACGTTAAACACGAAAATATTAAAGCGTGAAACAATAAAATACGAGATTAAGGAATGAAAGCAAAGCCAAATTAAATACTTGACACGGCGAGTGCAAAGAATTCTCGAATGCACGATTGTACGATCGGAAATCGTTGAAAGAACGGTCCGGGAAAGAGGGAACAAAAAGTCGAATCGCGTGTCACCCCTTCCGAACGGCGCGCTTTGCTGTTCAATCGAGGCGTGCGATTCTTTTATTTTTTTTATTTTCATCTCTATTTTCAGGTGGTCCACGAGAGAAAAAAGGAATCCAAGGAAGGGACGAAAAAGCAAAAAAAAAAAAAAAATAGAGGGGGGCGACTCGCGGACGAATTAATAATGCCGCGCGAGAGGAGCGCGGAGGATCGGCTGAACTTTACGTGAGTAAAGCGGCGAGCCGGGTCATGACCCGACGACCCATCCATGTCCGATATCTAGGCCACACTTGAATTTTAATCCACGCTGCAATTGCCGCCGCGGTCGATTAGCTCTTCCACCGTTTGCCCGACGAGTTTACCGAGCTTTAACTTTTGCTTCGGACCTGCCTGCCTGCATGCCTGTCTGTCTGCCTAGCTGGCTGCTTAACGCTGAAAACGATAGCTTGGTGTCCGAATTTTATTGGATAACTCGGCACGCGATCAATACGAGGAACGATGTTTGTTCAGGATGCCAAAGATTGGATGGAATGAAAATAGCAGAGGAATTTATAGTAGCTCATCAAAATAATCTTAAAACTTATGCTTTTCCTTGGAAGTTTTCCGGAATACACTACATTGACTCGACTTGCCATAGAAAATTTTGTCCATATATTGTGTGTGTTATATAAGAGATTTCGAAATTTCATTGGCACTGTAACGAGGCGATTATGCTGGTAAAATTTAAAACGAATCAGAAAATGTTTATAGAAGATGCAGAATAGATATATGAATATATATTTAGTAAAAATGTACAGTACAAACAGCTATCTTACATATAATAAGTGTTAAAGTGAATTCTATTGGTTATTGAAATTTATGTATTCTATAATGGATAATTGACTGTTGAAATGTTTTGTGATCAGTGCTAAGAAACATTTGGTACAAAGGAGATAATATTTACGATTAAAAAATTCGGACACCAAAAATGATATTAATTTATTATTATATTACGTTATTCGGAAAATCCGTAGCAAAGGTTTACAGAGATTTAAAGGAAATGTATTTTCATAGAATTAGACTTTGTAAATTTGATCGAATTTACCGAGATTTTATCGAGACAAGCATTGAGATTGGAATGAAGACAAATTTAATTGAGAATTATTCTATGCAATCCTCCTATCCCAGTGGGAATTGTTTCATCAATCTTCGCCAAGTTTCCCTGAAATAGGTGTCAATGAGTATCTCGACAGCGTCGATTTGTTCATTTACAAATCACCAAGGGAGGTTGAGCCGTTTCTGTTCTACAAAGGATCGGCAATGGAAGAACAATTTAGAGTATTACGATTGTTCTGTCGATCGTCGATACTGATCACGAACACTAGAAAATTAGTGTCGAACAGATTCCAGTCTCGAATGTGTCTTTGTTGCGAACGGAAATAAGCCCAACATTGCTTTGACTTGCAATTAGTATACCTACGTTCTCGCCGCTCCTTTAATTAATTACTATCCCTGGTCAAAGTATAGACCAAATGTAAACTCAGAATTGATAATTGCTTGTTGTTTAGAGTTTAGGAAATTCATTATCGAAAACTATAAACTTTATCTTTTTAAATATTAGATTATTACTTGCATTACGTAATTAAAATACGTAATTAAATACCTAGAATTGCTATGCTCAATTATATACAACAGCATATTTCTCCTTTTTCTTTGATCCAGTTGGATGATTCAAAGCCACTTTCTCACTATACGACTTTTTTCGTTACATTTATTATATTCGGGAAATTAAGAGTGAAGATTAAGAAATATCTGGCTGTAATTCTTTAATTCCACGAACCTTCCCTTAAAATTTTTTTATTGTTTTCAACAATGAATTCCTTCAAGTAGGAAACCTGTTTTTGAGTCTTTAGTATTTTATCTTAATGAACATTTCATTATTTGATAGTCATTCATAATAAAAACACTATGATCTTATCGAACAATCTGACGTAAAACTAAATAGTAGAAAAATAATATTTTCAATAAACAACAAATCTGATTAATATTATTCCTAGTAAAGAAATCGACCTTGAATATCCAAAATCGTTCACGTTACCAATATTTTCTAATAAAATTTGAAAAAAAGTTAAGGAAAATATTTTAATTTCGAGATAATTCAGTCACAGGGGATCACGCAATAATCCCGGAAGAAGACAGAAGTGAAGCTGCAACGATGGGGGTATACGTGATAGGCTTGATCGGCGTGATCGTGTTTTATGTGTTGGTGTTGGGTGTTGGTATTTGGGCAGGCACTGTGAAGAAGAAAAAGTCACGCCATGGCCAAGACGCAATGATATTGGCGGATCGTGGTTTAGGCCCGATCCTCGGTATCTTCACTTTGATCGGTGAGTTTTAAGAACTGTTTAAACATTTTTTTAAATATAAATTTATGTTGAAATAGATTTTCATTAAATTAATTTGATAAGAATGTTTCTTTTTAAAAAAACTATTACATATATATATAGAAGCTATTACAAATGTTGTAAAGTAATTTATATAATTCAGCCATTTCCATCAAAAATTCAATTAAAATTTGGTTGGTTTACCTCCACAATTGGGATTATCTAAATCTATTATTATTAATTTGTTCCGCGGAATTCAATCCGACGTGAAAATTTCTAGTTGAGATCATTAAACTCTGCTTCCATACTCTACCTGCTCCCATTGAAACTTTAAGTATCTTAACCGTAGATCTATCTGATCAGGATTATATGGAATAGTATAATCTACCATTCAAAATCAGAAGTACAAAATCACTCCATTTCTCGCGTATCTCAAACAAAGTTTAGGAAACTCAAACATTATTGAAACTCGCAATGAAACTCGCATTTATCCAACTTAATTTCCAAAATAATATAAACAGAATGATATCAAACCATTCTATGTCTATATAACATACATTATGCATACAGTGGCTCACGAAAATATTTAAACAATTAATCATGAAAATAAATATATACAGGGTGGTTGGTAACTGGTGGTACAAGCGGAAAGGGGGTGATTCTACGCGAAAAAAGAAGTCGAAAATATAGAATAAAAATTTTTCGTTCGAGGTTTTGTTTTCGAGAAAATCGACTTTGAATTTTCGCTCGGTACACGTGCACTTTATCACGTCTCGTTATAACGGATCTCACTGTAGATCGTTGTCTCGATGGAAAAATTAAAAAAAAAAAAAATTTTTATTCTATATTTTCGACTTCTTTTTTCGCGTAGAATCACCCTCTTTCCGCCTGTACCACCAGTTACCAACCACCCTGTATAATAATATAATATATATGATTATTATATTATATACATGTTATACTATATACATTGTATATGGCAATAACACGAATTTCTTTTGCGGGCTGCTAAACGTATTGAACCAAAGATCATACAATTAATCGCGAAATATGAACAATCACAGCCTCAAGGATCGTTTTCGACTTCCGGAAGAAATCGTCCATCCTTACCTTCTATCATTTGAACGCGTACACGCGATGTTTTATCGAGCAGTGTAGAACATCGGGAAATCCCGGCTTTTGTCATCGCGTCAATCGCATTTCTCGTTTATTCCTAGTTCCCTTTTTTGTTCCTCCAGTTTATTTTCTCTTGTTCACGCGTTTTTATTCCATTCTCTGTACATGTACTCCCCATCACCGTCTCTACAAGCGCCCCCCATTTCTCGTTAAGTTACCCCCACCTGTATTATCAGATTGCGTTGAATCCGTTCTAACGTTACGAGAACCCGCGTTTCATTTATACATACATATTCAACCATACTCTATATCCGCGGTAGAAATCATTTTTGCATCCCTCCATTAGCTTAATGAACGCTATGCGGGAAAATATGCCACGGAAAATGCTCCGCTCGGCTATAACTGTCCGTATTATGTTCTTTCTCTTCGTGCTGCCAACCCCCTCCCTCTCTTGACTCAACGAGAGAATGGTAAGAGCAACGGTGGAGGGGATTTGCACGCATTTCTGCGGTCGGTCGTTCCGATTGTTCTAGCGACGTTCGGTCAGCTACACTAGGATTTGGGTCGGGTAAAATTCATTTTACACCGGGAACAGCTTTATGTATGCTTTATGGTTGAATTGATAAAGATTGAGTTGTTTGATATCCGATAGAATGGTTTCGATTTTATAGGAATTGAAATTTACACGTCGAAATTTCAAATTTAATTCAATTACTAAATTAAAGCAAATATCAAGTTCGTTGTCCTAGACGTTGTGAATTAGTGGATATATTTTTGTTCGCGCGTTATGAAATACCTTGTAGCTGTTCGAATGCAGTAAATAAAAAATTAACTACCTTTTGCTTATGGAAATTTTAAATGTACACATTGTGTGATTTATAAATTTAATTCAATCAGCAAATTAAATTAAATATCCTGTTTATTGTACTATCTCTTGTGAACTAATAGATACATCTTAGTTTGCGAATTATGAAATAACCTACATTTCTTCACATGTAATAAATATTGATAAATGAGGGAGTCAACTACCTTTTCCCTTAATGTTATATTAAAACGATTCTTATATAATAATTACGTAACGCAGAATAAGATTAGTTTGACCTGATTGAGAAAATAGCCGCAATATCGAGCTTTCGATCCCGACAAACAAATATTTACATAAATAACACAGATAGTAATAAACACATACCATATACTTACACAAATCCTTATACAGTATATAGGCATTTTCACTGAAGAAACAATGTTCAAACTGTATATGTACATATATTCCAACATCCACTCGTAACCTTCACTAATTTCATCAATAGCAAAAGAAATGTCACTTCCGCCTAGTATAATACAAGGAAGCCTCTAGTGATCTATTTGCCGAGCTTTCACAGATCACCGGACTCACCCCCTAACATTTTCCCTCGAAAGAGCGATTTCCCGCTTAATCGAAGCCAACTAATCGAGAGAAACCGCGTTCTTTGCTTTTTTTTCCACAGCCACGTGGGTTGGCGGCGCCTACGTGAACGGGACCGCTGAATTGATGTTTACCAGAGGATTGGCCTGGTGTCAAGTGCCCTTCGGTTACAGCCTCAGTCTACTGTTCGGTACGCCAATCTCTGGACATTTTCTGCCGGTGATACACACGCATGTTGTACACTGACTAAGAGCTCTTTTACACAACGATACATGTATGATGGATACGGATAGTACATTATCGTCTACGGAAGTTCTCGTTAGATACGATATTGTGATACCGATCATCGGTATCTTTAGTCGATTAACCGCTTTTTTTTTTTAGAACTTTCGAGCTATAGGTGAATCTTTTCGTATGGTGATAAATTTAGAAACTGCAGTATCGTTCAATTTGCTCCATTCTCTCTTGCGTCAATTTGCTAGATTCCTTCCGTTTCCTAACTAAGAAATAAACGATCGTCACTCAGATATCCTAATAGTATCTCATTCAGGATACACGCATCGCCAAGTGAAAGAGTTCTAACTAAATGTAACCAGTGATGAGACTGACACGGTACACGAGTCTTCCACAAGTCAAACTGATCAATTCTACTCTTTTTGTTTATTCCACAACTTTATTACCTAGATATATTATTATTAGATCCATGGTTATCTTTCTCACTTCTTTGAAAGTTCTTCTTAACTTTTTTGGAAGGAATTAATTGATAACATATTGGACTTCAGAATTTCTTTTTTATAAAAGACAGAAAATGTACACTTATTGCATTTTCCTTCTATAATCTTCATACGATGTCTATAGGATTGAAATTTATAAACTAGTATCGATAGGTACCGACGCAGTATCAGTCCCAACACTAGGTGTAACCTTAACCATTTAACTGCCACGCATCGAAGGGAGCATCATAATAAAGGGGGTGGAAGTAGATCGATGGGAAGGTGATGAAATTGTCAAGGTCGAGGCACTTGATATATTTATCGCCTCTTCTCTCCTTCAATTTACTCAAAGTTCTTCCTTTTATTTTATTTTTTATCTTTTATTTATTTTTATATCTTTTTTCGAACAATTTCGGCTGAGAATGACTACGATTCCGTGAAGTTTATATTGTATTCAATGTGAGGGAGTCATTATTGTCGATTCGGTTGGACGTTTGAGGTGTGCTTTAAGAGGATAGTGTTGATAAGGAGTATGGTAGAAGGGGTGAATATAGTTTCAATGAGTATAGTTTCATGATTTGAAGCAAGATCTTTTTAGTTTGAGGTAGATTGTATTTTAACGATTATTAAGTATTAGTAGAACTTTTTTGATATACAGTGGCTTACGAAAGTATTTGGACACTGACCACTAGAAAACTTTTATATCGACCTTTATAATCGAATCTCATTACGCTGTTGATGGAATTTTAAAATGTTTCGTACAATACACATAATATATTCAAAGACGGATTGATAATATTCCCTTAAAGCCATTACAGCAACCTTCGAGTTGCAAATTCCTTATTTGCTAGGAAATATTTGAAATAATTTGAAATAAATCGTTGAACATAATTTGAACAAGTATGATCAAAAAATTTATCAAAACGGAAAAATAATAGAAAGACCGTGAATAAGAATTATTAAAAATATTTTAATATCAGATATTAAAATATACGTGTAATTAGACAGAAATTTTTCATTCACGGAAAATGCGTACAGGAAATTCTCTAGCAAATATTTTTTCGATGATCCTGACGAGCAATCGCAAGTCCAATCAGACCGGCTCACATAAGCCCAATTTATTTGCACGTCGACGGATGCGCTAGCCACTTTATCACCAATTTTTTGCTGGTACTCCAGAGTAATGGATATCCCTTTTTGCTAACGATGTTTTCCCACACCCTGCTACTCATCCCATGACCACAGATCCCGAATTTGATTGAACTTCAATTAATCGAAGCTATACATTCGCAACGAGGTTTGCGTTTCACTTAACCGATGCCTCTGCTACCTAATTAAAAGTGCGAATCCATTAAACCCATCTTTTAGCCATTCACTTCCATCTCTTTCACAAAAAACTAATTTTAATCAGTTCTATCAGTGTTCTGATTAAAATTTAATTTTAATCAGTTCTATATAAAAATATTTGCACACGATAGTATCTATTATAGTATTTATATACTAATTAATTAGGTTCAAGTGTATTAAATTTCGTATTATTTAGCATGCACTTTATATGATTACAAAGTTTTGATACCATGAAAATAAGAATATGTGTAAATACTTCTTGTAGCCACTGTTCTTTAATTTAATATCGTGCTACACTTCATCCGGAGTTTGTGATTTTTTAGACATCTTCAATCCTCGAACAACTGGCTCAATTTGATTTTGAAATTTTCAACGATTTGAGAGTTTTTTGATTAGGTATTTTGGTCCTGAATATTTCAAAAATATGAGTGTTTTTTTTTTATTGGATGCCCGGATTTTGAAGTTTTCCACAATTTTAGAGCCTTTTGATTGAATATCTTGATTTTGGAATTTGAAAGTTTCTTGATTGGAGAGATTGCTTTTGGAGTTTCCAGCAATTTGAGGAAATTTTAATCGGACATTTCGATTTTGAAACCAAGGCAGTTAAAGGGTTAATCTCAGAATCGAGGATTATTAACATGACGAAGAAACGTGACAGGTGCGGTGTTATTTGTACGACCAATGAGGAAAGCGGAGCATGTGACTATGCTGGATCCTTTTCAAGAGAGATATGGCGCCGGGGTCGGAGGACTGTTGTTCCTTCCTGCTCTGTGTGGTGATTTGTTCTGGTGTGCTGCGGTGCTGAGAGCATTGGGAAGCTCGTTGGCTGTAGTGGCTGGCGTAGATCCGGAGATCAGCATTGTCGCCTCTGCGCTCTTGGCAGCCGTGTGAGTAAAAAAGAAGTAAATATAGTATATTCCAAATATCTCACCCAGAAAAGAAATATTATGGGATGTCATTAAGCCACCACCTTTTGAATATAATATCGCCGTTGAAAGTCGTTTCATTTTTGGATATCACTTCTTGTAATCACGACTTGTTAATAGAATAATATAATTACATAAAATTCTTTACATGATTTATAGATTAACAAATATCCCCTTTTTCATTATTTTTATATTTTGCTTGAATAATTTATCACAGTTTTATATTTTAGTCTCTAGAATTCAGAACGTGATAAACAATCTAAGGAAATAATTTATCCGTAATTTTGTAATTGGAATACATCTTGCCAAAAATAAATAAATATCCCGATACTTTTCAGCGATAATAAGCATTCGTTGCCCCGTTTGAAGTAGCATAGTCTGAGAAGTCGAGTTGGTTGAAATTCGAAGGTAAACATATCGATGCCATGCGAATTGCAGGTATACCGTATTCGGCGGACTGTATTCCGTCGCATGCACCGATGTATTGCAGTTAGCGTGCATTGTAATCGGCTTGGGAGTGTCTGCTCCATTTTCCGCTCTTCACCCTGCTGTTTCTTTCGAGAAGAACCTAGCACCGCACGAATGGCTGGGGGAAATTAAGAACGAGGACCTGGGCGAGTGGGTAGATTGTATGCTGTTGTTGGTATTTGGCGGTATACCTTGGCAGGTATTGAATATTCATCGATAATTCTAATATCGTATACCGTGGTACTCAATATGCAAAGCACTTCCGGCTTTAATGAAATCTTTTGAGAGAAAAGCTTCGCGTATACCAAACATGTAAATTTAAAATTGTTTATGATCGGAAGAAAAGGAATCAATAGTAAAAATATGTTTAGAAATATCTGAAAAATTTTAATCATTGATCTAGTTATATTTATGGAAGTTTACGATGTTTAAAAGACATCCCTTACAACATTAGAGAAAGATTATTAGTACTATTATATTATTGTGCAAGTCGTATTTATTTATTTAATCATTCTAACTTCTGAATCGATCTAACGATTTAATGATCGTACCAATCAATTTTAATGAACATTTATTTAGGGCTATTTCCAAAGGATCCTAAGTATGCGAAGCACATCAATAGCAACGGCTCTATCGATAGCATCGATGTTTGGCTGCATGATCCTCGCGTTTCCATCAGCTTTAATTGGTGTGGTAGCACGAGCCACTGATTGGTCATCCGTAGAAGGATTTAACAAGAGTATAATAGCACATGATGGGAATGTGTTACCGATTGTTCTTCGATACCTAACGCCGCAGTGGGTCTCCTTTGTCGGTGAGTTGTATCACTGTAGCGACCTAATATCTCGTATAACTTCGCTTCAATAACGAGTATTAGAGACTGCTATCAAGTGTTATAACAGTTATAGGCATCGATATATGTTCGTGAACTATTGTACGCTTTCTGTTCAATCCATTAAAAAGAAGTTGAAAGTATTAATTGTAAGAACAATAGTGAAGTAAGAAAAGAATAGCGATCTGATAAACAACAATCAAGTCTAAAGCTTTACTTGCTCATCGCGTTATTTCTTTGTTCTTGCCTACTTTCTGTCGAAAATAAAAAATGATCAATATTGTGAGATACGCGTAAAATGAAAAGGTTCCTTTTCCTGAGTAATATAGTCATTTAATAAATAGCAAGCATTCTTTCATAATTTTTCTGTAGACCTCGTGAAGAAAGCGTTTCTGTGCCTACAACCATTTGACCCTCTTTTACCCTCAAGATAAGCACACTCCCCGTTCCAGGCACACCCTGTACATTAGTCGCTTAAGAAACCGCGAAACAGGTCGAGTGTCTGTAAAGAACAAAATTGAAGAACTGTACAGGAGCGCTCGAAGACTCTGCAAATTCTTATCATCTGACTACAACGTTAAATCTTATCTACCCCAGGCTAGAAAATTAAATTCTAACAAAAAGAAAGAGAATGTTACTGCTTTAATTCTATTTTATAGTAGAAAAATTACAAAATCTATTAAACTAAATCTTCTACAACGTATCAAACAACACATTGTTCACGATTGATTTCCAGGTTTGGGCGCCATTTCTGCAGCAGTTATGTCGTCAGCAGATTCAAGTATATTAGCCAGCAGTTCCATGTTCTCCAGGAACGTCTACAGACTCACATTAAGGCCAAAGGTAGATATCAACAAATCTCTGTTGGCGAATTTCATAATTCTACGATTTTTATGATTCTTTAAAATATTTCTTTGTTTTGTAAAAAGCGAACATTTACCTGTTTTTCATATCTCTTTTACATTTGTAGCATTTTTTATAAAAAGAATCAAAGAAGGAAAAATCTAACAGATTTCAACTTTTTAACTTTACAAAATGTGAAGATTTAAATGCTTCTTGTGTTTCTTTCAAAATTAAACTGTTTTCTACTGGAAGAATCGAAGAAGAAAAAAAAGAGATAGAAGAAGAAGAAAAGTTCTAATTATTTTTATTCCATTACAGGCAACCGAGAGGGAACTGAATTGGATACTCCGGATATCTGTTGTCATGATCACAGTACTGTCGACTTTAATAGCGCTCACGGTGGACAGCGTTTATTATCTATCGTGAGTAGTAACAGAAACGCTCGAATTAATTGCTTTGTTGACTCGCTCACCGTCGACAACTAAGCAGACCAACTAATTAATTCTGTTGCCTCCTCTGTTTTAAAGGTACTTGAGCTCTGATCTTGTTTATGTGGTGCTCTTCCCGCAATTATTAACCGTTATCCATTGGCCCTCTCTGGTCGACACTTATGGATGTCTCGCGGGTTACTTCGTGGCCGTTGTTTTACGTCTTTGTGGTAACAATCATACAAATTTAATCATAAAGGATATTTATTATTTAAAAAAACACAAAACACAGGAAAAAAGACATGATAAATCTGGCATGTTAATTTGCCATTCCGTGACTAGACAGAAACATTTTAGTAGTATAAAATAAAAATGAAAAGAATCTATCGGGTTTAGTCAAAGGTTTAGGTTTAATTGCTAAGACAATAGATCATAGAATAATCATAAAACAATTCTTATAAACGTACATTACAAATTTGATGGGAAGAATGTTTCTGTAAAGAAACAATCTTTGTAAATTATAAAGTAAAGTAAAGTATATTATTAGCCCATAAAGTATTTTTTTATTTTAATATTCATTTTGAAAAGATTTTATAATTATGTTTCAGGCGGAGAAAGAGGATTGGGCGTGCCAGCTCTCATCGAATACCCTTTCTACGACACGGAAACGCAATCACAAAAATTCCCATTTCGCACCGGTGCCATGATCGTGGCTCTATTTACCCAGCTCATCACCAGTTTCTTTACAAGAAATCTTCTTGGTAAAGGTTACTTTCCCCGATGTTGCGATGTTCTTAGTGTATATTCGCCTGGGAAATCGAAAGACCAATCTGGAGTTGTACAAAGCAGCTCTGGTGCCGCTCTAATGGATACTTCCTCTGTCAATGTGAGTCTTTCAAATCCTCAGTATCATTACAACGATATTTTACATATACATTTTAGACACGAAAATGCAACAGTTACTAAATGTCTAACAATTAACTTGCAAAATAAACCCCAAACGACATTTTTGTACATGCACGTTTCTCATCGTTTTAATATCTAGAATCGACCCTATAAATATATCTCACATATCTTGTGATATCCTATATGTCTTAAAAGAATACAAATTACCCTAAAACCTTCGTCTGACCAGAAATCCACCTCTGGAATGGACTCGTGCGATGGGATCGGACCCGGCAGCTACGACGACGACCGCACTACTTCCAATTCAGTGGAAGACATGACTGATCGGGGAGACAGCGGGACCATAGCAGCCGATTCTTACGATAAAGACACTACCAAGGTCAACAGCGTCGGATCAGCCGTTCAAAAAGCAAACCAAAGCCTGCAACATCTTCAAACCTTAAGAAACACCATCCATACGAGCTCGATCAGCGGTAGACATACTCCAACCCCCAATCAGTACGCCCCTATACAGAGCAACGAAGTGTCCAGAGGCCAAATATTAGGTGTACGAAACCTAAGGGGTTCCATGGGTCAAATGCTCTTACCAACTGATCGACCAACTATACCTCCAAATAACAATGCAAGCATAGTGAACGTGCCAACGAATCCCACTGTAGCTACCCCTATGACTCCGGGACCTCATTACACCAAACCTAACGATGGATCTTTGTTAAACGATAAAGCGAGAGAAAACGAGAGGATCAGTATCGTGGACAGAGGAAACACGGAATTCAGTGTCCCAGATAATATGTTGACTACCATCAACGTTAAGAAAAACGTGAAGGGTGTGAAGCTGGTTGGTATGGAGGGTGGCACCCTGAGGAGACCATCGTTACAGGTGAGCGAGCTCGGCGTCACCTCCTTGTGAATTTAATCATTTCTTTTTTTTCATCATAGTAGAACCTCGTTTTATTCGCACTTCGTTTATACGAAAAGGTTAATGTTCAGTTTCAGGTATATGAACTTACACTTGAGTCGTCTTGCATAATGATGTACTAGATAATAATATTAGTGAATTGGTAAGTTTGACAAGTTTAAGGTCGTAAACTTCCTTCTTATAATTTTAGAGTTTTATGACAAATAGGATGATTAGTTGGCTTGTAATTTGTAAAATTTGTACACATATAAAGCTTCATTTGATTTGTTCCAAACTTGTCGTTATTATGCAAGGGAATCGGTGCTGACAATTTGTTGTTTGTAAAATATTAATAATAGTAGTCTAATTGAAGGATTTGCAGTAATATTGGTTGACTATGAATTCATAGCACGATTGAAAAAGTAATTTGGTTTTGATTAATTTTGAGTTAATTTTGTTAATTTGGAACATTAGCTCCTATTATCTAAACTAATAAGAAGAAATGAAGATAATAGCTAGCGAACTTCCACTCGAAACTTTTCAGTTACCTAAATTATCTTATTCCTCGACCTGTACGAATAGACGAGATTCTACTATATTTAAATCCTTGGTTTTGTGTCTATAACAGAGCTATATTGTTTTTGTGTTGTTGTTTAATTAAACGTTTTATTAAAATGAAATTTATTTTAAGTAGTTTACCTGTAGCTGTTCCCGTCCCTATCCGCTGGATGCCAGAGAAGAACGATTTCTGAGTTTTGCGAAAACCTTCCTGATTTTTCTTCGGTTTTTATTTGGTAGCGTTTGAATTTGGTAGATTACGCTAAATAATGGGAGGGTAAGGTTTGACGTGAGGTGTCTTTAGGGCACTTTTTCACCGACACCGTCGGTGGAGCTTGTCCACATCTTGGATAGGAGACAGAGCAGTAGTTCGTACGGACCTGGATCACTTTCTCCCGTTCCTATGGGAGTAGAGGCGTGCAAAACCCATGGGACAGCATTAGAGGGACAGGGTGGAAATGAACATTGCAGGATCAAAAGGGGCATCGTCAGGCATCATAGGTATCTATAATTGACAAATTATTATATTCATCGATATTTCATTAATGCTCATTAATAGCGAACAGCTTTGATTTATTTTATTTGTCAATATTCTATAATATCTTTAATATCCATAATATCATTTTCTAGTAGCGAATAGTTTATTGTTATATAGAGAATTGGTTGGTGCGCATTATTTGATGCTTATGTGAATAAGTTTTTACAGCTTTGGAAAGTTCGTTCATTTATTTGATCCAAATTCTTTTCTATATAAAATTTTAATTTCTATAAAAAATTTGATAAAAACGTGGTTTTGCAATGCTGGTATTAAATGATGCAATTATAAGCATTTATATCTTATGTTCACTGCTGCTAACATTGGTATTTTTATATTTCTCAAAATATACAGTGACTGCAAAACGTATTTGCACATACTCTTATTTTTCAGTGAAGCAGTTTTTTATCAGGTTCTACATTTAATTTTTATAGTAAATAATAACAAATTTAATATACTTAGACTAAATTAATTACTACCTAGGCACCACATTAAATACAATGATCTGCAAATACTTTCTGTAGCCAGTGTAATACAAAAAGGCAAACAAATTTATTATATAATCTTACAGAAGATAAAAATTTATTTGCAATATCTATTACAAAACTATATGAAACTTCGCGTAGCATCTCATAAAGAACGAATGAAAATTTTCACATGATTCCTCGATCTTTGAACATCCTCTCCGATCGTACGTTCAAACGTTTGCGCAGCTTCAATGACACTGGAGACCGAGCATTGACGACGTTGGCCAGACAGCCAACGTATCCATCGATGCCATTGCGTCCTGAAGACTGTCGCATGACTCTGGCGAAGAAAGATAGAAGGACGTCGACAATCGCGCGACACGGTTCCGTGACAACTGAAAAGGAGCTGAGCGGTTGCACGACCGGACTCGTCGTTTGTAGTCCTACTTACAACATGTACAGCTCGGCTGTGAAGAATTCCAACTACTTCGTGACTGACGACGAAGCGGTCAGCAGGTTTTAAATTTGAAGGAAGACGTATATTCAAAGGAAGCGATATAACTAGCTTGTAAAGTAAAAACGTGAAATAGGATCACCACGCCCAGGCTGGCTAAGAATCATGATGGTATAACTTAGTCCGCTGTTATTTTTCATAAGCTAGTGTTCTACGTTTATTATTGTAAGGAAATGATTATGTTTTTTCGAGTCATGAAAAAATACCATGTGACAAAAAGTAAAGTTAGGACCTGACTTAAAGGTATAATAAGAACTGGAATACGTAACTAAATTCAAATTCTCAAAACTTACACCGTTATGATTTTCACCTCGCTAATTGATCTAGCCGCAGCTAGGGTCGTACACTAATTTTTATCATTGTTAGCAATCCAGTAATGAATCAAAAAATTTGTGCTTTTAAGATATAATTTTGAAATGATTTACCAACTTTGTCATATCGCTTCCTTTAGGTATACAATAAGAACCGCGAGCCAAAACGAGAGGACAATCGAATTTCGCCTGATCAAGTCACAAGGCCGATCGCGTCTTTTTACGATCCTATCTTTTTTTCTCTCGAACCATTGTACAACTACCACTGCCCGACTTTTATGACTTTTTTTAGGAAATACCCGTTTTTTATGGAAAGAGTAAGGAGATGCTTTCCTTAGCACGTAGATAGATCTCTGGTCCCATTCATTCGCTTCATCGAACAGATCGTCCAATTTTGATATAACGTCGTTTGTGGTAATAAAGAAATTAGTCGTGGTGAAAAATGCTGTTTGCGAAGAAAAAGTTGCAAGAAATATTTGAAACTTTAAACTATATATTTTTCGCTGACGGTATTTTTAACATATTAAAATTAAAATTATTTAAGATATAAAAATCACATCGCTTCAATTGTTTGATGACGGAAAAAACAAGATTGTAGTCGAGACCGCAGACGATTCGTCCACTAAAATTGACTAAAAACGTCAAGCTAGCGGTAAGATTTCAGCCAGCGATCGATCAGAAATTCGCAGACCTTAGATAAAAGCGAGAGGCGTTTCAAACGACGCTGCCCCTCTTGTAAAATAATTTAGTTAATTCACGTCGGCATTGCACTTCACGAACTTCGTGAACGAACATTTCAATTCATCACAAACGCGTTTCAAAAGATGACTATGATCTTACCTTTCGTCTTTGCTGTACTTAATCTATCACTCAGGAATATAGCTTACCTTTTATCGTTGATTTTATCAGATTTATCAGACGAACGTGAAAACAACCATACTTTTCGATTTTATATTTACACTATAGGGAACATCCCATAAAACTTGTAACCTTTATATCTCATCCTTACTCACCAGGGATCTCCTCTCACCTTTTCACGGATCTCTCTACGTACGACTGATAAATAAGAAAACACGAAAACCTCTAATCGCACAGTTTCGGAGCAACAAATCGTTCAATAGTTGCTATAATCCAAGAATTACTGTGCATTTCTGACGTGTATCATTTGTTTCTGTAATCCAATGAAAGACTAAAACTGTATCTTTCCGTCGAGCTATTTATATACCATTTTGAAATTCGAAAACGCCTTATGTGATTCACAACACTCTCCCTACTTGGAGTCAAAGTATCTAAACGAATTTGATCCGAAACGAATTTTCGACGGTTTCGAGTATTTTTGGTATACGAGCGATAATTTAAAATAATTACTGAATGTTGAAATACAACATGCATTAGTGTCAGATGGAGAAAAAGTTCAAAAAGATTATTCTCGAAAGAATACAGTTCTAGTCACCCAGGTGTTTACTAGTCGTTAAAAATCCCCTTTTCAGACTGATTCAACCAAAGGAACCAAGTAACCCGTTTATGAAGCGATTAATTTTTGTACAAAAGAACACCTGCGAACATCATCTTTTTTGCGTGACTTTGTATAGATAGAGCGATTGATACGTTGAGGACCTTTGGCCAGTTCGTGTATGAAGGGAAAGGAAAGAGGGGAACCTTCGAGAAACACGATTATGCATTTAGATAATTACAGTAAGAGGTAGATAATAGACGATTTAGCTGATAATACGGTGAGAATTGGGGCACGCAGCTCCATCACTTCTGATGTCCAGTTCGAAAAGGAGGAAAGAGGAGGAACGTGAGGAGCAGTATAACTGTGAGAAATAGAGGCAGCAGCATGAGCTTCGCTACTCGAAGCCATTTCGGTTTCGTTTCCAGCGTAAAGAAAAATTTCATGTTTCGATATACAATGGCTACAACAAGTATATCTATACCATTGTACTTATAGCGTTTACGTACTAATTAATTAGATCCATGTATATTAAATTTCGTATCATTTAGTAGTACTTGCGTATGATTATAAAAATTTGATACTATGAACATGAAATGTAGGACCTGATAAAAAAAAAGCATTAGGAAATAAGAATGCGTGCTAATACTTTCGGTAGCCACTGTATATATATCTCTTTCTGAACCGCTAAAAGTTATCATCGAAGGAAATCACTATCACAAATGAAATTTTATAGTAGAATATACCGTTATTTTAAAAATCGCTGAAGTCGAACAAATGCAATTAGATGTTTTATTCCTATTCGGTATTAAATGAAAGGTAGGAGAGTTATTATTTGCAGCGGTTGCAAATAATATTGCTATTGGATGGTATTATTGGAGGACGATAATATTTATTAAAACAAAATTCGCATGATGATTCGCGGAAATTCATGAACATCTAAATAGTTTAATTTGAAATTCCAACATTATATGTCAATTAAATTTCTACTTTAATGTCTAAATATACATACATATGTATATAGGTACACCCTTAAATTTTCTTTAATTCTACAGTTCTGCATCTGTAGAATGTATAAATCTGTCCTGAATTTTTACTAAATTTTAGAATTTTTTGCGATTTCTGTATATTTGTATCACTATATAGACATGCGAATTCTTAAATTCCTTAATTTATCTTCGCATTACTGAAAAGCTGTATTTCGAATTAATCGTCTACTCAAAAAGAAAGAGAAAAGGAAACGTTATTTTTCTCTTAGCCGGAAACGGGTCAGGGATTGGGTAGGGGGAGGGGAAAGGGGTATGTCAAGGGTTTCCGTTGCTCAACCTACTTTTTCGTACTCGTGAGGGAAGGTTAAGCTGCTGGATATAGAACGTCCAATGTATTACGTGCAAATTTATGATATTCCGACGACGAAGAATAACGATATTTTTCCACCGATTATACGTCTAGTCTTGTAGGATTAATAAACCGTAAACTGTAGTTGTACAATTATATATATATATATATAATATATATTATATATGTATATATATTATATATATATATACATACACATGGAGGTTTCTCTCTATATTATAACCAATGTAACGATAGTGAGAATTACAATGATACAGAACCTCTGTTGGCTCAATACCATATGCGGCAAACAAACAATTTTTCGTAGAATAAACAATCACCCAACACGCTTCCAGTCCTTTGCACGGTACCGTGTTATATCATGCTATTTTTCTTAAGAAATTGTAAGGCGTAGAAACCTGTTTAATTATCGTATCGCTTGGGGAGCGAAGCGATAATTAAAGCGGTTCCATAACTAACTTCTATACAGATTCTGCTATTTTATATCAATTTAATAATTGATATAATTATTATTTACAGGAATGAAATAATTATTATGTGATTAATTTTATTCACTGATTTCATACAGATTGGTCTTAATTGAGATTCTAATGCAGAGAAAAATGTAAGTGGAAGAAGTAGTTAAGTAGATTATTGGTCAGACCAAATAGTAGTACATACTTACATATTATAAGCAAGAAATGGATCAGACGATTGAAACTGAACTATCGAAAACTATGAGAATTGAATATAATTTTCTCATATCTAAAATTTTAAAAAATTTCAAATTTCAAGTCCAAAATTAAACAGATCTCGAACGATAATTTTCCTCTTCCTGATACTTATATACTAGTCTGCAACAGAATCTTAATTGAATTCTCCTAGTATGTAATTTATTTCTATAATATTTCATAATATAGCTTTTTATTTCCTAATTTTTTTTTCAAAATCTTCATCCTTCTCATTGAAAATTTTAATATAATTCTTTATTTTAACGTATTTTTTACCTATCCTTATTTATTTTTCCTTACGTCGATTATTTCTTTCTTCGCTTAGAACGTCAATTTCCGTACTTTTGTAAAATCGATGATTAGAAGCTTACAAGAGCGAGATAAACATCGAAGACCTATATCAGTATTATTAGTAAAGAGGATTCGAAAGTTAACGATCGATTCCTGGAGGATAGCCTCGTGAAAGGCCACTGCGGTCATTCATAGTGAACTTAATCGTTAAGGCAGAATTATTTATAGTACACTATTCACGCTATGTATTTGTGATCTTCCAAGATACATAGGGTGTTATTACGATTTCGCTTTATTTTTTCAGTTTCATCGTTTAAATTTTAATCTCTTAAATTTAAGTTATTAATATCAAATTAGCTCAAATAATATTTAATAAATTTCAACGATCATTTTATCAATCTTAATATTATTAAAATTTTCTTTAGTTTTTATTATTAATTTATGCTCTTTAGTTATTCCTTATTATTAAAAATGTTCTATAATCAGTAACATTATTAAAATTTTTATAAAAAATTTTTCGTAGATGTAGTTCAATTGAAAATTAATAATCTGCAATTCAAATCTGCTACAATAAGTTCTTTTCTTTTATAAGATTTTCAAATACATAGTTAAGACATAGTGAGTAGCCTTCCTCCTTTCTTGTTTAAGGTTCAAGTACATTTTCCATTAACATTTAGCTTTATATCATATATCGTCACGTACTGAATTGTAAAACGAGTACGAGAAACATTTCTTTCGAGTTGAGGACACAACAGATGTTTGTGTTGAAACGTGAATCACGTGCCAAATTGTAGGATAAATGAAAGTGTATTACACACAATGCTCGTGATATCGATACACGAGCGATTATATAGACTTACCTTAATTTAAGGACCGTTTATTACGATACGATCATCCCGATTCCAAGCCTTATTGGGCATAATTAAACAGTTATTTAACTTAAACACTTAATTCCATCTCTATCGAAAAGAATAAATTTCTATACATCTTTATATGAGACAAAATTTCAACTTTTCTCCTTTCGAATATATTCATTTATTTTTGATATACAATCGATATATGTATAGAGGTTTTAACAGTCATTTGCGTGTTTTAAAACTAATTTTTTGTCATGTCTGTTTGCTCAGATAAAATTATAGAGTTCACGCAAAGTTCACACTTCAAGTTTAATTGTTTAAATATCTGAAAATGGTATTTATCGCCATTAATATTTGTTATTACTAAACTAACGAATTTATAATCATCGAATATCGTAATATGTCGTATATATTACTGGTGTATTTTCATTTTTGGATTTTGCACGCCATTCTTAACCCGCTATTAAATTAAAAAAAAATTGTTTCGGAATTATTTTTTAGTATAATTTTTATTTTTCAATACCAATAATCAAAATTAACAAGGAACTTAAAACGTTAATGCATACCACGCACAAAGTGGAGGATTCGAATACTTCCGCTTTTTAATACGCGAAAATGAGGACAATCACGCGATGAAAAGCTCTGCTTCTTTTTTCAATGCAACTTGAAATACGCGTGATTTTTGTCTGATTTTTTGTATTGTGAATTAATCTTTCGATTTATTGGTAGCAACTCATGAAAACACGTAATATGAGATTCTAATTAATCTTGGGAATAGTAATTCACGCCAGGGTCATTTCGTCCCCCCGTGCAATAGTTATAAGCAAGGATGGTGAAATTCAAAGTTCTAAGTTAACAAACATGATTTCTTTCTCGTTGCTCGTAACTATTGCTCTATTAAATGTATTTCTACCGATTACAGAGATTGACGTGATGATTATTGTAAAAAAATTAAAAGCTCAAAGTGCCGAATAAAGGAGACATGCATATATGTATATAATCGAAGATCATCCATTCAATTTCCTTTATCCATCATATTTATCCGTTTAAATTGATTATTATTAATTAACATCGTTCATGTAACAATTATGATTGCAGTGGAATATAAAAATATCTTGTACTTCGTACACGTCAAACGGCAATACTCATCTAATTACAATAGAACTCTATTTATAACTGATTTAGAAACAATAATATAAACGAAAACGTTCGTTTCATTGAAGCAGATAATGTTCATCATTAAAGAAGTACATTAAATTGGCAAGAATTCTAGTTAATCAAACACTAACTAAAATTTCATTCTAATAAATAGAGTTCTATTGTATGTTCGTGTACATTGCACAATATGTACTCTTTTTGCTTACATTATATACTTTGAATATAAGATACAATTGAGATTAATATAATACTTAAGTATAATACGTGATAATAAAATATTAATATCAATGAATTCGATGAAAAAATATAACAATTATATGTTGCTTAAAAAAAAAGTAATAATAAATAATTATAAAAATGAAAAAGACGTACATTTTTTAGCGTGAGTGACAATTAAGGTATATACGTATTTGCAGCTTGTGTTTATACAATTTTAAATCTTTATAAAATCAATCACAATTTAATTTGAAGAATGTATGAATTTTAAGATGAGTATGAAGTGTAAAATGCTACTCGAATTATTAACTAGGAAAACGCAGAACACCGACAAGATATATTTATCGTTCAATATTTATACATTCAGAACATTTTTCAGGCAATCAAGACATACATATTTAACTTCATAAGTTGTAATACTTGGTTCTTTATTTAATATGTCATATTGTTTGCCAGTTGATATATAGCATTTGATTCAATTTAATTCTGCAAATAAAGGATTAAATATATATTGTGTGGCATATTAACTCCTTCAATTTACAAAAAATTATGCTGAATTTTATGAAGATTTAAATCGTTAAAACTGTATAAACGCAAATTACAAATATTACATATAAAATTGTGGTGCTTATTTATATGTATTTGCATATAGTCTTCAGAAACAAAATTTTTCGAACAATAAGGACATATATATCTAACTTGATAAGTTGTAACACTTGGTTGATTTGCCAGTTGGAAAACAGCATTCGATTCAGAAAATTGAACTAAATCCTGTAAAAACAAAATTAGAAGATATATTGTGTGATGTATTAATGATTTAACTTGGATCTTTTCCTTAAGCAGGAAATATATCTACCACTTATAATAAGTCGAATAATATTGGGTTCACTGGGGTCTAGATTAAAGTTTTTTTTATAGGAGATAAAAATAATTGTACATTATATATATTTCTATGTTCTTATATATATTGTTGTGTCTACAGAATATTGGTAAAATCATAAAATACTATCTCAAAGCGAGCGAAATCTATAAAAATTTCTTATTTAAAGAATTAATTGCAAATATTAACTATAATTATCAATATACTTGTGGTTGATACAAGTATGGTGTATTTATAATTGTCACTGATTCATTGTATACCTGTTGTTGATATATTTGTTGCTGCGCTGGTTGTTGCAGGATTCCTATTGTGGGTATATTTTGAACAGTAGGTGTAGTTTGATTGATCACTATTGACATTCTACCATTGCTAAGATTTGGTTTTGTATAATAAATAGGGGTGGTATTTCCTGTTATTGGATGATTAGTTATTATTGGTTGATTTTGTTTAAGCATTTGATTACTATTATTCGAAGTGCCTGCAGCAAGATAAGAATATTGATCACAGACAGATGAAGACGCATAGTTAATCCCTGGTTGCTTCATAGTAGTTTGTTGACATCGTTTGGGATTTGGATTGTTTTGAATAGTATTAATTGTGGGTATTGTTTGTGAATTATCAAATTTGTTAATTTTTTGCACCTGGGTACCATTTTGCGAATATTGCTTCTTACAAGTTGAATGACTTCCTGATAAATTGTGCATTAAGAATTCTGCAGAATTATTTGAAACAAAATTGCAATGATTACACTTATGTATAGTACAATTTGAATTCTTTTTTGCAGAAGAAGACCTTTGTTTATTTTCATTGGTAGAACAGGATGCTACATGTGTTCTCTGTACATTCTGTATATTAGCAGTATGTGCTATTACTTTGGTAGGTTTCAAAATAGTAAAACGTGGCATAGCTGTGGTTGTTCGAACGAAATTACAAGCTGGTAAGTTTTTATGATATGCTGATGTTACATTCTCCAGAGAAGATGAGTGTTTGTTTTGATTTGTATTTATTTGGAATTGCTGTGGTTGTTGATTATTTATTACTGTAGTATTAGATTTCATAACTGGATTCTGAATCACTAATTTTATATTGCCTGAATTAGATGAAGATAATAGTAATGTATTTGAATTTGTATTAGGAACAATTTTTAATTTTTTATTAGCAATAAATTTGTTTATTTCAGATTGTTTTGAAACTAATTCTTTTTCTGTAGTTTTATGTTCGTTATTATCTTTGTTCGAAGCATGGTGACTTTTGAAATGCTTGGCTAATTCATTAGTGTTTTCAACAGCACAATTGTTAAATTCACATAAATTTGCAGAACCTGTAAGCTCTGCAAGAGTTTTCACTCTTAAGAACCCTTGTTTTGGTCTTGGTGGACTTTGTTTCTCTGATGTTTCTTTTATTAAAATTGTTGGTTCTTCTTGATTTATAATTGAAACTCTGTCATGAACTTCAACATTTTGTGTACTTTCTATATCTTTTGTGATTAATTGGTCACTTGTTTTTTTTTCTATATCTAGTAGATTATTATGATTACTAACATTATTTGAAACCAATATTGTTTGCAAAATATTTGTAGACTTAATGTTTGAATTAGATATTTGAGGATTTATGTTTTTAGCAGTAAAAAGAGAATCTGTAACATTTTGAGTTTTAGATTTTGCAACATTTTGTGAAGATACTTGGACATTTGTATTTGTTACCAATGCATTAGCTTTATTATTCTCCGACATGACACAAGTTTGATTGATAGAAGATTTATCTAATGTAAGATTAGATGTAGTCTGTCTTTCCTTACTTCCTTCTTCTTTTAATCCTTCATTACATTCTTCTGATTGTTTTGTCAAGTCTATTATTAATTCATGTTCAGAATCATCTTCATTTCCTTCTAATATCTTGATTAATTCGTCCCTACTTTTGTCTATACTAGATTCTATTGGACAAATTTCGCTTGCCTTTTCCATTGTTTGAGTCTCCATTTGTAATGATCCATCCATCCGCTTTTCAATAGTCGATTCAACCAGCTTTGCAGAATTGGAAGCACGATCTGTCTCTGATACTGTTGCAGAGCTGTTTTGATTTGTAACTTGACTAATCTGAGGACCTATCTGTTGGCTGTTTGTTTTATGAATAATAGCATGCTCCTGCATACTTTGAGGAGAATCAAAACCAATATTACAAAATTTACAACTGAATTTTGTTTGTTCATAATTTACTACACAGGACACTACATCATTAGCATCAATACCATGTCTTTTAGCATGGTCTATGAAGTAATTTAAGCTGTTGTGATATATTTTACTACAATGCGAGCAAGTAAAATATACATGAGTTGTATTATGTTTCAACCAATGATCTTCGAAGTCATCTAAACTTTTAGTCATTGCCGTGCAGATACTGCAAATAAATACCATATTTCCAGCCGTGAATGATGTACAAATAAATCGAGGTTCGATACTCAAATTATGTTTATCTTTTATATGTTTATAAAATTCTTTTTTTTTGTTAATAAAAGTATCATCACATAAACTACAAGTTATCCTTATTGCGAGATATGTATTAGAGTTTTCTGCAATAGATGCATCTTGAACTGACTTAAATTTTCTACATTCTGAAATATGATTCTTTAAATCATCTTGAGTAATAAAAGGCAGTTTACAATTATAACAGACATGTTCTGCTACTTCAATGTATTTTTCTACACACGTACTCAAAGTCATTGCATTTTGTGTAGAAGAATTCTCTGCCTTTCTCAGCTTCGAGTTTATTATGGAATCTTTTGGAAATGATTTCTCACTAGCCATCCAAAAAGAATCTCTGGAATGCTTTGACCAATGGATATAAAAAAGACTTCCTATTCCTAGGAATATAACCTTGCAAATGTTGCATCGAAAATCCATTGTACAGTCTTTTTTAAAACGAGCATGTATTTCTAAATGATGACGCACATCTTGAACTGAACTAAATATCATACCACAGGTAGCACAAAATAAATTTGGAGAACGACCACTAGTTAAGTGGTTTTGATTACATTTTACATATTCGGGAAGACGATAATGGGTTTCGAAACATTTCATACTTCTAAATAGCACCCTGCAAGTGTGACAAAGAAGAACTATTTCGATTTGCAAACAATTTTCATTAGTTCCTGGTTTATTATGACATTCGCATACTGTGAACGATTTTTTATTACCATCTTTTTTCGATTTTGCTGGCAGACATAATTCTATATCTTGCGAATAGTTTTCTTTCATAGTAATAGATTCTGTGTCTCTTATTTCTGAATCTTCTGTAATTAATGATTTATTTGGTTTCTGTATAAGCAACGTTTCTTCCTTATCATTAACTTTCTGAGTCCTTCCAATTATATTATCTGCAGTATTTACAGTGCTATTTACATTTTTAATACTGTTAGTTGTTTGTTGAGTTCTAGTTTGTTTATATTTTTCTATTCCATTCAATTTTTGTTTTGCGAGTTTATATGCTTGTTGCAATTCTCTCTCTGTATGTAAGAAGATATGAGCTGCCAAATCAGCCATTGCTTCAAAAGGTTTTGAACAAATATTACACTTATTTGAATTACTAATATGCTTAATCCTCCTTTTCCTCTTTTCTTTACTCAGTGAGCTTTTTGTTATAGCATCTTTTTTCTTTTGTTGTCCATTATCTTTCTTGGTGACATATTGTGATGCTGTATGTTTTCCACTCCTGTGCTCACTTGACACTTGTGGTGGTTCTGATATCCTTGCTTTTGAGGATTGAGATATCGTGTCCTGAGATTTTTCAGGTGACATATTGGAAGTTTTCAATGAATTTGCTAAACTATTATTTTGCTTTTGTGTATGTGTAATTAGGTGTTGTTGTAAATTAGAATAATCTTCAAAACAAAAATCACAAACAATACATTTATAACCAAGATTATCTCTAAGTCTCTTATGTTTTTTAGGAGATACTATGGAAGAATAAGAAGTTGAAGCACTTTTCTTTGTAGCTATTTTAGTAGTTGTAACATTCATAGTTTTTCCACATGTTTTAGGTGCAAATGTATGTTTCTCTGACTCATGTTTTTTATTTTTCTTTGAAAGATGCAATTTGAAATTAGTAACACCAGATGTATCAACTCCCACTTGTTCTTGAGATCTTGCATCAATAACCAATTTCATAGAATTCTCCTTACGTGGAGAAATCTTTGGTATCTTTTTCTTTAAGGAGATCGTTTTACCAGTAGATTTGTCTATATTATCAATGTTTTCTACCACATTTGATAATTCAGAAGTTTTATTGATAGATTCTTGTGAAGAATATAATAAAGTAGATTTGATAGTAGGGATTGGAACAATTAATTTCTGCTTTATATTACTAATAGTATTCTGTGCAAACCTTTTTTTAGAACTGTCTTCAAAAATTTTTGTTAAATTATGACAAACTTTTTGAATTTGTGAACTCCTCTCTTGTTGTATCTTTGCATTTCTGATTAAATTTGGAGATAATTTTTCTGAAGAATTTGATAATAATTTAATTGTGCTTTGTGTTCTTTTGGTAGTTGTATAAACATCTTTATTTGGAATGCTATCAATACTTGAGCTTGAAACATGTTTTGTAGCATCTGTAGATTTCTCAATGTTAACATTAGAATCTTTTGAAAAGATTGAAGTAAATGATGCATTATTTATAGATTTTTCATTACTATTTTGGAGTTTTGAAGAATTTAAATTCACGTAAGAATTCGTAAAACTTTCTGCCATTTTCTCAATTTCATTTGCTGAATATGTAGTATTGGAGTCTTTCAGAGCATCAAATTTTATTAAAAAAACTTTTAATTCTTTAAACAATTTATATCTTTGTGTAAAATTTCTATCGGAAGGAAATGTTTCTTGTATTTGTTCTTCAATATTTTTGTTTTCTACAATTGGTTTCTCTATAGTCATAGCATATTCATTCTTTCCTTTTACAGAAGTACCATTTTCTATAATACATTCAAGATTTAATTTTGAAGGCACACAACTGGGAGTATTACCTTCTATAGTACTTTCATTATCATCATCATCATCAGGATCACATAGCGCTGATATACGGTCTAATATACTTGGTCTTTGTGGTGCTTGAAGCAATGAATTTTTATCTGTACATCTTTTCTTAATAATATTGTATTCTTCATTTACTAGGTTAATTTTGCTTGTATTTTTTGATGAATTTCTCCTTAACCTCTTTAATTTATTCAAAATTATTCTTGCATTATTTGCATTGCTCTTATTATAACGATTGTTATCATCTGTATGAGAATTATATATAATTCTATGTCTCCTTTTATTAGTATTTCTAGAATTTCCAGTATTAGAATCAAAATCAGAATTAGTATTAGAATCTGAATCTGAATCTGAATCTAAATCTGAATCTGAATCTAAATCTGAATCTGAATCCAAATCTGAATCTGAATCTGAATCTGCACATTTATTCAATTGTAGAGTCTCATTTGCATGAGACCTAATTGCTATTGTCTCAGTTTTAAGATTTCGTTGATATTTATCTGTATCGATATTTACAGATGATACTTTTAGTTGTTCTGGTGCAGATGTACTTAATTCAGTTTGAGTTTCTTCTGTTTGAATACTTGTCTCACATCTTGTTTGAACACTTGTTTCACATCTTGTTTGAATATTTGTTTCGCATTCAGATTGAATATTTGTTCCACATTCTGTTTGAATAATTGTTTCACATTCTTTAATCGGAGTTACTCTTGCAAATGACTGTGCTATTTTATTGATTACTTCATCTATTCTTTGTAATTTTATATGTGGTTGTTTAACATCTTCTAATAAATTTTTTGTAAAATTCTTATTTCCAATCTTTGCTTTCTTGGAAAATGACATATTTTGAGGTTTAACTTCATTTTCATAGTTACATAAGCAAGATAACTGCTTCTGTTTGGACTTTTTCTTTCTTTTACTGAATCTTGTTTGCGGTATCCTTCGTTTAAATTTCTTTTTCTGTGTTAATATATTTTTTGCTTGAGATTGATGCAAGTCTTTTTTACACCATTGCTTTATCTCTGATACTGATAATTTTGTAACATTCACAATAACTGGCTTACACAATAATTTACACAAATCCTCTAATGTATCTCCTCTTCTTAACAATTGTTTCAACCTATTACTTCTTAATCTTTTCCTGAATATATAACAACTAGTATCTTGGATTTTTTTGTATTTTGCATTAGAACCTTTAGGTTTTGGCTTTGGTAACGGTAATGACATGTTAATTACTTGCTCTGAATAATTATCAACCGAATGATGTGAAGAAAACAATTCTTCATCAGAAATTTCCATTGCTGTCAAACATAACCAATTTAATGTAAAACTTGATTAGAGTGCTTAAGAAATAAATTATAATATTACACGAATTAAAAATTATTAACATACCTTTATACACTTAAGATAAAAATCTTGCTTTTAATATATTTTACTACATAATTTATAGATAAATTATTTTTGCTATAACAATAGGAAGTATCTTCTTTCGTACAAGGTTATAATAATAACCTTCTTAAAACGACTTGTTTTATACACGTTTTTATTTGTAAAAATGAAATTCTTGACCTTCGTCTATGAATCAGACACACAGTAGACAAAATGCTGTGTATAAAAATCAGTTTATTTTAACCCTTCCGTTGCGAAGCGTTCAGAAACGAATTGCCCTCTGAGCAGTTGGCGTGACAATGGGAGATCGGTCGCGCGAATACACGTACATAACTCCGCACTTGCATCCACAACGCATATAAAAATGCATAAAATTTGATACATGAATTTATATAATATAAATGTTTGCCCACAACAATTCAATCAGAAAATACAGAGAATTCAAACTGACTACAACGAAAAAATTCTTTTTAACATGATTGTAACTACTTATAAAACGTTAGTTATAAATGAATCTTACCTGATCCAAAATTGCCATTAATTTCATTTTCAACAACAGTTTTATATCCGTGTTTTGATTAGCCTCACATAGAGATATTCAAACACCTGAATTTGAAATTTTCCCACACTTTTAATTACGTAATGCAATTTTTTATTCCATGTCAAGCGTTTTCATTTAATACATCGCTAATAACAAGGTGACCAATAATGTAAATAATGTGTCTTATTGTTGCTTATTAGATACTAGCCCCCTCGCGAAAGAAACATTCAATCCGAACAGACTTAAGCAATACATACATATATTCTATCTATTATACAAATGATGTATAAGTAATAAAAAAAAATGATATGTATAATCTGTTCAATGGGACGAGGTAGTAAATGTAAATAAAACTTAATTACTGTAGCTGCAAGTTTGGTTGCTGACTAGTGTCACTCGTTTCATTGGACAAACTGTACCACGGTCATATACATATACAGGCCCTGAAACTTCTATGGTGAGGGATATCACGATTATGTAGCATGTAAATATTTGTATTTAATGAAAACAGTAGGTACCACATGCTATAATTTTGTGTCCCCTAAAATGATATTTAACCATAGATAGGATTGTTTATGCATAGATAAAGTATACCTACTTATAAAGCATTATAAAAATTATAAAAAATTTACTGGATTATTTCTATACTTTGTTGAAATTATTTCGACTATTCGACATCAACGCCCTCTGTGTGGTGGGTAATACAGGAAATTTCGAGTTTCGGGACCTGTGTAGTATTCTGGCTAATAGAAACCAAGTCAAGGAAAATTATGAAGTGGTCACAAACACGATCATTAATACAAACAGGTCTTGACACTCGTCGAAAACATAGAAAAGACCGTCCAAAAGTTGAGTCATAAAAATCAACATAGAAGATAAGAAGGTTCAAATTCTGCGTGCATGACATACTATGAATGCTCAGACAGAGACACTCAACTCATATCTCACAGGAACTTTGTTATCTTCCATATTGATTTTTCATGACTCAATTTTCGAACGGTTTTCTCTAGCCAGTATCGAGATCGGCTTATATTAAATCTAGGAGATTCTGAGATACTACGAAGTAGAAAACTACTATTCCGAAAATTGAAAAATCTGAGATATATATGTTGCTAGATTGAGCAAATATATTTGTTACCAATTAACACGGTTGTGTCAACACAGATGGAAAATTTAGCGTAAGTCACTGCTGAGAAGCTTTATTTAAATCGGAGAGGAAATTCCTCTTTGCTACGTATTTTCTACGAAGTCAACCTTGATAATCATAATTCACTAGCGATGCGACTACTAGCCAATGGTTGAAGTGTCACATGATTAGTTATATTTACCCCTCCACTTCTCTTGACTCGACTTGTTGGACAGAATGTCTCATATCTTTTGTTACGTCACATGTTTACATGTTGTATATACATATATTCCCATGTGCACATGCACATAAGTAGATAGGTTACAGCCGTTACAGGCCTGCAGGTTTCAAGAGGAACACTTATACAGACCTTCTTTCTGAACACTGAACACGCAGCAGACCTACAGTTCTGTGCATTAAAAAAAACAATGTTGAGAATTCTGATGAATTTGTCGGTGATTGAACTAGAAATTTCTTTTGCTCATTGAAATACATAACGAAAAATGGGAAATTACATGAGAAAAATTGCATCGATGTCAAATAATGCAGTGCACTCCGTATACCGTGGTCGCAAACGAAAGTGCATCGAGGAAGATGATTTTGATTCTGAATCGGATTACATCGATCGGACGCTTCAAACACCGAAAAAGTACGAAAATCTTGTAGTAAATAATCTTAACTTTATATTGGTTAATTAACCATGGCTATTATAAGATTCGATTGTCAATGCTATTAAACAGTATTTGCATCATCGATAAAAAAAGCTTCTTAATATTGTATCTAACAATGTTATATTGTCAACTGATTACTAAACTGTCTTTCATTTAAATGGTTTGATACATGTATATTGTAATTAATGCAATATTTTTAATTCTTACAGAAGGAAATTGCTGACAACAGCACAATACATTTACAAAACCTTGTTCCAAGAAGAAAAAGGAAGTGATATAACTGTGCTCATGTTGGGCAAAGCATGGAGGTTGCATAAAGTCTATATTAGTCAGGTAATGTCATTATTTTAATGTATCATATAAGTACATATATTTAATTTTTATGTTAAAATTTTATATATTACTTGCTTTTACAGAGTCCGTATTTTGCAAGTATGTTTTCAGGATCTTGGAGAGAAGCAAATGAGACAGTTATAAGTGTAGAAATTGCTGATCCTAACATTACATTGGATTGTAAATAATTCTTTATTTTTTATTCAAATTTCTTTTATTCTAATAATTAAAAGTAAGATTTGTATTTCTTAATTTTATATATTTTCAGCTCTTTTGACAGTCTTTGGTTCTTTTTACCAAGATGAGGTCAGTTTAGAACCAAAAGAGGTCATACCAATTTTGGCTACCTCTACATTATTTCAATTACAAGGATTAATTGACCAATGTACAGATATTATGGTAGAGACAACAAATATAAAAACAGTCGTTCCTTATTATAATGCTGCTGTATCTTATGGTGTGCCAGTAGTAAAAACTGCAGCAAAACGGTGGTTAGAAGTAAATCTCTTAGGATATGGATGGTTACATCCTACCTTTTTAAAAGAAATTACACCTGATTTGATGGTTGAATTGATTGCTAGTCCTGATTTAATTGCTATGCAAACAGAATTTTGCATATACATGATGTTACGTGTATGGTCAGTAGTGAAACATTAAGATAAGAAATGCATTTAAACAGAACTGTTATATAATTATAAACTGTATTTCAGGCTATTTGTTCATGTACATAATAAAGAGGAAACACTTCAAATTGATGAATATTTTAGAAATCATAAATGGACGAAACCATTCCTTACAACAGAAGAAGGCAAAGAATTTGCAGCACCTTTTAAAGCCCTGAGAATGAAATATCTTTTATTGCACGATCAAGATGTAAAAATTTTATATAGTGACAACTTAATACCACATGAGTGGTTACATAATGCATATAAAGAACAATGGTTACATTTACTAAGAATAGATGCGAATAAAGATCGAGGGTAAGTTACAAAAGTTTTACTTTTTCTAAATGTATCCTTGATCTATGCTTAGGAAGATGGACATAGTAAAGAGTCTCAAATATGTGCCTCCTTTTTCCTTCCCCCCTTTTTTACAACCAGCTTTGTGGGCAGAACTTTCACTCTAAAAAACCTACTCCCATGTTTATTCTACTTTAGGTATCTGTGACAATTATTTTATTTGCATAGTATAATACTGAAATATTTAATGAACAGAAACAGCTGTAAAAACTTTCTATTTAACTATTTTAGACCAAAACAAATGAGTGAAGAAGAGTTTGCTCGTGAATGTTTCCGTTGCGGAAGGTGCATTGAAAAAGCTGGCGAGCATATTTGGAGATGGACAGCGTTTCATTTTGGATTAGATTTGGTGGTGTGCTTGGATAGTACTACTTTGAGGATTAAGAGAAATCATAGATTAGATACAGATCATATAAAAGCTAACCATAGCAAGCACAAAATAATTTTAAAGTTAGTATTTTTTTAATTATAACTTTTCAAATTTAGATTAGAATTTTTTAAAAATATTTACTTTCCAGAGTAAGTCTAATTTCATTGGACGAACAACGTCAAGTAAAACACATTCAGAGTTCGGGTATGCTTAGGTTGTCACTCCATAAGAATGAAGAAGTAAGTAGCATTTATGAATCTTTTAATCTGAAGAAACTATTCAAGTTGCTGAAAAGTTTGAGCTTACGTTGAGTTTACATTTTAGAAACAAGTGATGTCTCTGGATAAACAACTTACTTATCCTTTATATATATCAGTCAACATGCAAGTAGTTACTCCATTTGTATCAACGGAAAAGGAAAAATCAGCTGATATAATTATCTTGTCGAATACATAGCATATTGAACATTCAACGTTTTCGAAACATTCGAACTGAATCCAACGTACGCTTACCTCAGATAACAAACCGGCTGTTCCAATTTATAATACTTGAGTATGATTAAATGCTATAAATTTTGTTACTCACCCACGTGACTTTTATATTGTGGATATGCTAATTTCTGATTAAAATTTTTATAAATTCAAGTGCTTCTAGTCGACTAAATGGAATTACGATGTTAGTATATGTATACGAAGAAAGTTTCATTCTTCTGTTTTGTACTTTCCAGATATATTATAATTCAGATACTTATCTTTCCTTATGTGAAATTGCACTTATTACTTATAAAAAAATATTAAGACTATTAAAAAATGTAGCTAATTTTCAGGTGATGTCAATCATAAGAATTTTATTTTTATTAATTTCAAGTAATTAAGTGTTAAATTTTCTGAAAAGAAAATTGTCATACGAAATACCACAGTATTAGATATTTGCTTTCACTGGCACTTACGCATTTATATATTTATATGCCATGATGACACTAGTAACAAAATAGGCTAATTTTCAATTGATAATTTTATACATTCATAGTAAAAATAAAGATGTAATTGTGTAAGTTAATTCATAAACACGCTGATAGAGTATCTCTGTGTCTTCCGGACAGTTATCGAAACATCGACCTTCGTGCCTTATGAATGCCAATTTAAAAGTAAAAGTGAATATTACTATAAACAAATGAAAAATATTGTTTCTATTGCTAACTAACAGAAGCTTTTATACAAAATTTATTATTATTTGAAAGCTATTACTGCAGTGTTAAGAACATTTCCGATCTAAACGATAGATGTTCCTTCAGTTTTGCAAATAATCTATATGTGTATGGTGCTATTATCTAATATGCGCGAAATTTTACTTTTTACTTATTATTATTATCCCTTATAATATATTACAGAGATTATTACATAAGAACTACTTAGTTTAGCATTCAAGATTTTTCTACATTTAATATGCATTATTTGCTTTAGGTTAACTTCTCGATATGGGAAAATATGATGTGTTCTATATAGCATCATCAAATATTATAATTTATTACTTACCTTTTTTAGCGAATCACACATATAATTTTGTGACTGGTTAATTACTTTGTTATAGCAACGATAAATTTTGAAAGTATATGAATGTACAACAATTTATACAAAATCGTATTGCGCGATAAGGCAGTTTCTTTGTCTTATTAATTAATTATAAACGAAGGTCATATAAGTCAATGATACATCACGAAAGAAAATATCATTTATTTCTGTATATTAACATTGGAATCGTCAAATAATAAATTAATTAACTTGCAAGGTTTCCGATATATGAAGTATAATTTTGATTCCGTCTCTTTGGTTTTTTTTTGTAACCATTCAACACTTTATTGGCAGAATATTCTCTGTACATAGTGATGGATGTGTATAATGCAACATTAATAGAATATGATTATGAATATTGCAATAAAACCGAAATAGTACAATTAACATTGTCTTGACCTAGTACGTTTTATTAATTAAATGTATTCATAATATTAACATAAAATATTCAAATCGGTGATACCATTTAAACGATGTATTTTTCTGTTCTTTTTTCTTTTGTTTGCTTTTTTCGATATGCTTGTATAAGGGAGGCAGTGTCGCCAGTAGTTTTATTTCATTGTGAAGTATGATGAATGATTATCGGCGAATGATATGTATGAAAATTAATTAAAACGTATTATGCAAGTAGTTACTCGGAAAAACAGTTTCGTTACATTCCGCTCGATGTTAGATGAAATTTCTACGATGTACCACAGGCACAGTAGAAGGAAAAAGGACACTAAGAAAAAATATTATTAATGTTTATTTTTATTCATTGTAGAACATGACAGTTTCCTATGGTCATCGTTGATCACGATACATTTAGAGAAGTATAGCGAGAAAAGATTTCATTCACGTTTTGCCTATAGACACATCACAAAATACATATACACTCGTGCATTTCTTTGTTTATTACGGGTACCGCTATTATTTTTTTTTTCTGTGATAGACTGTATCAATTTTACATGCACTAAGTTAGAGCAATTCGCGACAAACTTCTAATCTTTCGAATCAGACTCTGAAATTGTCTAAACAACTATATGATTATATTATCTTTTGTATTACATCTACATTCGAATTTTAAGTAAAAATAAAAAAGCTTACAGTATCACTAGGCATTTGTAAGATATAATGTTCAACTTTTAATTTTCTAAAAGAACCAACCAATCGACTAGTGTATGTAATTGAGCGGAACATAACGAAATACATATGTATGTATTTCTAACTGTCCTTATCATTTATTCTGTCCTTTATCTGTGGCTGTCTGTCTTGTTCTTATCTATTGCTCCAGATCTATCATTTGAAAAGACATGCATTCGTCGTATATTATGTATATCGGATGTAAGAAAAAGAAATAGAATCGTCGTGGAGTACAGAATTAAATTTTCCAGTGGAAATTCTTCTGATAATTCTTTTGAGACAATTGCGATTTGTATGAAGATACTACAAAGTACATGTAAGTACTTTCAAGCAAATATATAGTAAAACAATGTTTTCGTGCTTTTTTATCTGTCATCAACCGCAGTCCACAATAAAACGAAATCGAAACCATGATTATCAAGCCTATTTGTACCTGATGTCCATATTTGCTACTATTTTCGAATACTTTTCCGTCTCTTAAGGTGTTAAAACGTTCGCCATCGTTTCTTCATGTCCTTTCTACTGAGGTCATCCGTATTTTATTTTGACCAGTACTCAATAATAACAAGAAAAACATGAATTAATAATAGCAATAATACGATAATATTAATAACGATGGTGATGATATTGATTAGTTAGTAGTAGCAGTTAATAGCTGTAGTACTGATGGTGCTGGTAGTAATTAGCAACCGTACTAATAATGTGACGATGGTGATGATATGACACAGTGACAACAACGGTAGCGGGGATTAATTACATACGTACTGCGGTGAGACATATGTGTGTTCGTTTTTATTATATTTTTATTATTTTTTTTCGTTTGTTTCTTTCAATAAGCGTTCTACTTTACCCTCTACTTTCTCCATAGATGATAGTTTCTACATCTTCATTACAGTTTTCGTTTACGACTTCTGTATTTTTCTTGTGTTATTTTTTGGTTTTCTGTCCATGCTCTTTTTTTGTTTTAATTTACTGATTTCTTATTAGTTGACTACGGTTGAAGAAGTAGCAATGTTTCACTTCTTAATCGAACTATAATATATCTTTTAATAATTTTTTAGCGTTTCTTTGACGCGAATTGTATACGTATACACGCACACATGCACGCAGTCGCGTGCACACACAACGAACGCGCACTTACCATACACGCACGCATACGCACATCAATATATATCTCTTTTTCTTCGTTTCGCGAGCCTCCGCTACCGTCTATCGTTTTACACAGCATTTTATTGCAAAAATCAGCGGAATACGGGTCGCAATCATAATGCCGGATTCCATTTATTTATTTTATCTTCGTTTAAACGAAGTGTAAAATAAATTATTCGTCGAAGATATGTCTTTCTATTTTGTTTGTTTCTTATTTTTTAAATTATTCCCGCATACTCATGTCGTATCTTACAAATTTGCGTACGGTGCCAGGCATTCATGAAAGCAACCCGATGTTACTTCTCTAAAAATAAGCTGTAATATCCTTCTTGCGTGCAATTCCATTTCTGTTTCTCTTCCAATAAAATATAATACATATTTGTATATATATGTATATATATATTATATATATTCTTTGAGGAATCCTTTTCCAGGTATAGTAATTAGTTTTTTCCCATCTCTTATTTACTACGCTTACGCGAGATATCTTGGGTGGTTTCACGTGCGGAGGCCGTGTGTATGTTTTTATCTTTTCCCATTGAAATCTTACTGAAGTGTACTACTGAAATACGCACTCGCGTATCTGGCAGTTTGTATCACCGTTAGAACTACTCTCTTGTAATTTGTCTACTTTTGCGAAATTCGTTCGAATCCTGGGACAGTACATATATAATATATATCTCTATATGTACCATGCTCTCGATTGAGCGAATCTTTTTAAAAATATTAACAACAGAGGAGCTGTAATTACATTTCATCTCGTTAACAACCTCCGGTTCCCATGCCCCATTAGGACTTGTTATAAACGTAAAAAAATTCAACTTTACAATTTTGACGAAACTAACGAAACATTTGGTTTCCGAAACTGAAACTTTTGTTTGAATTCCATCAATTATTCTCAATCCCTCTTTCCTTAATAAAATCTAAAATTGATCGCAATCTAACCTGTACGCGCTTCAATTATGAACGAGCAGGCAAAGAACGTGTTGTTCCGGATCCGAACGGTCTTTTCTATTGAATCGTTGATTCAGTTTTTAGGCGTTAAGTGTTATCCGCTGGTGGCTGAATAGTTTAGGCTATGGAGAAGTGCGGCGAGGTTAAGACAGGTATTGCAAACGGGTACGAAAGAAGGAAACTCGGCATCGCCAGAATAACCATCAACAAGGATGTCAACGGCAGTAAGAAGGACGGTGTGTGGCTTTCGGCCGAGTTACAGAGATCACCGGTGCAAGCGCAGTAGACTGCGTGAACGTCGTGAGTACCTGATCTTACTAAGCAATCGCCATTGTCTCTCGCATCCGTTATGTATCCACAATCTCTGACAACCCTGATCTTCCCGTACACTGGAAATTCATCAAAGTCAGAACATTACAATGAGCGTTCATTATTTTTCAATAGACAGCTAAATGTCAAATGATTAACTCGCTAGGAAATTAAACAGCCACAAAGATAAATCATTTATTTAAGAGGCTAGCCACTGCAAATCCGTGAAGATTATAACTATATTTGGCAATCTTTAAAGGGAAAATCATAAAATAAATCGAAAAATTGTTGAAATTTTCATCCTTGAGGAATACAATCGTATTTTTGCAATAAAATAACTGCACTGCAACGATAAGAATTTTTGAGGTGATCATTTAACCGACGTGCATAATTACGAGCATATATGGTTAATTACGGTATATTCGGTACATTACGGTGCGCATAATTACGGTTCGACATCTATAAGCATTAAAGAAATACATCTGGATCTTTAGAAATATTTATTTTTTTAGAAATGGTGAATATTTAAAAAAACATCTGGTTTCTAATTACGAAAGTATTGTGTGATAATGTCGATAACAAAGCAAGTTTTTAATGTGTAGGAAAATCCTTCAAAAATTGCCAAAGATATCTATATTATTCATGCTTCCAAGTAAACTTTAACATGTAGCTACTGAAATTCTTTGGAAGCTTGATTTCTTTGTTAATTGTATGTATCTTTATTTATGTATATGATGATCAGATCTACATATTTCACAGAGAATGAGAACAACTTCAGCAAAGTTCTACGTTGAGGATACAGGTGACATCTTTTAATATCATACACGTGCGCACATTCGCGAAAAATGTGGATCTTGTAAGAGGATTATGTAAGTGCTATTTGAAAAAATCACGGGCAGCGTCGTGAATATTCTGCTTAACTGGTATTGTGAATCTGAAGGGGATGCTACACGTGTATCTTTTCTACTTTGATGCTAGAGATCTAATAACTTTTGGGGTTCGGTTGCCGCAATGCAGTCAGCTATTTGCCCTTATCCGATAACAAATATCAATGCATAGTAATTTGAATTTTAATGGTCTGTCACGGAATGTATGAATATTTTGTTGTATTTTTAGGCACGAAAACTTATACAATAATTTTGCCAAAGTAAACAGTATTATGCATGCAACAGGCAATTACTAATTCACTAATTACTATCACATGTACCTTTTTGACTGATCTTTCGACAAAGAGTCGGCGCCAGGCTGCTCAGATGGTTTAAGCGGGGTCGAAAGCTGCAGTTCACCGTTCCAAGACTGTACGGATTGAAAGGATCGCCGCACCTTGGATCGTATGCGCTGTTGCATTTGTAGCATATTATTGCTTCTCCTGAAAAATGAATTTTATATCAAACACCAAGCAAAAATGGAGATATTCTATCTAATATTAATATTTAAATCCAACTTATACCATAAGAATTTTTTATGAACAATTATATAGATATTGATTGAATATTAGAATAATTGAAAAAAATAATGGAAGAAAGAAATTAAGAGGAAAGAATTCTTTTATAAATCACAATAAACTGGATTTTTGTTTCGTAATTATATGCTAAAATACCAGGCTATTCTATTGATTATAATAGGATAGGTCAGGATTTAGAAATGCTGAAATCATTTTATAGGTTGTGGCTCCTTTCGCACTGCTCTTATCACATTCTGCAACTTACTCAAAACTAGGCCACTAATGTGTAGGTGCTTGTTACGATACATGTATGCAATTAATCTGTTAGTGTCTATTAAAAGCTTTAGAATGTAGATAAACATGCGAAAGGACTGTCGATAATTGTTTTCAATTGAAATACATCATCGTAAAACAATGAACAGGTACAATAAACTGAAAAAAGTTATCTATTCTTTATTAAGAATTATTTTATTATGAATTATCCTGAAGATTAAGATTCAGGATAAACGTTGATGAGTATTTTTGATGGTATCTAATGTTTCATAATGATTCCACATTGTAAGGTAATTTCGTTGATCGGTTAATGGAAATTTAATTTCTTCTAGAAATGACCATTTTGCTTGGAATTCAAGACGCTTCGTTTACGAAGTTCTGGTGATTCGCTACGGCCCTGCCGCGTTGTGACGTCACCACGCAACCCCATTCACCCTCCCAACAAGTCTGGTTACAGCACCAGCTGATATCGAGCAGGAAGACCCCGACCAATGCGCGCGATGACCTACTGATACACACATAAGAAAATAGGTCTAACGACAGAAGAATAAAAGTTGCAAATTTTAGCAATAGAAATTTATTTGGAAACGGTATATTTGACGGTTATAACTTTTTAAACTTTCACTTTTGCAAAATTGAAACGTTACATTTTAATGAATTGTTTAACAGAAAAATTAAAAAACACTCTTACTTTTATGATTGTCTGAAAGGTTTTCTATACATATTTCTTACTTTGTTAACAAAATCTGTTAAAGAGAAGAATATCGATTATGGTTTAATGGATCATGCGTAATTTGGTAAAAGAAAATGTTTCGTTATTAATTAAAAAATAAAATTGTGTAAACGAGATTTTACATTCCCTTTTGATTAGCCGAATTCACCCCGAGAGCGCAGGAAAATATAGATGAGGTAGCTCGGTACCCTGACCTTGAATAAGTTCTGCAGGGCGTTTTACTGACTCGCGCCGTTCTAGCTTTCAATGGCAAGTTCTGCACTGTTAAAATACCAAATTTTTTGCTATTTGATTCACTAATAATGGAGAACGCTCTATGAAAGACTCATTTAATTAATAACCATCAATATTGCCTGTGACTATCAAATAATTTTTAACATTATTTTAACAAAAAGACCCAATTTTTTTTGTAAATTTTCGTACAACTACTAAAAGTCATTCAAGCATGAAATAGGCATTACAGGTACGGTAGGTTACACCATAGTCACAAGAAGACAAAATCCCTCGGCGGTTCGATTAAAGAGGACAAGCTGATGTATCATGTTATTGTCAAGCTAAAGAAGCCTCCGTATTAACAAAGTAATTATTTTGACTTGCAAGTACAAGGCGTGAAAACATTGATCAGAATTGTGTGTGCACAGAAGATTCTTCAATGACATTTGAAACCACACGAGACGTTCGATCAGCAGTAAATAGGACAGGACAGCTGGGGTAAACGGTAGGGGTAAGTCGCGTGAGGAACCAACAAGCGCTGCGTGACATTGCAGGTCCTTATGTAATCGACAAGAATCGAAACGAAGGGATCGGCCCAGATGCCTCTCTCTCTCGTTGACATAAAAACATGCATAATAAGAAGAAACAGGGAAGAACATTGATTGAGATGATGGTTCGCTTACAACTATAGGATTTACTGATTTAGCATTTGATACTTTAAATTAGAAAACTTAAAGCTATCTGTAAAGATTATTTTTAAGTCAGTAAAATCTGCTTTTTTTTTGTATATTGTTTGAAGTAAATGTGTATTCATGTTTTTCAATAATTTTAGGCACCAAAATAACTGAATATTTAGTTAATCTACGTGAACATTTGGAAGATATGACGTTACTCTGCTGATCATTAGGATTTATTTAAGTAGGTCGTCAGATTCATTCGAAGATGCGAACAACACTCACTGATGTACAGTTTGTATAAGCATAACAATCCAAATTTTATAAAAAATTTATCAATAAGGCAAGGTTAACGCGAGGAACGTCCCCTTGGTCACGGCACCACGCGGTGCAGGGAGAATAGAATTCGAAGGAGAGTGTGAGAGAATGCAGCGGGAGGGAGGGGAGAAAGTGGGTCGCTCGATAACCCTCGCGGGGGCCAGGTTCTATGAACCAAAATTCTAAATTTCAACAAATTGCATCAGCTAACAGATGATAATCATTTTTCTTGGAAAGAAAATGACCGAGTGAACAATCAAGAAATAACTTAGAGATAAAGTGAAGTCTCGCCGGTACTTTCTCCAGTTTGGTTCTGTCCGCGATACAGAAACAACCCGATTCAATTAGTAACTTTAAGTTTGACCAGTTACGAAATTGTACCTTTAAGGTTAGTGTCTAACGATTGAAGCGAATTACACGCAACAACGCTTCGCTTACGTCACATCACAATTTTATATTTTCAACGTTGCATCCGATTCAGACTTTTACAAAGACGTATTATAATTTTTAAGAGTATTTTTACTTTATACAATTGATGTGATGCGAACGTTCTATCCACGTTAAGCTGTTTGTATCGAAGAGTTTTTATTCTTAAAATTTCCTATTCTGTCACCGATTTTCTTCGTCGTTTCTATCAACACGAATGTATTGTAGTAATTATTCCACAAACGTTAATTATGCATTAAACATTATAGAAATAATCACTTATTCCGAAATGTCGATACATTTGTATCGCACTGCCGCAGTGCTTTAAACTTTTGCGAAAGTCGCTCTCTTTAATGGGCCGACCTCCAGACCAGTTATTTCTATTGTTCCAAGAAATACACCCAGTTTACTAAGTATGTAAATCGACTTCTTATTTTGTCTTTTTGCATTTACCATAAAATTTATGTGAAAAGCGAAAAATTACACTTTTCCGAGAAAATGATTATTTCTAATCATTCAGTATACGTTCCCGAAGTTTCTGTCCGATTTTAATCATTTTTTCTATTAAAAATACATCGTCCTACAATCTTATTTTTTCTTCTTGCGTGCGTGATACAGGATTGTATCCTCGACTTCCGGTAAGTTGTTTCCTTACCGCGCGATTTACTTTTATAACGAGATTCAATTTAGAAATTGAGTACGATCGGTTCCAGACGAGCATCGGGGAAGTACCACAAGTGCTACCATTGTACGAGTTCTCTGACAAACATCTAGAACACCATAATCCTCTACAGAACAGGAATGTCCTCTACAAAGTTATCTTACTTCATACTAATTGCCCTCATTTGCGTTAGTTATATGTATCCACAGCCTATGACATAATCCATCGAAGTATCCATCTATAATATGAAGGACAAAGTTTTTGAAAACTGCCGACAGTTTACATCGATACGATTGGAAAGAAGATAGCTATCGAGCTGATAAAAAAGACGTGACTGAAAAGTTGCAAGGACTGCGGCCGATAAAAGCTCGATCGTACCTTTTATGTAACATTGAAATCAATAGCTCGTTTGTTCCGGCGTCTTTCTTTTCATAGCTCAAACGACTTCTGCTTCCAAGAAGAAACTTTAGCCGATTTGTAACGATTCTCCGCTTGGCAGGATTTGCCATCGTCACGTGAAACGCGTGCAGAACTAATGATGCACTGTGATATGTCCTCCTATTATGTATGTATCTGCTCTTTCCGTTGATCACTGCATTGCGCAGCAACGTACGTGACTCTTTTAAAAAACTCGATCTTGTTCAATTGCTCTACGAATTTATAAGGTAATGAGAAGTTTTCTTTTTAACTGACTTCCGTCTTTCCATATATGAGTTACGAAACATTACGTAAAAGAAGCTTGAATTTTCTGTTGAAAAACTTGCTCAACTTTGTTCCAACGAAATATTATGTTGCGTGAAAATAGACAAAAAATAATCGCCGATTGGGATTAATAAGAACATATATCTTTCAGGCATGCAGTTCGCGTGCGCCGATTCAGAAGGAGAATTTACGATAAGAAGTAAAGAATTTTCATAGATTGATCGTAAATCTACTGGTTCGATAAGAAACTAGATCGTTAAAGTAGCATGTGTTTTGTTATCTTATATATTACTATAATTTCTTAATAGTTGCACTAACGTAGCTTCGTATATACGAAATTCTATGCGTTCTATAGATTGATCATCGACAATCGTTTCAGGATAAACGAATATTGAGATGAGATCAGTGGTGATTGAAAGGGGGCGCGAAAAATTGGACTCACCGTGATGAATAGTCGACAGCAGAACCACGAGGACGAGGGTGACGATCGGCGCGAGACGGTTTGCAATCATGATCACAATCACCGGACCATGTGTTTCAGGCTAATCACGTTGCAGTCAGTCACTTCGGACGTGTTGCCTCCACCCTCGCTGCATGGAAAGTTCGCACGCGGCAGGTCTGATTATAATTGTGTTAATATTTATATAAATTTTCTGTAACTTGTAGAGCCTTCTCGAAAAATGAACAATGTTTGAAAAATATCGAGAACGAGTGAGAAGAATTTATATGATGGCAGTGTTCGATAGACAGGTCCTGTCTGTGATGTCTCTTTCTCCGTTCTCACGTCCGAAATGACTGAACAAACGTGTACGAACCTTCTGATTTCTTGCGTGGTGCACCGTACGTGATCGCGGACGCGTCGCGTCTGATGAGGGTCAGACGAGTTTCCGTCGGCTATGCGGCAGATCTGCCCCCTCTGGTTTTTCCATGCGCTTTACGTTCACTCACCGTTCACCACCGTACCCCACCAGTACTGGAACCAATTTTTCTTATCAAGGTAATAATAACTTTCTCGTTACTGTTTTTCTTAAAATACGCCTAAATATTTTTTTTTAGATATTTTTCAAAATATTACAAAATATTTTCTCCTTATATTGAAATTTACATAGAATTCATATTAATTAAAATTTAATATTTAATCGATTCTTAAAAAGAAAATTTCGAAGTATGTGAGATAGAGTAAAAGTATAGTAAAATTAATCATGATCTTTTAATCATTTTGAGAAGATAATAAGAGTATCTGGGTTAAGATTGTGTGTTTAAGGGTGAAATTTATCGTTCATCTTTCAAGAGGAAAAAATTTTACTTTGTTGAAAATTTTGAATTGAGAAAAAGTTGTATCGCATTTTGAATCATCCATTTTTTACAATATGAATAATTAATATTATAATATTCTAGTTATTTTTATTAAACTCTAAAATTATGTAACAACGAATTCCAGTACTAGCGAATGTAGTTTTTTCTATGCAGATCATGTAAAACTATTCCTGAAGTTGTGTTCGCATGTCAAATACTAACCTGGTAAACTCGATCTATGTACAGACTACAAATTGTAGTTCAGCAAGTAGTGAAGACCACTTATAATACACAGCCTGCAGTAGTATATGGACAATATAATCAGACATTGAAGACGCTTAAGAAATGAAGATTTTAGCTTCTATTCTTTAACAAAAAGCACATATGTACATATTTCTAATAGAAATTTTTTTATTAATCTTTCATAAACTTATGAATGATTCATTAAAAATCTCAATTATTCATTTCAGATATTATATGTATGGTAATTGCAAAGCACTAACTTCACCATTTATCGACAATATTGCGTATTTACTTACCTTCTTTAGATATACATGTAAAGCTATGTTTATGGACAGTAAATAATATGTGTTAAAAACCAACTAATATTTAGTGTAATTTTAATAGCGTTATTTATTCAAATTGAATGATTCTATTTTATATACCGAAAAGGTTGATCGTTTAACTTTACACAGAGAATTGTTTTCTGTAATAAAAGTTTATTTAATAAGCGTACAAAGCTTTCTCTTGGTAGTGACCTTTTATTGTAAATATTCTATATATAAAATAAAACAATAATAATAATTTACAGTAACGATAAGTTTACCTATCTGCTTTTATTTACTAGGTTTATTTTTATTATCTAGTTTTCCTAGAATTAATTCAAAAATGATTATAAGGAAAGAAGGAAAAAATAAAAACAGCTTTTTAGGATTTCCAAAATTTCCTTATGAAAAAAGAGGAATGTCTGTCAATGCTAATGGATGATATAAATGAATGTGTGTATATATATATATATATATATATATATATAACACTTTTATCAACTCTGTAAAACTATCGCTAATGAACGACATATATGTATTAGGTTGACCTGAAGTTTTTTTCCTTTTATAAAGAAATAATACACAATACTACAGCATGAATGACATTTTTTGTTTTATATTATTTTATTGAGAACAAAATGCTATTCTATTCATAGAACAAAATTCTATTGGAGCAAAATGAATCATACATAATTCAAAAAAATAATATAAAACAAAAAATGTTGAGGATCTATTATTTCCTTATAAAACGAAAAAAACTTTTGGATAAACCTAATATAATATCTAATACGATAATACGTCTCTTCGGCATTTATAAATCAACTTGACTAAAAACTCGTATAGCACTATGATACAGTACTTAAATAGGCACGTTCAGTATAAGTACTAGTTCTATTCCAGTCTCCTATTAATAAATGATACTTATTCATTATTAAAAACTATATTTCGTTCAACACAATCTATATTTATTTATGAATATATATAATATATATTTTTTTTCATTTTTTACCAAAGAAAACTACAAAATTTTTATTTAAGGCCAATTATTTTGTTCAGGAACTAGAGTGCCAGATTATTAAATAAAACAGCTTCAGCATAAAACCGATCACTGTTAATACATATATAGCGCGCTGTTGGAAAGAAGTCCTGCGGCACGGCACAGAGTCAAGAGAGGGTACATACTGTTCTCTATCGCTCACTGTCACGCGTTGCTATATTGTTTTATTTATTCATGTGACACTTTCCACCAATATGCATTCTTTATGATTGTGTTGAATCTATCCTTCAGCGGGACTTCTTTCTAACAGTGCACAGTATGTAAGTATATATGTAATTATATAAATCTCTCATACACAGGGTGTTTTGTCTAACGCGACATCAACAACTCTTTGGCCACTTGCTGTCACGTAACAAAAGAAATTATGAACCAAAATTTATCAGTATCCAGTATACTACAAATAACCATAATCAATTTTAAAAATAGTTTGTTTTCATAGTGAAATTAAGATCATTACATTATAGGGGACCTTAGAATGAATTAAAAAAACATATTATATTATGTTTTATTAAGAAATTTTGTAACAAATTGAAAAGAATTAATTTCAATTTCAATTTTAATTTTACAAAAACAAATTTTGGTTCAAAATTTTCCTCTTTTACATAGCTGCAAATAGTTTAAGACTTGAGCATCGTATTAGTTGTTACCACTCTGTATAAACAAAAGTTACCCTATTCTCAAAGGCATTATTTTATGGTATAATAATCGTTTGGCATGTTGACTTATACAATTCAATTCTCGTGCTCATCAGGATGGTCTGTCTTAATATGATGCGTGAATGTATATTGCGTGGTGAATCGTTTCTTACAATAAGGGCACTGATATGGCATCAGAGGATGTGCAGATCTTAAATGTGCAACAGCTAATTCCCGTAAAACAAATGGAGACTGACATACTCCGCACCGATACCTAGTATTATAAATATTACAGATATTAATACTTTATAAATCTTTCTAAATTTTAATATAAATTTAAATCTTACCCGCCAGTTGTCCTGATTAGAGTTCGTTTAACAGGAGGTGGTGTACTTTCCTCGTTTATTTCTACTTTTGGTTCAATAGGAGGAACCGAATATTCCAATGATGTTTCAGGTGTTAATTTTGGCATAGTTTTTTCTTCTTCTGATTCCTCCTTTAAATCTTGTTTTCGCACCTATATGAATAGAAAGATGAATTTTCAAATATGGTGAAAGCCTAAAAATTAGTAAAAAGAATTTTGTATGAGTTACTTACTGTTGTATGTGAACTTTCCATATGTACTCTCATATGAGAGTTTTTCGATTGAAAACTACTAAAAGATGCATTGCATTTGGAACATTTATATCTTTTACTGTTACTCAACGATGCAGACTTTTGCGAAGACTTTGAGGATACTCCTTTTTTACCGAGCACAATTTCTGCCGTGCATTGATGAGTTAGCAGAGATACTTCTTTAAAAAATATTTTATTACACTTAGGACAGTGATATGTTTTGTCAACAATGTGCGTTTTTTGATGTACTTTATATGCATTTTTATCTACGAATGATTTGTTACATACTGTGCATATATATACTGATGCAGATTCATTTCGTTTATGAGATACCTATTATTAAAATTAAGAAAAACACATTAAAAGATGCACAAAACAGAGAAAAATATATTTCAAGAATAATAATTACATACCTCGTGTCTAAATAATTGCCACTTTTCCTTGAAAGATTTTTTACATATATGACACATGAAATTTTTACAAGTGAAATTATCCGAATGTGTCTGTAAATGCGTTAACATTGTAGTGTGATCGCTGAACCACTGTAAACAGATACCACATCTTGCCACATTTTTAAATGCATTGGTATTTAATGGAACGTTTCTTTTTAAAGGTGGTTCTTCATGATTAGGAATATCTTCTCTTTCTATCATCTGCAGTTTATAATATTGTAATTTTATTTTTATGTTTTCACAATGACCTTTTCGAATAATATATATATAAATATATGTAATAAAACCTCTGAATATGTCCTAGTTCTTGATGCACGAGTTCTAGCTTCTCTTGCCTCCTTAGCTTCCCTTTCGGCATTTAATGCTTCTTCTTGTTCGACGCTAGCCATTACAGGCGACATTGTAGGTTGCTGACTATGTTCACTCATTCTGTGTGCTGCTAGACGTATGAAAAGTCCAAATGATCGTCCGCATATATCACATTTATGTCTTTTTGGTTCATGAGTACGCATGTGATTTGATAACGCACTTTGTTGAGTACAAACCTGTAAAAAGAATGAGGATTTAAAAAATGTAATTGTTAATGTATAATATTTTGTACAAAGCATACATAAGACTATTTACTTTTCCGCAAGTAGGACACGTAAGTGACTTAGTAGCGTCTGTAAAATGTTCCCTCTTCACTTCTTTTGAAGGTTCTTCACTTTTGAGAACCTTCGCCGATTGTTGATTCGTTAGGTGTAATATTTTTGTTGGTGTGTAATTACTGACCTCATGTAATTGAATATGACTTTGATAAGTTTCCACACTTGGGAAAAATCTATAAAGTGAAGAAGTTAGATATAACGAAAGTCAGAGGAATTAAAAAAATCAGAATTGCGATGAATGGAAAATGTACACAACCTATTACATAAAGAGCACCATGTATTAGACCCAATTTCATTTATTTGAGTTAAGTGATCACGTAATCTATGTTTCTTCAGCATCTCCCAACTAACAAATTGTCTATCACATTGGTCGCAATCTAGAACACTTCTATCAAAGTCTAATGTTACTTTTAAATGATTAGTAGCTTCATGTTTAGCCAAATCTTCTACCAACTCAAAACAAGCAGAACATTTCCTGCAATTATACTTTCTTGGACAGTGTAACTGCATATGTTTCATTAAACTTTCCTTTGTTCTGCAATGAATAATTACTAATTACAAAACTATGCACAAAATACATTGTAATTAGTAAAAACTTACTTATAATAACTATTGCAAGGAGTACACCACCACTTAGAAGATAGCTTTGTTTCTGAATTTAAGTCCTTCCTATCATTCATTGTTAAACTACCCATTAGTACTTGTTCTAAAATACTCGTCCTCTTTTCTTCTTCTTTTACCTGTATTCCTTGTTTTGAGTCATTGCTTTCTTCTTTTAATAAGCTTGTATTTTGTTCCACTATTATATCTAACTTATTATATGATTCATTTTCTATGTTGTTTTTATGTGATGGTTCATATACATTAACACCTATTCCCAATATTGGTTCTGTAGTCATTTCTTTGATCTCTACTTCACATGGCAATTCAGGTAATGATTCAATGCAACTATTTTGATGGTCTTGACTAATATCTATTGGCATTGATGGACTTTCAACTGGCAGTGAAACTGGCAAAGGTACTAATGGTGGTGGTGCTCTAGCCTTTTCTCTCCATAGTTGGGCCTAAGAATCACGATGTTGTTTATTCAAAAAAATATACAAACAATTACACAATATGAATTAATCTGAAAAGAAAATGAAATATACCTGACAGGGATCAGGAGAATTTTTCATTGCTTCTAAATAAATCTGAACAGATTCAATGTCCTTATAAGCTAACAGCTTCAAGTGCATGCTTTTGTAAACGCTCAGACAGTATTCTCTAAACTCATAAACGTCGTCCAACCTGGCGGCACAGAACTGACATATTTGCTTTGGCAGTGGATCGGTTTTGTACACTAGAACTGGCAGGCAAGCACGTAACTTTTGTGCCACTTTACGCTGTACACCTTCATTACCAAAAATCGACAGCATTTCGTTTTTCTCCTCTGAGCATAATCTACAAGCATTCTCCCACTTGTTAGGCACAGCCATTGTAAACAATTTGGTAGTGAACCGTTGCACTCTACGACGATCTCTTAATCTTAATCTCCACGATGATATGATTAACGTTAACGTGACGATAATCACACCACGATACGTATGTGTTTATTTTCCGTAGTTATATTCACGTTGGTATATGCGATCGCAAAATACGATCAGCTTCACAATTTAGGTTAGCCAACAGCCCATACCGAACGCAGGAGTCCAGCCACGAAATTGTGATCAAACAATGCATTCATCTTTTTCTCAGTCACGTTGAACATGCCACCCAGATGCTTCAACGGGTGATACTCGTTCTGGGAACTCGAAATTTTTCTTTTATCATTCTACTTTCACCTTGTGCCGTTTTGACCGTTCGGAAACTTAGCCTTTCAAGTGTAAAGATTCAAGAGAACCGGTTCTCGTGCGTAACCGCTTATGTGCATGGATATTGCTTAATACCGTCGTCTATCATATGCACCTTCCAACTAAGTATCTCCGGTTCTCTGGCATTTTTCTTACCCCCGTACGACAACACCTTATGTAGTTTTATGTAGTCACTAGTCACTATGTTTTGATAACTGCTGCTCCAAAAGCCATCTCTCAGAATTTTAGGCATTATCGCTTCATGATATGATTCGGTGTTGCATTGGTAATTATTTTTATTTTATTTATATTCATCGTGATCGATTCCAGAAAACAGTATCGTTGGAACTTAAACGATTGTGATAGAATTGTAAATAAAAATAGTAAATCGTAGATTTGATGAATATATTCGATTTTAATGGCGTGGCGAAGATCATTGATCGTCGAGTAAGAATCATAGACAGATAACAAAAAACGCGGTCAATTTAAATTTACGGTTGTTCATTCCTTTTCTGGAAACCTATTTTTAATTTTACAATGGCACATTTAGAATTTTTCATGACCACGAAATGATTTTTATATGAATAAATAAATAAATAAATAAATAATCGTTTATTTTATATGGTCGTCTCTACGTTCTAAAGTATCTTTAAGTTTAGTGTTAATAATATAACTTATTGTTAGATAAATATGGTAAAAGAATATGAGTTGAATTCTGAATATTTCGATGGGAAGAATGTTGGCTTTGTATTTAGTAATATTTATATATGAATAATCGATTATTCTCAACAATTATTCGAGAATCAAAGAAAAACATAGCATAAATTTTAAATATTTAAAAATCTGAAAAATAACATGCAACTAAATTAGATAAAATCATACATAAAATTCGTTTATAAATTTTTCTTGCAGGCTACTTACTTTCATTACTATATCGTAAAATAATTGCAATTCTATATTTGACTAAGATAACGGTATTTCCTGAGAATTTGGGGTGGGAAATTGTAGTTAAATGAGTAGGTGAATTATGCAATATTTTGTTGAACATTAATTTATTTTATAAATTTACATATTTCAACATAAATATATATGAATATCACTCATATCTGGCTTTGCCAATATGTTTTACAATATAACAGATTTTATAATTGAATTTCTTGAATTTTTTGATCTGTTTACAAAAATATGAAACAAAAAGAAGTTGGAAAGCAAGGAACATAATAAGTATGGACTTTCTTATGAAAGTATTGCACGATTTAAAAAATTGTGTAACTAAAATTATATCTTAAAATATTTACAAAATGTAATAATGCTTAATAAGTTGTTCCATTGAACAATTGAAAATATTTTTGTAGAAGATAATGTACACGCTATCAAATATTAATTTGATTGTACAATTGCTTAAATAAAAAATTCTGTTCAAAGAAATGCATTACATCTCTATAAAATATACAATCTTTTAATATACTATTCTAAAACATTTATATTAATAATAGTATGTGAATATTACGAAAATTAAAGTATGAACATTTCTCCTTATATAATTAAAATGAAATGTTTTCAATTGAAAAATTATTTTTTCATTCTTACATTATATAAATAAAAAATACATGTCATTTAAATTATGGAATATTCACATTATGTATGCATATTAAATAATTAAATAATACATAGATGCCTTTTAAAAGGGAATAACAAATGTCATTTCATCACACAACAAGCATTGATTATAAAATTCTTGTTTGTATAGATATACTTGGTTTCTTGTTGCTTATTTCTTTAATCAGTAGATCAATAATAGTGTACAATATTTTGTATATGTTTATTTAGTTAATTTGTTTCGCATCTAAATAGAAGTAAAATAGCATAAAGAGACGGTGACAATGCGGTAGCAATTACATAGCAAATATATATATATATATATCTATATATGTATAGAAATACATTATAAAATAAAAATGGCAACTCTAATAAATGTCTCATAAATGAATTGTGTGTTTCACAAACTGTTTAAAGACTTACATCTTCTTGAAATTTTTATGTGTTTACATATAGAAAAATAATTTTACAGGAAGTTTTCTTGTCGGTTTAATTACATATGAATCAATGAATCACATGAGTGAAAATTATAACTCCATTAGTAAAATAAAATTTAAGAGATAGTGAAGTTCGAGTTTTATTACAAACCTAAATAGTGTACACTTAATAATCAATACAGCAATATTAAGTCTTAAGAAAGACATGGCAATAATATTCACACACATGATACATATACAAATGTACTCTGTTTTTTCATTTTCTCCTTCGTATATATTAAATTTTTAAATATAATAATTAACTAATAATGTTTATATTAATAATTAATTAATAATGTTTGCAGTTTAAAAATCACCACAGTTTACTTATAGACGTTTATTTTTAGTTCTCAAAATAATAAGAAAAGGAAGATTTATTGACATGAATATGTACAATCAACTAAAAGCTTCATTGGATATATTATGTATATTGTACTTTTCATAAACTGATGTGTAAATTTAAAGAAAATAAGAAATTTTTGCTTATATATATATATATATAAGATATATCACTATATTGATCATCCTCTAAAATTTCATTAATGTTAGGATAGTGGGGTATACATGATAAACAAAGAACAAACAACTCTTTTTCGAAACCGTTGAAAAAATAACATTTCAATAAAATATTATGTTACACTGTACATATTTTTCTACAGATATTAATATTCAGCTAGGCACCAGCCTGGCGTATCTTTTGATAACTATTCACAACCGAATGAGGAGACAAGTTAGAAGCTTAATTAATAAAAATCAAATATTCATTCGAATATCACTATATAATACATGTCCTACGTTACTTAATTCTTGATGTACAGCTTGTAACGATAAGATTGTATAGAATTGATTTTATAGAATTAGATCACTCCTTTTAAGAGAATCATGGTCTCCCAATTTATTGTATTTAAAAAAATAACAAAGAATAAAGATGTTCAGATACTTTTCCATCTTTCTTCTTTAAAAAGTTGTCTCATTACATTATTTAATGCGTATATTACTACTACCTTGCAGCTGGCATTTTTTCAAGAAAATCTTGTTCAATCACTGCTTCCAGTTGTGTAACATTCAACGGTGCCTGTGTATCACTCGATCTGCGACTCAGTGTCGTAAAAAAATAATGCAGATCTTGCAATGAACGAATGTTATTCGATGTTAGAAGTAGTTCACCGGGTACAGCTTTCACAGTGTTTGCTTCCTGTTTATACTGGAATAAAGCAGATATTTCACATAGAATCATGAATGATTTTCGAACAATGCAAGAAACACCTGTTCAGTAATTTGTTCTGTTATTTATAACTGTAAAATAAGAAGTATAATATAATGCCAGCATATATATTATACATATTTTTATAAATATATCCTAATCTTATCTTTTATTTTTTCTTGCTTCATAGAAATGGAAATGGAAACCTCTAAATTAAACTTGGATTAAAAGTACAAATAAATATTACCTATGAAATTGTTAAAAAGTAATTTACTAGTATGTAGTTTATAATATTAAACATAATGTAAGCACTGAACTATTGAAATAGAGAGTGATTGGCATAGTTACAAAAATAAAATACATATATCTATATATAATTTGCATGATACTAAAATAAGTATTTCATCAGAATTGATGAAAGCAGACCAAAGTAGTGTGTGCATTCTATTTAGTTAAACCATACTTTTAAAATATTAAGATATAAAAATAATAAAAAAAGTCAGAGAATACTAATAATAACTAAATAAAAGCAGATTCATAAATACTTAGATAAGACAAATTTTGTTTAGTATAAATAAAATTAGGAAATTATAAATATATAATATTAAATATATAATATTTTCTTTAGTAACAATTAAAATAGATTTTATAATTAAGAGAAATATGTGAGTGAAGTTACATACAGTGTTCATTAAGTACATTTGTAATAAAAGACTGTACTCAGTTTACTGTCAATCAGTTTGAAAGTGACCATGGCAGTGACTGGATTAAGAACAGTTACTTGTTTCATTTTTTATTTTATAGTAGTGATAAATGCCCGTAAGTGTTATACACAATCACGTAAGTGTTTTTTAAATATTTAAATTAAATAGATACATGTCCAAAAAATTTTGTTTAATTGATCAATGTGATGAACTTCATTGATTTATAAATTATTGTTATAATAACATACAAAATCTTTAAAAAAGTTCTATTTAAATGTATCTTTTACTTATATTTTGGTAGTTTATATATACTACTATAATTTAAGACTGGTTTTTTAATTTATTACTCTATCTAAAATATAAAGAATCATTCTTTTGATGAGTTAAATATTTTTTAATACAATATTTATTTTGAATTACATAAATAAACGGGGAAAAATGACGATATGCTTAATGGTCCATTATATTTTTTCCGCTTTCAATAGACTTCGTTAAAGTTAATTGACTGCAATTAATAGAAATTAAATGATATAAATCACACAGTAAGCTTACTTGAATAATATTTTACTATGAAAACCGAATTAAACTTTTTATCGTATTTATTTGCAATGTATTATAATTACACTGTATTTTGTAGAATATACGGATGATTCTGATTATAAAGATTTAGAATTTTACGAAAATATACCAGCCAATTACATTGGAAACTTTGACAAAGATCATCTGGATGACTTTTACATTTTGAGCAATTTCGAAGACGCAAATATACAAAACAACGTTTACCCCCACAAAAATGATCTTCAGATTCCGTTTGAAAATAGTGGCGATTCTCTCAAAAAAAGATCATCAGTCGCACAGTTGGAGTGGTATAAGCCAGAGAAAGTGTATCGATACACGAAACATCGGATTCCTGGATACGACTATGAAGAACTCGATTATATGATCACTAAAAATTTTCAACAATGTGATGAAAGGTCCGTTTGGACCCATTGCCTTTGTCAATTTACTTGTACCGAACCGGATATGGTAGATTGTTACACGCCATGTAAAAGTGGATGCGAATGTAAGGAAGAATACGTATTTGACGAAAGAACGCAACAATGTCTATTACCGGAACAGTGTCTTCCAAAGGAAGACAATTTTTATATCACATAATTTGTGTTAAAATACAGAAAAAAATGTAATGCTTTGCTGTACCTTCAATACACTTTATGTGACACAGTGGAATACTGAATATATACTAATTTGAATAAAGTGATGGAAAGGTTTATAAAATAAAACATAAATTGTTTTTTAAACATACCTTACTGTCCATCAGTTTTGCTATTCTCGTAATGTGTGGTACAAAATCAGAAGATAGATTATTGTTTTCCATGGATCCTACCGCTGAATCCCCTACAAATGCCCATCTATACCTGTACAAAATTTCCAATTTTATGTAATTTCCTTTATAAGAATTATTCTTATAAATATTGTTTGTACTTTTAACTTACATTTGAAATTGAGGAAGCCTGTGTGCAGGTAAAAGCAGTGCTAAATCTAATAATTTAGCAGCTGCAAGTTGCAATTGCAACCAATGGGGATGGCCATGTGCTTGAAGTCCATTACTAGCATTCACAGCCCAAGATGAATCCAAAGCTGAGAGTAGTTTTATATGTGAACTGTATAAAAATTAAAAATATAATATCTTATAAAAGATTAATTTAATTAATAAACTTTCAATTAATTTTCTTTACTAGTTCTAGCATATTGCAATCAGAAGCAGAAAAACAAAACAAACACATTTCCCATTGATTATCAACTATCTCCCAATACTACGAAATGTTTCTTGAAGAACTGTAATATTATCTTTTAACGATTTTATGAAAATATTACACTTCTTCCAATAGGGACGAAATATCTAAAATATAGATATGTTTAGAAATTACATTTCGTTTCGTATACGTTAATATGCAAGAAGCATTCAAAATTACCTGCCATGACGACTGATGTCCCAACACCAATCAATTTACGGAGGCATCATAAATTCCACCAAATCACGGATACCGAAACAGAGTCAAAAACAATATGACATTAGAGGTATTATTAATGTTAGTAAGGAATAGAACCAAACAGTTTAAGTAGGACATAGTATTATATTACGCTTAGCGCAAGATTATCAGACTACATAAAATTCTCAGGATTTAAATTTAATTTAAAAAGAAATTGAATACGATTTTAATATCAAATAAATAACAATTGATAATATATATATATTTATATATATCTTAAATGTATTAATAAAATGAATTCCGAATAAAATATTATTATATGTACATATTTTTCCTCCTTTTGATAATTCTTGAACAAAATCCATTGAAGTATCATGCACTGAAAGCACCAAAGTCCCAAAAGCAAAATAACTCCCATAATTAAAAACATAAAATGTTATTTTACCTGAATTCTTCACTATCTGTGTTCAGTTCTTGTTCAATGTATAGGAAAACTTGAACAAGTTCGCTGACTATTACCGGCCATAAGGAAGTTGCGTGTTGTGGAGACATTCTAAGAAGTAGCACCCGGAAGCAAAGAAACACTTGTGCTTGAATAGATGGAATTACTTGTGGTAGTCGCAAACTGTCCGCAAGTCGTTCTGGTAATAAATAACAATAATAAAGTCAATATTATATGAAATTTATTAACGTTTCAGAGGTAACTCACCTTGAATTTCAGGCATGTATTTGTGATATTGATCCATTTCGCTGCATAGTATCACATATGCTAACCTTTTTAAAAGTTGGGCTTTCTGCTCATATTCTTGCTCTTTCGAAGAGAATATACTGATACTGCTACTTTGAGCCATTGAAACGCGATCTACAACGAAGTAAATTTATTTAAAATAAACGCGTTAATAATCTATTTATTTGTCATTCTGTTCAGAAAGATAACTACTCATTAAATCTCGGAATGTTGTATTGTCATGTGTCATTAAATTATCTATGATAGTCCTCCAATATGGTAAACATGCTGGTGTCATTTGGAAGAAAGCAGAATCTAGCAGAAGATCCAGCACATCTTTGCGCCATGCTTTCCTTGTATATTGGTAACCTGATAAGGAGCTCAGTAATTGAGAACAAGCCGTAAACGAGGCAATATTCTTTGTCCTAAAAGTTTAGTAATTAGTAGAACACAATATGTCCAAAAACGATATTAATCAATTAGATAGGATAGAATCTTACGAATGATTTTTAAGATATGGCGTAATATTATACATGAGATTGGTTAACAGCGTCACTACACGTTCTTTTTCTTGGGAACCATAACTAACATCCAACAAGGGTGCTACTATTTCTGCTAATACTGCTTGAGCTTGGATACTATATGCTGCATTAGGTGGTGTGCCGGGTGTTACTGCAAAAAACATTTTTGTTAGTTTCTCTGTCAAGTCAGGATTAGAATGCTGAGGCATATTGCTCTAACATGGAAAAAATAACAAACAAACAATAAGGATTACGGTTACTAATATAAAATGGAAAATAAAGTTTTTCTAAAAGAAAAGCATATTACGCACCAGCACCACTTTTGCCTTCTTTACCTTCCGATGATCCTTCAGCAACTTCAAATGCGTCTTCCCTTACTGCTAAATTTCTTCTTAACCAGGTTGTTTGTTCTAAACATGCTCCAGCTATTTGCGAACATGACTCAACCAACTAAAATATGGTTAAATAAAAAATGTAGAGATAAAAATTTGTTAATTAAAAGAAAATCTAAAGAAAGTACCTTTGCAGACACATCTTGCAGATCTCTAATATCCTTCTTTTCTTGCATAGGGGGACATTTCTGTACATATTCATTTAAGATCGCCAATAATAGAAATTGAGCAGGCGCCGTTAAAGATAGGCCATCTTTGAGTAGACCAAGTAAAGATGCCCAAGATTCAATTAGAGATTGAGACGTATTACTTTGCATATAAACATAGAGCAGTTCCAATACAGAAACTTCTAACGAAAAATCTTGCTTCACACCATGAATCGGTGGTTGATTCTTTACAACTTGATGAACAGTCTGAACCAAAGTATCAATAGGCATCACACGGATTGCGCTTACTAAATCAACCATAACTTGTTGATTTGAACAAGCTTCTGGAAGCACCTAATTAAGTAAATAAAGAGACATATGTATATTATACATGTTATATGATATGAAAAGTTATATTATATAAGCCTGGTAATATAATTACCTTCTTAGAACCAGAAGGCTGCCGCCTCTCGTGCCAGGCAACGGCAATGGCGGCCAAAAAGTTTACACCATGATGAAAAGATATGGGAGACAAGAGTTCTAGTAGTTGATGCTTCACTATTCTTGGACTTCCTACTACGCAACTGGCTTGATCACTATATTTTGGTTTAAAAAAGATTCATTAGTATAATATATACTTTTAGACACTTCAAATAAAAAGAAAAAAAGAAACAAAAAAAAAGTTAAGGATAAGACAAACTTGTCCTTGGTTGCTAACACTGCTTGCCAAAGAGTGGAGAGAGATGCAATTATTCTTGGCAGGTGACTTAAAGCAGTTCTTCGAGCATGCTGCTGTAATTCACTAACTCCATTTTTATCTTTTGATGTAGTAAGCTCCTATAAAACAGAAATATATACATACATACATATATTTTTTATTATAATATTTTTGAAAACGTATATTCTTTATAATCTTACTGGAGAAAGTGGGCTCGGCATAAACACGTGAATAAGATTATTGAATATTTGGCTTGGATTTGCTCCAGGTATTCCCGTCTGAATAGTGCCACTCAAAGGCTGATTAAATGAAAAGCCTATTTGTTGCGATGTATCCAATAAACAATAATGAAGTAAAAACGTTAAAGCTTCTAGATGTGTCACTGTATAATCTGCAGGAAGACAACACTCCAGTGTGCTTATATCTTGTAACTTTGTCGCCGTTGTTGTTTCTTCGCTGATATAATACGACGCTAAGTTTTCGATATTGCAACATAATTGGTGGATAACTGACGTAACTATAGATGTTAACGAAGATCCCATGAAGGGAAGACTGGAAGTAACAAGAGTTGTCCAATGTTGGTGTAAATGTCTCATGTGTTCCTATAAAAAGAATTAGATTTTATAGAAAAAATAAATGAAGAAAACCATTGAAATAATATTTTGTAAGTGTGAGAGTATTGAAAGTACATATTTACCAATTGTAAAGCACTTAATATGCTAGCAAGGAACATTGGTTGTTGTGGAATTGATGTACCAACTAAATACTTTAAGCTACTTCCCATAATGTTAGGAACAGTCTTTGTTGGAGTACTCGGTGTTGGTGTAGTTGGTGGGCATATTTCTTCACCTTTCTGATTACCACATTGATGTTCTAACATGATTAAAGCTAATAATAACCTTCAATTACAAAAAATATTTATTAATATAACGCGAAACGTACGATTCCTTATATTTTTAAATATGTACCTTAATAGTTGTATTTGAAAAGCCTCTGTATGATCGCTTGCTCTGTATTTGCATTTACTTGTATCATTGTCTATGACTGGATCATTGAATGAAATGATTTCTTCTGTAAATGTAAATACCTCTTCATTTTCCTTATGAGCATTTTTCATATTCATCACGCTAGATACAAGACAATGTAATGCAACTTTTTGTACTTTACATTTAGTAAGTAAATCGATTATATAACAACTAAAACCTTTCCCTGAATCACGAACGATAGGAATTAATTCAGAGAATATAAGTGTCAATAGTTCTGCACTTGCAAGTTGTACCTAATGACAAAAAAATTTTAATCAATACTTACAAAAATTTAAACCAAATTTCATGAATACTATTACCTGCCGATTTCCTGAAATTTCTTCGTGCGTAAGTCTCATCTGTCCTAAATTAGGATAATAGCTCCTAGCAAAATAAAGGCACACACTAATTAAAACTTCTAAATACATGCTACTTCTATAAGCTGCTATGAATTCTGTATTTGCTATGTCTCCATGAAAATTCCTCCCAAATACACTTTTCCTGTGTCTAGCTAGTAAATTTAACAATGTTGTGTTTTTTGTCGCATTGGTTACACCAGTCGTTGCAGCACAACATAGAAACATTCTAGTGTTCGTTAACAACTCGTTGCGAAGTGTACGTAATGCGTAAAGCGTTCTAGTCGAATCATAGACCCCACAGTAAAGCAGCATATGTGAATGAAGATTGTGTACTCCGATTCCAAAATTGCGACCCGTTTTCGAGTTTTGATATGAGGTCTCATCAGTCTGTAAATATATTATTGAGCTGATACAAACGTGATATATAACTTAACTCTTTAATATAAAATGAAGATGGACCACTTACACTTTTAGATGGTTCAACAACGTCGCAAATATGCATTACTTTATCAAGCACTTCATTTAAGATTTCTTCAACTATACTATTCCCACTAGAGTTACTAAAATATTCTTCTGCAGTTGTACTAATATCCAAGTCTGCTTCTTCGTCATCCATCGTCCAACTAGGTACTTCGACGCTTGCTTCAAAACTTCCAACATCGTGAACATCATAATTCGTCGCAAATTCGTTTGTGCTATGATATTTGCCCTTAATGATAGTCCCTGCTACTTCCCTAGAACTACCTGGCATTATTATGGACTCTTTCTTCTGTTTTGTTTGCTTATTGGTAATTTCAGGGCTGCTAGAATCGAAACTATTAGTAATGGAATCCAAAGATGAGCCAACCTCTCCATTCAGTTTCTTAAACCCATTTTTTTCTTTCGCCTTTAAGCTGGAATTTGCTGATTCATAGAAACTTTCGTCTAAGCTAGCGGTCGAACCTTTGTCGAAATCTATCTTTTTGAATCTTGTCGCATTCTTTAACAACTCTGTTGTTAAGTTTACCTTTTTCACACTAGGCAACAAATCGTCCTCTGTCAGAGAGTCATTGGAATTCTCATTGCAGTTGAGCGACAAAGGATTCACAAAAACAGAGATCTTTCTATTACCAGATATGCTAGGAGGTACTTCTAGTTCTTTCATATATTGATTTTTTTCGGTTACGTACTGATTACAATTATCACCGGCGGCCAATGTCGTTACGGCAAATATTCTTTTCACTTTCACAGGATTTATGGCCTTTTTCTTCTTTTTACCTTTACGCCATTTCTTATCTTCATCTACGCTATCACTAACGTGGTATATCACATTACCGTCTACTGAACTGATCGCGTAAATTTTTGCTGCACCTTCTGTGTCATCTTGTATCTCAGACTTTTCTTCTATGGGATCGTTTTTCGTCAAAACAGTATTGCTATGCTGTATACTGACATGCAGCACGCTCATACGACAGGTAGATGGATCTAAGAGTATTATCAATAACGGGTCTACTACCCGCGAAACATCACCTCGCATTAAGGAGTGCAGAAGCCATGATTGAGCATGAAGCTTTAGAGGAGAGTTGTCTGCGAGCTGTAGATTATCCAGTATTTTTAACAATGATCTGTAGAACAATTTAAATTAATAATACGTGAGATAGAAGATTATTAAAAAATGTATTAAAAATAATATAACGTACCGATCGAAAGATTTCATACAACCTCGCAATCTAGGGTTCGTTTCAATTTCACGTCCGAGATGCCATAATGTGGCAAACCTATTGAACGCTTCTATTCTTTTCTCTATATTTTCTGACGTGAGTGCTAGTCCAATTACATCCTCTACAGCATCACAGGAATTGTGTAAAGCATGATGCAGTTCGTGCAACAATTCAACACATCGCATTCTGTATTTATGTGCAGGTAATTCGCCAAGATGATGCCATAAGGATTGTGCTAGTACCTTAATAAATATACTTATTTTAGATCTCAAGCAGTCCTTATCCTAAGTTTAAATAGATATAAAAATTATTTAAAGAAGTATATGAATACCTGAAATACGTTAGTATATTGCATCAAGTAAGTTATATGCCATTGTTTCAATAATGGCACCATAATTACAGCTGTAACTCCCTCCCCGCTTTTTGGGTAGGTCTCAATGTCGTTATGTGCTTTTAACAAAGCTACTAAATCTAACAAAGTAGCAATACTGGTTAATTGTAAAGCAGGTTGTTTTCCCAACCAACAAGTACAAACTACTAAAACTTTCAACCAATCTGGAAGAATAATATTTCCCTTCGGTTCTTCCTCTACAAGTAGTCCATCACCAGGAAGAAAATACTTAGGAAATGTAGATAGTTCAACAAACAAGCTGGAGGCCATTTTCATAGCGTCATCCCATTCTGCTTGTGAAATAGAATCAATATACAGATGAAGAATGTCTAACTGTTTGGTATCTTCCATTACAGAAATATCTTGGCTGAAGAAACCAGAATCCTCCATATTTAATCTAGAATTTAATAAAAGTTCTAGATATCGCATTCTCTCGTCGAAACTCTCCCTTGGACACGGTATCATCAAATTATCGAACATATTTTGAACCGTTTTCTCTTTAGTCAATACTCTATTACTAACTAATTTCACGTAAAAAGTCTCATACTGTCTTAAACATTTTTCTAACATCGAATGTTGCGCTTGAAACGCAGGAGACGGTCCTCTACCCAAGGATCCTGTGGAGCCCATAGGACTACTTTTACTTGACTGTTTCAAAGTAGTCAACTGATCCTTAGATGGAGAATTAATGGTACTCGTTTCTATGTATTCGGTCTTTATATCGTCCATACTTTTATTTCTTGGCAAACCTTTGGATTCTGCATCCACGACTACTGAAATATTGGTACTTGGTTCTGGTAAAGAGTCGCTTAATTTTGAGGTACTTTTACTAGATTTCTTTTTCGACTTTTTATCGGATCGTTTGGTGGCACCTCCCGAGTTTGCTCTTCTTCTAGGGCTGGGACTTTTCTCGGAAAACGAACCGCTAGTTGTGTCCGGTTTATTCAATTTACTATCGGATTGGCTCTTTTCCAAAGGAATTGCGGTTAAGGAGTTATCATTGACTGTTGTGGTAGTACTCGTAGTTGTATCCAATTTCGTTTCCAATTCGTTCTTCTCCGTGTGATTTGAAACCACCGTCGGCTGTACTTTTGTCAGAATTTTCGCGCACAATCGAAGACTTCTCGAGATCTCCATAGGAGATAAAAGATCGATGTGATACAAAAGTTTACTAATGATCTCGTAGAATAAGCCAGGTAGATGCTCAGAAGGAGTGTCTATAAATGCATCCAACGACACAGTATCGAGCAGAAATTCAGTCAATATACACACTTCCAAGAAATTCGGCATTCCACAACCTACAGACCTCACGGCAATGTCTTCTGTTTCTTGTTTACTTTTTGCTCTACCTTGACAAGCCTTTTCAAACAGATGACCACAATGTATCCATACGTAAGATGGTTCTAATGTTGAAAATAACAAGTTTGCTGATTTTACTACTTCGTTTGTTTTTGGTACTCTGTTTGATTGACCGCAGGCGTTATAAAATGTCCTATGAATAAAAAAATAGAAGTTTTTATATTATTGAAGAGATTATTTTGCTATATTAGTTTTGAATATGTTGTTTTACCTAAAAACTTCAAATAAAATATCATCCAAAATTACTGGACCAATATCTGCCTTTTCTAATAAAGAAACCAGTATTCTATATGGCTTTAAATCTTGTGGACTTTCCTCACAAACAGCTTTTAACAATGATTTTATTGCTTCAATTAGCATTTCCTTCGAGTACATATCAAAATAAGTAGGTGTATTTTCCATGTTTTCTAAAACTTTAGTTTCCATTCTTCTCTTCAAAATAGATGTGCTTACTTCAGTACCCAAAAGCCATGCAAACAATCGTCTGTGATATATACACATAAATTAATTTTATAAAATGTCCCATTAAATATATTTTATGTACATTCTTTTATCTTTTTACTTTACCTATTCAAACTCATGTCTCTCCTCAATATAGTGACAAGAGCAGCTGTGACTAGTGATACCATGTGCTCATGTGTTAATTGACTATTATGTACAGGAAAACCAACTAACAATAAATCCAAAGCACTCCTTTGTACTAACACAGAACTGTCTTGTACTCCAGCGCAAAGAGCAGTAACCTAATTCATTAATAATAATTAATATTCGTGTATAAATCAGTCATTAAAATACAAATGATATTTGATCTCTTGTAATAATTTTTATTTTTACCATAATATTAGTATCTGTGCCCATGATGTACTTTTGTTCTTCCATTGGCAGTTTTTTGTTGAAGTGAGCTAATACAAAAGATATAGCAGGTAATCGGATTCCAGAATTTGAAGCTAAACAATCCCACAAACATGCATAAAAATGTTCTGGACCTACTCCCTCACATACTTTCTCAAGCAAGGAGTTGGTTCTAAAGAAACAAATTTATAAAGTTTAAGAGAATATTTTAGTTCTTGTCTTATGATTCACATTGTTTTTATTTTATTATTACCTATCAAAGTGGTCAGACCCATCTTCTAAACCAAGTAAAACACCACTTAAAAATCCACTTAACCCAGGCCTTAATCTCTCTCCAAGAGGTACAAAATGAGTTTCATATACTGTCAACAAAGATGGTCTTACATTCATAGCAGCATGACCCAACAAAGGAAATAGACCTATAATGGAGTTCAAATTAATGAACACAAATTAATAAATAAATTTAAATTATGCAATTGGAAGGATTAATTGTTTAATGTTAATCTTACCAGCACTATATATAAATAGTTCATGACTCAGTCTATTAGTGCCCATACACTTGAAAATAATGTCATAGGTTTCTAGAGCTTTTAAATGAACACCGGATGGCAAAGCAGGATGCATACATTGTGCTAATCTTTTAGATATCTTAATTCTTCTAGGAATAACTGGAAACTTCATATGACTTAATAACACTTTGTTTAATTTTCCAAGTGCAGAAATTAAATCTGCCCATTCGCTTGTATATTCAAAGCTCTTTAGAGCTTTGTCAACAGCTGACACATAGCTGTATAAAATATAACATTCTTTAATTTGCATAGAAGATTAAAATTCAATGCTATATTTAATTACATTAGAACAAATATTCTTTTAATAAATATTAACATAATTAGAAACAATGTCATTATATTTGCTTTTTGGAAAGTTTTATATTAATAGACTGGAATATACATAAACAATCAGGTGAAACACTTTACTTACACTCTATATTTAGAGTCTTTCATGAGTTCAAACTCCTCCAAGGCTATAGAACCCATTGTTACAATGTTTTATTGTAATTTACAATAAAAATAGACGACTATGTATCACATATACTTGATCCTTCTTACATTATTCCAGTACTGATTGGTATCACAAGTGATTCATAAGAGGCAATTGCCATTAAAAAATGCTCTTATCATGCAGCACATTGTGTTTAGATAAGAGTGTATCCCTCTGCCTAAAAAAAAATCAGGTAACCTTTAGACAAATATGTTGATCACAACCTACAATATCAACCCCGCGCGTTTCTTAGAATAACTAAGTTCTCTCAGACACAGTTGCGTTTTTACTCTGATAAAAATAAATCGCAACGTGTGGTTATCGACTGGTTCAACGATTTGTCGTGGCTTTGTGGTTTTGTTAAAAACAGATTGTTTTATCTGTATTACCAAGAGTAACTGTATTAATCGTTCCGTGTAACATATGATCGACAAGTGTTATATTATTTTCGACAAAAATGATATAAAATAATATTTCTTTCTTAACGTTCCGAGAAATATGTATACTACGCGATTGTAGAGGGAAATTGTACGTAGAAGAAAAAATTTGAACAAGAACGGCATAACATTGTTTCTTTCATGTTCATGCTTTGTTTGCTTACGATTGCCCGTATCAACGATCCTATCCGTCCAACATATGTATATAGTTAAAATCGAAAAATACTTTTCAATATTGATTTAAAAATAAATGAAGGATTGAAAAGATACAATGTAAACACACTTGTTATTGTCACTTAATATGTACTTCTGAAATTACTCGTGCGCCACAATTTCATACCATCTATGTACGTATTTAGTTTTCGTTCGAAAATATTTTAAAGGAACGATTAACAATCGTCCCGTTAATTTGAGGTTAATTCGATACTGTTTACGTAAACGGGTACAAAACGAGATTCAAAAAGTTAGTAACGTCCATCGTATCGTTTGTAGATAGGTCTGACGAACAGCTCACCTTCTGATGTTGACATTTTGAATTTGCATATGTCGTTAAGGGTGAAGGTGAAAAGTATCGAATAATCGCGCACGTTTTGTTGATCACGAATGCGATCATCAAGAGACGATATTAAAAGAGAAATCAAGGAAGATGAAGGAAATTCAGTTGGAAAATCCTGAAAATGGATCACCGCAGTTTTTATGATAGGCTTCTGTCAAACGAGCTTTTCCATCATTTCGTGTACACGTATGATGTAGACTGTGTGAAGTTGGTTATACTGAACTATACATATAACGAAGCACAAAGAATTCAAGCGTACGTCACCGCGTGTATTGATGCCACTTATTGCATTTTTTCGTTTGTGTACGTCGCTGGCCACGTACACAAACAAGATTGTAACGTGCGTGACGTATAACCTGTGCCATGCGTACACAGTAACAGTATATACCTTGCTAATTGACCGGAATTCTGTCTTCTTAACTGACCGTTGCTATCCCCACATTTTTTCGAAGTAATATCTATGAAGTGGAATTCCAGCTTTTCAGACTTTAAAAGCTTGATATCTGAAATCAAATATCATTGTTTTACTATCTCTTTATACATGCAGGTAGAATTTTTAGTATGGTCTTTTTCTTATTAATTAATATTCTTTTGTTTGTGTACGTCGCTGGCCACGTACACAACAAGATTGTATCGTGCGTGATCGACGTGATGTATAGCAATACTTTGCTAATTGGCCGGAATTCTGTCTTTTTAACTGGCCGTTACTATCCCCACATTTTTTTGAAGTATCTGCGAAGTGAAATTCCAGCTTTTCTCAAAACCCTTAAAATCTAAGTATCTGAAGTCAGATATTACTATTTCATTATCTTGTTCATCTTGCCGGTTTTTTTGGTATAGACTTCACAGATAATAACTCGCTTTCACTAGTTTTTATTCAATGCCGTCGTAATTATGATTATTGAATTCTTATTTATTACATTATCAACGTAATTTTTTACACGGTTCGCGTATGTCCTATGTATCACCATTTAATTCTAAAATTGCAATACAATATTTTATGTAAATAGTTATATAGTTATTTGTGATGTCTTTTTTCTGTCAGAATACCTCAAATGAAGGAATTCCGAATTATAAGCTTTTAGTATAAATATTCTTTTATACATACTTACCAGTTTATTTTATTAACCGATATAGATAATACAATATGTTTAGCGCGTTATAAAATATATGTATAGTTTCTAAATAATTGGTAACAGTTCAATAACTGGAGTAAAACGAACGGCTGTATGAACGAACGATAGTACTTTATCCTGTGATTTTCGCCCGTCCTTATCTTTTTCACTTTAGACTTATCTCTGATTGGACACAAGCCCCTTATTCCCTGTACATAGGGGGAAGTTTGTTTGATACATTTTATCGTATATACGTCATACGAAGCACGAAAAGTTATATGTATCAAATACATACTCATTTATCAATATCAAATATTTCCCTTGTTCTCTATAATCGCTACTTCCTCTTATAATCCCATACAAAAGGCATTTTAAAAGCAGCACAAATATTAAATGCTTATTAGACATACTTACAATATATCACAAAATGTTTGTTTGCATTTGTTGGAGGTTTTCATAAAGTCTTTTAATAACAGTATGTGTAGTAATATGATTTATTTCATACCGCTACAAATTCAATGAACATGCTCTCGGTTTTATATCGGTATGATTAAGAAAATAATCAAATAGAGAAATTCATACTTGCGAAGAGATTAGTTATTCTATTTTTTCACCTTCTAAAAATAGTCCGATTTCATTATAAAAAATCAGTTTCTACGTGGTATTACAAGATTATTTACATGGAATGTCCCTAGACGTTATAAACATTTTAACAATAAAACAATTTAAATAACAAAAGTAATAATATTATCGTTTACCAATGCAACATTCGTAGTTTCTGTAACGTAAATATGTTATGTAAATAAGTCAGTTCTTTTGTTTTCTATTAAAAAGTTCGATATTTCACGTGTCATTAAATACCAATCAGTGATTTTCAGGTAATTTCCAACAAGGAATTAAATGCGTAAGATGCGATGTATCAATTAACTAATAAACGCATTAAAATATAAATTTGGACATTTCAAATAATATTATTGCGATGTTTTCCTATACAGGGTACGATTCGGTAAATTTTACAAAAAAACATATAACTCATAGCACAAGCAATGACTTTTGATTTTTCTTAATCTTAATTGATGTTCCATGCAGTTGTAAAAAGATCACATTTGTGCATGAACATCATCGAATGAAAAATTATCATTTCTGACGTAAATCTTTGTTTCTATATCCTTTCTCATCAAGAATTTAGTTTTGCACCTAATGGTTGAGGTCTTGAATTGCGTTCAATTCTTTTCTGCTGCTGCTCAAACAGCCGTTGCTCCCTTTCTCTTCGCTTCTGTTCTCTTAATGTTTTTGTGGGGTCTCCAAATTCCTTTGTTGTTTCTTCTTCCCAGCCAACAGCATTGTCTTCCCATTCTCCTAGCTCGTTCTATGTAAATATAATTTCAGAAATTATATAGTTCCTTCTCATTAAAAATAGTCATGTAAGAAATATAAACATACAGATGGCATGAGATCATTCGCCATGGCAAATTTTGATGCGTTCCAGGATGTATTTTCCGAAGCCTTATCTTTTACTAAAATCTTTGTCTGTGTTGTAATCTTTGGTGTCATATTCTATGATAGATATAAGAAGTTAGATATAGATATTTCCCAGTTGTTAAAGCAATAGAGATAATTACCTCAAAAAAATTTGGTTGCTGCTCCTCTGTAGATTCTGGCAGTTTAGAAACTTGCTGTCTGTATTGTTCAATTTTTGCTTGTACCGTGTTAACTGGCTTATCTGGCACGACCACGACAGGATTTTCTTCCCATTGATCCCAGTGCTCTAATTCCTTGAGCAAGCATCTTCAGTGATTACTATTATCGGAGTCAATGGTACAACAGGATTTTCATAATTTTTGAATCGTTGCAAAAGAAATGAACTTAAAAAAAGGTGAATGACAATGTTAGAAACTCACTGGTTGTGTTGTGTTGTTTACGGTGTTTGGTACTACGCCGATCGTGGAGAGAGGTATAGAATCACAAGACGACCTTCTTCGACGTCGAAGACAGCACATCGCACGCCTAAATACTCCCAGAAGTAATACGATGAGGGCTTTCAAACGATTTACTAAAAATTCTACTGCCATCGTAATATCGGCATAGATCTAACCTCTTTTACAATGATATAATAATAAATTGTATATGTTTTTATTACAAAGAATCAAGACTGATCAAATGCCATTTTGCTGAAAAATATCTAGAATTAAGTGATTTTACTGTCGTGTCACTTTGTACATACTTTATAAACACTAATAACTGTTAATAATAAGTATATTCTCCATCCGGCACACAGCTTCTTGTAAAACAATAAAGAGGTTATCGAGAAATATCGATTAAAATCTATGTGTCGACTGTCGACTCGTTTTCAAACTTTCAACAGGTTGCTAGTTGCTATCAGAATTAATCGTAATTCGACCATCTTGCAATTTAAATTTTAATTTTTGTAAACCTTTAGAAATTATATTTATTAACAACTTATGTATAATCTTTCATTATTTTTTCACAAAATTTTAAATTATATTCACGAGAGGAATAAAATATATATGTACAAAGTAAAGTAATTAAAACAAATGTTTATTTATTTTATAAAAAAATAATATTGTTATATTTCAGAGAATCGTTTATGTACGAACGCATTTTTCGCGTTTCGTTCTACGATCGAATTTACACTTTTGGTACGGACCGCATTTTACTCCGCCACAATAAACGTCGTCTGAAAAATAAATTTTCTTATGGATATTGGAAGATATAAATCTTAAAAAATTATGTAAACTCTTTTACCATTCGATGATCCTTTATATCCATTGCCGGTACTAACGGGACTCGCTGAAACACATGACTCACTTCCGCATTTATTTGGACAGCATTTCTCATTAAAAGAGCATTGAAAATCCGAAACACATTTAGGAGTGCATTTTGAAACACTGTTTCTTAATGGACAATGTCCTTCTTTATCTAAAAAATGATTAAATTGTAAATGATGAATTTTTCTTTTGCGTAAAGATAATTTTAATGCGCCATTTTTGAAAATAGAAACTCATTTCGATTAATTCTAATATTAAACAAATATACGACATCAAGATTGTCAAATAGATCAATAAATACCCGTTAGGTAAGCTATATTGAAATACTCGCGTGGTAATATAGTAATAATGTAGTATTATCTTTATATTTTATGATTGACAAAAGACAGAATATGTGATCATAGATGAGATATAGGATGAACCAAAATATCTTACAGAATTTGTAGGAAATCATTTTTTATGAACAGTCATATTGATTTTTCTCAGTCGTTATATCGACGATTATATCTGAACGTATCTGTATATATTTCTCATAGTAAAACATTTATTGGCAATAAGCATAATCAAGATATACGTGAGAGATATAAAATATGACAAATTATTAGTTAATACTCAATTAAAGTGTCAATATGTCGATATTAATTATAGATAATAGAATTATATTTACAACATTATCGCATTCGTTCGAAATAAATTAATAATTCAATAGCAAGAAAAGTTCTATTAGTTTTATATGAAATGTCAGTAAATAATATATCTACATAGAGGTGATCAATTAACTTACGAGACAGCTGAGCGTCTGCCACAGCAATTAATAAGCACACAGCCAGTACCATAATTATTCCTTTCTCTATAATGATATACACTTGATTATTTAAAAGTTCGAAAAATAAAATAATGTATTAATGCACAAGATGTCTCAATATAAACAAAAACGGAAACGACAAAGTTATCTCTTCGATGAAATTGTCTCTTTAACTCACATTAACTTTTTGTTAACTTGAAACACCTTATGTAAAAGTCTCAATTTTCATAAACACACATACTATGCATTGTTCTTTGTCGAAGATCCTCTTCCACAATTTTAAAATCACCAGATCTATTCAACTGCAAGATGAACAACGTCTAATTGGTGCGTGATAAGAGTTCAGATTCTTAAATCTTTCTCTGTCATTTTCTTTCCTTATCTATCTACATAACAATCTCTATGTCATTATCTCATTCGTTTCCACCTCTACTCTGCGGTCAGCGAAAGGAACATGTCGTGAAACGGCGGTACGTAGGGAACCAGCTGATTCAACTTCTTGATATTTCCCGACATCATTGCAGTTTATGAACGCATTTATGACTATTATTGATATGTTTTTACGTTTGTGACTCAACTGTTCGACGAATAATGTAGTTGGGTATTTCAATTGAATACGTGAATTTACGTAAAACTAATACAGACTTCAGGTTCGTAGATCATTCTTTCATTGATACAAATTACGTATTTTTATGTATTTTATTACAAGCCATTTTAGATGTATTAAGCGACAACAATAAACGCGTTTACATTGTATCTATTTGAATATTTTTTATTTTTAAATCAATACTGGAAAATTTCACGATTTGTGATTAAAATAATATATTCAAAATAATTCGATTTTTTGAATAAAGCATTTGAACTTTCTTTTGGTTTTAAATTAATATTGACAAAATTTTTGAACTTTTTATAATATATATGTAAGAGAAATTTTTATACAGTAAGTAGGATTTTCTGAATTTTTCTGAAATGGCCCCAGAGAAGATGTCATCTTTTTTCTGTTTCTTATCTAATTTTTCTAGCAGTTTATGTTTTTTTTTATATTTCTTTTTATTTATTTTCTAATAATAAAATAGTTTGATACGGTCTTATATTAACGATTATTTCCTAGGATTTTAGGAAACTAGAAACGATCCTCCATTTAGTCCGTCTTGCTAATGACCTTCTTTACTTGGATTTCGTGAATGTATTCTTCAAGGATCTATGCAAATTCAGGTCAATAGGCTAATAAGGTGACGCGTCCTTTACATAAAGCCGCTTACCAATGAGTTTGTTTCTGAGAAATCATTTAAGAAATTAGAAGGTTCATCATAGAACATTTTATTTCAATTACAAACGCGCATATATGTATAACAAGCATTGTTATCTATTATTTAAGATATCGATCAATTTGTAAATCTAGAAATTTAAAAATTAGATGGTTTAAAAAGGGGTATAAAAAGAGTACCATAAAGTCTGATATATATTAATTACTACATCTAGTTAAGAGCAAGATTTTTAATTCACAATTATCACAAATTTTGTAACAATTACAAGATATGGCACAAGGATATATTTAGTTACAAAAGATTAAATAAAAAGAGAATCATATTTTCCTGTTAATATTTTATGGCGATCTGCAATTATTTTAATTACTTATTGAAATAATAACGTAGATAATTATTTGGATCTCTGGAATTGATGTAAGGATTCCTGGGATTATTATAAAAGTCTTCCGATTCGTCTGCAAATTCAGCCACCTCAACATCTGGTTTTTGACATGCCAATGCTCCACACCTATTTTTGCAACATTTCATTGTTCCTCTACAATCATTGTCAACACTGCAGGTTGGTGAGCACACCCATCTTCCTTTTGGTTTCGCTGGACACGAACCTGGTTTCTCTAAATATACAGATTAAATCAAATTCTATAATTGAAATCAAAGTTAGGCGTTTTTAAAAGGTTTTCAGTTATTAAGAATTTGAATAACTTTATACCGTTTCTGCCAATTAATTAACATAAAATTTAGTTATCAACTTTGTTATTAATTGCTTTACAGTGTCACTTTACCGATAGGAACTGTTTGCCTCATGGTAACAGGTTTTGTGCAAACAGAGCCTCCACAATTGGTTGGACAACATTTGCCAATTCCTAAGCACTGTGAGTCAGAGAAACAAGATTGACTACAAATCTGCACTGGCAAAGGTGGTGGACAGGAACCTGGTTTCTCAGCAAAAGGTTCGTACCTGAAGACATTATTTCAATTGCGTGAGGAAGATTCATTAGCAGACTGAGAGTATTTATTTAAATTCATGTTTTTTTTTAAGAACATAACTAAAACAGTAGGATTTAATGAGAGATTTGATTCACCACAAACTTATTAGATATTATAAAGAGTTACTATACTTTGAATATTTTATGTCTACTCTTATATATTTTCTCGTCTTTAAATTTCCATAAATGCATAAAAATCCGTAATCTGTTCATCATAAACAATCAATTAATTAATTAAACAAGATAAAAACAAACCTGGATTGAGCAAGCGTTGTGGCCAAAGACAACGTAGACACCAAGACCATCGTAAGCAATTTCATTTTTCAATTAGTTTTACTCACTTAGCTTACTCGAAACTAAAAACGAAAAAAGGTATGTGTTTGTAAAAACTTCGATTATTTTGATAAAAACTTTGTTCGTGAAATTTTCGTTTCAAGAATATCTATTTTAAATATTTATTTTTTCTAACAGGAGTTCCACTATTTTACAAATTCGGTAAACACAACTATTATTTTTTGTTAATAATAATTATCGTATTTCATAAATTGTTTAAAAAATCGCACAGATATACTGAATTACTTTGTGTTAATGCTTTCAAAACTGAAATATGATCGATTATGGCACCGTTGACTCTCAGTCGTGGGTTGACAAACGAAGAAACAGGTGATCGAGACTTTTGCTGAAGAGAGAAGAATTTCTCTCCTATATAAGATCGATCCCCACTCAATGATAAACGTAACGAGCACGTTGCAACTCCTTAATGGAAATCGGGGATCGTTGGACCTACCTCGGATGTCGAACCGCAACGGTAATTAGCGTGGCAAATTAACGAGAAATCTAAATCGAGCGGAAGGAAGATAGTGGTTTCTGCGAGCCCCAGGGTTGACGAAATGAATGGGCTGTAGTTTAGATCATTTCCGGATCGTTGATCTGGGGACGGCATAGTCTTTTCTTTATTTTTATTTTAATAATAATTAGAAATTTAAATTTATGGATCAGAGATTTATAGATATTAGTAATATAAATTTACAGATTCTTCCTTATATTTTTTCTTTATTTCATTCGCACGAGAGATGAACCAAATTTTTTGGTTTGCCAATCCATGAAAGCTATCATTACAAGGAATTAACGTCAATACAGTAGTATAATATATATATAAATATTGCGATGAAAATTTTTTAATTTGTTAATTAGATTTCGAAGAATATCTACATAAGTGAATATGAATTTCTTTGGTGGGATATTTGAATAAATATTAATTTCTATTAGTAGCATTGGATGATTACCGATTTCGTGTATTCTGATATATTTTAACATAGAATTTGTAGAATTTAGATTTACTGTAAATATTGAAAGAAGTCAGATAAGATAAGAAGATAAGAAGATTGATTGAGCAGAATTTGTAGCAAAAGATAATTGAATTACAACTTTCTATTCATAGATATCTCTTTAAACAAATATAAAAAGATCTGCGTTGCATTTATTTCATATATTTTTCATTTCAAGTGCTTTTTTTTAAATCAAAGAGTAAAAATACCTTTATGTCCAAAGATAATCGTCCTTCGTGAAAGAAAGGACACGTTGTTCGACTCGCCGTCAATAATTGAATAGGTACTTTTCGAGAATTTTAGAACGCTTGGATATTCCTGGCCGTGATGTTGATACCACGACAGGTCGTTTGATACTGTCGATGAATATTCAATCGCATGTTTTATTCAAAAAAAACACATTTGCTGTATGTACATGAGCGTGACATCATTTGTACTTCAACGATATTTTGCTTGCAACAACTAAAGTATCTACATATTTTGTAACAGTGTGTTAGGTTCTGGCATCTTTTAAAAAATAATTCTTAATATGAATATTTGTCCATTTTTATTCATATTAACAATTTCATCGATATTTTGTTATTAAGTTCAATAACATTTATAGAATATTATCTAAGAAGTTTGATGATGCGTAAGAGAAGCGAAACTTTGCAAACTTTGTGTTAACAAATATGGTTTTTACCTCCGATTAACGACAGATTTGGCAAGAATATTTACTCATGCTTTTTCCCCCTTACTATTAAATCTACATACACGGACACGCTAAATTACATAATGCATATTTAACGTGTAATTTCTGAGAATAACGCGGCTTCCTAGAAACGCTCCTCACAGCAGATGCACCTGATAAAAATTATGACTTTCTGACAATGCATAAATTATACTCGATATTATCAATACTCCATATTTCACTATGTTTATGGTATGCTACGTAATTCATTCATGATCAATTCATAATCAATTGATTATCATTGAAGTAACACGAAGATCCGATTGAAATAATTTTGCAATTTCTATTATCTTTAGTTTTATTGGTATAAACATAAATATAAAAAAGACATAGTAATATCCCTACTGGTAGACATAAAAAAGAATGGTTTTGTGAAATATTCTACACTATGATATTACAATCAAAACGATAAATGCATCCTTGGTACTTGAAACGCATTTCGTCGTCATTCTTATAAAGACGTAAGACAAAAGGAATTTCGACACCTGTACAAAGTATTGTTTACGCTAGAGAATGATTACAACGTATGGTGCATGAATTGTATGATTAATAACATAATGATTACGCGACGCCATGTATTCTTAACGCAGTCTTTGGCGTCATCGACATTTTTTTTTTAAACAATCGTTGTATAAATTGTTCTAACTTAATCCTAAGGACTGACTATATAGAAAACTGGTTACAATAATAATAGAATATAGAGCAGAGGACAGTATGTACAGATTGCGATTTTGGCTTCCCGCCAAAAGATGAAAATTTGATTTGGCGCTCGCTAGCATTGTATTCGTTCTTGGACCGAGATCCGAGCATCGGTTAATTAACATAATATACAACTTAGTGGCGTAATCAGAAAGCCTCGAATGCTTGTTGATCAATAATATTCTAAATTTCCTAAAAAAAACGTAGTAAAATAATTGTCTCAACGATTCGGGTTCCGAAACTTAAACTTAAAATCTTTGAAGATCTCAAATTTATTGATCTTAATGATTTGAGATCTCCAAATTCGTTCCTAATCTAATAAAATTTATGGAAATATCGAAACGATTAAAATATTTTATAATATACTTAAGACACTTTAAAAATATCTTCGATACTATGAACAATAGTATATTTCGCTTATCGATAACAGTAACAAGTTAATAATTAATTATACATTGGTTTTATTTTCGTAACGCATTCGAGGCAGTTTTAGACTAATAACGACCAATAAACGCACTTAATTGCAGTACAATACCATAAACAAAAACTACAGATTAAGTCGCGCTTCACTGAGTATTAGAATAAAGAGAAAGAAAGATAAAAGAACGAAGGTAATGTACATAGAAGATATGAGCCATAGCGACTATCTTGAACCGAACAATTTACAGTTAAATACGCTATTAATACTAAGGATTACGAAGAACACTGACGTCGAGTACTTGAAATCATACTCGAGTATTTCTTCAATGAAAAACGATCGCCGAGAGCACTGTTTTTGAACGACCCGCCCATTAAAGTCTCCAGTCGGAGGAACGACTTCTTTTCAAGTACTTCTATTCGTGGTAATCTTTCTTATTTTACTTCTTCGTGGTAACTGTAACAGAAAATAGAAACAAAATTTTGATGAATCGATTGTAGGAGCGAAATGATTTGCACACACATATATAGCGTTAAAAGTAGCAAATGATGATGAAAGTTCACTAAAGTGTCTTAAGTAATCGACAACCTTCGTGATTCCCCGCTAAGTAAAAGGGAATGGCCAGTGACTAAACTGGTAAGGAATTCGTGGAGCAGATTTCAATGAAATTAAAATTTCATTTGGTCATTTGGTTATAGATGTAATTTAAGCTCCTTAAATAGTTCTTTCTCAACTATTTCTGAGTATATGATGGACGGATAAACCTTGAGTTAGAATAATTGAGATATTTGATATATTTATGACACGGTTCGCTGAAATTTCCAAGTAGAGAATTCATGGAAGAGGGATTGAGTAAATACTAAGAAATACTGTGACTATATTTAGTCACGTATATTCTTTTATCTTGAAATAGCTTGTTATGACGAGATATGATTCTCATTCATCTAAGGGAAGTTATGTCACTAAACTGCTACTAAATTAAACTAAAATACTATGTAAGTAGTACATTTGAAAATGCTTGAAACAGAAAGTATTTGATATCAGAAAAAAATGCACAGAAATACATGCAAAGGAAATAGGGAAGCATGTATAAGCATGAGTTATCCAACCTAATACGTACCAATTGTATTCATAATATAATAACAGAATAACTTAAATAAAAAGAGATAAAAGTAACTTTACCTCTTGGTGGAACAGGAGGAGCAGGCACTTTCTTCGTGGCACCAGTTTTCTGATCCTGAGGAACGTCGACGTTCATATATTCCGGCAGTTTACCAGTATCCGGTACATCCACGCCTTCTAAACTATTTGCCAGATTCGTGTCCACATATTCCTCGTTATTTTTACCTTGAACTTCAGTCAAAACATTGTCTTGACCTTGTACGTCATCAGTGACCTTATTTTCCCCCGCCTGACCGGGAGTCTCGGCCTTGGTTGAATTCTTCGAGATTTCAGATACATGATTTAAGTCAAGTGAGTGTCTCTGCTCAGTTTGCTGACCTTGTGTAGTGTCCTGAGACGAGGTGACGCACGTTGGTGTCACGTTCACGTAATTTGTTGGAATGCACATGCCAGCAGGCGGTACTGGCGCTGGGTTCAACGTAGACGGGTCAATGTTTGCGTAACTGTTGCCAGTATGTCTGGAGGACTCTGGTTCTGAAGCGTCATTAGTGACTGGCGATGAATTTTGAATCAAGTCCAGGTACTTAGGGTGATCACACGGGGAGCTTGGAGTTTTTGGTTCCTTCAGAGGAGCCTCTGTCTTGAAAGCTGTTGATCATTATTGAAAAGTGTTATTTAGAATCTTTTATTCGGAATAAAATTTAAATTACAAATCTATGATTAATCAGAATACAATGGATCGTTTCGGAATTATCTAAAATCGAAACTGCTTCTAGCGTATATCTTTAAGTATTGTAGTATGTATTAATCGAAATTATTTATTTTCTCTTAAAATTTTACTATTTGATTACTAACAGTGAATGGGTAATCCCGATGGTGGAAAAGCGATGTAGTATTCGGTATCCTCGCCTCGTAATTGTGGCTGTGATGGTCTCAAGTCTAAATCGTTTCCAGTCGAGGAACGAGGAGATGGGGAATACCTAAGCGCCGGGGAATACCTTCCTGCGAATGGCTTTGGAGCTGGTGGTATTTCGTACGACATCACACCCGCTTTATCCTCTCTGGCATTTTGTAACTGAAATAATTTTTCATTCAGAAATTTCAAGTTCTACAATCAAATAAAAATATTTGTAGCTGTAGGAAGGTTTTCAAAGTTCTTTATCGAGATATCGATTATATATTTTTCTAAATACTAACTCGTCGATCTTCAGTATCAGAATGAGTTCCACTGTCACCTAAACTGGTCCCACTACATCCGCTGGCAGTGCTCATTCTACCAGACGAAGACGAGCCTAAGAAAATAGAAATTAATTAGAATATTTTCTCTCCAAAGAACAAACTTTACTATCGAAATATGTACTTGAAACACTGCGGAGACTTAGACTGCTAACTGGCCTACGGTCGGTTAGGGCACCATTAACATTCTCCACTTTACTGGTCGAAGAAGAATCGTCACTTCCGGTCGTAGAGTCCTTCGTATCTACAATTTAAAAGTAAAAATAAATTAGAACCTTATGAAACAGAGGATTATCTATAATATATGTATTTTGCTCTAACGAACCTTTCTTTCCTTTAGAGAAGAACTTTCTGATTCTGTCAAAAGGTGTAGGAGCCTTCATTTCCTCTTTCATTCTTTTCTGTATTCTTTCATACTCTTCCCTCATCGCAGTGAGTTGCCTCTGTTTGTCTTTGAAGCTCTGTTGAACATCGTTGCGATTCCTCCAGTTCTCGACCAATCTTTCCACTTCGGTTATCGTGAACACGTTGTTCTTGAAGTCGTTTATGATTTCCAGTAACTCGTCCTGAGGCCCAGATGGTTCCCTCGACTTTGTGCTGCTGGAATTGGAGGTGGTTCTGCCATAAGAGAAGGAGGATTGACTATTTTCTTCTCGAGCAGGTATGGGATGAGAATCTGAACGACTCTGAGTGGGCGTCGCTGTTCGAGATGGCTGCTGGCTCACTGCGTTTGACGTTGGTGTTTTTGGTCCTTAAAGAATTAAATTTGGAAACATCAATTTTTCGACAGTGCTTGGAAATGTTTCAGGTTGGAATATTTCAAAAATTATTTGTACATCACAAGGTTTCAAAATTTAAAAATTTAAGTACTCAAATATTTCAATATTCAACTTGAGAAATTTAAATATACAAATTCAATAGTTCAAATTTAAATATCCTACGTTTATCTCTTTATAGAGTTACCTACCAGCTGGATGCATTTTCATATAACCTTGAAGAGGGAGTTCAAAGCCGTTCGAGGAGGTCATCACAGGCGTTGGTGTTGATGGACTGGCGATGACGGGAGTCGGTGCTGGTACGATTGAATAATTTGCCTCAATGGGGTTACTGGTGGTCGGGCTAGGGGTTACTGATAATTGACCTGGCAAGATCAAGGACGTTATTGGTCTTGCGGCCGGTGGCACCGAATAGGCTTCGCTCAAGGGTCGTGGACGACAATAATCCTCCTTGTCGTTATTGGTGTCGCTTGATGTGTTAGTTGTCGATGGATCCGCGCCTGAAAGATGTTTCAATCTTAATATTGGGCCATCTTGGTACCATTTCATAATCATTTAGAATTCTTATTTATGTTTAAATATTATATCGCAATTGTTTATCTGTATAATTATATATTTGTGACCATAGATTCAAATATAAGTGCGTACAAATTTCAAAAGATATAAAATACAGATTTTAATAAAAGAGGGTCTACTCACTTGCCGCTTGGTCTGTAGTGGTCTCGCTGATCACTTTCAAATAGCTGTACATGTTGGTGAACTCGTTCATTTGCTGCGGCACCGTGCGCGAGAATTCAAGGGGAAGCCCGAAACATGCAATTCAAAAGTAAGATACCAGTTAATTCACCGAAACATACCAAAAGATCAGTAAAAAATTCTATAAATCAAGCCTACTATCATTCTTCGTTAACAATATCTCAAAATTCTATGAATATTAAAGTTTCTAATTGTAATTAGAATCCGGACGAAACTAGTTAGAGTCGTCAAACTAATTCCAATTGATCATAACTGATTTTCATGGAATATAATTAATTAATTATTTAACGAGTCGTAATTAACTCTAACCGATTCCGACTAAATCCAACTGATGTTAATTAATTTTAACTGATTTTAACTGATCACGTTTTCAATTGGAAGTCTACGGACAGCTAGACGCAGAGTTTAGAGAAAAATAGAAGGTGGATCGTCCAAGCGACAATTTGCAATTAGGTATAGAGAAATATCACGAAAGTACCGGTTCCATTGGACTAACTGTGATGTCGCTTTAAAGGCGATGTTTTTGTACCATGTAGCCACGAAGCTGATGCGCCAATCTCGTATGTCCTGCCTGCTCTGCAAGATCCGCAGGGGTCAGTTCCGACACGTTCCTCAGGTCGCATGCTATATCACCGCCTGGACACTCCAACAGTTGCCAAGCTAATCTCTCCAGGCCGAAACGTGCGGCAAAGTGTAACAACGTCGGATTCTCTTCGGGGCCTAGAACAATTAAGAGTTCACTTTACTTCTTACTCTATCATATCTGTATAAAAATTCAGAACTTGACTTAAAAACTATGAAATGAAATTTTAATCTAAATCTGAATGTTTAAATTCAAATTCCGGATCATAGGATATCTCCTAACAATAAGATTCATAAGTTCTTACCAACCAGCCTTTCTATTAGTCCAGCAAGCGAAACAAACAATATTTAATATTTTCAACAAATACATTTGTCAATGATTAAACTATTTCAAATCAACAAATACTCACTTGAGTGAACTTTTTGGGTAGACACTACCCCACTGGGCGTAGACAGGAGATTGAAGTGCGGTGGAACGTTTCGTTGAAACGCGTGGACCATCCAGTTGTCCAATTTTTCGCGATCACCAGGATTAAAGCCGAAGGTCTACGAATGAAATTCAATTTTTACCGGATTTGAATCTATTTGGATAATCATAAGAATTTCGAATTTAATCTATCAAACTATTATTCGCATTTACCTGGCACATAAATTCTAGGGGATTGTCATGGGCTCTGAGGATTTGATCGAGTTCCCTGAGCCTGCTCTCGCATTTTACTTGCCTCACACCAAGCGGACAACCATTCTTCGCTATACGAACACCGACCAACATCGATACCTCTAAACATCTGTCGGGAATGGAGAATTGCAGGGCATAGGGATTTCTTCGTTTAACGTGGGCGATGTCAATCGCTTCGCCGCAGCGATCCACGATCACTGATACATTGTCCTCAGGTCGTAATGGGTCGTTTAACAACGCGATTATCCTGTTATGACCCTGAAAGTATTTATTTTCTTTTTATATTAAATTTATATTTTTTTCTTCTTCTTCTTGGAAACACACTTAAACCCAGAAACTTCCATAATCAAGCCTGTTTAAATATATATGTATATCTGTAGCGATTACATGTATACAAGATGCAGGATTGAAAGTATCATACAAGCAATAGAAGTATTTTTGTTCTTTAAGTTGATAAAATTTTATTTGAAGTTAATGAAATCGTTCGCTGCCATTTAGCTTTTTGCTTTAATTCAACGAAATTGTCTGCAGTGATTTACCTACCAGCTTCACTTTTTTCGGATGAACGGAAAAGGCGGTTTTGTCGCTCCTCAACGCAGGAGGCGGCATTGTGCCAAGAATTCCAACCGCGGCACCCAGAAGTTCACCAACGAATGTTTCGTCCTGGTCTTTCACGAAGAATTTTCTCCACTGATTGTATGAGACCAGAATCGACTTGTGGACGTCGCTGATGTGACTATCGTGGACACCCAACATCATCGCTAGTACTTTGTCGGCGATTAGCTGTCTGGAGAGATTCGTCGCGTGTTCTGGCCGAGTTTGCACTCGTTCCAACAATATTGGACACACGACGACGATCTGCAAGCGAGCCGATCGAATCCTCTCCTCGGTGCCAGGTTGCATCGATTCTTCGATTGTCACGTGACGAACTCTGTAATTTCCGATTTGATGGAGAAATGGTTAAAGAGATGTGATTAAAAACTTATCAACGATGATGGAAACATAGTTAGAAATTATGAAGTATGAAATTATGTTAGAAATTATATAGAATGGTTATACTTTGCAACGATATAATAGAAATCCATTTATTCGAATGTGAATTCTTATTGTATGCACGAAAAATCATAATGAAGAAATTCTGTATGATATGAATCGTTTGTCAATAAATTCATGAAACTAAGATCTGCTTACTTAAAAGGCGGCCGGCCTTGTTGCCTGCTGATCTGCTCGAAACAGGCAGTGAGGTAATTGACCCACAGACTCGAAATTTCGCTGTCCTTGCTCGATACGAACAGTACATCATCTTCGGGATGTGAATCGATCTTCGACAGTCCGGTCGCTGAACGAGATCCTGCAAGAATTTATTTTAATTCCTCAAACTTCGTCGTACGTTCGTCTATTCATTTTAATATTGTAAAGACAAAGCAGGTTACCAATTTATGAAAACTAAATTCGAGTAGAATAATTATAGAGAAAAGAGAAAGAAAAAATGGTAAAATAACAGCGTAAAATAAATCGATAACTCCTGCTATTTACACCTGGTCTTAATTAACGATCAGGTTAATTTGTACAAGCCATTAGCGGGAAGGCACACCTTGCTTTAGTTTTCTCCCCCGGCGGAGTCGCGTTCAATTTCGCTTAATGCGGCTCGCGACACGCGACGTTAATGAAATAATACCCTTCTAATGCGTTTGTTCCGCATTATTCGAGAAAACGACATCACGGAGATGTCTGATTAACACGGGCGAACGCCGTCACGCGAAAATCTTGATGAATCATCAGTGATGATCATCGTGATAAAATAATAATATACTTTACTCCGCTTAATTTCGTATAACTCGTTAATGATATGAGTAGAGATAGTATCTTTCAATTTCATTGAATCTTTTCCACGTCAGTGCTTGATTTGACAAGAACGTAAAAATTATTATTAATCTCGTGACCCACTCACAAGGTAAGCTGATCAATTTCGTTTTTCGAAAATTTGTGAATTACAAAGTATGTGATTGATACTTGAATTGGTAACCTTGAAATATGTCGTAGAACAGTGAACGCGCGAAACTGAGGCTCATGGCTTATCTAAACGTTTCACAGCAGTCGGCAGAAAGAGCAGCTCGTGAGTTTATCGAGCGTACAATGGTATAATTAATGGGGTCGTCCATTTTCCATAACCACGATCGTTTCTTGTACAACGGGGCTTTTGTGCCGCTTGATATCGATATCTGACAGAAACCGACTGGAAACGCACCAGGGCTTATGATCCCTGCATCCCAAAATAACTAGAAAGAGTTCACTTTCGTTCTCTTTCTTCTTCTTTCTCTTTTTTTTCTTCTTTCCCATCCCTTTCGATTATAACACCCTGCCTATTATCGATTGTCGTTCGACAGGTTTCATAAAATAATTGAACTAAGCTCATAAATGGTAAAAGATGGGACACTGTATGATGTAGGTAAGATGGTACGTATAAGGTACATTTACTAACTAACGTAATTTAGTTAGTTTTTAAATAAAGTAAAAATAATGTAAATAGTAAATTAGTCTCCTAAATAAAACAAAAGTTTTTTTTATGAATGTCAAAATTCCGAGAAACATGGAAGTTTTATTTCATTTGTGAATGAAGAATTTTGATGACTTAAAAACATATTTATTCAAGTCTTTACATATATCAGGCACAAAGAATAATACAACTTTCTCCTTCTCTATTTTCCTTTCAATAGAAAAATTATTTTCCCTTTCCTTCTGTATAGAAAAATAGCAGAACTTTATTCGTGTCTACTGTGCAGTCTGAAGAGAGAAAAAAAAGATTTGAATCTATAATAATCAATTATTTTTTATAAATTTGGTATATCCTTTAAATTGAGGAAAAATAACGAAGTTAACAAAATAGTTTCGCCAATAGCCTTTAATTGTTCAACAGCAAAGTTATCATAGTGCGAAACAAATAAATATAAGAGGAAAAACTGAGGAGAATTATTTTCAAAGCACATAGTTGTATAATGAGTAAGGATTTAAAGATGCATCGGAATCGAAACGATGATGGAGTTATGGGAGAATGGAAAGCTTCATAGCCTTGCTGGGGTACGAAGACTCTGAAAATAACCGGGCACGGGGTAAACTTTCATTTTCTCCCCTATTCCTCTGTACGCGCACAGTTTTCCGTGAAAACCGCGGACAAATAAACGCACTGTTAAGAATAGAAGAACACCATAGCCGGTGCAAAGGGTTCGTTTCCGTGTTCGTAACACGTGGTTTCCATCCTGAACACATAATGTGAAGCGAACGTCAACCTTTTCATCGAGTCGAACTGGCCTAAACTTTGCTCTCTCGTTAAAAGAAAAAAGGCTTAGATAAAAATAATATTCCTAACTTCTTGTCTCTATCTTCTCATATTCTTGAGAATTCTTTTCAGTTATCATAGATGGATTATTCATATTACTGTTAACATTTATTATTATTTCATTAATATTCGATTATTATTGTTAATTTTTTAAATGAACATATTAAAATAGCAGAAATTTCTCTCAATTACTAAACGATTACTCTGTTTCGAATATGTTATATAATAATGGAAACGTAAAAGAAAAAATATATTTTCGTGGCAAGAATATTCCTTTTCAATTATAAACGTATTAGAGGGGATCGATGATTGAAAGATCTTCCTTTCCGTACTTGGCTTCTCTAGTCGCCATGTTGGCGGTTCTTGCGTTTGCTACGTGACGCGCGTGGCTTCCGTTTTCGGCGTATCCGGTCTTCCACCGAATTAATAGTCGCAAACGATTAAAGTCGCGAGCCGTTATGTGCGCTCTTCGTAACACGATCCTGGCCTGCACGACAGGAAGCATTATAACGGATGTTTTCGAAAAATATAATTCCGCTATTGCACTCTCGAATCGACGTCGATCGGCTTTCTACTCCTTTTATTCTCCTTCGCGAATTAAAAAATTGTTGAATTCTGTCGAAATTCTTCTTTCTATGCACTTTTTACTCGATTACGTCGCTGTTTACTTTTACAGCTTTGCAAATTCTTTATAAGGACGCGTAAGAAGTAGAACTTGATGAGATATCAATATCACAATTATTGCAACTGTGCAACGATATCGTGGTACTCGAGTGAACATCAGGCAGAAAGAAACTTCCCTTGCAGCGCACCCTTTAATGCATTTCTTAATATACTTTCGTCCAAACAGACTGGCTATTCGCGTACCTCGAGATCTTTAATTTACCACATCTACCTACATTTAATATTTACTGCAGTCTCTGCAACTACTCTCCGTTCCTGCTGAATCCTATTTCTCGGATTTAAGGCAAAAATATTCGATGTATCTCCTCCGAGCATACTCTTACTTTTTAATTTACTATCTATTATACAATGTGTGCAACAAATACGAACGAATTATTTGTCAAAAATTGTGCGATAATGTTAATTTAGAACGTTTGAAGATATTATATGAATTTTTTCAGATCCCTTCAAAAACTATTATATCCACTGAAGATACGAAAGATCCGTGTTTATACTTCAAGTGTACGTAATTTTTCACGCAATAAGAGACAAACGGAAATATTTGAAGCTTCCACGAAAGAGTAAAAAGAAAGCATAATGTATAAATCATTTTGACAAAAACCAGGACTCTGAGTTATCTCCTAAGTCACGAAACTTTTTGCTGCGAGATGCGAAACAGGAGAAATAAGTCGAAAGACACGGGCGTACATAAATTACGAGCAAAACGAGACACTTACGCGTGATGTTGGACAAATCCAAGAAAGTCGGCCGGTTTCGTCGCCGGGACCGTGGCGTTTCGCACGTGTTCGCCATATTTTTCTGCGGGACAAACTTCTCGGCCATTTCCTTCATTCGGTTTCTTTCTCGCGCGTGCCGTTTCACCCTCCAAATATTCACCAACACGAATTATTCGCGTATTTACCACCGATTCGTGTTTTCTTTCATCGTCGATGATGAAATGGAAAGGGAGAAAGAAATAAAATGAACTGTTCTCGAGAAGAATTTCACTCAAAGGACACGGAGGATCGGATTGAACGAACACCTTCGATTTATCGTCGACGACTGACCGGTTCGAAAGGATCGATTCGATACGTGGAATGACCATCGTCGAATTCGAATCGTTTCCCCCACCAATGATCGACGTTCGCGTCATTGTTTTCACGTACGGACTCAGAAATTAGACGATGCCTATAATTATGATGGACGAACGTGGAATATTAAGTATACGAGTGTCTTCGTTTGTTTTGGATCTGAACGGTTGCCAAGGGATGGAGACAAAGTTCTGTCACATCTGGGGATGTGGCTTTTTCTCCTTGCTCTCTTTTCTCTTCTTTATTCGTATATAAATGTATTTCTTTTTTTTAGGAACACTGTAAAAGAAAGAGGAATTCGAGAAGAATTTTTACGCTAATTTTATTACAAATATATCGGAAAACCGAGGCTGTATTCGCGAATTGGAAGTTGTTTCGATATGTAATTCGGTGATTAGAATATTGAAAGAAAGAATTATCGTTCATCGAAAGATAAACGAAATCTTTGACGCGTCTAGCGTGTAACGATTTAAGAAATTCAGAAATACGTACATTCGTTTGAAAATCTTTTAATAGCTTACAAGAACGAATTACAATTAAAATTGGAATATAAAATTTCGAATAATGTAACAGAATTATACACTAAAATAATATGTGTATGTAAATATTAGTGGCAATAAAAGTATAAATATTAATATTACATAAATATTAATAGGATATTTGAAATGAAATTTATCGTTGATAGTTTAATCGAAAAATCCGTTGAAGCTCGTCACATAGCACGATAGATGGTAGGAATAAGCGATCGTGTAAAGAAGAAAAGGCTAGAACGTCGCAAAGATGGTGGCTGGCATTTGTATTCGGCACGGCGCACGGGTCCCTGCATACGATTAGCATATACTGCATATCCTGCGCATCGGGTGCATCAGGACGACAACACGCTTTCGAATGCACGAAATTGTCTCCGTCGGGGAATTCTCGAAGGACGCTTTATAAATAATTTCTACGAATTCTCAGATTTCATCCCCCGTTCGCTCGTCGTTTGTCCTTCGTCAACACACCTATCTACGTCCCTGATAACTAAAAAACAATTCTGCGGTTTTCGCTGGATAAAACGAGGAATACGCGTGTCCTGTTTACGAGCGATTCCTTTTCAGAATTATATCTATATAGGGTGTTCCGAAACACGCGGATCTAATAATATGAGAGTAATTTTAGGACACAAAAGAGGAAGAAAATTATTTGATTCGTCCCTTGAAAATGGAAATAAATTATTATTCATAAATATTGTTCGATGTTATTAACTATATCAAACATGATCTCCTTTCTTAGCCGTTTTCGCCTCGTAGTAATTTTTAAATATTAAACTGTACTATTTTACTCAACTATTTAGAATCGTTGTTAGAAATCGTGAGTTGTATTTGAGTTACTTATTATTTGATTTTAGTTTTTCAATATACAAACTAATAAACTGACCGCAGAAGGACGATCAATCGATCGCCTCGATAGCTAAATTAAATATTTTGGATTTTTAGTACAGTACTCAATTAAAGTTTACGGTCCGTCTGATGAAAACTGGTATATTTGTATTTAATTCGTCGAGTAATGCTAGAAAGTATAATAGACTTTATAAAATATATTTTCTACTGTAAAACGAAGATTAACCTAGACCTTTCTGAACACCCTATATACGCTCTTTCGATTAACGATGAGATCGATTAGCGATCGAGACAGTCTATACATTTTTTATTGGCGTCGCACTGGCGCGTCAATAGCGTCAGAACGGTTCATTAGAATTTTTAATTCAGCTATTGTTGCGCATGATGATTTTGGACGCTTTTAAACGCACCCTTATAACGATATATGGAACACTGGAGCACATTTGTAAACAATACAATGGATCGGTTATGGTCGAGGAATTTTCCTTCAACAAAATTTCGTATTGTTAATATACCTCTATATATAATAATCTAAAATTAGACAATTAATAATTAAATACAAAGAAAATAATATTACCAAAGTACTCCATGCTTCGTTTCGCATAATGATTCTCTTCTTTGATCTTCATTTTCCCGATGTAATATCTCTTTCACAATTGTTAATCGTCGAGTCTATGAATTTTCAACACGAACACATCGTACCAATCATTTTACACCCCATATAAACACGTCGCCTTCGGATTTGCACGAATTTTGTACGTCACCGTGAAGAGTTTGCTCGACACGTTCCATTCGATGCGGAATACCAATGATTTTTGGTACGGGGAAAAGTAATAAATCGAAGGAGAAAAAGGGAGAACGAAGATGTCGATGGAACGGACGAAAAATGGTAATAGAAGAAAAAACAACGTCCTCCTGCAGCGCGGCGCGCCTCGTCACTGAACATCATCTCGAGGGTTGATTCGGGAGATGCGTTCGGGGAACTCCGTGGATCGCGCGCATGCGTGACCAGCTGCGCTTAGATCTGCGCAGACGCCACGTTCAAATATTTTGGGAATCCACGTGGTTGCCTCGCGTGAGAACCGCGGCACGCGACGCGAAACTTTAACGTTCTCATCAATTTTAGAATTACAAAGCAGAAGTAATTTCAAACGTGTAATACAATTTACATTTTGCGCTAGAGTGAAATTAATTATTCCGTATTACGGAGTTAAACGAGCACGATACACGTCGTGATAAGAAACTAGAATAATGATCAGTTTCCTAACCTATCTTTTAACCATGTTCTTACACGAGATTACATATTTGGTATTAAGTACGATATTTTTGTTTGTTCTTCATTTTAAAAGCGATTATTATCGTGCAATTAAATTAAAGTTACGAAGAACGAGTCGTTATATGAGTAGAAAGATCGGCGCTTCGTTTCGAAAATAAGATCTGATAGCGATCGCGCTTTGTCTACTCGGGCTGGCTTAATTAGTCATTAATTGAGTTAATTAAGAAAGAACCGCGCGGGTATTCCAGGATCGCTTTACAAGACGACTCGTCTTCGAATGAAACTCGCGTACTCTTTAGCCTGCAATTGGTGCGCTCTTTTCGCGGACTTCGCAATCTCTCGAGATAAGGAAAGACGCGCAAGCTCACACATCCTAAATAAATAGTCTGTGATCCTAAACAGGAACATGGTAATCGCGATGCAAACATCCTTCCCAATTATTGCTAAATTTTTTTATGCGTATTCATTTTGTATGATACACGTTAAATGCAGAATTATGAAAATCAAGAAGATACTAGGAAAATTTTTTGATACAAAAGCAAGTAGAAATACTCGCCTACATATACAAATGATGGTCTTCTTGTCTAATTAATGCCCATTCATTAGTACCAATTTATTATATTTTTCATGAAGTATGTATATAGTTCTATTATCGTTAGCATAAATCGACTAGACTGAGTACAGTATTTTATAATAAGTACTTGTGTTATACTACAACGATTTTTACTTTTGTTAGTATGGTACAAAAAATACTAAATTCATGAAAACTCTTTTACCACTGAATCATACTACTTTTAACGATATCGCCCAAGTGCCCATTTTTTTCTCTTTCCTCTCCCTTTAATTTCCTTCTTTTTCCACAAATTAAGTTCTCCACGGAGCACTTGACACCGAGATACAAAGAGTGCTCACATGTGGAGAGTTGAACCACGCTTGCCGGCGATTTTCTCGACGAAAAAACTTAAACAGGACGTCCATTCACGGCGAAATCGAAATTCCAGCGAGTCGCGTTTAGGCGGCTCCCTTTTACACGCTCCTATTTCCGTTGCCGCTGCAAACCGACTGCTAGGAGGTTCCACGACGTGCTACTACGTTTTTTCTTCGCGCAAAGGCGTCTCGTGCGCGATGCTTGTTCTCCACTGACGCAATAGCCAACCGTCTTACGTATAATTTTAACGAGAATTGTTGAAATAGTTTAACTAGAAATTTTTTGCAAGAATAAAAGATTAAAAAAAAGCTAGAGAATTGGATTAAAAATCTTTGTATAAATTTGAAAATAAAGCTTACTCTATTTGATAACATTATATACATGTTAACAAAAAAAGACGAATGAAAATTTGTATAAAAGCAATGTATTTGAATTTTGTGCTATTTATTTCTTATGAGAAACAGTTCCAACATCTTTATGAAAATTTAGAAAGAGAATTTATTCTATTTGGAAATACAAAGTCCGACAAGGAGAAGTAGTAAAAGCGGATAGATTTGTTTCAAAGAAACATCTACAAAGGAAGATGCAATAAAATCATCATAAAGGCAAGGGTTTCGTTTTAGAAGGATTCCGGCAGGTTTTTAAAGGACACCAATTACAGTATATCGCTTCCGTTGGATAGCGTTTCCTCCCATAGAAAACGAACGAAGAGGTCGTCTGATGTGTGCCCGTGGAATAACAAGGAACGGGAAAATAATTGCTTCCAGGTATTACTTGGCGGCGGAAACGACGAAGACTACTCCATTAAAACACGATTTATCTTTATCAACTACGTATGCGTGGTTTTAAACATCAGAAAATAAAATCTAAATATTAAATGTATAACAAAACATAACATAATCATTTCTCCAAACAAATTTTTTATTCAAGAAAAAAAAAATCCTATCGTCAAGAAGCAATTTCTACAAATGAATCTCTCTCAGAGATAGAAAGATACTCCTTTTTCTATTCATGTAAGAAACTTCATTACATTCATTCAACGTAAGAAACAAGAAAAATCCCCCCAAATATTTCTTCGACTACAAATTTTTAATCGAAGAAAAAAAGATACCCCAATTTCTCTAATCTAATCTATTTATCGTCAACTACTTAGTACAACAAGAAGTTAATCCCTCGAGGGGAAAGGGAGAGAAAGAGAGGGAGAGAGAGAGAGTCTTTCACAGAGTCGGTATGTCAGCTCTTTTTTCCCTCGTTCAACGCAAGGAACATCTAGGACAAGCCTCTACTTGTTACCTTGAACTTAGATAAGCGCCCCTTGGGCTCGATTATAATTTGACGAGCGTTTAACGTGCGTTGAACAACGGCGGCTGTCCGACGAATATTTTATTTGACAGTCTAAACGCGATAGTAATTCGTTTACGGTCGATGCTCGACCCTCGCGTAACCCCCTAACTGAGAAATTGGGCCTCTCCAATTAAGGAAACGGTCGGGGAGAGAAAGAGAGTATGTGCGGCGTGCGGCCGCCGTCCGAGTGACCGAGCTGAGAATACGAGTCTTAAGGTCTCGGAGCACGGCGTCGCGGCGTCTTATTGCGCGTGTCGCGCATAACAAGTTGTGTACCACGTTACTAGTATGTCAAGACTATGTTAGGCTTCAATGTTGAGGTACGCAGGATTAATGGTTTGGATTGAGATTGATAGCAAAGTTGGTGGAAAGCATTCGATGTTTATGGGAACGATAATTTGTTTGTTGAGCTGGTAACCGGGAATTTAATGTTACATCGGGTATCCTATTAAACGGATGGTATTTTGAAGAAGCATAGAGAAAATTTTCGTCCCTTATTTCTATTGGGTTGGAGAAGTTTCGAGCGAAAGGAATAGAAAGAATGTAACGCGAAGGTAAGATAATGCAGCGAGAGAGTGAAAAAGCATGTAAGACTTGAAAAATCTCAGCATGTTTTGAAAACTGAATTACTTTCTATCGCAGTATTTTCTTTACACCCTTGCTTACTGTATGAAAAGAAGAAAATTCAAAACACCGACGATTCATTTTTGATTTTTATTTCAACCTAATCCACCTCTTAATCTTTAGCTAACCGCCAATTAGCTGACGGGAACTCGTATTTTAGCGTGGTCATTATCGTCATTCAGAAACGCGCATTAAAAAACATGCAGTGCTCTATATCACCGGTCTCATGCAACAACACAACTATGGGATATCGCGATGGATACGAAATTAGCGACTTCTCCTCTCTTTCTTTCACCCACTTTTCCTCGATAATTAATCGCTTACCGCAAACGGTTCATTAATCGTTCGTTTCGCGTAACGCAGCGAGACGAGACGGGCGCGAAACGTTGTGGAACGTGAAAATTTATCTGCCATTATATACTTCTAGGCGAGAATTTCCACGAAATCAGAGGCAAACTGGCGACGCTTTATCAGTCTCTGTCTCGGACGAATTCGTAAACATCATCGTTCTTCTCTTCGTTTCGCGCAATTCAATTGTTATTAGAGAAAATTGTACAAGTTACAAGTTACCAATACTAATACATTTTACGTAGGATTTATTGGACGAAATGTTTTAAAATTATAAAGAAGAAATCTCATGATTTATAACTTGCGGTTTATCGATTTACTGATATTACTATGTAGTTGCTAAATTATTGTCCAAGTCCTCTTGGACCTGCAACGTCGAGCATTGCAACGATTATTTAATTAAAAAGACAAAGATTATTTATAGAGAAAAATATTATTTCATTAAGAAAGAGAATTGTTTGCACTCGTCTGTTCACATATTATATTTTATATTCCAAACTGTTGTATATCCCTTTGCGCAAATTATTTCGCATAATTAAATGACATATATTTATATGTCACGAATAATTAAGTAACACGTGTTTACGTGTTATGACCATTTTAATGTATATCTCAAATCCACGCGTTTGTCTGGCACAAATGACTAATTACAAATATGGGTTACAGACGATGCAATATCAGTCACATCGAAATCCATGTCTTTCTATAGGCGTTTCCATAGAATTGTAATAGACACAAAAGATACATGAATAATCATTGAATGCATTGGACTTTGACAAAGTTTCAGATAAGAAGAAATCTCAATTGTTCTGTAGTAGACTCCTAAATCATAATTCATAACAATATCGTAAAGCAAATATAGCTATATAACGAAAAAGTAAACATAGTATTTAAAAATTAACGATTTAATATCACTACACCAACTACTCTCATTTTTTCAAGAAATCCTTCAAAAATCTCAGTCGATTATTCATGATCAGAACATATTCGACGAAACAAACAGCTCGAAATTTCGATATAGAAAGATAAATCAGAAGAAAATGTGGAAAATTTGTTGGCAGAAATCCTCTAGATGATAATTGAATCTTATTACCTGGTCTGAATTAAAAGAAAAGATCAGACTATTACGTACACAAAGAGATCCGCGTGGTGCTGAACGGCACTCGACGTCTTGTAATTAGTCATATTTAGCAGCGTCGAGAGATATAAATCGCGAATTCGTGGAACCAGCGAACGAAGGCCTGACATGAAAAAGGGTTTCTGGCGGCGCGAACGAACGAATTGCAGTACACAGCTACGACAACGCGTCTGCCGACGCGTTTCCTATGACATTCTTTGTGGTGATGTCGTTGCGTCGCAGAGTTGAGCAAAATTGTACTCGGATAACTGGTAACGAATAAAGATAAGGAATAAAATTTGTTTCGCCAATAATGACAGAATATCTAATCGAACAAGAATTTATTCGATTGAGAAACTATTCGTGTAAGAATTTATCTGAATAAAAATTTATTCAGACCACTTTATCCCTTTAAGAATTTATTTCGATAAAAAATGTATCTATTTTGAGTCAGGGATGGAGAAAAAGTACTGTACGTGAAATATATCTTCAAGCGCAAATTGTTGTAATATTGGCTCTCACGACTAACTTCTTCTTCGGCAGGAATGAAACGATGCGTTTTACTCTTTCTATTATACTTCTTTCTTTCCCACTGTCTCAGTAAAAAGCTCGTTCTTCTTTTAAATATCACCTTAGAAGCGGTATTACGAATTTCTAAGATTTTAATGGCACGATTCCTCCAAAGAAACGAGAGGGAATTGAAGACGAAGGAGACAGCGGTGACTGTAAATTAGGATTATCTGGTTGGCACTGATTGAACCAAAAAATCACCGTGGCCCTTATTCGTTAGAACTATCTCGTATACAGGATGCCGGGAGTTCTCACAGATATAATTTATCTATGTTACTCATAAATTTCCACGGAGATAATAAAGAAACCAATCCTTCACCGGAATTTCTCCTCTCGATATTTTGACCCTTGCACGTGGCACCATCGAATGATATAACTCGCGTATACTCACGAGATCGAAAAACACCCTGTGGTGCATCAAAATACGGGAGTAATATTATAGGTAATAATTCGTGTAAGTTCCGTAAATTTCAAGTAATCGCAAATATTTCTTACAAAAATTCCCTAAGGCACATCGAAGATAATTTTTATAAAAGAAAACAGATGGATAGTAAATTATGTGCAAAAAGAAGAATTATTGCGATTTATACGATAATTCAAAATAAGAAATAACTATATCTTGTTTATTTAGCGTTGCTTGATATTTGTAAAAAATGTTGGAAATATTAGAAACATTGAAAAGTTTTATTTAATTTAAGCTTAAATGGAAGTGTAATATATTAGAGGGAATTTATTAAAAGATGGGAGTATGTGCGTCATTTCACTATAAATTGTATTTATGAAGATCTGCTTGATATAGATATATTTTCCTGTACAAGAGTTTGATCGTTTTATATTTTCTTCAATAAGTGCTCTTATTCTCGAAAATAGGCAGTTATGACGGAAAGATTGATTTAACGTAAAAATGCGGAAGAAATATTTACATCCACGGGTAGAAAGTGGCTCCTTTTACTGGACAGTTTCGAGCACAAGAGTATCGAGTTACAAGCTTGGAATCGCTCCTGAAAATAGGCAAGCCGTGGGACATGATGTAGAAACACTTTACTTCCTATAGGGGTTTCTCTCTAGACATTTTATTTTTTTTACATTTTTCATTATCTAAAATAAATTTTGTAGATTTATCTACTTAAAGATAATAACAAGATTCATCATTGTATAGGAAGTTTCGGTAAATCTCGAATTACAGTTTTAAAACGATTGAAGATAAAAAACAATTTCATGTCTCAAAAATTAAATACATAATTCTAATAAAACAGAAGTAGGATGTGTGTTAGAGATATTTCCCCTCTAAAAAAAAAGTTTTATAATTACATAAAATTTATTTCCGTCTCGACTGGTAGATCTAGAGCGACAAAAATAATAAATACTCTGTGATTGACTTAATTGACAGCAATCAATCAATAATTATCTGATCGTTCCAGACGACACCCTATTGTTCTTATTTCAATTTTTTTTATCACCAAGCATCGATTTGAACTCAATTTCCTTTCTATACAGAGCAGTAAAAAATTGTAATATATTAAATATAAAATAGCTATCTTATGAAAGATTTAACAACAAAATAATCGAGCAATAAACGCCAAGAATTGGATATAAAAGGAAATTATAACGAAGCATAAAACGTTAATGTAATGTGTAATAATAACTTCATAATCACTAATACATATGAGCAATTAATAAGTAATTCGAGATGGATCGAACGAGAAGCTATAATTATTTAATGAAACAGGCTTCTTTATCATCATCCGTGATTTATTATTCTACAACTCAAACAAACTTTTCTACGTGGGGAAACACTAGCGGAAAATTGTGGCATAAATTTATGAGGCTTATGGAGTCAAAGAGGTGTGTCTGGTTACTCTTGAACTTTTAAGATAGACGCTTAACGAACTCGAAACTTTCCGAGTCATGATCTTCGTAGGCGGTCGACTCTTTACGGAAACAAAGGAGCGACCGGGATCATTCGATTATGTCGATTCGTTAAACATGCAAATTTTGTACCAGCTTACGCTCTGTCGAGTTGAATTCGGTCAAGCTCTTCTGAACTTTACTTGAATGTTGATTTCGTCCTTCCTTTTGCGTAGAAGAAGTTATTTCAAATCCTGGTGATTCGGTAATTTTGCAAGAACACATTTTTATTTTATCGCATTTTTTGTAATTGGAATATCTTGTGTTTTAATTTGGAGCACTAAAAATGTATAAAGAACAAGGAATCTTGTTTTTAATTGTGAGAAACTTTTATAAATTATTGATGATAGAAACGATTCATAAAGAAAGAAATCATAAAAATAATTATTAAAATTTAGGAGCAGTTTTATTGGAATAAGTATATTTATCGAGCATACAAGAATTGGCGAATTATTATGAAAAATAAACGAAAGTTGATTCATTGAAATAAGAAAACATAATGATATGAAATTAATAAATTTACAGAAGAAAAATTTCATGAATAGTAATATCGGTTTTTCGGTTTTTACGAGACACCACTGAGGAGAACGTAGGTGTATGCAAGGAAAAGAGATATATCAGGAGATACGAGAACGTCCCTCAAAATAAATAGCCTTTTCCTATCGTGGCAGACCTATATCTTTTTCTGTGTCTGAAAGAGCAAACAAGATGGTACGGATTTACCGTATCTAAAGGTGAGATCTCCCTATACTTTCACAGAATCGCTACAGGGGCGAAGGTAACTAGGAAGCCTAATAAATTCATTGGAAATTCACTGAATCACCGGATACTAATTTCAATCCCAAATTTGAGCCCTTGGAAACTCGATAAAAAGCTTTTGACTAGGAAGTGTATTGTTAAAAATGTAAAGTATCTAGATCAAACGATAAGTCGTTATTATGCACGAGAAATTATTAACGTCGATAACTTGTATTTCGTGACGAGTAAAATTCCACTACTGAGATAAAAACACGAGTGGTAGCCTGCAGTAAGATTAAAGCAAGGTTAATTTCAATATTTCCACATAAATATCAGTAAAATTGCTAGGAATATTATTAAAGGATTGCAAAAACTAAAACTCAAACAGCTTCTCGTCTTGAAACATTCGACAATCAACACCAGCGAATCTTGCAGTGAAATTGAAGCGAGATTAATTGCAATATTTCTACATAAATATCAGTAAAAGTGCAGAAATATTATTAAAGGATTGCAAGGATTAATACTGGAGGAACTCCTCGTGCTCAAACATTCGACAATTAACGCCAGTGACTGTCGCAGTAAAATTGAAGGGAGATCATTAAGCTTGGAAAATATAATTTTATGAAACTTCAAAGCACAGTTTCCCAGGGACGAGATAGGGGACGTAAATGGCCGAGGGACGTCGAATTCGCGTAAAATTCACGGTACCGTTCCCCGGACACTTTTTCACGGATGACGTAAAAATAGAGAAGAGCCGCCACGCTATGGGGGAATGGGTGCTGAATGTCGACGCACCATGGAAAATGCATATGAACACAAAAATAAGCGGCTGCCGGCCAGATAAAAATAATAAAGGGGCGGCTGTAAAAACAGAAATAGGCACGACTATACGTCGGTGCACAAGGGACGACTGGTCCCTGCAGCCAGCGACATTTCACGCGGTATTTACCGGCGATTGTCGCTAAATCGCTCTGCACCGCCACGGAAACAAGCTTCGCCGGCTTCCGTTGCATAATTTATTCGCGTCGATTCGTAGACATTTCTCGAGTAGACGCTTCCGTTCATGTGCCGGTAAGAGTTACGTTACAAAATAATTTTACTGCGTTCCTTACTCAAATATGTACCAAACACGATATTTAAAATTTGCATTTATATTAGAATCGAAATTATTTAAAAACTGTTAAATTCTCCATCTATGTAATTTCTCAGATAAAAGTAACTAAAATAATTGAGATGGTTGTTTCGGATTAACAAATTTCATCTATATTTCAAATAAAATTTGTCCATACCTTGTTTGTCAAGAACGTTATCTCTCGTGAAGTAATTTATTTCTTACTCCGGCTCTTTATTTATTATATTCTTATTTATTTATTAATTTCCGTAACCTGTAATTTACACAACTTTTGCGCGTTATTTCACTGCCTGGCCACCGTGATGGATGAAAGAATCTCGTTTGTCAACAAATGTTTCGACAAATCAATCATCCACGCGATCCTTTTTGATAACTGAGCATTGTTTGAAACATTATGCAAATGATTTACGCACTGCCGCACGGACGTGACATTCGTACGAGAGTTATCGACAGAGCAGCAACAGTGGACTTCCGGTTCACCGAATAAATCGCAGTTACCGGACATTGCGTATTGACCAATCAGGGTTCGTTTAGGTACTTGATGATCATTCCGGCTCCGATCACGAAGCCCTTTCCAGGGCGCGAATCAAAATCGGGCCTCGAAATCGTTTCCCCGTGCAGTCTCCATCGCGGTCCCTCCTTCTTCTTCTCCTTCCTTTTTTCACTTGGTCGCAATTAACCCTCGTTTAAAAGGTTTGTGCGCCTCTATTAGGCCACAATAGGGATTTTATAATTCGATCTGCGACGGCTGACGAAAATAATTACTGCTACGTGGGACAAAGACGATGAAACGCGTTTCAGAGGGACATTAAACCTTACAACTTTATTTTATCCATTTTCGCTCTTAGCAGAGGGCTGGAACGAGCTTTAACGCGCAGCTACTGCATTAAAAGTTAAATTAAGAAAAGATTCTTTTTCATTTTCACGCGATTATTCCTCGTAATTGTGACTCTTTCGAGGATGAAGATTTCTGTTGAAGAAAGAGGAGGATGTTCTTGAAGGGATCTTGCACCAATTGTTCGGATGAAAGGGATGAATGAATCGGAGATTTTTCGTATATTCTGGATTAGGTACTGGCCGTTCACGGTTGTTCAATGTGAATTCTACTTTGCTGGGATAATTTCGTCCGTGTAATATATCTGAAGAGCCTATGAAACCAGACTCAAAGAGAAGAAGCTCGTAGCAGTGGAAAATATGTAGATTTTGAAAGGATTTTACTTCGAAAACAAACATTCCGCTGAATCCAATTTTTCCAACTAGCAAAAAGAAAAGATATCCCATTACCAGTTCATAAATTCTACGATTTAGCGTCAATTTAAAATACATATATCCTTGAAAAATGTTAGAAACACATGATTCATCCGATACGTGGCGTCGATCACTCAATAAGAGGATCCATGTTGTTTGTTTTCGGATGTTTGGCTAGTCTTTGGTCTATACATCAATAAATTTCCTTGTAGAGAAACAAATCAGATCGAAATAATTCGTGGAAACAGGTCAAGCCACGGAGTACGAAAGCAATTTGCAATTTTGCTTCGCTGAATCCAGTGGTTGGCTCGTTAACCGGTCAAATTAGCGCGATTAATGATGTCGAAGGACGACCGAGGGATAATTAAGAATAATTACGCCCCAAGGGAAGAGCTCTCTCTCTCTCTCTATTTCATTTCCTTCTTTTCCAGGATCGGATGGTGCAAAAAGACGGAAGATGGTTTCCGTCCTGGCGAACGGAACCTTTAATTTTTAGCTTCTCAGGTATACCTGGAGTTAACGATCAAATAGTAATTACTTTCAATTAATTAATATGCTCAGTGGCTGGTGTTTTACCATGCTAGATATGGTGGATTTCTATTCGTCCTTGGTGACGTGTATAGTGAAGTAAAATATATGTGCGTGTATTGTGTTAACTGAAGCATGGAAAATTAAGCAACGCAGGGAAGCATTTAAGCATATCTCAGTCGAATATCCTTGAACTTTTTACCCTTCTAACATTTCATATTCCCACTTTATTACATAGCTAATTTGTCGTAATTTTGTAATGTTTCACATTCCCAATATTTTTCTACGTTCAATTTCTTACATATTTTATACTCCTATTATACTACGCTTTATATTCCTAATTTGTTTTTAACTTTTTTTACGTTTCTAATTTTTTATATACGCAACTTCTATCGAACTATTTTCAATGTTCTATACTTGTGTATAATTATTGTAAAATTGTTTTATTTACAACATTCCGGATATACCTTCTAAAGTATTGATTTATATTTAGAAATAATAAAAAGCTGTTTCTTACTTAAAAAGGAAAGAAAAAATAAAAGAGATTGGTAGGTAGATCACGTTTTTAATTTCGAACAATAACAACGTGTAACACGTGAACGGAGGACGTTAAATGAAAATCGAAGAGGGCAATCGAGAGGGAAGGAAATCGAGTAGTCGCGTTCCGGAAACGAAGTTCGAGCAAAGGTGGGACCGGAAATCGTGCTCGACCGACACCAGGAAGTATAACCGGTAAATATATACGCGGATGGAAAGAGGCATGTGCCGGTGGAATGCTTAATTTCACGGTTATTGACCGGCATCTTGCAGACAGATCTATCGCGACCTGCTCTATTGTCTGCTTAACATGCCATCGGACGAGCTTCGTTACGCGAAACAGAATCATTAATTATTATTCTGCATCTCTGCGAGGGAACAATTAACTGCATATTTCCTGGTGTATACAACCGATATCGAACAACGCGGACGAGTTCTAAAAAATATTTCACACGATAGCAATATTTTACTCTCGACTGTTAAGGAAATCGTTTTCGATATGACAGGTGTGTTTTTATTTTCGTACACGGAATATCGATTTGTTAAAATCGAACAGCATGTAGGAAAGATATATATTTTATTATATGAAATATATGCTTTTTTTGGCATTCGGAATATCGAACTATTAAAATTGAAGACCATCGCAGTATATCTCACGTGTTAATTGAAATAGGCGTATCTGATTGAAAGGTAGATTTAAAAAAATTACGTTTAGTATTTAACAACCAGACATCGATATCATACACGCTCGAGATATAAATTTCTTATTTAATAAACATATAAATGAATTACTTTTGTGCTACCTGGCAGCAATGACTCGATTTACGCGAAAGTTACAGATACGCCCTTTTGAGTTGACACGACAGAAACACGATAAATATTATATTTTTAATGATCTTCTGGCTGAAATTTAACGAAAAGATGAATTTAAATTAAATTCGTAATGTTAGAGTGAACAGTTTTGAGGTATTAAAGCTTCCCACACTTTAAAAGTATTACAATTGTCAGCTCTACCACTGATTAGATAAAGTGAATGTTAGATAAAGATGTTTTCAAGATTAGATATTAAAATAGTATACAATTTCTTGTCGAAGACTGTAAGATTAGGACGTCAGAGTTGTCAAATCTGTCAAAATATAAAACATATAAACAAGATTAAAAAATAGGGAAGAAACTCTCTATTTCATTTAAAACGCACCTATTAATGTGACATTTTCTGTTATCAATAACACCTGTCTATAGAAGTGTTAAAATGATATTGCAAATTATTAGTTTCTCACTAATTTTCCATCAGATTCCGAAATTCTAATTATTCTCTCGAATAAAGCAAAATTCATTTATAGAAAAAATACTCCCAAAGCATCGTTGAGCATTCAAGTGACACGTAATACGTGTTAAACGCCATATATATTGTAACAAGCTTACGAAAACATTGTCCATAAGCCACGATTCGTTGAACAACACCGATATCAATATCAAGTATACATGTTCTTGGTGGTTAGTAATTTATCACCCTCTGGAAGGCTGAAAGACCGATGTCGAAACGGAAACGCGACAGGTCGCGTTGTCGTAGAGCTGGAATACGAATCAGCGTGGCTTGTCGACACGGTTTGTTTTAACGACACCCGGGGACAGAGTGTCACGACAACGTCTCGTCCGGATGCAACATGGCGCGATTCCGCAGAGCCGGATGCACCGGTTCTTTCGTCGTGCCCGTACACACAGTTTATCCTGCTAGCTACGTGTGGCCTCGTACACACCATGGAAAATATAGTATAAAGCAGAGTGTATCCTTTCGACGGGTCGTACTGACGGGAACGACGTGACAATGTCAACAAGCGAACGAAAACTTCCGGTTAAAGCGAACGACGATCTCGTTATCGTCGATGTTAAAGCAGAGATGTTATTTCTCTGATTCTTCGCCTGTTCGAATTTGATATTTGTCTGAGTTGCTCGAATGTTCGAATTTGATATTTGTCTTGATTGCGTTTGGCAATTTCCTCAGCGAAAGGAAAAGTTCCGAGAAAAGGAATTAAAGAGCGAGGTCTTGTCGAATCGTCAACGATCTAGATTAATTACAAATGGTGATAACTGGTTTCGTTGAAAACGAATGTCTCTATTGTTTTGTTAAGAACTCGTAAGAGTACCATTTTGCGTACACGTAACACGAGCTTAAAAGGATTAAGCGAAATAATACATGGTATTGAACATTCCATGACAGATGGAGCGCTTTTTCACGTAATTATTCAGAGGTTTCTCGTAAATAATAATTTTAACGTGATGTGCAAATCATGCTCTCGAATTTGGAATGTTGGAATTTGTTGGATTTGTTGGAATTTTGTTGAATTTTTACTCGTAGCTACTTGTTTGTTGAATTGGGTTCATTCCTTTTAAGTTTGATACATTCTAATAATATATTTTTTGATCGCGTAATAAATGTTGAAAATACGAGAATAATCAACAAGCCGGTTCTTTATTTTCTACGGTCTGAAACCTGAATTTTTTCCCGTGTTTCTTCGACGTCTGCGTTTGCAAACGCAGTTGGTGGAATCGAGGATTCTCGAAGCCTGGCCTGCGCGGATATCCACGCTTCATTTCCGGCTTTAATTGAAAACAGAAACGGGGGAGAGCCACGAGTTCGTTTGGAAGCCTCCTCGAATCTTTTTGTCTGAAGCTTGTTATTTAGACTTCAGTAAATCTGAGATACTTTTATTCCAATAAAGAGTATCAAAAGAAATCTATTTTATATGTTAAAAGTCACTCGTAACCAAGATCCTTTTAACACCAAATATAAATACAAAATTGTAATAATTCAATTTTGTAAAATCTTTAATTACTCTACGTATCTAAGAAAATTCTTGTAATTTTGAAATTAAATTTCCCAACTAATCCTAGATCTACAAAATCCTCCATTACTTTTCTATACATCAATAAAAACCTCTCTGCGTTCAATTCCAATAAATGTTCTAGAACTGAGACTACCTTCGATACCTAATTGTACAAAATTAAATCAGAAAGACGATCACGAATGAAAGTCATTATTATAAGAACTAAATGCTTCATTATTATTTAATATTTGAAGATATAGAATTTATAGAAGATATGGATTATAGTAGATTAAATCATTGTTTGCAGTGGTTAATGCATTATTACATAATATTAGCATGATAGGTATGGTTACAGAATGTTAATACTGAAACAAAATTCACGTGGAGTGAAATTCTGCTCATGATAGCATTTAAGCGTGAAATAATTTTTACTTTCTACGTCTCGTAATCAAATCACATAACGATTTCCTATCAATCTCTGCATTCGAACAGATATTTATATAATCAGCATTCCCCTTGGAGCTCATACACGCTTCCAATCCATGTGCATTGCCTGAACCGGAAAGTCCCGTAGCTAATTAAGCAACAACAATGGAACACGTGAGACACGTGGACGACATAAGTTCTGAGACTCGCGGTCGGATCATGTGGAATCGCCACGATCGATGGATCACGTATGGCCGTAAATTTTACAATCTATCTGCCGCGTTTTGGGTTCGGGTGTCTCGATCGAGCACAGATCGGAAAACGCGACTCGTTCGACGAATACTAAGAGTACTGGGCTTCCGGGGACCGGGTGTCGTCTACACACGTCCGTCCACAGCCGAAGATTATCTCTTCGAGCCGATCAAAGATCACCGGATTTCCTTTAAGACCGCGATTCCTAATTGGAATTCCAAGAGGAACCTGGCTTCCATGAGAATTGCACTTTTCGGGCTTGTTGTTCGCAAAAATTTCGATTGATTGATTTTCGGGATACTTTTGGATGTTTCAATGATTACAACCCAAAATAAGTATGCATAAAGTATGGAAGTTTAAAGAAAAGAGTATAATCACGAAAGGGATAGTTTTTCGATCGATATTTAATATTTCTTTCCAGTCGATTCATGTCAGTATTATCTACTTCCTAATCTAGTACCATTCCTCATCTAGTACCATTACTTACTTTCACTGGAGGAAAATAATTGAATGAAAATTTCGTTTCAAACCTGAATTGCCTATCCACCTATGTACCACCTAATCATGGTGTGCCATAATATAAAAAGACACTTCTTAGATACATCAACTTTTCTTCTCGAAAAAGGAATAATCAAACACTGAATTATTCCTGATAACGATCACACTGAAATTTCAACTTATTTGGAGTTTGAGCAAGAGCATAATAGAAAATGTATTTTAAATGAAACCCTTTTTGATTCACAAAGTATTACTTTTTAACAATATTCTATGGTGAGAGTTTTAAAACTTGTACAAACAATTACAAATCTATTACAAATGTTTCTATCCGATCAGAAGAATCTAACGATAATATATCATTGTGTAATTACCTGCCATATTAATGCAAACCTAGCTTAAATACTATAATACAATAATATAATCAAATTTTAATATGCAACAACCCTTCTCTAACAAAGACTAATCGAGATCCAAATTATTTCTTTATCACACACCTACAGCATTTCTTCCCAAACTATATGGACTTAACTGGTAAACTCGATTAAAAAAATCAATGGGTTTCACCGCGCGAATCGTCGTTGAACGATCGGGACCGGTTCGAATTCGTAACGAGGCTTTTGTACGTGATTCGAACGAGCATGCGGGCGCGTGCAAAGCGAAATCTGGCCCGTGGGAACGAACTACGGGTCTTTTTCGTTCGAGTGCCGACCATAATCGCCACGCCGCGATTGATCGACAAGGAGGAAAGAATGAAATCGGCGAATATTCGCCTATGAGAATCAAACGCGACATTCATCCCTTCGTTTCGATCTGTCCACGCGATTCTAAGATCTCTTGATCGGCCAATTGAGTCTCGTTGACCCATTCATTAATATATCAATGTGGTCAAATCGAAATAGTAATAAGTAGACGGGACTTTTGACATGAAATAATATCCTACGGTATTATGGTATGTATGGTATGTAGTTCTCGAGATGCTTTTATAGACTCGATTCTTCTTCGAAGTCGCTCCCTCGCTGAGTATTATTGGAAAATAAAGGACGAATTAACTCATTCTACTCGCAGTCTTAATATTTGAAGATTACAGGGGAAAATACAATACATTATACTCCCCATTGTTCTTTTCTTTTTCCTTTTACAGAAGAAAGCTTTTTAAAATTCAGCAGGACATTCAATACATTTCGAACGAGTTAATTCGTCTTCGTTGCTTGATACATTAGCCCTTTGTGGTTCCTGTTATATTCGACATTTTCATTCCAAGTGATTCATACTCGAGAAGTCACTTTCAAAATCTATTCGTAATCTGGTTATAGTTTCATAGTCTTTCGTAATCAATAACCCATCTGTATTAATATAATTCCATTAAGTAAAATGTTAAAATCTCAATCGCTGTTGGCTAGTTTTACTTCTACTCACCCCTGCTCGAAGAACTGCGATGTCTTCTGCGCCTGGACCTGCTGCAAGATCTCGCCTTCCGGTCCTCTACGTGGACACCATCTACAGTATCTACAGGCGCTGGCGGCGCCATTGTGTCAGGTTCTACGAGAACTGTGGGGCTTTGTGGTTGCTTTCTGGAGATGTGGTCTTTGCTCGAGGAACCTCGATCTTTGCCTATAAAGGTGCTGATCGAATGCCTTCTACGACCTGCTGCCGCTGATCCTGTTGCTGGCAGCGTGGATGAAAGGTTGTAGTACCTGAAATAATTTCAACAACTTAGTGACAGTTCGTTATATTAATATTAATTAATAGACTATGGGTGTTTATATACATTTCTATTGTATTTATATTATTCTCACTTGATTTTACTACTGACCTAGCGTCATCGACACCAACGAAAACTTCGTTCGAATCTTGATCATCGTCATCGTCATCGTCGTCGTCATCATCATGATTGTGATTATCTCTGGCCAATCCACAGTACACCATATCATTCGACAGCAGTTCGCTAGCGGACTTCAACACAGCTCTGCTTCGGCCTGGACGTCTTCTGTCGTTCTCAGAATGCGAGTGTGACCTGTGGAGAACAGTACGTTAAGTAGCATTTTGTATTCTTATCCCTTGCAAAAATTTTATTTTATTTCTTGTCTTCAACAAGAATAAGAAATTCCAGCTAATTTAAAATTGACATAAACTCGAAATTCTAACCCTCTTACAGTGCATCACGAGAAAGACTCAGGTAAGCTGTCAAATAAATAATACTATTTATTTTCACATCTTAATCTTAAATTTAAATACGCACAGTTCAAACTTCTGTTTGATATCATCAAAAAAAAAAAAAAAGAGGGAGAAAAAGTCACCAACCTGTGAGGTAGATACGGTGAGGGTGGAGCAACATCCGAAGGTCTTGGATCACCCTTCAGGAACTGCTGTGTTCTTTCGTGATCTGCATTGGCACTAACAGATCTGAACAAATTTCTGAAACTCCTTCTCTGATTACCAGGACCACCATGAGCGCCGTTTCCGCATTGACCAGTTCCATTTCTGGGCAACATTGGCATCTTCTCTTCTGTGGGCGTGGAGGCGCCGGAGGTACTGCCTCTGTTATTCTCCTGCGGTATCAGAGTACTCGTGGTAGACGTGGAGAGGACGCTGGCCGACGAAGTGGTGCCCATTTTGCAAGGACGTCGCCGGAACAGGGCCGTCAGCCCCGTTGGTCCTTTGGAGGGCGGCGAGAAGGCGACGCTCGTTGTCGACGCAGGCGTCGTCGATACCGACGACGTCGCCGTCCCGCTCGACAACGAGAAGTATGAAGGATTGTCTGTGAACATGCGGATTCAAGGTCATAGAACCTCCTCCGCAAACTCGTACGAGGACGCTTTCTGCCTTGTTGTTCAGCTTAATCTCTTTTTGGCGTCATTTCACGATTTGATATTGCAATTGCACAGTTGTAATAACGAAGATTGGAAGGTAGAAGGTTTGAAGTTTGAAGATTGTGTGGGTTAAGCTAGTTCGATTTGGAGAATGACATTTTCTCTGTTGACGAGGGTCTAGGTGATTTTAGGTCAGCAACGTTTTGTTCGTTATGTCAATCACGAGGATAAGTGATTTGTTGTTGCCCCGTCACACTCGAGATAATTTAAATGATTTAGATTGAAAGGTAGAAGGTTCGAAGTCTCGACGCGTTATATTAGTTTGATTTAGAGAGTGACAATTCTCTGTTAATAAATGGTCCGGTTCTTTAGGTCAGTTTTTATTAAACACAAAGTTGAACGACGACTCGTTGAATGTCTCTTTTCATCGATCACAAGGGTAGATCATCGATTTTTTCATCTGAATACACTTTTATTCGGAAGAACAATTTATCCATGAAATAGACGTATGTCCCAATACATGAATAGAATTATCGACACTTTGAATGGCCACCAAGAATTTCAATAATGTAAAATGTCATTAATATCGGTTGAATATTCACGTTATCACAGATCTGAATTTTTCACAATATTTTTCCACGAGGACAGGTAGGATAGAGCACGCGTTGGAGTAAAAAAAGTGAAAAAGTATTCGCGACTAGACGAACACGAGGTCCACCTGAGACTGTTCGGTTCCAGAGAGATACACCATGCCTATAGGACGCCATGAACGATTCGAATGGTACTTGAAAGTGGGGGGATGGACCGGACGTGGTATTGTCCCCCACCCTGTAAACCAGAAGCGAAGAACGAGACAGCCGTACGCGGCACCGGAAGTCCGCCGTAACGTTGTGAACGATCCGCGCGTTATTACTCTCCGAAGATGAATTGACCTCGTACTGTGACGAAAGAAAAAAAAAGAGGAGGAGGAGGAACGAAAGGGGAAGGATTCACGAGGCGAGCTTCCTGCGAAAACGAGATGGTTTCGTGTTTGTGAAAATATTTTCCAGACGATCTTTCGATCTTGATTTAAACGTGGAGGATCCTGTGATATATACATATAAAAAGATACATATATGTATCTTTTTTTTTAATTTGCGAAACGTCGACTGTCTAGGTGGATGAGATTATTACGTTTTTTTAAAACTTGTGATGGTAGTACGGTGTCCTTTAATATTTAATAATCGTAAAATTACATTTTTGGAACGTCGATCGCGTCGTATAAAATCATTCTGTTGTAATTTTCTTTTATACTCTTGCAATCTTTTCGACTGAAGGCTTGTAAAGTAAAATAAAAACGTTTGTTTCACGGTAAAGTTCAAATTAGTTATCTCCTGTTGTTTGTTATATGCACGCACAATGGTCACGTTATTGTAATCGTCGTTTCTTGTCGCAAAACCACAATGGAAATGATTTCTAAGATAATGGGATAATAGTATTGTACAATTTTAAGAAGCTTCAATTCCCTACGATTAACTCAGTAAAAATTTGAAATCTCATGAAATGAAATTCGAGCTTTAATATAATTAATGAGTTTTTCCAGCTTCGTTGTTAGTTTTTCCCTTTTTTATTTTGCAATTCGATTCTTTTTTGCATTTTTATCTACTTTTTCAATCGTTCGTTTTTATCTTTACGTTTTCTTTCCTTCGATAAATTAACTAACTAATAATTTCACGAAATGTTGTTTTGTAGCGAAGGAAAAGATAATTAAGAACGAGATATAAGAAAAGTGTAGACGGTTTTTGGAATTTGCATGATCAGTAGGGGCTACGTAAAACGAATACGGGAAAGGAGAACGGTTTCCAAATACGTTCGTCGCTTACGAATTTACTGATCGAAATCTTTCACCAGAATTCTACTTCTCTTCGTGCACTTTTCGAACGTGTTCGAAAATTTAAGAAGTATCCTAAATATCTGATCTTATACTCGTTGCGAGCTTTGACTTTTTATTCGAATTTCTGCCCATTCGAATGTTTGGTCTATGGTAAAAAATAAACGTTTACCATTTATTATGTATAGCTTATAAATAAAACCTTAAAAGACAAGAGAAAAAGCATGGAATAACACGCGAAAGTGTCCGAGCATTCGTAAAAAAATCTTTTTTAAATGCATTACACGTGTTATATGAAATCTTTTGAAATATCGTTAGCTCTGTATCAAATTAAGAATCAACGACGCGAAATTTAATTATACTCTACTGTTTTGTAAAACATTTTTGCTGTGTTACCGTGAGAAAAGAGTACGCGAATACAGAAGCTTTGATCGTGTACAGAACGAGCGACGTGAAATAATTAAAGCCCTCAACTTCAACGTGAAGCTTCTTAAACGTGCAAACCAGGCAAACGAAAGAATTCAATGAATACAAAGTATACAAAGAATACAAAAGGGATGTAAAAGAAAATTGCAGGAGAATAAATTAAAACTATCAGAATAATACAATAATTCTTATAAGATTTCAAACTTTCTAAAGATCCTCGAGTAAAAGGAATCTTCAATGATCTTTCAACAACGAAACTAGACTGAGTTAAAAGATTCAAGCTGGACGTGAAGAGAGCATCAAACAGAACGATTAAAAGCAATCTCTGATTTCCTAGGTTTAAGTTTCTAACTTAAAAGACCAAGAATTTAAGAAAAAGAAAAGAAAACAAATTGTCAAATGAAGAACAATAGGAGAGACCTGTAAAACGATCGGCGAAGCTATAAATAAGAACGAATTAGAAATTCTTGGCGGCTGTCTGAAATAACGTTCCCGGCTCTTTCAGGTATACATAGTCGATTTGAAGCGGCTGATCGAGGATTCGTCGGCAAAGACATTAGCTCACGTCACTGACGATACGCGAAAGGAGAGAAGGAGAGAAGAAAAGTGCATCGTGAGGGTGGAATACGCGGTAGTCGTCCCGCGATACGCGTGATTATGCGTGAAACGCGTGACTAGGCTGCGAAAACGTCCTCGAGATATACGTGACCGCAGATTGGTCCAACAACAGGCGATGCTTACCGACTGCCATGCTGACCCCTTGCCACCAGGAACCTTCGCTGCTCCCGTCTTCTGCAACAGGAACAACACGATGCATTTCGATCGTTCAGATGGAAAAGAAATTAAAAAAAGGTAAGAGAGAATGTCAAATACAAAGATTGTTATACGTGGGAAGAATCACTGTATTTTATCGCTATTTAACGCTATTAGAGAATTATACGAATAATCTTATGTATCTTAATAATATAATATAATAATAACATAACGCATAACATAATTAATAACATAATTAATAACATAATTATATATAGCCTATCTAATAGAATTACTATAAATGACGAATTTATTACTTTTTGGAATTTGTATGCAATGATTCTTACAAAGTATGAAGATTATTATTCGTGGGAAGAGATTGTCTGTAATTGACATTTTTATCGCTATTTAATAATAGAATCACTAGAGTCAAAATAATTCGTTGTTTAAAATCTGCAAGTTTTCATAGAGGTTTTATGATAAAAGTAGATTTATAAGGGTGCATTTCTGAGAATTTGAATATCGTTATACTTGTATCTTCGTTTATATCAAATAATATTTTCATGTACTTTCTATTCTGATTTTTTTCGTACAAATCTTATATCTTAATCGTTGTTCGTTCCAGCGTCGAAGAAAGGAAAAGGAGAGGAAAGTGGAACGAGTTTGAAGATTGCCAGTCAGTGCACTGTTACGTCGCTTGGATAAAACGTGAATGGGACGGCCCGTGGCCTGATCCCAGTTTCTCACTGTTCTACCCCGTTCATACACCATAAACCTGTCGTAGTTGTCGCCGACACTCTCTTCCCCGCGATCGCGCTAAATATAATATTCCCGCGTATTTTCAGCGATGAATGAAACGACATGCGACCTCTGAATCAAAACACCTATGAAACAAGATGAAAAGTTTCTTTCGGATAGCTAGGAAATTCCTCCGTGTTTTTTTACATCTTTTATTTTTTCTAAAGTTTTTTGCGTGTTCGTTTTGTCGACATTGCGCACTAACATCATTATGTAGGGTGGTTTACTGTGAACGGTCTTTAACTAAACAGGTTCTAAATTTCGTTCGAAATACGCGTATTTGTTTAAATGGCGCACTTTGTTGCTCTCATTAAGACGTAGTATAACTCACAGAAAGTTTTTAGAAAAGTGAATAAGAATCAAGCGAGAGTGAAGGAGAAACAGCAAATCCAAGGGGTTGAAAATCTCTTCGATAAGAATTCATTCCTTTTTACTTAATAAACTTTAAATTCGATTTAAAATACGTATACTTGTGCGAATACCATACGATTTCACTTACATCACTATAAATAGCATATACAAGGTAACTGGTGGTACAAGCGGAAAGGGGGTGATTCTACGCGAAAAAAGAAGTCGAAAATATAGAATAAAAATTTTCGCCCGGTACGCGTGCACTTTATCACGTCTCGTTATAACGGATCTCACTGTAGATCGTTGTCTCGATGGAAAAATTAAAAAAAAGAAAAAAAAATTTTTATTCTATATTTTCGACTTCTTTTTTCGCATAGAATCACCCCCTTTCCGCTTGTACCACCAGTTATCAACCACCCTGTATATTCAATGTTAGGATTACCCATTTACTATACTTGTATATAATAAATACAATGACCATGGTTGGAAATTAATAGTTACTACACATTTCTGGTCTGCAGCTTTAGCCAATCTAATCGTACCACCTCCTTAAGGATTAAGATCGTATAGAACCTACGAATATTAAAAGTGCAAAGTGCAAGTGTAATCTTTAAGTTTCTCGCACCACCGATAATCATACCGAAGTCTGAATTATAATGATTGCAAATTTAAACGAGCATAGTGTAAAATATGAACAAGAGAGAAACAAATTATGAGTTTATCGGAATTGTAAATCATTTCACGAATTCATTTTGTTTTCTCTTTTCATCATTTTTTCGTTCAGGAGTCCATCCTGGCCGAGCTCATTACAATTCCCGTGATTTTCTGACGGTGGTTCTCCTTGTCTCAGGCCTCATATCGTTAACCGAAGGTGTTACAAAGTGTAATTTTATTCACAGACATGCAACGATAGTTTCACTAGCGTGCTGCTGTTAACTTCTTGTACAACCGCGCTTTCATCCACTTCATTTGCATCCATAGAGCGATATTTCGATCGATCGTTAAACAAGAAGTTTACGTCTGTGTCTTGCGTGTATTCGCGTATGCGCGTATACATGAGAATAATATTTTCCATCTTGTTATTCGTATTTAAAGCGTGAAAAATTCTGATTCTACAAACTATTGTTGCGTTATTTTTTATTTACCTCCTTGTCCTGTCAGGTTGATGAGCTGTCAAGCAGCCAACCAACATTAATTACGTAAGGTAGAACGCCCTAATATGTAGTCGCAACTCGATACACGCACGCCAACCCCGTAGGCTTTACCGTGGAACACGGTAGAAACACTTCGTTCAAAGTTACCTCAGAAGCGACTCAGCTTGAAGTTGGACGGACGAAGTTTAAGTTACCGAAGTTAATTCGTAGTCCCGTTACTTGCTACTTCCATTAACTTCGTTCGCTTAAGTGCTAGCTATAACGAAGAATAATTACTAATTTCGTTAGAATATTAATAGCATTACTAATTACTAGAAAATTAACCGTTACCATAGCAAGCATTCTAATAATTATGAATAAAAGATATACGCTTATGGAAATTATACTTTTTAAAATTGTTCGTTTTTATGAAATTGAAAATTTTTAGAAAATGCCTAAGAAATTTAAGGGATCGTGTATGTCACGAATTATATCGATTACTTCTGTTTGCTATTTTATTTATTTTATTTATTATATATTTCACCACTCATATACTACATGTGTTTCTGCATGTGCGTCCCTCCTGGCCTACAAACTTGCCTAGAACCATTTGGGTCAGTGTATGAATTAAATATATGTATCTTACCTATATAAATTAAACGTAACTCTATACTAACATTACTATTGTTATTACTTTATCAGCAGTGTCGACAAGTGGTTTCTCTTTATTTTTAATGTATTTAAATTCTTTTTTAATGTATTTAATGTATTTAAACTTTTAATGTATTTAAATTCTGCGCATAGTATATAGTTCGTTTTACAGCGTAATACATTATAACAATATATAGTCCACAATTACATCTAAATCTATAAATTTGATATATAAAGTTAATCTACGTTCGACTTTGCCCAAGTGTCACATAAAACACGTCCCGTAGCCCGGATAGCACACCCTCGCAGACTCCGCCAGTTTCACGCAACGTCCACGTCCCAATCTCCTACATCATTGCGAAACTCACCGCAATTACCGAACTTCTCCACCGATAACTCTCTATGCTCCCATTACATTCTATCCCTCGGTTACTCGAAAATTTACGTCGTTCGCCATGTTCCCCATCTAATCGCCGGCAGATCCATGGAAATTCGTTTCCACGGAACTCGTTCGAGGAATACCGTGACCGAGAGTTGGTTGTTCCGTCGTTCTCGAAGCGGGCAGACTCGCGGCGAACTATTTTCGTGCGGCTTCCGTCGACGAGCAATAAAAAGGAAGAAGAAAGAGAAGCAGAGAGAGAGAGAGAGAGAGAGAGAGAAAAGAAACGGCGGAACGTGCCAGAGAAGAGAGAAAGAGGGAGAAGAAGAAGGAAAGGCACGACGTTAGGGTTATCGTTCCCATGAAAGCTCGTACAAGCTCTGATTTACTCTGCTGTCCAAATGGATCAGCTGATAGGACGAATCATCGTCACTCCGTTGTATAAATTTGCCTCGAATTCGTTGCAATGCCGCGAGCCAGAACGATTCGTTTACTCGTTTTCACCTCGTTTTCACGTTTTGTCGGAAACGCGACGATGAACTGGAGTTTCGTTGGTGAAACACAATCTGAGGGGCGAATGGGCTTTCGTGTCTTTATACTTGATCTGATCTTGTTATCGTCGTTGCTGTGGTCACAGAGCTGCTTTTACATTATTTGCTACGTTTTGTTTATTAATTCTTTTTGTTAGGTACGAAGAAACACGTTTGATTCTTTGTAAAGATGACGATTAGCTCGGTGTCTCTTCTATATTGTCGGCTAAAGCAGTTTTTCTAAAACCTCTTCACAAAATATTCCTTTTCAGAGAATATCGTGACAATTTGCCTTCTTTAATAATTTCACCTTCGTTCGATCGATTTTTGTTAATACGAATATAATCTTTTTGTAGGTAATAACTTTAATGTTTTTATTGTGCTTGTTACGTCGTCACGTTGTTTGGATTGCCGCTATTTTTCACCATATATGCGCGTAGTTACCGCCATTATCTTTGAATTGTCCTCGCTAACTGTGTAGCTAGTTGTTTCATTTAATTCACGTCCCTTATCGTATATATTCCGTATCGCTTTGTATTCTACCGTAATTTCTACTGTTACATAGGGTGCTCCAAAAACAATTTAGTCGATATTCCTTCTTTCTTATAAAATTAGAAATTTTCATGCAACGTATTTAAGAGAATAACGAGAAATCGCTTCTGAAAATTATTTGAGAATATCGATGATTAATTCACTACAGTCATTAGTTCCCACGAGCACCACGAACGCATGGCGAGTGACTGCCAAACGATTCGTAGCGCACCAAGAATTTTCGAACGTGTTCGGAATTCCGTGAAACGACTTTGTGAATCTTCGTTCAGCTTTTGTTAGAAACACGACGATGCCAAAAAATAGTTCTTAGTTTGAAGAAGAATACAAATGCCAAAATTTGAAGATTTCAAGATTTGAAGATTAGAAGAGTCTTGTTTGTTGCCTAAGGATCTACGTGCGAGGATCTTAAGAACGAGGCAAATGTTGCTAAAAAGAAACGAGGTCACGACCATAAAAATTCATGAATCGATACACGAAATCTATAAATTCTAGTACCCGTGAACGAAGACCTATAATCCATGAATCCCAGAATCTGATAATTCTGGTCAAGTACATAAATATAAGAATTGGTGAATGCTGGAGTCCTAAATGTCACGAACCTAGGAACACATGAATCCTGGAATATGTGAATTAGTATTAGAGTCGATCAAATCTAGAATCTATCAAACTTAGAATGTGCGAATTCTAAGATATATGATACCTAGAATTTATAAGATCTAATGTTCATAGGATCTGATTTATGAAGATTAAAACGCATTCCGGAATTCTAAGATCTAATATACTAAATTTCCTGAATCTTAGTATCCTGAAATTTACGAACCCGTGACTTGAGACACATACAACAGCAAAAAAAAAAGGGTACTCGGTTGCTCTTTTTCGAAAGAGCAACGTGCAAAACACGCGCAGCTCTGAGATTTACGTATCAACGTAATTTACGTACTTGTTAATTAATGGCGCGTCACATGTAAGAGAACAACCTCGCGTAAAAGTTAATGCGCGTACGTCCCTCTTATGGAGGCACGTGCATCGTTGCTTGGAAGCGCTGCTTTTTTCATCGTCGGCAGGTGCTGCACTGTGGTGCATCAGCTACGTACAATAAATTAAGTGCAGTTCAGCTTGACCCGGCAGCGATCGACGAACTTCTTTTTTACCTTGAGGCAAAAATAGCGGCGTGTTTGGCGTTTCGTCCGGTTTGCGTGAGATTTTCAACTTTTCCCGACTACTCTGTCCTCTTTTGGGAAACAGATTAAGAAATTGGGATGGAAGTTCCATGGTTAAGCTCAAATTTCTATCTTATGATTCAGAATTGGAAATAGAATTGGAAACTCTTTATGAAGAAGTTTTTTTAGTTCCTTTAAGAATGAAAATAAAAAACGAAAGGACGACCATTTCACAAGGCGATCATTCTTATATTTAATTTCGATAAATTGTTCTCGTTATATATTTGTTATTATTAACAATATGTGTTTCGTAAATACACAGAGAGAAAGAGAGAGAGAATTATATTTTATATTTTCTGAGGATGATCTTGAGCTTTTTTAAACGATGTCGTATATTTTCTATAACATTAGTCGATCCAGCTAAACATTCTTTACAAAAGAGTATTAACCTACCTATATCGGAAAACCGTTAGTTTGGCAGATATTTTTGCCTTAATTGGTCAAATTTAATGTATGTTACATTTGTTAAATTAAAGTTAAAATATCTGTAAAAACCAACGGATTTTCGGTATAAATAAGTTAATACTTTTTTATAAAGAACGTCCAGATGGATCGACTAATGGTACAAAGAATATACGGAATCATTTAAAACACTCAAAATTATCTTGAAAATAAAATTCCATCCATCCGATGAATTCCTTGAAATGCAGTGTAATCCATTTAAAACGTTTTTCGACAAAACCAATAGATCACGAGTTATTCTAGACAGTACTTCTTATTGATTTACCCTGTATATAAATTGTATGAAAATGCGATTAACAAATTTGGAATTTCATAAATTTTTAGATCGTGCTTCAAGTTTTAAGTTTTGTATTAAATAGTTTCCTATTTAGTACACATATATTATCTTTATTTTCGGTTCTAGCAGACAAGAAATGGGCTCGGTTTTACACAAGTCTAAAATATCTGATTCAGATTTCGCCACATGCATTCATTGCACACGTTCCCTATCCATATATACAATACATATCTACACGCTAAGTGGCATTTAATCTTAATCTTTTGCTAAACTATTACACTTTGGTTTGAAATTTGCACTCTATTCCTCTTTTTTCTATGCCCTTTAACCAATCCACCACCTGATCATTTATCCTACCCTCCTTCGCTTTTCCCCTCCACCTGGTAGTATCTAACTCTTTATAGCCTTGCATAGCATAGCATAGCATTTTTCTATTTTATATTTCCATATTCATTCTCTTTTATATTTGAAAGATCTCTCTCTCTCTCTAACGAAGGAAAACGCATTTCTTAAATATAAATTACCCTAATGTCTGAAATTGTTAAAGTTTAGATTGGTATTTTATCTTCCCTTAAACTTTAAGGATCTTCTTTTAAACTTCCTTATCCTAATTTCCAACGATCGTATTTCGATGGCCATATTTAAAAACGAAGTTAAACGATGTTAGAAAAATCGTTGCATCGTTCGACAAAAATTCTTATTCCAACTTCCGCGATGGACTGAAAGTCAAGTGTTTCGTACGTGACACGCATTTTCACGCACGTCGTTTGCTGATTACACAATACACCGCGTTTATGACTCCCATCTTGGACCAACGCACGCACTACACATGCACGTTCCATCCACTCTACGTCGTTTCTCATGGTTCAAGGTCTCACGATCGAATTCGGTGCAAGCACGTTTTGGTTTCTTTTTTTGGATCTCGTGTACTTTCTCTTAGAACGATACCCGAATTTATTAGCAGTAGCACACGAGACCAGAAATTCAACGTAATTAATACGTTACAATTTAATAAAATGATGCATGGTGTTAGCGAGAAAAGGTAACAAAGAATAATTGTACTATAAAATTTTAAAACTGAGTAGTAATATGACTCGGTATTAATTTGACAAAATTAGTTTAGGAAACTTAGTGCATCTAGATACTTTTATAATAATACTGAAAGATAGTTATCAATTTTGTAGAATGATCATCTTTAAAATAAGAGGGATAAGAAAAATCGATACGTCTCGAGAAAGAGGCCTGATCGATACAGCTTACACGTTTGTATTATCTTTCAAATTATCTTATGAAACATTGACGTACAACGACTATACAAATCTATTTTACAGTTCATAGTCCAAAAACAGATGGCCAATTAAAATACCGATGAACGTCATCTACCTAGATAAAAAAAGATTACAAACTATTTTTGTAACTAACTTTTTTAGATATTCTATCTACCTATCCTAATCAGATTTACTAAATCTCTAATGAAATTCTTTGCCTAATGAATTTTTTTCGCATATATACACTTCATTTATTGAAAAATAATATAATAACTATAATTTTCATTTTTAAGTATAATTAATTACGGTTTCAATATTATAAGATGATAATACTACGAATAAGGTACTTATTTACATAACGAAGTGGTAATTTCTTTCAAAACCTTAACGTGTATCAAATCTCCGGTAGTATAGTATTTTCCATTTCCTTTCCACTCGAAATATAAAAAATCGAAATACAAGGGAAAGGTAAACGAAGAAAGAATTATATAAAGGTACAGAAATACAACTTACATCGAGGTCGGATTGGTAGTTACCAACGAAACGAATTCGCGTGTAACGTTCGAGCGTCTGGTTAAGTTCGGCTGTCAGGTTCGATCTATTAATATACACTGCGAGCCGCCTGCCTAATTCCTAATGGAATATTCGTACAGATTTCTCGACGTGGATGCCTTAAAAGTATTCGTTGCTGGAGCACGTTCGACCATAAGTTATTTTTCGCTTTGGGTTCGTTTAAATATTTCAATAAGTGAGTCGATACACATATAAATTCAAGAAAAGAAGATTCTACGAATGTTCTATATAATTTCTGCATATGATCGTGGAAACATTGTAAATAAAGAAATCGATTTTATTTTGCGACGAAGATAAACGTGTTAAAAAAGATGTTATGAGATTATACTTTTTAAAATATTATTTGTGAATAGTAGAGAAAACGATTCATATTGTTTTATAATAGAAGTAGACTGAAGAGTCGAGCCATGTTTAAGGAAGAAAGTTTTGGTTTCGTGGAAAGCGACGCGAGGACGTTCGATCAGCTGATCGTCCACGTGCTCCGCGTACGCGAACAATAATCTTCCTCGATGGAGGGAAACTGTGATTAGACTCGATAGAATCTGTTTTCGAGGGAAAATAAACCAGCCTTCGTGTAACGTCAGAGCAATAACGTATCGATGAGTCGAGATGTTTCATAAACAATTAAGACAAAATGTGAAAATTTGTAATAAAAATATAACAACCATAATCATCTTACCTTTAATTTTTCCTAAATAACTGATCGAAATTGCTTCTTAAAAAGTCCATTCTTCTTTGTGCCTTATTTTCTTCTTTTATCATTTGACGATGGTTTCTTCAAATACAAATATTTTTAAAGTCTTTTGTTCCTTTTTAAGAATATTTTCTAAGATTCGGTTAATATTTTAATAACCTCGAGTGATTGTAATATTTTATTTCGAAGCGAATAGTCCGGATCTGAAAAGTGGATGTAATTAATTAACTGTTCGAAGAAAAGGCACTCGTAGCCATACGATTTTTTGCGTGTGCAAATGGACGAAAGCAGTGCATGAAAGGTGGCATTATTCGTTCGTAACGAGACCCTTCGAACGCTTCGATAACCCTTTTTATTCTGTGTTCTCGAAGCTGTGCATCAAAGTACACTTCAGCGGCGCGCGTTTAGAAAACGTTAAACGATGCTTCTGCCGGCTTTTTGTTCGCGTTCCACTTCGATACACTTCTCCAAAAGTGGCCGAGATCAATTAGAATATTCCTTTCGACGTTTCTTATTTTATATTTTCCATCTACTTTGTATCCTCTTCAATTCTTGCGTTACATTTCTCGTTTTTTATCATCTTCGGTAATTTTTTATTCGTTTCTGGAACGATACATAATTAAATTCCAAAATTATTCTTTTCTGTGTGTTGTACCATGGATGTATTTATGTATTTATGTGTGATAACTGTAGATGTTTGACGTAGAATTTTCTATTTTTCTCTCCTTACAAATTTTGTCTCCTTTCGTAACCGATCGTTTCTCAAGCCTTTTCGCCTATTTTCTAATTCTTCTCTCGTTTAACTTCCCAAAACGGCTCCCAAATTCCTCGTGAAGACCTTCGAACTTCTATCTTTAGACGAATCGTCCTCCAAACTTCTATTCAAACTATACCTACACCAAATCGAACCGGAATACTTGTCTTCGATGTCGCTCGTAGAATTTTAAAATGAGATTTTCGATCTGATTGGCGTTAAAACTATCATCGAGCTTTTGTCTCGAGTACGACCAGTGAACGATCGAAGAAAACAAACCATAAAGGACCTTCGAATCAACGTTTAACCTCTATTGAATCTTTCGTTGGAAATTCCGTTCGGTTACCATTGAAAATTTGTTCCCAGTCACTCGAAATCTCTCTTCTTTTTCTCTGGGCCAGAAACCTCCGAAGAAACGCTCCTCGAGATATTCCGGAATCTTATCTTCGTTCAAGTTCAAGTAATATTATCAGGGAAATGCCAATTTTATCCGGGTTTGAAGTTTCTCTTGTGTTGACATCTCCACGCTTCGAACCATCTATTTCAAGAGTCTCTTCCTCAAACAAGCAACTTCTTCCTTCAACATGGCTTCTTGAAACGAACACTGCTTAAAGTGTCTTCAGAACTCTACCTCCAGTCTTAACGATCATATAGCATCTTTTACCATCATATAGCAATTACAATTTTATCTACAAATTCATCAATTTCTACGTGATTAGGCACAAAATCTCCTCTTCAAATAACGAACCTCTTCTTCGAACGGTATATGTTGGAAGAAATACTTTGAAACTGTATCTTCGCACGAGTCAACCCTGCATCACCGTCAGTGATTTGATTCCCCTTTGATTTATGAAAATCGATTCGTTGAATTTAAGTCTCTTCTTTTCGTAATACTTCTTCTTTGAGCATAGGGTGCGAAACGTGAAACTTCTTTCTCTATGCTCGAGGCAAAGAAGAAATTTGAAAGAAAGAAGAAAATTGAGGCTTCTGGTATTATTCTGGACTGGTGGTGCGTGGGGTTGCGGACGAAAGAAGGCCGCACGCAGTCACGGCACAACACTTCACGGAATACTGACAAGTCAGAGCAGAAGAGGAGTCCGCGACGATGCCATGTGACCGTCATTTGTGCTCTCCTTCTCTTCTCTTCACTGCCACCACCCACGCATCTGGCAGTGGCTAGAAGAAACGCCCATGTGCGACCAAAGCAGCGTTATTTCGAGATAAACAAGGAGTACGGTCGAAGAAGCGAAATCGACGAGCGTACGTTTATGTTTCGGACTGTGTACGTACATGTGTGCACGAAGAGTGTAAAAGGGAAACTGAGGGTATATTCCTCGAAAGGCGTGAGGTATACGCGCCTCGACTAAATATAATTGCCTGCGTGAATCGGTTTCGAGCTGGAGGACGATTGGGATGACGTTGTGGAAGCTTCATGGAAAATTTCGAGATCCTTTGATAGCGGAGAAAGGATTTTCAGTGCGAATGGATGGCTAAGAACGATTTGGGGCTATTTGGGAGAACTTGAGGAAATTTGGATCAGTTTGTTGATTGAAAGGAAAATGGTTCGTTCATAATTCACATTGTCGTTAGGTAATATGTGTTTTTATAGGTAATTATACTTCCGTTTGTTGAAGGTATCTGTGATAGAAGCACGAGTAACTTTAGTTAAAATCGGATTTCCGTAGTTCGTAAAGTTCAATTTTAATCGTCGGGGTTGACAATTTTGTCGGTAAGCAATAGTCCGCAGCTATTAGAAACACAATTTATGTTTTTGTACCAATAGAATCCACAAAATGTGAGGTATTTCCTCGATACTTCACAATCCAAGCGTTTAGAAACTCTAAAAATATTTCAACCACAGCAGTGGAAATGTAAATTTCCCGTGGGATAAACGCAATGTCAAGAACTTTTCCGTTACTACAAAACATAGAGAGAGAGAGAGAGAGAGAGAGAGAGAGAAGAAAAAGAGAGATCTTAGAACCTCATTCTTCATAGAACAAAACGAAGCACAAAGATATTCCTTTCTATTCTTGCCAAAAACTATAAAACAGAGTGAGGCACATAAAAACACAAGAAAAGGTCGTTTAAATCTACGCTCTCTTCACGCTCAAACAAAGCACAATTTAAGCAACATACATCCATCCCTGTTACTACAATTTAACCCTGTTACCGTCTTTGAACTTTTATATCGTAAGCGTTCGAATACTTTCATGATTCTGTGTACTTACGATTACAAGAATTCCATTTGTCTACGAGTTCTATTTATCGGAAAATTCAATTGACGCGTTTTCTTCTTCTCCAAGATGTTCTGGTCGATCTCGAGGAAGGGTACGCGATGAGCGTGCGCGCGTACACTAGCGGCCACAAAGAATTTCAGATGGGGTAAGGTTAGTGCCGCGCGCGTGCACGCTAGCGTGTCTGTCACGCATGTGCGTACGGAAACAGAGCGGAGCGTGTGTTTCCTCCTTCGGTGCCGCACCGCTCTGCCGCGGATGGCCACGTTTCCTTTCGGTGTAGAGCACTGTGACCCCTTTACACACGGTATTCCCCTCCGTATCACGGTGTTGCGCGTAATCGGCGAAACGATCCGTCGAAATAATCCAGATTCTTAATAACACACGACGCAACAAGATTGCACGGACGAAGAACCGTTTATCGTGTTTGATCATCGCCGGGCTGCTGTGCCGCTTCGCAAGTATAAGTAATTTTGCCTACGTTTCGTGCAACGCTACAAAAATTGTCTGTGCGGAAGATACAGCGTGATACTTAATCGATGAATAAGATAAAATTTCGAAATAAATGTTAAATGAATATAAATGGGGCGCAAATTGCTCGTATAACTGGCGTTCGCTGGTTTCTTCTCTTATCTATGATTTTTCGTTCGCACAATTTAATTAGTAGAAGTTCATTTAATTGCACACTAATTAAAATTTCCAATAAATAAGATTCTTAGATAAATAAAATTCTATTGTAAATAATCTCTGCTTACGTTTTATACAAGGCAAGAAAACGCAGTTACGTAGAAGATACGGGATGATTGCTAGTGGGAGAATAGCACAAACTTCTAGAATAAATTTTGTATAGACAATAGAAGTCCATTTATTAATACAAATGGGGGAGAATCAGTTGCTGTAATTGAAGCTCATACATGTAACAAGAATTGATGATTTTTCGTTTAATGGAAATACAAATTTAACAGAAATGCATTTAATCGAAGGCAGTATAAGTTAAAGTAGTACGTTGTATATAGAAAAAAAAAAAAAGAATAAAAAAAAGAAGGCTCATAGAGAGCGAGCGAGGAAAGGATAGGCAGATGTGTTTAATTGCGAAAGGGAACGGTGCTCGAGTTTTAACGGAGAATTATATTGTTTGCTGTGGTAACTGTTGCTTGAATTATTTATGGACTTGGCATACACCTCAATACTGTGGGGATGTCGAACTACGGATTAGGTTTGTTACGTGCCACTTGGAAACTTATATCGTAGAGCATACCTACTATAGATTATTTCAATAAGCTTATCTTACAAATATACGAAATCTCTGAAAGTAAGTTGTCAAACTTTACGACAAGATATTACTTTTTCCATAATAAAATCTACTACTTCGTTGACAAAGTAAGAACAATATAAGTAGAACGCAATTAAATAATCCTTTATTTAAAGAAACAATGGTGATGGAAACTCGCGAAATAAAAATTTCTAAACTTTATATTCATACATTAATGAAATTATCAAAATAAGAGGAAAATCGTTATGCTAGTAAGTTATTAGATAATCGTCCTGAGAAGAAATTAAAAATACAATAATCTAAAGGTGTGTCAATGATTTATGATTTATTAGGCGTTTGTATTCTTTCGCCTAACATCGTGTTCTTCTTCAGCAAGTAAAACACGCGAATGAGAAACGGCTGTAGAGTTGCTCTTTCAAATTCGAAGAAACAATCTGATCTGTCCGTGGCTCGTGCTGTCTCGTGCCACACGTTCAAACGTTGAAAAATGTGACCGCTTTTCATTCAGCTCGTCGATTTGCCAGAGCAGAATGGTAGGAAGAAAAGCATTTGGCTGACACGTGTTACGCACGTTGACTAGACACCGGCGTTCCGGCACTTTCTGCCTCCTAAACCCGTCTTTTCATTTTCTTATGCGCTATTGTATCACTAGTTATATATCAGATTGTTATACGAATGCTTGTTTATTGTTGTAAATCGTTGAAAAATTAACGATAGAAATTATTCAATTATTCGAAAAATTTGCTCTGGGAAAATAATTTTTATTTTAGTATCTGGTTTGAGAGTTTCATGTCTTCGATCTTGTACTTTTTATTTCAAAGAGCGCACTGGATACTTCATATTTTCCATTCCAAAGAATATTCTGGAAATTTCATACATATTTTCTATTTCTTTTACTCTATTTTTATTACTATGTAGATTTTACGTTCCTACGCTTTTTCCTTCCTTTTCTACCTATCTTTTATAATTCAGCTTTGAAGCACGGGAATAGAAAACAGATCTAGGACATTCCCTGAACCTTTCTCCATCCACGTGCCATTGTCACGTAAACTTAGGGGTTGGTTGATGAAAATAAAAAATAGCAGAGTCGTAACAGAACTATCGTCTTTATTTCACAGCACAGGTTTACACAGATCGGAGAGATGTTCACTGTTCGATAGTTTTGTCTATTTCTCCTCAGGTGTTCTCGTCTCATTACGGAGGAAAGCTCAGTGTGGGTGCTTTTTAATTAACAACGCGGATTCGCTGTTCGCACCTTCCGTTAGGAAAAGTGAGGGTAACGATCCACGATGCCAATTGGTTATGGGTCATGTTAATAAATGAAGATAGGAGGAGAAAGCCTCCTATCAACGCGGCTAGTAGGTAATATTGTTTATGGGAAAAATCAGCTTTTTCGTTAGTCCAGTATTGGGTTTTTCCCATTAAGTAACTACCCGCTTTCCCAGTAATTAGTGAGGACGTATAACAACCTAAGGGCTGTTTCAAGGACCATCCATAAACAGATAATAGAAATAATAAACTTAAAAAATTTAGGTTTATGGTGGGTCCCTGGGGTAATTGAGGGTACGGACCGAAGACCTGCACACATCCTGTCTCTAATATGAATCGACGTTACACCATCTTCAAAGCATCATATCACGCGACAAGGTCCACGGAACAGAATTCAAGCATCGTAAACAAAACCTGTCATCGTTGTTCTCTGGCCTTCCATTTCGATTCAGAAATATTCGTTTCTTATTAGCGTTCGTCCTAATTTTCCTAGAAATCAAAGAACGGAAGTTACCAGAGAGAAATTCAGTGGACGAAGACGAAAAAACAAAGCGTTCGTCGAGGTCGTAGGAAGGCCGAAGGAAGCTCTTTCGAGCTTTCCTCGTTGAAAGCCTCTTCCTGAGACAATGGTCTTAACAGCTGTAAGCGAAGGTACCGATAATCAGCGGCGTCTTCGACGGAAGCAAGACGAATGCATAATGAGCTCACGCATTCAGTCACGTTTTAGTGTTCTCCTCTTCTTCTTCTGCTTCTTCCACTCTCACACCATCATCCAACCAAGGGAATTTGAATTTCTAATGATGTACGAGCTTGGAGAGGATTATCCGCGAACGTACGTCGCCTTCTTTGGTTCTGCGAACGTATACGTTTTGTACTACCAATGAATTAAACTGGATAAAGGTAAATATTTTCTCTGATGAGATATCCTATACGATAGAATCTTCTATTGTCTTGGTTGAAATTCTTTTTCCTGGAGAGAATAATGATGATTTCTAAGTGATTTCTAAATGTTCAGGTTGATATTTTGGAAAGAAAGCCCTTTGCGTAAGAGGAGTTAAATTTTTTGAACTGATTCATCCTTGGACGGTAGAAGCTGTATCAATTCTGACTTCACATTTTATCACTTTTTAAGCTGCATTTAGGTATTATTGTTCTGTATGATTTTACTTTTTAAGCTAATTTAGTTAATTTTCAATCAATTCTACGGTCAATTGCTATGAGATAAAATATTTGACTCTTGTGAAGGTAAATATCCAGTATCTGATCAAAAAATAAAAGTGGACAAATTTCGATAATTGCGATGTTAGAGTATTTTTTATTTATTTGTCTTTTTTTAGAACAGAACCATGATAACGATTTAATTAACGAGATAAATTTGCGCTATTTCTGACGTAGTAATCGAATTAATTAAAACACTGTATTATTATAAAGAAGACATCTCTGTCGCCCAGTTTCAGTCGCCTATAGGGCGACTATATTGCCATGTCCCAAGTCCTAAATTAAAGCAATTAGGGACACTGATTGAGCGCCACCGGTGGAGAAACGAATCATCGATTGACAATAAAATTATCCATACTTGCTTAGGGTATAGGAATTAGTATGAGGGGGAGCAGCTAATTCCGGCAGTCAGGAGTCAACACTCGTGCGAATAGCATAGCGTTCTATCCATCCCAATTATAGTCTCAATATATATTTCCTGTTACACGTTCTAAACCTTTATCATGCAATGTATTTAATTCCTTCAGTTTCGAAATTTACCACTGACTGTTCATATCAGCGATCCTCCGATTGTTTTGAGCAGTGTATTTGCACTAAATTCCAAGAAACGTGCATGTGTAAAATATGTGGATATTCTTTGACGCTTTCATTTTTATACATTCTATACAAAATATATAATACAACATAGGAGGATTGCTAGAAAAATTCGAGCAAAACCTGTATATAAAATCTTTTCTTGCCTTCCATTTCAATTGTGCGTGCGATGATAAAATTGTACGTGCACGTACTGTGGCATTTTCATTTCTACACATATTGTGTAAAATATTTGATACAACATTAAATTGATTGAAAAATTCGAACGAAATTTAAATATAAAATATTTCTTAAGTTTTCTCTAATATAGAATTTCAAAGGAACAACAAATATTCTTCGTTACACACACTTTCGTGTGTACAACCATATGAGTACAATATTTGCAGTTACACGTCGTTACGGTATATCAGGTTATCGAATAGAATACTGCGGTACTGGAAATGGACCGTGTAATGCAGACCACGTGCGGCAAAAACCCTATAACAGATTCACTTTTTGAAACGCTGACGCGCAATTAAGGCAGCCGAACGATGAACAAGTAGCGAAATAAGAGTCGTTCTACCGCGTGGACCACTATAAAGCAGGGAAAATTAATTTTCGACCGAGGGTTCGAGGGTAAAAGTATAACCGCGCATCTGCAAAGGGTGAATATTCCGGTGAGTTCATAGGAGTTGGATGTTGAATGGAAAATTGAGAATGAAAAATATGTCGGTGCATAGATGAGTCTCTCAATAACATGCAACCCGCTTTACGCGAAAGTATGCCACGATGTTTGAGCGGTGGGTGGTAGGTCTCTGACTTTTCCTCAGTTATACATTTTTAAATAATATTACAAGACAGTGGATACTTATGCAAATTCATATTTTTATAAATATAATTTAAAGAAGTGGAATCCAGGCAGAGGATTGTTCTACTTAAATATTATCATATAACAAGTATTATAGCTTGGATATTTCATATATTGTTACGTATTATGTGCATTTTATACATTTTGACATCTTCAATTTTTGTATAAATATTGCGAAAATTTATTTTCTATCGAGAGAATAAAATTTATTTTGTTAGAAAAAGATAAATCTAGTTTTAATGTAGTAGTAGTTTTAATGTAGAGTTCCAATTTACGTACTCGACTTTTTCTACTTCTTATTATATGCGTATCTCCGCTGTGATGCCGAAATCTAGGTTGGAGTTTCACTGTTTCGAAACTTTTCAAATAGATAGGTGCTGGGTTGTATCTCCGAGGTATTACAAAAGAAAATAAACTTTTTGCCGTAGCTAATCCGAAGAATTTTTAACTTTTTCACATTCTTGCTTTTATATTACAAAAATGATCTTTTCAACTCTAATAGAATTTAAATTAAAAACAAGCGGATCATTTTCTTGTCTTTATTCCTTGAGAATTATTCAAAGACAGAATCCCTCTTACTTGAGAATCTTTCTACAGTTTCCTTTTTTATCCAAGAATAAGAAGAATAAGAGAATTTTATCTCTGTTAAAATTTCCTTATTCTTCTTAGTAAAATGTATACTTCTTCATTTGTATTTGTTAACACTTCCTTCACAATTTATCGATACATTGCTGCTGATAGTTACTAAAGATCCCTTTTCTCAAAATTTCGTTATTTTCAACTTTCCACATATTGTAATCGTGTATAAATTAATAAAAAAAAAAAAGTTTGCTATCGCTCACTGAACATACTAAACGTCATTACCAAAAATACATTTTCCATCATTAAAGAACATATCTTTCGTTCTCTGTTTCTTTTTTTTTCCACGTTGTAACGATCAATAGAGTCAGCGTTGATCGATCAGCTGTTGGCACGTGACCGAGATCGGGATCTGGATCACTCGGTCGGTAACGTTGCGAGGTGAGGTTCGAGGTTACGTAGCCGCAAGTGAAAGCCACAAGTCTCTGGAATCTCTGACAATCAAGGCGCAGTATGTGTGTACGTCGATTATAATCGTGAACGTTTCACGTGATCGTCTTACAAATTCATATATATATATACGACGAGCCTAATATAAAATACAAAACACAAAGAGAAAGAAAGAGACAATACATTAAATCATTATTATGTGTTATATTAAACCATTTTTATGCGTGTAAAAATCTTGAAAAAAGCAAAAGAAGAGTGCTCAAGGTTTTGGAACATCGATAAAATAGCTTATAAGAGGTAGATCACGACTAACAGTGACAACTAACATCTATTCTACTAACAAAGTATCTATTAATGATTTTGATAGATTTGTCTGTATTAGTGTATGTAATCAAATTCTCGATTTTGTACAGTGGAATGTGACGTAACGTGCCACGACTACGATGAAAACGTAACACAGATTATCGAATTTGGCCCGAGAATATTAATTGATCGCCATAAAGCGTTCGTGTTAACGATTTAAAAAGAATTACTAGTATTGCATAGAAACGGGTTAATTAATTAACTTTGATAGTGGATTAACAAGTATTTAGGAAACGCTAAGATTTCCTGTTACTTCAGAGTAGTTCGTTTAATTGCAATTGTGTGTTTGAATCTGGAGTTAAAACAATTTTCAAGAAAAATATTACTTAAAGGTTTGGTTACTAATCACGTTATCGGTTTACGACTTTTAATTCAAGTTGCATGTATAATGAATAATATACATTTACGTTGGTCGAAATACTTAGACGATCGTATTTTGTGACTTTGATTTTTATATCCGCTCATTGTGCTTTTTAAGACGATTGCCTTAAAGTCAATCTTTATGAAATACTTGGACTTTTTTCTTTCTGCACATTTAGTGGATATAGCACTATCTATAGTCTCTGAAGTATTTTAAATGTCAAGTTTTTTAAATTAAAGTTATTTAATAAAAATTAAACAATTATGTAAAAAAGTCTACAATATACACTTTATCATTTGCCAATTCACTACAATATTATTATATCATTAAAATAAATTATTGTGGGAAAGAATAGGTTCTCACTTCTTCTAGCTGTTCACTTGTCAATTTGCTAATATTATTACATAATTTATAAATTATTATACTATGTATATGATATGCATATGATATGTAATGTATAAGATGATATGTAACGTACAAGAGGATCTGGTCCTTTTATCCGAAACCCAATCTGTCCAGGTGGTTAATTGTCAATTCGCTAATATTATAACATAATAAATAAATTATTGTATAAGAGGATCCAATCCTTTTATCCGAAAACCAATTTGTCCAGGTGGTAGCCTCAGCCGGTAAACGAGAAATCTCGAGACGAAAATCATCCTCGGTTCCCCCTACAGGGAAGACTTAACCAGAGTGCGCAGGAGCTCCTTCCGGAGAGGGGGCGGCCCACGATCGACGGGAGGCTTTGTGAGCCACTGCTGAATTGCGCACACGCGCGGAATTTCCCGGGAATCGGGTTTTTCCGGGTCTCTAACACGGTTCTCCCTCGTTCGGCTCACTCGAGCGTCCGACGCGCGACACGGCAACAGGTGACGACCGGAGGCCGATTACCAGAATCTACCAAACCAGCGACAGCATCTACGGGCTAAGTGTCATCACGCTTTCTCAAGCGTCCACACGCGTCGCGTTCGAATCAAATACGCGCGTAAAAGAAAAAACGACTCCCTTCAGAAAATTCTCGATCTTTCGATTCGTTGTCACGAAATTTTTAACTGGACAATTTTGACCGGATATTGTTGCTGTTGGACTTCGAAGAATCTTCGAAAGGAAGATTGGGGATCGTGAAAAAGGAAACGGAAGTACCAGTGAGGGAAAATGAGCGTCGAAGACGCCATCAATTATAAGCCCAGCGAGGAGGAGGATTACTATGCTCTGCTCTCGTGCGACGAGTCCTCGACGGTAAGACAAATTTTCTGAATTACTTTCGCAAGAGGTTGATTTCCAGAGATTTCGGTGGTTTTCTTCGTTTCCTTTGATTATTACTAGTGACAGGGTTGTTTGCGGAATTGAGATTGAAATTCTTTGCGAAGGAGTGGATTGCTATGTTTCTCTTTCGTGTGACGAGTCTGCAACGCGACGGTAGGTTCTTCGCGAAGACTTTGACACTTGGTAGATGTTTTTATTATTCTCAGTAATAGGGATATCTGTGGTCGCTTTTTGAGAAAGGGTTGAGGCTGAAGTTTCTTAAGAAATGTATCGCTGTTTTCTTTCGTGCGACTGCAAACCAACTTTCTTGAATTTCTTCATGAAGAATTAAGTTACAAGAGTTTTTTTTATATTTAATGGTTTTTCTGATTTGTTTCGTTCAGTTTTTCCAGCTAATAGACTCTTTGTAACGATTTTCTTTGAAAAATGGTTGAGATTTCAGATTTTCACGTGTTCTTCGTTTCTATCTTTGAAGACTGGTTTTTGAATTGTTGTTGAATTATGTCATTCGGTATCTAGTTAATAGTAATATGAAAAATATGATACAGTAATTTATTAATCAAACGAGGTTCTTCATTCTATAGAACATTTTAATTCCTAGCGTATCTATATTTTGTTATACGTGAATTTTCCGCTTTAAGAAGAATTCCATTTAACCAATCTCTTTCACTCTTAAAGTTTTCGACAAAATATCCAAAACAATGTCTTGTCCGCATACTAGCTGCTTCGTAACCTAAGATCCAATCTGCGTAAACTATGAATGTTTCATCATCCGCGTTATTTGTCAGATCCAATTAGATAGCACCTTGAAAAGTAGAATTTAAAAACGACTCGACTCGTACGGATCCGATTTTCCGACAATTAAACAATTTCCAATGTGAGTTATCTCTGGGCATATCGTGGCTTAAAGTTTCAGATTATTGCACATTTATCTAATGGGATACATACGTATTTAATATACTTTCAGAAGTTATGCGGAATTAATTAGTTTCGCTGTCGGGAGTTCGTCACTGCAGGATAATTGCATCAGCATCGGGAACAACTTTAATTAGCGCTTTGGTTCAACTTCTCGATTAGTATCGATTGTCTGTCGATTGCCACTTCGTTTGACAAAAATATATCACACCGCCGCTCAATGGAAGTTGACAATACGATTACGATCCAATCCGTTTCGCGATTGATATCTTTGACTATGTGAAGTTCACGATAAGTTAAGATGAAAACGAAAATGTCTGATGTTTTCAACGATATAAGGATTTTTAATGGACGAGAAATTGAGAGCGTCGATAGTAGATTCATAAGCAAATAGTTGTAGCTATAAAATAATTATTGCGTTTTCAAATATCTGGTTGACAGTGTACGAACTGTTTTTTCAGATGGAACTTTAGTAGTATGTAGTTTCTTTACAGCATCATGTATTTAATCAAAATAATTTATTTATTAGGTTTATAAGAATTATCGATTGTAGAATTAATAAATTCTTGGAATTAAATTGTTGTAGATTTTTTGAAACTAATTTGTGTATCAAAAAATTGTTTAGATGGAGTAGAGAATATGTTTGACCTCCCCAAAATGATAATTCTATGTTATCAACATGCATCATGATATTTTGCTTTATATAAACAAATTTAGCCGATATCCTATCTAAGTAATATTCTTATTATAAATTATTTTTCTATTGTTCTATTATCATTGGTCTATAGTAAATTTCCTCTTTTCTAAAAATTCAATAGATGATAATAGTTGCTAAAATTATGTTTTATATAACACACATAATATGTGCATAAAGGTCTCCTGTAGTAACTGCTGAAATATTTACACGGGCCAGTGTATTCACAACGTTTACATTGCAACACTGCGATAAACCATGGTCTTTAAAAGTTAAAATCCTGAAAGGGAGGAAGAAGTAACTCAACCCCATGCAACAACCCCTAGGAAGATGATCTTTTCGCGTCGTTGGAATATCGACTAAACGTGAAAGCTTGTTCGATTATAATTCCCAGAGAAGTTGTCCAAGTAAACAAGCCATTTCCACGGCGCAAAGAGTCGATCAGCGTTCTATCGGTGAATATCATGTGAAAGTCATCGTAGACCCTTTTTAAGGAATTATGTCAGCGTTCTACGCTTGTTTTCTCTCTGTTCGCGCGTTTCTCGCGATCTACTAAAAATAAACGACGTTGCTTTAAATAAAACCCGAGGGTTAATAATGAGTGATCGTGTTCGTCTGTTTGCCAACGGTCCGGCGGGTCCATTAAGGAACTCTACGCCCATTAAGCGAATTCGTTAAATTGCCTGGCAAATATCAGTCGTCTTCATTTGCCAGGAAATCGACGAACGGAGGGTAAACAGCCCTTCCGTGTCTCTTTCGATTACTATCATGATGTAAAACACCTGGGAAGGTGCCTGGAAATATTCATTGGCGTAACTTGGAAGAATGCACAATTTTATAGACTTGATGTTCTTCTTCCTTTTTTTAAGGCTTCTTAATTGAAGAGTATAAGGAAAAAATTGGATACGTAGATGGCGGATTTTCAAGTAAATTTATATTATTATATAAATAGATATTTGTTTTATCTGTTGGTGAATTTTGAAGAACGTTCAATTTGTTAGATACAGTGCGCATCTCTCCGAGAGGAGAATATTTTTTCTGTTCTTTTTTAGATCCTCTTTAATTATAAGGAACAAATTTGTTAAGTAGACTGCTGATTTTTCTATTGAATTTCTACTTTAAGTATTTTATATATTTTTATATATTGTATACATCTTGGGCATATTTTTAAATTTAAAAATATACAATCCGGCGATAAGTCGTGTTTTCCATTCTTTAGAATTCAACGCACTTTAAAATAATTCTATTTATTGATTAATATTCTGTAAATTGTCTGTCTGGCTGGTTTTGAGATTAAATATGCACGTATTTTTACCATCCTTCTGAGTGTTTCAGTTATGACTTTGATATTTTTTATAAGACTTCTTTGTTCGAACAGGTTTTTAATTACGTTATACTGAAATACTCCAAGTAATATTAAAACTAGAAAATTCACAAGGTTATAATAACTGAAAGAAAAGTCATTAAAAAATCATTTGGGGGATTCTAAAGAATTACTAGAAAATAAAATTACCTAGATTATCAGTGAAAATCGCAAAGTTAATAATTCACGTGATCAAGAGCGTGAAGTTTAAATAAAGGATGTGTAATGAACCATCTCCCTTACTGCTTCCTTCAAAGCCATCCCACACATCCTGTACGTCTTTTTTAAGGTTAATTAACCATGTGGTAACTTTCAACTTATTCGAATTTTTTTTACCTAAAAGATTCTTAAAAATCTATATTCCAGGTGGAACAAATCACGGCAGAGTATAAGGTGCTGGCTCTTCAATATCATCCGGACAAGAACGAAGGTGATAAGGAAGCTGAACGGAAATTTCAGCAATTGCAGGTTTGTTTCCGCGGTCTATTCTCGTTTCTTTACTCGCATATGGTCGCAACGTGACTCATGAGGAAGTTGTTGCACGATTGCTCCATTTATGTTAATCTGCCTCGTCTTGACGATACGATCTAACCGATGTATAATCGTGTGATTGTATAGTCCGTGAAATTTAAATAGCACGGTTGTAAGAGATTGATCGACAACTAAAATTCAAACTCTGTAAGCAAAGTTTTCTTCGTTTAGCATCTTTTACTTCGTTTTCACGAAGTGAAACCCATTTAATTGTACCCATAAAAATATGAATTTTGCATAAACATCCGTAGTCTAACAATCATTTAAATTTAAAAATATGAATTTTGTATAAAAATACGTAGCCTAATAATAATAATTTATGTTTTAATTTACAACCATGCTATATCTGTTCCATCTAACCGACTACACTTCCGTTTGATTGCGACCAAGGTAACGCGATTTCTTTTTGTCGCAGCACGCGAAAGAGGTTCTCTGTGACCCTGAGCAAAGGAGCAACTATGACAAATGGAGGCGTAGCGGGATCGCCATCAGCTACAAGCAATGGCTTGGAATGAAGGATCACGTGCATCAGGTGAGGAGAATTCGATGGGAGTTCCTCGGCGAAATTTTTATTGCTCGATGGCGAACAATGCTTGCAAAATCGTGCGAGAAATTTCGTATCTCGTGGAAAGAAAAGAAACTTGCGACAATGTTCTTTCGACATTGCAACTTCCACAGATAGAAAACTGGTATTGGAACTGACTATTGTAGGCTAGGGAAAATCATATTAGGTTAGCAGAAATCTCCGAATTTGAAATTTAAGTCGGAGTTTGCAAGCGGAGAAGTAAACGAGTAGATTCGTTTTTTCGTAGAGTTTGGGTTTCTTACATTTGCTTTGAAAAATGTATCTACGTATATTTATTTCTTCGAATTTGAAGAGTTTTGTATAAAGGAGAATTTTGTCGAATTTACTTTCGTGTGTCGAAGAAGAGTATTTGAAAAATGAACTTTTATTAAATTTATTTGATACGTAATATAATCCTTGATATTTTAAATTTGACTTTTAGTCACGTTTTTCAATTATATGGAAACAGTTTGCCAGTGATTCAGAACTTTAGTAGCAGAAAGTTTTTATTAGAAATTTCTCGCACGACGTTATTACTTTTCCAACTAATACACCTGACTTCATTTTCTGATTTTCCGTTCTATCGATCCTTCAAGCTCAACTAACTCAAAACTAACTATAACGCACAATTATCCATAACCCATACAACACACAAAATAATCCAACTACGACAACAATGGGTCATTTGCGATGGAAATCACATACTATAACCAAACAAAATTTTTCCAATTAGATTCTAAACTTACTTTCACTATGTAAGCTTTCCAAATCGTTGTTCGATGCTCTCTATAAAATATCAAACTTAATCCAAACTGTGACCCATTCACAAGTGACCTATTCTGCTCGCTCATTTCTAATCTTCTTAACAAAATAAAAAAGAAATATACATATATATAAAACAAAAGAAAAAAGCAAAAAGAATAAAGAAAGAGCACTCGAATGCGCTATAGTCGATGCACTGGAGCATACCGAAGACGAAGGATCGCATGCTGCAGGACGCGGCCGCCGAATCTGCTGGTTCCCCTGGTCACACTAGCAAGGCGCAACCGGCGAACGCTCACAGAAGAGCTTCGGAGGGTGGCGCGAACATCTACTACGGTGCACGTCGTGACCTTGGCTGGGACTCGGAGGCGTCTAACGAGGTGGTGAACAAGTTCCGCAACTACGAGATCTAAAGGTGCGACGTCGTTCTCCAATTTCTGGTCGTCGTCTGGACCAACGATCGCTCGCTCTGTGTATCTACCTTTTTTCTTTTTTTTTTTTGCGAAGTATATCGAACGGAACAAACGGATGAAGCATCATAAGCAAACGTAATGAATTACGGATACACCGTCTCGTCGTGAATTTACCGCTCCTTGTTGTCCAACCGAGAAAACCTCAAGGAAGAATGTTGTTGAGTTTGAATTGAGATTTTGAGCGAAGATCATGTTTCTGTTATCGTTAACTTTGCAAAACGTTTGGTCCTTTTTTTTCTTTTTGTCATTGTTATTATTCCACTAGTATCGTTATTAAGAAAGAAGAATACTAATTTTATCATTGGGTGAGTTTTGTTGATTTTGAAGTGGATAAAGACTGTATTTATTGCAAGTGTTCGGAGGAAGATATTTGAAGATTCTAGTTCTTCTTTTAATATGTTAAATATGTACGATGCAGATTATCCACGGTCGAGAGCAGTTTCTGTTCAAGTCGGTAACGCTTTCTGCGAATATAAAATAAATAACGGCACGAGCTATCGACGGCAGACGCAGATTGAATGGAATATTATGCGAGAGTGGCAGGGAACGTGCCAAGATGGAGAACATACTCGATATGAAAACTGTGCGATCATCCAAGTGGATACTTTGTAATTTGATCGATCATACAGTATATGAATTTGCAAAGGCCGAAGGAAATACGCTGCAAATCTTCTCTTGCAATTCTTATGACTATCGAAATTTAAAAAATTTCGATAATTAATTTCTATTGTCTACGTTTGAACAATTTCACAATATTTAATTGGAATTCTTAATATTCACAACGGTGAAATGCGACTAACCGAGCAGGAATAAATTGAACAGCAAAAATGGGCCACAGATTATACGATATAACATATCGATCCTGCTTTAGAGATCTTTTTATGAGAGAAAGAAGAGGGAAACCAGAGGGAAACTCGTTTAAAGTTCCAGACGAGAAAAGAGGATGCTCTCGAGGTTTCTCGAAAGAAGTGTCACATTTTTCTTATTTCCATTTCTTCCTTAAAGTTTTGTTTAAGTGTCACGAAACAGAGCGACAAGGAAGAGAAGAATATTGAAGAAAGCAAAAAGAAGAAATCAGGGCGAGAAAAATCGAAGGATCGGCTAGACGGTGCTTTAATGTCGTATCAAGAGAGAAGCTAAAATCCACGATTCCACGAAGGGATTCAAACGTAAGAAAATAACTAGTTGTTTCTACTATAACGTTACTCGCGATAGAATTTGCTTAAGTGGTCCAGTTCGAGCTGAATGAATTTCAGTTTCTAAACAATCCTGAGGAATAATGTATATAACATTCATATGTTTTTGAATTTTTTTACTTATTGAATTGGGAATAATAAGAGAATAATGTTGTCTTATTTTGGTGAAATTAATTGATGATAGATTGTCCTGATTTTTATTAACAATTTTTAACACTCACCTATCTCATTTATTTAAAATGAATTAGAATTAAAATACACAGTTGCTTTTTAAATCAGAATCTCATATATTCTGTGAAAAAATATCATCCTGATAAAAAGTATTATACTTCGTTTTAAGGTATTTATTCACAAGTTTTAAGGAAAATCAGCGACGAGAGGTACAAAAATTCGAAGAAATTAGTCGAGAAACGTTCCTAATCTCAAGTTGCGAAGATAATTCAATTCAATTGACATTCCTTCGAATCACCCTTTGTAAAGTATGTACGATTTCCAAAGCAGTGATTTGTACCACTTAAATAGTATTTCCATCGCCGAGTAGCTAGAAGAAAAAAAGTAACTCGTTGTTTCTACATTGAGTATTCTTCAATGGAACGCTTGAACAGTTTAGACGTCGAATCACAAAAGCTTCGTACGCGCGAATATCGAAATATATTCTCGATCTTTTCCAAGCGAAACATTAGTAACTTTTGTGTCGTCGAAGATAAGATCGTCGAATAAACTGATTAAGCATAGTTATTCCATTGTTGAGCAAATCGATGACGGCGCACTTGTACCTGTGTCAAACGCAAAGTATATATCGTTTTTTCTCGACCACACTTGAATGTTCGAAACCTTCACGACCCCATAGATCCACGTCATACTTTTCTGTACTTAAATCAGTCCTTTCGCTGAAAGAAAATATATCGAATAGACACTAATTTATTATTATGTGAACTTTTAATATATAGATGTTCGTTAATAAAATTGCGAACGAGTCTTATTCATCTCGATAATATTCATTTTTGTCGGTCCCCCACCCTTCTTTTTTTACGTAAAATATTTTCCAATTAAATTTTAAAATATCACCGGGACGATACCGAAAAGAATTCATCGTCAAATATTGTCCTTTGCTTTCGATTAATCCACTTCGACGCAGACTGAAAACGGGAACAACGTACCAAAGCACGGAGGATCAACTTTGCGACGAACAATCTAAATTTTCGAGAGGAAACTCGATGGAATTAAAACGCTAGAGCTTCGATTTATCAATTTTCCCTCAGGCAATTTCTAAAAATGTCAGTAGTTTTAAAAAGTTACACTTTATATCCACGTTATTTTACGTTCATTCATCAGCGAAAGGATTTAACAGCACTTTTGATTTATTATCAACAGACTGCGGATGTTTATACATTTATGAGAAATTTAAACGTGAAAAAATGTATAAGAAGGAACATAATACGGAGAAATATAGTTCTTGACAAGAGATTTTACACTTTACGCTTCATAATCTTCACGAAGTTCCTTTAATTTGTTACAGCAGTTATATTCAAGACCATACAATTACTACATTAGTTAACAAAAACAATACACTTTTTACTCGTATACTCAACATTCCCGAATCGCATTTTTTATTGAAAATTATTTATTATTTTGAAGAAACTTTTAGCAAGTCCGTGTATATTTTTTATTATATTCACATCGGCTGACAAAATATCCAAAATTTATTATAATATTTAGGTGAAACAAGTCACTAATTAAGATCCATTTCTTCGCTTATATTCTCAAAAATTTGTATAAAAATCCACAGTCTAGTTATCATTCTCTCATCATCGATAGAATCCCATCTCACTACAGCGAGTTACATCATTCGTTCGACATCACCCTGTCTCAAGAGCAACCGGTCTCGTGACAATTTCTCGATTCATAGATTAAGTTTGGTTCTTCGTTTCAATCACCACGAATACGAATATATCGATAGCTAGTCGACGAGGAATTTTTCTAATGCACTCGAACGTCGTCGTTGCGTTCCGCGTAATTAAGGCACGTAGACGTAGAAGCTAATGATTGGTGGCCGAAAATAGCAGCAGTCGACTCGTACGTATCGATGTGACCTTTCGATATTAGTATGTAAGGCTCCGAGGTACGGCTTAAAACGATCCTGTCTCCTCGAATTTATTTTCACCCGTGTCCAGATATTGTTTCTTTTCTTCTTTTTTATTTTATCCTTAGCTCACTCGAACTTTCCATAGAATCGTTCGATCGGTCGTTTCGTCTGTGTGGATTTTCAAAACCGGACCGAGGATTCGGGAACGTAGATCGGTCGGAAAGCGAGGGGGAGGGGATAAACGTGGAATCAAAAGTAGAGACATGGCAATGCTGCGAAATTTTTGCGATGAAAAACCGGAAACGTAACGAGTGTACCGTTGTCGAGAGTATTTGAGTCGAATGACGCCACGCGCTATCGATCACGGACGAGGAAAAAATAAAACGAAGAAAAAGTGGTAAGGTAGGAGTCGCTGATCTATCTTATAAAACAAGAAAACAAGGATTGCCCGAAAGAATGGGAAGGTTAAAAGAAAAATCGATAGTGCGTGTACGTGTTGAAGTTTAAAGATCAGAATCGGCTTCGTTCTCGAGTTTCTATGACGTAAAACACGTGTAATTATTCGTAAGGTAAAAGTAACGTGGAATCGTAAAAGGGAACCAAATATTAAATATAACATGAAAATAGAGAAAAAGAAAGGAAGTAAAAAAAAAATATATATATATATATATGGTCGTCCAAAGTCGAGAACGAGAGATCGATCTTCGAGATCTCATCACACTACCCGTGTATCTGTCTTCAAAGAATGAGAGAAAAAGAAAAAAAATAGGAACGATAAAGCAAGTTTCGAAAATATTCTGTACGTGTGTTGTTCCCACATCTATATTTTTCTAGACGCGTCTCCGCGATTCCGCCTCGTGGAACACTGTACCTTCTATCGATTTATTATTTCCACGCGATCGACTTATCGATGGTATCGTGCATCCGGCCGAGAGCTGGGAGAAACCTGTCGTTCGATGAAAAGAAAAAAAAAGAAGATACCGTGGAATTTTTTTCGTGCTAAACGTTGCTACAGTTTTTGCGGAGTATTCGATAAAAAATTGCTTGCCTTTTTAGGGTTCCTTTTCTTTTGTCTTAAATAGAAAGCTTAATGGAATATTTTGTAATTCACTCTAATCTTTAGTCCTTCTTTTTTCCTTTGGGAGTTTCACGAAGGTATATTTACGATCTTTTAAAATTGTAATACGATTAAATTTTATACGTTTCTAGGAAAATATTATAATTATGTATGCCTCACTTTGAAAATATGATTAATATAAGATATTAATAAAATGTAATTAAAGATGAAGGTATAAAACGATGGTTTCTTCTCTCCTCGTAAACGCGTGAATCTCTGTTATGTACGTATAAATATACAAATAAATATACATACACATATATATAACGTATAAGATATATAAATATATTATAATCGTCACGCGCTGGACGACGCGACGATATGTATCTATGCGATTAAAGGTTCAATAAATGTGTTTAATTAAGAACAGTTTGTTTCGTACATTCGTTAACCCACAATATGAACTCTCCTCCTTTTTGTAAATTCCGCTATTCCAAAAAAATATATCATTTATGAGATATTTTATTAAATACTCAAAGTGACGTTTCGTATTTCGTTAAAAGATTAAAAAATTAGAAAATTTTTATTTTAATATCCTAATATCATCAAACTTCATAAGTATTTTCACATTAAAATTATACTATTTCTTAATAATTGAAAAATATTCTCCCAAATTATTTCAAATAAAAAATCCATATTCCTAACTGAAACAAAGTTGCAAAATTAATCCTGAATTAATCTATTGTTTATTTGTTCGTTCGGAACGTCAATACGAATTTTTAATTCCTTCTCATCGATACACGAGGAATAATATTCTTTTGTTAAAAAACATTCACATTCAATTTCGGATGTTTCTCTTTAATTTTTACTATTCATAATTAGAAACACCATTTGTTCCAATTCAGTGTCTTTTCACTTGCCACTAGTTCCTGACAAATAATTCTCTTTCAATCACTATTTAAAATATAGGAGCTTAATTCTGATTGTTAGAAACTCCTCGAACTTTCCACACAACCTAATATGCATTTGCAAACGAGTCACGAGTGATTTTTTTCTCCTCGAAATCCAAAGAAATCAGAGTGTAAATGTAATTTTCCAGCAAAGTAACAGGAGAACTAGAATTTAATTACGACAATCGGGAACTCTCTAAACTTTCCAAACAGCACAATAATTCCAAACGAGTGGAGAATGATTTCCCAAATGCTTCGAAATCCAAAGAAATCAGACGGTGAATGCAGCTTTCCAGAAAAGTAACAGGAAGATAGGAACTGAATTTCGACTGTCGGGAACTGTCCAAACTTTCCAAACAACGCAATAATTCCAGACGAGTCACGAGTGATGTCCCAAACTATTCTAAGTCCAAAGAGATCAGAGTGTGAATGCAATTTTCCAGTAAAGTAACAGGAGAATAAATTCGAATCGAATGGAAAAACCGATCGCGACCGTTTGGAAAAACTGGAATTGAGTTAGCTGTGTGTAACGCGGGGAACAATAGACTGCCGCAATCCTTTGTCAGCGATGGAAAACTTTCCCTATCTCTTAGGGCACATTCACAAACGTGTTCGTACAAAACATGCCACCCACACAGAGAGAAATAGAGAAAGAGAACGCGTGCGGAACCGTGGCCTAATTCACAGCCACGCGAAACTTAATGTCGTTTGTTCGTCGAACGAGCATTCATTCCACGTTATCCACTACGGACGATGGGATACAGAAGCACCTTTCATTCACTCGTGTCGCCTCTTTTCACCGGTGAACTCGGATGGAAACGGCCACGTAAACTCGCCTTTGTCGACAATTAACATTAGCTTCTTTGTCCAGCTCTGATAGAAAACTCGCCACATCGTTGTCACGTTTTAATCAGACGGCATTGAGAACACAGGGAGGAAGAAAAAGGAACGGCGCGTCGAAGAATAAGAATATGTTTCTGCGGGGATGGACTATTTTCTAAGTTAGACAGCGAGTGATATTCAATGATATTAGAGACTTTCATATGGACTACTGCATTCTTCGTACACATTGATTTGTTATTTATTATGTTTATTTCTAGGGGATGGTAACTCTTCGTTTTTAATAATTTCTGGTAATTTGTTAATTTGGAAAGGATAAAGCTGTTCAGCAGCAGGTCTGAATCTAGTTGGAAGTGAATTAGAAAAGAAGGAAAAAGTACAGTGCATCGAAAGACGAGTAGTTTCTGTAAGAGTGAATTATTCTCTAAGTTTGATAGGGAGTAATATTTAATTCTGGACTATTATATACGCTGAAGTATTACTATTATTACTATATTTTTCGTTCGTTACAATTATTTCTAAGAAATGGTAGCTCTTTGTTGTTTATCGTTTCCTATATTTTGTCGACACTGAAACACTAGTGTTACGCACAGATATCCTGCAAGTTTACGAAATTCTGACTTTCCTAGCATCAATGATCTCATGAAATCATAAAGCACTTATCCAGTTAGCAGCTGCTTGCCACGCGCCATGACTCAGGAGTTTTTCATCCCTTTACATTCTGTATCAGCATACACAGTTCATAAGGGTTGATTGCGTGCTATGGTCATTGGGAAAAACCTACGGAACTCCTGTGCGGACCCTCGCTGGTCGCTTTGTACCCTCGAGGGCCCGTAACGTGGGGTTGATCATTTGCAAAAGTTTACCGATCATATTGAACTAATCATCACTCATGCAAACCCAAATGTGTAAAAAACCAGTCCGCGTGTTTCTCCTCGTGAACAACTCTCGTATGAGCAACTATAATAGCCTCATCTCGAGTAGTTTAGAGTTAATGTGCGTCAATCGCTTTTTCAATAATTCACGCCACCCACACTCAGTTTTGTAATACAGTCCGTTCTCTAATAAACACTATAATTCCTATACTAGCAAGTGATCCTTGCCATTACTTACTTTACGGGCTAATTACTTAGTAGCCCTTTACTTGCTGACAAATAATCTTTGTCTATCATTTTATTTTACTGGCAAAAATAAATACTTGTCAGCTTATTATTTCGGTGGCAAATGATCTTTCCTGCTACATCTCACGAGCCTAGTGTCTTGAACAGTTAGATCTATTCAATAATAGCACAGTTAATAACATTTTGATTGCGGTATAAGGTTTCCTAGAATAGTTTAACTATTGTTAGTGTTGGAGATTGTATGTTAGCGTAGCATTACAGGTTTGAAGACGCGTAGGTGTAATGTGTGAAAAGAAGTCTAAATGAAATGGAAACGGATTGGAGCCAATGGGGTGTGTGTGATGTTGATTGCTTAATCAATTTTCTCTTATTATACTTCCCATGATTTGATAATTATAATATAATTATCTATCTATAATATAATATTTATAATATGATCGTAAAATAATAACATGTCAAAAACATTAAGTTTTTGCGGATCTTTAGAAGGTTAATATGAATGGAGCATACGAGTTGTGAGCTATTAGGAATAGATTGATTATCGCGTGTAAGGAGATTCAGAATTTAATGAGTCGTTGCAAAGTTTGATTGGATTTGGCAGAGGTTGAATACACATGGGTAATGTGTAGATATTAAAGGGTAGGTAACGTCCGGCTCTGTTATATGAATTTAAAGACCGTAATTTTACAAAAGCGCAGTTACCACGAATATAAATTATTTATCGCATTTTTTATGTTTTACCAAAACTGATTAGTGCTTTGGAAATTTCGAACAGTTTTATGGAAACTTGAAAAATTGTGGCTGTTCAGATTAACGATATTTCGAGACATTCCAAGCTCTATGAATTCCAAGAATTCCATAAACTTTAAGAATTCTGAGAATCCCAAAGGGTACAAGAATCCAAAAGCCTTAAACACCTTGGAAACTCTAGGAACTAAAAGCATCCCATAAACTCTGAAGACTTCTGAAACTTTAATTTTCCTTTATTTCCCCAGAGACTTCTAAGAATTCATCGAATTTTCAATGCCTGTGCAATTTTTCAGATTATCAAAATTCCCAAAGCTCTATATAGAATTCTAGCTCTATAAATTCCTATTCTAAAGGTTCTTATAAATTCTAGAATTCCTCGATTTCCAACCTCAACGACCCTTCTCATCGCCATTCACCTTGTATCCAATCAATGCGCCGTTGAAAGCTCAGCAACACGATCTAATTATAAGCACGCGTTCCAAACGAAGTACATTTTTCTAGACGTCCGTTTTATTCGCATGTGGCGCGTCTTCGCGAACAAAAGGATCACAAACAGCAAGCACTCATCAGATAAACGATCGAAATTGCTGGGAATTCCTTGAAGCGCAAAACGAATGTCTCGCCCCAATTCCCAATCATCCACCGGTTGAATAGCATTCTCTATTGGGTAACAAAATTCTCCGTCGTAAGCTCTGCGGATGGTAGAACGTGTCGAATCAGATGAGGACACGGTTCGCGGAATAAAATAGCAATTAGCCATGAGTTTTCTTTTTCAAATTCCATTCCCATCCCCAGACTCGACCAGTTTTATTGACCAGATTTATTTACCAGATTGATACGACTTACTTCGTTACTTTCATTATTTTGGACAGAGCGGTAAATGCGATCGATTCTTGCCCGATCGTTTGTTGTGCCAGGGTAAGAAATAGCGTAAGTCATAAATTAAACAATCGAGTATTGGCGCCGTCTGGTATCTAAGGATTGCACATTGCATTCTATTTTAGAGTTCTGCAGAACAAACGACTTACGATTAATATTAGATTGCAGAGTTTTATGCATTCGTAGGAAATTTGAAGGTGGAAAGGTACAGGGTAGGATATATATAATATAGAAAAATGTATAAGATAGAGTAACATTTAGTAGGTAACATAATTTCTTACTTGGGTTCCATGTTTTTAATTGTACTCATAAGAATATGAATTTGTATAAATATTCGCAGTGTAATGATATTTCACTGAAGGAGCTCGGAAAGATGGTGCAATTGATAGAATTTTTTAGTTGAGAAAATTTGTGAGTAAAGTTAAATTGTAATGGTAGAATTGCCAAGGTGATCAGAATAACCAATTCATAATCTTAACAAAAATTTTATAGATCTATAACGAGATTGAGGGAAACTTGAAGGATGTTGGTTTTGGTTTGAACAGATGTGGAGAAGCTAGTTCACGTAAATATTCTATATTTAGAATTTCATTTTTCTGGATTTATTTATGATGATGTTCTCTTTAAACAAGTTTTATAGTTTGTATTTCCTTTGAGGTTGTTGAAGAGTGAACTTTAATCAATCTGCTGTAAATAGTTTTCAGTCTGTGATATTATTATAGTCTTGTGAAACTTCAGGACGTCTTGTTCAATTGGAAATCGTATTTCTATATAACTTAAGAGAACGTCAGATTTATGTGAAAGTCAATAAAGTGGATGAGACACTGGAGGTGAGTAATCTTGAAAGGGATAATTAATGTATAATATATAGCAAGACGATTAAATTCGACAGATTCCCGAGAGATCAAAAGTTTATATTTCTTAGAATTTATCCATTAAATTCCTTGACATTTTCATTTAGCCAGAATATCAAAGGAAGTTCTAAAAATTAATTTCATATCATTTCCTTCTTGCACCTAGATTCTACAATTTCTTTAAAATTTGGAAAAGTCGAAGTATTTATTACAAAATAATTGCCTCAATGAAAAAAATGAGAAGTATTTATAGCATCGTGATAAATAATCTTTTAAGCTATTTTCAGACGTTTTAATCACGATACCTTTTTGCATTTCTTTTTCCAGTAAACAGTAATACTTCGAATTACAGAATTCACACAATTGCATAATTTTCCAAATTACACGTTTCCTTAATTCACACAGTTTTTCCATGACATTTTATTCGCAAATACGATGAAATACTTCTCCAAATCAAATTGCTTCATGAAGTCGTATTTCTCAGTATCACGTTATCCAAGTATCAAACGCGAAACCGTATTAATGTATTTTCCATAAAGCTGTTTCCTCTTCCGCCGTTCTCTCGTTAAACGATAGCAGGAACAATGAACGGATCGTTCCTCCGTGTTCCTCCGCCCATTAACCCGAAATATTGAGCAGCGTTTTCGACGGCGTGCCACGATGCAATTGGAGAAGGTGGAGGCCCTTCAGGCAACCATTATCACGGATGCACTCGCCTCAGTTCGATCCCTTAATACGGGGTGAGCATTGGTCTGCGTTTGTCAGATAACGCGAGACTCCCAGCTTTTCGAACCTAGCTTTAAACTTTGACCTACCGGATCGAAACGAGATCAAGTTCAGCGTCAGCTTGCACCGATGAATCGATCACCGTGTTGCTTGACATGTACAGGTTTTGTTGATGATTAAAGGTCGATTAAAAGGATTTCAATTTGAAATGACTGAGCTTGGTAGAAAATATATTTTATCGTGCTTTCCCCTGTAGCTTTCTAATATATCGCGTAATATAAGTATAACATTTTAATTATAAAATTAATACATTTTTATCCAAGAAATGTGCGACTATTATTCTTTTGTCACGTTAAGTCTTTTATATGATTATCGTACATTTATGTATTGAAAAATACGGAAGAAAGACGGACCAATTGGGCCCTGGTATACAGAAATGTGAAACTACAGAAGCAATGTCTGAAATTATATTTAACGAACGTATTTAAGAGCGGAACATGTGAATGTGATTAGTGTGAATTGATTTGGCAGTTGAGAAACAGCTCGTGTACAATAATATTCATTGAAACAAAAGTGGTATTGAATGTCGAGACTTCGCCATAAGTTTCTAATAAAGAATATTATGAAGATATTTGATGTCTGATTCTATAGGGTAATATATGTATATGATAATAATATCTGTAAGGTTCGAAAGAATTTGCGGGAAAATTTAAATATAGAAACTTTAGAAACGCAGCTGGTGTTTACAGGTAGTATACTTGTTCTCCGTAATTATATTAGCGAAAATTATGCCGGAATCGCAAACGAATAATTAAAAATTTAATAAGTAACTCCCAGGTCGCATCTGACCCCATTTACAATGTATCTTCCATCCCATTTACTTCGACGAACTCTATGCATCACTAACTATATAACGGTGTTTAAATCTTCAGAGTGGAATTTCCATAAAACGATGTTGTTTCAAATGCTATTTTGAACAAGTTTGAGTACCGAGGCTCAAAGTGTTAGCGAGCCGAAGAACGATTGTTTACGGCATACAAATATTTATAGTTCGAAAGTTTAATATAACTTAACGTTTGGCAATTTCTTTATTAATTTTGTTTTTGGTTTTATTTTTTGAGAATTTAATCCTGCTGATTATTCATTATAAGAAAAGTCATTTTCAACCTAATCATACTTTTCTTACATTAAAAAATATCTAAATTCCAGTAAAATATAGAACAATTGTTATTACTATGTGTGATTTCTTCCTTTAACTGTATGTTAAAGATTTTCTTAGAATTTTGAATCTTTTGTATTTTCTATAATAAATCTATCCATCTATCTATCATTTACTATCAGTTAGCAACTGAAATTTAATCTAGGCAGAGTAAATAACTGTTTAAACCAAATTTGTCACAAAAGAACGAACCATTTAATTGAATCCAAATTCCTTGGGCAGTTTATAAGAATTATAAATAATAATTAACAATTATATTCTCTTTATATCAAAAGGTATCAAACATATTTAAAAGATAAAAAAGAGATTAATGTTCGAAATCCTAGTTACATACATGTTACGAAAGCTAGTTAGTTTCAGGAATCCAGCTTTGTTCTACGCCCACATTGGTCAATTATACTGAGAATTAACGCGTATATTTGATATCAAATAAGCTGAAAATGTTTCATAACATCGATCGCGTAACCTGTTACGCAATACACTTTTCATTTGATATTTAATATCGCACATTCATAAAAATAATTACTTTTTTTATCGAGATAAAACCTTTATCCATTTTCGTCGTTGCTGCCTTTCCAGGAACGGAGATGCCCATGATGGTAGGCATAAACTTCCAGCATAAAGTTTTCATAAAGAAACGTCTACTTTATAGAAGTTTTTATTCGATGCTCTTGATCGAGTCGACTCGAACGTGTGTTGCAATTTTAGCTCGCACAAGTCGAGAATGGGAGAAAAAAGGTAGGGTGGAAAAAGAATGCTCGAAGAAACGCGTTGGCGGATGTAAATAAAAGAGGCGCAGTAAGAAAGCGAATAGGTAAGTTTGAAACTCGGGAAATTTCTTACGGAGTGTAGGAAATGTAATCGTGTGGCACAATGGTTTGCAAGTTTCGTCCAACACTTGCAGTTATTGCAAGATGAAAAAACATTTTCTTAACTTTCTGTAACTGAATTTCCTCATGGTTATAAAAATAAAATTGCAGTTTGTTACGACCTGGTTGGGAAGAGTAAGAATTTGAGGAATATTTGAGAATAGGAAACACAAGGTGATTCAATTGCAACACATGATTTCTTTGACAAATAGTCCTCTTGACTAGTAGAATGCGATGCAAACAAGAAAATTTAGTTTGACTGTCTGGGTTAAGATTAATTTTTCTTCGTATAACCTAATCATTAAACATCTGCGATATTGGTAACATGTTGCACGTTATACGATAGGACATAAAAAGGATAACTCAGAGTTACGTAATTTCTACTTAAATTCGGCAACATTATAGGGATTTAATTCAAAAAAGAAATAAGTGAAACTATAATATGTAATTCTTTTAGTTCGCAATTACTGTCGGCTACCAACTTACATCTGATATAATAAAGTATGGATATCTTCTAATAAGAATTTCTTTTAATCTCTCCATTCAAACATCTTTTTTCATTTGGCCGCAGATTAATCAGAAAAAGAAACCCCAATCGAAGCCCCTGTGGCAACTTGAAAAGATGGATAAGGGGCGATACGGGGCAAAGGCTAGAGAAGCAAGAAGCATCGGGACAGGAAAGAGCGGTAGCTGGTCTGATAAAGCGAGGAACGGCGTGGAGATAAAGGGAGGACAGCGTAGGAGGGCAAGAAAATATAGATTGCTCGAGAACGACGAAGTTAGTGTCCATTGGAGGGAAAGAGACACATATACATCGGATCGATGCAGAGCACTATTCCGTGGGTGTCGAGTTTCGTCTCTCTCCAACCGATAGGATTCGGCCCAGTAGGAGAAAGAGGGACATTGGCTTACACCATCGTTCATAAGTATTCCCACACTTACAAACTAATTTAAATATACGTATATAATGTATAGTATAAAATGTTTCCCGAATGAACCTTTTCAGTCTAATTTTAGCCTTTGATCGTATCTCACACAACCATATTATACAGTTGTTTGATGTTAGTAAAAATAATGTTAACATTAATCGGAATAAAGAAAAAAAAAGACGTGATTGAAGGATAAAAGCTGGCCCTGCAAAGACATATGAGTTAAGTAACTTTAACGTTTACGATCAACGTTAGGCTCTTGAAATGATTTAAATATGTACGTGCTTTTAATCAAGTTCTAAAAGTTTATATAGATTTTATCAAGAGTCGACTATCTATTGTGGATAAACAAGGAACTTGAATGATGCAGGTATATTCCATGTTTCTGTCTAGAAGCATTTGGTCCTAGTTTTATAGTAAAATTGACGTAGAAACTTATCGATAGAGAATCGTTCTTTCGTTGTAACGTTGAAAATATAATAAAAATATTAAACAAGGTTGAATTGCGTTAGCTGTCGGAATACTTATACACGGTAGTGTGGTAGTGTACGTAACACGATTTCGGTGGGAAATTGCGATCTACATATGAATTAGAATACTATGGCGGATGGACTGAAAAGGATGACCTCGCGAGTCTACCAATAGATGACGGAGATCACCGATTAGGAACGCCATTTATCCCGTCATTTCCTTTAGAAAGTGGCGTCAATTTCGCGAACAATCGGCCGTGATCGTGCCACCGGATAGTGAATGTCAGAGTTCGCGTTGTGAATTTACCGATCAACTAAACACCGAACGACCTAAATGAGCAAGAGCACTCTCGCGCTCGATTCGGCAACGAGCGTTTCCGGTTGACGAGCGGCGCACTGGATAACTGGTCGAAATAACGAGGTCTTGTTCTTACTTACGTCGTGCTCGGAAAAGGGATAAAGGTTGATAAAGGGAAAAGATTGTTATATGAGATTAAAAGTCTTGGTGATAATATTATGGACTTGTTTTGTGAGTATGGATACAGATTTGTGATTTATTGAGATTTTCGCCAAATGAAAATGTATTGTTATATTCCGAGATTAGTGCATATGAAATGCTTTTTTTAAATGAAACTTTACCTACATGTAGTTTATTCAAAATTTCGTATTTTCGATCCAAGTAACTTCTATATTATTCAATACAGTCATTCAATAACTATTTAATTTCACTATCCCAGTTTTGTAAGAAATACCAGCTTTAGGTTCTAAAGATTCTAAGGATGGACTTGTTATATTTTACATTTTTTATAGTTTATATTATGGGCTTGTTATAGTTCATTCATTTATAGGTTCTTTTAATTGATAATTGATGGTAAGATATAATATAATGATTTGTATGTATATTGTAGATTTTAAGAAATTATATGTATTGTTTGATAAGAAAATAAGGTTTTTATATGATACTATACTTTAATATGAACCATTAATTAAAATAAAATATGTATTGTTAGTAAAAGATATATATATCCTACAGGGAAAATTTACATATATGTAAATATCCTGCACAATTTTTATGTAAGCAATGTAACTTAATTATGAAATGAAATTATGAAACGTAAAATCAGAAAATTATTTAGTTATTGAAATCTTATATATCGGGGATTTAGAGTAATCATTCAGTATCACGAATTCGGGGTTTGCGAATGTTTATTGCGTGACATAATTTTATAGCTTATCATTAGAATGAAGTAACGAACGTTATAAACGAACTTACAAACTGTATACGTTACTTAGGAATTACGTTACAGTGATTGCGTTACACTGTATATAATCGCTATATGAAATGAGCTGCATCAGCTCGTTCGATCTAACAATATATACTAAGTGCGATAACAATGAATCGTAACAACTTCGCTTGATCCAAACGTAAATCGATGGTGTTATTTCAATCCGAAAATCGACATCGAAACAATTCATTTAAAACGGATTATTTACATGGTATAATAACTCACGTGTTCATAATTTACGTCAATATTCCTTTCTTCCTAACCAATGATGAATGTGCCGTGGTTGCATCGAATTCCACTCCCTATCTTCTTATTTGGTAATTTCACAATGCACTAATCAATAATAAAGTAAAATAATAAAATAACTGATGCTAATATTATTACATACAATAATAATTTTACGCAATAACAATTTTACACTGCGACGAGGATCGTAGTTCGAATTACTTTGAGATATTTCAAACATTGAACCAATCGCGCATCAAGCTCCAGCGAATGTATTAATCTGGTTGGCTCATAGCTATTGCAGGTAATGAACGGACCAATCAGCATTCGTATTCTGTCAGCCATGTTATCTAGCTTGCTTCTACACGAAATATCCTTGTTATTACAGTTTGAACTTTCGCCGCGCTGTGTCTAAACTTTCGTGCTGCGTAAAATTAAGAAATCAGCGAAAATTTACATTTGCAAACATTAGTTCCATATACAATGTCTGTATATAACATTATTAGTGATTCTACGTGAAGAATGATTCTTTCTTTTCAAATATTCATTAAATTTCCATAAGACGAATGTTCAATAGTGATCATGGCGCATTTTTTGCATACAGATTTCGATTTCAAAATTTCTTTTGTGTTAGAGTTACAAAACGTTAAAATATATAAGTTTAAGTTAAGAAAAAAGTGCGCAAGATATTAATTGTCGACAGTTTTGTTCGTATAAATCGGGAATTTTGTGTTGTCTATATAATGTTATACGTGAAATAATTCCAATGGTTCGCCTGCGCACTTACGGGTGATTATTGTGTAAAAAATTGAAAATTAATGCTAAATCGAAGAACTTAATGTTAGATTTTACACGGACAAGGATTACGATCGCAGATGACAGGAGAGATGTAGAAGACGGTGGTTGTATGCAAGGTAAGATACGGTTCGATTACTTAATTTATAGACATGTCTATTATACTTTGATAATTTCGATAAATTACGTTTCGTTCGACGATGCCGTACACCAAAGGTCGCGGAATAACGTCTTAATTGTTAAGGTCGATATCACGGTATAAACATATCTCTCCAGATATGTTTCTCCGTCGATAAACTAATATTCTTTCTTCATTTGTCATTTTCTCTTTCTTCTTTTATTCTCATCATTTTCTTTTTTTACAAGTGATTCGTATACAAGACGAATGGATCTAAGAAATTGTCGACGTGTTTCTCGATTATATTACTACTATTTACAAGAAAGACCCAATTAAGAGGGTGAAACGTGTTGTAGAAGGAACGATGCGATTAAAGATTTCATTAGAATACTCTGATGAACACAGGAATACTCGATTCCACATTTTACATTCTTACACTTTAGTTATATTAATAAATGCGACGAGAATGTTTCGAAGTCTTGTGCTCTGTACACACAATATATATTCTTCTGTACATGATCACAAGAATCCTTATTTCTTCTTTTCTTTAAGGGAAAAACCTAATAACTGGCTCAAACGTGCAACTCGTTATTGCTTGTTATTCTAATGTACTCTATCGCCTAAATGCTGCATGTTTCTGTAAAAATTCTAGGGTCTAGAGATAAAATATTAATTCTAGATTGCAACGAACGAATTTTTTGCTTGGAAAAAAATGTTCTGGTTATTTTAATCTGTACAATGTTTTAATATTTCTAATAAGACTGATAAAAAAAAAAAAAAAAAAAACAGAGATATCTTCTTAGTTACTTTAAATGCAAAGTCATTTAACGCTGACAGTTTCCTTGTTGAGATTCTAATCGTTTGAAAGCATGTTTCGTCTTTTGTCCTTGAAAAAAAGAACGCCGTTCGTATTTAGCAGATTAATTTCGCGACAAATAAAACAATGTCTTTTGTTTTTGTTCAATATTAAACACGCTGTTTACGACACAGATGTTCTTCAAGTCCTTTGCATTTGAGCGGTCAATTGGAGATTTAGACACGTGTCTATTTTTCTTTTTGTTCATTTTCAATAGTGGTGATCCAGAGTTAGGTTGATGATTCAGTGCCTAACATCAGCTTCATCGGCTGTTTGGTTTTCAAGGGTGCACGGCCTCAGGAATTCTTGACCTCTTTCGTGAAGCCATTTGTTTGCCACTAAAAATATTATATTGGTAACATTATTTAATTTGTGGGATTTTAACACGTTCATGATTTTGTCATTCACTTAATTAAGAGTTATATAAAATATACTTTCAAGATTTGACAATTTAAATAATCTTAGATCGAATAAGATAGAATATTCTGTATGCAATTTTTGAAGTATTGTATTGACATAAATAGACTGCAGGTACATACTGTGAAAACAATTGAAGAAATGAAATACAATTGAAGATTTGTTTCACCAACAAATATTATACTTTGGACATTTTATATATTTCTTTACATTACATGTATTCTGTACATTTTTACATCTTTAAATTTCCTATGAAGATATAAAAATCCACAGTCTATCGATAAAACTATAAGATGCGTATATAGATAAAATGTTTAAATGATTTAAAGAACTAAAAACGTGTCAATTATTGTCAAACTATTGGAAAGATAGTTTAAAATTTGTGGTAAATAGATATAACTTCTTATAGATTCAGCTATCTGAAAATTGCTTCTATTTGTTATGTTTACTATATTCTGTCTAAAAGCAACAAATGTATATATCACTGACTTTTGTAGCAGAATATTAGTTTCACACTTTCTTGCTGTTACTGATTTTCTCTATAGTTGAACAGTAATTAGCATTGATACTTGACATACCCCATTTAGAACCAGTAAGAACAGGACAAGCAGCATGTCTTGTTTTGAAATCTCCCTCGCCGTTTGGTTTAAGATTATACCAGAAGGCTGCACTGCCTTTTTTTGGCCATAGGGAGATGTTGATTGCCGTAAAAACTGTACCACCACCTTGCTCCACATCGCTCATCTGAAATAGTTAATAATAAATTAGTATATTAGTATATTTTATTATATTCTAAAAATGTATTATTATTGGTATATTAGAACAAGGCTTATTTCATACAATTAAAACATCTGATAGTATGTGAGAAATGAAATACGTACGTAATATAAAACTGTAGCAATGCGATTTCCTGTTCCCAGACTTTTGAACGCATTTGTTTCCTCTTTCTAAATACAAGTAATTTAAATTAGAATTGGTTATTTTCCGTGGTCGCTAATTCAGTTTATTAAATAAATTATATTAGCTTAAAGTTTCTACTCACTCGCGCAAAATCAAAGTGTGGTTCGTAGTGGCCACCGATACCGTAATTAACCACTTGCAATTCCTCTGCCGTGTCGACAGTCATACTCGTCATATGCTCGACGCGTCTGCTGACAGCAGCCACATGTTCATGTTCGTGCTCCTGAAGCCATGCACTTTTACTAATCCTATAATTCGCTATCTCTAAGGCACCAGTTTTATAGTTCTGCACCGTAGCACGTTTGAACTGTAATGTAAAATAAAAAGACAAATGAACATTATACGTCCTCTGTAAAAAGATTTATAACACAATATAACATTGATCGATGAAAAATCTAAGAAAATCTAAGAATCATCTTAAAATCGCGTTAAATTTATGTTGAAGACATCCTCAGATCACATTTTTAGAAAAATTCACGGGGGGTTCACAATGTTTGTTATACTATACGTTACCCTAGGTTGCGCCATTCTTTTAATCGTCTCGATTTCCTCATCGTATATCACGTTATGATAGACGACTATCCTCGGGTCCAGATAGGCCTCCTCTTCCTTGAATGGCGCAATTTTCAAAAACGGAATTCCGCGATCGACGTAACGACACACGAGGTTCTTCTGTATTTCCGGGGGGATCGACACCTCTCCACGGCATAGCATTTCGTAGCGTTCCCTCTCTGTCATTTCTTCCCAGGTTTTCATTTTTTCCTCCGCGACTGTGAAATGCTGGAATGTAGGAACGAGCAATTATATTTCACATTTGTAATAGGCATAAGTATACGCATAATTAGAAATTTGACATAACATAGCTGACTAGAAATATCGATTATTGAAATAAATTGAAAATAATCTGATGGTAGTTCTTGAATATGATTTTGTTATACACGGTGTTTTATGTGAGTATCCTAAATATCTTCACTGCGATTAAACATCTAAACATCATTTCATTTACTATCAATTTATTTTTACATTCCTCCCTTAAGTTTTATCATTTTTTCTCAACATGTCTTCTTATCAATAGACATAAAACAGAAGTACTATAGAAATCATCACGGGCAGAACTGTTACAACGAAATTGCCCTAAATAGAATATACTCTGAAGTTCTAATCTATTGTAATTCATACAGTGTCATTATCTTACCTGAGCAGGGACGGCAGTGTCATCTTGGCCATCCTCGCCACGTTTCTTCTTCGACTGGTTAGCTTTGCTTTGGATTTCCTTTTGATAGTAAGCTCGATTGCCCAGAGCACGTTCGTGAGTAGGCACCAACTCCAGGAGCTCGTTCGTCATACTTAAAGCTCGTGCCACGTTTCCTACGCACAGTGAACTCATAATAATGATTCGTAAGTAAAATTGTACGCTGTGTATTGGTAACATATATATTCGTCCCGCTTCTCCGTTTATAGAGAAAATATAAAAACAGAATAGCAAATAACGTAGATGGATAAAAAGATGTAAAAGTTTTTAACTATACCTATGTTATAAAGCTTATGTGTGCACGTAAAAATATAAATTAAAATTAAATATGTACTACTTCAGAATCAAGTAAAACTCTTATCGTCATCTATGATTAACTGAGTGTTAAATTCTTCCGTAAGGCCGACGTTAAGTTAATTCAACGATTTCACGGTAGAAAGGGTTAATGTCGGCATTTCAAATACCTGGCATGATACATCCGACGAAGTTTTAACGAAGCTTTAAACAAACTAACCGGCTGAAAGTTGGCCATTCACGATGGAAAATTTTAACGTCAATTAAATTCCTCCTCAGGCTTCTTTCAAATACCTTTTCCCGCGGTCGCTGTTTGAAATTGATTTCACGGGCATTAAATTCACCCTGGGAACTTCGAACGCAAACGAGCACGCTTATTGACACGGGCTTATTGGCCTCTTCGTTCCTTCGTTACAGACCCTTCCCGATATTTCAAACAACTGTGATAATTCCACGGTTCGTTTAACTCTGTCGTTGGAATTTTTAATTTTTAAGTTTCAATTCTGAAATTATTTGATTAGTCGAATGTTATGTAAATTCCATCGTAGCGTGACACGAACGAAATTGCGTTGCAAAATATATTATTAAAAATTCGTAGGGATGAAAACGTAATTAGATAAAAAATAACAAAATGATAAAAGAATAGACTAATAAAAAATATATAATTAAATCATTTGATCTCTTTCTTTTTATTTAAGATTCATAGTTACATTGATTACTATAGTCATGAGCGACTTAACACAATTACATTTATCATCTAATTTTCCTTCATTATTATTGCATGTTATTCTTGGTACTTTTTAATGTTAGGTTTTGAAATGCGATTCGAATCTATAAGTTGAACAAAATTATACGATTAAACCGGCGGACGGTTTGCAAAGTTTGTAACTGTGGAATAATGTGGCGGATACACGTGTAATTTAGTTCCTAATTTATAACGCGCGACTTTTATGAGGTCACAACAATTTTTCTCTCAGTTTCCTGCTCGCAAATCTTTCGTCACGCGTGGACTGAAAACCGCGAGTAATTGTTGCTTTAATTTGTTTGATGAATAATAAAATAAGCATGCCATTCTTCAAATGTTGTTTCAAGCCGGCTATGCAATTTTTTCTTTCGTTGCGTAATACTAATTATATTATTACGAAGATTAAACATGTGAAATTATGACAAAATTTCTCTGACGTATCTTTCGCTAAAGTTTAACGTTAGAACTACTACAGTAATTAACACGATCAATTCATAATTTTTCGCAGGAATTTTATGATAAATTTTTGGAACCATTTTTCTGAAAAATATATTGATTCGGAATTTACTTTTCTCCTTGCATTATGTATTTTTTCATGTATCTTTAATTTCATCTCTTTGATACAAGAAATATACTTTAGTTGTTGGTAGTTGTAGTTGTAATCATGATTAATAACTACGATAATGAAGTTGTTTTTGTTGGTGTACATACCTTGCATGTAAGTTGAGAATGCCAAATATTCTAATATGTCTGGTTTCGAAGTTGTGGTAGCGTTTTGTTCCTCTTGAAGACGATTCATGGCTTCTTGCATCCAAAGTACGGTGTGATAGTAATCACGATTGTGATAAGATTGTCTCCCAAGTTCGAAACAGTCGCTGGCTGCAAGAAGGGAAAAGGATTAAAACAAATTAATTAATTTATTAAACTTCCCTCTTTGAATCTTAACACTTTTTATGTTTGAAACAATGAAGATCTTGAAGAAGGAATATTTCATTTTTTCTGTTCTGACGATTGAAAAATTATTGTCAAAGAAGAAGAGAAATCTCTACTAACCTATGAAACAGTATAAACTTCTCTTAAAGTAATAAAAGGTAAAAGTAAAACCCTTAAAGAATGAAACTTTTTATACAGAGTGTCTCAGATTTTTCTCTACAAACTTTGCCAATCTTTTATAGTTAAAAATAAAATTAATATGCTCTGTAACAAAATTGTTAAATTCCGTAAATGCTTTGTTAAAAACTTGTAAGCGAAATATATTATTGCTTAAAACTTCAACCTGGAACAGCAGTTCTTTATATTTTATTTATTACAGATTCTTTTAAATAGTTTTTTTGTTGTCGCGGACCCCTAAGACGTAGTTGAAAATTTAAATCCCTGATGTACTTCAAATATGTATATTTAAAACACTCATCAATTGTTCATCGATAATCTTCAAATTTGAAGGGACGAGATTTAATATAAATAAATAAACACATTCCTATTAAAGATTTTTTATTCCAATAATAAAATAATAATTTATGTATGTGAGCGTCATACTGTGAAGAATTCGCTGTCTCCGGAGTGTCACAAATTAACCAGTTAGCTGTTGCGATCTATTTGAAAAGTGTGCACCTAAAATGTGTCGCAAAAAGTAAGCAACGACGAGTATACTCGTCAAGCACAGCGTATGTGTGGCTGTTACAATGTAGAATGAAGTTGTAATGAAATGACTGTTTTATTTTTTAATTTTATTACTAGCAGAGCTCGTCGTAACACAAAATATTGCCATTTCTTCATGACGAGTATACTCGTGAAAAACAAATAACTGGTTAAGAGATGCTAACCTAGAATAAAATCCATATTGAACCAATATCGCGGTTGTGTATATCGATCCGTTGTATATATTTAATATAACTTTTTAAAATAAAGTGTTTACGGTTTTTCGTCACACGACATTTTAGCTTCACTTTCATATGTACATAAAATTTTCTTCTATCCGTATGAAAAATTTGTATGAAAAAACTCGGGACATCGTCTGTACGACCAAAAATATATTCGTTCCTCGTCCATCTACGTTTTTCAATTTCACCGTCGCGGAAAATTCACGAGGTCGACAGAATTTCCAAGTGGCACTGTTCCAAAAAACAAAACACCGGCGAACGAAGAAAGAGAATTTATTTCCACGATTTCGACTTATTTCTACTGCAGATCCAGAATCATTCCGTTTTCTGATTGTCTTGAGGACTCTAAAGCCCAACCCTGTATAATTCATGACTCTATTATCATAATTACATTCGTAATAACAGCGCGCGATGAAAAATCTGAAAGTTAAAGCTGAAAAAAACAATCTTTCCTTTAACTTTAACATTTTTTGAATCGAACGACCTCGCGAACTTCCTTCGTCGAATTCTCTGTCGTCCCGTTTATGTATTCCAAACGGCGCCAAACAGTAAAAAAAACTTCACCTTTCGCCTGATTCTGTTCTTTTCTTTGCTACCTTCTCCACAAAAAACTTGCTTCGTTAATTAATTTCTCGATAGCTGGTGTAGAATGTCGCCCCTCCCTCCAAAAAAAGAAAGAAAGAGATTATTAAACACCAGACGTCGCCAAATTTACTAAATGAGACAACCGGTAAAGACCAGAAACTGTGCATATTGTAGACTAAACGACAAATGAAATCAGGTTTGACAAAACTAAAATATTAGGTCAGAAAAGTTTCTTTCGTTTTATAAGGAAATAATGGATGCACAACATTTTCCTTTTCATGTTATTTTATCGAATTACGTATGATCCATTTTGTTCTATCAAAATAAAGATCACAACGTTCGACAGATTAGGTTTCATGTTTATGCAAAGATTCATCGTTGTAAAAGACGTGTCTGTAAAAGAAAGACACTTTTCGTAACGATTAGAAATAAAAGAATTAAGAAACGATATTCCTTTTCAAATTAGAAATGAACATTTGAATTGATGTATGGCATTGAAACCAATAACAGAAGATTAATTTGGAACAATATAGGTAGAAAAATACCGATTGATTCATATCACATTCCTAATAATAGCGTACGATTATCGCCTATGAAAAATCTGGAAGTTGAAGCTGAGAAAACGAATCTTCTTTCTAACTTTGACATTTTTCGAGTCGAACGATCTGACAAACTTTCTCCATTACGTATTCCAAACGCTGCCAAACAGCGGAAAACTCGTCCCTCTCCCTTTCTTTACCATCTTCACCGCGAAGAACTTGCTTCGTTAATTAATTTCTCGATAGTCGGTGCAGATTGCGAAGTTTCTCGCGGTTACATCGCGAATTTATCCGCGGGAAGTTCCAGTGGATTGGTAAATAAAACGGTTTATTCAGCTGGTGCAAGCTCTGTGATGAAAATAAAAGAGATACGCGGAGTTTTACGCGGCTATAACGAGGTTCGAAATGGTATCGTAAACGCGTTAGATCACGAATAGCTTTTCCTGCAATCGTTTACGCGATCGCGTAAAACAATGGAGGAGGAGAGAGATTATTCGTTTTATAATTTAATCAGAAGCTTGGAACGATTGGCGGGTGGAACGCAGAAGTCTCGCGTTGTTTCTCGCCCGTATGAGCTTTCACCGGGCTATTCGGATTAAATTTATCTTAATTTAATTTAGTCCGCTGTGTACAGCTAATTAAATGGAATTTCAATTAGCTACGAAGGCGATGAAGCTTAGATCCGCGCGATACTTGATTAAATTGAACAATATTTTAATAACGTGGCTTTGTAAGCCGTATTCCGTTGGTAATGTTGTTGCTAATTCATCGTGGTTTGTTAACAGCGGCTAATTGTGTTGGTTTAGCATCGTCTGGGTTAATAAATATTTTTGGACCATATTTCGGATCTCGTGAAATTCGTAATGGTGTATGCGGATTCGTGAATATAATGTTGAACTTTATAGGTTCTTAAAACATCGATATTTACATACAGCGGTGTAAACATTTTTGGGCGACATTTCATTGACGAGCTTTTAGTTTTAGCCCTACTGGTTCCTCTTTGTTTTCTATCTCAACGTTGCTTCAGTTTTGATAAACAAAAAGACTTTTACTGCTTTAAAAGTAGCTTTGGTATGAATCTTAAGAAACTTTTGACGATGAAAAACACAATTAAATTGAAGATAACCTACAGAACACTTTGGAGTTAATTAACTTTGCCACATTCCATGTTGTACTTTAACATATCATTAACTAATCAAACAATAAATGTATTTGTCTTCGAGAAAACTGATCTTCAACTTTAATATATTACGGCGCTCTCTCTAGCAAAACATCAGAATAATTGATAAAAAAAAGATTTTCCATATTCTTGAGAAGATTAATTTTTCCACTCACAGTTATTCTCTCGCTTCACGAAACGGTATTCTTTTACTTTCCAACTCTTTTTAACTCGCATTCTTCGAAAAAGAGAGAAGAAGGAAGAAGATTGTCGACGAAGAAAGGTAAAAAAAAAATATTCCAAACCTACAGGGAGTAGATCATTCCCCATTAGCCATTCAATATTCATCGAATTCCCCATGGTAACGTTTAAATGATGCACGGAAACGATCCGTGGTTCGTGTCGGTGGAAAAATCGTTTCCCTGTCGCGGTAAAAAGTGCTAGCTTCTACCGGCCAAAAGAAAGAGTAAGGCAAAGGAAAGAAAAAAATAGAACAGGGTAGAGAAAAGGAAAAAAAGAGAGAAAAATGGCAGCGACAACAGAAACTGCGAATTATCGTGGCACCATCGAGGCGAAATCGTAGGGATGGTGCCGCTTTGGAAAAAGGGACACGGCGTTGATGAAAGAAATCGCGTAAATTATTCATGTCGGGGATCGCTAAGTACAGGTAACATCGTGCGCCAATATTCACCTCGATTCGCTACGTTTTGCTCTGCTGTCCGATCCGAATAAATAATTCACCGTGAAAAGAAGGGAGAGCAAGTTCTCCATCGCGTCCTCCTTTTTCTTTCCTCCCTTTTTCTTTCGTCCCTCTTCTGTCCGCTGGCTAATGCGATAACGAGGAGTGGTACCTCCTAATGAATCATTTACCTCGTAATGCCTAATCTTTCGTGGATTTTATTGTCGTGGAATAGACTGGTTTTTATCGGAGTGGAAGTTTTTTGATTTGTGGCGGTGGAAGTACCATCTATTAGCTTTTAATGTATTTGAATGTAATATATAATTGGATAATTTAAGACAAAAACATTTCCAACGAAAGTTCGTCGGTATCGAACGTAGAACGCACTGACGTAGAAAAGACTTCTTAAAAGTAAACATTTAGTAGAGATTTTTTTCATAAAATACAGAAGTTAATTTGTACTTTTTCAGTAGCAGTATATATTTTTCCAATTCTTTTAATTTTTTCACCGTAAAATTTTGTCCAGAGATTTTGTAATAATGGGAATTATGTTTTGATCAGACACTTAAGATATATCTTTGCGAATGTTTTAGTCCATTGATATTAATGATATCGATTTAGAAATAAACACTACATATTTTACGTGAGTTCTGGAAACAAAGTGTTTCTACTTACACGTTCATCCCTCTATATATCCATCTTTGAATAACTATCATCTTTAAAACGTTTCCTCTCGATATCTCAGAAATATCTTTCCTAAAAAATACCGAACACTTCAAGTTTGACGTTATCAGTTGGCCGAAAATGCTCTCGCCTTGACGCTTCGTCTCCCAAGCTTCTTTCTTTTCTATCTTTTCCTTATTATCACAACATTTTCATCGCGAAATCGTACCTTATTGTTCGAAAAATCCATTCGGACGAACGTGGGAAAAAAAACTCGATGCTTCATCTCGGCTCAGCGGAGGAAACCATTTGCTTTCACAGAAGCGAATGGAAGATCGGTTAAAGTTTTCCCGCCTTGTATAGAATATAGGAAAAGTTTTTGAAAAAGCGGTTGCTTAGAAGCGCGATTTGAAATAAACGAGGGAACGTTTTAGCCGAGGTACGTACCAAGGGAGAGGGAATCTTCGTTTACAACGTGAAATTCCGCCGGTGAAAGCAATAAAAGTAGCGTCGTCGTGAAAACTCGGTTCGTTCCGAAGCGCGAACCTAAATTCGCGAAAAGAAAAAAGAAGAGAAATAAAAAGTACGTCGGTTGCTGGTTATTCATTAAAGTCTTGTTTCCCTGGATGTTAGCTCTCGCGAACAGAAGCTTACCGGCGAAATTAGGCCTCGCAAATGTGTTTACCTGTACGCGTGTTTTGAGAAAACACTGGACTAAGTTAACCCAGGCAACATTCTCTGAAAGCTTTATCGGCTTGCAGTATGGGAGCGATAAAAAGTTTTACGAAATATATGGCAGAACAGATGTCTCTGTATTATGAGATTCTTTGATGGCAATTAAATTCTTTTTAATATTAATACTAAGAAAATTTGACTTTGTATAATCGTAAACGCAAAGGGAAAATTCTTCGTCCGTCAAATTAAACGTTGTTCTGTGTAGAAGAAAAACTTTTAGTCCACGTAAGAGCAACAAGAAAAATTCCTTATCAGTAGGAATTCAAAAACAGAATTCTTTGCTGAAGTAAAATTAAACATAAAAGCTGTTCGTCGAAGGAAGGCCGGAAAGAGGAACTTTCTATTGACAAAAACGCGAAGAATAAAATTCACCCAAAGAATAGAATCTTCCTACTATCGATGCAAATCCAAAAATAAATTCTTTAGCGATGAAGAACCAAACATATAAGAGGTCTGAATCAAAGAAAAGTCATAAATAGCAAATCTTTGTCGGGGAAGAACGCAAAAGAGAAAGCTCTTTACGGAAGAAAAGCTGATCAACCTTGCACTTCATGGAAGAAAAGCAAAGGAAAGAACTTTTCAATGAACGGAAGCTACAAAATGAAATCAAAAGTGAAACTTTTAACGCGCTTTTTCATACGCTTTTTAAATTCAAATTACATTTTTTTGAGTTAAAATTTGAAACACAAATGACGTGGATCATCGAAGGGTGTTTGATGATAAAAACAAGATGTGACCCGTCGATGACCCACGCCGTCAGATAGAAGCGCAGATTGTGTCACTTGATTTTGAACCTGTTAATCCAGATAATATGAAAAACCATATCTTTCTATCAACGTAACTCGAACAAGAAAATTTTCCTCCGAAGAAGAACGATAACTATAAAAGCGCTCCCTATCAACGAAAAGCCAAAGAGGTTCAAATCAAAAAAGAACCAGGAAGTAAAATTCTCATCTAAGTAGTAAAATAAACAGAAAATGATCAGTAAAGGCAAACGAAAAACGAAAGAAGAGGCACGTATATACGAACCACTTAATCCGGTGCTGTACTGGACCCCATTCAACACGCCCCTGGCGACCTGTGCAGTCTCCAGTTTATACGTGTCCTGTAGCCTCATCAAAGCGACAGCGGCGCCATTAAGGTCCTCGTCAGTTGGGAATTTAAGGTCGCTCCGTGAGTTGGTGATATTCGCGACAAACGACTTGCCCACGTCCTGGGTAATCAGCTCCTCGACCCGCTTCCAATCGGTGGTCAGTCTTTTCACCAGCAAATAAGCGTTAATCGGATTCGACAGGTACTGCTGAATGTTCCTCGAAGCCTCCTCGTGTTCTCTCGCGTAATCCTCCACGTTTCTGCAACAACGATCAAATATTTCACCTCGTAGAACGTTCTGTTTCATTTTCGTTGTCATACTTTGAACGAAAAGTCTCGAAACGTGAATAAATTGGTGAAAGTTTCCACGATTCTTTATACTCTATGGTATAGTCTTTGCAGTAGGTTTCTTTTAGTTTTATGGAGTTTCTTGGATTTAGTTAGGAATATAGAAGTTTGTCTTTTTTCTTCTTTTTTTTTTTGACACAGTGTAGATAGGTTTGTTAAAACTTGCTTTGATTGTTTGTTTAACTTAATACGCCCTTGGTATATTTCTTTCGGATAGAGGAAAGAGCTTTGTATCTCGATAGATGTTTTCATGGTTTTCATCTGGATCTAAGTAACGAGAATTTTATACTCAGCGTGTAAAACAGATATATGAACTGCTGAAAGGTTATAATAATTAATCCTGTAAATGAAGAAGCAGAAAGAATACATGTTTACATAATTGTGTAAATTGTGGAATTTACGATTATTTGTTTCATTTTCCTATCACGAAATGAACATAATAATATGAAATTAAATAATTTGCTTCTTCGAGAATTCTGGCTCTAATCATGTATTCACATGATTATGTTATAAAGATTTCTAAAAATGGAGTCGATCGATTTGCTTTCTGGGAGACTTTGCCTTCTCTTTCAATCAATACGGTATAAATATTCAAATCACCTTCTTATTCTTGCAAATACTTCAATTTTCAGTATTTAACTGGTCTCATCTAGTTTTCATAAGAAACAATTTCATTCGCTTCTCTACTCATACGAAATACTTGAAATCTTTTACAGTCTTCCGTAACGATGGAAGGGTAATAAAGTCAAGGTTCCGCTGCGATACTTAGTTAACGCACCCGCAACTGTACAAACGAGGAAACGCTGATTTCTGCCGGTTTCCGGTGATTACCCTTTAATGAATTTAGGAAATTCAATCTGCACCGCAAGGAATCCAGCGAAACGGCGTCGTGGACGCTTTTTAATTTAATCTCTCACAGCAAAAGGGTTGCTATGTTCCTTTATTTTTTCTCTGCTATACCAGACGCTGTTTTATCGTGATTCAGCAGATGTTTCTTGTGATTCAAGAGGTACGTTCGTCATTTTCTTTTTTTTGGAAATGGATATAACGAAGAAAACATGGAAAGATATATGGAACGGATACAAGACAGAATAAAAAGAAAAAGTACAGATACAGTAAATAAGCAGCACATAAATATGATTTGCCAATCGACAAGATAAAAGGAAAGTGACATGTGTTTAAGTCTTATATATCGTACATATAATGCGTGAAAATTTCCGCTGTCAGAGGTTGAAAGTTAAAAACCTGAAACAGCAGCATTTGACGTCTAGTGGTACACAAAGCATTGTTAAGAAGATAGACTTCTAGCTTTTCCAGTAATTTAACTTCAAAACTTGAACCCGGAAAACTTGAAGTTCCCGGATTGCGGAATCCTTGAAAGCAATGATAACTTTCCTCCTCGACCATTCACCACGGAAGTTTGCGGTTAAAGAATATAGAACTTTTTCGAACTGCAATCGACTGTGAAATGTGATCAGAGTGCATTATTTTAGTCATAAGAATATCTTTGGTACCTTAAAACCCAGGAGAAGAATATTTCAAATGCTTTCGCCTGCTACTCACTATAAAATTTCATTCTATGTATTAGGTTGTCGAAAAAGTTTCTTTTGTTTCATAAGGAAATAATAGACGCACAATGTTTTTTGTTTTATATCAGTTTATTGAATTATGCACGAACATAATAATAGAAATAGAACGAAATGGACCACACCTAATTCAATAAAATAATATAAAACAGAAATTGTTGTTCATCTATTATCACCTTATGAAACGAAAGGAACTTTTTCGACAACCTAATACATACGGAAAACTTACACGACTACATTTAAATGTTTATTCTACGAACACACATCTTTCGCAGAAGATTTTATACAATGTTATAAAAATATATATTTGAAATTGCTATGGATCTCGTACCTCGAGCCAGAAATTTAAAAATTGAACTTTAAATAGCAGATCTCAAACTCTAAATACTAAAAGACTTACGATTCTTCATATATTCTTCCACAAGTTTACAATCTCTTACAAACCTCTTTCGTATTTAGCGGTCGTCGCATTTATATCTTTTGCCTATCGTTAACTGCTCTTAAATCGATATCTCCTACAGAACCATCCAATACCATTTTACCTTCCTCTACATTTTCACCACATTCCTTCACCTCTGCCCGCCAGAAACGATGCAACAATACGGAAGGACAATTTTAACATGTCGTACTAAACCAACAATTTGAAACACTTTCCAGAAGCCCATCGATGTATCGCCAACATAGCGACGTCCTTTTATGAAACAATTTAGCAATCCTCACCGCTTCCTGCCGTTCCATTTTCTCTCGGTCTCGCGATCGCGTTTTCCAACAAAGCCTGATGTGATCCCTGCATCCACGACCCCTTCTTCTCACCCTCGCCCACCTATCCATCCTCTTGTTTCCGGGGGTTTAAAGAGAAATACAAAGGACTTGGCAAGATGACGAGGGAATTATTCAGTCTAGTCCTGTATTTTGCCGAGCACCGTGCAATAGGCAATAACTGCCTGCCGTAGATAACGACCGAACTTTACCCTTCCTTCGTCCCTTCCACCCCTCAAGGGGACAGGGATAATTCGCGAAGACCGTTTTGGAACGTGGGGAATCGACCGGGAAACCGACTATCCCGACCCGACGTAATAATACGTCGTTCGATGGGAGAGACGCGTGGCTCGCATGCAGATTCCACGGCTTTCGATTAATTCCCACACGATTCCTTTACACCCTCTTTCCTTTTTGCTTCGTCACATGGTCGTTCGAACTCATGTGCGTTCAAATGGGATTCGTTTCGTTGCTTGCTGCAGTTTCTTCAAGGATGACTTCGAACTGTGTTTAATTTCGCGTTTGAGATTTTTCGCTTACGTTGTTTAGTATGATTAATGTGAATTTCGCGGGTTTTTCAGGACGTAAATTGATTTTGATGAATTTTATGAAACGAAGAAATGAATGAACGAAATAGATTAAGTATCGAAGGTTTAGGTAAAGTATAGCGAATCTGAGATTAAATATTCGTGTTCTTACGTACGATATCTAAATTTTAGCTATCTTCCTTGTATTATATTTTCATTCAAATGTATAATACATATTTCCATGCGAATATTCTTTATCTATACAAATAGTTTCGCTGCCTTTTCTTTTACAGTTTTAAATACTTATCCTCCAGAACTTTCCCATAATTACAGTACTAAACAGTCTAGCGATACAAAAATTTCCTTCCCTTTTACCTTAACGTTACAAGACATGGATTTCATCTGCGGAATATAAATTTCAAACTGAAATATGTGCGTCTAAGTTCCTAAGTGAAAACCCGAAAGCTTCGATTGATGTTTCCATCGATAACACGTGACAACATGAAGAATTCTCTTGATAACTCGAGACCGTAGAATTCGAGAGTACATGGCGTTCCAGTCGATCAATCGAGAGTAGGTGTAACACGGTGGCCGATGATCGTGCACCGTGCACGAATTACGCCGAATTAAAGTCGCGATAAAGCGGTGCTGTTTCGGCCGAGTTTCCATTTCGATCGCATTTGCATGAGCGTTCCCCTCGTTATCTCGGCTGAACCGATCACGCAAATGGCTCTTCGCCGTCGTTCCGGCGTTCTCAATCTCGTCGGTTGAACGACCGGATAAAACGAGAGCCGAAAGAAAACGCGTGGAACCGCTTCCCCATCGCCGGCAGGGATCTCCGATCCGGGGAATACATTGTGCCTCTCGAAATGAAATTGTCCTATTCCTATCTTCCATCTGACTCGTTCTTCTTCCTCTGTCTTAAAGTCCGTTTTCAACGACTTTATTCTCTCACCAGGCGTACTACCCCTCCGCCGCCTAAGCTTGCAGATTCCTTTAATCGTTGCATTTTGTCTGTTCTTCTTATTTCGGTGTTGATCTTTAGCGTATTTGGATAATGGCGTTATTTTTTAACGACGATGAGATTATGTTATTGTTGTTTTATCCTCCAACTTTCGTCTCTAGAGATTTCGTTCACTAACTTCCCTAACTTTGGCTTCGCTCTTTTTAAACCTTCTTTGTTTCTATTGCAACGTATCTGTGGCTCTTTTCAGCTACACGAACGAGTATATTAAATCACAAAGTAGTGTAACCATATACGTACGTACGTGTGCAACGTTCCGTGGACAATATGGCTCCATTTTACCGGAGAAAAGGAGACAGCCACGATTTTCGTCGCGACGATTCCTACCGGAAATTGCAGGGAAGGTGAGCATGCCACTGACGCGACGACGGAAGTGTATAAAGATCATTATGATGTACGTGCTATGAATGATAGTGACGTTGCGAATGTACGCTTTTATGGGCTGTTACTCGAGTTACTGTGATTTTAACATGTCTGAGGTCAATTTTAACAAGTGTGATGCCAATTTTCGTATTATTCGGAATTCGATGGAATAGTGGAATATGTAATTCATTTTGTACTTTTACATCTTAAATATGTATACAGTACAGTATCGCGGATTAAAATATTCTTAAATACGATTCCCGTATAATCTCGACGTTCGATGAAATTTTATTTTTGCAATAGAATAGCTTAGATTCGTTTTTTAATCGAATAAAATCTATTTATATATCCAGCTTTTAATAATCGTTTGACTATTGCGTCGAGGTAGATTTCTATTGTTAAATTAGTTTTAAGAAATAATTATATTCTATCGTCGTGCGGAGTTGCATGTTAGTCGATCTTAATAGTAACAGCTCGCCATTAAAATGCACAGTGAAATTTTCAATTGCCTGTAGACGCGTTAAAACCAATGAATAATTCTATCAGCCGGTGTACACGATGCAAATGGAGCGTGTCAAACATTAAAATACTGCTCGTTAGAATTCTCTCACTCGACGGGGTTTCGCAGGAAACTCGCGATTAGTTCCTAAGAAAATATTTCGTGGGAACGAAGACTCTGTTGCTTGGCGAAACCGTCCTATACATTTTAACCGAGTTAAAATAGAAAATTTGAATTGAAAAAGCAACTCCATCCTTCTTGAAATAATAAATGTAAAAATAAAGCTGAAATCCTGAACATCAGACTGCAACCGCTCAAAGAATATATTTAACCTGATACGTTTAATATCAAAATTACCCGAGTGGTAAAAATAAAGAATTGTTCATTTTTACAGATACTTTTAACATTATGCATCTATACATATTTCCATATTATAGATATTTTTATACGGAAAAAACATGTCCATGATACAGGTTTGAATATATCGATCAAAAGATAATCCCTATCAAGGATCATTAACGTAATTCCGTTAGAAAATGACCCGCAACTAACAACAACGCGATATCTTTAATTTTCGCTTAATTACAGTCTCGGACACGTCGCGTGTCCAGTCGCATTTTTCATGTACATTTTAGAACGAGGTCTCTCTAAAACAAAAACCGAATGCTCTTACGTTGATAAATGAACGCGATTTTCGCATAGATGCGCAAAAAGTAGCAAATTATGTAAGTTGAGTCGCGTGTTAAGGAGTGTCCTTTTTCTTAAGAGAAAAATTGAAACAAGAAATGAAATACATTTCCGGCTACAAATTTACATGATTTTCCAACTGCTCTATGTGAAACTGATTAGATTTGAAATATGGTTATTTGGTATATTTGCCAACGAAATGGCGCATCGCGTCATGCTGCTCGCGTGTTTAAGGCGCGTTCGTGCTTTTTGAATAAAGCCTGAAGTATTATTATAGGCTAGTAGTTCATATTGCATCGCTTTCTCGATATATCAGATCGTAACGTATAGCAAACGTCAGTTTGAACGACTCGAATTAGATCCTTCACCGCGATTGCATTAGATTGTTGTATAATAAATTTCGTGTTAAGATAAACAGTCAAACTAGAAACAATCTATGTCTATATATATGTCGGAGATCAGAGGACTCCGATCGTGATTCGAATATATATATACATCACGCGCATCAGATTAAAATGAAAATATTTCATCGAAGTATATTTTTTTTTGGTAGGTGTGTAAAATAAGTTGCAATTAGACTCGTATAATTTTTTGGTTTCTAATTTCTTCGCTTCTCTTACTTTTCTCTCTTCTCTTGTTATTTAGTGCAATGAAGGTAAATGAATTTACAGATTTATATTTCTTCTGTTTCAGGTAAGATTAATATTCAATATCGTTCAATGAAGCATGAAGCGGCTGAAACAACGATAGGGGACGAATGAAACAAGTCGTTCGAATATCTCGACTAAAAGTGTGCAGGAGGTGATTAAGTTAGGCGGTCGTAGTTGTATTTAACATCTTAGAGTATCGCTCCGCGAAACTTTCAGTTCAGTTCTCGTCGGCCCAAGTACCTCATTTGTACTTCCATTATCTTGGTACAATACACTATCATCCCCAGAAAAAGGCGAAATGGAACAACAGCGCAAAATATCCGGATATTTGTTCCTGTTTCAAATTAAATAACAAAATTCAAGATAAACAGTATTTAATGTTCACAACTTCTATTTGTTTGGCTCTTCTCCAAAATAGTTGAAAGTTCCAAAGTATCGCGCTATTATCTGTTGCATCCTAACACTCTACATTCTACACTGCACATCTATAATTTACTATCAGTCAAATTGCATTATAAAAGTTATTCAACGAATCGATCCTTCCAAGTCAGTTGATCGGTCATTTTCCCAAGTCCATTATCGCTTATAATTACGTGAACGTCTTTAAAATTCGATAATCGCTACTGAATGCTTTAAATTTAATTAATTTCTAATCAACAACACAATCGAAACAGCATTCGTTGTTTCAATAATGAATCACACAATAGCGATAGCAAGGAGTTTCAACTTAGCTTTCATAATTGAAGTATGGTAAGTGTGTACTAATAAAGTAATATTGATATGCAGTAAATTTGTTCACCTTTAAAATGAATTTTCTACGAAAGACAAGAAACGTAACTTTTTACGTTTCTCATCTATCGTCTCCAAATGTTATCCATCTTTTAACACTTTGACTGCCACGGTTTCTCCTGTGACGCCACGGTGGGTCATTGGTGACCGGAGCGCTTGAACTCCTTATAATTGTAAAAATTGTATGAAAATTGATAGTTAGGGCATTTTGAATATAACCGATAAATAGAAGATACTTTGAAATAAAAAGTATCCCATTGAACAATTAAACATTTTTATTAGATCAATAAAAAGAATGAGAACAAATCTTGCACCTAACTGTGCACTGTGTTTGCATCCACATCTTTGATGGGTAATCTACGAATATTATTATAAACAAACCTTAGAAAATAATCGTAAATGCTGCTTTATAATCATATAATTGAAATTAGAAGTGTGCACATACCTTACTATTATGTATAGAATGAGCAAATACTGTTTACTAATATCTTCTACACGTTTCAATAATATATTCTGCACGTTTTGCTTACGACGAAATAACAAATGCGAATGGTTTGTTGAAATAAACGAAGCCTTGTGATAATATGTCGCTATCAACTGTTACCAAGGCGCCACGGTGGTCACCCGTGACCACCAATAAAACGGTCCATTGGGGAAGAATGTTGTCTTACATTATCAATTTATTATTATTTTGCCATTATATGCTTTGAATAATAGAAATACTGCCGTGGCGTCCTGAGCGAAACATGTGATTTCGGCGTGACAGCCAAAGTGTTAAGTCTATTTAAAGAAGCCATTTGTCCATCCCATTACTAATTGAATTGATATTTGAGATTCGATTATACGGCTCTCCTGTTTCCTGAATACGATAAATTATCGATAATCCATGCCAATGGATGACGAACGCATCAAGCGGTTAAATAGTCGACGATGTCCGTGCCTCTAGCAAAATTGGCATTGTCGCGAGCAATTCCAGCATGAGCCAAGAGACCATCGAGGCTGGCTTAATAATGCAAGGAAGCTGCCGCTCGGCCGAGCCAGATAAATTATTCCCCGCCATTAGATCCCAACAGAGTTATTAAATTAAATCTTGATTCGCGATATTCTCCATCTTGACACCTATCCTCTCTCCCTTGCTTGTTAATCAGCCGTACTCACAAATGTCACGGAATAATTGACCGAGTCGAGGGACAAGAGTGAAACGAGCGTCAGCCGTTTTTCAACCGGGCTTAGGGGATGAATTTTGACGACTACGCGCTTTCGTCGGCTCTGCGGTCGATCATGGTGTCTGCAAATGCAACGGGGATTTTAATCGTTGGTGATATTTTTAGTTAACGCGCCCCTCGCTACCATTGTCCCATATGGCACACTTCAATGAGAGAATTATTACATTCGTAGAATAAAAATTTGTTTGTTTCTGTAATTGTCGAAAGCATGCAGATGCTTGTGGTAAAATTAACGTCGGCTTTTTTAAAGAGAATTTGCAACTATATCTGCTTGCTTATTTCCAATTTATCGCTTTAATTATTCTATCAGAGTGATTCTTATTTTTGAAAATCATTGCTCCCCTTTTTCCTGTCCGTCGATCAGATAGCACTATTTACATTCAATCTGAAACGTTCTTCATCTTCCACCCTTTTCGAAGATCGAAGATGGGTCTTTCATTTCTCTACCAACATGCTGATGTGTATTTTTCGAGAACGGTAGCAGTTATCGAAACATGTGTCAAAGGGCTTTAAAAATACCGTCTGCGATCGAACGAAAACATTCCATATAGGAATGTGAAACAAACGTTGGGTTATTGTTCCATTAACGAATCGGCTCGATTCCCAAGGAACTTATGGAAAAACAGGAAAATTATTAAATTCGACGTTAATAATCCAAGACTTGTAATAATCCAAGATCGATATTAAAAAATATTTGTAACGTCATCGATCTCTTCTATTTTTCAATTTACGAAGTTAATCAGGATGGTTTTTCACCGACACAATTTTGAACAGAGAAATTCGTATACAAAATGGTGCTTTAAATTGCGCATAAAAATATACGCGAAAACAACGAGAACTGCGTGGCGACACGTTAATTCATTCGCCAATTCTAAATTCTCATAAAATGCCCGATAATATCATAAAAAGAAGCCCACGATCGTTTGTTCGACACGGAAATCGAGCAAGTCTCAATTATGTCGGGAAATTGGAATCGATAAGTTGGCGACGAAAGTCACCGTTTCCACTGTCGGCGATTTCTTTTTGTTCTATAGACAACGTCGGTGTCTGGTGGAGTATCCAATTACAAGTGGACCGCGATCCAATCACGATATCAACTCGAAAGCGGAAGATAGGGACATCCCCGACGCTATTGTCCTCGACGCGACACAATGGTCGTCGACGCGAACGTCTTTCGCGCTGCGTTATCTTGCGTCCGCGGGAATCTCCGAGACTTTCTCCCCTTTCGACGTTGATTTCACCCTTTTGTCAAGCTAGATCGTCCACTGTTTCCAGTTATGAAATGTTTGTAGCTTGCATTTTCTAGTTCATCGAGTTGAAAAGTTAAGTTAGTTTGCAGTTCGAACGGTCGACTGAGGAAGTTTGAGCAGTTGGCAAGCACGAAATGTTTCGTTGGCGGGATATTCGGCTTAAATTTTTTGGAAATTTGTGGTTAAACGTTTGACAAAGATAAGATAAATTGAATGAAATAAAAAATGGAAATCAATTGGAACAGTTGCAGCTTCTGGTTTTTTCCTATGATGGTATAGTTTAGAAATTTATATTAATATTAAATATATGTAATTTTTGCTATCAAAAATTGAAATAATAGAAGAATTAAAAGAACCAAAGAAAGAATTGAAATAGTAAAAATTGGAAGAAATTAAAGTAGTTTTAAATTTGTGCGTTCGTTAAAAAATAGGGTAATTTCAGCTTTAGGCATTACAGGTATATATAAAAAGACGTGAATTTTCCGTAAAGATTTGCATAAAATGAGATTAATTAATTAATTAGTTTTGGATTTTAGTAGTCAACATATTGCGAGACTCAAGTGGTTGGAATTTTAATCTTTAAATACCATTCTAAAATTCGGAGAATTTATTTTTCTAAATGAACAGAGAAGGTCACACGTTGGAATGTAAGCTGGGGAATAGCAATGAGGGGTGTCCCCAAGTTTTCTGCAGGTCGAGCACATTTCGCAGCGCAGGGAATGTTGAAGATGTAATGTAGGGTTGTTCAACATGTCCCTAATTTGGGGGACTAGATGCAATTTCAACTACTATCTGAAATCTCGTGTTCTCGCGAGTTAACGATACACCAATCGCAGCTAAAATTGAAGGAATTTTCAATTCTATCTAAATATTCGTCGAAAAATTCTGTAGATAACACTGAAATCTAATTTCACTAAAGAGAATTCACTAAACAGGTTTCCAAACGAACGATCGATCGATAGCGAAATTAATTTCTGAGTCGCGAACAAGCTCTAAGGATAGGTCGAACTCGAGATAATCGAGTTGTCCATCTGTATTCTACATGGCGACGTAACAATGGAATTCGATTAATTCGTCACGTCTAAGCGCACTGTTTCCTCCGGTTCCACGCAATCTGAATTCCAAATATCAGAAACGCTCGTTTCCAAATCTCAAAAGTACAAACCTTAATCTTCAAATATTCGAAATACAAGATTGGATCTTTAACAAAACACATATCCAAGCCTGAGACCGTTCAAAATGAAACTACAAAGTCTAGTTTCAAACTAGCGATCAAACTAAATAAGGTCACAAACAATCCGATTATATCATAATTCCATAAGAATAGATTATCGTCAGACATTTCTTCAATTTTGTAACGAACTTCCAAACAAATAGAGAGAGCCTCTTCTATAAAAATAGATTATCGACAAACTTTTCGTAAATTTAACCCAATAGAGATTCTTGCTCACCAGCTTTCCACTGGAGCTTTCCTCGGCCTCAAAACAGAACAGGTGCTGGTATATCGTAGTCGACACTGTGGGTCAGGTTGTATAGGGTCGAAAGGATGTATCGATTTCACTGGTGGACCAGTGTTAGTCGGCGTAAGTGACGAGGTGTCGTATAAATTACCGGAATAAACGAGCCAGGTGTGCTTGACTTTGGCCGTTCGCGCGACACCGTTCACCTGACATCCACAGCTGTGACAGGTCGACATTCTGCACGCGGAATTGGTCCACTCGTTGCCAGATGGAGAGAGGAGGAGAGAGAAACCAATCGAGCCTGGACAACTCCTGAGCATCGTTCGACTGTCGTTGCTTCGCCCCACGATGGACCCTAATGAGCTTTCGCGATTGCTATCTGCCAGGTTTCCGCCCTTCTCGTTTCTCCAACCGATTTCGATTCAACGTGCCAGCGTACAGCTGTGTGCCGATTAGGATTACTGTATATGAACGTTACATGTCAGCATTGCATCTGCGTTCAGTCATATCCTTTTCGATGAAAATGAAACGACAAGTTGGTATCAGAAGTCGCGTTACGTTTAAATTTCTGCACATGAATTTATGTATTCGTACGATATATTCGCACGAAGGTATTCCAACATTTGTAGGAAACGGTTATAAATGTACTATGCGTGTTGTACGAAACATTTGTAAATTTAATTAGCGCTGTAACGATATTCATGATTATGATGGTTCAGTGTGAAGTAAATCTGAAAGTACATCGAAGCTATAAGATATGTAGTGTCGAGATATTATGGTTATATTATATATTCATTGGGACCAATTTTAACGCTTATTATATGTTGTGTATTAATTTTTAATAAATCTATGTTTTTATAACATTTTCAGATTGGTCCCAAATTTTACCAATATAATCGTGAAAGTCGTATCTCATTACAGTGCAAAAGAAATTTCAAAATGCTCTATATAGTACACACAATATATAGATAAGTGTATTCTGTTGTAAATATCCAAATATTTTTGTGAGTTACCGTACCAGCTACTCATAAAAGTTTCGTACGTCCTTCGAGAACTCAGTTTTTGATTACTTGGTATTGTTCTTTTATATTCATTCGGTTAACACACTATACATAATTATCCCAGCTATCCAAAAGCCAAACTGATTCACTCCATTTTCCAAACACTTCTTAATCTAGTTAGTATCAGAATACACGATTAGCGTTGAATTAAAAAAAAAAATTAAACGATCAACCTCAATAGAGTCACATACGGCAACATCTTCCTGTTATCATACTTAATTCTATTTACACCCAAGCTTCTTTGTTTCCATCCGCGATCTTCAAAATTGAATTTTCTTGCGAAACAATGCTACGCATCAACAATTGTGCATTTCTCCTCATACGCGTCAGCGCAGACGGAAGCGCAAAAAACGTTTTCTAATAACTGAAACCCAGGCGTTTGTATAATATCTCTCGAGATAAGCTGGGAAAGAGTGCAGGAACTCGATTAAAAAACTGACCAAGTCCTGGCGAGCACATATTCGTTCGCACCGTATTCGAGGGACACGTCGGAGGCGCGATAACGACAGTTCTTTATATTCCGCCTACGTCCGATATAACGAATCCTCTCGTTAGCGCGATTTCGACGTTTTCGCCCGTTACTTGCACCCTTTTCTCCCCCTACACCCCGTTATATCCACGATTCCCTCGTATCCAATGACGCTGGACCATCCACCCACTCAATTTTTTTTGCCTTTCTCCATTTCTTTTCACCCTAGGACGGTCATGGACTAGGCGACAGATTTTAATTAGCGATATATGCGTGCGATCGAACCTCGTCCCCGCAGCTTGCGCGTTTCTTTCGCATTCCCACACCCTCGACAACCTTTATCTTGTTTTCTACCCTGTTACAACAAACCCGCTCTTTCAGCACTGTATTCTTGCCGCCTGAATGCTTTTCTCCTTTTTATTCGTCTTTTCGAGTTTGTCCCCTGCCCCTATTTTTTTTCTGCTTTTGTGAAAAATGTCAGATCCACGACGAGAAGCTTGCTAGTTCCTTTTTATCGAGGTTTCCCGTTATCTCGTCGCGTTCGTCATTTTAATCGCGAACCGCGGATGAATTCATCGTCGAGAAAAGGACAGGTTCCTCTACTTCTTCTTCTGTTTTAATCTTCCTATCGCTCTTACTACGAATGTCATGGCGATTCGGGTGATATAAAGCAACCAGGTATACGCGACATTCTCGAGATAAGGAGTTTTTGTTCCTGCTGCGAACTGAAGGTTTTGTTACCCCAGTTTGACTTGCATAATACTGGGCTCGTTATATTGTTCTATCTAGATAACCCTTTTCTTTTATTTCTTTAGATTTCTTTCTTCTTTTTTTTTTTTTTTTTTTTTTAGTTTATTCTATTTCCGGTTCTTTCTTTTTCGATTCAGTGAAAGAACTTGAAGAGGTATTCTCCAGTAGATGTTTTCTGTTTACACTTCTCTCTCTTCTTTTTCGTATTGCGACTACTGGAACGGAGGGTAGTTGATGAAAGCGACACAAGCTTAAGCGCTTTTGTCCTGCCGCGTTTGAGGGCCGCGTTGAGCTTAATAATCTTGAGGTTCGTTAACGGAAGCGCGGTGAATGAAAATATTTCCTGATGAACTGAAGTCCCGGTAAATGTTCATTGTCTGTTTTTCCTCTCGTTTCTTTCCTCTATTCCTGTGGAAATTTCCTTTGACCGAGGATGACCTGTTATGGCCGGACGAAACCTCTTTTTTCTTTCAAAAGGTACGTTTCACAATCACCTTAGTTAACGAGAGTTTCATTAGCGGAAACGTAAATAGGTTTCATTACCGTGCAATTTACTTCGCGTATTAATTTCTTTGGCTGTCCACTTCTTTAGGCATGTCACTTGTCGCGCTTCTTTGCTCAAAGCATTCATTACGTTGTGTTATAAGAAACATATATAAATTCGTTCTTTCTAAACAGGATCATTTTGAATTCTAATATAAATATATATTCGTTCTGTTTTTATCTTTATTCACAAACAAGGCAGATGGGATGAATGTATGTTTCGACACAATATTTTAATGTTACGTCATATCGATCATCTTCAAACCTGTCGTGTTTTTTTATCGTTAAAAAAATCAAATCTCCATGAAACATTCAGTCTTTTTTGTCATAAAAATTCCTGCTCCTTTACAATGAATAAAAATGTCATAATTGTGTATAGTGTCATAAATTATCTTTATTAAAACGAAAACTGTAAATATCACATTTTTTGATTTGCTAAAAATTCTCTACTGCGACATTATCAAGCCTAAATTGAATCAACAGTCTAATAACAATAAATTATCTATATTAAATCAACAGCAACGGTAAAAATATTTCCAATTTAAATATCCGCAAATACCATATTCATTCTCTTGCTAAAAACTCTTCATCATAACATTATCAAACCCCTGACCGAACTAGGAAACTAATGACAATAACCTACCCCACAATAGACGTTTAAAGGATCTACTCGACATTCCTGGAGCGGAACGTCGACTACAGATCTCCCCTAACAAGAACCATCCCGTATCGGTATATTCATGTGGTGGAAAAAAATAACCCTAGTTTTGCAGGAGCCTCTCGGACACCATTAAAAGCAGCCGTCCACGGCCACCCATACCCATACGCAACGTCTATAGTACTCTATGGAGGATACAGTGCCATCGAACATCGCATTAGATTTCCCTCGGGGAAAGTTCGAAAACAGACAAATAGTTTATCTCGCGTTGGAAACTGGTCAGCTACCGTGACTGTCAGATTCCAATAACATTTTTTCATCCACCTCCACGCCATGGTTCAGGCGTCGAGGTAAATGGAATAGCCTGGTATCAAGGGAATACCTGGAGCAACGCACGAAATGGTCGACGATTCGAAAGCTTTCAAGCCAGTTGGGGCTAACCGCGATCCCACTCCTCTGGTTCTGGCATTTCACTCCTCTCGTGGAGACTCTTCAACCATCCCTATTCCTGTCTCTCTCTCTCGTTCTATATTCGTCCTTTTCCTTCCTTGGCTCCCTATCTCTCGAAAGCCTTCGCCAGGCCGCTGGATAATGGCGATCGTCATTTAGCCACTTCCGGTGGTTCGATAGCGTTGCACGATTTACATGAGAACCTTCTCTGGAATTTCCACGAGATTGCGTGGAGAGGCGAAGGGAGAGAGAGACTGACTGTTCCCCTCGGTTGGAGTTTGACCGTTCTTCATCGGGTTGTTTATTTGTCCCGACTGCCCTCTGGGATCGTGACTCTCACGGATTTCTAGTTTAATCTCGCGGTCAACACGATGGAAGACGAGCGAAAGGTAAAAGTTATAGGGCAGAGATTGAAGAAAGTTCGTTTTCTTTTTGTGTTTTAATTTTCGTGTAATAGGATATCTATTGATTTATGTATTCTATGGAAGAATAAGAAACAGCGAGTTTGGAGATAGAAATATTGAATTAAATGCATCGTTGCAATGTAAATTGTGATAGCTAACAACTTTCTATATATATCAGAATTATTTTGGTTCTTTATTTCATTCTTCAACATAATTTTCTTCGCTATAATTGATTTGAATAATAACTATTGCAAATATTAATAATAACACGACAAAAATTAATAATACAGTAGATTTAAATATGTAGTGAATAAAATTGAGATTACTGAACTCGTTCACTCCGTTGTCGGTAATGTGACTTATTCAAGTTTGCGAGTGCGTTAACGGTCGCCAGATGGCGATGATTGCGCCGCGATATTACACAGCTTACGCATGCGCAATACGCATAAGTAATCCATCGTCCATCAGTGAAAAGCGTTGTGTGTTGTACGGAGAGAATTATAGCGGGAATGCGTGGTGAAATAAGTGTATTTGTTGCTTCGAAAATGCGAAAAATCGTGCATCGCGATACGATGTAGTTACCGGTATCCGAATTTAGTGGAAATTATGCGGAATTTCTATCCGCGAACATGGTCGATCACTCGTATCGAATGGACGGAGAGGTTAAAACCCACTTTCCTTCCGGCTTCGCCGAGAAGGTGCAGCACGACTGGGTGAAATCGGAGAATCCTGAGACGATAATAACGTGCAAGGATACGAACAATGTGTTAATTTTCTCGAACAAGAGTCTCTGTTGCCGTTCGACCATTAACAATGTAATTTTCTGTTGGGACTTTGAGATCGTGACGAACGGTAAGTGTTGTTTTCTAGTAGTGTTTACATTCATATTTTTTTAAAAATTGGTTGTCGTTGGTCAATTGATTGTATTAATGTGAAAACTTGATTGACAAACTATTGATAATATTGGTAATAAAATAATATTGATGATATTAAATAGTAATTATCAAAGGATCATCATTATGGAGTAATTGTGTTGATAGTTTATGGAATGAGATGTAGCATTAGGATTTCTTTCTGGTGTAGTAATTGTCAAAGGGTTTGTTGCGTTCATTTAGGTAAACAGTTACAAAGAATAGCACTAACCTTGGATCAGAATCGCAGAAATTTTGCATTGAAATCTGTTATGCGTAATACTGTTAATATTGGAATTACAAATGGCCAGGAATGGTACAATTCAGAATTGGACAATTCAAATGTAAACGAAAATGCACTAAAGGAAGAGCATTATTTAGTCAAAATTTGCTTTGTTGCCAATAAATATGGCACGTATCGCCAGAATGTCATTTTTTACTTTGGAGAGTATCCAGTGATAATTCAAAAGATTTGTATGGATTCTGTACCAATCGAAGACTTTACCAGGATTCACGAAGCGACCAATTATCAATTCTCACAGAATCCAAAGATATGGAATAATGGAACGTGCCAGATTTGCAGGTTTGATTCACCTTTTGTATCAACGAAAGACCCAAAGGAGGACAAACTGTCCATGATGTATCCATATCCAGATAGAAGCAATTTTTTCTTGACTCAAGAATCTCTCACAGACGATCGTTTAACTCCAGAAAATTATAGAGGTCGTCTTCATGAGTTAATTACGGTGGAGGAGCTAGCTCGACATGAACAGATAGCTAGATATAATGAAACCTCCTACATGCGTCTTCATAGTTACTACGTTTTGACTTCTGCAGGTGATGGATCCACCATTGCCAAATATGCACCACCGGGTGAACTCTTTGCTCAGGTGCGGTTCCTTCTAACAATTGTACCTTTTTTCTCTTTCTATAATCTTCTGCTACTTTAAACAATAATCTACAATTACTCCTAGTTTCACAAGTACATATAAATTCGCATTTTGTTTAGTACAGTTGTCCCGCACTTTCTCGATTTTGTGTGCATACAAAAAATTGAATATATGATGAATTTTTTACCACAGCTGCCGCTAAGCCGCAGTATCTCAGAAGATACGAAAAGCGGCAGGCTGTTCCTGAGAGGTTGCAATAAAGTACTCTTGAAGAGCTTATCACAATCGTCGAATGTAATATACGAAGCGTACATAGAGGATAAGTGCACGCACACAGTGTACGTTAGATTGTCGAAAGAGTGTGTGCATGCGTTAAACTTGACAGCCAATACGGATGTACACGTGCAAGTTCAATTCCTATTGAATCGGTTGCCCTTCTGCGAGTGGCACAGGAGCGTGGATAGTTTGCCCGACATTGGCCTAGTATTTCTAAACAAAGCTCACAAAAATATGGAAGAAAGTAGTTTTCTAAATTTGTTAGGCACAAACGCGAGCAGTTTCGGATTTTCTTTGCTGAACGTAGAACAGGAAAAGGCATTGGCGGTAATAACAGCCTCTACTAATATCTCCATGCCACCGATCTTGCTACTAGGACCATTTGGAACCGGGAAAACGTTTACTATTGCTCAGGCACTACGATTTTTGCTGACAACAAGCTCAGAATATAAAATCCTACTCTGCACACACAGCAACAGTGCGGCAGATCTTTATGTCAAAGAATTCTTCGACGTTTGGTATAAATGTGAAAATAATCCACGATTGAAACCAATCAGAATCTATTACAAAGGTAGATCCAGGAACACGGTACGTCTGCTCAGAAGAAACAAATTTCCTTGATCGAAGAGTTCCCCTTCTGCTCTCATTCCCCCATTTCAGGTACATCCAGTGGTTCAGGAGTACAGTTTGATGAAACCGAACGGTACCTTCCGCAATCCGACCGAGGAAGACCTTAGAGACTGTGGTTTGATTGTGACCACTTTGGCCACGTCTAGCTCTCTAACCAGCTTAAATCTATTGTTCACGCATATAGTGATCGATGAGGCTGCTCAAGCATTAGAGTGCGAAGTCCTCATACCTTTAGCCTTAGCTACCCCACAAACTCGTTTAGTTCTGGCCGGCGATCAGATGCAACTTGCGCCAGAAATATATAGTGACCTAGCTAGCGAACGGGGTCTGGGTATAAGTTTATTGGAAAGGATCTATGGAATGTACCCACAAACTCATCCATGCAGGATTCACCTGCATGAGAATTATCGTGCTCACGAGGACATCATTAAATTTACCTCGGAGATGTTCTACGACGGAATCGTCAAGTCTCCTAGCCAAACACACCACATAGACATAATACAGCACCCCACGTTAAAGCCTTTAACCTTTTATGCTGTTCAAGGCGTGGAAGTGCAGGTACGTTTACCGTCAGGAGAATCTTGAAGATAGAATAATCGTTGGAATATAGTACATTTTCTGTTTGCAAGAATGAGTGTTACATAATGGAATGAATGTGATAATTTACGCTTGCATTTTACCTATAATTAACACCTGCACCTATTGTTGCTTCAAACTATTATCTTCATTGGAAGAATTTGTTTTCTGTTTACACATCAAATTCCATTGCAACACGTATCTTAAGCGTTCAGATATAACACATCAAATCCGTAACAAACCATGTATTTCCTGATCCAACCACAGATACCTGTTGCTTCATCTTCACCATTGTACCGGACACCCACTGTTGCTTGTAACATCTCTCGGTCAGCGTGATATGACACAACGCATCCATAGAACCATCACTGCTCTCCATCACTCCAACCTCGGTCTCATCACTTTAAATCAATGATCCTACCAAGAATTCATACCGATGGAACTCTTCGCTCAACGTAACTTTGTTTTTCTTTCCTATCAGGACATCCACTCGACAGGCTACGCGAACATGAACGAGGTATTCGAGCTCGTTAACCGCGTGCAGGAGCTGCGTAACAATTGGCCAACGGATCGTTGGGGTGCCTATGGTGAGAAGTCAATCGGTGTGCTCGTCTATTACGCGGAGCAGGTGCAGAGGATTCGTGCGGAACTGAGGGAACGCAGGATGACGGACGTGTCGGTGGAGAGGGTGTTAAACGTTCAGGGGAAGCAGTTCATCGCTGTGTTTATCAGCACGGTGCGTACCAAGCACTGCTGTCGATACTCCGCGGAGAGGAACGTGAAGGACTATGGCTTCTTGACCAATCCCAGACTTCTGAACACTGCTATGACACGGGCTAAATGTCTGGTAGCAGTGGTGGGCGATCCTGTTGCTCTGTTCACCATTGGTTCCTGCAGGAAGCTCTGGCAGAGATACCTGGAGATAGCTGATTTACGCGGTATCGACAGGGAAACTCTGAAGTATCTTTTGAGTCTGGTACCCGAGCTTCCGTTGATTACACCGCTGAACCCATTAGCGAGGGAGTTTGTACCCAGAAATAGCTTTTATCTGGTGGAGTACGTGCCGGTTCCAATGCTGTATCCGGTGTTCCATTATCCCTTTTATTCTGCGTAAGGTCGGCGGGAATGCTGTGTTGAAGTCGAACGATCTGGTTGTTGTGCGTCGTTGTTCTTAAAAGTACCGACTTGACTTTAAATGTTTTAGATTATCTTTTCCTCCCTCCCCCCGTAATCTTATTGCATTGGAAGAGAAAAATTGACTCTGCGGTGCATTGTTGATTTATATAAGTGATTTTTTTAGACGATGATGGTTTTATTATTCATGGTATAACGTTGTGACAATGAATGAGGAGATGTTGAGAATTTGTGGATCGGTGCAATGTACCAATGTTGGATTAAAAGGGTTAATTGATTGATTAGCTACGATGTTTTGAATGTACATACATATATCTATATCACTGTGTCGGTTTTTGGGATTACTAATCCTTAGAGTGTCTCTCTTTCTGTGAATAGATTTAAGAAATTAACTAACTGTTACTAATAGATTAGATTCTGTTCTTAATTTTACGATGTGTCTTTGAAAATCTGTCTATTATAGATTGTATCGTTTCTTTATCATTTCATCTTATCTGTTTGTCAGAGATGCATCTGTGTGGAGACTGTGCAACTTATGTTACGACACTACAAGTACCGATATATTATAGAAATATATTTTTTATTAGTTCCACGTAGCTTTGGATGAACCTTTCAATTCCCTTTTCATGTAGTACTAAGGCGATCCTATTTAAATTCGATCCTATTCAATATCCGAAAAAATTCTTTTCGTAAATATATCTCATCAGAAGTAATAATCATCACTACCGGTCGAATAATGAAAAATTAATCACTTGTATTATTAAATAATAGAAGTAGAAGCACGACTTTCATCAACAAAATATTCTTTTTTCTTTTTCGTTAAATACTGATATTTCATAGAAATGTGTGCTATATTTAATACTTAATTTTTATTTTCATTATGAAAGGAAATTATATCATGCTATATTTCCGAGATCTTACCGAAAGCTTGCCTGAATAAACATTTCCTCCGGAACCAGCAGGTGTTTGACTTACGGAATGGTAGTGTATATTCGTGCGAATGCCTGGGTATAAAGCAAACCAGTTTCTAGACAAGTGACACTAGTTTGTCTGGGCGATTCATATTCGCGGGCTGCAAGAGCCAAATGGTCACCGACGACCCTCGAATGGCTGAAAAGGGAGGCGAAAGAGAGAAAAGCGGTTCGTGGATTCTTTTGAAAAGCTCGTCGCTTCCGTTTCGCGCGTCGCATGAATACGGGACCAAACAAAGCCGTTTCGTTTGCTTTTATTTCCGTAATTAAGGACTACTCTGATAGCCATATCGGCTAGGTAGTCCTATAAATAAAAAAGAAAAAAGGATAAATTCTCTTAAAACCAATTTCTATCGTAATTGCTATCCCGATCCTTCTTTAACGACGTATTGTTTGCGAAAACCTAAACTCGCGGATTTTAATTTCAATCGCAGTCAATAATTATTGCAACTGGAGATAGATAGAAATGTCGAATCTGTTCGGTTGCTACTAATTGGTTACATGTCTCGTTTTTGAGAGGATGTTTTTTGATACAATTATTTTTGTAGTATTATTTGTTGGTATTGTACAGATTTTTGTTTTATTTTTTTTTGGAGTGATAATTGGCTCGTATCGTGGAATTTTATAAAATATCCCTCCATACGAATGTTTTTCGATTTTTCTTTACCCAGTGTATTAAAATACTGATTTAATTTTGAAATATATATTTTTCGAACTTTCTCGTAATTAAATACAAATAAAAGACAAGAAAACAACAAAAACGTGATAGAATTAAAAACTGGAGCGATACTTGCGTAATATGTTTTTCCATGTCTACCCTAATAATAGTGTATTTATTATCGTGTAGAGCGATTTGAAACATTTTTATTACAATTTGTCTTCCCATCGATTACTATGAGAAAGAAAAAGCTTGGAAAATAAATCGTCTATACCCGCTGTTATTAATATTGTTTATTATTAATTATTGTTATTAGACTACGGATTTTTGTCCAAATTTATATTTTCATGAGCAGAATTGAAAGAATAGAACTTGAATAAAAATTTGTTTTATTTATTAAATGTTATAAAGACCTATCTACTACATTTTGCACAAAAATCCAGTTTAATTGTTATTAAGTTCTGTTAGCATCGGAATAAGTTGTTTCTGATATAACACGTGCGATGACTTATGCGGGATAAAGAGTGAAGGAAAAGAGAGGGTGAGGACAAATGAGACAAGAAGGGAGCAAGCGAATGAGCACTCGTAGTTAAACTCAATTTCCCTCTAACAAGGTGGTGTATCGCCGGGGGCATCAGCGGAATTCCAGCGATATTCTTACTCTCTCGGTCGCGGTGGGACGACAAGTCGACCGAGCGCGTAGAATTTATCTTTCCTCGTTCTTTCCCTTGGGTACATAGTAATTTTTTAATTTCATTCGCTGGAGTGTATCGCACACATATTTTGCCTACAGTTTACTCATTACTTTTGATTACATTGCAGAAACATTTTTTTTGGGTTGGACAAGTGTCTTGGGCTACTCGAGGTAGTTAAAAACATGACACTTGAAAACTGTTTTTTGTCTGGCTGTTATTTTTTTTCTTCTTTCTATCATATTGCTTGTTTTAAATTCTCTGAAGCTCTGTTGATATTCCTTTATAAAAAACATATTACTTCATACTTTAACATAACGTTCTTCTTCTGATATTTTTATGATACTCTCTTATTTCTGATGTATAAATATTATTTTCTCTGTGCTGTTTTTGTGGCTTCCTTTTTAATCGCTCTTACACTGTTTTTTTCTATTATACTAATTCCGTTCTTAAATCCTTTATGTAACTTGTCTTTTTTTCCGTTTGTTGTTTTGTTTTGGTGTTTATACACTGCTTTGTCGTTGCTACGCTGCCTTTGTTTTCTTTTTTTATGTCATTGCACTTTCTCTTATGCTTGGAATTTTTTACTCTTGAAAACATCTGGATTCTCTTGTTATGATAAGATTTTTCATAGAATCCCTCCTTGCAAAGAGATTGTTTCCTTAAATGTGGAAACTTTCCATCACAATAAAGTATACTCCAGGGAAACACTGTTGAAGGTAAGCTAGTGAGAGTGATATATTCTTTCTGACCATAAAATTCGAAGTGGTTACTGTCCATGAAAACAGTTCTATAGAATCTAAAAATGGGAACTGTACTCCTAGGAACATCCACAATAGTAAGATCGTCATTTTGAAAAAAAAAAAAAAAAAAAAAGAAAAATGATCAGGAGAACACTCTTCACATCAGGCACTACTCTATATGTAGATCACTGTAGATCTGTAGAAATCGAAGACGTAGGAATAGATTCGAGTTTCCTAAGAAAAGAGCCGGCAACCAAGACGGATGCTATCTATGAAAGTCGATAATTGGAGTAGAATGAGTATCTTCAGAAACGACCAGGCTGGTTAGGTAGTCGTAAAAAATAATTGTAGAAAAAATTTGGAGATAATAGATCATTATTTACATATGAAAACAGACCACTGTTATCTATTGATTGACCACTGGATGAACGTCATCCTTGTCAAGTAGTTGGGCAAGAGATAGTTGGTCCAACTTTGGACACCATGCACTTGTAAAACGACGAGTGATACTTAACCTGGAAAAGTACCTGGTTGCTAGCAAGTGCATCGTAGTGACACTAGAGTCAACTTTTCTTTAATGAGATGAATATATTCCTTCCTATTACATATTATTTTTTCCTGAATTTGTGTTACATATTCATCTTGTTTGTTTATTTATGTTATATTATAACTGTCCAGTTAATTGTTATTTATTTATTTTGTCCCCTTCATGGATTTCATCGATCTTAATTTATATACGCGTGTTGTATACTAATTATGCAGTTGATGCATCACTTGATTTCCCTGATAAGAAGTAGATTAACAGATAAATAAACAAACAGGTCAGAGGTTAATGTTTATACGTATTATCCTGCCGATGTATGAATTGATATAAATACAAGAAACCTTTGGAAGCTTAATTAGGATCGCGTCATCTATTCATATTTTTGACTCGGTTCTTTCTCTGTAGTATATTATACATTCTGAATGTCACTGCACTAATGGATGTCACCACTTGAGCTTTTAATTTGAGACCAGACTGTCTATAAAACATACCATTACATTAACATCCTCAATAATATCAACTTACTAACGATCCACTAAAACAGTATTTTTCTTTCTATGATAACTCGAACGTTTCGATATTAATATGAAAGCTATTGAAGGTCCTATAGGAGAAATATCATAAGGAAAATATATTTAATTACAAAATCAAATGCAAAGATATACTTCTTGGTGTGGAATTGGTTAACGACATATTGAGTATAAAGATTGCTTTTCTATAAATGATTTCTTAAACATTTAAAATTCCGGAATGCTGTTAATAGATTATACAATATATTATTATCCGAGTACATGGAACTCGACATGCGCCAAACAAGTTACTATAATCAACGTGAAATCCATTATTGAGCAAACAATATACCACTACATTAACAGATTCACCGACATTAACTTGCCTATAATCACATATTATCACAACGTCCCAGCGATATCCGGAATTATGCGACGATCAATACGGCGAAGACGTATTACTACGCGATCTCTCCTTGCATGCTAATACTTGTGCCATGAACATCGTGTAGATCCACGCGTTATGTACACTTTGCACAAAAGACGCGAGTACTATCGCGTGTTTCAGCTCGTCGTTCGAAGGAGCCAATAGGTCTCGTGGTTCTCAGCCAATACGATACTACTCAGTGTTGAACTCTGAGGTAAAACGATGAAATATTATAGCGTAGTATTAATATCGTTCTCCAACGGTGTGTCGTCGTTCTTATTGCGCCATGCCTCGAGTATTACACAGGATCTCTACGAAGAAGATAAACTTCTTGTATCGCTTTTTAGTGGACAGGTATTTTATCAATGTAACGCAAGAAATTAATGGAGAAGTTTAATGTGATGAACGTTATGGAGGAAATTGTTAAGAACGGCAATATTTCATATTTATTTAATTGAAAGAATGGATAACAACATAAACGCCAAATATCGTCGTTTTTTAATTATTTCTTTCACGACATTCGTTGCATGAAATTTTTCCGTACATTTCTTGCTTTATATGTTAATAAAACTGTTTACTATTGTTTAATTCCAAGAACGGATAATAATATCGATAGCTGCAATTAATAATTAAAGACTCTCCTTTTTGTATTTTGTGACATTTTTGATTATTTATACATTTTTTATTACATTTTGCTTATCTCGTCATTTCGTAAAAATAACAGGCTACTGTAACACGAAGTTTTCACCGTATAAATTCTTGCAATACAAACAATTATTTTTAATTAATACGAGTATAAATATTGCAGCTAAAAAATTTCAAACACCAAATATCGTTGCTACAAATTTTATACTTGTATGTATAATATCATTTGCCAATTTTATACTTCAAAATTCAAATAAAACGTAAAATATATGGTAACAACAGAGTACCGCCACTGGAAACACGATATACTGATACTGAGTATGAATTTCTCCAAAGACACCGTGTATACAGATCTGCGACTCTACTCCTCTCCCATCCATATTTATACCCATGAAACTGGGTCGCCATAGTTATCGTCGCAATGGTACCATGCAACATACAATTTTTCGATCGACGTAAAAATCCAAAGACCATAACCATACATTTCTGCCAGTCACTCCCATGTAGCAAGATCTTTAATTTTCATGGGTGGTTGTTCGCCGTATAAATACGAATTCGATTCGGCCATGGCTGTTTTGTTCCTTTAAATTCTAAATGTATCGCGTTAACAGCATGTGCAATTCGCATCGAGGTCGTCTTGCCATGGTCAATATATGGCCCCATTTCCGATGTTGTCGCGCAAGATCGGCACGATAATTTTCGTGGCTCGTTGGCTGTTGGTTTTCCGAGCGTTTAACCAACCACGCGATGGATCGTCGCCGCCGGAAGTCGATTATAACGTAACAATTTAGCCGGGGCCGACGCTGCAGTCGGCTAACAAATTTTCGAGAGGGTAGCGGCCGGGACGATGAACTTTCGCCATTAACGATCACGAGTATTGTTTCCAGCTTTTTCGTCGCTACCGTTTAAACGATCGGCGGGTGCATTCTGATGAAGTGCCGTTTGATGGTTTTCGATTCGAATTGTTCGCCGAGCGAAATAGGACGCGCGGTTGGAGGGACCGTGTTAAGTGGTATTTTTTTTTTTTTTGGTAATCCTAGGCTGAATGTGTCGAGTAATTAGCGTGAAATGTGTCTCTTGGTTTCTCTAATTAATGTTTATTACCTTGTTCTTCTTACAAAGGTAGCGACCGCTCTTTATTTTTAAAATATTTCTCCTTCTAATTGCTTTAGATAATAAATTGTTGACATGGAATGCTCCTTCAATGTTTCTTCGATCAATGTTCTTTATCACGTTGTTCTTCTCACTAGAAATTAGCTAGCGATAGTTCCTTTTTTTAATTCTTTCGATTAATAATTCTAAAACAATACCAAACATCTAATGAATCTCTGATTGATTTCTTTATTCAATGTTTCATAATACTTTATTTTTCCTACAAATGCAGTAATAATTTTCAATTTCTCTTCCGTTAATTCTCAATATCTCTTTTATATTCTTCCAATTGATTCTTCTGTATTTTCTCCGACAGAATTGTTTCTTGTTATTACATTTATTATAACGTACATCGTTATAGCCACGAAGAGTAATTTCCTCTTTTACTTTTTTTTCAACTCGATCATAAGTTATATCATACAGCAATTAATAGATGTCGTACGAAGAAGATACGAAGGGAGCGTCCGCTAATTCGCGTAAATGACTTAACATTTTCCGGGACCAAGAAATCCTATCTACCCTTCCACGACTAAAGCCAATTAGTCGGTGTTTCTTTCGAAAACGTCCCACCCTAATCTGGTCTCGGGGTGTAGCGTCGAACAAGATCAACTTCCCGGCTTGTCCAAGCAACTTTTTCCTAATTGCATCGTGCTTATCGCGATACAGAGACGAGGACCGGTTCGCGAGCGGTGCCTAGGGCAATTTCGTCGCTAATTGAAATTTTTACCAGCGCCAGCGCCCCAATAGAAGGCCTGCAAAAATTGGATAACGTCTTTTCGTGAACTTTTCATCGTGATGCAGCGAGAAAAAAAAAAGAAGGTAGAAGAATGTTATAAATATTTGGTGAGAGAGCTTCGGGGAGCTTAGATGGTTCTTAAGGTAGATTTTATTCTAATTAAAGCGGGTTTAAAATTTCGAAGAATTCTCTTGCGCTGAATTTTAAGAATTCTTGCTGGATTCTTACAATTTCTTACGAGGGGAAAGAATTTTCATATGTCGTTCGTTATGTCACGGTGGATAGTGATATTTTACGATATTGTGGTACGTAATATATCGGAAATTCTTTGTTTCGGTATTCTCCAACAGTATTTTAATTATTCGATAGCTTACATCTTCTTATTTACTTTAGTCTTTGAAAGTAGTTTTTGACTATTGTTGGCCCAATAATTCTGCTTGGCTCGAGTATCTCTATTATTTCAAACAATAGTTACGATCTCGATGAAACAGCGGATTTTATATCTAAAATTTCCTGAAATATTATGGCTTCCGGTATAAGGATTATATGCAGAATGTATGGCGCAATATATCGAGAACAGGTGTGTAACGTGGACATAAGTGCGCATGTTTGAATTGAATCCCTAAACATTTTGTATTCAACGATAGCGGACGGATTTGCTCGAGCTACCATACAATCGACTTGCTTCAGTAGATAGATCCGCTTTTCTCGCTTAAGGGGTTAAGGAAAAATCTTTCTCTTGTCTGACCTTAAAGAAGAACTCTTTTAGACATCAAAGGAGCCTTTAGTGCCTTGGACCGTCTAACATTCGATTCACAGTTCGACTCACGTGTTAATTTCCTACAATTCTTATTTTAGGGAACAGGAAAGAGAAAGTGTTTGTTCCCCGCGGTTATTCAAAATATTAAATTTCCCTTGACAATCACAATGTTAAAAATAAAAGAATTTGATAAAGTAAACGAACCGAACAAATATTATAAATGAAACGTTGCATCAATGGAATATCGGTCGTTGATTCTAAAATTTTTCACCAATGGGTAGCATTTAAGAATCAATGACTCAAGTTTTATTCATATTACAAATTATTTTCTTTAAAATTGGAATGTTGAAATTAAAAGTGAGAAAGCAGATAATCAGCGCTGCGCATTTTATTATACGCTTTAGCACTGGAAATGTGTAAAGTTTAGTTTCTCGCTGATTTTACAACCGCGGTGTATCAGCTACGATAAATTCCACACCACGAAGAAACCTCTAAGACTGAGATTAATCGCCGGTTAATTAAGACACGTTGGAGGCAAGGATAATTTTATCAGGCAGCTAGCTATTGCCAGGGTTAATGCTACGGTGATATTGGCCGAGCTAGATACGCCGATGACAGCCGCAGCTTGATATACATCCCTGGCATTGTCGCGGAGAGACGCCAGACACCCTTCCGCGTGTAACACGCGCGCGCACACGCGTATATATCTATACAAGGTGCTCCGTAATTCATGTATAGTGTATAGTGCAAGGAAATAGCGACGGAGATACGATGGAGACGAAGATAAAAAAATAACAGAATTGCGTTGGAGGTTTGGAGAAAATTTTTGAAAAAATCGAGTTTGAAAACTTGTCAAGTATACGTAGATTTGTATAATTTCCAAGCAGACAGGAGTAGATAATTGATAATAAGTTATTTTATAGCGAAAGTAGATCGAAAATGGAGAATACAATTTTTTCGTTTAAAGCCTCATTTTCAAGAAAATTAACTTATTGATATTCTCACAAATAAAAATTGCTAGATAAAAGTAAAAAAAAATATCTTGTTAGGGATTGATCAATGACAAAATTCTCTGTATTTTTATAATTCTTTGTCCTTTTCTTTTGAGTTTTCTAATCGAATTTTATAAAATTTCGATAGTAACGATATCATCGATTATTTGAAACTTATCTCACAGAGCAAAGGCGTTACTTATGAGATGACACGATATTTCGAATCTGAATCGAGAATGAAGCTTTCAAAGTAATTTGACATGATATTTCGAATCTGAATTTTCTCGAGAATGAACCTTCCAATGTAACTTTGTTATTACTGATTTTCGTCTTATTTCGAACCATAGAATCTCATTGACCCCGTTTGTACTACGAATTATGGGCCACCGTGTATATATGTTGTACGTGATGTTAATGCACGCTCACGTTACTGTGTGAACACCGGTTTGACCGTGGTTGAACTCTGTCGCGAACTACCGCGTCTCTGGATTCCACTTGCAAGGAGATATTGTCTCGCGACGTGTGTCAGCGTGTCGTTGCCTACCCACGCCTCGCTGTGACTCGATAAAATTATCCCGTTGACGAGTTACGTTAACGAGCGAGACGCGATACCGTGGATGGCGGTAATTCGGCGAGACGTTAGGGCTGCTTCAGACTGGCGTCGGTTTAAAGTGACGCCTGTGGGCTGGTTTTTGGCGTGTTTAGGGCTAAGAACACGATTACGGGTTAAAGTTAAGGTGATAGTCGGCAAGACGAGATAATTGCTCAGGAGATGTTAGTTTTAGAAATACCTTCTGGGGTTCAGGTAGTTTCCGATTTGTTGTTTAACACTAGAACTACCACACCAGTCAAAATGACTGTTTCTACAATTTTATAAACGTGCCAACCCTCGTTTAGAGATCATGGTCGCAGATGGATTAATAATACCAAAAATATACTACATAACATGGAATTCCTTCTGTAAGAAAGTAATAAATCAATAAATATAAATATATTCTATTATTAAATATTTTTTAAAGACCAATCATTCTGACTGGTTTTGGTAGAAATAGCTTCGTATTAACTACCGGTAGTTTTAGTGTTATTATTCTATTTATATATATTTGTTGATTAATATTCTCATTAATTCTTTGAGATGTATGTACTATTGAACTAAATCTGGAATATTGTAATAGGCAGTTGTGCATTCATGTCTGGTTTAGTTATTACAAAAAAAGCAGGATAATATAATATATAATTTTCACAGCTGATAAGTTCAAACTGAGAGCTGTTTCAAAAGCTAGTTGTTTCAGGCTTCATTAACAGGACACGAGTTATAATATTTCTTCTGAAGTACTTACGCGCGTTATATCTTTATCGCCAAGATTTCTTGTGTTTCTGACAACGGATACAACAAATAAAAGTACAATAACACAAGTAGAAGAATATTATAATCACATTGCGAATGTTCGTTCTAAATTAAAATTTCATGCATACTTGAGAGAATAATGAAGAGTGGGATCCCCTTTAGAAAGTTGACATCAAAGTATTATAGCATTAAATTCCACGTAAAAGAGAAAATCATCTTCATTGCCATCGAATCGTTAGGGAAATATGAAAATTGCTGTCGATTCGTTCGACCAGTCGCATCAAAGAAGTATCAAAAAGCTTGGAAGACCTCATTGCAGCTGTTCGTCCATTAGAAATTGAAAATGGAGAAAAAATTCCAGGACCTGCTTTCGTATTCACCGTACTCTCTTTTTGCTCGTTCGATCGCCAACGACTCGTTAGGCGTGAAAGACGAAAAACGGCATATTGATCGACGTGGTATGTTAACTCGTCGACTGACTCTCGCAATTGAGTCTTTGAGAAGTTAAAGTGATCAACTATATCGTTTAATTAACGTCGAATTTCTCTAAAGGTTACTAAGGCTCATTCCTATAAGTTTGTTTTCGTTGAAATGATTTTTCAAATAATTTCTAAATTTTCTCGTTCACTGACAATATTTCTTTTATTTAACGGGAACCGCATATGTGGCGAAATATTAATATCATTTACTAATGAAATTTCTATTAAGAAGATTCTATGCGAATCCTGTTGAAAATTATGTTCTCTCAAAGATCAGGATTCACGTAAATCCAAGCGATTCTTTCATCAGCAATCGGGAAACGTAGGAAGCACGTCGGAACGTAAAAAATTCGATGGCGAATTAATCTCTTCCTATACTCTCCTCGTTTCGCCAACCAATCTCCTATTCGCCAAAGCCGAAAAAGAAATAAACAATCGAAGCATCGAAACAATGCAAAATCCACATCGCATTGATCGAAATCTCCTGTGAAACAAAAGGTTAAAAAAAATCAAGGAAGAGGAACTCGATGAACTGACTCCGGTGCAGTCGAAAAAGCGTTAATGGGTTAAACTAATTTCACGCGCCATTTCGATCGTTGGAAAACAAACGGGCATCGTTAAAACAAACCATGTCCAACTTCCACCAAAAAAAAAAGACAAAAAAAAATAGAGAACCGTAACGAAGAAAAAAGTAAAAGCAATAAAAAAAAAAAAAGAAAATTCGGAAAACAGAAAACCGGAACAGAATACAAGATCTCAATTCGCTGTACACGAGAAACAACTTGTTCGATTCTTTCTTTTTTCCATCGAACGACGACCACGTTGGTGCGTTACGCGTTACCCTATCGCGATTTGAATCGGTGTTCGAGTTTAATCGAACGCGTGTATAGGGTTTCCGGCTTCGATATAGCTTGCAAGCTTCGGGAAATTTTCAACTGACCTGCCGGGGGATTGACTTGGCGTTTCGGTATCGGCGAATAATTCGCGATCGATCTACGGGGCGAAACGAACGGAGCTACCTCGTCAAATTTTTCCCGCCGCTCGAAATTTCCAATTAAACGCGCTCGAACGCTCCCGCTGCGCTGGCTGCTGGCCTCTCCGGGGGTTAGTTCACGCGAAATTCACGGAATGCATAAACGGCGACGCGTCGATTTCCGTTCAGGCGATCGGTCCCGCGGCGTTTCCTACGACCGGCACAATCGCAAGCCGAAAGAATTTCGATTTTCCACCACGGTTTTCGCACTCGTGATTGTACTACCGTTTCAATTAGTCTTTCACGGTTGCGATTTTGGCGCCTGAAATATACCATAAATTTTTAGCGACCGATGTCGCTAAAGCAACGCCAATTGTCTTCTCATGATTATGAGATCATTTCAGGGCGTTTGCGCAAATTTTTTCTTCATTTTTGTGACTCATGTTTTTAGTTATCGAGCGACTTGAGACGATACGGTTTTATATTGGGCTGGCAACTAAGTGCGGATTTCGTCAAATCACCTAATGACGAAATACGCAATCACTTAGTTGCCAATCCAATATTTCTATTGTTGATTTTCTTAGGTCAGGCTTTCGTTCGAATTTGAAAGCGTCGTTTCGTGAAGATCGAAGATTAGGTTATTTTATCGTTTGTAGAATTTGATTGCTTTTATTATCAATAGATCGTGAATTTTTCTGCATCTTTTTGCAGTTTATATTGTTAGATATAGATGCAACATTGGAAGATTACATTTTCTAATATGTACCTAAATATTCTTTGCATACTTAATTAAATAACATGAAGAAAATGCATAAGTATATGTAATGATGATTCCATCTCGTTCTACAATTATTTCTGAAACATCGTGCCGAAGAACGGAGAAAATCAGCTTGGGGTACAAACACTATTTCATTATCTTACAGGACCTCGAACGTTGTCTTGGAAATGTATAAATTCGCCACTTTGCTCAATTACAGATGGAATAATCTTAAAATCCAATTAGGAGCGAGTCGCGTTTTCAAGAAAATTTGAATTTCCATAATTTATAAACTCACCTTGATAATAATTTGCACGAATATCACAAAGCAGGTAGAATAAAAGTAAATGTAGGAAGAAATCTACTTTTTACTAGAATAGCCATATGTATGTATAAAGTTTGTCAAAGGAAATCAATTTAAGATTCTCTTATCTAGGAAAATTTTCTAATCATAGTCTGTCAGAAAAAAATTATTATTGACTTTATTAACGATAAAAAACGAATGTATAATTAAAAAATTCAGTATACCCACGTACATCTAGTAAAATAATCGCAAATTTTCTCGGCGGACTATTCAATTTGTTCATACGATTTTCCCGCATTTAGCAAATTCTTGGAACCGCGAGAGACGACACGCGATGAGAGTGTTTTTGAAAAATTCGTTGATTCAACGGTCCATATCGAAAATTGAATGAAATCAAGTCCCGTCGGATAGTTTGTAAGCGATCTAGTGAAACGGAGCGACCGCAATTTTGCGATCGGGTAACAATTCAATTAAATTCGAGGGAGCCAGGTCGCCGCCGCCGCTGCCACTTCCGCCACGGGACACATCCGGAAAATTTCGTCGATGCAAAATTTGTCGAGCCGGCTCGGTATAAATGTGCACGCGATCTCGCGACGTGTTTCGAATCGATCATCGTCGATCGGCCGAATTAAATGAATGCTGCACGTTATTTTAATTCAAACGGTAATTCCTTAATGTAATTACACGATCCCGATGATCGATCGGCCTTTGTTTAGTGGAACGATAACTGATTCCGTGTTTGCTTCTTTTGTACCGTTGTAAATTGCCTTTCGATTGGAATTTCAAATGACATTATCTCTGTCTGTAATTTCTTTTTCCATTTCACTCGTATTTACCGTTGCTTACGCTTTCAGAAGAATATGTGTCGTATACGTTTCTTTTATACTGTTACGCGTAATTGATTCTCGATTGAAGGTTCACTATATCGTCTTGTGTATTTGTAATGCTATAATTCGAATCCTATTAAATTTTGGTTACAATTTCAATATGTTGTTACGTGTATTTGTCATTTGCTACGTGTCATTTATACTTTCAGTCGTATTGGTTTTTCATTACGCATTCGAAAGAATAATCTGCATATTTATATTTGTTTATTCGCACGTTTCTTCCTTATTCTATATGAATTACTTTACGATTGGAATTTTGGTATATATATGTAATTTTATTGTAGGTATTATTATGTGTATTTTAAAAGTTCGTCTAATTAGGTATTAATCACTCGCGCTGGCAACTTTGACTAGCGTCACTCGAAACGAGAAGGCTCGCAAGAAACTTACGCAAAGAATTTTACACAGACGTGAACACTAATTTATTAAACACTTGATTCTTTCAATTAGGATGTTAAAATTCATAAAGCAAAAGAAGAATTTATCTTATCTATATTCGTATCCCTCTAATTATCTTCAAACTTTTTTAATTTGCAAGTTTCATCTTGGAATCATAACGATTTTCCGAAAGTCTTCTGTTAGCATTTTATTTAACATTTGTAAAGCTGTGACATTTCATCCTATTTGTATTTTTATTTGTATTCCAAAAATCTGTGAATATTGTCATATTTTGCTTTCATTTTCTATGTCTCCATATCCATTCTTTAAATGTAAGATTAATTTCACAATCCTCATTGCCACTTTCTTCCTCATCGTCAGACATCATTCTACACCGCTTCCGTAATGGGAAAACAATTTCATTGCAATCGCTATCGTTATCTCCGCTATCTATTGCAAGTAGTCGTTTTCTTTTGATACTTGTCGAAATAATATCACTAGGTTCGCTGTCGCTTTTTATTCTACGATATAGGTTGAAATTATTAAAATAAACGAAATTTATTGTTTGATTTGCTTGCGTTATAAAAAAATATATTGCAACTATATCGATGACTCCAGGGAACCAGGTGCAATTTGAAACTGTACCTCGACAAATAATCTCAGTCGACGTTGTTTTTATTTCTGCGACAACCGCTTACCAACGTGTGGGACACGAGTTGGCGAATTTGAAACGAAAATATTTCGTCTTTGCCGCGCTAATGGTTAACTGAAATTTCATTTGAATAAATGGAAATCAGACAAAAGAAGCTCTGCTATAGAAGATACGATGGCGCAAAAAATTCTATCTAAAATACCTGCCAACTATAAAAACTCTATTTCCGTCTAAAATGATAGAGTTCAATAACAAGATTCGAACTGGGCGAAGTATCACTGAACGATCACTAATTCGCTACGAGCTATAAGCGATAAAAATCCTATTCCAATAATTCTCGTATCGTTACCCCGATCATCGTATTATTCAGATGAAAACTGTTTCGTTCCATTGCTGACATCGTTTCGAAGATAAAGATCCAATCGCCTCTCCAATGTTCCCTCCCACTTTCCAGCCATAATAATCGATAATCATAGGCGAATTAGGTCATCGTACTAGGGAAATCTCGACTGAACAGAGACGTCCCAGGCAAATTTCAACGAGAGCGCCCGATTTAAGGCTCCCGTGGGAATCGTGTCGCGTTTAATTGCAGCTTTTTAACGGAGGAATGTCGGCAGCTCGATTGTCGCTTCTGATAAGGATATCGTTGAAACAGAGTTTCGGGAAAACGTTCAGAGCTCTGACCGAACGGTAAACGACTCGTTTCACACGAACCCGAACGAAACTCGCTCGAAGCGAGTATTAATCGTCCCGTTTCGTAGCTCGCGTGCCTTCAACAATATCAATTCGAGCGAATTGACGCGTATTAGAAAATGTTTATAGGACGTAATCATGGTATAATCAGTTAGGCAACGATTCTATGTAAAAATATAAGTGGAAAATAAAGAGTAAGATTTTTTCATATGGCGTTGTTTTCGATAAAATTTCAATTGAAAATTTGTTTAGCGCGCGTGAATTTGGCTAGTTGAAATGTATGTGTGTGCGAAAATAAGTTAAAAATGTAGAAAAAATTTTTTTAACAAAATAGACTTTGAACATGTTTTGTTAAGAATTGACTTGGTAAACGTATATTGGATACAATTTTTTTGAAAACAAAGAGTCCCATGGGAAGGTTTTATCTTGTATTTTCAACATATTTCTCTACATTGAACGGCGATCTTGTCGACTGTACTATGATTATTAAGATAACTTGCGTAGACATAGTTGGACGTTGGTTTCGATTGTTTATAATTGTCGTCTTTTACCGTGAATTTTCACCGTGACACTCGATGGAAGAGATCTCGCGTTACGTTTCATTATTGTTTTTCTCTCTCTTCTCCCTTTTTTCCAATATCGAGATGAAAATGTGCAGATTGTTTCTGAAAGGTCCTCCGAAGCTCTTTGGAGGACACTACATCGTGTCACGCTCGAACGTTTTTGATATAAGCGATGGAAATGGAATAAAAATCGCGATACGCAATCGCTCTGGGTGTCAGAACGCCGTTGCTCCGAAGAGGTTCGAGTTTGCATACGGAGGTACTCCGGCGGTAATTTTCGGAAAAATCTAGTAGCTGAATCTTTTATCAATTTTGTGAGGTAATTTATAAAAAGAAAAATTTATTCTTAATAATATTCATTTTTCTATTGCATCAAGATTTACCGGTAAAAACTCTTTACCGCACAGACGAAAAGATACGATCGTACAGTGTCGTTGTAGGATAATAAAAATACAAGTACGTTCCTTTTGAAACTAGCACGCGAAAAAAAAAAAAAGAATTCACAGATTCGTAGAATTTATTGACATTAAAAATATACGATTGTCGCAGGTAAACTAGCCATAGAGAAACCAATGCTCTCTCGGACGTAATAGGCAGCATAATGTGCATTGACACTGACTAAAATGCGATTAGTCCAAAAGAAGATACAATTTCGCAACAGAAACAAATACATGTTATACCTAAGAGCCATAGTTTCTCGAATACAGTGGCGTTCAAATATTAATAACAATTACTATATTTTGGATATTTTATGCATACTATGTATATATCAATCATCTATCTATCTATATCTATCGACCATCCATGTACATCATTTTACATTTAAACTTTCCATAAATGCATAAAAATCTATAGTCTACTCATAATGTAATACGAACGTACGTAAACATACTTATACCATCCGCCAAGAATAGTTTAGAGTCGACCGGAAACAACGAGAAGCTTGGAAGGCGTTCGAGTTGCGGACTCCGGTACGAGCCACGTAGAACAGATTCCTTGGAAAGTTGCGGGCAACGACGCGTTCCCGTTTAATATCCAGCAAACCGTCCGAGTTCCGATCGGAATTTCGTGTCGGAAAGTTTCACGCGTGACTTCGCGAAACGATCGGAAGCGTTCGACTTTGCACGCTAATACCGACCGCCATATACCTCCAACTTATCTTTTGATCGTTCTGTGAAATTTCCTTCTGGATATCAAACGATCCGCCTCCTTCTTCGTCTATCGATCTTCTTACGATCGAACTGTCAACGAGAATTCGCCGAACAGATCCTTTGATAAAGGGATTCGGAGGATTCTTGACGAAATTCGAAGATCGTCGCGGAAAGGAGAAAGGATCTTTTCTTGGGAATTCTTCCCGAGGTTTTAGGAGGTTAAACGCTCGATAACAGATCGTCGAAAGGATATCTCGTTGAGTCAAGCAGATGACGCGGAAATAGGCAATATTTAAATAGCATTCTTTGTGGACGTCTCCTTACGAAGCCTTCTTTTTACACGATTTTTTGAATAGTCCTTTTTCTATTTTTCTTTCTTTTTTTTTTGCAGCATCACGAGATCTTTGTCCGTGAAGTTTTGCTTTCCCATTTAGGCTATTTTTCAAGTTTTTCTTTTGTGGAGGTTTCTTCGTTTTTTAAGCCTATTTTTTTAACGGTGTACCTATGTTTACTTTTGGAGAACGACGGAGCTTTTTCCTCCGTAGAGTTTCATTTTTTGCGTTTAGAAAATTGTAGCTTTGTTTCGCGAAGATTTTGTCTGGTCTATTTTGTATTTGTTCTTAGAAAACGAAACTTTTTCCGTGGAGCTTCCTCTTTTTTCACGCGATTTTTTGAACAATGCTTTTGGTGTCTATTTTTGGAGAATGATGAAACCTTTTCCTATAAAGCGTCGTTTTTCGTTCTACATAGGTCGTTTTTTGTTTTTAGAGGATGATGGAACTTGTTTTGTTAAGCTTCGTTCGTTTATTTACGACATATTTTGAATAGTGTCTTTTTATTTTTATTGATAAAAGAGTAGAATCTTTTTACGAAGAATATTCCTTTAAGCGATTTCTTGAATAGAATGATAATTGCGTAGCAAATAATCGGATCTAATGTATCCTTCTAAATATTTTTGAATAGTATATTTTTGCGGATATTTTCCGAGGAAAAGTAAAACCGTTTGATGAAATATATCGTTGTATCCACGACATTTTTAAGATATTTCTTCGTAAATATTGCATTAGCAGAAGATAAAATATTTCTGCAAAATGTTTTTATGATTTTTATACGACGTTTATTACGAATACATTTTTGAAAATAATTGCAAAAAGCTCATCTCAACATGATTTTACACAAGTTCGAGCGGGTTTCACGAACGTACTAACAGAAATAGCGTAGTTCTTTCTTTATTCCTTTCCAATAAACGTCGAACGACTTGCCGTAACTTTTGCCAACCAGACAACAATAAAAACAGAAAATTCGATAGAATCGAGAATGAAATGTGATTTTTGATTCGGCTGTAAATAAAGTTCCGTTGTAAATAGATGTACGCCTGATTAAATTTTTACTGAGAAGCTTACCCGGTTTTTTCCTGCGAAAAACGCTAAAAACTTTGCAGATTCCTTTACAATGCGTAAAAACATGTTCGATCGAATTTGCAAAACATCGTGCAATTCGTATTAAATGCGTTTGCCATTTTCTGGCTTTGCGAAACGTCACGCATTTTATCATTCGATTCATTCCCAATTCGTTCACGTTCAATTCAATCGTTACCATATTTTTTATTAACATAATTAAAGAAATGAAAGAGAAACAGGAAATTCGATGGAACCGAGGATGAAGTGTGGCTATTGATTCGGGTGCAAATGAAGTTCCCTCGTAAATAGATCTACGCCTGATTAAATTTCTACCGGAACGCTTCCCAGGTCCCCTGGGAAAAAACACTACAAACTGTGCAGATTCGTTTACAAGCCGCAATAATATGTTCGATCGAATTTACAAAACATCGTGCAATTCCTATCAAATGTGAAATCCGTTTGCCATTTTCTGGCTTTTCGAAATGTCACGCTTTTTACCGAATTGTTCCTCTTATAAATGTTATGTAGAGTTTCAGATATTTTCGATCAGTCAAATGGAAATACGTTTGATAGCTACACGCGGTTTCGCAAATATGCATAGTATTTGCAAAGTTGCTCGAGGCTTGACTAAATATTTTTTATTCGGTTGGCTCCATGCCAAAAACGCGCAAGTTCTCCGGGCAATTCTTTTTTTTTTTTCGAAATTATTCCCTGGATGATTCCGAATCGGATCGCGGTCGATCGTTCTGCTTTTTGGAAATACGTTGTTCGTGCGTTTCAATTTTTCGGTGTAGCTGAAATGTGACAAAGCTACCGACGTAAATAAAACCACCGTTTTCTACGTTCGAAGATTTTTCATTCGTTAGTTTATAGTTATATTATATTATAGTTACAGCAACAATAAGTAATTGTCAAGTAATTAAATAATAATAGAAATGTATCGAAACTAGAGTAGACGCGCGAAAAACTTCGGTTAATTCGAACTTTCAACTTAGGAAACGTACGAAAGGACGCAAAAACGTAAATTTTCGTGTTGGTTTACTGAAAGGAGCGACGCGGCATCGCGTTCTTCGTGGTGTTCTTAGCGGTTATGCAGGGAAGATCGGTTGCAATGGAGTCACATGGCGGGCATCCCACTCGCACGGAATCTGCCTGAAGCCACTCCAAACACGCGGCTGCACGCGCGTTCTCCGAATCTGTCGGAGAGTCAGCGTGAACGTCCAGAAAATTTGCGTGTTACGCGAAGCTGCCACGCGAGAAATGTAAACATTAAAGCGTACGTGATGAAAGAAGGGGTTCGTGTAACTTGGCTTGTTCCTTTAACGTCAGACACAGCTGGCAAACTTTCGTGTTCATAATGGATTTCAGATTAATTTCCGCGTATTTCAATGTTTGGATTAAATTGCAGTAATAATAGTATTGAATCAGATTGTTTAAACGCTCGTAGTATATTTCATGTTTGGATTAAATTGTAGTAATCATGGTATTCAATGTGACGATTTAAATGGTCGTAGTGTGTTTCGTGTTTGGATTACATTGTAATAATCGTAGTATGAAATGTGATTGTTTAAATGCCCGTATCGCAATTTCTATTATTCTCTGTTATTAAAAATAATACCCATAACGAATATAATGATCTTTCTGTTCTGATCATTTTTCTATTTGAAGGTTAATTAATTCGCGAATAATATATCCCGGAGCTACTGAAACGTTACGACAATGAATTTCTCCAGGAAATCAATAATTCGTCGTTTTCAGGATAATTAGGAGAAACGTTCACTCCATTAGAATGGAGTTTCGTAAAGTCCATTGTGATAACTAGTTATTAATGCGGGCATTTCGATTCCCTCGGCCTCGCCTTCGTGGGATGTAACTGACAGCAACAATCGTTATTCGAAGGAAATTTTGGCGAATGTTAGTCGAATGGTTGGCACGTGACTCGATTGCGATTAGAGAGTTTGAATGACTGTCGAACGCACGCGTATACGACTGCGAGACCGTAAAAGCTTCGCGAATCCAGCCACCGTTTGCGATTTTCCTTCCTTTTTTAGAAACGAAACTTTTCCACCATTTTATCGTCAACGGTCTATTATACTATTTTTCAGATAGAAAATTTGATCTAATTTTACGATGAATATATTTCACATTTTTACGAAAACTATTCCAACTCTAGATTTAAAGATAGAAAACTGATTTTCTATCTTTTTAAATAAAGGCAAATCTTCATCTTTCAATTTTATGTTCTTTAAGGATGAAATATTTCGATAAAATTGCAGCCAGATATCCTGACTTCGTTTTAAAATTCTTTTCCTATAATTTGGTTATTTCTATTACAAATACGTCCGTTTCAAACAATTGCAAATTTCAACAGTTTCAACTTTAAAAGCGCCCATATCTTCTTTCACGATTTTCCAATCGAAAACATATCGAAGAACACAAAGAAATGAAACAGGAACAAAACAAAAATTCGAAAATTTCGATTGCTTTCAACGTTTTCAAATTGCAAACCCTTTGATATTTTCTACTATAGCTCCCTACGCGTAAATATTTTTCAAGATACGAGGCAATACAACAAAATATCACGAAATAAAGATAGAAGCGAAACAAAAATTCAAAAACTTTCCACTATTTCTCACGTTTCCATAACTTAAAAATCCGAGCATTCTCTTGCCCGCTAATCCATCCAAATATGACAAATAGAACGCTGTTAAAATACAAAAAGACTAAAAGCTAAACTAAAAAGCCAAGAAGTGGCGTTCTCGAAGTTATCAAATCCAACGATCACAATATCTTTTCTTTAACTGCGGAAGATACATTATCTTGCACAAAGAAGCGTGATGAAACAGTAGAGAAGAATTGAACGTAACTTGAAAGAAGTTTAATCGTTCCCAACGGCTTCAAATTTATAAAACAACCAATATCCTCCTTTTCTTTCTTCCACCTGGCGATAGACCGCGAAGAGAAGAAACAGCACGCTGGAAGAAGAGGATGAAAATAACGTTATCCATTTTGCCGAAAAGTAATTACACGGTGGCCGGATTAAAAATGAAAGGGACAGCTCTAGCCTCGGAAATATTGCAGCCGTGCGAACGAAATCGTCGCGCGTTTCTAGGACGAATCTCCCCGGACTGCCTCGAGAAATGAACGAAGAAAGTGAAAAGAGGAAGCAAACGAAAGTGAAAGGAATAAATAGAAAGAAGGTAAGAGAGGGCATGAGGAAGGTGAAAGAAAAAGGTAGGGTGGAAGAAAGCTGCGGTCCAGCAGCCACGTTCGTAACGTTTTTCGTCCGGGTCCACGGGTTCTCTTATTTCGACGTTGCCCTCGAAATGGCCAAGGCATCGGTATCGAGTCGGGCAACGCGCCAAATCACACCCCGGGGAAGATAAAAACGAGCGACGAGAGAAGAAGGGTTTGGGAATTATTGGGAGTGCCGGAGGCTCGGTGGAGAAGGCGCGAAAGGGGGAATCTTTTTTATATTCTTGCTCGGGCTTTTGTCTGGGCGAAGCCCCGAAAAAAATCGACCGGGACGTGCCGCGAATACGGTATCCACCATTCGATTATCGTATCCGGCGGCCATTCGAATTTCGAGCAAACCTTTTTCCGTCGTCTCTTTTTTTATTGTCCTTTTTCTTCCTTTCGTTTTAATGTCTTTTCGTTGCACGTAATTAACGGAGGAAGATATAATTTGAAGATTCGTTGGAAGGTATGGAATATGGTGATCAGGCAATAGGGTTTGATAACTAATTATATGATAATTGATCGATAGGGCTTGTTGAAACCACGTGATTTCCTTCTATTTCGATCTTTTGTATTGCATTGTGATTACAGAAGGAGGATTTCGAAGTACCTTCCAAATGGTAATTAAAGGATAATGAGATGGTAATTAGGTAACGACGGGGGTTAAGACGATGTTCTTTCTTTCGCTATGTTCTGCTTTGACTTCTTTCATTGTGTAATTGATACAACGTGATGATATAAATCGAAGAACTCGTTGTAGAAGATATCGTTGAAATTGCCTGTGTTTTTTACCATTTAAGTAAAGTTATATTACACAGACTGTTACGAAACGGCGACTAAATACTGTGAATGGAACAAAGAGCATGAGAAAATTTCAGTTTCCTTCAATTTCGAAATAACGAACAAGTCCTGTTCTTCCAGCAAAATTCCACTTTTAATCGGAGATAGCTTTCAATGCTTTTCCCATGGCTAAATACACTATACGGCAAGTAGCGAGCAAGAAGATAAGAGTACCAACAAGAATACAGGATAAGTTTTCAAAGACAAGATTACGAGGCTTCGAACGAGTCGTAGAAAATATAGAAGGTTAGCGGAACGAGCTCTTTTCACGGTAGACGATTGCTGGGCGTAAAATTATATCGGGCTATTTCTAAGAGTATCGTCCAATAGAGGGGAATAACCGATAATCCTTGGGTCGAATCCCGTACCGAGCTTACCACTGTATAATTGCCCGGCCCGGATTCAACGAAAATTTACGGATACGCATTCACCGTTTAACGTCCCTCTCGATGCTGCTTAATAACCTGCTATTAAATCTTCCGATTATACCAGTCTAGTTATCACGCACCACGCTGATCAAAGATTTTACAGTCCAGTTACTATAGTGACGCGTGTTTGCCTCGCTAATGAACGACTTTCTTTTATCAAGCAACGGAATTATCCACGATTAGTAATGTCGTATAGACAGTCGTTAGCGATTTCGCGGCTACAAATGTCTACAAATTAAACGTTATGGGCTAACAAAGAAAAAGAAAGAAAAAGAAGAAACATATTGGACTATCGTTTCCTAGAATCTTCGCCAACATTGCGTGTTTATTAAATAATTCTTGTGTAAACTTTCTGGAAATTTCGTTTGTAACTTTTGAAACACACCTACAATACAGGAAGTTGAATGAAACTTTCGGTATTGACAATTGTTGGAAACTCGTGGACCAATTCTAAGAAACATAAAATTTCAAATTTCGAAATATACCAATTTCTTCACGCCACGCGAATTTCAGTGCGCGAAGTCATTTTCGAAGTCTACATTGCAAGTAAAAGAATCTTCAAGTAAAATAAATAAAACATTCTCAATAATTGACAGTAGGCGGAAGTACAATAGTATCGAGTTCAAAGCTCGAGACGCATGACCAATAAGGAAGTTAATCACCGACATGATATACCATATAGTTGCTCGTATGGTCGTCTAACGATGTTCTAAAAGTGTATGTTTCGCGAAGAGACGATCGTCGTCGTTTCGTGTGGCATAACCGGCGTGTAACGAGCTCGTTAAACATCCTCGAGCATAACCAAACCCGTGGGCTAATCACAGTTGTAAAACTCACTTTCTCAGAGTGGCCAGACGTTCTTCCTGTGCTTTAATGTAGCCGTTTAGCGTGTCGATGAGTACCGCCTCCGTCTCAAGCAGCTCTTCCATATCCGCTAACGCGGTGTAAAGCTCTGCGACGCAGCCATTTTGCAACCACGTGCCCGTAATCGAAATTAGAATGACCACAGCGATTATATTCGACGACATCCTTCCGTTTCTTATTCCCTTTTGGTATTCTGCAATCATAAAACAACGACAAACATAGAGATAAAATGAATAAAAATAAAAAGGATATACAGTGACTTGCGAAAAGTATATTGCTTATTTTCGTCGAATATTTTTTATAAATTGTTATGCGCGTTATACGAAATTTTGTGATATGTCGTTAGCTTTGTAACGAGATTATGATGATTTTGATAGTAAAATTTGAAACCAGCCTGGAAAGATATTTAGTAGTTAGAAGACGCTTATTGCAAACGGTATACTCAGTGAAAAATTGATATATATGGTGAACAGAAGTCTTAATCGTCTTAATTGCGACTTATTAAATATAGTAAATGATTGATTCCTGAAACCTTTTGGTGACATCTTCGACGTGTATGCTTAAGAACAAGTATCTTTCAACTTTAATGTATGCACGTTTTCGCATTCAATTGAAACGTTACCAATATAATCACTAGATTGCGGATTTCTATCCAACTACATATTTTTATTAACATAACTATAGAAATGGGAGCTACGTAAAGGTTTATTTCACTCATTAAATCTTATATCATAACAAGTACTTCGTTTCTAATAGTTTTTATATTCTTGCATATTATGTGCATCTCATGGATTTTTTCACCATTTGATTTCCCATAAATACGAAAAGTTCCAAATGTTGTCTATAACGTATACGTAAAAAGTTTGTAGTGTTGGAATACTTTCGTGAGCCACTATATCTACAAATCGGTAATCTTTGTCTACAAATCGGAAGCGGATTACTCTCGCCCCTGCGCTGCCTGCCAGCTTTTCCACCACGCACAGTAGAGTGGGACACTAGAAGGATGGCGACGCGAAGGGAGAAGCGTGTAATCGAAGCAGCATCGGCGATTCGTTTGGCCGATTAATCGTCGCGGATACTCGATCGACTCTCGTTCTCTCTCGTCCCGTTTTCGTTTTCGCCCTATTTTGTCTCCGCTCTCCAATTCTTACCCCGCGTTCACCACTTTCATCTCCTAACGCTGTCGATAGAGCGGCTCACTTTTTCGGATGAAAAAAAGCGACACTAACGAGCACCAAATGAAGATAGATGGCTATCAATTAATCACGCGTGCCGAGAAAAAAGAATTTTTTTCGCAGATTGATTCGAACCTTCGTATTTCCGCGTGCTTAACGCGCGCACCTTTCTCACGCTGTTTGTCTAACGCTTCATTTGGGTAACGCAGGTCTGTATAATATTTAGCATTTGACGAAGCCGGCACATCTTATGTCTTTGAAATGATTTATTCACGAATTTTTAGTTTGATTAAGTCTCTATAACGTTTTCTGATAGTCATAGATTAGCGGCTATAAAAATTATTTGCACGTGTGCCACTGAAGCGTTTCTTTACTATCTGGTTCTGCATTTCATTTTTGTAGTTGTATGAAAGTACTACTATATATAAAGTAAATATACTTGTATTTAAAATTGAAATTTAACATACTTGGGTAATTAACTTACACGTAAATAGGTACAGTGATGTGCAAATACTTTTTGTAGCCACTTGTAGCCATATACCTTTTGCAGATGGATGAGAATATTTTTCAATTTTGTTTTATTCATCGTATTATCTTGTTATTGTATTTGCTGAAAATTGGCATTGGGTTATTACTAAATGATATTTAACAATGAAAATTGGTTCGCGTCTTTTTGTCACGTAAAAACATTTTGGTGCTCCCAATTACTCTTGTCAAATTCCTCTTATTCAATCGTTAATTAATTGATAAAAATGATTCTCGCAACAGACCGATAGCATAATGTAATGCCACTCGATATTTCTTAAGCATTGTACGTAAAAATATATAAAACGCTAAAAGTACGATACTCGTAACATTTTTGAAATTACATTCGTGAAATTATAAATTTACATAAATCCAGTCCACTCGTAGGCAACCAAAACTGCAATCCCAGAGATTTAACTAAAAATCACACGGTGATATCAACTCGGTGGAGAGTTTGACTGCGTAATCGCGATTCATCACGGTTGCCCCGTGATGTTTCAAACTTTCCTTCTGTTCCATTTCTTTCCAACTGGTTTCGTTTCCTCTGCCGCTCGTTTCCAAGTCGTTCGTTAGTAGAGTATCCAGTTTCCACGATGTCTCGAAAAAAGTTAGACGAAACTCTCGTGATTGCATTAGCATTCGAAGTTTTCGAACGAGAATCCACCCCCTCCGCACGCCTATTCGTCGCTGTTCGAGCGAGGCTGCCAGCAGATCCTCTCTTTCGCCATGGAACTTTACCAGGAGAGAGGAGAAGTCTTCCATTTCTGGCCGGGCGCATCTCGTCCGCTGTTTGCCGATTAAGCGAGTGCCGTTTAATTGAACTGAATATGCAAACGTCTTGGTTGAATGGTGATGCTTGTTCGTCGACGTGCCTCGAATCAAACGTGCGATACAAACAGGTGCGCGTGGACGAGCGAGCGAAACGCACTCGACGACTTTTGATAAAGCATTCGCCGTGATTGAAATTGATATTGCCATTTGTGCTCTAGGCGCGGCTATAAACCTCTTGCATTTGTCCGAACACGAATGTAATCGCGTTAGCCGAGATAGAGTTTTAACGGAATCGATGGACGTTTATTGGTCTGCTTTGTTTTCTTCGGGGACTCTGCATGTTTTTTCGCTATGTGATGGATCGTCTGGCAAATTGGATATCGATAAAAGTAGGCGTACAGTTTGGACGTTTTTTTCTTCTCAATAATTGTAAAACGAATAGTTCAGTCATTTTGTTGGCAATATAATTAATATAGGTTTTCTTTTCAAGAAAAATGTTACAAAATGGGGAAATTATTTGCTATATCGAAAGATCTTTGTGCTGAAGCATCGGTGATTCTAATAGGATCGTAGAACGTGATAAGTTTTGGTACAATGTCGTTTCGACACTCTTGCGAGTGAAATTTTTGCAAACTTCTTCTGCAAATGGGAATTCGTAAAGTGAGAATTATCTGTATTTATTACTCCTTTCGTTCTTCAAATATTCGAAGCTATCGAACCCTTTTACAAAAAGAAACATAAGAAAAGCGATTTTATTCATTCTCGTGAATAGTGTTTAATATCGAACGTTGTAAGTGTATGTGGAAGCTAGGAATACAACGTGGCGGAGGTTCGTCACGAGTGTTTCTTCAGGTTCACTCTTGCTCGTAGGTAACGCGTTAATATGCAAGGTATTCCGTAAGCTTTAAAATTCACTGGGAATACCGCATCAGGAATTCCTTCGACGGCGATTCCTAACTTCTCGCCACGTTCCATGCGTTCCTTAACAAAAACGTCCGAGATAAAAACGACTTACTCGAGACTTATAGTTAGCTCCTCCCTAACCACAAACTCGTTCGCTGTGAATCATTCGACGCTTTATTAACTTGCTAAACGACCCCCACCGAAATTTGCGGGAGACGCCGGAAGCTATTTTAATTAGAAGTGACAGTACGCGTAGTTTCATAAATATTCGATATTTTTTTATCCGAAGCGTTTCAAAGTTTTTGATAAAGTTGATGGGGAATTGAAGATTTTTATTAATTAATTCTACTCTTCCATCCTTTAAATATTCGAACGTATTGACACTTCCTTTATAGAATTATTATTTGGTTTCTATCACACTTTAGCAAATAAGACGCACATACACAGTTTCTTTCGTTGTGGCTTCACCTTCTTTGAAAAATTGTTCCTTTCTTTCAGGACACTATGAAAGGCAGCTAATTCCGGACGAAATTTTCATTCCAAAAATTAACAAAATATGATTTTTGTCATATTTGTATATCTCTTTATATCTTTTTGAAAACACATAGAAGTAATAAATAATTACAGAACTGTACAATAATGCAGATATTTAGAAAATATTCGTCTTTCGCGGAGCGTAAATTCTGGAAAACTTGTCGGTCGCTTCTTAAGCTATCGACCGACGTTTCACTTTTTTTCCCTGGTCCAGAGGGTCGTCAGGCCGATCGCAAATTAAAGAAAAATTCTCTAATCGAGTTTCCCCCAGCGCGTTCGTGTGCTTCATCCCGACACTCCAACTTCTCCGGACTGAGGATTAAAGTTAGGGAACCGAGCGACTTACACCTGCCCGATCGCCGATTTATTCAGTCACGCTTCCACAAACTTCCTTCTTCGTCTTTCCGCCCTTTTTACCCGGTCGTTCGTCAGCCACCCCTTTTGTTCCTAGTTCACGGCCACTCGAAAGTTCAAAAGCGGTTGCTCGAGCACGCGAATCGAGTGGCTTCCAAAAACTCAGCGGCAGACAAATTATAAATAAAAATGTCAACTCTACCGGTCCTTCATGGAATTGTATTTGTTTTTTTTTTTTATATATTCATACTTCTTGTATGTCCATTTTTTGGTTGTTCGTATATTAAGCATTTTCGACAAGTTTCTTTCTGAAACCTCGCGCGAGATTTACTTTAGCTGCTTACAGTATTTGTGTAAATAAAAAGTATATCGTTAGAGTAAAGTACAATATTCGGAAAGATGTTTCAGATGTTTTTGTAATTATTAGAAATATGTGCGCGTTTTTTTGTTTCTGTAATATTACTGTAGGCTTTAAAATTGAAATATTGCTATATGTATATTTATTTATTTTTTCGTTTATTATATTTACTATATCGTTTAAGGTATACTCATTTACATGTAATACATTTAGGTATGCACTGAGAGTTGATATTTTTTTATGGAAGTGATAGAGTATTTCTTATTATTTACAAAAAATCATAGTAACATAGATGGGAAAACTAACATCGTTCCAACAAATGAAAATACAGATCTCATCCTTTAACGAGCTTCCACGAGAAGATTGAATTTCGAAAGATGTCCAAGAATATTTAAAATTGAATTTTACTGAATTTCAATTGATCATCTTTAAATAATATTTTGTTTCTTTAGTCGTTTAGAACTAAAACGTTTCCGTAATTGTTCTCCATATTTATTATGCAACGATTAAATAATTAAATTAGATAAATAGAATAAATAAGATAAGTCAAGTGTTTTTGAATAAGTATTAAAGTAAATACCCACTATATAGATAATTTGTTCAAATGAAATCGGCAGTCAAAGGGTTTTAAGCGAACTGGTAGCAGCGCAAAAGGGCAGTGAAAGGTTGTTTGGACGTTTTAAAGAGTTTTAACGATCTTTCGAGGACTTTCATTTTGAAACATTTTGTATGTCGACTTTTAGTTGGGAGTTGGAAGAAATTCTCAAGTGTTTTACCTGTGATATTCGACTGATCTTTAAAGTTCGAAGGGAAGGGGTTGTTCTCGCTCGTACTTTTCTCCTTTCGTCGATGATTTCAAAATGATTAGTTGGAAAGTAGTGTCGGTGATTTCGTTGAGAATATTATTGTACAATAAAATCCGATGATAAACAATGGTATCAATTACGGCTGATTTTCGATATTAATATTTAATATTGTAAAAGTGGATGGAGCACCCTTTATTGTGCTTGGAATTACGTAGAGTACCGTTGATACGGGCTGGCTCGTTTCATTGTTCAAAATTGGACAATGAATTTTCTACGTGTGACACGTTCTATTTCAATCAATCGTCCTTCATATTTAAAAATGTAATTTCTACTTATACAGAAAGAAATTATATTTGTACATTAAAGTGGAAAATTAAAAATATCACAAAATAAGCCACTGTAAATGAAGCAGCATTTCGCAAATTTGGAAGCTTAAACATCTTTTACATTCAAAAAGTAAGAAACAATCGGAAGCTGTATCGTTCGAATCGAATTATCGGAACGCAATTGTCTGCTTGCAAATCTTAGTTTTCGTTCTTAACGTAAATGGAGAAAAAATTGGTAAAAAAGAAAGCCCGTAGGACACGAAAAACAAGAAAGACACGAAAATAAAATGAAAGAAAAATCGGGATTCTCCCCTCCATTGTGCGACGCGAAAGAAGAAAGGCGGTTGGCGGAGAAAGTGGCGGCGCGAGGGACCCCCTTAACGTTTTACAAACTTTTGGAAACGGCTCTTCTTCGGTTTCAATGGCCCTTCTCGCCCCTCTTTTCTCTTTTTCTCCTTCCCTCGGATCTTTTTCTTTTTTTATCCGGGGAAAAACGAGGAAAACGATTGTGCGGAACAAAGGGCCGACTCGTTCGCGAGAAACGCGTTTTCGCCTTGGCTGATGGAACGGCAGAAAAGAGAAAAACGAGATTCGCGAACGAACGCGCGCCAACGACCGGAAATCTAATTGTTCCAGCGTAATTCAGCGTGGCAGACCGCGCTTTGACCAGCACTTCCATTTATTCCTGTGACCATCGGTGACTCTGTCGCGGTCGACTCAAAACCGAATCTAATCTTCTTCCCGAACTGTTGTCGAAATCTGATTACCGGAAGCTCGATCCTTTCGACTTGTGTTGTCTTTTATAGTCGTGCCATCTCGGCGACTTCTTGTTAGTTTCGAAAGAAAGGTAGAGTTTTGCCGGAGGCTGGCGAGTCTGCACACAGTTGCGAATCTTTGTGATGTACTTTGAGGTAGATGGAAGAGGTTGCTTTATCAGTAGACTTGACGTACTGATAAAACAACTTTATCAGTAAACTTGATGTAGATTAAATGTCTAGGAATTTATAAAAAATCTGTCCTTTCTTTTGGATGTCCTTTTTTTGGGGGGAGGGGGGGGGGGTCGAAAAAAAACCGATTTTTTGAGAATGTTGGTGATTTTCTAGTTGCGAATCATTCTGGTACATTTTGGTGTAGATGAAAGTGGATTTTTATGAATTCAGAGGAATTTTAAACAGCGTATTGTATCAATTACGCGAGCTTGTCTGTGGTTACTGTGAACGCATTTTCTAATTATTCGCCGTGATGACGAATGCATACATTCGCAAGAATCATTAGCTGTATTTGAGTGTTCTCGTTTTATATGGTTATATATAATTATTTGATCGTCATATACAATGGTATACTTAATATGAATAGATAGCGACAAAGCATTTCATAGTTCCTGTTTTATAGCCTGTCTTTTTCCTCTAATTAAAACTTGAATAATTGTTGGCAAGTTAATTGCAAGTTGAACTAACGACAGCTTGGGGGGACGCTTGTTATATCATTTGGAATTCGCTCGGTGAACAGCCAAAGAGAACTCTTAAGCTGATATTTTAATAAATCTTCCGTTTTTTTTTCAATTTAATTTTCACATTAAAATTCCATTACATTGCCGCAATTTGTATTCTAATTAAGATAATAATAAATTTAAATAATTCTATCGATGATATATAATAATTAAACAGCGAATATTTATACAAACTCGTATTTATTTTCACACGACTAGAAGAATGGAATGTAAATGAATATTCACAATCATGATTATATTATATTACGTTGAATATTTTTGCGTATTACATGCATTTTGTATGTTGGCGCATTTGAATAAAATTCAAATGAAATGAATGCACGAACATCGAGAGTTTAATAATTATAAATTGGGATTAATAATCGTATAGAGCAGATATTTATGGGAATTCATACCTTTATGAACGTAATTATAAAAGATTTGTACTTTGAATACATCATTTTTGCATCGCGTGTCCATTTCATATATTTTTCATCCTTCAAATATCTGAAAAATACATAAAAATCCGTAATCCACTAATAATTTGGCACATTATGGTGGAAAAGGTATTCTCAGATCAAGTCGTTCACCGTCCACAATACCTTCCTGTCCTTCAAACAATGAAACAATATCGATTTACTGATAAACCTGATTACAAAAATTGTTGATCTAGTGATTCGATTTCCACATTTACGATATAACGATATCTGATAATTTCATCAAATTCCAGTACTGTCTTCTTCAACGAAATGTCCCTTAAAAGTTGCTCGGCTATTTTGAAAATTCTCTGATTCTTCCCTGCTGCGCGAATTTCGTCCGTGGAGACCACCGTGTTCATTTTAACATGGTCTAATTTGCCTCGATCGGCGCTCGATTAGCCGTGGGAAGTTGAATTTCTCGTATCGGCCGGCAATTTGCACAAATTCGCCCTGTGAAATTCATAGAAATTCACGCGGGACGGCCGGAACTAATGGATCCAGTAATACACTCGTAGAAACTCGTGAGCATAAATTAACAGTTTCCCCTGTTTCGAAACCGGCCATTTCTGAAAACTCCCGCCAATCGAAACAGAGTTTCTGCGGATCACCGGCTATCAACTGCAGCCGTACAGTCTACTCATTCGCGAATGGAATCGTTTATTTCGTCCATTGTTCCGAGTTTCTTGGTATATCGGCCATTCGGTAATTTTCGAGACAGACCAATTCACCAGAAGAAAACCTTGTATTACTTTATCCATATTAGGAATTATTTTACCGATAAAACTACCAAGTTGTTACACTCGCTTTAATAGGTGCTAGAATTTTATTAAATTGGTTACAGGATTATACGGATTATTGTGTCTTGTGAAAGTGTTTGAACATTTATTAGAGAAAAATCTTATGTTACATGTTCTATGCGTGTGCTATATGAAACATCTTGAAATATCATTGTTTCGCAGGATCGTACTCGTAAAATTCGAAATCGATAAAAAAAAGAATATATATGGAAATTTCAAGATATTTATTGCACACATATCTTAATACAAAATTAGTATACAGCATGAATGCATCCTGAACCGTCTGAGGCATATAATAAATGTTAAAGATAGTCCCATCGAACACTGACCCTTGTTAATACGATGGAAATTTTCCGTTTAAATACTTTGGTGATTTCCGCGAAATAGGTACTCGTACTAAATACCCGGATTAAATATCTTCGGATTTCTTTCTAATTTAACCGGTACAATCGCGATCAAGTCTCACAAGAGCGCCAATGGAGTTTCGAAATCTTTCGTACAACGTACATAACACATAAAAAATATCTACAAGTATTTGAATACTTTCGTGAGCCTGTTTATCATCCCCGTAATCGAGTTCCACTGTCCATTCACTTTCATAGCCACCGTTGCAGCTACAGATTAAATTCGTTTTCCGAAATTCTCCGATCTTCTGGTGACATTCAAAGGGCTACAGATGGTGAAGGACAGGTTGGTATAAGGGTTGAAAGGCGGCATCCGGAAATCTTGCTGAAAGGACGGCGTTAATTAAGCGCCACCCCGGAAGAATAGACGCTCGAGGAATGAAAAAAGAGAGAGAGAGAGAGGGTTGAAACCACTGGCGCAACGGAGAACTAAGGTAGAAAAGAGAAGACTGGCCGCGGGAAAGAGACTGGAAGAAAAAGCGGAAGGACCACCACCACCAGAGCAGCCACTATATCGTTAAAGTGTGTAGTGTACAGCGTACAACGTTTGCCACGAGGTAGAAAAAGAGCAGCCAACCTTCGCCTTTGCAGGCCACTTCTCTCAGCTTCCGCTTCCTCTTCCTTCGACGCGCTGGTACACGGAATGCATCGTGATTCTTCCGCGTTCCCAATGCTTGTGCTTTAGTTGGGCGAAGATTCTGAATCTGATTTTCAGTGTAATCGAGGCTGACTGCGAGAATGACAGAAAAGAATGTTAGAGAGTTTGACTTGGTATTTGGTAGATCGTCGCTTGCTTGTTATTTTGGCTTTGGTTTTCAGTTTTATTGAAATTGACGGCGACGAATTAGATGGATCTCTTGGGGTTGATACTGATATATAAATAATTCTTATCTGTTATTTGGTTTTCGATTATCGATTATTTGATTTGCGACGTGAGCGTATTTTGGAGTTTGAATGGGTACGAGGCGGAGCGCTTTTATCGTTGTTCTGGATCTAATTTTGTAGACGAGGGTAATGAAAGAAATCGAAGGATTTGCTGGAGTTATAATTGATATACTATTGATCGCTGTTTGGTTATTATTTCGGTTGTAGATTTAATCGCAACTGGACGGTACATGAGATTGTTTCATTGTTATTTTGAATTGTCTCAGACGTGATGTAAGAGACTAAAGTATTACTTGGTATTAGAACGTTTGGATCAGATACGTGGCAATTCGAAACTCTGATAAGATCGTAAACCACCATACGTCTCCCATGACAAGAATCAGAAAAGACTAGCCCTTTGACGATTGAACCGAAAAATTCAAAATTGACGGTAGCCGGTCCTCCGACGGTCGAAATATCGAGTAGAAAGTTTCCAGCAACAAATTGTCGTTGGCCCTCTCAAAGGGACCACTCGTCGAACCGTGAACGAGCATTGTTTCCGACCATTCCTCGTTCCCCAGGAACGATGGAAAAGAGAAACAGCAAATGCCATGGCGCGAGCACAACTAAAAAAAAAAAAAAAAAAAAAAAAAGAATAAAAGAAGAAAAAAGGTAAAAGAACACCATATAACGGTCTTTTATTCGACATTTTTCTATTTCGTCGAATATGTGCGTCTCAAAAAGGAATAGCAAAGGAAACAAGAGGAAAAAATCAGTGGAAATAGCAACGCGTTCAAAAATCGTAGCTCAAAGGCAGTGTATTTGCGTCGAGAAAAAGAGAATAGCTAGAGAGACGGAAGAGACGAGAATAGAGAAACAGAAGGAGAGGAAAGTCGATCAAGGCTGGATTTCAACGAGTCCAGTAACTTTCGTCGCGTATGCACGTGGTCACGTTCAATTTACCTCGAACCTGGCGTGGTGCGCCTCGATTACGAAACGGCCGGAAGCTAATTTGCGGTCACGCGTAATTAGTGTCGTCGGGGATGGGAAAAATGGATGAAAGAGCCCCGACGCTGGTTACACCGGGTTAAAAGACCGAACTACCGCCCGGAAACTCTCCACCTTCTCTAATTTTCCCTCGACGAAGGAGACGATCGACTTTGCATCACCTATCAGCTCAAAGTTTGCAGGTTGCTTGGTGACCGTGCCATTTTGACTACGGTTAAGCTTTAAAGCTGATGTATCGATATTTCTAAAATGGACGATGTACTATTTTCATTTGCTTTGTGATATGCTGACCGGGTACGTTACATTCTATGAGAATACGCGACAATTATTAGGTTGTCCGAAAAGTTTCTTTCGCTTTATCAGGACGCAGAACGTTTTTTGTTTTATGTTATTTTGTCGAATTACATACGATCCATTTTTTTCTGCTGAGATAAACACCGTGACATTTCACAGATTTGGTTTCACGTTTGTATGAAGGTGCGCTGTTGTAAAAAACACGTTTGCGAAAGAAAGACACTTTCCGGACAACCTACTAATTCGGAAGATGATACGCATCGTAAAGATTTTTGAATATAACGATAAATAATATAATGATAAAAGATTTTAAATGTTCGTATTGCTGATTGCAAAATCTTCGAGTTTATAAAAGAGGCGACGAATGACATCAAGATGTTTATCAAAATCACTACAATAAATAAGTCAGCGAATCGATACATAAAATAGAGAAACGATAGATCACACAACGGAGTTCTGTTTCTAAGAATACAAAGATATAAGTAGCGTAGATTTCAATAATTTCCTTCGAAAAAGAAAAGAAGGAAAATTGGCGAGGAAGAAGCACATTTCCATCGGGACTCTTGGTAATTATTTTCAGTGAGTTGGCGTTAGGTGGCTGAAGATCGCGAAGGGTCGGAAGCGGAAAGAGGAAGAAAATGGGGTAGCCGCGGGTAGAAAATGGGAGTGACGACGGTAAAAAGTTTGGAAAGTCGAGGTTAACGAGTTCGAACAAGCGGAATTGGATGACACGGGCAAACGATGGACGAAGAAAGCCGGAGGAAAACACAGAGGCCACAGGCGAAAAGAGAGAGCCAAGGGGCGAGAAAGAGAGACGAATGGATCATCCGTCCTGAATTAAATTGGCCGCGGGAAAAATGCTCGTGAAACCGTGAAATTACCATTTTGAGGCTCGCGCCCGGCTTCAAAGCCATCTTTTCGCACGATCTGACAACGAACCATCCCAAATCCATTCCAACGTATCGATGACGTTCGTGTCTTTTCTATTATCGCCGTCAGCTCTTCGAACATCGTGTCAACGATGTGTCTAGAATTAAGAATATTAAGTTCTTGCCTTTTCAGCTGATCGACAAGCTCAAATAATCCCACGTTGCTTTCGAAAAAGATTGACACGTGAAAGTGTTTGAAAATGAGTTTGAAGAGGCGTGCGAAGATTAATGGACTGGGGTTTAGACACAAAGAAAACTGACTTTGTCACGCGAATACAAAGTTACAATAACTCATTCAATTTCTATTGTAGTATCATACGAATAACACGTCGATCTATCGTGTTTCAAATTTTCTATCGCGTATATGTTCGATTATTCTTGCGAGCTACTGTTTCATGCAGCTTCTATGCATATTGCATATTTTTTCAGACTCGTTTCAAATTTTACCAATATAATTATGGTTACCATGCATCGTTACAGTGGCAACGAAATTTCAAGACGTTTTGTATTACATACACGACGTATTTTCAAATAGTTTCATGTCTCAATGAATACGTACATGTACGTATATAGATATATTGAAAAAAGAATAGTTCTCAAATTGGAAAGAGAAATTACTTTTATAGTGTTTGAGAGAAAATACAGGATACAACTAGGCATCACGTAGAAGGAATAAAGAAGGAACAGAAGGAAGCAGGACTTTTAACAAACTACCGTCTCCGCTTAAAATTTCGCGTGGAACTTTCAATGCAAGAAGCTCCATCCTCTACTCCTCCTTGCTCGCTTTTTCCTTCAAACTACTAGTCTCGTTGAATTGTTAAAGCGACAAAGAGATTAAGTGCACGGACGCTTAGCTCACAGTCAATTTGAATCTAATGTTTCTTCGGCTCGCGATTTAATTTCCTCTCTCCTATCCTGATTCTTTCTTTCTCGCTCTACAACTCTGTTTTATTATTTGGAAATTCTTTTTTTTCTATACTCTTAGAATATTTCCATTTCCGTGCATACTACGCTTTTTGTAGACGCTATACAATATAATATAATAATGTATAATAATAGAACCACGAAATAATATAATAATATATAATACAATAATAACAGACAAAAATATATAACAGAATGTACACAAAGTTTAGAAAATATTTGTAAGATTAAACATCGTAACTTTATATTTAAATCAATTGTATTCGTCGGTGATAATTATTTTCGACTAATTTACTCTGGTTTCAACGATAATACTCCGCCAAGTTAGCAAATCGTATTGAGGTACGTCAATTAAGAAGATAGGAATTGATTTGAACTTTTCTCGAAAATTCCAGCCGTTTTAGGACTTTTCTGACTTGAAATAATTCCTAGCTGTTCGAACAATTAAGGGACTCTTTGCGTACATTGCGCAATAGAGCGTCATGTACGAAATGCAATCTCTTTGAAAGACTCTTTAATCCGCGACGAAGTGTAGAATCGATTTAATTAGTCGAGAGAGGTTTCGACGGTGAGCGAGAATAATACGGGTGCTCGAAGTATCGAGTAGAACTCGTGACGAGGAAGAAAAAAAGAAAATGAACGAGCGGAGGAGATTCTCCTCTGGCCTTTCGTTAATGTCCTCTTGTTAAACACCACGTGCTCTAATTTTCATCGTACGATACTTATTTTCCGCTTTTTAATTTCGAAAACTTTTATGCATTTTATAAACGTTCCACTTTGTGAATAGCATTCCCTTATTTCTAAACCAATTTCAATATTCATACACGTACTCAACATTTGTTTGATAGAGCAGTTCTAAAATATTGGAATAAAAGGTTCGGAATGATTTTCACGTGAACTACATATATACGGAACCATCCTTAAGCAGATGAATTTTTATGAACGAAAAACCTACGTATCTTTTATACTAACAGTTCGGTTATTCTCTGCAGCGAAAAATATTGGATTATAAAAACGTTCGGTCTCGGAACAAACACAACGTAAACGATAACCATCGTTGCTTGATCTCTGCCAAACATGGGAAGAGCGCGTACAATTCAGATGCAAGGCTGTTTCTCGGTTTCTACAAAACGAGCATACGCTATTTTTTCCGGAAACTAAGCCATACAACAGAGAAAACCTCATCAAAATCAGTTCAGTAGTTTCTACGTGACGCGAGTACAAATAGATTGACAAAAATTCGAAATATTAGTTTTTTCAACTCCATAGCGCACGAGCTGCTCCTGCATGACAGTTTCATTCTTTTTTATTCAATGTGTAGACGCAACTCTTTTACTGTTTGTCATATGTATAAATTTTCAAATTTTCTTTATCAACAATGTTCAAATATGTCTGACATTTAAGAGCGCCAGGCTCTTCTTTTCGTAATAAGGAACCGAAGAAACATTCCATTTTCTTTATTAACAGTTTTCAAATATTCCTGATGCTACAAGGTTTTAGGATTTTTTTTTACATGTTGAAACTTCAGAAACCTTGCAGTTCCTCATGCAGAAAATGTCGCAAGAAACCATACAATTTCGATATCGCATTAAATTTTGGGGCAGCCAGAGGCAGGATGCCTCTTAAATGTCATGGTGCTCTTTCGAAGGAATATTGGTAATATCCTGTGATACCAGTATCGCTGTGCTCTCTGACGAAGTTAGATATAATACCAATGAAACGTCACACACCCTCAAACGATATGAATCGTAATCGTGCCTAAGAGCATTCGATTCTATGCCATAGCGAAGTGTTTAGATCAAAGGCTTTGTGTCCACGAATCGATCTTCTATACTTTATCGTGTAATTCCTCAAAAGACAATTTCAGTTCCCTGTACCTTTGAATATTAATCATTTGCCTTACAATTACCATCCGAACGAGGGGTATTGCAATATGACTGGATTTCCAGTTCGCAGCTTAAGCAAACGTGCTGGGATTCTTTCAATTTGTCATTGTTAACGTAACTTATGGTCTTTCCATTTTGTTCGTATCAGCTATTTACAACTCGAGCCTACTGTATCACTGTATTATCAAAGATTTGCTCAATTTTTCAGAATTAACTGTTCGCGTCACTTACTATTATTCTAAATTCATGACAATCAATTTTACGATTTTCTCATTTTGCTCGAAAGGGATAAGCTTTAAACCGTTTTATATAATTCTATTTCATTGACGTATTTATTTGTCTATTTATAACATGTGTTTATTTCTTGTTTTGAACTTTTACATTTTGTAGGAGAATGATAAACTTTGGACTGTTTTATATTTCATTTATTTATTTCAGAAACCATTTAATCCTTAATACGTGATACATAACAAGAAGATGACGAGTGCTAAAGCATTCTCAAATTTATATCAGACAAAATTAAATTATTATTGCAATATTGTATTGAATTAGTATTGTATTAATATTGTAACTAAACTTCGCCTGGAATATTACGAATTACCTTTCAAATGTAAGTATATAACTTCCATATACGTTTTTAGATTCGTTTAAATTTTCACCGATATAATTACGTCAGTCGTGTCTCGTTACAGTGATAATAAAATTGAGAAATAACTTGTATAATATATTCTATGACTTGCGTAATATATTCATAAAAAGTTTCTGTCAAACATTGAAGTATTTTCACGAGCCACGGAATATTAAGAAACATTCGTTATGATTATCTTGTGCAAATCTGTCAGAATTATTCATTATTGAAAAGCGTGTTAAGTAAGGAGGGAAGAAAAACCAAATTTTTCGCAATTCTTTCCATGGTCCTGAGAATTTCATTTTGCCCTTTTTTCATTCCATCGTTTGCGTATAAATTACGATGAAAGTCGACGAACAAATTATCGGACATTGATAGAGTCAATATAGAAGTTCGAGCCACTTGCCTCGAGTTGTTCGAACGCAATGAAACAAGCTGTGGCCCTTCCTCGAGGAAGAAGAGTTCAACAGCTTGGCTAAAACCCTACTCTATATTCCGTGGTTTACGCGTCGTCATAAAAAACTTCATCGTCGAGGGACGTTGACTTTTCACAAGTCGCAATTTCCAGAGATCGAAGGTTCATTCTAACGTGGATCCCTTCTACGAACAAAGTATATTATACAAATAGGGAAGAACAGTTCGTAAAAAAGAAAACTCGAGTCACTTTTTATCATTTCCTTTTTACAGTTTAACAAAATTTGATTCTTTCTTTTTCTTTGAATTTTCACCTTTAAAAGTTATCACCAGTGATGGCTTAATATCTTTTGTAAATTAAAAAATCAATAAAGTTAAATCAAAGAATCTGTTAACGGAGATTGATCGAAAACATTTGTAATCTTAAAATTAAAAGTTAATAAAGACAAATCGATTTGAAACACGCGGATTTTTTCGAATAAAGTGCAATAAAATTTATTTTGAATAAAAATGACGCATTAGAACGTAGATAAAGGGAATAAAAAAATCGCCATGTCCAAAAGATTAGAATTCCAAGTGGAACGCGTTAATTGTTTAAAAGACAGGATTCTAATTTCTATGATCTGAACGTCTTTTTTTCGGATAATTTTGATTCCTTGCGTCGATAATTTGCAAGCATGAAACTTTCCTTTCTTTCTAAATTAACTAAATTACCAACGAAGTAACAAACGAAATGAAATCAGTATGGGTAGTTCTGGTTTCTGATTAAAGCCAGGAGAAATTCCAATTTTCATGATTGGAAAATTTGGCTTCGGTGGTTTATGGACGGTGAAACCGAACGAATCGATCGATCGACCAAGATTCTACGTACGATTCACAGGATTTTACGAAACAGAGGGAGAAAAGAAAAGGAAAAAATAGCTGGTTGTAAAATAAATAACTCTGTCGGTTTCGCGAATCGTAAATCTGACCGCTTGGAACGGCTCTGTTTCGCCTTTCTGACTACCGTCATTTTTCCCTTCGTTCGCAAAATTTACAAGCTTTTTCAAAATTCCAAAGATTTCGTCTCGTATAGTTATCAGAAATTTTACAAAATTCGAGATTTCTATATTGTCTTTCAGTTAAATAAAATAATCGTATTACATTTTACGAGTATTTTCAAGCTTCTTAACTTATTTGATTTTATTTAATTCAATCGTAAGATATATGGAAACATTACTCGAAGAGACTTCTAACAATTTTTAGAAATTCAAATTTGCATAAAATATTGAAATCACGTTAAACGATTTTCTTATTATATGCCTTTTCTTGTAATTCTTTACTTATCATTTTCTTTTATTTATTTCATTTCATAATTCAACGGATAAGTACAAGAAATATCTTTCTTCTGTCTTCCTAACGATCTGTAAACTCAACAATTCTAGAAATTTTAATCTTCTATTTTGATAAAATATTTAAAACAAAATTATTGTAATTCTTAGAATTCTTCGATTAATTTCTTCACACGCTCGTCTGTCTTCAGAATATTACGTACGCTTGTTTGCGTAGAATTTGACGACACAGTCCGCTAGTAAAACAAGTCTTATTAATCTGTTTAAACGTTCCTTCAAACAGTGACTTATTACTTATCCGAAAACGGTAGAACGATTCATTTGAAAACGTCGACGGAGTTAAGAGCGACATTACGAGCGTCCGCACTTTTTGCTCCGAGCAGTCCGCTGCGCTCGAAACGGAGATACGTTAAATATTTCCGTTGGTTAATAGAATTTGCGTGAAGGGAGACCGACAGCGGGGCCAAAGGCAAACAGGAATTTCTCATTTTGCGGCCAGCTCGTGTAATCCGTCGCGCAGAAGCGAATTTCACCGGGCCAACTTGTTTTTATTCCAGCAGAAACACCGAACGTTTCTAGATTCTTGCAAATTTCTACTTAATCATCCCGCGCAACTGAAAATTTACTCGGAAAAATTCTACCCCTATCAAAATTTGTAATCTTCTATGCCTCGAACTTTCCTATTTATTTTCCGCCAGAATTATAAATCTCTGATCATTTTCGGCTTTCCTACAAGTGCGTGTGCTTCGTAGAATTTTTAGCGAGGATTCGGAACAAATAGCGTAGAAAATAATTATTTTTCCATCGTCGTAAGATTTCCTCATTTTGTGATATCAGATACAAAAAATACATAACCTCGACGTGTCGTAACAAATTTTAATAATCATCGTTGTACCAGCTTCTTTAAAGCGAATAAAAAGTTACGGCAGAGAATGGGAACGAATAAAACTGCATAGTATCATGAGGAAACTAATAAACTTTTCTATTTCAAGCTCTCGGTAATAGTGGGCAACAAAATATATCTGAAACTTTGAAGTACAAAATGACGTAAAGCAAATATTTTTACGGTGCAGGTAATTTTGAGCAGCGGTATTTACCTTCGCCATATTGTAGTATCGTAAATATAATAGAAATTGGTTTATTAATAATAATAAGTGGATTAAACAGAAAACGATGGTTATTTAACATGAACTAATCGTAACAACGTATTACAATTAATTAACAACTCTCGTCAACACAGATTCAACTCTCTCTCAACAACGCTAACAACACTATCTCGACAACGCAATTCGCACTCTCTGGCTTCTCAACTCATATTGCTGTTAATTCGTTTATGTCCCTTAGCAACCTTTTGTCTTTTGTCTTAGCTTCATATCTTTTGTTTAAGCCCCATCATGCACACGTTCAGCAACCGCTTGTTTATAATTCGCATGACACCCCCGTAGGCCCCTCGTCCACGATACTACAATATAAGATTATAAAGCAAATAGATAATAAAATTATGTTCTCTTACGATCTCTAATCAGACACAAAAGTCACAGCATTAGGAGCAACCGTACCTGGTAAATATCAATTCTATGCCTTAAAATTTACTTGCAGTAGCTACAGGTGGGACTTCCACGATCATAATCAAGAAATTCACGGTGTATCCAAATTTCACACACGAAACACTGCATCCACTGTTCTCCTGTTTTGTCTTCGCTGTAATTCACAATTGCGGAAGAGATAATTCACTATTGTATCATCCTTCTCAGTAGGTTTTCCTTTGGTATTTCCGAATTAGCACCATAACGTTAAAACATGAAATATCACGTCACGTTTTATATTCTCGAAATGTTCGTAAAATTGACACGAAACCAGTATGCAAATGTGTGGATTAAACGATTTACTCTAGAGTTTTCACATATTTTAACCATGATTGCAACGACTGAATATTCGCTGGCAAACTTCTACAAATGGACGTTCTTTTACTCTGCAGATTGAGTCGGAAATGTCAAAATTACGGTTCGTCCGCAAATGTCATTGGTACAGAATTCTAAATACTCCTGCATTTTCCTATATTTGACAGTTTTCACGAGTCTCTCTCTCTCTCTCTCTTTCTTTCTCATGCTACGCTATGAAGGGATTAAAATTGCGGCGGTGAATATTAACACGTTGAATGATCGCAAATTCCTTTCTAGTCGATAGACGCTGTCGACTAAAAAAATTCTAACGCAGACAAATTACGTAGTGATACGGAAAACGCGCTAATCAGTGATTAATATTTTTCGATATGATATTTTAGAAAAATTCAATAGGTTATACTGTACTATTTTATATCGAAATATTTCAATTCGTAGAGTCAGCCAAGGTAAAACGTGTGTATAAATCTCGAGAAGAATCAACTTATCGAAGAAAGAATTAATATTTTGCTATCAAAAACAATTGTGATAAAAAAAGGCGACAAAAAAGGAAAAGAATTGGAAAGGCCGCATAAACGAGGATATTTTTCGAACATGCGAAAAAAGGATAGAGAATTGCGATAGAAAAAAACATTCGCAAATATTTTCGCGCCGAATCGGTAGCCGCGTTGCCCGCTTAAATCATTATTTCCGGTTCCCTTTCCGTTTGGGTAGCGCGTGCAGTCTGAGTAAATCATGTGCTCGAAACGCAGTGTCTGGAAAATGTAAGCGAAAGAGATGGGGAGGTGAACGAGAAATGACAAAAAAGAAGGAACTAACGGGGGAACCAAGCTTGGAAATGGAAGTGGAATGGATGACTGTGAAAGCGAAGAGAGGAAAGAGCGACGAAATGAAGTGGTTGGAAGAGGGAGAGTAATTAAAAATGGGAAATAAAGTCGGAGGAAGGATAAGAGTGGAAATGGCGTTGTTTCGTAACGAAATTGTGAGATCTTTTCCGTAGAAACGTCGTTCGCTAGAGTTTTCGTAAATTTTCGAAAATCTGAGCAGTAGCAAGGATTTGACAAATTTTTGTTTGCATTGGATTTGCTTGAAAATAGGGAGAAAAATAGACAGACGATGGATTGAAATACAGTGTGTTTTAATAACAGTTGATTTTGCCTAATTATTTTCGTATTAGAGGAAACATTCGACTTTTCACGAAAATTGAAAGAATGTAGCGCGTCATCGTTCTTGTGTATCAGAAATCGACTCGAATAATACCACGTAAATAATAACATACATATTCTTGGTGTTTGATAAAATCAATTTAAACAACTTAATACGATCGAACTTGGTTACGAATAGAGTTTTACTGCGTTCGCAAAGAAAGAAGAAAAGAGCAGCAAGGATGAAAATACTTTTGTCAAATGTTACATTCGGAGAATTACATTCGAAGTTTGTCTAAATTATCCGCGATGGAAGGAATTAGTAAAAATCAAACCAATAATTAAAAACAGGAAATTTGAACTATCAAACAGGATAGGAAGTTCAAACTATTGAACAGGAAATATCAACTATCAAATTATTCGTGAATTAAAGGAAAATCCTTTGCAACATTTCCAAAGCTCCCTTCGTGAAATTCCACGAAAGAACAATTCCATCGAGTGCCATCGTGGTGGTACATCGTAACACGATTCCCCCTTTAACTGGCATCATTAACTGGTAGCGAAAGTTTCGTCAAGTTCGTCGAGCTTTTAATACATTCCGTGGGCTCCCGAAAGCTGCGGTGTCCGCGGTCATTCGCGAGTTTCCCGTAAACAGTTCCCAACCGGAGCCGCATATCAGCCAGTAATTAAACTTAAACTTCTTGCAAAGTGATAGCGGCCTGTACTCCTGTCTATGCACTAATGTACGCGGCTGTGTGTGTTCTAGATACTAGACGTATCAGTGTGTATCACCTCTGAAAGTTTTTGCCTGTTTAGCCGTTGGTTTCGGTTCGTTTAGCATCGATAACGAAGGGAAACTTATTTATTTATCTCGTTCATTAAGGGCTATACTATTAGATGCGTAATGAAACGAGATGAAAAGGGAAGAAAAAGGAAAAAGGAGGGCGTTGATTTCGCAGCACAGTATTTACTAAGAATATAACGAATCTATGTAAAATAGAAAATAAAATAAACAGAGGGAACACCGGTTCTGCAATAGAATAATTATTATACGCGTGAACGTAAATGAATCAAACTCTTTTCATTCTAACGGAACGTGTTCTATAGAAAATTGTCTTTTTCGAGACAACCAAATTTTTAAAAGAGATTCCTTTCACGTGTTAACGATTTGATTATATCAGTCTTGAAATTAGAAGAAAATTAGAGAATTCAATGAAAAGAAAACACGATTGGATCGGAAATGGTTCAAGTAGAGCAACAGAGTTAAACTGGTTGGAAAGTTTCCACTTGTTCTTGCGTTTCCTAGAAATTTGTCTTGCAATTAACGGGACATCCTTGAACTGGTACGTCGCTCCTCTGATCTCGTAATCTCTAGACTCTAGACTAGTTGCAGATGCTGGGAAGTTTCGCTTGAGCTGGATTTCCCACTTTTGGCGAAGACTGTTCTAGTTAGGTACTATCCGAAATTTTTTAATATAGTGAAATATTTCAAGATTTATATTTCATTTATTTTATCGAATGACATTTAAGAACAAGTAAAGCAAAGAATCCAGAGATTTTTAAACTCTTCGTACAAGATATAATTGTCAGATAGATTCGGATTAACAAAGTAAAATCAATACAAGTCTTGTAAGAATTGTATAATGAAAAAATTGTACGATCTAAAATCAACAAGAGAAGCAAAAGCCATAAAAACAACCCTGGTTGTACTCCTGAGGGAGAATCCGCGGATATCTGCGGGGCAATCGTAATAAAAATCAGAAGTCTAATCCTCGACAAAAATCCCAACATTAAAAAGCCGCTATAAAATAAGCAAGAGCAGATAAAGCCACAAAGAAGATTTCCGATAGATGTTGGATCTTGTACAGGAAGAAACTTTCAGTTCTTGTACACGAAGAAATTTAAAGTTTAATCCTCCTTCAATCAGAATTCTACCATTAAAAAACCACGTAATTTAAAACCAACAAGAAGAACGAAAGGAACGTCTCTGAAAATCTGAAAATAGTCCAATTGTTTATAGAGAGAAATTATCCATCGAATAATATCTGTTTCGAATATCGCAGTTCAAATAAAAAGTCTAATTTCCAGCATGAATTCTAGCATTGAAAAGAGTGTAAATCGAACGCAAAGAATCGAAACCACGAGGAATACTCCTAATAACACTGCAATTCCCCGCAGACATAAACTATCCCTGGAATCGATGTCTGCGCGAGGATTGTAACAGAAACCAAAAGTCTAATCCTCAGGAATTCCACCGTGAAAAGTCCATACAGTCTAAACCGACAAAGGAAATTCCCAATAGTCGTCGAATCCTCGACAGGAAGAGAGGAGGCTAGACCTCGAGTCGACGTCTGCACGACGGTTGCAATAAAAATCACGGGACAAAGGGGATGGCGGCGATTTTTGCGTTCAGTAAGCCGCTCCCGGGAGCATCGCCGTTTCCTTTTTTCAATCCATATTTCGCGTTCCGCGGTGGAAGGGTCGCGAGACGTAGGGTAAAAGCCTACGCGAGAGAGGATAGAGGGGAAAAATGGGATACTGGCTGGAACACAGAGAGAAAGAGAGAGAGACAGAGAGGAGGTTTGAAACGGAGCCGACGTTTTCCCGATCCCGTGTATCGGCTGCTACCTTCGTTCGCTGAAACAATCGTCGAAAACTTGGAACGACAATGCGAATCGTGCCTTCAACCGCCCACGCAACGAACGAACAATCGCACCGCTGGTTTGTTTCTCTGTGGCTTCGCTTTCCACCTCCTTTGTTCCGCCCACCCCCTTTTGTTCTCCGCTCGTCGACGTTGCGTCCTGTTGTCTTTTTCTCTTCTACTTCTTTTTTTTTCTATTCTTCCTCCTTCTGTTTTGTTTTGTTTCTGTTCTGGCTGGATTCTTGCTTTGAAAGGAAACGAACATCGAATTAAATCGCACGTACACGTCGTGCATTACCACCGAAGTAAGAGGAAATGAAATCACGAACATCGTTCAAACGGCTGGTTTGTGCCAGTTTGTTGATACGTTGCGTTCTTTTCGACGATCGCGCAATTTCGCGAGCGATTAAGCCTCCTATTGTGCATGGATTTATACGTTTTACTGCGCGGTATAATTAGATAATGCTTTTTATTCCTTCAATTCTTTTCAAATCAGATTCATCGAGTTTGCGGAGGTTTGGTTGAAAATGAGTACAATGGAAGAATTTAGTTAGACAATGTTTTTGTTCGAAGGTAGTTTCCGTGGATATAACGAAGTCGAGAAACTTGCGTTCGAAGTTGGAACAAAGTTTCTGCTCTTCTCTTTTCTTATAATTGTCAGAGGTACGAAGTACAGAGATATTTCTATATTGTTAAAGATCTGATCGTAAGAATAGAAAGTTCATAGAATATTTCAAGTATAATACTTTGACGTGTTCTTATAATAAAAAATATCGTTATGACGATCATCGAATTCTATTTCACTATTCTATTATTTTATATTATACTTTAATATTTCAGAAATTATTTTATTAATTAAAATGCTGCTTTACTATGTTCTCCATCCTCTATATGATAACAGTTTTAATCCAACTATTATTTTTGGTATACACTGTCTATAAACTGCTTATTACCAAAAGCGTAATTTTATTTTATTTTGGCGCCAAACGTCTATTTCTCCATCCTCTTCATAATTTTCAATATATTGCTCGTCATAGCATTAAAAATACTAAAGGATATTCAATTGTTCTTTGTCTTAGCAGTTATACTACTAATTTCTACAGAACTGCAACCGTATTTCTGAACCTAACGATTTCTTCTCATCTTTGCTTTATATCAAAATATCCCTGTGCGTTTCATAAAGCGACATTAAAATATGAAAATCGACAGAGATGTACCTGTCACGTTTTCTCTTGTGATCTTACACTTTGCTTTTACTTCAGAAATATATCTGATATTCCTTATAAACCTGGAATGCCAGAAGGTCTCGCAAAATAGTCCATATTACGCGAAGATGTCTCATAAATAAATCCGAGTAACGACGCTGTACATATATTATACCTTTCAGAAAGTTGTACTAAAAAGGACCCCCACTTACCGTGAAAAATTGAAAAAGATTTCTCGGTGCAGGAAGATATTTGCTTAGAACTCGACCCTTGTAATTTCCCCTTTACCAACGAAAATGATAGCTGTACACGTTCTTGCCTCGCGTTTGGAGATATTCATGTCGTGTAGTGCTATACACACATACCGGGAGTACGATCATGAAAAGGTATTTCGTAGTCCTACGAATTTGTGTAAAAGGAACATATCCCGAACCGAAAAGAAGAGAACGTAGGAGGAGTCTTGTTCGAGAGTGTAGAACTCTCGACTTCCGCGAAAAGGGCCAGAGTTCGAATCCCCTGCTGCGGAAAATGTTTTCTGTCGGAGGAAACGCTTGGGATTTGCTACAAATGAACTTTGCCCGGCTGCGACTGGTGATTTCTGTCGAACTAAGAAACGATAACCCTATGATTGGAAAACAAACGAAAAGAGGAGAATGAATGAAATGAAAATGTGTAGAATTTTGAATACTCTCGCTTTGGAACTTGGCAAGCAAAAGCAGCGAAAGATATAAAATTTTCGACAGCGACGAGGAAATATATAAAAGAGAACAAAAGCGTAAAATTGCAGAAAAGTTCACGGAGAAAATAAAAATCGTATCGACGAGAAACGAAAGCTTCCCTTTCCTTGTAGCTGCACGGTAGTCGTTAAGATTGGAGAAAAATGTAGGAGAGTGACGCTAAAATTCCGAATAAAAGAAAATGCACAGAAGAATGCCAAACAAGAGAAAAATAAACTAGAGAATATAAAAATAAAGAAGGAAATGAATACCGAAAGCCACCGCAATATCCTGCTTACGAATTCGCCGGCAAAATGACACGATCGTGGATGAAGAATGCAAAGTAGCAGCGACAAACAACCCCCTTCGTCTTTCGTTCCGAATTCCTGGAAGGAATACAAAAGTCCAGCAAATTCGGTAAAATAAATCAATGTCTGGCTCGGGTAGTTATTCGAGATTGCGATATGGGGAAGAAAAGAAGCAAGAAAAACAGGAAACTTCTCCCCCTGGTGTGGCGTGTGCAACTGTGCATATTCGAATAAAGGGAAACGAGAGAAAGAATAAAAGGGGAAATGGCCCTCGATTCGAGGGGAAGTCGCGTGCAGCATTTGAGACAACGGGGTCCCGTCCGTGGAGGATCCACGAGGATCGGAGAACGATGGAACTTCGGCGTATCGCGTGGCGTTCATTCCGGATTCATCCCGAAAATGAATTTTAGATTGCTGGCAGTGCCGCGTATCCACAACTGCGTGCGGCTCGTAATTCCGGCTTCAGTATAACTGGCCGGTACAAGTAAATAAATAAGCAAATAAATGAATAAATAACGTGGGCCAGGCCTGCGGGAATTTATCCGCTGATTCCGACGCTTGAATCCCAGACCGGGCTGCAATTTACGATCCTATTCGCGAGAACTCGAACCGCCTAGCGGCTTTCGTTCTCTCTCTTCCTCTATCTATCTATCTATCTGTCTACGTCTGCTATTCCCCGTGTTTTCGCGATCGATTCTCGCGATTGTAAATCAACCCTATTTGTAGGGAGGCAGGCAGGTGTTAGAAAATTGTGATAACTCCGTAGACTGGTTAACGAGCCCGTGGTTTACGCTGCGCCGCGGTCTTATCGGATGAAATTCGAATAAGGAAGGGGTAGTTTTGGAGCCTCTTTCTGAGCTTCCTATCTTTTCATTCATTTCGAGGATATTTATGGAATGGGTGGAATTAATGGATAGAGTTGAGAAGAAGGTACCCTAGTGGTAGTTTTAATTGATATTCTAGTCGGGTTATAGAAACTTGGAGTTTCATAAAGTTTCCCTTTTGAACGTTGCGATATGACGTGTAATCTTGTTAAGTATAATTTCAACGTGTATATTTTGATTTAACTCTATGCCTCTTTTCGACTTCGTAACTGGATATGTAAGTGTAAATTGTGTGATTATATTTATAAAAATCATTATCTGTACGATTAAAACATACGTAGGGAGATGCTTCAATGGTTTAAAAAAGAAAAACCGGTCACGTTTGTTTACTTGGCTATTTAAACCTTTCGCTTCGAGTGCCGCTAATAGGCGGCGATCACGCGACGAATCCTGGGTTCGGTACCCCATATATAGGACATACACCAGTGTCATCTGTAGTCAATAATATATTTTTTCGTTATCGGCAGAACATTTTCTGTTGATTTTATTGATATATTGGATTAATCACTTCTTAAAAGTTACTCATTATTGAAACAACATCAAAACGTTTTACGCAATATATATCAAACATCCAAACGATCGTATACTGTTTCGTGCTAAAAAATCTGTTAAATCCATTGACAGTGAAACGGTAACTCATATACGGTTCTTACAGGAATTATTGTTATTTAAGACTTAGGAAAACGTATATACAGCAACCACGCACACTGTGCGCATTTCTGTGTCAGTGACAGTACTTCGGTACTACGAATTTGCATAAATATCCGCAGCCTTTTCATCGGTCAAATATTCCGAAGCGTACGCACTGTATTTTAAACGACTTTTTATCAAAGTTCTCGAGGAACTAATCTAATGGAAGATGAAGGTTCTCGCGCGAAGTAATTAACAAATTCGCAACATTTGGCGTTGGAAAATTGTTGTCAGTTGTTCCGGCGGAAGCTGTGAAAAGATTCGATATCTCGGATATCGGCTCCGGTTCGCAATTACCGAACTGTATATACGTTCCAGGGCGTATCGCGGCTTATTACATTAAACAAGCCGCGTAGCAAGTAATTGTTCCGGTAATAACAACCCCAGCTAGCGCTGGGAAACAGAATGGAAGAGAGAGTAAGCGAGAGAGAGAGAGAGAGAGAGGAATAGAGATAGAGTGGAATAGAGATAGGGAGAAGAGGTCAGCATTAATAATTTTCCGAATAATAACGCACCCCCACGAGCGTCATATTTTCGTGACAGCCCTTTGTTCGTCGGTGTTGGAATCTAGACCATGCCGATGTCACTTTGGCACACAATTACCCGGGCAAAAGTAACAAACGACTGGGTACGATGCTGTTGCTCTCTTGGAAAGTGATTCTCCGTTACTAGAGAAAAATTTGTATCGTGTTATTTGTTGGAGTTAAAACCAGGATAAACTTTGTTGTATAATGTTATAGTAGCAAATGGAAGAAAAGCGATGGCGAAAGAAGGAAATAAAGAGAGGACGAACGAGGAAAGAAAGAAGAGATAGGAGTCAGAGGTCGAGTTTTCTGCCTGGAGATCGTGCAACGTTTTCTAAAAAGTCGTCGAATTCATTTTTAATTAAAGACATTCGACGGTTGTTTATCGTAATATGGCTACATTGTCGCATCAGATGGAAATAACTTGTCACGTTTTATTAAGAATGTTTCTTATGCATATAGGGCGAAGGTCGTAGGTTAAAAGGGAATAGCAGCGCAAAACAGGTTGGCAAACACTGAAATTGGGGAATAGAGATTTAATTAGGTCAAGTATATCTAATAACAAGTGCAAATATTAATTAACTCTGCAGAATCAGGATAGATCCATAATCAAATGCAGGTTTTTAGTATTATTACTACTACCACGTTGAATTACCAACAGTTAATTCGCACGATCTGTCTGTTCCATCGAGAACTCTGAGAATGGTTATAATGACCAATTCATAATTTCTCAGAGAAATTTTACTGTCATACCACGATGAATTTTTGAGTATTTCACTAATATTTTATAAATTCTACGTATAAATGTTCGTCTTCTTCCTCGTATATCGTATCTTTCATTTTGACTTCTTTGGTAGTTTTATACTTTAGTCATAGATGATTTCAGTATTAAAAATAAAAATAAAAAGAAACACCTGCCAACAAATGCGAATTATTATTCCTTCGTAAATGGCATGAACAAATGTTACAGAATATTTTTTCATATATTTCGCTTTTACTTATTTACATAATACTAGTATCAAAACTAAAGATAAACAAATTTGCCAAATCGTACAGCACGATTACTCCAAAACCGTAGCGATTTGAACGAGAGGCCTTTATACTGACATCGGTGACAAACACGTGCCACCCCCGGTGCATCTTCAACGAACTGGATTAGGCGCGTGCGCGCATAGGTTCGTTGCGTACCAGTGTATTATGCATCACGCATAATACCAGAAGTGCACAGAGACAAATTGGACGACGACAAGGGGGAGCAACGGCGCTGGTGCAGCGATGCACGCAGGAAGGAAATGATAAAGCAACAACGTGGCCTCGAACGGCTGCTGGATTACAAACAACCGTCATACACGTAAGCAATTCAAGGGATGTGCCGAAAAGTGGTTTTAAATTGATATTCACCAAGGCTTCACGCTCTTTCTATGTTGTTTCTTTCCTCTTTGCTTTACGTCGCGACAGAATAGCGTGCTCGCGAACCTCTACTATCACGCACAACTGGAATCTTTGTTCGTGTGTTCGGAAAAAGGGTACAGAGTGTGCTATGCACTTGCAAATTGCAATTTCGCTTCTCTTTTAAGTGGAACTGTGCTACGTATTTCTTTTTACTTTCATGAATTCGAAGCAAGGAATTGTCTCAAGGAGAAACGATACAGGATATTGGAAATTTGTTATTTCACAGTTTCGTTATTTTTGAAAATTTAGTTTACAGTTTCATTCTATGTGAAAATTTATTTTACGTACGTACGATGCATTTTTATCTTCGGATTATTTCTCAGTGTACGTTCCTTGATTATATGATATTTTAATCTGGTTCTGTTTATAAAATTAAAGCTACCGCTATCGATCATGTTATCGGTAATACCGACACGTTATAGATAATTCGATATACTGGTAATACCGTGAACGTATCGATAAGTTATATAGGATATGAAGTTTCTTCAATTTATCAAATAATATACACAGGATCGTATCTACACTTGGAATGGAATGCGTTTCGAGAACTTTATTTTCACGCTGCTCTATTTCAAATCTCCAAATAAACGCTTTTCGTTCACGCTTTATCATTCTGACTCAAAGCTGTGACAGCTCAAAAGTTTTAATACAATCAGTTCATATATAGGTTGTTCAAAATGTGTCTTTCTTTTACAACAACACATCTTTGTACAAACATGAAACTTAATCTGACGTACGTTATGATCTTTATTTTGATAGAACAAAATGGAGCATACGTAATTCGATAAAATAATATAAAACGGAAAATGTTGTGCATCCATTATTTCCTTATGAAACGAAAGAAACTTTTCGGACGACCAATACGTAGTATCGTGGACAAATGGCCTAAGAAATATCGGGTGAACCATAAACAATATTGCGAAAAAGCCTAAGTGCCGATAGACCAAAAGGGTCTGGGAACTTCAATGGACCGAACGGCCCATCAATATGTCATTGATCCTTCAATCGAATAGTTACGCAGAAAAAAAGGTCTACGTGACCATGGCTGTGGGCGGTTGCGGAACACATACGTGGTGGGGCTATGAAAAAGGAGAAAGGGATGCTTAAGGAAGAAAGATGAATTAACAGGCAGTCGTGAGTTGATAAGTCAGTGGTGTCAACGTTGTCGAGAAGAATGGTCCGCATGAAAGAGGGCGTTGGTGACGAGAGTTGTAAATTAACTATTTAGTTGTCTTAGTTATAGCACATTACTGTATTTAGTTTACGTTAAATAACCATCGTTTCCTGTTTAATCCATCCTAAATAGATCTATCGATCAATAAAATTAGCATATAGGATAGAAATCATTGGGAACTCTAATTTCTAAATAAATAAATAAATCCTACATATATACTCATTTTAATATAACGCAGGTAAAAAAACGTAGATTATGCGATTATAAGACAGTGATAATACTATTGGAAAAATGCTTTGCCACAAATTTGATCAGTATTTTTTGACTGTGCGTTAGAAATTTTTTGATCCACCGACATTTATCATTTTATAGAACCAAATATACGTACGTAGTTGAAGAAAGTGGTGAGTGATCTTATATGTGCTTTTAACACTAATTATAAAATCCATCCATCTCAGTCAAAATAATATGATTAATCGACACTTTCCCAGCTTAAGTGTATCATAGTTTGCATTATTACATTATTGTGTTTATTGCGAAGAAAGCCCTTCTCGAAAGAGTTAAAACTCTTCGTGTATTGAATAAGCATAAGGTGAATTAACATCTCTGCCAATATCTGTGACACTTTCCTGGATCTAATGACCTTTGAAAACTATTTTCTTTCAGTCAATTTTACTTGCTCTACTTTTTTAAATTGTTCCGATCCAAATTATCTGTACATCGCTGTATTAAAATAGGACGCTCTGTATAGTTGAAAGTGTCAGTTAATAGTGGATTTAAAATATCGACAAGGCCTGAAACAGAAGGGATTGAGCTCGAATATGGCGCACTCTTTTAGATTTAGACTAATGGAAACGGAATTAGAGTTGACGTCCTTTTTCTCAACGTTTGACGTTCGATTTATTCCCGTGTCAGGTTTATCGACTATAAATTCTCCGGGAAATTTAGAACTTTCTACATGACATATATCGTGACCTTTATTCACTTTTAACTTTCTATAATTAAATTTATGTAGTTTTATTTATAGGAAAGACTAGCGATTACAATTTTTTCCAATGGTAAAAACAGAAATTGAGAAGAATTGTAATCATATTTTTTAGTGGACAACGAAATAAAATTTTATTTTATTTGTTAAAAGCCAGTGCGGAAACATCGATATCCTCTTCAATTCTCGTTGAAAGTTTTTTCTTGTACGATATTACGGATGATCTATATCGTTCCAGTTAGATTTTTAATGTGACATTTGAAAGAAAAAAAGAAAACAAAAGTGTAGTCGATTTCGTTAAAAAGGTTACATATTCTAATTAATAAATAAATCGAATTTGTTCACGAAAAAACAACCAATTGGATTATTCAGTTCGATTCGTTATATATTCAATTAACGAGGAGACCGTAGAAAAGTCTGCATTTAATATTTCAACCCTGTATACTGCGACTTGAATGTTGCACACCAGCGTTGGTAGAAAATTATTTACCAAATTATTTACCAAAGTATTTGCCAACGAATAAACTAATCCATTATTCGTCGAAGTTGTTATTCATGAATAATAAATAAGTCCAATTTATTCGTCACCTTGTTACGTTATTCGAAATAATCTTATCCTCAACGTTAGGCTGCAAAATTTTGCACAAAAATTCGAACGATTCTTTTACCGTGTCAAAAATTTACGAGCTCCTATAGTCTGCTGAGTCCTATAGAACATTAAAATTCCACTTAATTCAAATCATAATTTGAAATTTATATTTATGGTGCTTCGAAGAATAAGAAAAATATCTTTTTAAATGGAGAAAAGAAATAGAAATAAAACTTTTAAAAGTGTAAGTACACATCTTACGTCAGTACTGATGGGGCAAATGACCTCGACAGTTCAACAGATTTCATACAGATACTTCATCAAAACTTGGACAATTCTACCCACACAACGAAAACTCTTCTTTGTGAGGGAGCCGCGTATACCAGAGCCATCGAACGATTCTTCGACCGTGTCAAAAATTGATGAGCTCTCATAGGACGTGAAACGGAAGTGAGTTAACGTAGTATCGGATGCGTGACACGTGGACCACGGGTATCGAGTTAAACGCGGTGTACAGCCGTGCGTGACGGCCGACTAATTTATTCAGAAGCGTCATAATTGCGATATCACGGGGACTGCCATTGCGGATTACCGCAAACGGAGTCTGCAGCCACGCTGAAATTGCAAAACCGACGGCCGATTGTCGTTTCGGGACGCCAGCGTGAAAATCGGAAACGGCCGCGCCAGGGGAAATGCTAATTTCGCGATTTGTAACGCGTCGTTTTCCATTTGTAATCGACCAGTTTCTATTGGATGATATTCACACTCGGCCACGCGCGTCTATTGTAACTTCTGACCTCGTATTTCTTATTTTTCTTATTTTCCTTCGGTTTCCTTTCCTTTCTTTTCCTTTTTTTCTTTCTGGCTACAAGCGCGTTAAATCAGCACGAAAATTTTACAAACTTGTTTCATCCTTCCCCTTTTATTTCTCTAAATTTTGTTTGACTTCGTGTTTCCTTATCTTTTCGCTATTCGACTAGCCTTTTTTTTTTTTCTCACGATTTAACGCGAAAATGTTCAAGCGTTTATCTATCCTCTCTCTCTCTCTCTTTCTGTTTATTTAAAAAAATTTTTTTTTAGTTTCCCAGTGTCCTTTATTCATTCACTTGCTTTTCATCTCTTTTTTTTTCACGAGTGAATGCGAAAACATCCAAACGTTTCATGTTGTCCCTTTTTTATTTTGTTAATTTTGTTCGACTCCGTGAGGGTTCGTATTTGTGTTTTCACGTGCCAGCAATTCGTTGCTTTTTAACAGACCTACTATGTTGTAATCTGCACGGCAGTTCGTTTTCCAATCCTCTATTTTTCTATGTATCCTTTTTTTTATTGTTGTTTCAATTTTGTTACGCTTGTTTTGCTTTATTTTTTTCACGCGTTTCCGGGAGACGAGTGAAATTTGTTGTTTCGGCAGAACAAATACGCGTGGATGGGCGCATAGGTCGTTTACCGGAAGCGTGAGCTGTGGATAAGTCGAATTTGCGGGCATTGTAGCGCGCGTACGATCGTTTCGCGAAACTTTCGTGGACAAGTTAAATTTGTAGCAGACGGTTCGATACGAATTAACACGTTCAGTGCCACGCACGTCTCATCTTCAGTCTGAACTTTTCAGCTGAGTCACAGACTGTCTGAATTCGTATAAACGTCTAGGTTGAACTAAAACTCGCATGAAAACTTCACAATCTCTTCGGGGATTGAATCCATCTTAAGGCCAGAAAAAGATTATTTTTATATTTCAATTATATTTCTTTCAAATGTATTTGTAAGCATTAAGCGAGACAGATAATATTGGAAATTATTTTGAGATACTTTTACAGATTTTTTCTTCATTGCCATTGTAAAATTTAAATAAATAACGATACCCGGATATTATTTACATTGTAGTATAGAAACAGAAATTAGGTATACGAGATTATTCGTCCAACCAAAACATAGGAAACGAAAGGACGTTATGAGGATTCGTTGGTGGATCAATGATCATTTGAAATCCTTTAAAACGATCAAATTTGCAACCAGTTAGCAGTCAGACAACAGTGAAGCATCAAGTACTCCGGAAGCAATCAGGCATCCGCCGGTAGTCTGTTTGTAATTGGACTGCGAGCATTGAGGTAATTAGGCATCGGTCTGTCAAACGTATCAGTTATAGCTACAGTCGGTTATCACACACGTTCAGTTGCAAGTATGACCAGCCTTCCTCTTCAAAGCTCGCGTGAATTTCTTTAATATTCAGTTCCTCGCACATTGAATGTAAATGTCGAGTGTTCAGAATAATAGGAAAGAATTGCTGAAATAACTGTTAGTCTAACGTTTCTCCATGAATCATAAAAAATTTGATAGGGTTTTAAATCCAAGTCTAGCGAGTAGAATCTAAGATCTAATTTCAATCAGTAGTAACCGTAATTTATGCACAGACCTTCCAGTGTTTTATTATCTTCCATTTACCTTCTTCATTTCTGTAACTTGTGCGAGTTCCGATAGAATTTCGAGTGAAAATATTCCGCGCAAATTCGAAATCTTATTTTCATCAGTAATTACAATTTATACACAGACGTCTTTCCCTTTTTCCTCTTCGGCCTTCTCCTTTCTCCGTCTCTACGAGTCACGTAAGACAAACGACGATTGACGAAATTGGACAAAAGCAAATTCAAAATCTTATTCAATTACCACTGTATATACGACAAATACAAACAGCATTATACGAACGTTTCTGCCCTTGGAAGGAGGAAAACTACAAAGGACAAAAAATCACTTCATCCTAAAGCCACATCCTCAAAAAACAATCGAAACCAAAACTTCTCGAGCAAACATCTCCCTCCATCTCTCTCTCTCAAGCATCAACTTTTCAACCCTCGCCCCCTATCGACTATACTCGAAAGTTGAACAGTCTCCTCGCGAAGTCGATCCTCGAGCTCGCAAAACAGCCAGCGTCTCGCAAAAAATCCAGCGATCCACCTGTCAGCGAACCTTCGAAATTATACTTCACAAACAGGGGTGAGTCGGCAACCTTTCGCCGCTGCATGCACAAACGCTCGATAATAATTCATATCGCGTTTTCCCCCGTGTCGACGCTCGCTTTTATCAGGCTGGCGTTCCTTCTTCCCCTTGGCGAGGCGAAAGGTAGAAGAAGCGAGAGATGAAGGGGTGAAAATAAGTGGAAGAAGGAAGCGGAAGCTGCGCGAGAACCATGGCTTTTGTGTCCACGTTGGTCGTTCGCGAAAACAACCGTGCGTCTTCGAGATTTTTAAACATTTTCTCTCTATCGGTCTGTCTGTCTGTCTCTCTCTTGTTCTCCTTCTTTTCTTTACATCAAATCCATTGCAACCTCCTCGGGGACTTACGGTTTTTCCACGACTGTTCCTGGTTTTTCGGTCTGGCTTTATGCGCTTGCTGTTTCTCCCGTGTGGCAGAATTTGAGCCGACGCGAAGTACGGAATTCGAACAACGATTCGGGACGAAAATCAAAATTCACAGGCTACGTTTGCCACGTTCGTACGTTCCCAGGCAACGTTCGCACGTTTGTAGGCCACGTTCTCACGTTCCAGAGTGCGGCGTTTGAACGTGGATTCGGGACAAAGATAAAAAGATACACATAATGTGCAGTTTTCCTGAAACTCGATATCAGGGGATCTGAGGCGAGTGAAAATATCTTGAACATTTATTTCTTTATCTGACCACATACATAGTGACGTTTGAGTAAATGATACCGGTGCTGGGAACAATCTCCTCATTTTTTCGTGAGTGTCGTGTAAAAATGATTTATCCTTCCTTCGGTTTCGTTAGATATTTTGTTGATTAAGTAAAGAAAGCACAGATTATGTGCAACTTTTAACATTTTCGCGGAACATATGTAATCAGAAATCTGGTCGTCAACCATCGATTGGCGATCGCCAATCACGAACGATCAAAATTGCGGGCTTGTCCGAACTGTTTCTTCAAAATTGCTCTTCAAGGAGAGAAAGACATTTTTAAATTGGAAACTAAGATGGTACATATTTGACAAGTATTAACAAACAAGAACGTATAACGATTGAGCGAGTTAATTTTCAAGCAATTGTGCTTTGATCTACAAACGATTTTTATCGATCCTCCATCGAGTTTCAGAAGAATTCTTGTTTATATTTACGTATCTTACAGACTGATGATATTACCGAATAATAAGATCAAAATTGCATAGCGCACGGTGTGTCGGTAATTTTTCCTTTGCCTTTTGTTTCTTTTTTCATTCGTTCTTTAGATCTAATTTGGTTCGCTTGGTTCGTACAGTTCGCTGCAGGATGTTGCGATTTCGATGGAGAAGCTGTGTGAGAAGTCACGAGAGCGAGGCAATTTTCGACGAAAACGGGGAGAACGTAAGGAGGATTTCTATGGATAAAAAGAGAGAAGAGGAGTTTAAGGTCCTGCCTTAGGGTGAAATTGTCGATGCGTACAAGAGGGTCGTGGAAGAGGGTTCTTCTTCTTCGAAAGAAACGATGTTCATGTATTTTCTTCTTTCTTTTTTCTTTTTTTTTTTTTTTTTTTTTTTTTTTGAAGAAAAAAGGAATCGTTTGCAAATGTAAATATAATTAAGACAGAATGTTAACTTTTCAATTTTCTAAACTATTATATTACACTTGCAGAATTGAAGAATTAAATATAATTCGGAATTATATCATCTATTATTTTACCATTATCTATCACGAGATTTACAAAGGCCGGATGGATTCCGAGGGAAGAATCAAGGAAACCCGAGATATTACAACAGCAATGAAGCGGACGTCAGTATATAAAACTCGGGGAAATTTAATAAGCTAGGCTAAGAACATTCCTACACAGAGAGGGTATTCCTAGGGTTAATGTTGCACGAGGAAGATCCGCGGAATAGGAAGCTTTAATATCAGCCTCTTTCGCCCTTATCCCACAGCAGCGGCTTATAAAGCCACGACAGAATATCCAAAATAATCTTTCGCCACATAGTCTCTCTTTTCCTTCTTCTTTCTCGATTTCTTTTTCTAATAACGGGGCCTTTTCGTTCTCCAACCCTCGAAGTTCTTATTAAAATATTCGCAATCTGTGCTCTACGGAACGATGGATATTCATAGTCGTTTTGTGGTCAGAATATTAGTCGATTAAAAGAGAACAGTTTGGAGGTGAGAGGGACAATACGAAAAATTCACGCACAAGATAGAAATTAGGATAGTTTCGATGGAATATGAAGTAATTATTGTTATTTGAGAGTATAATTATCGTGTATCTTCTATAATGAATCGTTTTTTTGTAAGTAGGTAGGCAAAAATTAGGTTTCGTTAGGTTGCGGTAGGTTAGGGTTAGGTGTTAAAAAAATTAAAAATTGGAAGGTCGTGATACGTATGTATCCTGTATTTTAAACGAAACAGATTTATGCAAAGCATGAAAAAATTTAAAATAAAAATTCCAAGGGTGGGGGGAAAATTGAAACTGCCAGTTCGTTCATACGAGCGCATATCGAATTATAATAACAAATAACCTGGCATGACTATTCGAGAATTAAAATTATTATATCGGTGGAAAATTGAAATGGTTAAAACGTCATCTATATCTCGAGCAGGAATCCAAAAAAATTAGGAAATCAAAATTTGCAGTTTAGTAAGTTCCCTAATCTTAATTCTCTTGAAAAAAAAACGACAACCAAATCTGATCCCTCCCCACCTCTCTCTCTCTCTCTTTCTTCCTTCAAATTATTTTCCAATTATTATAATAACAAGTAATTTTAACAAATATGAATTTTACTGACATTCTTCGATTTATCAAATCATCCGTGAGGCTAAAATAACGAGACACACGATCGGAATAACTTGCAAGGAAAAATCGTCCCCTGGTTCCTCCGTGAGGTCGCTAAAATCGCATCAATCGCTGAAACTCCGGCAGGAACGGGACTCATAAATGCAAAGCAGGGCCATCGAAGTTCCAACATGTTCGATCGCAAAAATAAGAAGGAAGGATCAAACGGAAGAAGATAAAATGACGAGATAGATGGCTGCGTCGATGAATAATACATCCTTGTGGAGGTCTTGCCGATACATCATGCCGAATTCGCGTCCAAAAAGGGATTGCAACTTTGCTGTAAAGACCTTTGGGAATCGTATCGTGGTTTTAACCGCTCCGAAGAAACTAAAACGAAGTAGCAAGACTTTAAAGATGATTGCTTGCCCATCCCTCGTTTCCAGTCTACGTTTTGCGTCCTTATTTCGTTTATTTTCAATTTTTACTTCACTTATTTTCGGTACTCGTCGAATAAATTGCATACACAGCTTGGGAAAATGTTTGCGAGCTAAGAAAATTGGAGAAAATAAAAGGGAAAAAATTAATTTGATTCTGGTAGAAATGCAAAAATTACTTCTATACATTCCTGGCTATGCGTATATATAGAAGGGTTGGTTTTACGTTCCATAAATTTTCTTTAAATCCATCGGACATTTTAACTGTATAATAAGCTCCGAGAACGTTTCATTTTATCTCTGTTATTAATCCGTTTCAACAAAGAAATGGAAATCTCGATTATTTCCTTTTTCACATTCGACAGAGAATTTCTTAAAACAACCACGTTTAAAAGAATTTTAATTCATTTAATTCTCAAATATTTTATAAATACAATGTAAATAATTCCCTTTAATTAAGATAATAATTAATAATACTGATATCAAACGTCTAATTTATATTGTAGGATCTCGTTGATGATATATTAAAGATAAATAAAATGGTAATAATTTTAAGTACCAAAGCGAGAAGATTTCGAAAACAATGCGATCAGCCTCGTCGTACAAACGGACAAAATTGTTCCTCAGCTAATTAATCTGATTATCGGCGGACCATGGGAGAAATTTATTTTTCGTCGTGGGACCAAAGCTCTTGGGTATCGCGAGGCAAACAAATCAACGTTCTTCCAGATTCAAGGGACAAATAAGCCGATGGAGGGAATGGATTCGATAGATCGAGCGCTTTTATGAACAAACAAATAACCGAATCGAGATTTCACGGTTCTCTCTTTGCCACTCTCTTCATTAAATTGGATTTACTGTATTTTCGTAGAATCATTCGCGAACAAATAACGAGACATAGCCATTTGATCTTTAAATGAAAACGGATTTAATGGACGATAAAAGAGTGACAGTAACAAGAGAAACATTTGTTCCTAGGTGTTTTAATTTCTAAAATATAATTTTCAAAATATGACTTTATTTCTCAATTTTTGAGATCCCTTTTCGTTTCGATACAGCTAGTAGAAAGATATACCTGTTGAATATTTCTTAGGAAATTGTTTACTGTTATATATTATATTATAACGTCACTAAATTCGGGTTTCAAATATTTGCTTGTTGCATTATTGGCTTTTGATGTGTTCGAGAAAAATGAATAACATATTTCGACGTAGAAAATGTGTTATAGTCTTTCCCTCTTTAACGAAATATTTGAAATCGTTGCAAGCATGCACCTAATGACGTCAATCTTTGATTCTTCTTTTGTTTCGTGTAATTTTTGGCTCCAGCGAATTTTGTATATTAACAATAACCCGCGTCAACATCTATTTTACGTATTTAAAAATCCTTAAAACGAAAGAACCAACACTTTTAAGTAAAAGATTACGTAAAACAGCAAAATCAACTTGTTATCGACAAAGCAATGTACTTCATCAATAGATAAACCATATGAAGAAGAACCGATAATAACGATTCTCCTTTTGGGTATCCTTAAACAAATCCTAGATCTAATAAAACACAACATGAACGTCACACTTACCTGTTTAATTTCTGTTCTTGATTAATTCACGATAGTTTGAACAAATGTTCTTTGATACTCGTCGAGGATCTGCAAAGGAAAGAAAAGAATCTTTAAGAACACTGGCGAACCACATAGAATCATATTAATTCATGACAGAACGAGACGGTAGAGCGACGAAGAAACGCAGGATTTTCACAGTAAAATTACGTTCTCCACAGAATAATACTGTTCCTGTGAGAACAGCGAGCAAGGAAAGTTCGATTCACGTCCGCCATCGCGATTTCTGACAGCTTTTCACGTGACAGCATTAATCTCTCGGCTCTTTCCTTCCTTTCGCTCCATCTTTCTCCCTTTTATCATAATAATTCCACAGCTTCTTGAGCTGCGCATGCCTGCAATTACGCCTAGCGATTCCATAAAATTTTCCACCATTATTCCCAGGAACTATCTTGCGAATCCTTCATTTTTCTTTGTCTCGTAATCCACAGCGTCGCCATCCTTTCAGCCCTTCACTTTTCGATTATCTTCTCGGACGTCTTTGGCTTGCTCCTTTATCTTCCGTTTCGAGTGATCATTGTTTTCCGCTTGGTTGTTCATCCGACTACTTTTGTTCATGTTGCTTCCCAGCAGTTCTTACTTTGTTTTCTATCTATTTTTTTTTCCTTTCAATCATATAATGTATCCTTTCGAGTTTCGTTCCCTTTAAACTCGTTCGCTTTATGAAGTTTCCCTGCTACGTTTCCTTTGATTTTCTGTTCAATTTCCCTTCTTTCCTCCAACGGTTGCCTTCTGCATTCCTTTTTTTCTGTTTCTCAGGTATTTCTTTCATTTTTGTACGAGTTACATTGCTTCGCTTCCACTATAAGGACTCTCTTGTATGTAGTTTGTATTGTTTTCGAGAGTTTTCCCCTTTTTTTATTTAACGGTCGTACTGATTTTTGTAATTTCCTTGGTCTGCAACGAGAATCGTCCGTTTTTAACATCTTTCACTACGAAGTTTAGGTTAAATGTAACCTTCAAAGACTACCATGAGTGAAATCTCACTCTATATAAGTTTCTTTGTGATATCGAATAATTGTGTTCGTTCGATAACGTAATTGCGTTTAGTTCGACATTATTTCTCTACAAACTCGATGTCCTTTGATGTTAGCTTTCCAGAATTCGTGTAACATAATTAAGAATAAATAGAATCTAGAAGACATTCATTTTAAATATTGTTGTTTGTTGAAAACCATTTATCCATTTATATTACTATTTTCTGTGTTTACTGTCTGTACGTAATTACCTAAATAACAAACGAGACACCGGTAGATAAATTGCCAATTAAATATTTGCAATGTCCCGTGTTTTCCCAATTCTAATGATTTAGTTCGATTCGACGCATCGTATTTGCGTTCTCATTATTTTTCCCAGCGTTCACACATTGCTTGCCTGTAATTTCCTGCATTTGTCGTTTAAGATCGCGTGTGCACTCGATGTTCGCCGAATTTGCCACGCTTTATCACGTTCGTCGTGCTCATTACCCTTTTGGTCGTAGTTTCTCATTTACCCGGGCTTCGTTCCCAACTCCCAAAAAGAATCAAAAATCTTCTCCATTTTACCGCTCTAATTAAATGAAAAGAGAACGAAGACGAGATAATTCCTAATGAATTCGCTTCTTTTTTTCCCCAACCATTCTTAATTTTCTTCTCCGCCAAAGAAAACTAAATTTCATAAAAATTAAGGTCAACAAAAGTATTACTTTTCGGCAAAAGTTATAATTCAATCTGCTTCGTGACAGATTTTCTGCAATAGTCAGAACGACAGGACAATGTTCTCCGCTTTCAGATTTAGGGAAACAGATTTGGTACAGTTCAGCAGAGTTAGAGTTCAGTTCAATTAAAAGTAAACATATTATAGCAAGCGAATCTTTGTCCTGTTTCTGTTTTACCTATTTCTTGGAATTTTAAGACTGATTTGTAATTGTGACAACGGAATTTCGATTAGGAATTTTAATTAATTAGAAAAATTAAGTAACTTTGTTTCTCTTTCTGTAAATATCTCGTCCAATTTAAAAGTATTATAATCTAAACATAGAATGCTGTCTCCTTACTGCTGCAATCTCTTTATATCATGAAAAATGAAAAATTGTTTGCTAAGAGATTTTAACAAAAAAAAAAAAAAAAGAAAACGCAATACAGTTTTACTATTTAACAAACACGAAAACAAACGTGGAGGGATATCGTATGAAAATTTGTCCTCGTTTCTATGCAAGAACCAAGGCTCCAATAAAAAAATCCCAGATTGAAAGTGCTCGGTTGTCGGCGATGCGTAAGGAAAACGTTCTCCACCCTCTTCGCCATCTCCATGACGTCTGTTCGATGACAGACACCGTTGATCTGTTCGCCCTCGTTCTTGCTCTCGCGTGTCGTCTCGTTTTCTCTATCAAACCACCTGGCCGGTTCCCTTGTCGTCTCTCTGTTGCCTCGCCGACTGCTCGTCATGTGCAAATGCGTTTCTGAAAAGCCTCGCAGCCTGTCTGCGGCACGACGTGCGACGAATTCTTCGGCCAGCTCGTCTGCATCCTGTTCTACGCAGTGTAAAAGAAGAGAGAGAGAGAGAGAGAGAAACTGAGGAAAGGGTGACAGTACGAAAGAAACACAGGGGATAGGGAAAAGGTTGGAGCAGGTATGGAGGAGAAATCGGCACGAAGGCGAGGGAAATATTGAATCGAGAACAGGGAAACGCAGTGATTCCACGCGCGTGAGTGAAATACGTTCGACAAATCGCGTATTTGTATATGGACTCTATAATGTTACTCCGTTCGTTCGTCTCTTCTTAAATCTCTTCCGTTTCTTTTTCTCGTAGTATAAACGGCAGTGAAGAGTGAAGGTAAATATTTGAAAACGAATCGAAATTATTAACACGAATGTTAAAAATTACAGTTCAAATACATAGTTCGATTCGTTTGATTCTAACAGTCGAGATAGATCGAACACATATTTAGCGAATGAAATTAATTTTTTTATACTCGATGTTTTGTTGCTTAGTAGTCGAAAATTTTTACGTAAATATTTCTGGTTAATAATGTTAAAGTAATTACTTCAAGAAAAAATCTACACCTTTCCTTTTGTATATCCCTGACCTGGAAACCGCTGTTACGAAGAGAATAGAATTTAGTGAAAAATTCAAAATAAAGAGAGATCCATATTATTGTACCCTTGAATATAAATATTGTTTCGGACTAGAAGATCTAGAAACAAAAGAGCTATAAGTACATTTCTATTGTTGTTTCTTGTAGCCTTCAGCTAGAGCTACACACCAAAGTTAACTTTTTGGTACTGTTTTTTTGCTATAAATATATGAACGTGCTCCTTTTCCTCTGTTGTATTGTAACACTGTAAAAGTGAGGATCTGAATCAGCATACACTATACCTGTACTTATACCTATACTGTTTTCAATATATTTTTCTATTGCAAATTCATCCACTCGTTCCTCTATCAGTCAACCTTAACAAATAATGTACGATTCCTCAAAATTTCCCGCTAATCATCAGTAGATACAATAACAAAATATTCGTTTTCAATTTATTTATTTACAGTGGTACCTACACTTCCGAGGATTATTAGCGACTACATTTGTATTCCATGAATTTATAGAATATTATATTACATTAGTACGGTGTTGTTTGGCTAGAAATATGTACGATATTCGCATTGTATTAGGTATATTTATACACTTGATTATATACTCGAGTACCATTATTTCTCTGCGGTTGGATTAGTTGGAAGAAGTTTGTGTCTTTTAAAAACTGTAAGAGCCGTTTACTTCTTCGTCTTGAGGTTTGGCATCGGCTTGGAATGTTGCGCTGTTTCCTTTCGTTTTGAAACTTTGGGTATTCAATTAGCAAATGTGTTGTAAATATGTTACACTTGTTCGATTTTTCTTTTGCGATTAGATAGATGTGATTAATTTTGTGATGTTTCCCAACCAATGAATTTATAGCGCAATTGGAAAATTTGTTAATAGAACAATTATCGACATTCTTACGCAATTTCAGATTGCCATAAGTACGAATCTACAAAATCCAGAGGCACTAATCGCAGAAAAGAGTAATATTACGCAATTCTTCGTGCGTACAAGAAGGATAATAAAACGCGATGATGCGCGTTTCTCGTATAGTAGGTATTTTTCATGGCTCACCGGGGTTATGGGCACACGAGCACGCACACCGCGTCATTATTTTCCGCTGTTTTTGTCACGGTTTGAAGTTTTCGTTAATTACCATTGGTAACTGAAAAACGCGCTTTAATTATTCGTCCGGAGAAATAATAGACGATGCTGGACTCGATAGAGTAACGCATTTATCCTCAAAAAAAACATATCAGTTTTGCGCGACGAACGATAAATTCCTTTATCAACATACAGTCGCAATTTTTGCAGCTCCCCCTCCGCCTACTCTGCGTAAAGTAATTACTATATTTGCGTATCTCGTTTCCAAATATTTTATTTACCTTGCTACAATCAGAAAAATTAACAACGACGCGTCCATACGAGCCTGTCATAAAAAATGCATCCGACAGAATAATTCATATTTTTGTCAATTACACAAAACGTGCCGCGTTTTGTATGCGCGCTATAACTTGTATTTTTTTTTTTCATTTCTCAAATGAGAAATATTGTCCTTGTCAAATATTTTCTATACGTGAAAAAGTACCGGTGCATTTTTTATCGAGATACTTTGCTGCTGGCATCAAAGGAGAAATTTCGCCCAGTATAAAGAGTTAGTGTTAGTGTTATACTTCGATCAATATTGTAAAAGCCAGTTTAAGGATGCGAGATAGGCAGGCTTCACCTTCTATAATGAATTCAGGTAGATCGCCGTTTCTTCGCGATTTTTCCTCGCCAAGCTACACTATAGTTCGTAAATAGACGATTTTTCCATCAGAACTTAGTGATCCTTTAATTTTGTGCAATACTTGCTCTGAACTCGTATATTTATGTAAATTCTATAGAATTCAAACTACCCGCCAACCGACGTTTTTACTTTTCTTTTGTTTTACCAGCAGTCATTTGCTGAATAGATCACGAGAGAAGAACGGTAATTTAGGATTTAGAAAATCGACTCTTGATTTTCCAGGTAAAATTTGTAGTATCTTTGTTATTAACTGTTATTGTACTTAATTGAATTATTCCCAAAATAAACTCGATTTTCCAGAATCGATCGTCTGATTTATCCTACGAATTTACGTTATTATATATACATATATACAGGGTGGTTGGTGACTGGTGGTACAAGCAGAAAAGGGGTGATTCTACGCGAAAAAAGAAGTCGAAAATATAGAATAAAAAGGTTTCGTTTGAGGGTTTGTTTTCGAGAAAATCGACTTTGAATTTTCGCTCGGTACGCGTGCACTTTATCACGTCTCGTTATAACGGATCTCACTGTAGATCGTTGTCTCGATGGAAAAATAAAAAAAAAATTAAAAAAAAATTTTTTATTCTATATTTTCGACTTCTTTTTTCGCGCAGAATCACCCCCTTTCCGCTTGTACCACCAGTTACCAACCACCCTGTATATGCGTGTATGTGTGTTGAAGTATGCTCGAAATATGACAGAATAAGAGAGAATAATCATAAACGATGGTTACACTGAAGTGCCTTATTCCAAGAACCACCCCTTGGAAAACATCGTGCAGATATATTGCGCAATTAACAACCCCGCAAACGATCATCGATAAAACGTGCGCCGGAAGAACTCAGCGGGGGAGTAGAGCCGGAAACTTCCAACCAGAGAACGGAACACCTAATCCAAGCCGCAAAACTATAAAAAGTACAATCATAAAGACACTCGAAAACAGTCTAACGAATCTCTTCGCGCGATATTATGGCGAGCAGACACGCGTGCCACGATTCAGAGCGAAGAACGAGAGAAACAGAAAGCTAGGGAAAAAAGGTAGAAAGGAAAAATGGAAAAGGAGGAGAAGAGAAGAGAAGTTTCCTGGCTTACGATAAAGTCAGCCTCTTGAGGTAAGCTAGCAGCGTTTAAAACGCAGTAAGGACGAGCGTTCGTCTGAAAATGTCTATGAATTTTTCCTGCGCTGGAGTATGTATTGTCTTAGCTAAGTCTGTGCGGCCTCGTAAGGCGCGCAAAGGCGACGTTGTTTCATTAGAAAATTCGCGTTTTAACCAGCGCGCTGGTTCTTTCGTTTTATCGAGGTGCCCTCGGCCTCTGTTCTCTCGAAATTTCTGGTCCGACGCGGACATGTCTCGCGTTAAGCTGGATTATATTCGAAATGAGCGAATGAAAATGAGTATTTTAAGTGTTTCGAAACAGCTTCAGAGGCTCGAAAACGGTGCTGAAATGTTCTGAGATTAGTCAAGACTGGGAGTCTAATGTTTTCAAGGTGGAAGAAACGCCATGGAAGAAAATATAAATTATTCTTGATATTCAAAATTCAGATTACTCGTAGTATTTGGTATTTGTAGATTTTATTCGAAGCGTATAGAAAAAATTGAAGAAGAATGTGGGTAAAATATTTGTTGAATATTTACGACAAATATAAACTTTTATCTATAAATACAGAAGAATGTAGATGTAACGCTTATAAAGTATTCACTGCAATTAGACTCATCTTGAGTACACTCGTTTAAAATATACAGTTTTATTTGAGAAATACTTGGAATACGGTGATGGATAAAATATTTCTAAAGTATCCAGGATAATTCGGATTATCTAGGGTATCCACGACATGAAATTTCATTGAAAATTCTTAGAGGAATTTTTGGATATAAAATACTCGAAACACGCACATCTAGGATACACTTAACCTACAATTTAAAATATGTAGAACGTAGAATACCAAGGACATCTGGAATATTCAGGTAGCAGGATACTTAAAATATTTAGGACACAAAGTATAGAATATCTATACTATAGAATATCCACGATATTTAAAAGAGATCAATAATATCTAGCTTCATTCGATTCTAATAAGGAGAATTCGAGAGACACAAAGAACGGAGTAAGAAAACAAAAGATTTAGGAAGGAGCAGAAGAAAATTCCGAGATGAAATGGAAAAATGTAAAGCATAGTCACCTCGTAATATCGTTCACGGGTCCGTAATCGCCTAAAAGCTAGTCAGGAATCAACCCGTACGAGGAGAAAAAGTTTCTCGAGCTGTGGAGATCAGTATCTTCGGTTCACCCGGTGTGTATCGATCCAACACGATGGAGTAGAGAGCACGTGTACCGCGAAATTGCAGTTGCCTCCGCTCGTTCGTCGTCCCACGCCTTATCTCACCGCCGTGTCGGTTCCTTTGCTTCCTTCCTGATTTTCTACAACCACCCGTGCACGTCGACCTTCTAATTATGAGGAATTACCGCCCGGACTTAAATGATAAGAATCGCGACACCTGACCCACGAGCTCGTTTCTTTGTCGGATCAACGCGACGCCTTTATACCTGAGGAATTTAGTAATTCAGAAGTTTGCGATTCAGCGAAGATTGGAGGAAATCAAGTGGACGAAATCAAAGAGAAAGTTCGATTGGACGAAAACAAAGAGAAATCGTCGAGATATTTCTGAAAAGCTTTTTCTGTCGAGATCAAGTTAATCGTACCGTAAGAATTATTATCGAGATGCAAAGAGCTAACACGTGTTGTAACGAAGTTACGTTGTTCGTATTTTCAGTCATTTTTAAAATCATTTTCAGTATCATTTTATTTATGTAAATTTTTAATAGAGATATTGTTCGGTACACGCAGTTGCTAAAAAATTCGTCTCGCTATTTCCTCACCATGTTGGTAACAAGCACCTGCTCCATTCACTGTCCTCGTCAATTGTAATCCCATTTTCTAGAATTATGTTGTCTTCTGTTCGTATTACTTACTTTCTCAACTTTCCTTTATCCGACACCGTAACAAAGATCCACGCGATTTCTTCGTACTAGGGGAATATAGTAACTTAGAGTTCGTGTCTCAGCGTGAATGGAGAAAATCAATCGTGCAAAATCACAGCAAAACTTTTAACCCATGCGAGACTCTTATTAAATGACACGAAAATTTAATACGCTTGCACGTAATTCATTAGAATATAGCTGCTACATACACGATAAATACGGCGGAGTACAAATGCGTTTTGCAGCCACTGTATATCTGCAAAAATCTACTAATTCGTCGATTAACAATTCTCAGCAGTATACTCGCATCAAGGAAACTCATCTTGGACAAAATGAACGATTTTCCAAATATGATTACCGTTTGAACGAATATGTCGGCGATCTCGTTATTTCTCGTTCAAACTGTATACTTTGAGGAACTAAAACATACAAGTCACAACTATGTACATATGACGTAGGTGCAAACTGTGTACACAGAAACAAACTACGCTGACCAGTCGACCAACAGGTCAGGTCTGCGGTCCATGTATTAAATACGTGGGAACGTGACAGTGTTTCTTCTGCAAACGCGAACGTCAGCGTGTCTATTACACAGCGGAGCTATACATATATGTATATTGCCGGACTTGCAACGCGTTGAGTCCATGTAACACAGCGATCCTGCTGAACTATGGGGCCTACAGATTAACCGTGTGCATTACCCATGGCGCTTTCACACAGCTGTGGTTTTATTGAACTATGGATCCATAGGTTATTATGCCCATTAACCGAGGCTTCTGCCGTAGTGGCAGTTTTATCGAATCAACGACACACAGATCGTGATATTTATGCAGCGAGTGTGCACAGGGTTCCGATATAACGATGATCGCAATTCGACGTTAACGATCATCGCACTCAAACCGCCGCCAATTCTGCTTATTATATACGTTTCAATGCGAACCCACGTGTAATGCTCGGTTCTATTGACTTGTAAACTTACAAACGATTCCGATCAATTGCATGAATGACGAGAGAGAGAGAGAGAGAGAGAGAGAGAGAGAGAGAAAGAGGAGAGTACGATCAAAAGGTTGGTCGAATTTTCTATGTTTGCGTAACACGGATCGCTATACGCCAATAGGAATTAGTCGGTTCGTTCATTGCGATTCCTGTTTGTTTGTTTGTCTATTTATTAAGCCGTGTCATTTGATCTCTTCTGTATAGTTTCTCGCCATACGTTCATTCTACTCATCTATCATTTTCTCTTCGCGCTATTTACTCCGCGTCGTTCCCGTAATTTCATCTAAATCGTTCCGCTTAACATCGATCGATTTTACTTCGTATCCAAAGTGATTCGATAAATACATTTGAAATATATAAACGAAAAATACAATTTTAGCTGTCACTAAAAATACTTGTATCTAGTAAGTTTGTAAGCGTGTAAACACTCAGATACGATACATAGAGAAAGACACAGGAAGCGTTAAGTATCGTGGCAAATGATCGTAATATTTCAAAATATATTTATCGTTACTCGAACCTGCCATAATACGAGTGTATTTCCGATTCAGTGATCTTAAACTACATACGTGTAACTTATCATGTTAATCTATAGTACAGTATTTTCGTATATCGCTATTTGTAAGTACCTACATAGATCTGCCGAACACTGTTATTGATAGGTTCAAAGTTTAATAGGAATTCCGTTGAACAGGATCAGGGAGGATATTAAACACGGTAATCCGTCACTCCGCAGTCACACAGGGATTTCGATGCGTGGCATCACTATCCATCGAGTGTAATAATCTGTAGAATTGTTGAATGAAATTGGTAAATATAATTAGCACATATCAAGTATAATATACTAAATGTCATCTGTGTGATGTACGAATATTATGCTATGTTGTGATATTACGTATTATATATTATATGTAAAAGCATCATTGCATATAAATCGTTGTCTTTTCTTTTCAACAGAATACAATGCACCGAGAATATCATTCAGTGTCACATCTTGATAATGTACTTTGGTCGATTACATTTTCACTTCTTCGTTGAGAAATGGATTGAACGTCTTTTTCTTCTTCTTCTTCTATTGTTATTTTTATATCTCCAGAATTATCTGATAATTTTTCGTTAAACTGTGAATTTCCATAACGTGAATCGTCTATTCATGGTATTGGTATAACAGCAATAACTGAACGACATTTTATAAAACAATAAACAAGTGCTTACATATTTTTAACAGTAGCACGTGTCTTGCCACCGGACTATATTTATTTATTTTTAAACCTATTTTTGTTTGTTTTTAAAATTTCTCTCGGTAAATTGTTTCTGATTTAATAAAAATTCTCTTCTGGAATAAAATTACGCTGTAAATTCTTCGATGTATTTCGTATCTTGTTACATAGTATCGACACCGCTTTTGTTCTAAATTTTTTACATTGATTGTGAGTCGACTAAAATCGTATCATTCCTACCATTGGCACGGATTTTCCTTTCCCCATTTAACGCATGCTATTTGGTGCTTTATCGATCGGATAGCAGTCATCTATCGTTCACCGATCGAATACGTTGCATAGAAAAAATCAAGTAATTTGCATTTCACCGTTACATCGAAATGCTGCCGACCATATGCTAACGCACAGCAATAAAAGTCGTTTCGCGGGTGCAACAGACCCAATTTAGCCACATTAACCATTCAACAGCGGTATAAAAAACGATACGTTGTTCCAATCGCGCCTGGATCGTTTCAGCTCGTCGATCGCAATCGCATTTTCGAAAGCACGTTTCATCTTCTCTCACATCGAAAATCATTCGAATGCATTTTCCATTATTTCTCTCTCTTTCCCTTTTTTTTCTCTCTCTCTCTTTTTCTCTTTCCTTTTTTTTTTTTTTTTTTTTGATTCATTGAATTTGTTTTCCACGCGATCAATCGATTCGTGGAAGTTAAAGTTGTTCTCGGAGTACAGTTTTCAAACTGTAATTCATATTTTCAATTTGGATCTAATTTTGAAATCGAAGTTGTTTTTGGAACTCAATCTTATAATTCCAATTTACCTTCAAGAATAGAACTCAATTTTGGAACTCGTGTTCGCGCCAGCAACACAATTTCGTAACTCGAACTTCACTTTCAATTAAATTGTATCCACAAGCCACGTTAATTAACGGGAATCGAAAGGCAGAGAAAAACGGTAATGTCGCGAACGTTGTTTCTAAATAGGAACTTTTATTATCTTAAATTGGAATTCAGATTGGGTCTTACGGCTAAGAGTTTGAAACAGAACCTAGGGCGGAAACATAAAATTTTCAACCCAAGTAAAATCCTAGGATCCAAATTTATGAAACTAACGGTCTTTTCGCTTCTAAAATTCTGCTCCGTCCGTTCATGCCTCAATCTCCATTCCTAAAATAGCAGCCATCTCTCAGAGCGAGTGAGTCTCCGTTTCTTAATGCCAGCCACTTAAAGGATAGGTCGGAATTACCACGAGGCAAATCTTTGCTCGCGATGAGAACAAGCTCCGGGAAACGACGAAATCTCGAGTCAAACGTAATTTCGCGAAAGTTATTACGAATGTACCGTGCGAGACGACGAGAGAGCGGCTAAAACGAGAAAAACTGACAGAGAGATTGAAATTCGAAGCTGGTTATCAACACAGAGTCAACGAGAAACGTCGCTCATTTTTGCGAATTATTATTCCGTTGCGACTGTGCCTCGTGAGAAATTGCTTCACCATGTTAAATAAAACCTTGTGCATCCCTGTTCGCGATCTTAATCATGTCGATTGTAATCTCACGAGATACGCCGATTATTATTTCAGCGTGATATCGAGATTTTATTCTCTTAATGATGGTTTAACTATAGGTCGATTGTAAAATTTCCGAGCTAATTGTTTTTCATCGTTCTCGGTTAGTCGGTTGAACGAGAAACGTAAAACGAGAAAGATGAATACAAATTTAATTTGATTAGCGTGTAATATTAATAGTAATACCTTCATTAAAAACTTGGTAACAAACTTTTGCCGTTTCCTACTGACAAGCATAAAGAAACGTTTCACGAAACGACCGAAATTACGAGATCTCCTAATAAATGATAAGCGCTGGAAACTTTGAAATATCTCGTACATCGTGGTTAGGATATTTTGTTAACGACTAGCCCGTTTCGAAGATTCCTTCAATTTTAAACGGTCACGTAATGAAGTTCTAATTGCAATTATTCATCCACCTTCTGCGATTAAACTTCGCGAAGGATGTAATTTCACTCGATTTTTCTCCAACCCGTTATCTCGTTATTTTAAAATTATATGATAATTACAGAATATAAAATCGTATAATAACGACGTTGCCTCAAGTGCAGAATTTAAAAAATCAACGTCGAGATTCTCAACAGTTTTATTTTTAATCAGACCAACTCAAACATGGAATATATTTCGCAAAAATCAAATCTTTCGCTGTAATATACTTATTATATTTCCATTAAAATTAATTATTATATATTTCGATCGAGAAAGAATATTAAAAAATTCGGCTCAGCTTGTTAACAATCGAGAAAATAAAAGAGAGCAGAAATATTCGAACTCTAATTTCCCTTAACGAGCAACCATGAAACAAGTTTGAGCCATTACCTTTGGTTCGAACAGTGGCGAGCACCGCGTGCGAAATTTATGTCGGACAATTAGGCGGCATTTAGAAACTGCAACAGAGTTTTCCTTAATTTCCGCCGGAAGTCGAAGGTCACGCGTCCCTGGGGACAATTTCAGGGGTCGGCGTACGTGTTGTATGTACCACGTTCTCTCAGATAACCTTCCAACCCCTGCAGCTGGAGGCGTGGAGAAGACGAAAGAAGACGGCGTAAAGGGATCCTTTCTCTCTTTGTCACTCTCAGACGACCTGAACCGCAGTGCGGAGAAGCGTGAAGCCGGTTAATCGCACTTGGCTCCACGACCTCGTGCACCAACCCTAATTTCCTAGTCGGCTGTTTAAAACTCTTCCATCAAGTAGTATTTACGAATTTTTGCTTCTCAGATCTTCTTAGGATACGTTTATTTTTTATCGAAAATTTTATTGACAATGAATTCATTATTTATTTATTGTAAATGGGTCGACTAATTTTATGTACGTAGATGATGAAATTCTATGTGGGACACGACTTGCATAAGTAATATTATTTTAGCGGTTAAGAACGTCATGGAGTGTTAAATAGACGTTACAGTTAAAACGAGACACTGAATGGCCAAAGATATTAAAAGTATCGGTGAACTTGTTACGTAATTTAGATAATTTGCTGATGACATCAATGTGTCCGAATCGAGTTTGCTTCTGGTTTTTGAACTTTTTACTGCTCCATGACAAATCTTTATTAGCACTTGATTAACCGCCGTGATAATAAGATGAAGAATATAGTGTCTTTCGGGACATTTTAACTTTTCTGTTTAGTAGATTGCGGGGAATTTTGATATTGGATATTCTTTTAATCAATTAGAATCTATTTTGCTGCAAGTACATTGATTACACTTATAGAATGGTAGATAAATCTCTCGATCGAATGGCTTTTAAGAAATTTTGCTTTTTGGATATTCTTCCAATCTTCTCTATTCTTCTATCGGATACTTATATATACGGTAAATCTCGTTTTCGCATTTTCTAACTAATATCAAGTTTTTATTGAAAATGGGTAATATATTATTGAGATATGTGTAATTTTGTGTGCTACACTGGATTAGCTGCGTAGTAGTGACACGCATATATGAGTATGAGCGTGCGCAGCGTCTCGTAAAACAGAAGAATGCAACTGTTCCGTACGTATGGTGGTAAAGACTACTGAGACGCGTGCAATGTGTATCTACGAATATCTTGTAAATCACATATTAAATAAATCTGAGACTATTTTAATATCATTTCAATATCATGTAATGTTAGTGTTCCCACACATTTATTTCGGCGACTAAGATCCACAATTCTCAACGTATATAATAGCAATTGCATAGGAAAAAATTGTATCACGTACTCTTTGACGACTGTTCCTCTATATCTTATCTCGACGAAAATTTCTATTTATCGCATAAAAGTCTTCCTTGGAGGGAAGAAAAGTCCAATTCTTTGGATCTTTGAACCTAAAATAGCAGCTATCGATCAAAATTTTTCTATCAAAATCTACCAAAATTTACATCATCCCTCAGAATAAAAACTAAACTTTCGACCTTCTGTTCTCTGAATCGGAATAGCGCGTGGAATGCTGCGATCGATGAACAGAGACGTTGCGCGAATGGTTGAAATCGAAGTGTTGCAGACGAGTGATAAGGGGATGAGGGAAGAGGGTGTAAAGCGATACGGTTAGAAAGAGAGAGAATGGGAAAGTTTGCACGAGTGTAGCCTGCTGCGGAGTATCAGACAAGCACATGGAGTTTCGGGGAGGCTGGCAAAGAGTAACGGAGTGCAGAGAAACGTGCTGCGGAGTGTCAGAGAGTACGACCGGAGATACGGGATTGCCTTGAGATACTACGTATAGAACACGATGCCGGAGGATACAGAACGTTTCGGAAATAAAACTTCCAAGGGTATAACGTTATGGTGTCTACGGAGTGTTACATCGAATCGGAATCTTTTATACCCTCGTATCACAGTAAAACGGGGAAAAACATACAGAGAGTGTTGAAGAAGCAAAGAGTTAGGAAGAATGGCTGGCGATTTTAAAGAGCGATAGTTGCAAGTAGTTGTAAGTAATATTTTTTAGTTTTTTCCTAATTTGACCGAGCATGTAGTTGTCACTGATAATTTTACCTCTTTGATGACTAGACTGGGGATTTTTATATTAGATTTTGATATGTCCGTGTCACCTTGGATATTTTATGTATCCATTATGCGATTATCTTTGTTCGTTGAAATTTTTTATAGACACAGAAAACACATTTAAATTTTCATAAACATTCGTAGACTATGGATAAATGAAGGATGAACGAGACAGAACATTTCTGAAGAAATGAACAGTGAAATTAACGATGTCCCGAATTTTATTATCGTATGAATGAAGAGCACAGGGGAAATGGAATACGACAAACGATGGGTATCGTTGATCTTAAAAAAAAAAGCTATGGTGACGATTTGCATACCTCTGTTCATTACAATAGTCACTGCAATGTGAAAGTACGTGTTCGAGAAAAAGACACTTGTACTACTCTCTCATTTAGCAAGACACCCCAAATGGAATAAAACCTGACACCGTTGCAGTTATGTCAACGTCGCCGCACCACATTCAGCCGCATTCCACTTGAAAAATTTTTCCTTTATCAGACTGCACTTCACTCAGATGTCTCTAGACATTTTCAATCTCCCGTTTCTCCTTGCTCCTCTATTTTCAAGAATGTTTCCTCCGTTCTAGTTTAGCTTTGGATAACCACGCGTGCACGGCTGCTTGAGTAACAAGATCTCAGTGTCACTTGTAAAATATCTGCAGGGATACGAACAAACTAGAACAATATGACCGCGTTTACTGGAGACCCGATAATTATCGAAAAATCCAGTAAAGCGCAATAAATCCGAAGATCTCATTTTCATCGAAATTCGGGCGAACGAGTCCAATCACATCGGCTATCCGAGCGTCGCTGTGTTTCTCCGCGGCCACAAAGCTAATCTAAGTAACGCCAAGCTGCGTTTCAATTCCCGATCCGTTTGATCCGTGGACCGCGATGAAGCAATCAACTTTGTGGCCCCGTCGTCATCCCACGACAAGTCTCTCCTCTCTTCTCCATTTTTTTTTCTCCTCCCCTCTCTGTCATCGTATCGGCTCGATACTTTCGTCGCCCGGTGTATTCAACGATCCTCGTCGAATGCAATCATCTTTCGAAAGGTATCGAAGGTCACGTTCCCCGGCGTTGCACGCGCTGCGGGATGCATACGAACCCGCCGGATAACCTTTGACCCCGTCGAGGATCACGAAGTGTTGTGAACAGTCGAGCCTCTCACAGGGGCAAAGGACAGAGTTTCCGTTCGATTATTTTTTTCTTCTTCTTCTTTTTTTTTCTAATTTTCTTCTCTCTCTTCTACGCGACTGTGCTAGAACGGAGGACTGGTCAGAGAGGCCGATGACATGTGGAAATTACGCTTTAGGCTTGGTTCACACGAGGCAGGAGTGGAATCGTCGTGGAAAGATTCGAAGTTCGATAGGTTTCAATTTTGTTCGAGAATGCGTACTTGGTGAATTCACAATGGGATCTTCTGATACTATTCGGTGGAAGAGATAGGAGGCAAGGCACATAGGTGGCACATTTGCTGTACACTGGCTCACGAAAGTATTATATTTAGATAACTGACCGTGGGAAACTTTTAGTTATATATTGAGTGTGTTATATAAGATATTTTAAAATTTCACTAATGCTGTTATGAGAATCGACTATTTAGATCATATTGGTAAAGCTTGAAGGAAAGAAAATATACAAAAATTATCAGATACTTAGTACAAACACGTATTTTACACAAACCACAAAAATATTTAAATAATCAATTGTGTCTTTATAGGAGGTACGAGGTATTTACTCGAAGCATTGTACGTAGTAAAAAAATTCGTCGACATGAAAAAATAAAAACTCTTCTGGTTGTTGAACGTATTTCACGTCGGTAAATGATAGTGGCAATTAACTGCAATTTACAGCGTGGCGCAGCAACAAATTCCTGGATGGTGGTACAACAGAGGGATAACATCGACGAGCAAGAGTTTATTAGGATCGTTACTTTGACAGACCGGTGGACCATAAACGAGGGTGTCGTTCTAGCCGCGTGATACGAAAAGGCGCAGCGTAAATATCGATTTTTAATTAGTCCAATCCTATTACGACCGTGATGATTCCTAAAGGCCAACCGTTGTCTTCATGGTGGAACGCGATGAGCACATGGCCATCGTAATCTGATTATCCGTGCAAACAGTCGAACCTGTTACTCTACGTTCTCTTCTTCTTTCTCTTTTTTACTTTCCTCCTTTTCTCTGATAGAGAAAAAGAGTTTGAAGAGACAGAGGTTCTTACAGAATACACTGCGAAGTCTGAAATAACGTGTATACAGGGTGTTTTGTCTGTTTTGAATTACTCAACAGTGAAACCATCGATTTCTAACGTGTATCCGAAAATATATACACAAGTTTTCGAATCTTTTTGTATTATCAACTTATGTGGCACCTGAGCACCGTACGAGCACACCAAGAAAAATAAATTTTTAAGATTAGTAATTGTTACGAGGATCATTATGTATTTTCTAGCATAGGATCTAATAGTGCAATATCAAGTACCGTACAAAAACTATCAGAAAACTAGTTATAGTATGTCCAAAATCCACTCGAAATGATTGTTTTTTAATGTTGCTGCCACACATACACACGCGGACAAACACACACCTTCGCTTGTTAATCTACAGTGGAAGGATCTTAAAAGTTATAAAAATTGTAAAAATTTCCTTTTTCACATTACAATTTATACTACAATTTACATTACAATTTACAAATCGACATCATGAGACACGTAAAGCGAACGAATACACAACAAAGCGCATTCTTCGCGTTATAAATTTAATCGAAACCATCGGCATCGGTAATATTTCCGTCACCCTTTCACCTCGAGCGCAGCATCCCCTACGGTAACATTCCTACGTGCATTAAAACCTTTCAATTACGGGAGCACGGTGGCGTTACACTCGACGAGACGATAATGCGTTTACAGGATGCAGTCGGTTGCTTCGGCAGCGAGTCGAATAAACAGGGACCCGTCGATTCCTTTCGCGAACGAAACAATACGATTCCCCTTATCGCCGCTGGCAACTCCTCGAATATCGGAAACCACTGGCTCGGAAAGGGGGCGAAGGGAAAAGCCGCAAGTGGCGCGCGCGCCACGAGGGAAAAAGTCCACCCTCTATTCTCGTTCCATCTCTTTCCTCTCCCTTTCTTTTCTCTTCTCTTCTCTAGGCTTTATACGTACATACACACGTGCCTTTCTTCCCTAGTCTCGACGAATTTATGCGAAAGCAATCGCGCATAAACGGTTGGCGAAAAACGCGTCTGCCGGATTTCTCGAACTGCCTGCCGTGCGTCTTCCTCGCGGAGAACACGAGAATAGAAGCTGTACGTCGCCATAACAGCCGGTTCACCGCGTCTTACCGTTATGAGACGCCGAGGAATTCGCTGGAAATTCGACAGAGATATTCACAGTCGTCCCGGGATTTTCGGGTTTCCTCGATATTTCTAGCTTCCGCGAAGACACCGCATATTTTGAGGGGTTTTGTAATGGATTTAAGGAAAAGCATGTAAGTTCCTAGAGGTAAATCCTGTTTATATATTTTCCTACCCATTTCAGAAGAATAATTGATAACTATGTGTTCAGATTTTACGAACAAAGAGTATTTTTAGCTTTTGCAAAGCATTTAAGAAAATGCGCGAGTCTTTGGATGGAAATATTTGAATTTCTGTTTGACAGGAATAATTGATATTTGTGACTAATTCGGACTGAAGTATCGTTGGAAGATTTATCGGTTTTCGATATTTTTACTTTTGATTGTTTTACCGTTTTATCATCAGCTACGAAACATTTCATATGTTATATATCGCTCAAACATTGTAAAGACGTAACATTTCGCACATTGTGGAACACCATTTAAAACTTTCCCTCTTAAAGTCTTCCAAAACGAGAAGTAGAACTCCTTCGCTTTACTTCCTAATTCCCTCTACTTCATTTTTCAAGTAATCCACGTTCAGCGCGAGTTTATCGGGCGAAGAGGACGTCACATAAATTCCGGATTAACGCGAAACATCGGAGTTGATCGGGTTTTTCTCGCGTATTAGCATTCTCGAATTCACGGTATCCCTCCGGTGACTTTGCCAGCGGCTTCTGGCCCGTACGTTCTACAAGGATATTCCATTAGTCCGGTGCTACGAGTCAGCCTTTACGATTACACCGGAAACGAATACGTTTCTCTACTCTTTTCCTTTCCTTTCCCTTTTCTATAATGGCCATCGAATTAATTAGAACCACTAAAAATTGTCAGTATTTGTCACTTTTCTAATAAAATTGAGAGTAGAGAAAGCGAATTCTGATAAAGAAATCTATTAATTACGAAGGTGCTTTGATACAAAGAATGATTCACAAAGGTATTTGAATTTTCGACATTGGGAAACTCTTAGGAATATAGTGCATGTGTCGTACGAAACATTTGGAAATTCTATTAGCACTGCGACAAGACCAGATCATCACGATTATATCGGTAAAATTTGAAACAAACTTGGTAATGTATATAGAAGTATCAGAAATATAGTTTAGAAAGCCTATGAACGTATTTCAATACTCGATCATTTGTTATATCATTAGCAAGTAAATCGCAACATTTACTGAGACAATATTTACTTTCAAACAACTGGTCATACTGTATTAATTTTCTTCGAATACGCTTATGACAAACATTTTTCATATACATTTTTTAAATTTCTCTATTCTATATGATATAATATGATAATCGTGGCCCGTTACAGTGCTAATGATACAACAAATAGTTTCACATAATACTCCTAATATATCCGTATTATCAACAGTATTGCAAGCCACTGTGCAACATATTCCACTTACTACACGACTGAAATTTCTGCACATAGCTCCAATTCAATATCCATCAACTTATACAATACTTCTCTTCTCTTGTTCCCTGAAGTGTTTCACGGTGCAAATCGCGAATCGCGGTGTTCTTTTCTTTTGTTTTTCTTCACTGTGACCCCGCCGGTTTAATCTTTATTTCCTCCCGGTCCCGTGCGTCTTCTGTTACCTCTCGCCATGTTTATTCATCCCTTCCGTTTGCTGCTCGTTACCACGGCTACGACAAATTCCTATTCGTAATCGAGGCAGAACGAGACTGCTCCTTTGAATTCGGACTGGAGAAATATCGCGGCAGTAACGACGCTGCCAACGAAACGTGTGTACGAGGAGAACGAGAGTTGCGGAAGTCGGCCGTCGAAATTGCACCTAACCATCCGCCTGACCGGGAAAAAAATTTCCCTTTGCTTCTATGGGGTAGCTAGCTCGCCCCGTAAACGTGCTTCGAGTTTCTTCGCTGCCACCATCGTTCAGATCCACGGAAATGGAAATTGAAACGATTAGAGTCTTTCGTGATGTACATACCATGCGAACGAGACTTGGAATAAGCACGAAAAGGAGTTAGGAGATTAAATGTACAGATAAAACGTTAAGGGGCGAAACATTTTGCAAAAGGATGAAGTCGATTTCGTATTGAAAATTGGTTAACAGTAGCACGTGATTGTATTATGAATAGATGGAGGATGTTTACGAAAATTCTTTTTCCTTCTGGATGTGAACGAAGAGATTTTTAGGAAACCGAGATATAAATTTATATAGGAATACTTTATTTTTTAATTATTTTGTTAATTTTATTGCATGATCTATTTCTGTAAGTTCATTTATTGCAGGAACATGACGCGAATAAAGAGTGGAATTCTGAAAATAGCGTTCGTAACGTCATCTTTCTCTGCTTTCCGATGTATAGAGTTTTATGTAACAAAGACATCGAGAACATTCGATTATATCAGCGATTCTGTTCAAACATAGGTGCATTTAGAAATTCACGAAATTCACATCGAATAGCAAAGTTTCATTAAGAGTAAATGTCTCAAGATTCCGGGGCGAATTTTAAAAACACTGAGAAAACGATCTGCCAGATGAGAATTAAAACTAGAGATCGACCGAATCAAAAGAACTGAAACGCTAACACATCCGAAACGAGAATGTAAACCAAAAATGGAGCGAATCGAAAGACCTGAAACGTCAAAAAGCCCGAGCCTTCCACTTTTATCCCGTTCACGAGCAAACGTAAACTTTCAAACTTCCTACCACGTTCTAATCTATTCAGAGAACACGTTGCCAGGCGGCTGTCGCCCAACAGTTATTCCCTTTCCTCCTACTACAGTCCCGTTCCCGGTCGCTCTTCTCCAGGCCTCCTCTTTGTGCTCCTAAACGGAGACAGAGAATCGCAGAGGCACAGCCAGATAGACACGCGAAATACGGAAAGACAAAGAAAGAGAGAGAGAGAAAGAAAGATGGAAAATCTTCTGTCGGCAGGCGAACGGAAAAGGACGGTGACGTATCAGGGAACGTGCAAGAGCAAACAGGGAAAAGCAGAGGCGAGGACATGCGGGCTGTTCTCCCGACGGGGAAACTGCCGCTGGTCCTCGTTGGCCGGCGACGTTCGAGCGGAAAACAGGGAATGGCTCCGGGCTGGCTTTTCTTCCTGTAGAAAGCGTCGCGGCCGTTGAAAGCGGATTCGGATAAGCGTGAAACCTCGAGGAAAATCGGAAAACAACGTTCCACTACGGAGACACTTTCCTGGAGATATATCTGTATATTAGGTTGTCTCAAAAGTTCCTTTTGTTTTATTAGGAAATAACAGATGCACAACATTTTTTGTTTAATATTATTTTATCGAATTATATATGATCCATTTTGCGGTAATAGAATAACATGTGTATGTGTGTGTGTGTATTATATCGTGTGTGCATTTGCTCATCAAAGTATTTGAACATTTGTAAACACTTTTTATCAATGCGTTACGTGCATTGTTCGAAACATTTTGAAATTTCGCTAGTACCGTAATGACACTCTGTTATTGTGATTATATTGGTAGAGCTTGAAATAGAAGTTATAAGATATTCGGTACAAGTATATATTTCGCAAAATGAAATCTCAAAAGTATGTAAATAGTCAATTATCGATTGTATCAATACACTTCGATATTCAGTGAGATCATATTTGACATTTATTGTGCAAAATTACAGCTTAAGAAGGCTATTTACGCTTTATACTCAGTTGTTGCTAAATAGAAAGTCGTGTCTCATTGAGATGCTAAGGAGATGTCACAATGTTCTATATACAACACGTAAAATATGGTCAGAAGAGTTTTCTATGGTAAACATTCAAATACTTTCGCGAACCAGTGTTCTTACGTACGCTGTCGGTCAAAGTATTTGCACGTTTCATAATATTCAATACAAATTTAATATTTTTTATTGCTTTCGTTTTCTAGCGTTAGAAATTTTATTTGATACAATTCGTTAATTTTCTTAATATAATTCGGTTCTGCTCGTTAAAATACATGTTAATTAACATGTTAATTACAAGTGTAACATTAAATCTCAATACCTGAAACTTTTGCATAAAATTCAATGTGTAAGAATATGCAAGGAATAAAGATTCAGATCGATTCTGTGGTATGATAATACCGATAATATGTAACAAAATTAATAAAATAAAATTCGTTGGACTTTCCTAATAAATGTAACTTATCATATGTTCAATATGTATCGTAGTATTCATGGCCGATAGTGCATCTTCATGTTTCACAGACTTCTTTCTCGCTAATACACAATCCTCGCGTGATCTTCGCCGCGTGTCACTTTGCATTACCGCCGATTTGGCCAAGATCGGCGTCAACCGCGTGAATTATTCGCCGCGTAGGACACATTCGCATGATTTATGCACGGATACGAGCATCGGCGAACTTTTGCTTTCTTTCTCTTCCTTTCTTCTTCTTTCGTTGGTTCTTTGCTTGCTCGTGTTAAGTCGGAAATACTACGAGTTTACGGCTCGCGTCTGGAAAATGTTCAAGTTTCGCGATAGTAAAACCAGTATAGTAGGTTTTCCGCTTGGTTTAAAGTGCTCGAAGTTTGGAGTACACGAATGTGTACAGTTTGTGGTGTTTGTAATTTGATGATAGTTAGGCAGAGTTGGTTGCCTGACTAAGAGATAAATTTATACGTGCGACGGTGATATGATCACTTTATGACGGTTTGCTATAAAATCGTATACTCGATACATGATAAATTTGATAAATTCCTGATGATAATAAGATTCTGATAATAATTGTCACGGTTTTACGAATGTTAATTTGTCAAGTTGATCAACATAGCTTCAGAACGATTCACGCGACAACGTATAATAGAGATCGATATAATAGTCATACGATAACTATTGTACCTAATACTACCGAGCTACCACACTAACAAGCAATATGAATACTAATAGTATTCGTATTATTCAAAGCGAGAAATACATAGAAACACATCTAGTAACAATAGTCTATTCTGTGATACCTTTCAATGTTCACCCATTGACGAAAGACACGATCGTAACCGACCAGTTAGGAACAAATTCTTCGTCCCCCGGGAGATTTCTTTCCAATCGTTTCCTCACAAAAGCGTACTATTTCCTCGGTTCTCGAGTTTCCTTCGAATCGTCGAACGTCATTCTTCCCGGTTTATCGCCTACGTTCGTAGAAATTAATACGGATTGAGAGGACACGAGGAAAAGGCAAAAGCAAAGAATGGCCAGACATACTTTTCTATTGGTGCCTAATATCGGTTGAATCATTTCCACAAATATTGCCTACGTTCGCCGAATTGGTCCCGGGAACAAGAACCTCTTACGAAGCTTAATTCTCCACCGATGCGATACCAGGCAATCGGATAAAGCTACCCGCTTCGAGATATCGATGATGCTCTCCTCCACTGTCTGCCCTTGTGCGGTGTTTTCTTACGTTGCAGCGAGTAAAACGCTGAATCGCTTGGTAGGCTCTTTATCGCGCTGATGAAGCGGGACAAGCAGAGGGAGAAAGGAGTAGATGAAAAGAAAGAGAGATGATATTGTCGTCCAAGGAACGTTACGGTCTTGTTTGCCTCCGTTATTTCTTCGTTAGTTTGACACGAGCAATGTGTACCGAAAATTGTATTTTATTCAGTCACGGTACCTATACAATTACAAAAGTCTACTCCTTAAATATAAAACATAGTAAATACCTCTACACACTTACGTACGTCCCTTGAATATAAAATATTATATCTGTACATTTTCTAGGTGTACGAAGGCACATATTGGTAAAACACGAAGCTGATAAAATTAGAAAAATAAAGTAGAAAGATATAAAACACAGTATTACAAACATCAATTATATTTGCGTGAAATCATAAAAATAGTGAGCTCGATATTATATAATATTAATATATTGTAATAATATTTTGCTATTCCCTTAACGTTGAGCAAGGTCTTGTAGTTCATGTAACTTTGTCCAAGACTTTTGTAAGTCATAAACCTCGATTTTCCTTCTAAAAATTCCTTTGAAAAATATGTTAATACCAGTTAAATGTACACAATTTCGTGACAAAGTGGTTTATTAGTTCCTTCGGTAAATCAGTTTCTCAAAATTCAATAGATGTACGTAGATTCTCCTGACTGACTGTACGTGTAAATATCGTTTATATCGTCTGAAAAGAATATCTTCTTAGAAGAATTTATATCGATATAATAATATTTTCTAACGTATACGTAGTTCTCATAGAATATTATCTCCGACAGCAAGCACCTTACACCTCCATACGTAAAATCCAGCCGACAGAACCATTGAATGCGAATCTCTCCATCGTCTCAGCCCCAAGAATCAACCAAACAACTCGCACTTGCCCCGCAACAAATATATCCATCCATCCCACCTCCTGAATGCCAATACAGTCTAGCGCACTATCTCATAGAACAAGCGTGGGATCAGCGAATCGGAGAGAGCACGATGGATTTACCGTCTCTACATAAAGCTTGGAAAGCTCGATCGAATACAAAACCATTCTGTTTCTTTTATCCTTTCCATAAACGTAACGGAATCGTGAGCACGCGATCACGCGGATCCGTTCAGGTGGAAATCAGATCACCCTTTTTCCACCATCCCCAGGAACCTTTGGATTCTTAGCCCCACGCGAAAGGTAGAATAGCTGTTTGCTCGGTTCTCGGCGAACTTATTCGCAGCCAATTCCAGCATTCCAACTCGTCTATTCTGCTCTACTTAGATAAAACGACCTATCTGGCATTTTTATTTTTTCCGTTTTTCTAACGTCTTTACGTCGGCACGTTTTGGATTAGGGTAATTCCGAGATAGACGGCTTTAGTTTTTTTTTTTTTTTTTTTTGAACGAATTTAAATGGAAAAAGATTGAAACAGCAAAATTGATTTGTATATTAAACTCTCACTCTTACTTGTTGTTTCACTAGATAGTCAACGAAAATTAGATTTATGAATGAGAAAACATAACGTATCGATACGTTTTTTAAATCCTTGAATTGACTACGTTTCCTGAAATCATAGGTGAAGATTTTCATAGGTACGCGATGAGAACATTAGATTTCTTTGCTTTCCTTGAGCCAATTACATACATTTTCTCTTGTTTTTCACAAATGCTAGCACTCGCACGTGTTCTAACGTTAATTGCGTAACGAGCTGGCCGATTAATGTCATCCGTAGATTTTATATGAAAAATAATTTAGTTGGCCATTTTTCACGGAATTATTTATATGTTTCGTTATTAGCGGACACGCGATTTTTTCTATAAAAGTTTCTTATTCTTTCTGCAAAATTCTGTTGCGTGTCCCTATAAATTTACATTTTCCATACATTTTCGTCCTCTATTTTTTCTCTGCGTTCCACGATTACCTGTTTTATTTTCCAATAATTTCTGTACAACTTGTGCAGTGTTATAATCTCTGACAGCCAAAGTTGCTCGTACTCGCCGTGAAGATGTTAGGATGTCTCAAAATATTTTAAGCTCCGTTGTTTTTTTACCTCCGAAGTAAAATTGCTAATAGATATTCCTATTAAATAGAAAAATTTGAATCTGAATAAAAATTCAACAACAGATCCTTTTCGACTAAATTCAAAAATGAAATATCGTCTGGTTCATAGATGAAGAACGAAATATTGTTAATTAAAAATGATAGACAATGCGACAATGTGTTCCAGCAAGCAATTTCAATGAAATACCCCGATCGTCACCGTGCCTTTTATCGGCACCGAAATTGTTCCTCGGACCACCAGCACCAAATTTCCGAAGCAATCAGAATTCCCAACACCTCTCTGATAAACTTTTCCTAATAGGCGAGCCATCGTGCCGCAAATAACCCACATATTTTCCTCCATGTTCCATCGTAGGCCCATAATTCTACAACTTCCATTGGAAACGCCCAGATTCCTCTGGCGTTCCTGTTTAATCGTCAAGAAATATCCAAGCGATGATAATAGAAAATTAAATAGACCTTCTACCTACATGTTACCTACACCTCTTCTAGTTTAACACTTTGACTGCCACGTTGGTCATTGGTGACCGGAGCGCTTCAACTTCTTACAATTGTAAAAATTGTATGAAAATTGACAGTTAGGGCATTTTCAATATAACCGATAAATAAAAGATACTTTGAAATAAAAAGTGCCCCACAATTAAACATTTTTATTAAAACATCAATAAAAAGAATGAGAACAAATCTTGCACCTAACTGTGCACTGTGTTTGCATCCACATCTTTGAGGGGTAATCTACGAATATTATTATAAACACACCTTAGAAAATAATCGTAAATGCTGCTTTATAATCATATAATTGAAGTTAGAAGTGTGCACATACCTTACTATTATGTATAGAATCAGCAAATACTGGTTACTAATATCTTCTACACGTTTCAATAATATATTCTGCACGTTTTGCTTAGACGAAATAATAAATGCGAGTGGTTTGTTGAAATAAACGAAGCCTTGTTATAATATGTCGTTATCAACTGTTACCAAGGCGCCACGGTGGTCACCCGTGACCACCAATAAGATAAACGGTCCATTCAGGAAGAATGTTGTCTTACATCATCGATTTATTATTATTTTGCCATTATATGCTTCGAATAATAAAAATACTCCCGTGATGTCCTGAGCGAAACATGTGATTTTGGCGTGACAGTCAAAGTGTTAAGCTCTTGTAGCTTCTGCTACAGATAATGTGCCAACAATATGAAAAATTCGTTTGCACAGGGTCAGTACTAGACGCGTCCATAAATTAAGTTACTTCAAGAAATATTACTATTACGACGCTGCGCAAGCTTTATTGTGCGCAAGCATACCAATTTCCTTTATTCACTGACAAATGTCAATTCGAAACAAGCTGATCGTCTTTGGGAGTACTTGTTCGTTCTTAACGCATTCAAGACAGTCTGCGAAATGCGCTCTGTTGTCCGTTTCTTGAATGGGAGAAATGTGGAACCGGCTGACATTGATCGTCGATTTTGCAAGATGTATGAAAAACGTGCCATAAGCGATTCAATGGCAAGAAGATGGGTTAGAAACTTGAATGACGGCCGTGAGGATGCGCATGACGACCAACGAAGCGGCGGGAAAGAAGTTCGTAGCAACAGACGATTCGCAACTTCGTCGTTTTCCATTCGTTTCTCGCGAATTTCACGGTCGTGGCTCCACGAAATTGTGTCACATTGTCTGGGTTTTCGGAAGTTATACTCACACCGGGACACAAAAACCGGTGCTCCGTTATATGACAACTGCTACGATAATGGTAAAAGGTACGTAGAAAAGCAGTCGAAGCTATGAAGAATACAATAAACGTCAAAGATTATGGAAACCTACAGAATTCTAGCTTTCGTCCGAAATTGAAACGATTCTGTATCTCTACCCTTTCGTCCTTGCGAGGATATCATTGCGAAACGAAGAAAGCGAACGAGGTACATCCTGAGCAAGCGATAGAAGAGATCAAAGTGCCATTATCAACGTATAACGACTGCGACCATGCCAGCCATAATCGAAACAACTCGTTCCATTCGACGAAATGGAACCTGAGACGGCGAAAGATCGAAATTCTTTAACGGACTGTTTATAGTCATTGGTTCCAGAGTGAGATGACCGTGTAGATTCCCTCAGGGAGCAATTTAACTTCCGTTTTTGAGAGTTTTCACTAAGAACAGGTCGCCATCGAAGTTGCCATCGACTGGAACGAAGTTGGCCGAACTACCCAATTCCATTTATCCGACGAGATAGACGATCCGGCTATGACTTGCCTGTTCGTCCCAAAACAACAGCTTTAACGATCGATGTACGATTACGAAAAGATCGATTATTCCGCACTTTGAACGTTTGGTCAACCAGATTTTTGATAAAAAGTTGAAAAATTAATGTTGAACAACAAAATTCTTTTCTAAGTTAATAAGAAATCGATCGTTTATATTAATCTATTTCTGTTTCTTGACGAAATTCAATACGATAATAAATTATGAATAATATTCAATGCTTTATTCGATGCAGAATTAACGTTAGAATCTATTCTTTCTCGCTTTATGTGTACGTATTAGGTCGTCCGAAAAGTTTCTTTCGTTTTATAAGGAAATAATGGATACACAACATATTTGTTTTATATTATTTTATCGAATTACGTATGATCCATTTTGTTCTATCAAGATAAAGACCAAAACGTTTGAAATATTAGGTTTCATGTTTGTATGAAGATGCATCGTTGTAAAACACGTGTCTGTAAAAGAAAGACACTTTTCGGACAACCTAATATATCGAATACGATAAAAGTGTCTGACAAATATTTTCGTTATCTCCTTAAGCCAGCAAAGAAAACGTTCGTAAATTTAAATGACCGAGGAAACACCCATAGACAGAAATATGTTTTATTATCGATCATTCACCAAATAATGCATTAAATTACCAATCAAAGATAAGACGTATATATATGTATATATTAATTTTTTAGAATTTATTTTCATCAGACATTCTTTATTCCTCTCGGCGTTTACTGTACATCCTGTCCTTACTTTTTAACAGTCTATTTATGTATGTCCACGAAGTAAAATTTCTTTCTACCTTTTCATCAGAGGATTCAGCCGGGCATTCAGTGAATTTCTTCGTCGCCTCATAAATGCGTTTAACGTAAACGTCCCGGCATAATCTCCCTGCTGTTTTATTTCGTCGAGCTCGCGATGGTCAAACGGTTGTCTGGTCTCAAATTTTAATTACTGGAAACTATCCTCGCGCTTCATCCCTTGCGTGTTACGTGGGCAAAAAGGGTCGTACGGACAAAGGGACTTTTGTATCGAGAACGTCAGCCACGGAGGAACGCATGTCAACAGCGAAATTTATTTAGCAGAAACAGGGAAACGTGGGGACGATATTATTTCGACAGGAAACACGGCCGAGGGGAATATCTGACGGCGCCAGGAAGAATCTACAGTGGCTACAGAAAGTACTTTTATATATCCACGTTCTCCGATGAAGTATTTTTTGTACGGTTCTACGTTTCATTTTCCTAGTATGGAATTTTTCTAGTCATATGAAGGTACCACCACTAACGGTACTCCTTATAATTTCTCAATTTCCTCTATTAATTAAAACATACGATGCTTTACGATGACGCCGCGTAAACAACATATTCCACACTGTTATACCGCTTAATCTCGGAGAAAATATACCAGCGATTTAAAAACCATGTTCTGATAGTCTTTAGAAATTTGAAGACGAAAAATCGCAGCAACTATTGGTCCAGAACGCAGATGAAACTTAAAAGAAGTTTGGAAATCAGCTCGATTCGGAAATTATCTCGTCGATTGATTTATTTTCATTCCTTTCGCGACGATATTCCGCTTGTATTCGTTGGAACGAATGTTGTGGAACGAATGTAAAATGTTGGAACGAATTCATCTCACATGGATTTCGTGCACTTTTTATTCACCTACAAATTTCCCATAAATAAGTAAACGTCGTCGGTCAATGCATCAGTTTTCGCTACGTCTTGTTCCTCCTGACGCGTATAATTCCTTGCATTTTTCAACTAAAAAATTTCCATCCATTCTCGCCCCTCGCTCTTACAGCTTAACCGTCTGTTTCCTCACTTAATCTTTTATGTCTTCTTCGCATCCTCTTCCCAAACCTCCCACAGCAGCCCTCCTCTGCTCGCCCGACGCCAGCCAGACCTAACAGTCCCCTTCTTTCAGCCGGTTCATCCCTTGAATCCCCGTCTAACCCCAGGAACATCCCCCAAGTTCCGTCTTCGACCCAGCGCGCACAGAAGAGGGGAAACGCGCGTTACCGCCGAAAAACGAGGACGATGGGGTGCCACTGTGCACTGAAAATGGGGTGGCCGTGTTTCGCGTTCACGCAGTGCCAAGGGGGTGGCTCGTTAGCAAGCGGAGCCACCCTCTTGCGCGAGAACACGCAGCGCGTCTGTAAAATTGAATCTTTTGTTTCTCCGATGCCGTTCCCGCAGCAAGTTGCATTGTGTCTGGGCTGTTGCTAGCCAAGCCACCCCTTTTTATTATTATTAGCATGGCGCGCGTGTGATTGCGTCATACTTTATGCACCGCGGACCATCGTGCTTGGAAATCAACATGCAGCAGGGCTCGGGGAAAATCGAAGTCGCAGTTCTTGGGGGTTTTTAAGGGTTTGGCTTGATTTTACGTATTGACAGGAGAGGATACGATAGAGGGTGGTTTTCAGAAGTTGATGACGAACATTAGGGGAAGATGGATTGGATTGAATTTTTAAATAATTCGAGCTTACTGCGAGTAGGTGCAAATCAAAATCGCGATTCTTGATGGATTTGAAGAAGTTTCGCACGGTTTTGTACTTTGTACAGCTACTGCTATTTTTCTGTTTAATGGAGGGTGTAAGAGAAGATAGACTGGAACTCGGTTTTCGGGTAATTTGAAATTGCTGCTAGAGAATACAAATCGAAATCGCGGTTCTTGCTGGTTCTAGGGGATTTAAAGAGTTTGCGATGGTTTTGTATTTTGATAGGAGAAGATGTGGTAGAGAGTGGTTTTCAGAAATTAACGAGCAATGTTAGAGGAGATAGACGATAATAGCAGTTTCTTGGCACATAGAAAGGGATACCGAAGGATTGCGAAAGATCGTAAAATAGGAAACGACGAAAAATATATGACGAACGAAGAGGACTGAATATATCACGCGAAAAAAAGAATGCAGTAAGAGATAACGAAATACCGAACATCGAAAGTGTGAAAGACGTAGAGCAAAAAGGAAAACAGGGAAAGATAAATGCTGCGGAACAATGAACAAACTATGGAATAACGAGAAATAAAAAGACAAAGACGAAAGAAAGAAGAAGAAAAGCTCCAAAGAAGAGATCCTGCGGAGTGAAAAATGGATGGGAACAAGCAAAACACCGGAGAGAGAAAGAAAGAAAAGAGCAAACATTGGTGTAGGCTAGATACGTTGTAATGTAAAATATGAGTGGAGGGAGATGCGAGAAGAAATAGAAAAGTGCAACGAAATCTTGAACGTAAGGGAAGAACATAGGAAAGAATGTAAGAACGTAGGGAAAAAAGAAACACAAACGTAAAGAGATAAAGCGTGAACAGAGTTAGCCGCGAGAAGTAAAATGAAATTCTATAAAAACACGACTAATTAACGAAATACGGTTGACGCGAGAAAACCGGGAAAAGGAACGCTTTGCAATCGGATAAAACTGCGAAAAACTTCATGGACTGAAGACGAGTGAAGAAAAACCTGCCAGAAAAAAGAGAAGAAAATTGGAAAAACCTCGCGTAGAAAGATAAATAAACGGGAACTGGGTACAAAGACAAGCTAAGACAACCAGAAAGCTGTTGCACAAAGGGCGATCTCAGAAGAAAACGAAAGAAGAGAAAAAATGTGATCGTAACAAGCTAACAGAAAAAACGTGCAAAATGAAAGACGGAAAAACGAAGAGTCATGAAAAAATAGAATGAGAAAAAGAGAAAAGAGCCGGAAGAAGGGAGAAAGGACGAAGAAAGGAGGGATCCCACCCTTGCGGACTCGGCACAATGGGACACGCACAATACGAGGTTGGATAAAGGGCGGTAGAGGGACGAAGGAAAGATAATGTAGCGTTGGTTAGGGAGGAGCGAAAACGAGAAAGAAGAGCGAAGAATAAAGAAAGAAAGGAGGAAAGGAAAAGGAGGGAGCGCGCACCCTTTGCGTTTACTGCAGTGCTCTTCAACCCCGTTGGATATTTTCGACGAGATTTGACCCTCGTCTTCGCTTCTCTCTCGCTAATAAATAATAAAACGCCGAGACAGAAATGTGTCGTAAACTGCACCCTTCGACAGAAGCCAAGAATTCATCGGCCACTTCAGAAACAGAGCGCCAGTTTTATTTCCTTTACGTGCCACCAGCTACGTTCTTAGGAAACTTTTTTACAGTTAGACTCTTAATCTGATACGTTTAAGCACACTTTTCGCGAGTTTTTTCTCCGCTTTTACACTCTTGCTTTTTCTTCTTCTTCTTCTTCTTCTTGCTTGTCTTCCTTGTTCCTTGGTTTATCGTGATAAGGTGGTCTCAGGATGAATTTAATAATAAAAATACCTCGTATATCATGCTTGACACGAGAATGAATAATACCAGAGTTCACGAACATAGACTTTAAAAAAGTGGCATTATCTAGTGTTACTTTGGATCAGAGTTGATTTTATTGGCTCCGGAATATCCATTTTCATCGATGCTTGTATCGGCGATAAATCACGCGAGACACTAAAAGGAAGGATATTGGGCAAAGTTTAGAAATCCTGCGGATTGCTAAGTCGCGTGAAAAATACCGCTGAATCTATTCTTTACCGTTCCAGAAGACAAACGTTTCTAAAAACAAGCTCACAACGTTTTTGTCCGCTTCGTCTCAATTTCCAATTGAAACGACGAATCATCCACACCAATGACACTCCTCTCGTATTTTATCCAAACAGCGCGAAGATATTGTTTAGCTTTAAAGAAACTTAACTGGATCGAAAATAACCGAAAGAACGCAGCATGGTTAATTGTTAAATAAATTGACGCATTTTTAAAATAAACGATGCACCGTTTACGGGTGCAAAGTGCAGTAGCGGTATTTTGGAAGGAACTGAGGGAAATAGCAAGGCAGAAAAGAGAAAAGAAAAAAGAAATAGACGAAACGAGCAAAGTTCGTGCCACGAAAACGAAAGAGTTTCTTATACATCGGTGGTAAAGGAAGTTCTCGCGGTTCGAAACCGCGTATGAATTATTCGAAGCGAGCTTTAGACTTTATCGTTCGAGTCTATCGAATCGCAGCGGCGACGCACGGAACTGCATCGACGAGAGGTCTCACGCCAGAAGCTTGCGACCGGTTCGTTGGTAGATTTCGGGATCGAGGCACGAAAATGCGCGATAAATCTCGTGGCTGACTGGCGGAACATACACGAGGAACAATCATTTCCGGGGAATTTCTGGTCCGCGGAACAAGAACCGCGAGTTACACCCAATCGATTTCTGTCACGCCAGAAGTCGTGCTCTTTACTTGTTATTGACGCGGATAAACCCTCGTCCCGATCGTTCCAATTATCTGTCTTTCAGCTGTTTGAATTCGAATCATTTTAACACGCTGACTGGCACCGTGGTCATCGGTGACCCACGTTAAATCGGTTAGAATGATTCAAATAAGACAGAGTTCGCGAACGAACAAGTTTCCAAGAACGTGAATGATACTGATAATATTTTCAGGAGAAAGTGTACGAATACAACATAATAGTTTCAATAATAAGAGTTTTGTTAGTAATACGAATTTATTGATAATATTAACAAAGACTATCTCGTTATATTTTTTTTAGTTTGATACTTTTGTTTCTCGCTAACGATAGGAAAGTTTATTCATTCTACTGATCGATTATGATACACACGAGCTTCGACACAGGTGGTCCTTGCGCACGAACAATTTCCAATTAATTTGAATCTGTTTCTGATTAATTTATGCGCGTGTAAATAAATGTGTTGCATGCTATAATTAAAATTTTGTGCTCTCTTTTATACCTTATTTGAATCCACCTGAATTCACATTATTCAACTAATCTGGACAATGTCATCGAGTCATACACAGCTTTGCATAAATCTGTATGATTTCGAGATGAAACTAATATTTCTGTTATTTTCGGGCTTGATTTAAATACTCACCGAAATTAAACGGCGAGAATCGAACGAACGCTGGCGATAAATCTGAAAAGAGAAAAAGAAGAAGAGTTTATCATCGGTGTTTATCGGATGAATGCCATTTAACATCGGATAAAGCGATCAAAACGTGATATAACCACGCGAATTTTGGAAATACGAAAGTGGAATTGTTAGCATTATCGCGATGAATGGTCCGAGTAAAGAGAGAACGATGAAACGTTCGATCATTCGATTTAAAAGACCCAACTGAAAGTATTTCCAACTAATAGAATTTCAATGCTCTGTCCTGCAACAAACGCACAGTTAACGACAAAACAAATCGGATCAAAGCGGATGGACTGTGCCAGCGGAACGTTCGAGGCAGTGTCCACTTAAATCCGAACAGACAAGTTCACTTTTGTTTCATTCTCGCGGGAATCGGGCGCAACCTAGTATATAGATGCTAACGTTTTGTTCTCTGTTCGTTGGTAACTTCGAAATTTCGTTGATTCTAATTGTTCAAGTTGAACGATGTTATGCTTTCTGTTCAGCTTCAACAATGTTGTTTGTCGCGTAATACTACGTTCTAAGTTTAATTTGAAAGCATGCAGAGAAATTTCGAGACATTTAATACAAATATGCAACAGGATGTCCCAGCTTCTTCTCGCAAATCCTTACCAGCATATTCTGTAAGTAAAATTAAGAAAAAAAAATGTTACATAAGCAAATGCGACATTAAAGAATTATGAACTGGTGTCTCGTTGACACTGCATTAGAACACATTGCCAATATCTGTTTGATATGTTTACACAAACCCTAATGTTTACTTTATGAGTTCGCTGATCTGGTCAATCAGTCTGGCAATAGTTAGATTATCATTACCCTGAACGATGAATAGGTTAGCAATTCCTTGGCCTCCAAGATCATCAGATATCACGTCAATGGATTTTTACTCGCGGGGAACCGCGGAAGTATTAATTTATCAAATATAAATTAATACGCGTCAGGTGTTAATGTAAAAGATTTGTGACGTATTTGCCAGAATTATGGAAAAGCTTTCTATTCTCCGTAGATACCAATCCTACGTATTTAATATTTTGAAATGGAATCATATTGTGATTCGACAATTTATTGCTATATGGTGTCGAGCAAGAAACCAGTCATTTCGTATTTTTGTTATAACTTTTCAATGAAACATTTCAGAGCCCACGTTTATGTAATATCTTTCTCTTATCTTTGTATAGAATATGCTGGCAAAGTTTTGCGGGAAAAGCTGGGACACCCTGTATATCCCGCAGAGATCAGGGAAATACCTACATAAACAGTTCAATTATTTATTAGGTTAATAGACCTTAATATTTTTAGGACCATATTTAACATTTATTATATAATTAAAATAGCAACTCGTGCTATACGCTAATTCTTTACCAAGATACATACGTGTGACAAATATCTTGTAATCTGTGTATACATTTCCAGACTTGAGGTTTCAAATTTTACCAATATAATCATAACAGCCGTGTCTTGTTATATTTCTCCATTACGGTGACTCATTACGCTAGGAAATTTCAAAATGTTTTATATGACACGCACGATGCACGTATACATAAAAGCTTCCTATGGCAAGTGTTCAAATACTTTCGTGAGCCGATGTAGACAAGCCACCGATGCAACGAGACTATACAATTTACCAGAAAATCTTCAAAAAAAGTTAACAAGCTAATATCACATGACCCTTTTGAAATATCGCCCAGTTGGAAGGTAGCAGATGAGCGACACATGTCGGCAAAGTCAAAGAAGAGGCATTACTTGAAAATTACCTCTGTTGAAGGAGCGGAGCGCGTATCAAGGACGATCCTTCTCGCGAAGGGTGGCCCGAAGGGCTTCTCTATTCCCCATTGGAAACTTATAAAACGCTGAACCGGCACATTTCACACGGCCAATTTATTATCCCGTTCTTCCCCATTTCTTCGGCCATCCCGCGTTAGCTTCAACCCACCTCCAACCCCCATCTTCCTTCTCTTTTATCAATTGTTCTCCGAGGTTTTTCATCTTCTCCTCGACCGATCTTCGTTTGATGAGTTCCCAGTCGGATCGAATCGATATGCAAAGCCGGGTGGTCTCCGATATTCATTTCGTCCATGCGCCGTGCAATTCAGAAATTTGCATCGATTGATTATCGTACGGCACTGTTATTATGCACCTGGAGCATTGTGACCATTCCAAGCAACGCACACTATCTCCCAAAACCTATTTCTAAAATTCTGTATTTTTTACCTTCTTGTCCATATTACGTGGAACACTGTTCTCGTTATCGTTGTTCCTCGCTCCCTCTTACGATTTCTGTTGTAGGAATTTCTTTACTATACTGTTTCACTTATTTGACAAAGGGTGAGGAGGTAGATGCGTGGAATAGTTTGGATACCAAACAAAAGTTTATGATCAAGCGTACTAAAATTCTATTGTTAAACCGAGAGTGTTTACACAAATTCGTATTTATTTATCAAAATGATAAAGAAGATTGAGCTCTAAATAGAGATTAAATACGGTAGAAGTGTACATTTGAATTTCCCACAGTTGGAAAATTATTTTGCAGTGCACCGTAGAAACGAAATCCAAACATATTTGCTTTGACACACGGAAGAGAAAACATTAATCGATAAATTGTATCGCTAAATATTATCAAACAGACACGTGCAACATTCATCTATCAACTCTGGACAGCTCAAATAATTTAGTGCTCTAAGCTAAATCATTAACAGCAATAAATAATAGCAATAAATAAATAATATATATTGCCATGCTAAAAAGAATTAAACGATATTTATTCTCTTCTCTGATATTTCACGCTTCTACAAAACGCCTAAATAACATTTAGTATTTTTTCCACTCATTAATATCACAAATTACCTTAGAAATTTCACCTACGCTTATGAATATTACTGGACCAGGCATCTATTCTTCTTTTGTTCTTTCATTTTTCTTATCACTACGAAACATTTAAACAACATCTATCCAGTGTATAGTTAGGCATTTTCTTTCCTTGGTAAAACGAGACAGATCGGCCGTTGTCTTGTTCATAATTCACGATTAAAAATGGTATCCGGCAAGAAGTACGATCGACCACTCGGTTCTAAAACATTTCTCGAATCGGCACACGAAGGGGCGACCAAACGTAGAGGGAAAATAGCACCGGCCATAGATTTTTACGGGCCGTTTTCCAGCAAGCAAATCGCGACAATTTTGCCGGCCGTCGATGCGGAAAATGAGTTTCTACGCTGCCGGAAGTTCCACTGGATATTCGCGATTCGACCTGGAAAAGTCGGCAAACATACGATCCTCCCTGTTCGACAAAGAATGCCGCTGTACGTATTATCGTCGGGCTAGTGACACTGTCTACGAACGAGGAAAAAAAAGCGAATGAAGGAAAAAGAGGAGAAAGAAAAGAATAGTCGTCGTGGAAGGAAGAATGGCGAGCGTTAAAACTTTCGAAATAACAAAGTTTCAGGAATCTTCTCGTGAAATGTCAAAGCGTCGAGGGAGGGAAACATCGATTATGGGGTGTGTTGAAAAATCGACGAAGAATGTGCAAGAAAGTATGCGGACACTTGGCTATTTTTAAAGAAAAACTTGTAATTCGACTTCGTTTAGTTTTCAATTAATTAAGGAGTTAGTTTAATTAAGGAATTAGACAGATAAATGAAATCACGGTGATTTTTATTTTTTAAAACAGACTCATGTGTTAATGTTGCTGAAGAAATTAAATATATAGTCTTTATTCGAGCAGAAGTATTCTTAGATTTATATTTCCAGTGAGATACGTGTAAAGGTTTTAATGCTTAACGCTATTGATTGATTCGTCGCATGAAACGTGTTCGAGTTGTAATATTCAAAAAATTCGATATTAAACCCGTTTGCCGACAGTTCGAGGAATATTTACCAAGTTTTAATATTAAAGGCTGGCCGCGTTCGACGGTTGACCGACAAATTCATGTCGAAACATTAAATTACAAGTTGGGAATACGCGGCTATCGAATTCTTGGCCATGACGTGAAATTCGATTCTACATTATTAAATAATTCTCCTTCGTTTTACAAATATCAGTTTACACGGTGTAACAGGCTACGAAACGAGACGATCGGTTCGCGCTATTGAATTTAGATTCAAAATTCGACATTTTTCATTGAAAAACGCTCGCTCGTGTCATTCTGTTTTGGAAGTATCGCCAGCAATCGAATTACAGCCCCGAAAAATTCGCACGGTGAAATGGGACAAGATCGAGCTGGAAAATCGACCGATCGTACACAGTGTAAAAACAAATGAATCCTCTTGTCGCGAATGATCCGATTATCGAGAGGGGAGTGAATGGAAAAAATCATTGGCGTTCGACTTTATCAAAGCTCGAGATTTCGTCGATAATTGTATTATATACAATTACTGCAGAGCTTTGATTCGTTCGATGGGAAATTCGTGCAACTCGACTGAGAATAAATGAACCGCTTCATTCGCAGAATTCCCTCTTCTCCTATCGTTCTCTCTCTATTTTTCTTTCGTTCCCTGTGTCATGAAACTCGATTCCGTATAAACGAATCGGTGTTCTTAATTAACGAACTTGGTGAAAACTGAGTGTTCGCCACTCGATGGAATTTTTTTCGTACAAAGTATCGTCGACGAATTTTTGTTTCTTTTGCAAACTTGCGCGATTGTGATCAAGTTGAGGAAATTCGAAGATGGTTCGGCTTACAAAAGTTTCGTGGAAAATAAAATGCAACCGTAGAACGCTATTCAGTTAACAAGTCTTTGCTCTTCGTTTTTCCAACTCTTACAACGGCGAACGAGCTCGTGAAATTTCACTTACGAACGTTTCGTGGCGAACGAAATGCAACCATGGTACAACCATCGCGTTATTAAATTGCTTCGTTGTGGTACTTTGTACACGACCTCATTGTTCTATCGCCTTTATTACACGTAGTAACGATATCGCGTTACGAATCAAACGACACCCGATAAATTTACACGATACACTTTTACAGTCAAAGTTACAGCAACGTTCTCGTAACCTCGTTATTCCGTTTAGTTATTATCGAGATAAATGACGCGGACCACGTTGGTAAAAGCGCCGAGTATTTTACTGTCAACAGGTATAATTTTGTCGGTTAATGTTTACCAAACATCCTACTGGTTCGGTAGAAAAGAGAACCACTTTGTTCCATTTACGGTTTTATACGATTTTGTTCTGCGTTAGTGGATATTTACTTTCTCGTAAAAAACTGAATTGCCAGATCTTTCCTGTACAAGAGAATCGTGCTGTAATATTCGAAACACACAGTATATTTTATGGCAAAGCAATGGTTAAATCGGTTATTCCATTACTCGAGTACTTGGCTGTGATAGACAGGATAATTCTATTTTTAGTTCATTTTCAACGGTGAATGTAGAAAATATGCGACAGTAGTGGTTTTGGTAAGCAACAATTAATTAAAAGGTAGTTGATAATTTCTAAATTCGTGTGTAATATGAGATTGGTGTTTTAAGAGTTTTTTTTTAACAGGAATAAAACATGTAGAATATACTTTTGTTAATTGGTAATATAGGTAATATGTAAATTATTATTTGAAAACGAAAAGAGAATTATTCGTTTAGATGAAAATCTGGTATGATTCATGCGACATGTATCGAACAAACTGCCTTGCTTTTTATGATTTTTATGATTTATTCTTACTTCATAAATCGACCATTCATAGAATAGACTAATTTAACGTTGCACAGTGTTAAATTCGTCTCGATATACGTTCTAATGTTAAAAGTAAAAATAATACATTTTCGTGCAAAATATTAATATTACAATATTTTTCTACATTACACAATTTTATCGACACTTTCCACGTTGTATGCTTGCAAGCTCGCACCTGGCATTAAATATTTGTCTTTTTCCTGTTTGTCCACTCTCACTGTCTTATTCTATACATTATATCTCATACACGTATGATTCTCTCTCGTCCGGTTTTTACTATGATTTCTGTCGTCAATAAATAAATAAATTCTTCGCAGTTCATTTATAAACGAATATGTGAAATTCTACAACTATGAAGAAAACGTAGAAATATATCAAATATCAATAGAAAAATACAAAGCGTCCAACGTTTACAAGATAAGACATACTTTTATTTCAGTTATCAGTGTTACTAACATACTTCTATTCAAGATATTAATATTTTTAAAAATATGAATCAACACTAACGTTCTCTGTCTACTTATAAGATATGCCAACATTTCCACTTAGAACAGCTACTCTACATAAATCTACATATGGACGTATAACATCGTCCAGTTTTCACGACGGAACATCGCGTTTTCCACCAGATTCTAACATACCATGAGAGGGAATCACGTTGTACTACGGTTTCCACTTAACCAACGAGTTACCAACAGCATCTGAATCTCCGGCGATTCCTCTGGTCTAATTTCGTTACAACCAAAGTTCCACGACCCGCGAAACAACTCGGCTAATTATATTTCGCCGCTATCACTGACCTCGATAAAACCGGAGCAAAGATCGCAGTTGCCATTAACAACGATCATTTGGCAACGAAAACTCCTGAGAAGATGAATTTCAACTGTAAAATCACCGTCGCGACCTTCGCTATCGCGATGATAACGAAATACAAGAAGAATTTGTCGGAACATTCTCGATCAAAGCCGATTACTGGAACGTGGATTAACGAAACGGGAGAAATTATCACGCTTTTGTTGAAAAATTTTGCTTCTTCTTCATATTCATATTCATGAAGCAAGCAAACATAAAATCGTTGATGCTACCATACAGTTCTTGAAGGCATCTATCCGCTAACACTAGATATAATAAAAATAATATAATAGAGTTATTACACGGTTCTAAATTCTAATGGTTCATGAGAATTGTACAAAATTCCTAATAGGTCTAATATTTTACAAAGTTCAAAGTTCTTAAAGTCCAGACATCGAGAGTCCTCAGAATATAATTCGCGAGAGTTCCGAGCATCACAAAATCACGTATCACGTGGATTTAACGTATTTAGTATTTTCAACGTTTTACTGTGTTGGCTTCGCCAAAGGCGCTCGAACGTCAACGACGACGCCGGGGCCGGAAACGGTGGAGATTAAATTACGCGCGATTCAATTTACACCCGATAATTTCAACACTGTGCTTCGACTCGTGTCGCGAAAAAGAATTTGTCAAGAACCAGGCGAATTCCGCTTGAAAATTCCACTTGGAAGGGTTCTAGTGGTGTATCAACGCTTTGGAGACTACTAGAATGTTTTCAAGAAAGATAAAGAGAGGAAAGATAGGAGGAAGGCGATGTAAAATGCGATTGAGGGTCAAGATTTATTGGCTGAGGACTTTAAATAGCTGAAATATTTAAGAATTACCGATAACTACTAGCTAACTACTAAGAACTACTGATAAATTTTGGAATGTTGAAACCAGACCATGGAATAGCTAATTCGTCATTTCGATCTATACTTATCCGCGTCTACATTATTCTAGCAACAAATTTCAATAATAAAAACAGCAATAATATTTCTTTTCGTTAGGAATAATTAACTTCGAGAACGTAAAAAGAATAATTAAATTCCGAAACATTTTTAACGATTTTAAAGATATATCGCCCGTGAAACTACTCTTAAATGCATCCATAAAATAAACGTAAAAGATCTATAAACTAGCAGGTCTTTATTTTTCATATTACTGCGCTACAAAATTTCGTTTATGGATCATTATGAGTCTCCGTGCAACGACGGAAGTATTTCCTAAAAATATTTTACTCCTGAGAATGTTGTAAACTTCTTGTCTAATTTCGCTGAATCTTCTTCTCTGAATCTTGAAGGCTTCTAAACCACCCTTGAAATTACATAAATTCATCGGAAATCAGTCGAGAAAGAATCTATAAACCGGGTAAGCCATTATTTTTTTATATCATTGGGCTACTAAATTTCGTTTATAGATCGGTGCGCGTCACCGTACACCGATACGATCGATTCGATGTAATTGATCGATTACGATCTACGACGTCGTAAGTAAAAGCGATGCAACGATGAAGTTGACACGTTGCACGAACGATGGAATTAGGTTGCATTGGAAGGGGTATATCGAGATGGAGAAATATGGAATGTAGGACGCAGTAAGGAGTACGCATCGACGATATCGCGCTGACAAATTGCGATCGCTTCTGGCGGCGTGATGAATCCGCGGAGCAGGGATGGAGGAACAGTTACTGAAATATGGAACGATAAAAGCGGTTGGGACTGGCTGGTGATTTAACGCAGAAGGGAATACAGCGGAGTTAAAAGCAAAGGAATATAAGGATGATGGAAACAGGGTAAATAAGAAGGGAGTTAAAATGGCCGGGCAAGGAGAAACAGTAAAAGCAGTATTTTTCAAAGAGTTTGAAATTATGATCTCGTTTTATGAGAACTAAGTAATCTACCGTGTTTACGACTTATTTGAATAGAAGAGCATTTTTTAATTGGATAAACGAGACACGTGAAAAATTAATTTTCTAGGGTATAATAATTTTACGTGGGAAACAATACAAATACGTATTATGCGATATCGAACATACGAGGCCCTCGATAATTAACGCCATGTAATCTATTTTTTGATAATTGTTGAACTTTTGAAAAAAAAAAAAAAATAATATGAGTTATTGAAATAAGTTCGCTTATCATAAAGAGTAGTATAATAATAGATAATAATGAATTTCATTATACTAATTGTATAATCATCTGAGATTCGCGATTTCAAATATCGTGTAACAAAGTTTGAACGAAAAATTCTAGAACAGCGTGTACGTCTCTCGTCCCTCTTTTTAATTTCGTAACCATCACGATGATTATTTCATAATGGAAAGCTTAATTTAATCAAGGAATGTATTAATTCATTACTCGGTGAAAATGAACTTTTTCCATCCTCCTAACGCCCTTTCCAATTATTATTACTATAATTAACTGTTACATTGTAATTATTCGTTTACAATATTGTACATATATGTCTTTTTATCTCGTTTCTCACATTTATTACTTTGACACGTTCGTAGTCTTCGGTATCCGTTATACTTTGTTACAAGTTGTAGCTGATTGTCGCTAGCGTGAAATTACATGAATTTAGACGATGGCAGAAAAATGTGAGGAAATAATATGAAACTGTAAATGAATTTAGAGATCGGAGAATCCTTTAAATATTTGAAATCTATAGAATCTTAAAGAATCCCGCTGAAATCAGATCAACCGCAAAGCAAAGCAAAATAAAAAAAATGAGACAAAACAGAATAAAATAAAGTAAAATAAAATGAAAATATAAAAAGTAATAGACTGAAGTAAAACGAGAAAGAAGAAAGTCAAAATGGGTACACAAACCAGGCCTGATCGTAAAACGGAGAAAAGAAGGATCAAAAGACCCGAAGATGGTGCAGCTATCCAGAGAGCGGGAGAGACAGAAATGCTAAATGATCCTCTGAAGAACGAGGGAGATAGGACGAGTGAAAAAGTCACGTAGATCGCTTTGGTCCGACGATGATGACGGAGTCCACGCTGCTGCTGCTGCTCGCAGCAGCCGTCGAGACATCGAATTATCGCAAAGTTTCCTAAGAGTTCGGAATACCAATGAATCCGCGTTGGACAATACCAGAATATCGGCTGCCGAGTGTTCTGCCATCGAAATACTGCGCCCCGAAATATTCAATCCCACCCTCCTCCTTCCAGTACTCCGCTCTTAATCGACTTTTTTCGACGCAACTTTCTTCTATATTCACTTTTTATTCTTCCTTTCTCAAGGAACCTATAACCCTAAACTATGCAACATGTCTCAGTCAGATGAGATTATCTAAATATCTACCTTATTTACGATTATATAAAAAAGGACAAAGTTGAACTATTTCAAGGGACACACGCAACTGTAGAAAGAATTTTAGAAGAATTTAAAGAAACTTTTACCATCTTCCATTGCACAACGCTTGATTACTAAGTTTGTAACCATTGGAGACACAAAAGCCACAGAAATTTTACACAGATTACGAAATGTGGTTTCCATCATCCGGCAGAAATTAAAGTTTCGCGAAATCACGATCACTTAAAGAGGACAACGTTTCAACAGCAACGAGGAAGCAGAGCAAATAGCGTGCAATTGACTTCTGACCCAACCCTGTACTTTCTATGAAACTGGAATAAAAAAATTACGCAATCCGCTGACGAAAGTATATAGAGAAAAATGGAAAATAACAAAGAAGAATGACACAGTCGTTCCTTTTTTTTTTTTTTTTTTTTTTGGAAACATTTTATTGAAATGTAAAGTTTAATGAACCAAGTCCGGTTTACGTTCGATTAACTTTCGTAATAAATTAAACAATCATTTGTTGGCACTCGCAGTCTTTGAAGCTGTACAAAATCCTATTCAAAAAATTGAACCAAATGGGAAATTGCAAGAAGCCCGCCGAAAATCTAAATCTGAATTGTAAAATTAACTGTAGCATACGTGGAACCGAATAACGACAAGTAATAGCACAAGCATAATGTTAATGGACTTCCCTTCACGCGACTTTGCTTTTTCTTCTTCTCGCGTCTCTAGAAATTGCCAACTTATGGATGTACCGTCACAAAGAAATAACATAACGGGTATTATCCGGGCACTTTGCCGGATCCAAACGACTCGATGAATCAGCCCGGTCCGCTCGAAATTTGCCGGGAATAAGCGGAACGACGGCGACGATCTGCATTTCATGAAAAAGTCTTTTGTTGGAAAGATTCTAGGGAGGCAGGTTCTGCGGCAAGTTTAGATTTATTCGGGCAACTTTGTTGGTACGCTATTCTGGTTACTTGGCCCGCGCTTCTCTTAAGGCGTTTCCGGGCCGGGGCTTCCTATTTCTAGTTTGGAGAATTTCTTTGTACGATGTTTCCGTTTCCTGCTTCCTCCCCGACCCAGGGATAAACGCTTCTTTCGGTCTTCTCTGGAGGTTCAGGTATTTGTCCGATCGGTAAGTTTGGTCAGAGGATCGACCTGACTTTATGGAAGAAATAGAGAGAGAGAGAGAGAGAGAAATTATAATTTCTAATTTGGCCCTTCGTTCGTCGAGTTTCTCGCAAAATGTTCATTTTCTGTATTCTCGTTAATTGAAGAGAAAAAGGGTTTGAATCTGAATTTCTAATTGTACTCTTAATTTTGCGTGTGCTGATTGCGATAGTTCGTTTCCTGCTTCAATTAATTAGTACATATTTGTAATTAGACAAATAACTGCGCATATGAACGATGTATGAAGGTTTGTACGTATTATCGATATCGTATTATTAATAATACAGAGTGTTGTTTATTTAAAGATCGAATCTCTTGCAAACGATAAAGATACAAATTATCGACATGTCATTATCACGAGTCGCACTTGACAGATTGAGAATATCGTTACAGTAATATTCGATATTCGTAGCATACAGTTTAATAACTTGAAATGTAAACGCTTTTTTATTGAAAAAAAACTTGATTGATGAGAAATACTATAACGCAACGATATTGTATATTTGCAGTACAAATTTTGCGGATTAATCTTGAGTTACGTTTCCTCGTGCAGTGTATGTGTACCGAGCGATGAAAAAGATTGAAAATCATTGCTACGTTATAAGACAAAGCGCAAGAATCTGATTTCAAGCTTTTAACATTACGTAATTGTGACAATACACAAAAATACAAAGAATGCAAGATACGATAGAGACACTGGAAGAAGAATCCGGAACCGAAAGAGATAAATTCCACGAAGATAAAGGATGAAAATACATATAGAAAGGGAGCCATGTGAAGAAGGCGAAGCGGAAGTTGCAGCAAGAGAGTGACGCGTAGGATGGACGATTGAATTAATTTATCGTGTGGAAACGTCATCCGGAGGCTTCTTCCTCGAACTGAATTGCTGCGACGCAGTTTCTAACTGTTTCATTGCTCCACATATCAAGTGTTACTTTACGTATAATCCACCTACGAATCGAATCACGCTCGGAGAAAATGCCGCGACGCGATTCCATTTAGTTTCTAGACACGTGTCTTCTTCCTTCAATCGCCTACACAACTCCCAAAAATCTTTGAACTCAAATCTATACAATATTAATAATAAATACAATACAATATGCAATATATTATAAATCTATATAACAGACCAAAAAATATACAACAGAGTAAAAAATAACAACAAAATTTATACAATTATTTGCACAGGAGATGATTGAAGCATGACGAATTATTGGGAAAAAATATGATAGAAAATATCGTTCGATCAGATAATATTTATTGTACAAAATTGAAGAAATAACGTGTAACGTGGTGGTCCATATTATTTCGTAAATATTTCTATCATTCTTATGTTCTTTAATAAATCATATATTTGGGAAAAATTGGTATTTTGTTACATAAATTATGTTAGAAATTAGATGTAATCATATAACAACGTCTACGTCACACTCTGCTTTCTTCGAATCGTATAATTTTTATACCCAAGAGAATACGCCTCGTTACCAGCATTTGCATATTCTACCTAATCATATTCTATCAACCTAATCCATCTATTGCTCATTCCGACAGTATATCGGAATATTAGTACCTAATAACACTGGGAAATACTGGAAATTTCAGGACAAGAGTAAGAGCAAATGCGACACACTTTAAAGAAACGTTGGGGTGGTCGAGGGAATTCAAGGAAAATTCGGTTGATTTATGTATTGTGCGAGGATATGTACGTGCAAGGATTAAACGTCAGTGCTTGAAGCAGTAGTTACGAAGGAAATCTTCAGAGGCAAGGACATAACGAGTAGCTAACCATCAGAGTACACGGAACTTAGCGAAATGAACGAGCAAGGGAAATTTTATTTGTACATGATTGCTTGATTCGTTCATTCAACTGATATTTTCTAAGCGGATCAGAAATAAATTCAACTGCATAAGCTATTTACACAAAACTCAAAATCCGTGACAAGATACAAATTTTAGGATACCAAATGTGATTTAATATTTCATTCCTGTAACTCAAACGTCAAATAGTTGATTTTAATCTGTTACTAGTTACCTTTTACTACGATAATAAACAGCAATTAATTTGTATTGTCTTTCAGAAGAGACACATAGATTACAAGTTAACAAAAACCCAATTCAATTCAATGAAATTTGAATATAACCGGAGATCCAAAGTAATATTTTGTTTTAGATATTTAATTGCGAACAGATTATTGAATAAAAATTTACTTCTATTTATATAGAACTCAGTCATTAGTAAATCCAGAAGAAATTTCTTAAAAAATAAAATAATTACAAAATATTAACTTTTAATTGTTATGATCCCGATTATAATTCCTTTTGGTTATCAGTAACAATTATCGATGACGGAAATTCAATTTTAGTTATAATATATATGGCCCGAATCTTTTTTGCTTGCCAGTAGCCACTATCGATAACCCGAATTTTATTTTGGTTACCGATAACCATTATCAAGGGCAAAAATTCTTTATGGTTACATTCAGCTATTATTAACTATTGTTATCATTACTTATAATCAGTACATATTCATTGACAATATAAAAAATCTTGACTATAAATTTTATATACTTTATTTGGCATAAGATCGGTATGAAAAGAATACGATTAAAGATATTGTAGTGCAATATTAATACAAATGTTAATAAAAACAACGCAATACAATATGTTTTATCGTATTCTTTGTTTCATATACTATCACACGGCTTTTTGCTTAATAAAATATAAAATATTGTTTATATTGTCAATGAATATCAGTAATAATAATAACAGTTGATAGCCAACTGTAACCAGAAAAATTCTGTGAGTGCCTATAAAAATTATGAAAAATCCTGACGATGTTCAACAAACCCTCCAAACTGAAGGTTCATGATCAAATTAACATTCGCTATCTTAGAAATGAATCTTTCAAGCATCAATTTCAACGCTTCCAATAACAAGGCTCCACATTCTAATTAAAAATTCTTTATCTTACGAATGAATGTTCCAAAGATCAGTTTTAGAGTCCTAGAACAATAAAATCTAAGAGAACTGGCAGAAATCTACGGAGAATTGAACAAATTCTCAATAACAAGGTGTCATGATCGAATTAATATTCTCGAAGCTGAGTGATGGATCGCTGATTCAGCGACTTATCAAAAATGCTCAAGTAACAGCCAACAGCGAGGCTACTCGACCGATTTCGATTCTCGGCCGGTTTCAGACTCGAATACGCCTCGCTTGCGAATTCAACTGCTGTCTTTTCGGGTCACTCTCGTCTCCGGATGCTTTGCCCATTCTATATCGGTGTCCTTCTCTTGATGTTGGTCGTTGTATCGCGTCATCCTCGTTGCGAACGACGTTTCACGAAATACCGAGAGAAAGAGGGAAGGGGGGGGGGAGAGAAAGAGAGAGAGAGAGAGAGAGAGATATCTCGGCACTCGGGTTATCGTAATCTGCTTTCTGAACGTATCGCCACGGCGCTTGTCGACGGCATAAAGTAATCGTTCCTCCAGTTTCCAGTCACGTCAGCCTTGTCGGCAAAAAGTATATTCCGGACGCTGCATAGATCGGCCATTGCCATCGCTGTTAGGGTAATTTTCAAATTCCCTTGGATGTTGCTTTTCGGAATCCTGGACTCTGATTGCGGACCTTGGCGATAGAAATGTTTGATTTAAATTTTATTTTATATTAAATTTGATTTATAAACAGTTTACATCCAAATTTACATTTCGATTATATTCATTTTTATTTACTTTCATTTGGATTTAATATTTGTTTTATATTAATTTCAATTTATTTCTTTAGACAGATTTTTTGTAAAATAAATGGTTTATTTTTTGGGGAATATTTTTCAGCGAGTAATTGAGCATTTACTTGCTCATATTGTGGCATAAAGGAGATTCGAGCAAGTTGTCACATTTACTAGAGATTTTACATTTTAAGTGTCATCGCGTGTAACACAATTATTGTATTCTACTTCACAAACATAAAATCACGCTTTTTCTTTGTACCACATTCTTTTACATCCCCTAGAGTAACCTTTTTCTTTTTCTTCTTTTTTTTTAACCCTCCAACCATCCCACAGCATTTCCCCGGTAATTTACCCTTGGGAAAATGTCGGGTGTCTATTTGATGAACTGTATCTCTAACATAAAAATATCGTCTACTAAGAAGGCATTCAACATAGTGAAAAGATAAAATAATAATTACGAGTACAGTAAAATGTCATAAGTAAAGAAGCAAGTAGATTAAGCTACGATTTAATCAACAGCCAATTAGCCCTCTCACTATCGAAAGGATGATTTTGCTGATGTTCCTTCGGAAGTAAGGTCGTAGAATAAAAGTCATAAAACAATTGGCTCGCCGCTTACGCAAGTTCCACTACACGGACCTGTTGCACTCTTACTGCGCTGAATCAACTCTTTACTCTCTCTAACCAACCGATTAAACCAAACTTCGTCGCATTCCCAAACGATCAGAAACACCATAGATAATAATCAGATTAAACAAGGCACAGAATGGATCGAATCTTCGGCAGAACATTTATTTAACAGAATAGCCGATGAACAAAATTATTAGCAGAGACCAGGTTCTCCGGAGAATTTCAATTTCAATTTTTTATTTGGTCTTTTTGAAAAAGAAATTTCACCGTGGATGATGCTGTAAAACTGAACAGCCATTGGAACATTTATCCTAAGAATCATGCACTCGATATCATCTATGGACTGTCCAGGCATTTTCACCAATTTTATTCCCTCTCTTCCTCCTCTTTTTCACCAGTTTTCTCTTTATTTTTCGTGAAGACGGTACGAATGTGAAAGAACGTGGAAAAAGCACAAAGGGACAGAGTGAGAATGAAAAACGAGAAAAGGCGATTCGTTGCAAGATTTACGACGTTCGAGAGCGAATTGGCGACTGTAGGGTAAACAGAGACGAGAGGATGAGAAGGGAGTGAGAGACGAGTGGTGAAAACTCGAGGAGTTTACTGGCTGGATTGCTGGAAAATCGTCGGTGACATCGACGGGCGTCCCTGCAGCTGTTGGCTATCTCCTTTCCAACGGTCTCCGGACTATCCGTTGTTAATTTTTAACGCGCCGTAAGAAATTCTGTACCATGTGTTCCTCTGGTTAAGTATGTTGTTGATGTTTGCTGTCGTCTCTTTTGATTTTCTTTACCTCTTCTTTTTTTACGTACTGCTTCGTTGTCATTTTCGTTGTTTCTTCTAGTTTGACTATTTCTGCCTTTACGCTTTCGATTGCTTTTAATTTTTCTGTGATTATTTCAGAGAATAACAGGAATCTTGGTTGTTAAATAATTCGAAACTTTAATTATTTTATTATAGAACCGTTTTAATATGTTTGGAACTCTTTCAATCCACGCTAGAATTAGTCTGTCTCAATCTAATCTGTCTTCTGAGTCTCGCCATTTAGATAGAAATTTCCGCTATCGACAATCGGCGTTCACAGGCTTCGAAAACGAGAATACGTTCGCTTGCGGGTTCTAGGATTTAGAAAAATTCGACTAGTCAGATAAAAGAGTCACAGATCTATCGAGAGACCACCTTTTCCTGGCTCGTAAGTGGCGAAGAAAACCACTCGACTCTCCCTTTTGCGTGCATTCGAGCGATTCTTGCGCTCGGAGTGAAGAAAAATTATACGAACTATAATGCGAGTTAGAGAAGAAAATGTTGAATGAGAAACGGAGCATTGTAAAACTATTATCCAGAATCTAGCATTGAAATTTTGATTAAAAGAATCGATTGGAAATATTTCCACACAATCCAACCAATAAAATAATAATGAAACCAACGGAGTTTCTTATATTTAACGGAAAAAGTTCCAAATATTAGAATAGAATATTAACTACTTGATTATATTGTATAATGGAGTATTGATAAATAACTATTTGAAACTTTCTTTCGATTTTTCTAGCACCTAGAACGATAGAAAACCGAGTCCTTGACGTCTTCATCTCCCTCTGCAATCTCAAAGAAAAGTCCACATACTACTTTGTTGAAAATTAATTTTGCAGAAATATATCGATATCATCGATACAAATATAGTTGTTTACGAAAATGTGAAAATCCTGTGAAATTATTATTTATATCATAAGTACCTACGTCGAATATGGTTTAATATGAATCACTGGCTACATCCGATATCAAATATTATTCACACTGCAAAGAGTTAAGCCTGCAAATATTTCACAACGTATATTCTCCTCTATAGTTGTAAAATCTTCCATCTACAAATTTAATTAATCATATATGACAAAAGTTAATTACAAGATCCAAAATCCAATTTTTTCTTGCCTCGAAAAGGAAACCTACCGAGACGTACACTAACGATCGGCATCACATCAGCAAATATCGCTGGCACCCTACAGAATTCCCAACATCCGTCTCTCAAGAATTATTCCAATCCCCGGGCATCTGCTCGGTTAATTTTTAAGCAACGAAACCGAACCAGGAAACGAAATGAAAAAGGGAGGAAGAGAACGAGACCGTCTGCTCATTTTTCGACGAGGCTCAATTTCACGGCGAAGCTATCGATTGCTTCACGGATCGAAAGAGATAGATAGAGAAAGAGAGACAGAGAGAGAGAGAGAGAGAGAGAGAGATCGCACAGGAAGAAGGTTGAATACTGGTGGCTACCCTCGACAGGAGAGTAGGAACCTTCCTGGGGGAGCGACAACGAGCTCTTCAGACGCGAGAAAATTATTTTCCAGAAATCGGACGCGAATCATTAGACGAGAGACCTTCGACGATTCAATCGTCCCTCGTAGAGTTCGCAAACTCTTTCCAGTCTCCCCTTTTTTCCAACCTCCTCATTTCCGGCGTCTTTCGCGCTGTTTCAACGCGCTGGAAAACCGGTAAACTCCGATATCGGCTTACGGACAATTAGTCGCAGTAATCTCGGATTAACTCTCGCTAACCGAACCGACGACGAAAATCTGACCGAACTTTTCCACGTTTCCCCTCCGCTACTTTTTTTCGTCTATTTATTTTTTAACTCTGCAGCCCCTTTATCTTCCTTTAGCTTCTTGAAATTGAAATGGCCGCTAGGTGTTCAGCGAGATGATTTGCGAGAAGAATAGCAGACATCGAAATGTTAATTGGAAATCGATCGGCGTTAGTTACGTGGATTTGCGAATTTGACTTTACGGTTATCTCAATTTTATTGAAGTTCTTTGCGTGTTAGGTTGTTCGAAAAGTTTCTTTCGTTTTATGAGGAAATAATAGACGCACAACGTTTTTTGTTTTATATTATTTTGTTCAATTACGTACGATGTTCTGTTGAGATAAACACCGCGACATTTCACAGACTTGGTTTCACGTTTGTACGAAGGTACACTGTTGTAAAAAACACGTTTGCGAAAGAAGGACACTTTCCGGACAACCTAATGCATGTGTAACAGTGCTTAGTGGGATCTATTATCTATTAGTCAAGAATAATTTGAAAAGTGTAATTCTTTGAATCACAGATTCGAAGAAAGAAGGACATCAGTGATATGCGTAGGGACAAAGAGGGATTTGTGAGGAGAATGGGAAAGCTGAACATATTAGTTGGAAATCGATTGATGTTACTTGGAATTGGGAATTTCATCTTTGATTCGAGCGTTACGTAATTAAATTTAAATGTTAAATTTGTTTAACGTTTTTCCTAAATTTTGAGCGTTTGACGATGCTCAGTGGAACCATTTATAGCAAAGAGCGGTTTTTAAAAACGCGATTGTTTAAGTGATGAATGAATAGATCGTAAGGAAGGATCGTGGAGAATAATTTTTGAATAGAAAAATATCCAGCTGGATTTGAATAGAATATATTAACTTGCAAATGTGAGTTCGATTGGTATTGTTTGCAATTGTGAATAAAATGTAGAAACTAGAATTATTCAACTTAGGATTATTTGATTTATGTAATTATTCGGCGCGTGTAAGTGCTCGATAATGCTTAATAAAATCATGTGAAAGGTATTCTTTAAATTAAATGTGAAAAGAACGTGAATAGAAGAGCTTGAGCGTATAATAAGGGTCGACGAATAAAATTACGAATATCTGTCTCTTGGGATGAAATAAAACGATCCTTGATACAGCGGATTCATCCAGGATTCCAATATCAAAGACTTTCTTTTTGTCAGAGACACGTAGCTTACTGCAAGGATTTACTCATTTCATCGATCTACATTCCTCCAACAAAGACACCTGTATTCTTTCTGAAAAGGAACAAATTTATTTCCTTTCATAATTCTTGATATTTCAATAATACGTATGTAAATTTTTCTACACAAAAGTCACTGGCGTTTTGAACCTCGCTTTGTACCAAGAATTATTCATGCCTCGCGAATTATTCATTTCCCGGTAATTTTTTGTTACCATATAATCTTTACTAGAAACTGCATCGTTCCCCAGTAAATCTAATAACAACACGAAGTTCAACAAGATATATTTTCATTCGTACCGATCGTGAGTCGACTTTACAATACTCCACTAGCCTAAAATTTCACGTCGTTATATCCAATTATATTCCAACAAACTCTCATAGCTAATAACGCGTCCATTCTGATATAAAATATTTCGATCAGTTGACATTTTCCAAACTAAAAGCAGTGGATTTACGAAGATTTAAAATCTTATCGCGAGAGTAACGCAAGGATCATCGCGCTCTCGCTTCGCTATCACCGCTGGCACTGATAGCCGTTATCACTTAACGTTGTGTATCCGCGTGTCGTCGATCCGGCATCGACAAAGGTATTCTCCCGCGGGACGAAACGAGCGCAAAAGATAGCGAGCGAGGTCCAGGTGGTAGCCGGTGAGAAATCGCGACACGTTCGTTCGAATGTATTACGTGCATAAAGTATAGGAACGTATAGAAGCCACGAGGATATATGTATCACGGTGGTTCCTTGGTCGACTGGTACCCCACGGGTTTCTAGAAACGGTGTTTTGCGCGTAGCCCCCGCGCCAGACTACATTCACTTTCGAGGGTTATCAGCGGCTCCCTTGGGAGAGGGTCGCTTTGTCCAGCGACTGCCATATTTCAAACGGGGAAGAGAAACCCTGTTGAAAAGCGCCTGTGTACGAGCACGCGCGAACTACGTGTACCGATGGTGGCCCTGCGACCGTGAGGGCATCCTTGCCCGCCAGCAACTTGACAAATGTCCCTGCAGCCACCGTTTCGATCGCCCGAAACGACCTGTCCCCCTGGCTTTTTTTATCTTTTTTATTTTCTTTTTGTTTTCTCCCTTTCCTTCCCTACCGACGTTCTACGCTTCGTGTTGGCACAAGGTAGGAGTTGGAAAAAACTAGTAGCGTATACCGTCGTGGACAGGAATAAGCGGACAGGTAGAGGGAACACGACTTGTTTGCGCGATGATAAAAATATCAATTTCAATTATTTACCACGTAATGGATATTCTATAGTGTAAGGACATAACAGATAGAACTTAGATGTACGACGATATTGCTAGTTTAAAAATTCAACTTCATTGATAGCTACTTCCGCTGTCTGTTCGCTTATTTTTATCCACGGTCGTGGCGTACTGTTAAAACATCGAGAACAATCGATCGAAACGAATAATTTACATCTTCGGCGACAATTTTCCGCCAGTTTAACTTCTTTCCAAGAAATAGTACGGAATCTACGAACTGGGAACTTCATTTTAGGAGGGCAAATTTATTATCACCGACTCTTTACCTCTTTTTATCACCTTTATCAAGTAATCTGATGTTCAAACACGCAGAGAAGGAGGTTGCACCGAAATCAGATAATCGAACGGTTTCCAAATAAATTCCTACTGCGAGAAGATTTTTCGAGAAGGAAACAAGAGACGGAAAAATCAAACGTATGGACGAGGCTTAACCCCGAGCTCCTCTGTAATCCTAACCCGTTACCGATGCTCGAAAGGGCTAGCCAGACCCGAGGTAATCCTCAGAATCGAGCCCGAGACCGCTCTTCGTCACACGGACGAACCTCGAGAACTCCGCGCCTCGAGTTTGCGCGAACTATCTCTCTCGCACCGTAAATCTATTCTCAAAGCCGATCTCGATACCCGAGATCTCCTGCCCCCACCCTTCATCCCGATGGTGTTTCCTGCGGGACGAATTTATCCTTCGGTTGTTTAGCGGAGACCCAGGGAAACATCGAATCTTCTCACGATGAGATCTTGCTGCGTTCTTCGAATCATTTTTTTAACTCACGAAGGAAGATCTTCAACTGGGAAATTCAAGAAATTATGAAACTTTTTAGGGTCGTATAGGGAAGAATTATGCAATTTACTTTGCTGCGCAAATTTCACTGCAAATGTGGAGGGGAGGGAGGTGAAATTGGTCACCGATAATTCAGCTATTTTGCGATTTTGCGTTAGAAGCCGCTATAAGGCTGGTTAATTTTTTACCAAATGATAGTCCTTGATCGAAAGAAGTAACTTCTGTCTGAAAACTTTTTTAGATATCTTTTATCATTCGCGAGTTAGCACGTAAAACCGGAAAATAGCCGGCTTTTCAATTTCACCGCCATTAGAGTGAATTTGGACAACGAAGGCAAAATTGCGCGATATGTAGCTACATATCTCTAAAGTTTCATAATTTCTTTAATTCGCGTATTGGCTATTTCTCCTGGTCAATCACGTTTTCCTATTACTAAAAGATTCCTTAAATTTACAGGAAATATGAATAAATTTTTGTATCGATCTCCCAAAGCTTCTCAAGAATTTCTTAAACTATTTTTATGTCTTTCAGTCTGCTGAAACTGACAATGAGATTGGCACGTAAAGATTCGATAGGTGTATCAGAATTAATCAAGACACATTTGTAAATTTTCGATCGCGATGATTTTAATCGTTGAATGAGGAATTTTAAGCTACATTACTGTGTTAATGATTCGAGGGTAATTTGGTAGATGATAAGAATTAATGTTGACTTAAATCTTTCCCGATGGAGAAGCTTATGTCGTGTAGATGGCTAAAACGATGATAGATAAATTTCATCATAAATCTATGTGACTAGCCAAAGTTCATTTTCCATGCTCATTTACGTTTCTTCTAAATATCTAGACCATAGTTTCTTCGGAAATTACTCCAGGAATATCTGTAATAGATAACTAATTTAATCCTTAGAATCGATACAATAACAGGAGAAATGGATAGACAGTAATGAATTAAAATGGTCATAATACGTATTATTGGGTTGGCAACTAAGTGATTGGGGATTTTGTCAATACCACCTAATGACAAAATCCACAATCATTTAGTTGCCAATCCAATACAGAAACGGTCTATTTGTTTGATGATCACGTATCAGTCAATTATGGGGATCTTACAATATGAACATTTCGATGTATCTACTTGACTGTGCATTTTATTTTCTCAAGTTGTCGATACTTGTTTCACAGCAGAACTCGTAATAGCTGGTTATACAGCACATATTCATATATGTATGTACATATGTATGTATATCCGGAAGGATGTTTGCGAACGAGGATTGAGTAGGGAAATGACGAGGCGTCTATGTTTGAGAGTATGTTCGTCGGATTGGACCCTGAAATGTGCTTGTTGGGTATTTAATGGCGGATTAATAGGGTCGAAGGTGGAGTGGATATGGAAATGATGTAAGATGGTGTGGAGGGGGCGGTAATGGTGGATTCAGGTGGAATGTTAGCTTGCGTTAAGAATGGACGGGATAATTTGGTTTATGGCCGGTCAGGTTGCTCGTGAAGTAGGAATAGGTTATGTAAATTACACTGGAGCAAGTTCTAGTCAAGCGATTTATAATCCTTAGGAAATGTTTCGAACACGTTCAAAAACCCTTTCGACCATCCCTAACTCTGAAAGCTTCTGTAACTAACCGGTTAACTCAAGAAAGCTTTAAATCCTGTAATCCTTTTGTTCAAGTGTAAGAGCGGAAAGACAGAGAGAGACAGAGAGAGAGAGAGGGAGAGGGAGAGAGAGAGAGAAAGAACAACAATGAACTTACATGGAAGAATGGAATGAGATGAAAGGAGATGGCGTCGACTGTGGTGCTGAAAGCGACTGGATCGCTAGTTCGTATTCCAAACATGGATCGTTACTTTTTTTCGGGGATCTTTCACTCTTCTATACATGTAGGATTAATATTAAGTAAAAAGATCAATATGACCTTGATGTAGTGTCGTTGGATCAAAAAATCACAATGCTTTGAACTACTTTATTACATTATTTATAAATTATACAATAATTTACCATACTAATTTTATAATTCATTATAATTACCAATTGAGGTACTGAATTTTATCGCACATTCTACATTTTATACAATCATTAATCATTGATAGGTATCGTTATTGGATTAGATTTCACATTGGGTCACATAAATTAAAATACATAATTTAAATTTAATATTTCACGTTTAATTTAAATTGAATTTCACATTTTACGCGATAAATATTATTTATAATCTTTAATCATGAAATAATAAATAGTACGAATTAACATGATCTAATTGAAATTTAACGAGCCCTGTTTAAAGTTAATGGAATTTCAAGGAAAGGACAACATTCCAAGCCCCCGTTATTACTTTTCCAAATTTCGCTCTGTTTTGAGTACGATCAAGTATCCGGGTTCGTTATCGGTCGCAACCGAATAATTCAGCGTTTTCAGCGGAATTATAACCGCGAACGGTAACACGCTGCGGTACTGTAATAAATAACCAGCCGATTTTCCTCGCAGAAAATCATCGGGCCGTTTATCTATGTTTGTTCACGCACAATCCACGGAAAACTGGCGGTCGGCTGCTTTGGTTCCTGGTAATTTATGCGGAATCGATAGCCGTTTTGCTGCTACAAGACATTTTTCGTCCACCAGCAACTTTTCCTACGTCATATTTATTGCCATCGTTCGTTCGCCCATTAATTGCAACTTTTTGATAAGCTTTCTTCTTTATTTATTACTCCCGATTTCTAAACATTCTTTATGGCCCTTTGTCCTTTCCTCTGTTGTTTTTCTGATATTAATATCTCGCTGGAAGCATTTCCAGGCCGCCGATAACGCGTTATTAATTAACCAGGACAAATGCGAGCACATGAATGAAATATCTACGATTCCCCATTGTATATTAAAATAGTTATTTATTGTTCATTTCTTTGTACGAGGATTATACTTGAAAGAAAGAAAGAAAGCGAATATTCGCAAAGATGCTCTCACAACTGAAATATTCTATTCGTAGAATGTCAAGTAGAATTATTTAAGTTTCGTTCTGCATAGAGAACGTGGAATTTGAAATATCCCGAGTACGCGTCGATATGGACTATTATGAATTTGTGATGATTCTGCAATGTAGAATATTTCGAATCCAGGACGAATCACGAATTTAAAACGTTCTACTTTTTTGGATATATTTTGAAATCGAAGTGCCTCAAAATGATTGCAAGATGTGAAATATTCTACACTGATACGTTTGGAAATCTTTCGAACATTCACAATTCGAGTTCACTGTTTGAAAAATTAAAAACCTTGTGCGTTTACAGGAGAAAACATTTCTAACTTAACAAGATTGAACGGTCGATGGCTCGGTCCTCCCCCCTTAATTTCCATGGAATTTCGCGTCCGTGTTTCGACTATAGGTACAGCTTATGGTTTTATTTTGCCTGGTTCGACTCGTACCGCGGAATTCTCTAATTAAAATCGAACACCAACGTCCGTACACTGTTGATGGTTTCTCTCTCTATCACTCTTTGTCTCCCATGGAAACAAGCGAAATCAGTTTTCAAAAAATGTTGCACGTGGCAACAAGCTTCCGCGGGGATCGAAACGTAATTAAACTCGAAACGCACCGTCAGATAATTTTTCTTTCGGTCGTGTAATTCTCTGTCTTTCGTTTACACCGAATTTCATTTATATATGTAACTGATTTTGCATTGCAAACGATCGAACAGAACGGAACAGGGATTACTAAATAGAGAGAATGAAATGGAGAGGAAAAGACGAAGGTTGGTAGATTTATTCGAAGAGTAATATCAGGACAATGAAAGGAAAATGTTCAAAATTAACATTAATTTCTATGATATTATCCCACGATGAAAATGTTATTATTATTGGACTATTACAAATATTAGAAATTTTAACAAGGAACAAGAGATTTTGTTTGACTTGTATTAATTCTCGTTGCATCACAGGTAATTGCGATAGTTTGTGATGAGTGAAATTATTCAATCAGGGTATTTATGTAATTTAAATCTTAATTTTATAATGCAATGAACGCCACTGGTATCAGTTTTTATAACGTGAAATATTGTGTTAAAGAGATCGAAATGAGATACTATTAAGAAGTACTATTTTACGTATATTAATGAGAATACTATAATACATATTTTGCGATTGAGGGAGCAAAGGACAAACGTTGATAAACTTATTTTAATATAAACTTCCATTTATATTTTATTTATGCCGTGGAAAATATTACTTTGGACAGATAAAACGCCGTGAAAAAATATCATTTTCGCAATAAGGGTCCAAAGAGAATAGTATTTTGGGATTAATGCGAATTGCTTAGGAAATAAGTAATTTCATCTAAATTACTGCGAATCTCCGAGGAACTGCAGAAGAAAATAGTAAAAGAATATCCCTAGCGCTTGTTTGAACCTACAGATTTTCATCTTGTATTTAACAAAAACGAAATAAATTTCTCCGTTTATGAATATAAAAGAATATTTCTTCTGAATAAACCAAAAGAGTTATTAATAACCAGGCTGCGCTAATTTAAACGGGCCCGGGTCCACGGTTTAACAGAGATGAAATAAATTTGTACGTTTAACCGTAAAAAAAGATTTTGTGATACGGAATATTTTTGAAAAATTTACGCGTTTCATTAATCTCATGCATAAGCAGGCAAAGGGAGGGAGGGAAAGCTGTTTCACCGGGAAAATACGTTGATAAATCACCAGGAACCAGGTTATATTTATTTTCTAGCTATTATTGTCTACGCTTGGACGTTTTACGGACACGTGTGACGCTTGCATATAGATTAGACGATTAACGCGTAAACGTCGATAACTTCAGTTTCATTCGTTAACGGGGCGGACGTAATGTTGAAAAAATGACAGAACAACAACAGTGAAACGGACAGACGACACACGAGTTTAATTTGTCGCCTTCGATAAATTGCTCGAATCGTTCGACGCTGCTGCTCGCGCCAGGAAATATATGTATTTTAACTTGGATTTAACGAAGCTAACAAATAACGTAGAAAAATAGATTTCTTGCGTTCGGGATTAATACAAAACCGTATCGACATAAAACTCGGTAAGTTACGAGTTTCCAATGGAAAGGATAAACACAGTAGGTAGACTTTGGATATTTATGCATTTATGGAAATTTGAAAACGTACAAAATGCACATATTACGCGAAGAATTCATTGTAATATCTAATATCATGCGATATTATATTGTACCAATAACCCGTTGTAATATTCACTAGATGAGAAGAAAGACTCTGCTTAATTTCCATTGCTTCATGTAAACGTGAATTTTATCAGAAATTACAGAGATTACATTCGTCAACGCATAGGTCCAAAAGAAGAGAAGAGCAATGGCCTTCGTCTTTTCTTATTAAAATCGTCTTTTTCTTATTACTTTGAAATTTACAACCATCTTTGCGCCATCCTCTGCCAAGAAACAAATTTATACAGGCGCGTTACTTACTCTTTGAAATGCTGGATATTAATCGTGTAACGAGGTAATATAATTAAGATAAAAAATGAAGTTGTTCAATTCCTGAGAGGTAATTATACTTTGAAACTCTCGGTTCCTAACAACCGTAGTCATTGCAACTTTCAACTCCGTTTCCAGCATCCACAGAAACTCGCCAGTAAAATATAGGAATCCCCGCAAAATCCAAACCACTGACAAGAGTCACGTGTCCTGCGAATCTCTATATCCGTGAACCATCAAAAGCAAAGGCCCCAAAAACTTCAAACTACTCCCTAAAAAAAAAAAAAAAAAAGAGGGAAAAAATACGAAACATAAAAAGAGAGAGAAAAAAGAAAGGAGGAAAAAGATACATAACGTGCAACTTGGCAAGCTCAGTCAGTCATGATATTACCAACCGACGGACACACACATTCGTGACCATCGAAAAGAGCGAAACTCGACTCGAAATCACGCAGCTCGTCAGAGGAACGACCTCGTTCCCCAAACGGCCAGGATATGTTACAAATGAAACTGGCTTGCGGGCCACGCAGCAGATTTTCTGTTTGTTACATTCCTCCTTCTGTGTATAAATATATCTATATAGGGTCGTTCAGAGATATATTCGACAAATATACAGGGTGTTCTCCTGATATGAAATTTTGCCAACACGTTTGCGAGGTGATTTTCAACGAAAGATGTTATATACGTCATGGATCGATTGGACAAGTTGTAGGTTTCTGTGATGTAGGTTTCATTGATAGGAGGGAAACACTGACCTCGCCGATCCAATGAGAAATAAATGATTATCGTTAAAAATTAAGTAGCTTGAATGCAGCTGATTATTCGTGGTTTATAATTTATGCTATTTTCCCTTTCATATCTGGAAAACGAACACGAATCGACCCATAGCGTGTATAACATTTTTTCCATAAGATGACCTCTCAAACATGTTAGGAAAGTTTGTTGGTCCAGATCTGGGGCACGTTATATACGTAAATAGCGCTAATTTCATTCTAACTTACACTATGAATAAATATTCTTTGGTTTAGATATACGTTCTCTTTTATAAGTAGATATTATGTTATTTTCTATGTTCTATGTCTCATGTTTTCCATATATTAGGTTGTTCGAAAAGTTTCTTTCGTTTTATAGGCAAATAATAGACGCACAATGTTTTTTGTTTTATATTAGTTTATTGACTTATGCATGAACATAATAATAGAAATATAACGAAATCGATCATACCTAATTCAATAAAATAATATAAAACAGAAATTGTTGTCCATCTATTATCACCTTATGAAACAAAAGAAATTTTTCGGACAACCTAATACCAGACAAATCTGCCTTTGCTTTTCCTCCACCCTATATCGATGAAAGAGATGCTTTAAACACAACGCTTTGTACACCAAATCTATCCAATTACCATTATTGCAATTCTATTTAACGCTTCAGGTATCAAACTTATCCAATTACAATTTATCCCGTTTTCATCTAATATTTCAATACAACGATCAATCGATATACTTTCCATTTTAATACGCAACCAATATACCTGGCCTATTGACAAAAATTTCTAATTTCACTCAACATGAAACTTTAACGACAAAATTAATATACAGACCTAACCCCTTTATTCGCATAATTCATTTTTTTTTTTCAGTCTACGTTCTACGTACGCATTTGTTCGTGCGTGCTAACAGATATATGTGTGTACGCGTACGTAGCACAGGGTCCATGTAGGGAGCCAGACTTGGAAAGTTTCAACAGATTGGTCATCCTCGGACTATCTTTCGCACGGATGCCCCGTGTCGACGCGACGCTGGTCCTTCGAAGTTTAATGAGAGATGATCAAATTGCGCAACGCCTGATGCGGCTGTGACCGCTGGCATCGATTCTCTTCACTCTCTCTCTCTCTCTCTCTCTCTCTCTCTCTCTCTCTCTCTCTCTCTCTCTCTCTCTCTCTCTCTCTCTGTCTGCAAGTAACGCGGAGGAGTCGTTGGTTCATTTCGTTCGTCACACGTGAGCCAGTGCCGCGCCATTCTGAATGGACCGACTGATTGCTTCGTCTCTAAATCAGACCACTTTTTCCTTTTTTTTTCACGTTACCTTCATTCATGGCTCGCTTTTGTTTTATTTTATTTTAACTACAACCCACTGATTTGTTCCCTTGTCTTGTATTTCGATGATTGTCCGTCACGTTTACGTGTATTTATAAATTAAGTTACAGTCGATTGATAAATGGTTTTGAGGATAATGATCGAACTAGAAAGAGAGAGAGAGAGAGAATTCCTGCATCCTCTTGCAAAATTAGACTAGAAAAGAAAGAAAAGAAACACTAAATTTACTAATAAAAGAAACGGAAGTTTATGAATGAATTTTACCAGTTACCAGTTAGTCACTTGATTATTCTACATAATACAAATTTGTGAAATTATTAGTGGAGCTTTTCTTACAAATCTACAGCAATCATAAATTTAATAATAAGATTAATTAAATTCCACAAACGAATTTTACCGGTTACCAGTCAGTTGGTTAATAATATAAAATTCCAGAATTATAAAAGAAAAGTTCACAAACTACGATCTCTAATTTGTCAATTTATTAATATCATTAGTTAGTAAATTACTGCTGAAAAGAACTAAATTGTATTGTGATAAAACCGTGGTTTCGTTATCTCTGAAAAGCGATTGATTGCTCCGTCTCTAAATTAGACGTTCGTTGGTAGTTCACTCTTGTATTATTTTACTCTACTTTTACGGCATTCGTTCCGTTTTTCTGCGTTTCGATGATTGTTCAGGAGGTTTTCATCGGGTTTCATGCGTTCACGGATTAAGTTACAGTCGATTGGTGAACGGTTTTGAGGTTAGCGGTCGAACTAGGTGAGAGGATTCCCGATATTTGGTTTTTGAGGTAAATTGAACGAAGGGATTTGTGGTTTGGTTATTTCTCAGGTGATTGTTTGATTTGTTTGACGATTGGGATTTTTTCGAAAATTATCAGCTGTAGGAAAATAAAGTTAATTTCGTACAAATCTATTCTTCTTCAGTTTTACAAACGCTTTTCGTTAAAATAATGTTTAAATATTCGTGTTCGTTGAAAAATACCTTAGCAACTAGCTTTCGTACGCTACTTGTAAAAGAAAAAAGAAAAAACAGAAAAGAAAAATTCGGATCATCCGTGTTTGGAAAAAATATCTCACATCTAATAAATCGACGCAAAATCGTTTCACATCAAACATTTATTGTCTAAATGTTACAAAAACATATCACGTTTCAAAACGTCGGTGAAAAATCCACTATTACAAACAGTCTTTCCATCAAAACCAGCAAAACAATATTACCGCTACAGGAAACCATTCCAAACAAAGCGGGATAACACGAGCAAAAAAGAAACGAGAAAAATACAGGAAAATATTTACCGACAATTTTTCTCTCGTTTCCTATCGATCTCGACCACTGATCAGCGGACTCGTTCGCAGCCGAGCAACGAGAACGGCGTAGATACGAATTTCGTCAACCAGGATGGACACAGTGTCACGCAACGGGATCGATTCGCCGAATCTTTCGCGTTTCGACACGGCTGATTACGTTTTCCATCCCCAGCCCGGCCACTTGCACGATTTAATTCGAATTTGATCGACGTCGTTGTTCGATTACTAACGAGAGAAAAACATCCTATCGAAATGACAAAAGGAGAAAAAAAAAGCGACAAAAAAAAGAGGAAAACGAAGCACGTGTTCTCTCGTGGCCGCTAGTCAGGATGAATCGCTTCTTTCTGTTTCGTAATCGTTATCCTTTTACACGTCGCCTTGTTATTCCTCTTGTTCGTGTTCGTTCCTAACGACTTGTCGCCCTTTTTTCTATGCAAACCTGCTGTTTCAAGGTTTTCCTTTATACGTTACGTTGTTGATGGTTGGTCTTTTATTTTTTCAATTACGGTTATACAGCAGGTAGCTACAATGACGTACGCATCTTTTGTTGTTATTTCTATACTCGGAGGTAAGATCGGAATAGTTATTATTTTATTGAATGGATAAATCTATCACACCGTTCTGAGCTAAAGAAAACCTTTATTGCACGCGCTTACAAAAAACTAGGGATAAAAACAAAAAGGCATCTTAAGCCTATCGATTAAATCTATCGATTGTAATTAGGATCATCCTCTAGTTACTATTTCTTATAACTAACGCATCTGCATATGGATGGCGAGCACGAACTCACGTTGTCATTTTCAACCTCTTTCTTTTTCTTTTTTTTTTTTTTTTTCATTAGTAGATTTATGACACGTTTAAGAAGGCAGAAGGGTAGTCTCGAGTGTGAACAGTGTCGATTAATATATCACTGAGAAAGTAACTTTTGAACATGTAGATCTTGAATTTCGGACGTTTGAGTTGCCAAGTTAGAATATTTTCAACGTTGGAATTTTAGTTGTTTATATCGTAGAATCTTGGAACCTGAATTCAATCCTGAATTCTTTAATGTTTGGACCTGTAAATTGTGGAATTTAATTTTCAAATTTAATTTCTATTTTGAACTTTTGAATTTCTAGATGCTCGAATCTCAAATCTTCAATGTTCGTTTGGATCTTATCATTAACATTGCGTGTTTTTAGCGCTGCAAAAATTTTCTCTACGATCATTCTTCTAACTTTTCTTGCGATTAGAAATAGATCTACAGCCTGACCCAGATTTTTATCTCGTCTCGTGTAATATTCTTTATATCTAATCTAAAAGCAGAGTTAAGTGGTAAAAATTCTCCTTTTTAAATAACACTTAAGATATCCCGAATCAATTTAATGGGTTTCTAACACGCTGTTCAAACATTTACCAACGTGTTTCTCAGCGCAAGAAGTATCAAGAACTTGTTAACTACATTAGTACCCTCGAAACCAGCGGTTCCCAACCTTTCTCTTCTTTTTTTCTATGTCAAGCCACCTTCGAAATTAGATTTAATCCGCCCACCCTTTACTGTATCTTCTTCCATGCTTCATCGACCCCAGGATAAATCGATTAACCCTCCCTTCGGGATGGGTCGCCAACCCCATCTGGCAACCCTTGCCACGGATTAAACATTTCTGCAAACCTGCTACCCCTTTTCTTCGGCTCAACCCTTTCACGGTACGAGGAAAAAAGGTCGCTAATCTGGTTTTTTAACGTTGCACGTCGGATTAAGGGAGGAATTACATCGAATGATAAATTGAATTTTACGATTTAATACACGCATGATACGTACGTCTATTTTCGTTTCGATTTTTTTCAAATGTCCTTCTTTGTCGTAATTGACAGACTATTGTGAAACTGTCGTGGATTTACAGTTATTATGGATTATAAAAACTTACCGCTTCGTCAAAATTGGCACATTACTGTGGAATTATCCGGATATCGTGGATTACGAGAATCTTCTGCCTTGTCGAAATTATCACATTGTTCTACAGTTATCGTACTATTTGTTTATTGAGCTTTGTTAAAATTTGTACATTATTGCTATTGTCGTTGATATTGTTATTTAGAGTCGCATCAACTGCAAGATTATTAGCGACAGCTTAAATTGTACAAATTTATGATTTCAATTTGTTAGTATTATTTATTCTTCTTATAATAAGATTAATGTCTAGGGCAAACCTTCTTTTTCTTTTCTATCTTTCTATACATCAATATTTTTCAGAAACGCTAGAACTTTTTCATCAACTTCTTTTCCTAACACGTTGAGCGTTAAATGATAAATTTTTGGAACTTTTATATAAATTAAAAGTTCCTTTCGTTTTATAAGGAAATAATATTAGGTTGTCCGAAAAGTGTCTTTCTTTTACTGACACGTCTTTTACAACAACGTATCTTTATACAAACATGAAACCTAATCTATCGAACGTTGTGATCTTTATTTTGATAGAACAAAATGGATCATACGTAATTCGATAAATTAATATAAAACGGAAAATGTTGTGCATCCATTATTTTCTTATAAAACGAAAAGAACTTTTGCAACAACCTAATACACACAACTCTTTTTATTTTATATTATTTCATTGAATTATGTATGATCCATTTTGCAATAGTAGAACAATTATTTTATTCAATGACGTACAATTCATTTTGTAGTAATGGAACAAAATGCATCATATATAATTCGATTAAATAATATAAAACGAACAATGTTGTGCATCCATTATTTCCTTATAAAACGAAAGGAACTTTTCGGACGACCTAATACATTCATACGTCTATATTTTATCCTAAATTCCAGAATTCTTACAATTTGGGACTCTTATACTTTTTGAAGTATGTACTTAATTTCTTATACAGTTCTGGTACTGTTTTATCGCTACGTATCTTCTTTTCTTTTTTCTTTTTTTTTTATTTGGAAGAATTTTACAATCAATTCTCATTGAGAATTAAAAGTAAATTATTCTGGCGTGGTACTATAACTTGAATAATAAGTGTTTATCGTATGTTTGATTCTAGTTGAATCTAATGTTTAAATCTAACGTATCTTTGATTTGTCTTATTCTTGTATCCAACTCTTTAAGCTTCGCTTAAACAGGAGAATTGTCGTATATCATCGTAGAATTATTTTCGATAATATAAAATAGTATTTGATAATAATTAATCTTTCTAGCGATACGAAAATCATTAGAAATATATAGAAAATCGCGAAAACAAATATATCGTACGTTTTGCTCCTGAACGATTTATAAAGTATTTCGTCGCTTAATGTTAACGTTTTACACGATTTCCTAATTTCGTGCTTAATTTACGTCCATATTTTCTCGCGCCATGTTATTCTTTTGGTCGGCACGTTTCTTTGACTACATTTTGCGATATCTGTTATTTATACATCCCTGTTATTCCCACTTCACCACATTTCCCGCTATTTACCCTTTCGTCGTCCCGTGTCTCTGTTATTCCGATTTCCTCGTTTCCACCCATTTTCGGGTTTCCGCCACCGGCTTTCCTCCTCATGATTATTTTGTCTGTTGTCACATTTCCGACCGACGACCGCCCTCAACTTGCAAGTTGCTCGGAAAACGTTTCAAATTTTCGTGGCATCTACCAAGGACGAGTACTTTTCCTATTTATCGTTCTGTTCTCTCAAATTTCATAAGAGAATTCTCTTTGGAATTTCATAAGAGAAATAAGCTATATTCTTCGTAAACTTCGTAAAACCGACAGAATCGAAGTTTGAAGGATTAAAAGAGTTTCTAATTAAACTTTGCCGAGAAACTCCGAAGTGTCTCCTGTATCAAGAGATGCTCCAACTCGCCGTTGCTTCTTTACTGTCTGTCATTATTATTCCTCGATTTCAACCATTATCACCTTTCCATTGGCCATTAAGGATCACCGTTACCACCGTCTCCACGATCGCCACCGTTTCGATATGTAGCAACGATACGTAGGTGAAATAATTGACAAAAAGGAAGAGAGAAAAATCATCGAAAAAGAAAATTGACGATTGGTTGTATAAGAGGAGGAGGAAGAAAAGTAGCACGTTAAATTTTTTTAAATCGATAAATGTTCTAAATATAATAATTTCTAAATGAAATTTCTAGAAAAAGTTCTAAATAACTAATTGTTATAACTAATAAATAATTGTTATTTCTTTCGTTCATCCAACTTTCTGTAAATTCTTATATTTTCGTTAATATACAAAAAATTGAGAAATTGATTAATCAGATAAAATAGGGATTTACATAAAAAAGTTAGATGAACGAAAGAAATAAGAATGAATGTACAATTTTAAATTAAATATCGCAATCGGTCGTTTGACCGCAAGGTTAGTGTTAAAATAGGATATACCGTAGAAGTAATCCAGTAAAGAAGAATTTTAAGAAGCTTAAAAGGGAATAAATTACAAATTGCGGTGTTCAAAAGATAGAAAGGTAAATTAATGGCCACGCCAATAATGCCGATTATGAAAAAAAGAAATCCAAATAAAAATGATTTGTACTTACGATAGTAAAATACATAAAAGTAAATTGAAGAAGGGTTAAAAAGAAAGTCGGAAATTATTATCAGAATGACAAAGGAACGAGAAGTTCACGATGGTATTTTGAAGAACCGGATAGACCTGATGAATTATTCGTAATTTTCTCCGCGATTTCCACGATTGCCCAGAGAATCCCATGGATATGTGGTGCCCGCATCGATCCAACTGCAGATCTGGTAATTGGACTGGACACAAACGTCCAGGAGAATAACGATCCTAAGAATTTAATTAATAATCCATGATCGAACGAAATCCCACACCCCAGATGGCCACCATCGCGCCTCTCAGTCTTATTAAACCTGTCGAAATGACTTTCATATTGATTTTTCTATTTTTTCGTTCCTCTATTTTATCTACTTTCCGCGTGATATTTCCTGTAAGCGTTTCGTCTGATTATGCTCGTAAAGGTTTATTTCAATTCCGTAAATCATCGTGACTATACCTTTAACCAGTTTGTAATATCTGTGAGATTAGACTATAGATTTTCGTGCATTTATGGAAAAATTATAAACGCGAAAATCTACAGAATGCACGTAATACGAAGAAATGTATAACATGTTCAAAGTGAAACGTACATCATAATATTCAGCAGGTGAAATACATCTCTCTTTAGGTTCCAGTTTTTTAATCATTCTAATGAAAATACGAATTTGCATAGACGTCCGTGGTCTATGTACGATGTACATTTTTAAAGAAAAACTTCGTAACTGGCTTACTATGTCGCAAATTATAAATGAAAATACAGAAGCAATTAAAAGATTTCATCTCAGTTTCATACAAAAATGTTATGTTAATTTGAATACACATTGGGCTACGTAAATTTAAACAGAACAGAAGGCTTGATTAATAAATTTATAGTTATTTTTCTAATAATTATACGTACACGGTAGAGTCTTCCAATTTGATTTAAATATTGATAATACAATATGTTATTTGCAATTGCGCAAACTGTACCCTCTTTTCTTCAAATGTAACAATTTTAATTGGTAATTATTTATTCGTATAATTTAAACTATTAAATTAATCTAATCTAAAATTTGCGATGTCGGTCGATTCAATTGAAGACGATGTCTCAAGCAACGATGTACTATGTCTAAGTTGACTGATTCAAAGATGCACTTTTTTATTAGATGTCGAGGATAATCTGGTTTCATTAAATGCAAGTATCTCCGAAGCTATAATAACCACGAGGACATCGGTGGTTTACGACAGCCGTAGCCTTCGAATGATTAATGACGTTGCAAAAGTTCCTTCGTCTCCATACTTTACTCTTTCCAACTTTTCTCCGCTCTTCTTTTTACTTTCAGAGTTACCTTCGCCCAACTTCTTCCAACATCCATACACAGTATCGTAAAATCAACATATCAAAATGAGATTCAGCAGTTCCTACGAGGCCGACGTCTTTAAACGTTAATTCTCTGACAGATAAGTCTTTCAGCAAGATTCGCACTTTTCAAAATTTGTTATATACGTAACGAATTTTTAACGCGTTTCTTAAACAATGATATTACAATCCAAGAGGGAATATTAACACTTTGATTGCCACGGTTTCTCTTGTGACGCCACGGTGGGTCATTGGTGACCGGAGCGCTTCAACTTCTTACAATTGTAAAAATTGTATGAAAATTGACAGTTAGGGCATTTTCAATATAACCGATAAATAAAAGATACTTTGAAATAAAAAGTGCCCCATTAAAAAATTAAACATTTTTATTAGAACATCAACAAAAAGAATGAGAACAAATCTTGCACCTAACTGTGCACTGTGTTTGCATCCACATCTTTGAGGGGTAATCTACGAATATTATTATAAACACACCTTAGAAAATAATCGTAAATGCTGCTTTATAATCATATAATTGAAGTTAGGAGTGTGCACATACCTTACTATTATATATGGAATCAGTAAATACTGTTTACTAATATCTTCTACACGTTTTAACAATATACTGTGCACGTTTTGCTTAGGCGAAATAATAAATGCGAGTGGTTTGTTGAAATAAACGAAGCCTTGTTATAATATGTCGCTATCAACTGTTACCAAGGTGCCACGGTGGTCACCCGTGACCACCAATAAGATAAACGGTCCATTCAGGAAGAATGTTGTCTTACATCATCGATTTATTATTATTTTGCCATTATATGCTTCGAATAATAAAAATACTCCCGTGGCGTCCTGAGCAAAACATGTGATTTCGGCGTGGCAGTCAAAGTATTTCACGTTGCTTAAATCATTGAAATATAATTCTAAATTGCTAATAAGCAAATAAAATATACGGTTCTAGTCCGTCCACATAGCGTAACATAGCGTAACAATAGCGTAACACAACATTTCAAAACCTCGCATGTATATTCGTAATCCTAAACGTATAAATAAAATAACAAATAAAATATATGGCTGTTCCATCCTCACGTGTGAATTCATAATCCTACAAGGATTAAATCTTCAAAATAACCACAGACAGAATAAAACGCAAAAAGAGCATCGAAATAATAATAAATCTCTGCCATTCAAAGCCGTGTGTCATTTCGAAAAAAAAAAAAAAAAAAAAAAAAGGAAAGATATGGTAAAACGTTATCACCGGGATAGAATTTTCCGGAACCGAGCACACGCCTTGATACCATGAATGTACACCACTGTGTCCACATATGATATGTCATGTGATGGCAGAGAACAGGAGAATCGCGGACATCACGGTTCCGCGATATTCTCGCCCCTACGAGCGTATAAACTATCGTAACCGTGGTAATACGCGGCCGTGTAAATTAATCGCGAATAATGCGAGTGACGTGGCCGCGAACTGTATCGCGCTGCGATTACGTCATTATGCCGGCCCGAGTTATTACGCTATTTCGAACAATGCCGTATTGTGTCGGTGATGTCGATATCGTTAACAAATACGCTTCGTTTCGTCCATGAGCCGCTGGTTACGCTTTTGAATGATAATATAGAGTCGTACAGAGATTTCTCGTTACTTTTCTTTTGTATGTAATAGCGAAATGACTATAGAAATGATAAGGAGTAAGTAAATATTGCAAATTATTTGATATGTTATAATTACTGAATATTTTTGTATTCTTAAAAAATGTACGCTACTTTGTTTCCTTTATTTTCACGATCTTTATTTCGCTATTATTCGGAAATCTATTATTCATTCACAATCACTATTTTAATCAACATTTCACTACGTAACCATTCCAAAGCAATCACCTGTCCGATGATAATCAAACAGCCAAAAAATTCTACCAAATGTCCAAATTGGACAAATTGTGAATGTAAACAACTAAGTAAAAGAAAAAAACCTGTCTGACCATAAATCTTTGGAGAAAGTCTTGCAGAAAAAAAGAAAAAACGCGAAAAACCCAGCACTCTCGTTGTATATTCAAAGATCCTGCTTTCCCTATTACAAGATTTATAATTCATTAAGAATCACGGTTTTTAACATTTCACGCCCTAATCAATGCAAAATAGCTGTCCTACACGCCCATAAATCCTCGCAAAACAGCCTCCAGAAAAACAATACCCGAAATCCACCCCCATTGCTCATCCGAATAATATCTTTATCCCCCTGTTACAAAGATCGATAATTCATGAACAATCGCTGTTTTCATGATTTTACACGCTACAGCTATTCACCTATAAATCCTACTTACAAGTTTTCCCGAAGTAAAAACACCGAAAAACCGTCCTCGTCGCTGATCCAAGGACCTTCGTTTGCGTATCACAAGATCCACGATCTCGTTAACAATCGCTATCTTCAACGTTTCACAAGCCTAATCGATCCGAAAACAATGAACCTCTCCTCGTAAAAATCCTCGCAAGGGATGTTCCAAAAGAAGCAACGATCTAAAACCACCCCTTGGCTCATCCAACAATCAACAACACGTAGGCAACTCTGCAGCAATCAAACAGCCCTTAGAGCGATCTCGAAACGGCTTCCGATGAATCAACGGCCACGATAACGAGCGCACAGAGGGCAAAATAGAAAAAGAGGAAGAGGAAGTAGACGCGTCCACGAAGTTGCGGTTATTCCGGTGCTTCCGCGTTCAACTCTGCTTGAATCCACCTCCGTCCCCCACGCCGGAAGGCCGCTTCAATTAAAAAGAATCGCTGGGAACAGTCGCGCGTCAAAAAGTTGGCGATCGAGAGGGTTGGCTTGTACGCGAGGAAATTGCGCCGCTTGAATTATGACTGGTCGTTGGAAAGCGGCGCTTTCCGAGTAGAAAAAGGGTAGGAAAAACTCGACAAAGAACGGATGAAAAAGGGGGACAGATGCCGCTGGTAGGATAAAAGAAAACGTCGTTTGAATTTTATCCACGACACGTGTCCGTTCGATTGTTCTGTGGAATTTCGGCGAATGAAGTTCTGCGTTCCTTTATTTCTTCCTCCTGTTTTTTCAATTTAATTTAACGTTGATTTAATAATACTGCAGAAGAACTGAATTGTGATACGGTTTAAGGTGTATTTAATGGTGCAGAAGATATTCCTATTTCTTGCGTGCTATTTAATTCTTCTTTTTTTTTTCGTAATTTGTTGCTGCAGGTTAAAGTTACTTAATTAAGATTGTGAATTAATAGAGAAACGATCTGTGCTCAGGAATGGAGCTCCGGATTTCTTTATTTGTTTCACTTGCTTTCCCAATTTAATTTAACCATGATTAAATAATACTGCAGAAAAAGTCAATTGTGACGTGGTTATACAATCTGTCTTGATGAACACGTGGAAAGATACGTTGTAACATGATGTTTTTTTTTATTTGTTTATTTAAATTTTACGATTTGTCCAGTAGGACATACATGATAATGTGAGTGAGTTTCTCGAAGACTATTCGTCAGGATGTAAAATTTCCATCGCGCAACACCCTTCTCCGATCCAGCGCGAATCCATTGCATCTTGCAGCCATGAATTTTCATTTTTCCATACACCAACATTTGCTACCGAATATTAGTGTAATTGAGGAAACTATACATATCGAATATTCAAGTAACTTATGGTTTCTAAAATTCATAATTCTCTACGTACCTGAAACAACAAAATTTACTTAATCATTAGGAAAAGTATAAACACAGACTCGCGTCCGTAAATTGTATCAATTAACTATACACTTGATCGAATCTTTACCCGAGAAAGGAACATTTTAAATACGAAAAGAATGTACTAAATAAAATGAAATTTGTTAAAATTTATTTACAGCAGATGAAATATATTCAGAGAAATCCCAAGATATAGGAGTCATAAAAAACCCCTAGGAGTTTGGTTGGGAAACTGTTGAATTTAAATAGGGATTAGAAAGAGAATAGAAATGGACAAACGTAGAGGAAATACTTGGAAAGGAAAATGTGCAAGGAAACAGGATGCGTTGGCGTTCGCACGAGTCTGCATGCCACGTGTGCTGTTCGAGAGCTACGCGACGAACGTTCTCGAGAATAAAGAAACAGAAGGAACAGGCGGCGGCTGAAAATGTCTCCAGGAATCTGGAATTTGAAGAAAGTTTGAGAAAAGGAGCAGAAAAGGATCTCTTCAGGAGGGACGCGATGACAGTGATGTAACTGCCATAATCTTTTGAAAATAGAACCACAGACTACGCGCAGAATAGAGTAGTCAGTACAGACTTAGTATGTATTTATGCAGTGCAGTCTTGTGTCCTACAACACGGAGAATCTAGATATTTTTTATCATCTTTATTTCGTTTCCAACGTTATCGATTCGATATAATAGAGGCTTAAGTATAACATTAAAAATAATTATGAAATTTCTAATATTTCAACAGAGAAATTTGTCTTTGGTAGATGTATTGGTAACGATGATTCAATAATAAATTATATATATATAATAAATAAATAATTAATTATATAATTAATAAAATAAATATATATATTTTTTTATTATTTAATTTGTACTTTACAATCTGTCCAGCTGGACATTTGGTAAATTTTTCTAACTTAATTGTTAAATGACATGTGGATGGCTACCCCCAGCGGGATACCATCTTCGAGTTTGACTATTTTATTTCTTTAGTGAGTTCAGTGGAGTGTTAATAAATTGTATGATGGATATTTATGCATTTATGGAGAAATTAAATTATGCAGAGAAAACACATAGTATGCAAAAATATAGAAAATTTCAATATAAATTATTTTATTATGATGTTCTTGCACGAAACAGTAGATAAGAATAGTTCAATTCACTGTACGCTAAATGGATGTAATATGAATGACGGGAAGTCGATGTGAAAAAAAAACACGTTTGATATAGAAAAGCATGAGAATTGAATTCTGATGGGCAGCTCAGCGAAATACATATCAAGAAAGATATTACGAATGTTACGAGCTCGCTCACACGAATGTCTATTGCATTTTTTAACAGACAGACCGACGTGTTTTTCTTGAGAGCAAGATATATTATTTAACGTCTTTAACGCCTATGTTTCTGCTTCTTTTTCGAACACTGGTTTAAAAATTAAAAGATATTCCGCTATAAAAATATGTTACAATCCTTTATCCAGTACTCAAATCTTAAAGAATAAGGATTTTTCACGCGAACGTTAAACCTAACACTGACCGTAATTCGAAAAGATCTCTTGATTCAAAAATAACTCGTTATTCATCCTTACATCACGCGTTCCCTTTTGAACGGCAATAAAACTAGCAGCTGAGAAGAAATTCCGCGATTCATTCGTGCGAACGACCTCGCACTCACGCGTCACACCCACGTCACATTTGCCGTTTAGGTAAACTAGCACGATGCCACGTAAAAACAGAGAAAAGAGTAAAAAAATCACAGGAAAAATTGAATAAGCTACTATTTGGTGATTTAAAGGCGCATTTTTAGCTTCCCATTAGGCAAACATATTTTTTGAACAACAAATAATGAATACTAAATCGAAGGCAGTGATAACAAGTTATATCTTTTCTCTTTTTAAGATCATTAAAAATTCCGGATGATTATTAATTTACATTATACAATCGATTGTTAAGTCAAATGTATTACGAATTTTTCTTAATAAAAATAAAAATTTGGAAAAGAGAGATTCAAGGATGAAATTTCGTTCGAGTTGCCAGAAATCAATAAGGTTGTCTTTTATTAGCTTATTTATTAAGTTCGGTTTAGATTAAACATGTAAATTAAATTACTTACTACTACTAATTATACTACCGATTCTTTCATAAAACTTGCAAAATGTGAACATGTACAGTTAAGTTTATCAACTATGTATGTTTAAAATATCCTTCGATCTGAAAGTCAGTTTTCTTTTTAATCACATGGAATCAAAATATGTACTTTTTTTGTATACCAAGCAGCACGGACATCGAAAACAAAAATCACATTTGTCTCCTACGTAGAACTCGATAAACCGATATTAACGATCGTAATCGAAACAGAAGCGATCTCAGTTAGCACTGATAACATTATTGTCGTCATGCTTTTCAGTCCTGCGACGCGTTCTTGCTCCTACGTTTCATCCGATAATTGGATCGCCGTGCAACTGAGAGTGAAAACAACAAAAAGATAGAAAGTACAAAAAGGTAGGAAACTAGAAGAAGACAGAGAGGACAACGAGAAAATTGTATCATATGAAAGTACAAAGAGAGGCTCGAACTTCCGGAAGGATAAGCCGAGCATTTTATATTATACCATCCACGTAATTTGCAGCGACAGCGGCAGTGAACACTGAGAAGGGAGAGGGAAAGGGAGAGAAGTTAACGCGACTGATTAAAGAGAAAAAGAAGAGAAACGCGAGTTTGAATGTGAGGTAATGGGGAAGTGAGAAATGATACCGGAAAAGGCGAGAGAACGTGCGGGAAAAATGAATACACCTTCGCGTTGAAATAAATGGAATAAAAGTTCAAGTATAGGAGCGATGGAAAAATGTAGAGGAAAATAATACTGAGAAGCAACATTACGAAAAAGAAAAATTACACGGTGAATAAATATTAATGCAGAAGGGTAGAAATAATCATCGTATTGTACGAAGAGTGAAAGAATAAATGTAGAATAACATGAGAAAACAGGATGAGAAACGGAGAGTAAACTGATAAACGTTGGAAAATTGTAAAATGTTGAATTCGTGTGCTGTAACCCTTAAACGTTTGAAAGTTGTGACGAGTTGAGTTTGTAAACTTTTACTTATGTAGTTGCATAGAAATTAATATTGCGCGATATAGGATTAATGTAAAATATTAATGATACATTGGAATTAAAAATGCAAGAGCGAATGTGATATACGTACCATTAGAATGGATGAGGTGGAGAGACAGTGCAAGGAAAATTTGAAAAGGAAATTAAAAAATAATATCGTGAAATATAGAATTCATGTAAAATATTAATGATAATTATGTCGCAGATAGAAATGAAAGAGGAAATACGATATAACGTCAAGTAGTATGAGAAGAGTGAAAGATAAATTGAAGAAAAATTTCTGAACATGTAATTAATTTTAAGTGAAACGTTAAATGCCGAAGGCAGAAATTGACATACGTCGAAAACGTGGGAGTTGAGAAACCAGGGTTAACGTTCATTCAAAGTTAAACATCGTTCGCCAATAAAATGCGTAACAACCAAGAAAATTGACTTTTCCGACATTCTTTAACGATTATGCACTGTATTGGATGATAAAAGGTTTCCATATAAAATCTGATAAAATGTAATAACAAAAGCTAAAATGACAGAAAAGACGTACGGAAAAAAGGTAACTTTAACGGAAAGGGAAAATTGAAGCGGATTCAAGCTAACCGCGCAGCAAACAGAGGAGAGAAAAATGTGCCTAGTAGGAAAATAGTCGAGGTGAAAAAAGGAAGTACACGACAGAAAATCTCTGACTACTACGAATAACAAAAAAAAAAGAATGAAAAAAAAGAAAAAGAAAGGGAAAGGATGAAGAAGTCTGGAAAGTCTGCGTTAAAAAGAAGAAAACTGAAAAAAGATACTGACGAATGAAAGGAGAAAGAAAACTGAGAAAAACTTTCTCACTCGTGCTCATAAAAAAATATTGCGTGTGAAGGAAATTTTCATAAGTAAACACACGGACGAAAGTGAGAGAAAAAGTAGAAATGAGAGAGCTAGCGAAAATTGAGTTGAAATTATCGAGGGTGAGAGTGCGAATGAACGAAAGTGTATGTGTGTACTGGTACCATAGAGTTGGGGAGCAGTTTTCATCGCGAAGTACCATAAACAGGAATACAAATATTGGAGATAAACGCGCGAAAAACGTTGGACCGACGCCAACACGTTTTTTCCACTTTTGTTTACCGATTCGTTATCTTTTTATTTTTATTTTTACACGTATCATAGCTATTAATAATCGTGCTGCTGGATGTATGAGTTATTTGACTTTTCTTCTACATAAAATATATAGATAGATTCTTCATCGTTCTATACAAATTTCATCCGCATGTCTGTAAAATTGACGAAGTTACGAGAAATTTTTTTAGTCGACGATTAGTTGACAAAATTTTATTTGCATCTTCATATATAAACTAGATTTTATTTACATTATTAAATTGATCAAAAAGTTCATTTACGATTTTCCTCAAAAAAGCACACCAACAGTTTTTAGTCTAAAACTATTATTTGGTCTAAAATCCTATTTCTCTTTCATATTTTTCGATAAAAATACATGTACCTAGATACTACAGTCTTTAACCCCTTACCCTACGATTTACGTTCGAGAATTTTGGGCCGAAAACGTAAACAAGCTATTATATATTATATTATATATTATATTTGGCCCGATCATCGTACCACGGGCTATGCCCGTAGTTGTAGGTTAAGGGGTTAAACAATTTTTACAATTCCGATACATATATATTCTTCTCAAATATTACATACTCATACAATGCAGATATTAAAAAACGATACTAGTAAACGATCTTTTTCAATTCGTTTTTTATAATTGTCTCTGTTACACCAAAAAGGCCCGAGAAGAGTAGGAATAATTTAAATTAATTCTATTCGTCAACTCAGTCCAGAATTGTCATTAAACCAACGAAACTACAAAAGAGAAATAATAAATTTCCGAACATTTGTGGATAAGTTAAAAAAGAGGAAATCCTCTAAAGGGAAGACCTCTAGTTGAGTCTTAAATATTAATAAAAAAAAAAAAGAAGAAGAAGAGAAAGACATTGCTACATATAAAAGTACCTAATTTCAATTAAATCAAGTAGAAACAATTTTTTCGAAACCTACTTTTGGTACTAAGATTCTTCTTGCATCCAACTTCTGTTTCAGTTCGCGAACAGAGATATCCCGTTGGCTAGAGATAGAAGAGATGAAAAATTATTCGTAGTCGTTACCAGGGTCCAGATGCGTTACGAATCGTGGTAATTTTGCACGCGCGAGCCATCGCTATCGTTCGATAAACAGACACGGCGATGTATCCGAACGAGTAAACGCAATCAGAAGCTCGAATTCGACGCGACAAAATTGCGCCCCTTAAACGGATTACGCGATTCCGCACAATTATCCAGCGTCGCGCGTTACTCGACCGAAAAAACGGCACGCTGATAAATGGCGAGGATTTCGACGACAATCCGAAAAACAGGGGGACGATATTTACGCGAACAGATATCGGGAATAAATACGTTAATTATCCTCGGTAACGATTTTAAATCTTTATCGAGCCGTTTATTAAATTGAAATTTTAGGCCTCAAACTTTCACGATAATTAAATAGAATATACATAGCTTCTCGTTTACAAATATGTAAATAAGTATAGCAACGAGAAGATCTGCCTTCTTTAAAGCCACTTTTTGTTTGTCACAAAGGATATAACATAACAAACACGAAGATGGTACCCCGCTAGGGGTAGCCACCCACATGTTATATTATTATACCACTAAGCTATAATATTTTACCAAATGTCCTACTGGACAAATTGTAAAATTTAAATAAATAAAAAAAAACTTTTTGTTTGTTCACTTAATTATTTCCAATACTCAATTGTGATTTTCTCTGCGTGTATAACACATTTAATGAACGAAGAGAAATATTAAATTACAAATAGTAAATGAAATATATATAAAAATTGATAATATGTATTTCGATTTAAAGACACCAATCTCCACGTGCAAAGATGTTTACAAAGTTTACAAATGATAGAAAAACAGATTAAAACTAAGATTATACGACTAATTTGTACAAGTTATACGAAATAGTTCAAAACATTCACAAATACTTTTTACAAAGTTCATCATGACACGAGAAAGAAATAAACGCTAATATTATGCGTAGGTTCCATTTCTCTGCCAAGATTTCGCGAAGAAGATTCCAATGAAATGTCAGACAGCAATCTTTCTTTCTCTGTACGTGGGCTTATCGGGCGCAGGAAGAGCGTGCAAGATAATTTCAAGTAGAACACAGACGGTAAACGGGACAAATGACTTTATCAGAAGACGAGTCACGGGCCTGGACGGTTTCTTCATTTGCATCAGAATCGGTGCAACTATAAATATCCGTGATTTTGTAAATAGATCTTAACGCGACCGATTAGCCAGAACACCAGGAGGTCCTTCCTGCAAATTTCAAACCGGCGAAAACTGCTTCCACGCGCAGCGATTACTTAACAAGTGACCAACCTCTCGAGTAATCAGCCTTGATCATCGTCCGTTCAATATTTCAAAGTAATCTTTGTTCCAGATACTAATTGCTGTCCAATTTTCCTCCTACGTTAAGTATATCTATCGTATACTTCAACATTTTTATTTTATAATTCTGACTTTATTTATCGTTTTTTATTTTTGTAAATTATAATCACAAGTTGTTGAATAGTTTTGTATAATTTCTAATAAAAGTATTCTAAATAATTGCATAGTTTTAAATGACAGTTTCCGATTTCCAAGTTTTGGATTAGATTTAATTACATTCTGTAAATTATAGTACCAAGTTCTTCAAGCTCTTTTCATTTTCTCTATAGTTATTTCTTTTTCCTTGAAGCAATTCCTTTTTCGATATCATAGTTTTACATTTTATTTTTTAAGTTCCCTAACATTTCCTATTTTGTATTTCTAAAGATTTTATCATTTTCTATTTGTCAATTGTATTTCTGCACATTCTATGACAAGACAAAACTGTCTTCCCTCAGGTTCTCAGAATCTTCGAATTTTCCTAGCCCACCTTTCGATCTCGTTTGCCACCCACAAGAAGCTCGGAACCACACGCTTTTAAATTTGCTAACAATAAATATTTCTTAGGTTTATCGATCTGTTCTTTACTTCTTTCTTCTTTTAACTGTTTCTCCTGACTTAGCATGGTTTCTGGTTCTGACCAGATTCATGGTCCTCTTTTTTCTGAAATTCTCCCGAGTTTTCTAAGCTTCCTGAAACTACTACTCTCGATTTCGCAAAATGTTCGCAGCCTTATCGAGTCGCCCCCCGCTTTCTCTCGTCTTGTGTTTCTTCAACTTCTTCTACTTCTGAAAAGTTCTTAAACCTGGCCGTCATGATTTTACGCAATTTTTTTCCAAACTTTATTTAACTTGCCTAACTTTATTTCTTCTAATTTTATTAAACCTTATTTCTCTCTTTTTCTCCTTCAACTTCCTCCTTCACCATTTTTCTTCGTTATCTCGATTTCGCGAAATTCTCCTCAATTTGTATTCTCATTCAACGATTTTCTCTAGAAAATTTCTTTTCATCGCTATTATCCTCCCATAATTGCCCAAGAACCGGTCCCCTATTTTTATGTAAACCCGCGAATTCGGTATTTCCATTGAAATTCCCGATCCCGTTCTTCCGCAACGCTAACCCCTGCAATTCCTCCAATAATATCTCCCTTTTCATCGTGATAAATTGCGGGCAATAAATCCATGTTCCATTATGCCGCGTATTAGTTGGCGGGCGATAAATTAACATAAGAATGGACGTCGAATAGAGTCCGAACGATACCGCGGAGATGCAGTTAACCATCGTGAAAATATTCTAACGAACTTGCACGAAACCGACTCTATTCGCCGAATTCTCATCTACCTTTAGCCGGACCCTTTTCAATCGTTAGAATACAAATGAATTATCAAGGAAACTGATAACTGCACGACTTTTGCTTGATTACGGGCTATTAAAAAAAAAAGTCGAATATAATTATTACAAATATTCGGAAATGAGAATTTATTTGACCAATATATATACAACATCCCAGACTTTTTAGAATTTTTTGATCGTCTATTTATTTGTTGCTTCAGTTTTACTAATTTATTGACTGATAGTTTTCTTTTTCTATAACGAAGGAGAAATGAGAACAACCTGTTAAGTTCACAGATGTAAGTTTAAGGATGGCTTGTAAGTTGACGTTATCTCGTAAAAATCATAGGTACAATCATTAACTCTTTGCACTTCGAATTTTATTTCAATTTCGTTAGCAGCAACTCCCAACGCTTTTAAGTGTTTTATTTGAACTTTACTTTAACTAAAAAATAAGACAATTTAAATGAATAAAAGAAGAAAAAATTTCATTTAAATATCAGTTTTATTCACACTATTGTTGTATTTTGTAATTTTTAAGTGTATGATATATCTTGAAACAATTTCCAGGATGCAATCCTGGTTTTCTTTCGCACGTTTCACAAAAAAGGTCGGACTCGACAAAGGAGCTCTTGAGATAAAAATTGATGTCGAGTCAGACTCGACATAGGAGTGCAAAGGGTTAACACGTTGACTGCCACGCGTGTTTTCACTGAAATCTCTGCTAAGCATTCTCTGCTAAGTACTCCCATCGATATTTTAGTAATGCGAGTAAATAATTTTTGTAATAAACCATTTTCGTATTACTTTTATAACAATTCAATAGTTTTATTATTTCCTCTGGAATATCTTTTCAAATACCTACGACGATTTTTCGCAAGTAGTCAAATAAGCGTCACCCGAATGCGGGTGTCGTGGCAGTCAACGTGTTAAGACAAGTGACATTTAAAATTTGTTGAAAAATAAATATTTTGAAAATTACGAAGAAGATCGAACCATACGTGTTCGACTCCGAAACTAAATGCACAAGTAATTCTGGTAACACGTATATCGAATACGCAACAACATATCAAACTGTGGTGGAAGGTGAGACGTGTTGTTGGTTTAATTAATAACGAGGCGAGTTAATTTAATTAACTATGTTTACAGATATTTTAAAATGTAGAATACCAAATTAATCGCAAGCGTTGCTCGCTTGATGATATTCGTTAGAAGATACTGCGGTACTGATACTAATTATTATGCTGATTCGCTAGACTGATTTGTTATACTTATTGGCTCGACTAACTGACTTTTGGAGGACTTTTGGTCGTCTATTTATAGATTCTGTAGACTATTTATAACTCTGTTCGAGGGAGATACCGGAAGGTTTGAACTTGTCGGTTGTAGGTTGCACGTAGCGAAATTGCTTTGTCCAGAGTTTGTTTATTACATTTAGTGCGTCGTACAGTGTTAATCCTCTGTGGCAAAACAACTATGTGAGGTATTTTCGTATCGAAACGTCCTAAGACGCATATGCCGCTACAAAACTATACAATTGCTCTCCCGTAAAAAGACGAGAAATGTCAGCTATCCTGTCCTTCTCCCGTACTCTTCGTTTTGAATATTTTATAATTTTCCTTTATCATGTGAATTCTATGCAGTTTCGCGCTTTCCAATTAAACGCATGAACACCCATAGTCCACACATTGTCGCCCTAATTCTTAACTATTCCATCTCCAGCGGTTTGTAAACTGACAAAACTGAGTTGACGAAGTATAATAATAACGCACGGAGTTAGGATTTACGAGAATCGAATATTTCCTGCTCTCTAAACAGAAACCCCGCCGTAATCTGTATTTTTTCGTATATATATGAAACATATACATATAAATGAGACATATGTGAATTGGAAAATTACATATTTTTGAAAGATGTAGTTAGAAACTATTAAAAAAAATGTCGAATATAAATATTAAAAATATTCGGAAATAAGAATTTTATTGACCTATGTATATACAACATCCCAGACTTTTTAGAATTTTTTGATCGTCTATTGATTTGTAACACTTAAGTTAGAAAGTTTAGTAAATTAGAAACAGTTAATTCGCGATACAGTTGGAAAAGGGATTTTAAATTTCGATGTTCCGCGAGCTGGAAGAAAAACAGAATAAGAGCGTAAAGCAAGATGGACCTTAAGCAGCATCGATAGATTTAAACGGCAGAATGGTCTGTTATAGGATGAAATGAAATAATCTCGCATATCCAGTCGTCACGTGAATCTCGTTTTCACCGCCCCACTCCACGGTGCCCGATGGCGCCATTCAAAAAGTAATCCCATAAACTTCCTGCCGGTCCACTTCGAAAGCTCCACCAACGGAAATAACGAAATAACTCCGGAACTCGATAGATTTCACCTTTCCGCGTCTATATCGTCCGTCCTCGTTTCATATTCCGCTTTTGTCTCCCAATTCCAAGTTATTCCATACCTCTCACTCCTTCGTATTTCACGATTTCTGACTCTTCGAATTGCTGTTGCACGCATATTTCAATATACATTCCATAGTTACACTCGATCCTCGTGAAATCTTACGTAATCCAAGTCCAGAGAGTTCAGTTTTCATCCTAAGCAAACACGATAGCCTGTTGATTTTTAAAATTCGACCTTTTCCTGTTTTATATGTATAGAATATTGGGTGGAAAGGAGATTTTCAAATTTGCTATCCATTACAAAAGTCTCGTTCTTTCTTAAATATAAGTTGGTTGAATAAGGAGAAAGGTTCGATATTAAAAGGCTCCATTACATGTGTTTTATTCTTTAAATGTCGCAATTACCTATACATTTTAAACAGTTCGTTGAAATCGTATAAATGTTAAATAGGAAAAAAAAGTCTACAAGAGAAAGATTTATACGAACGATCACGTGTGTCCTATTTTAATTTTTTATCGATTAATCTTTTATTAATTCTACCGCACATACTGCAATGTATCCGTCCCATTACGTCCCGGCAAATCCCATCTGCTACCGACGATTCATTCCCCTTATTCATTTTTCATTTCGTGTCAGAAGTTCCCTGGCTAAAGAGCCACTGAGTTAACACGTTAAATGGCAGTGTTGTACTTGATTGGTAGGAGTTGCACGACAGTTAAGAAATACTGCGCTTCTGTGATAGTGCATTATTCAGCGAAGTATAAAACAGCGAAATATCGATCGCCATGTTAAAATATCATACGGCCGTGTTCGACGTCCGGGTAATATGCTCCGTGTACAATTCTGTGCTATCCCGGAGGATATATCAGTATGTAACTTTGAAGTTACACGTTACAAAGGATTAATTAGTGTGCGCTTTACTTTTTAGACTTAACTAGCTTTTAAAATCGATCGTCTCCTAATGTCCGATTCTTCTAATCTAACTAAATCACTGTATGCAAATTTCGTATATAATATATGTGACATGTAATATATTATATAAAATCATACGACAGATTCGATTAGTCACGGATTAGCAACAAATTAATACGGAAGAAATATTTTGTTATTATTGTAAGAAACGTTACGATATACGTCCTTAAATACCGAGCGATCGTATGTTAAGAACATGCAAATATGCTCTTTACAATATACAGTTCATCTCCAATTTTTATGTGTTATACCACATGATCGACTATTAGGTTGTCCGAAAAATTTCTTTCATTTCGTAATGTAATATCGGAAAATAAGGATAGAAATTTTTTCCCGATTACTTACAATTTATTAATATTAAATTGAATATACAAATATAAATTGGACAGAGAACGATATTTATTTAACGGAAACTAAATGCAATACTCGTATCTATATCAAATAACTTTACAGTTATTTGACCACTCTCGTCACAACGAATCTAACACGCATACTCTCTCTCTCTCTAACAACTCTATCAATTCTCACGACTCTACTCTTCGACGACTCGAAACCTCTAACGACTCTACTCTTCGACGACTCAATTAGCTCTGATTCTCGCAACACGCACACTTTTCGATTCGCCTTGGATAGCGAAACCGTCCTTCTTCTAACGTTGTCTATTGTTTCCCTCATACCTATGTAAGAACTACCAACTACGTGCCTTTAGTCACGTAGGCATTCTTAAATGTAAACGAACCACAGAAACACGACGTACACGGTTTTTTCTATTTTCAGCCGATCTCCAATCAAAGCTATTCTACGATATTACAGTAAGGTGATAATAGATGAACAACAATTTCTGTTTTATATTATTTTATTGACTTAGGTATCATCCATTTCGTTCGATTTCCATTATTATATTCATGCATAATTCAATAAACTAATATAAGATAAAAAACATTGTGCGTCTATTATTTCTTTATAAAACTTATAGAACTTTAATATTTAATAAAATAGTTGACATGCGTGAAAGTTGTATTCGCCACATATATTAGAAAACCTCTCGATTCTCAGGGAACAATATCGACAAATTTAAGCAAGAAACTACACGTATACACGCACTAATAACACATTAATACGATCAATTCTCAAAGGATTAATCAATTTGGAAAATTGCAATCGTAAAATGAAATAACGAGCTGGTCGCGTCAACTCCAAACGACAAAGAGAACGAAATTGATATCGAATTCGATTCGATATAAAATGACAAAGGATTAAAGCCAGTAAAAGTCTTCTAGTAGCTATCTATTCCTTTCAAAGGCAACTTTTTCCACGTCTCTGCTCTTTTTCTTCTCTCCTACCTTTATGACATCCAACCGCGCGTTCCTTCTTTCATTCTCGATCCGAGGATTTCCGTTAATTCGAAGCCAAATTGTCGCGCTATGGGACGCAAAGAAACAAATTACAACTAGTCGAAGCATCTTGCTTTCCTCTCTTTCCTCGTTATCTTTATCATCCTCGAATTTCACTGGTTAACCCGCTCAGTTTCCGGGTCTTTGAAAACGTTAGGTCGAAAGAGGTGGTTCACCACGCTGATCTGTTCTTCAAACAACTTCGTCTTCTGTTTATTTCCGCCGGTTATGGTGCTCCTTCTAAATTACATCAGCGTGGCTTTCGTCGACTCTGACAAGTTGCTTTAATCTCGCGATAGACAATAAATACGGATTTATTCTGTTTTGGCTTATAAAATTTGACATATAGTCTGCAGGTTGCCCGACCATCGGAAACGATATTGCATGGAACACTCGCTGGATTTGCATAGAATTTGACAATCAGACCGCGAATTTTTATGGACTTGTGAAAAATGTAAAATGTAAAAATGCATAGAATGTATATGATATATTATGTACGCGCATAAAGTATCCAAAATGACGTATTCGTTATCATATTTAATCAATAAAATGAATATACCAACCAAATCCTATATTTTAAATTGTATCCTGAAAAGTATAGTTTTGCATAAAAATTCGCGATCTAACGATCACCGATTAAAATACGTCACATTATAGAAGATTAAAAAGGTATCGCTGTAGCGTTAAAATGAAATACTCTTTATCATTTTTAACCAGTAAAACGAATATCCATCTAAATACTACTTTTTAAATTGCATCCTGAAAAATATAAATTTGCATAAAAATTCGCGATCTAACGATCATCGATTAAAATACGTCACATTATAGAAGATTAAAAAGGTATCGATGTAGCGTTAAAATGAAATACTCTTTATCATTTTTAACCAGTAAAACGAATATCCATCTAAATACTACTTTTTAAATTGCATCCTAAAAAATATAAATTTGCATAAAAATTCGCAATTTATCGATGACCGAATAAAATACGTCACGCTATGGGAAGTTAAAAACTATAGGAGGTCAAAATTAGTATCGATATAGCATCACGTTTCACAACTAGAAGCTGTTAAAACGTATCGTCACGTTCTTCTCGGTAAAAAAGATAAACAGCTGATCGAACGAACTATAATGGAGCGTAAAACGATGCGTCAAAACTCTCGGCGATACGTAAAAACACGGCCTTTTACATTGGACCCTTGAAAAATCTACTGATTGCAATCGTAAGGAAAATCGAACGTAAGAAAAACGTTTCATCTGAAGCCCGGTTCAAGAATTGAACCAATTCAACCCGGCACATTTCAAAAAAGAAACTAGCAAAAATGACATTTCAGACATTCATCACATTCCGCAGATAACTTTGTCTGTTGTTTGGAAAGAAACGTTACCGATCACGGATCCATTCGCCTCAATATGAAAAGTTTTTCACGCGGAGGCAGACGGTCGAAATGTCGAGTCTCGAAATATCGATCTAGTTTCCCTAGCCATCCTTTTATCCTGCATACCCGGCGAGCTCTTTTATCAGACATCAGCCGGTTTCAGCCTTTGTTTCGCGGGATATTTCGAAAGTACGAGTATTGTACGGTTTGGAAAATTTGTAACCTTAGTCACAGTCGATTCTATCGTGATCTATAAACGTAGGTAAAAATTATTAATCGATAAAAATGGCTACAACTTATTCAACGTTTATTAAGAATTGTCTCGTGTTATTATGTGTTGTAATTTTTGTGACATGCGTCACATGGGACTTCGACTGTCATATTAAACTGAGAAATATGAGTAAAATAGAAAGAAAGATTCATTGATTTCAATTCAGTTGATCGATATTATTTCCAGCATCAAATGAAACTGTTTATAATTTAGAAAATAAATCTCAAACGATATTTTTCTACAGGAACTTTCTTCGCCGTTTTAACATGTAAAATCGACTCGATAGATAATATTCATGACATCACGTATTCTTTAATGATGGGTAATGCCATAAAGATAAAGTACCACCCATTTTTTCCACTACAAACAATCAAACGTAACAACGCTTTTTGTACGTGCCACGGTGATTTTCTTCGTTTAGAATCCCGTAGCCACGAGGCTGTGTCATTGGTATTCCTACGATTTGCGAAGGAAAAGGGAGCACAAAGCTTTTTGCTGTACTTAATAATCGTCGACAGCCAACCACCGTAACTCCAGCAGCTCGCGACCGTGGTCGTTGGCTCCGAATAAATTTCTCGTGAAACGTGAAATTCGATAAATCCTCTTTACCCGGTCGCCGCGAGAAATGAGATTCGATCGTGTGTTCGAAGAATCGTTTCGTCCCGACACGACGATTCGTTGCTGTTTTATACGTGGAATTAATATTTTCCATATCTACAGTAATAAATGTGCAGTGTGCGTGAACGATCAAAGGACTTTCGTTGAAAAATCCAATAAAATGTATTGTGCTTTACAGAAATCGAGACTTTCCGCGGTGTTGGTTGTTCTTTGTAATTTTTTATCACGACGGATTTTCTACGCAGCGAGTGATTTACTGTGCTAAAGAATTTTTTGCTTTTCCGTGATTTCTCGCATGTAGGAATTTTTCTATGTTATTAGTGACTTCTTGGTAATTTCTTAGAAATTTCTTGTATGCAAAGTTACTCTTATCGGTAGTAAAAAATTATGACAAAGTAATGGCCCACATTATGATTTATAATTTTCTACCCCGATGGTCTTTTTTTTTCAAGTTTCGAAGACAGACGGTTTTCTAAAACGAAATTAGATATTTTCTCACACGTTGTACATGTACCTTTCTTCGTAAGGTACACTCTTTAAAAGGTATTAACCCTTTGCACTCCGAATTTTATTTCAATTTCGTTAGCAGCAACTCCCAACGTTTTTAAGTGTTTTATTTGAACTTTATTTTAACTAAAAAATAAGATAGTTTAAATAAATTCACTTAAATACCAATTTTATTCACACTATTGTTGTATTTTGTAATTTTTAAGTGTGATATATCTTGAAACAATTTCCAGGATGCAATCCTGGTTTTCTTTCGCACGTTTCACAAAAAAGGTGGGACTGAAGGAACGTCGAGTGGGACTCGACAAAGGAGCTCCTGAGATGAAAACTGATGTCGACTCGACATAGGAGTGCAAAGGATTAAAATATTTGTGTCTTAAGACGACTAATTTGAAAGATATTTCTCGTATCAGGAACAAGAAGAGACGCAGAGCAGCACGTGCATATTTTGTACGAAATAAGAATAATATCCTTTTCAAATATTTCGCCAAATATTCACCAATTCTATATACATTTAATTATTATCATTATTTCACGTTTCATTATCTAGAATACTAACTATAATTTTCGAAACAGCATACCTGTACTGTTCAACGATTGGTAATGAAACTTGGGTATAATATCAGAGCAGGTCGGGAACCTGTAACAGAAAGAATTATCGCAAGGTCAATTAGTGCCCTGTCAAATTCTGATCAGAACGAGCCGTTCGATAAAAATTATATGTCTCCTCTTTTTTTTTTTTTCTTTTTTCTCGACTAAAAGGATGCTAACGTGGAACAGTAAGATACGCGTTCCATTGTACCTACGAAAGACGGTTATCATTGATGCTATAGGATATTGAACGGCGCGCGAAACGAAAAGCTTAAACGAGACGATAACGAGAAACGGGAAACGAAATTTACCGGCAACGTGAAAATTACTAGGTATTTCCTCTTGGGAAACTTAAGAAGCTCTAGAGGCATTTCTCCAGAGGGAAGTTTCAGGAAATTGCTTTGGCTACGCCGTGCTACGCTGATAGGAATTAGTTCGATGCCGCTTTTCTAGGTTCATGGCTTCTTTCGCGCTTTATGCCATTATTCAACCATTATTCCACACACATGCGCCACTTTTAAGAAAATTTAATTCATAAAATTGAATAAGTACAGCGGAACTTCGCTTATTCTCGGCTCGTTTATACGAACCACATTTTGTTTAGCGTCAGTCACTATGAACTCATAAGTGAGCCTCCATTATCCGAATTACGTTGTTAGGGTGTGCTTTCGGTTATACGAACGCGTATTCTGAAGTTACACAGGGCCGTGTGTTTTGTCTAAATTGATATATAATTTAACAGAATTTCGATCGAAAATGTTGTTCAATTTCAGCTATACAAACATTGCTTGCTGTTGTTATCGGAATTAATAAGAGTAAGAGCAGCTAGTATGTAGTTATAATTAATAAATATATTTATTTTAAGGTAAAATAGCCCTTACATTTCAATGAAATAAAAAATAAAAACACTAGGAAAATGTGTTTTCAATTGAAATTTCTCCTATAATCGTCCAAAAGTATGAATTCGAAAGGGATAAATAAAATCCATTTAATAATGCATACTAATTTCAATTTTAGTCTTAACGTGTATATCTTATACGTAGAAACATTAGAATCGAAAATAAGAAACGAAAGAACGAAAATACCGAAGCAAAGGGAATATTTTCCAAATTAATTCTCATCGCACTGTGCTTCATTTTGTATCGCAAATTCTCTACAGTCGAACCTCGATGAAATTTCCCAAACCTATCTATTTCAAAGAAAACTTATTCTCCTAACAAATATTACTAATCAACGAAGCGCTAAATATCAGTTCGATCGATCAAAAACTCACATAAATACAACTCGTACAAAAGCTCATCTATATCAACTGCATACCATAAGAGAACATAATAATCTGTCGAGGACTTCCGCAACTTTTTCACGACCTACATTAGCCTCGAAATAACGTCATATCATTCCGAAACTTGATATCTCTTCTCGCGAGTCAGCTGTGTTAACCGCATTTCCGCTGGCAAGAAATGGCATTTAATTACTTCATCGTCGGTAAATTCGATGGAAATACAATTACGAATTCACCATCGTGAATATCTTCCTTCCCTGTGCGACTCGCTCCTTTTTCCTTCCAGTTTTCTTCGTCACGTTTTATTCGCTGGTCCCGAAAAAATATATTTATTAATTGAACTGAATTATTATTTAGTAATTGTATTTCCATTAAAAATCATATGAATATTTCCATTGAATATGTACTCCATATATATTTATATAGTGTTCGAATCCGACACGAGAAACTCGTTATCCACTCAGGTTGTTCGAGAGTGTCGTTTATTCGAGAAACTAATTTTATTAATTTCCAGAAGCGCGAAAAAGAGGAACAAGTTCCTCTTGGAAACGCCAGTGCATCTGGTCCCTTTTGAGGCTAACTTGCGGCTCCGCAAACGTCAGGAGAGCCATATATAAATTTCACCAACGATCCCTGTACAATGGGAGTTTGTTGTTAACGGAACGACGATAACTCAATGATATTCTCCGTTTGCTTTCGCGTAATCAAATACGGTGGTGCGCGGAGGTTTCAGGCCATTTGCGTTATTAGTATTTGCGATAATATTGAAATTTGTTTGGTAGACAATGTTTTCACCTGTCATTTCATGGACGATATTTAAAGATGATTTTCTCGTGGTTAATTTTTGGAAATGACCAGGCAGGTAAAAATAAACAATTCTCAATCTAAACTTTACTTTAAAGAGTATAAGAAAGAAATGAATAACATAAATTAGGTTTCCTAAATTATTATAAACAGAGCAGTTGTCCAGTACTAAATGAATCTGTTAAGAAATTGTTAAAGACCGCGCAAAATTTGAATTATATTAAATCCACCTAAGAGTTTTGGAAAATGGTATATTAGAATTGGTTTTAAGCGTTACATTTTAATTGCATTATACCTCGATGTACATCATAGTACCTCAGAATACCGTGTAAGAGAGCAAGCTCATGCTCAGAGAAAATGTAATACCAAACTTGATGCATTCGGTACACCAGTGTATTATAATGTATAATGCGAATCGAAGGAACAAGGTTCAAGATCATTCCACGGAGGCCTTCCTCGTATTCTTCGCTTACGTAACAGCAGATCATTCCATCATCATATCGTACCACCACCTGTATTTTATTACAACATATTACGCGAAGCTTTCAGGCTGAGAGACACGAACAAAGTTGGAACAAGTTCCTCTGGTTAAATTGTAAAACGCAATAACAAGAAAAAGAAGGAAGCAAGACGCGAGCCTAACATAAATTCCAACGTGCAACATCGTCAAGAACGGTCTCGCTACACCTCCTAGCATTCCAAAATTATTTCTCTGCGGTGCTCGGTGCACGGCCGACAAGAATAAAGAAAAGAAAACCTCGCTGAACGTCGTACGCGCGTATTTTCGCCGAGCATCTTCCGTCATAAATTTCCGTCACGCGGGGACGTTGCTATCGCGGAGGCCACGTTTCCTAAAGAGAGGAAAAGCATCAGGAAGGAAGAAAGGAAAAGAGAAAGGGAGGAGGCGTGTGGCCACTTTAATTTCGCGAGTGTTCACGGTGGCGCGGAAAATGTCCCCAATTTCGCGCGCGCCTCCGTGAAGACAAAGCAAGAAACAGGGAAAGCAAAGGAACAGGGACGAGAAAAGGGTTGACGGAGAAGAGGCTGGAAAAGAAGAAGTAGAGGCCGAGCAAAAATTCTCATTCTCTGTGAAAATATGGTGGAAACAAAGGGCGGCGACGGAGTTACAATTAGCGAAACAACGTGCAAGGAATGCCAGCCAGTCGGTGGTTTTGTTCGCGGCAAAGAAAAAAGAGAGAAGAAGATCGTAAAGTTTCGAGGGAGGATTTTGGTCGCAACGTATTCTTGAATTACTTCGAGCTGTTTCCTCTTCTGTTTCCTGCTTCCCTTTGATATTTCACATTCTTCTTCGCTCCCTTTCTTTGACTGTTTTTTTGACAAAGAGGGTGGGTGGGAGGGACGAGAGGAAATCCTCTGGGGAGTTCGGTTTATTTACCTTGACCGAACGCGATTGTTTGCTTCGCGATTCGGTACACTTTCATCTCGCTTGTATTTTGAACGCTGTTTCTGTCCGCCTGTTTCTATCGAAGATGGAATCTCCTGTGACTTGAGGAGCCTGGAGAATCGAGAAGGTTGCAAGGGTTTGGGAGATAAAATGTTTTTCGTATCGTTTGATGGAAATGGAACATGTAATTCTGGACGATATTTTTGGAGTAAATGTCTATAATTTTTATTTAACCCTCGTTATTTGATTTTACTTTATTCTATTTAACTTTTCCTCTATATATATGTGATGAAAGTATTTATTTATAACAAGAGAAATAATGTTTGATCGTTGATCATTAAATATATATGTTGATTTATTGACCAAAGATCAGATATTCATATATAATATATAAAATTATAATCAGCTGGGAACCTCGATTAATATGTTTTTGCTGATTTTCTGATTTTAATGTTACTTTATGATTAAACAGAGAGAGAGAGATTTCATACTTACACATATGTATAAAAAATCACGAGGATATTCTGATTATTTGTAATAGATAATTAAGCTTCTGATATTTGTATTAATAAACCTTATTAATCTTCCTTTTGAACATAACTAACAACAATTACCCATACGACGAAATTTATTGCGCGTTATTCGTCAAATTGAAACTTTAGAAACGATTTTGGAAACATTTCATATACAGCAATTTAACATCATATAACGACGCTACTGTAATATTACACAGTTTACAACATCGTAGCATCTATTATATCGCGAATAATACTGTCGTGCAATATCGTGTAGGACATCAATTGCACTGCAACAATGGAAAAATAATTCCATCAATTCTCAAAGATTCAGAACCATCTAAAATACTCTAAAACCGTATAAGCCTCTAAAAACACATAGTAATCTTAATCCTGGATTGGCAGTTGCTTCATTGGACCACCACCCGTCACACTGGTTAAATTTTCGTACATTTGGAATTCTGCAAAAATTTGTTAAAGCACCTTCAAGCACGTAGCTTCGGCTCATAAAATTCAATTGGCCATAAAAGAAAGAAGAATCCTTTTGTTCGCAATTATTTTGCAATACAATAACTAATATCCTGCGCTCACGAAAAATCTAAAAAATCTAAAAAATTCTGCCATATAGACCGTAATCCACAAAAGTGATAAACAACAATTTAGGAAATCGAGAGGAAGAGAAAAAAATATAAATAACGGAATAATAAAAACGAATAAATCGCTAGTGTGGAGCGTGAAAATCGCGACACGCGTTTCGGGCGAGGCGTTAAAATCCAGCATGGGAAAAAAAAGAAGCGAAATAGTAGATGGAAGAGAAGGGTGAGGAGAAGAGAGGAATAAAAGTCGTCAGAATAAATTGGAGGCAGTAAAATTAAGCGGCCGACGTAGCCGCTATGTCGTTCTTATTTTTGTTTATCGTTCTATTTACCGTTGTGTTAAATTCACCCGCTGTCTTGGCTGATATACGAGCCGAAACGGAGATGGCGGACGCTGGCGATGCATCGTGCACGGGCGCGCGAGAAAAGCGACGCTTAACGGGTGGTGCGTGAGCCGGACGGACGACAAATTAGCCAACTTTATTTCGATTTTGTTCGCTTCGCCGTTCTGTCACTCTTTTTCCTCTTTCTAATTAAAAAAAATCTTTTTTCTATTTTTTTCTCTTTTTGTCGAACGCGAATAAACGATCCCATAACGCGCTCGTTTGACACCGCTCCGCCCCCTTGACGATGGATTTTTCAAACGAACGGGCTTAATTAATTGAAAACGCCCCCTCGTTTTTGTCTCCGACCGATCGTTCAGCTTCGTTCATTGTCTCGACTGACACAACGGTTCGGTGCATTTTTAACGGGAGAATTGGCGCGTTGGAGAATTTTGAAGGACGCTTTTGTCGAATCAGTCGGATTTTTAATGCCCGACCGATCGATTTGCTTCATTTTGAAAAGAACAATGTTATAATCGAAAAATATGTCAGCCGAATTATTTAACGACGGTTTCAGCGACCGAGTATTTTCTGAAATATTCGCGATGGCTGTAATTTGTCGATTAATCGATACGGTGACTTAATTCGATTGTACGGGACTGCAAAATGAAACCTGTTTCAATGCACGAAGCATTAATTCGTTTTAAAAATACCCTACGATAGAAAGCCAAAAATTTGTATAAATTATTAATATTATTTCTTTAAAGAACTTAATTATATACATAAACTAAACATAAACTTAAATGTAAATTGTATTTGAAGATAATTCAATATTACTTCTGGAGAGAATATCTGCAAGAAATAAAATCCCAAGTCCGTCATTTTGACGGGTTTGTAGGTTCTACCGTTGAGAATCTTCAACCACAAAACTTGGAAACTTTTTTATCGAACCATACAATCTGATCAATCATAATATACATACATACACGTACACATAGCTATTTTTTCATAAATCAATTTCATACCCCTATGAAACAAGTATCGCGCGAATACGACAATATGAACACGACTTCTTTATCTGTCGCAACAAACCCGAAATGCTTCCAAAAGTAATGCGTGCAGATCGATTGGCGTACAAAATTCGGAGGAAAATAACACGCAAATGCAAGAGAACGCAAGGAAATTTAATTGAACAAATAATAACTGTGTGACGCGCGCGGCGAACAAAAATTGCAGCCGAAATTCCAGTGAAAATAGAAATTTTTCATGGTTTTAAGTTAATACCATTCGAACGATAAAAGCTGCCAGGAGGGAAATCTGCTTACCGTGTGTTGGCAACTTCTTTCAACCTGTACGCGGCAAGATTAATGTCGAGTTCTGGCAAAATAAAATGAATCACTTTTAATTTGTCGACATCCCTCGACATTCTGCCCCCTCTGGCAGCGCACGCCATCCCGTTTAACCCGATGTTTGCATATGCAGTGTCGCGGACAAACCCTCTCGAACCTCGCGGCGACTTTTACCCAACTCGTATATCAACCACGATTCCGGTTACAACCCTGGTGTTTCTTGCGCTGGCGAGTTTACTGGCCGTGCGTACGTTGCGAGTATTTATCGAACGATATAAAAGAGCAATGCGTCTGGTGGCAGGGTTGTCGCCAAAGGTGCGTAAGTCTGTGTTGTTGTAAATCTTTGCATACGACGAGTTGTACTACCATTCTGTTACTCGTTCCAGGAAAATACGAATCATTTCTTGTATCTGAAAATACCTAAACAATTTCTTCCAATACCAATAGCGATAAAAATTCTATTAAAAAGAAATATATGTGCTACTCTATGGAAAAGATATTATGTACAATCTAATACCTAAACTCAACCTAAGCACGATCCAATAAAAGAAAATTCGAATAATCAGTTGCTCGTTACTCGTGTCCAGAATCCCGCGTATTTCTAGTTTCCTAAAGAAACTACATCAAGGAGCCAGGGGGAAAATATTCCGAGCACTCGAACGCGCTTCAATCACGCAACGTTTACGATCATTCGCCGCTTAACTAACCCCGTACACTACAAGGGAAGAACCCCTTAAACTTAAAGTACTAAGCGTCCAATTAATACTAAGAAACAAGTGAAATGCAATTTCAAGAATTACAATGGTGCCAAAATCTCATCGAAATTGTTTGTTCGACCAGCCCCCGGTTAGCAGGTTCCCAATTAAAATTGCATAATCTAATACCTAGGCCCAACCTAAGCACAATCCAATAAAAGAAAATTCGAATAATCAATTGCTCGTTACTCGTGTCCAGAATCCCGCGTATTTCTAGTTTCCTAAAGAAACTACATCAAAGAGTCAGGGGGAAAATATTCCGAGCACTCGAACGCGCTTCAATCACGCAACGTTTACGATCATTCGCCACTTAACTAACCCCGTACAATACAAGGGAAGAACCCCTTAAACTTAAAGTACGAAACGTCCAATTAATACTAAGAAACAAGTGAAATGCAATTTCAAGAATTACAATGGTGCTAAAATTTCATCGAAATGGTTTGTTCGACCAGCATGGAAACCTCCGGTTGGCAGGTCTCCAATTAAAATTGCATAATTTAACGCGGCGGAACGAGGTCAATAATAAAAACTGGGAACGATAACGAACAAACAGTTGGTTTAAAAAACGGTTGCAGGGGGCAAGGCAAGCATCGGGAATCGAGCGCTTTATACATACCACGTGTAGGCATTTAATCACACTTCCGGTGGTGCGCTCCAGCTCTATATATATAGCCACCACCCTATTTTCCAGCTCGTACATCAGTCAGAGGAGCGCCCCTTTTTCTACATTTGCAGCGTCAGGTACACACGTGTACCTACGTGCCATCGCGTTGAATATGCGATGAGAGAACGCGCGCCAACCAACCCCTACGCAAACGCGTTTTTCATCCCCCCGACCTATCCACGCGCTTTTTTACCCGGCCTGCTTCACCTCTTCCACTGGCTCGCGACCACGAGGTCTGGACTGTGTCTTGTGGAACCAGGTGAACCCTCCAGATAGACCGGGCCAAGAATATGCAGCTACAAAGATTGTAACTGGTAATTCGATTTTGATTATTTTATAGGAATTTTTATCGCGCTATACCTGACAAAGGTTGGAAAGAAGGGGATGTAAAGTTTATGTGGGAATAAAATTGCGATTAGAGTAGACCGAAGATTTTTATACAACTTTTACGAACATTAGCGAAACAACGAGACTACGAAGAGGTTTATATCTATTCTATTCCATAAAACATTGTAACAACTACTTCGCTTTCGATATTTCTTACAGTCTTGTATGTTACGTGCATTTTCTATATTCTAGAGCTTTCCAACTTTTCATAGATGCACCATGTATATTAAACGATAAAAGTTTGACACAGAACGGCGTAGTACGTTTTAATGAATTTCATTCGGAGACCAATTGAACATATTCTAGCATTCCCTTTTTCGCTACTTAAAAATTTCTTTTACATGTAGTCATGGTTGTATGATGAGATAATTGGTGACAAAATAAATGCATTTCCGATCGATAGATGCAATAGAACGAATTTTTGCTTCGTAAAACGGTCACGTACATTATATAATTCTTCTATACTTAAATCCGCTATTACGTTTGAAAATCTGGAAAAATATGAAAAAAGCCTTCTTCTGAAAATATTCTGTATGATGCCGCCAGCAGCTTCTACCGGATCAAATTAATCCGAATCCTACATTCATGAACGAGTGAAATGTTTGAAGTTCCTCGTTCTACCATCGTATGACCAGTGAATCGAAATTTTCACGACTCGGAAACGAGAGGTTCCAACCGGTGCAAGGAATTCCGTTGGTGGCCAGTCACTTCCAGAGCTACGGAAACTCGATCGAATTTCTTGCTCCGGGCAGGAAACGAAACGAAACGACGCGACACGGTGAATTAAAAGCTGGTATCAGGAGGAAAGCTTCTTTTCGGCCACCATTTGCGGTAATACGAATTTATGGCGCGCCTTCCAATGGCATTTCGTGTTTCGTCTTTATCGACGCGCTACTTTCAACGTTTCGCGTCCCAGCAACGTCGCGCGACAAGTATATTCTTATTTATTTTAGTTGTGGTGATAATAAAATGTGCAGCACGAGATAAAAAAGAGGGTAGTAGCTTTATATGTTTTGGAATTATTTGTCTGCATCGTGAAATTAATTCTACATGCGATGGAATTTAATTAGAAAATAGTTGAAATAATTGGAAAGTTGGTACCAATGAATTTTATGTTAAAGGTAAAGCAGAGAATGGAAAATTAATTAGTACTTCTCACATTGATTGTAATTAATTTTTAGAAATATGTAATAATATTTACAAGTAACTCGTAAATTATTAACATTTAATAATATCTAATCTTCAAAACAGTGTGAAGATAATTCAATTTTGTGACGTCCAAGTTTTATAGTTATACATATTGTCATTTAAATTCCATGGAAAACAACATTAAATGATCTATGAAATTAAATATTATCTCTTCACAATTTCAATTCGGTTTCTGTTTGATATGTTAATAAATGTATTCGATTAAACTTTTACCATAAAAGTACGATGTGATATTAAATATTTGATTTGAATAAATTATAACATTGTATATTTTTAACATTCCATTCTATGGGAAATTCGATAATATTCGTGACGAATTCTAATATATTATCGATGATATTTGCAAAATACGTAAATGGATTATTCGATTTAATTCAGTTTCGTAAACGTCGATTTTAATATTGATTATTTAATGCAGCCCAATTTGGGCTATCTCGTTAAGAGATTCGCTGCCAAAGTATCAATAATTAAATTACCTGAATAAAATAATACCAATTAAGCAAACACATGGAATATCGATATTAAATTGGACGTTTACAATACTCTAAATAAATTATCGGACCAACGAATGAAATTTTCAAAACCCTTCTGCAACTGAACCTTAACCGTATCTAGATTAACGTTAAATAGGATTATTTGGTCAACTTCATTTCGTTTCCTGTACTTTATCGCTTCAGGTAAAATACAGAACAATACTAAACATTCTTACGGAATCAAATTTACTAACTGCGAATTACCAATATTTGCGTATTTATGGAAAGATTAAAAATAAAAAGTATTTAAAAAACATATATATAATATTCGAAAATAAGTAAAATGAGAAACGAAGAATAAAAGAATGTTAAAATATGAAAATTGTAAAAACAAATACGCTTTACAATATTTAATAAATAAAACAAGCTCCTAATTTCTTTACACACGTATGTAATTCCTTTAATTATATTCATAAAAATCCGCAGCATATAGTGCATTGTTATAATACTATCTTCAATAATATTTCATAATCATGATTTAAAATAAATACTCGTAAATAAAAAAAGTTGTACCCACAACAAAAACCAACGCAATAGATTCTCTTCTATATTCTACACTTTCTAACCCCAGATTCCTATCGTAACTTTCAATATCTGCCACCTAAAATAAATCAAAACTTCCGCTTGCACTATGGAAAACTGTACCCATAACGTAAACCGATAATTAGATTCTCCACCTTAAATTATTCGTCTATCATAACTCTTGACGAGCAAACCTTGCGACTGAAAATAATTTAAAATTTCCTCTATCCACCGGACAGAATAATGCTTTAATTATAGAAAGCAGTGAAATGAACCTCAACCAAGTAAATTCAAATTAAACGAGTCTTCCTCGAGTTCCAACGAACCCTTGTAAAGTAAATATATCCAGCAGGAAGCCATCGAAGTGAAAGAAAAATGCTCTTGATCTCAGAAAATAGAAATTCTCTCCCATGATACTAGAAGAACGAGAGAAAGAAACAGAAAGAAGATGAACCAACGGATATGTTGCTACAGAAGTTGCCCATTCGAGGCCAGAGGATAGCACAGAGTAAATTCCCTAAAGCAAAAATCATGCGCCTCACGGGTTGCTTGTTACGTGTCGAAATATTGCAACGTGGTATCGAAACGGCCGCAATGCGTCGGGTTCGACACTATCCCAGATGGAGAACCCGGATGGCGTGACAAATGGCCGCGAACGTTCTGGAGCACGAGGCCGCTAGTATAGCAACAACAAGAAAAACGAGAAACATTGAAAATCCATTTTGGTATTGAAAATGAGTGTTGTATGATCACTGATAAATATTAATTCCAATGGCTCTATTCTCCTCTGTACCCGTTCGAATTTCTCTGCGAGGCATTTTCCATCCTTTCTGTTGACTTTCCAAATCTTTATCCAGGTATTTCGATTTCTTCAACTTTACTCGAGCATTTTTATCTCTTATATTAAATTTTTCTTCATACGTTGATGGAGATAAATATACTTTATTTTGCGATAAAAGACGATTAAAATTTATTTTTCGTAAGATTCGTAGATCAATTTATAAAACGTGGCTTAAATTCGCCAGAATCAATGGATGTTCTGTATACGCCAGAGTCATGTACGTTAACTAGGTATCTTTTGATTTCCTTCATTTTCTTCTTTTCTCGGTCTTTTGTACCTTTCAATTATCGTTAGAATTTACATGGAATATAAATAGCTTATATTCTCCTATACTGTTTCTACTCGAAAATATCTATTACATTATACATGGATTAAATACAAGGAAGGGCAATTAAAATTGAAAGCGAGTGGTAAAAATAGTTCATTGTGTCTTTATCTCTCATAAAATAGAGGAAACATACAATATAATATTCTCTTTTGAGGACGTGGCTTTGTGCCCGATGCTTTTAGCTTCAGCTATAAATTCAATTTCGTGATGTACATTAAGAAAAGACACCAAAGAGAATAATTAAAATAACGTGATGTAATCCTAAAACGTCTGCTAATATCAATACACAATTGTTAACACTTAAAAGTCGAGAATTTCCATTGTAAAGATCTACTTTATTAACTTACATATATTATATTAAGACGAAGACATTTGGCAACAGGTATTTCAATCTCTGTAAGGCTCCACCGTAGAACTGGCGGATAATTAGTCCGTTTAAAATCACTAAACTCACCTGTTCACGCAGAATCAATTATCAAATAATTATTTATAACTGACACATTATTTATTTCCCCATCAGTATCTGTTATACTAATTAGTAGATGTACAGTTGTACATAACTGTCAAAGATAAGATCAAAGATACGATAAAGATGAAATTTCCCCATCAGTATCTGTTATACTAATTAGTAGATGTACAGTTGTACATAACTGTCAAAGATAAGATCAACGATACGATAAAGATGAAATTAAAGAGTGTTTTTAAATAAATTCCATATACGCCACCCTTTCATAAAAATATGCAAAAACATTCGTGCGAATGAAATGTGAAACTAATTTTCGATCAACACTACACGCTGTAAACTATACATTGTCATGCGAGACTCGAATCAGCCCCATAACTTAATGATTCTAATCGGCCGGAAAACGACTATAATTACAGCGAACCCCATCGAATCCGGGAAACACGCGCGTAACTCGATAATTAGATGAAGGCGCACGGAACTCGAACGCGATTGCACACGTCTACGCTTTGGACCCACGTTGACGCGCACAACCCGATTTTGTTGGAGGAAAAATCGGATAACGAGGAAATTTCCGGGCAACGACTTTCCACGACGAGAAAGAGACTCGCGAGGGTTTTATTTCGCTCGGCTATCGACAAACCATAAACGATTACGCGCACGCAAGCTCGCGGCGGTCGTCGTCTATGCGCGAGATTTCGATGCACCGCTACTACCCAGAGATCGATGAAATAACGTGCCTCTGTAACTTGTTAAAACGCGGTTATTGCGGGAGATTCGTTATGGATCCACGGCGTTCGTCCTCTCTTTCAACATCGTTTAACACCGCGAATTACGCCCGAGACACAGCAGTTCACGAAGGTACTCGGAACACTTGTAAACTTTCTCCTCTACGCATATATTGTATTACGCGTGTTACACAAAACATTTTGAAATTTCAAAGTGCCGAGGTGCTGTGATGAGATCCGATTATGATATTGGCAAATATCCAAATTACGATATCAGCAAAGTTTCAAACGAATCTGAATTATACACATACGTATGTTGTTCAATTTTGTTATATGATTTCGATACGACAGATAATCGACTGTTTAAACTTACTGATACTTCCGTGATCTCTGTGAAACGTATACTTGTATTAGATATAAAGACAAATATATTTGAATTTTCTTTTTTATAAATGATACGCATATAATTATGGAAAAACGAGATAAATAAATTATCCCTTCGTTAGATAAATTTTAGGAAATAACGCGTTCATGTGGTTCTTTTAACAAGAAGGCGAATAAACTTATTACTCGATTTAATTGTCTTCTACCGTCTTAGAGTTATAGCTTGTCCCAGTGACGATGCTTGGCACATTGTTACATGTACATAAATTACTAGATATTTAGTAGCCATTATAAATCTACGGAAATGTCTAGATACTTGCGAGTGATAGTATACGTATAACAGAGATTTTGAGAATTTCGCCTGACCTCGTAAAGATAGAATGGATATGGTGGTTTCCGAGGCGTGTTACACGCGCGGGGATGGCTATACACTCGTGTTTGAATATTGCATACGTCGCTCGATACAGCGACGGCGACGTTACGTAACGTGGGAAACAACAGGCAGAGATCGTATACCCGGTGTGTGTTTTTCGCGATGCGTTTCGAGTGTTGGGGCGTGAGTGGAAAGCAGAATGTGGGTTATTGTCGTCTGAATGGAAATCGATTTGTTGAGCCTGCAGTTGTGAACGGTTGATGCGTTTCTTCTGCTTCTGTTTTTTCATCTATGCGCTAGATGTTTCTCTTTTTCGGCCAGTTTTGTTCTCTTTTCGATTTTGGAGGGGGAACAGCGGCGATTGTTCCGGAGTAACTCTTTCATATTGCATGTTTTTTAATGTTTCTTGTGACCTTTCCTTTTCCATTCATTGGCATACACTTCTTTGTTTTTAACTATAATTATATAGAACAAATTTTTCATTCAATTTCAGCCTTTTGACGATTAATATCAAACTCAATTGTTATAACATTTGCTTCCAGCTTAGATCTCTCCTTCCCTTTCTCATTTCGTTTTCTATTTTTATTTCTTCCAACTCCTTAAATTTTACATTTCTATATTGTATTGACTCTTTCGGGAATCGATTTACTTTCGAATGGAATTACTTATTTACAGTTCTCATTTTATCCATTTTTAGTATCAATGTGTTTAACTAATTTGGTCTATTAGTTGCACGTGGAATTCAGAAAATTGAGAGCGTAGACCATAGTGGTGGAAGTCTGAGTATCTAAGCCATTCTCGCTACTGGTTCCTCGGTACTCGTAGTCTTCTACTTTACTACTAGCGAGAGAAGACCTATTTAAGAACTGTACTTCTACATGCGGTTTGACTACTTCTTTTTGCGTTACTATTCATTTCCCATATTTTTAGATAATACTTTTTCTGTTGATATTTTATTATTTATTACTCAGTCGTTGTACTTAACGTATTTTTTTTAAAGACATCTACATTTTCTACAATTTTATACGTGCGTAATTCTCAAGGCATAGTCGCTCTATTAACGTGTAATAGCAGCTGTTCTTTTCCTACAGGGAACTTTTGCGAATAACGCGAGACATTGTCTTTTATAGTCACGTTATTACGCTCCCTTATGGAGCCTTTTCTGAAGCTACAGAAATCTGCAAAGAGCCAGAGGTAGAAAACAGGCGAAAACATGAAAGCTTACCATATGAGAGAAACCAAGCAAGGAGAGAATATTTAGAAATCCATGTAAACCGGGAGAAAACATTTTTTAACTATATAATTTTCGGTCAATTTAATTTTCCCACTGCGAAGATACAAGAACTGATTACAACTTTACATCCAACATTTTGGTATTCAAATAGAAATTCTTTACGCGAGTTATTGGACGACAATTTAAAGGACTTTAAAAAAGATTCCAAAGACAATTAACATTTAACATTTAAAGAAAATTCGTCAGAGAAAATAATCGAAGAGACTTCGAAAAATTCCAAAGATTACTTTATTCACAATTTTTTAACATTCAAACATAACTTCTTACCTAACTCTTCCACATTCAAACGTACAAAAAGACCTAATCTTTCAACGTTCGAGAAAAATCTTCACGAGAAGCAACCCAAGATTTCCAAGTGAAACGAACACCAAATAAAATGTCATATCTCACTTTTAAACATTTAAACAAAATTTTCCATACAAAACAATCCCCCCTCCCCAAAATGACACGAAACCAGTAATTTACTTTACGACATGAAGATATGAGAAAAATAACGAGAGATAAAAGGAAGCCTATGGCCCATTGATTTCCCTCGAAAAAAGAACACGCGTAAACAAAAGAACCCATTCTTTAACGATCGATCTCTCGATTCCAGAAACCAGAATGTCTCTCTGCCTCTTATCTCGGAAAAGGGAGGAAGAAGAGCGTTTGAACGAATGTCGGCTCGCGCATGGGATGAAAAGCGTGTGTTGCGATTTCGAGGATCGAATTCCTCGACGAGTTGCGAGTGGAACGCCTCCCCTTTGCTCTCGTACAATTTCGAGGACTCTTCTAGGCGAACGTACGAGGAAAACTCGTGGAATTTTGAGGGGAAGACACGTGCTACGTGTATCCCAACCTATACATCCACGCGTACATCCAGTCTCTGTCTTTGTGCTTCTCAGACGAATTGCGGAATGTTCAATGATCACGCTAATGGATTACGGTTAGCTTGATTTTAATCGAACCCCAGTGTACACCGAGACTCGGGCTTCAACCATTTAGATATTGCGTCCTGGATAAGGAACTAGGATAAAGGACCAGGTAATTGGTAACAGTGGCTCAGCCATGTTTCGTGGTGTGTTTAATTTTGCAGAAGCAGAAATAATTGAGTGGAAGTGTCAAATACGGGTCTGAAGCACATGTAGCGGACTGTGGGGAAAAGGTTTTTAAATTGCAAATAGCTATGATGTTTCCTTCGTTCAAGATTAGGTCGCTTTCCAACGAAATATTGCACTTCGTGAACCTATCGCTTATTTTTAAAGGCTTGTGTTTTTGAATTTTTTACAGATCGTTCTTCCATTTACCTACGTTATATTAAAATATTTTAATTGACGCGTTAAAACCAATTCAGTTCAAAACTCAATTCGAATATATATGGTTTCCATATACCCAATATTTGTGGTTCTTCGAATTTTTGAACAAAATGTACTAGTAGAGACAAGATCGAAGCTCGAAGAACTATAAATATGTCGTCTAACAATTTATAATAGATAATATAATTTAGAATTAACTAATTCAAATACCACAGAACTACTGCTCCACTTAATCTCCTCTCTAAGAGGATAATGTTCATCATCGGAAGGATCTAGCTGAAACTTCTATACTTCTGCCTCTCGCAGCTGTCAAACATCAAACGAAAAACAGAAGATTTTCCGTAGAATTTTCCCAAACGCAACCTAGTGCTTCTAGAGGAACACGGTAATACTCACTTTCGCCCTGATCGGGCTAATGGATTTCAGCTTCGATAATCTTAATCAAGTAAGCCTGGAGCAGCCATCGAATGTACGCGAGTGATATTAAGGTCTTAATATTTGAAATCAAACTTCCGGACTTATAAGGTCGCTCGACTAGCACCATCCCCTAGCAGCCAGTCAACCTTTTAAACATTAAGTTGCGAGAAAGCAGATACGTCTCGCCGTAGAAAGAGAAGGAGAGATGATGCCAACGAAATCTCGAGATTTCTTAGCGAAAGTTGCACTAGCTGCTGGAAGGATGTAGTTTTAGTTCCGAATTGCTGCTTCGCGTCCTAACAACCAACGTTTCCGCTGATATTCCGGACGAATTCGTTGACAATTTCTGTTTTACCGTTGTTCGTAATCCCTTCTCCAGTTCGCTTTATCCATGTCCTCCTGTAGATGTGTTACTTTCACTGTACTAGTTTCTACTTATTCCTGGCGTTCGTTCTTCTTTTCGGAATTGAGAACAATTAACGTGGAATGGGGGAACAACCCTCGTGATTCCACCCTTCGAGTCGTAGATCAGGCGATTAACGCGGGTACCGTAGATCCTTGTTCGGAGGTTTCGGTTTGGAGGATACAGATAACGCGTTCCAATTTTTACGACCGGTTTTAATACCTTTAATCATATAATATGTGATTAACGCGGTTTTTAATGGCAGAGGAATTAAAATCCTCAGATTTCACGAGATACTAAAATAATTCTTTCTCTGGATAATCGGAAAGGAATGGCGATTGCTGTACGTTCCTTGGATTTTAGGAAGTATATTTTGTATAATAATATAATTTCCGATTTACGCGTTCTTTAGCGGAAAAGAAATCAGAATTCTCGCATTTCAATGATATGATCCTTTCGAAATATTAAAAATACTGTTTTTGAATAATTAACGAAGAGTGGATGTTGCTATGCATTCCTGAAGTTTTACGGAACATTTTTGGCAGAATCGTATAATTTGTGATTAATGGGTTCTTTAATGAGAAAGATCACATATCTTAAATCTTGGCAAAACTATTGTGACAATTATTTATTTGCGAAATAATTATTTGCAGGGTCTCTTTCAAAATCACAGCTTCTTGAAATATCGACAAACTTGCACAGTCGATATTCCCGACGAGCAACCGAGCTTGCAGCTGCGTTTCGCACGCTCGTGAATTTTCAATTCCATTGTGCGCTGGCCGTTGTTTAAATTGGCCTGGTTGCTCTTTGATGTAAATTTGACGCCAGCGAAACACCCAGAGGAATTCATACCTACCCTGTGCAATTGTATTCGCAACCACCCTGCTTCGAATCCTGCTGTATACCACTTCTTGTAATGTAGCTTCAACTCCTTGTAATGTAACTGTGTAATCTCAAATGTTCTCAAAATGTTCCACAATTTGTTAAGACAATGAAAATTTTGGATATACGTCCCTAATAATTTATTTAATTTCTGATAGAAACAGTGTCCGATGTAATTTGCGTAATATTAGAATTGAAATTATTATTTACTGATAATTGCGATTTTTGCCATTAACAGATTATGCTTTGCTAAAAATTCTTATCAAACCAGAGAATGCATAATAATCGCCATTTTCCTCTGACTATCTAGAATCTACAGAGATTTTATTTTAAAACCTATACGTTTGATAGCTCGCTCGAATCTCAGGCTATAGGTTTAAACAAGTCTGAGTTTGACCATATTTTGCATCAAACTTTACAAATATAGTATAAGAAAAGATGTAAAATGTAAAAAGAAAGTACTAGCAATTTTTCCCTATATCGAATTAATTCTTGAAAATACGACGATTAGAAGCTTGTATTATTTCAAACGTAATTATTTCGTACGAAATTTTTCAGAAATATGATCCGAGAGAAAATTTACTGTGTAAATTGCTGGTAAAATTTTAATTCTTAAAAGCGTAAATTTTCCAGGAGAATTAATTATCCGCTTGCATTCGCAGGAACAAACAAGGATTTCTCATGTTTGAGCGATAAAACGTTTCCTTAACCGGCAGTATTTTGATTATACGAACGTTATCTATAATTCCGATTCATACGGTCGGTAAGGTTTAATTTCGGACAGACGGGGAATGGGATTCTTAATCAAGCCTCCGAAAATCCCTTTTCTGTTCGCGGAAGCCGCTTCCTTCCAGACTAGTCTATCATCAGATATTGGCCTCGCAGCTCTAGGCCAAATTTTAATGAGAAAACTTAATGAGCGTTCCGTGTTCTGACACGCATTTCCCAGTCTGATTATGCATCCAGAGTGGCCGGAGCAACGAATGAGAGATAGAACGATGGACGATGGAACGGGTAGTCCCTTTGTGTTCATTACAGAGGGCGGATCCGGAAACTACGTTTGATCCTGTGATTTCCTGATCTACAGGATGGTTTATGACATTCCGACTGCATTTTTGCGAAACTGAGAGACTGAGATCGAGATATTATGATAAAGGTAAGTATTAAATAGAAATTATTATTATTATTAAATTAAATAAAAAAGAATGAAATAATTGAGACGATTGAAATTTATTGATTATATTGGACAACTACGGATGGTATCTTTTCTGGTATTTATTTTTATATTGATTAAGTGACAATGTAAAGATAGAATAAGTTATAATATTGAGGAACGAACTGTGCTTAGGACAGAAAATATTGGAACGTTCGATGAACAACGTCCAGTTCACGTGAAATTACAAGAAGAATTTTTATCTGATCTTTTCTAGGAATATATTTTATACGTTTTAATCACTTTCAGGATAGGAAAGATTGGCACGTTTAATGAACACGTTTAGGTCACGTCAAATTACTAGAAGAATTTTTGGAATTTTTCGTAGGAACATATTTTAAACTCTTTAATCATCTTCGTCCTGCTTCTATGCTATACATATTTAAACATATTTCGGACAGGAATTTCAATGAACGTACATCATATTCGTAGTTGAAGAAAACATTAGAATCAATGTACACATCTAACATTAATTTCTCTTTATAAACATTGAACTTCACAATTGTAGAAACACCTTCGGTTAAAGGATGATAGAGATTAAGGTTAAACAAACACCTTCGAATAGGAGGTTCGTTGAACGCTACCACTGAAATCCCCATTCACTTAAAGCCGGCAATCCTTCCCAGCACGATAAACACTCTAACCACAATGTCGTAACTGAAAACCATCGTGATCAAACTAAAACCACGTGTTTCACGTTTATGAGCATGCTAGAAGTTCCGTTTGCATTCATCAGGAACACGCAGCGGAACGAAAGATATCTCTCTCTCTCTCTCTCTTTCTGTCTTTCTCTCTCGAAAACAGAGAGAGGGAGAGCTAGAAGTCAAAACCCAGGCGAAAGCACGAAACGAGAGCGTATTACTAGCCCGATAGCGTGTTTCGTGAAACAATGCAGCCGCCATATTAACCGTCGGAGAGCCGTCGACGGCGGGCATTTTACGGCACAAAGCCCCGTTGAATTACGTTTTCGAGCAACAGTCTATTCGTCGAACCGGCGCGTAACTTCGCGAGCAGAAGGTGGCTTCAACCGAAAGAGACGATGAGAGAAAGAGAATGAGAGGGGGAGGCGCTTAATTTCCTGCTTTAAATGCGGAACAGAAAGCGAACAGGGGCAAGATGAAAAACCGAAATCGAATCGAGAGTCCGTTCGTCTAGATGGCTGCACGCTTCCGTCTGCCAACCGATAATTGACTTTTCCGCGAAACAAACCGAAATCCGGCAAGTTTAAGCGACAGTTTGGAATTTTTCTTTATCTCCCCGGAGTTTATCATAGAGTCGTGAAAGGTGGGGCGGGCGAAATGCATGGAGATTCGGGAGATTATTCTTAAAGAAATTGCGAGGCAAGTGACAAAAACGACGTATTATGTGCGTTACGTTCTTCGACTACTCACATTTTTTTTTCTTTTTTTTTTATTTAATTTGTACTTTACAATTTGTCCAGCTGGTCATTTGGTAAAATTTTTCTAACTTAATTGCTTAATACCATGCGGATGGCTACCCCTAGCGGGATACCATCTTCGAGTTTAAATATTTTATTTCTTTAGCGAGGTCAGTGGGATGTTTTCTTTTTAGTCTTCTTTCTATGAGAGTTTTGCTCGCTTCAGCAGTCAGCTGGTTTGAATGTATTGCCGTTCTTTCCTTGTATTTTTCTGCGTACCTGATTTCTTCTTTGAACGTTGGTTTTAAGTCTTTGCGTATATCCTCGTTTCTGACATACCATGCGGCGTTGACTATTGTTCTCTGTATCTTCGATTGTAGCGACTCTAGTTTATTTACGTGGCTCATCGACTACTCAAATGGATACTTCATTCTACTAGTCAGAAGCAAGACTTTCACAAGATGTGCGGTGGAATAGATATTGTGAAAAATAATCTATACGGCCAGACTTGTCATATCCTTCCTAGAACGATATTTTCATTGGAAATGAGGAATACAATTCCAATAGAATATTTCATTGGTGCTGGTAATCTTTGGGTAAAAATAAGTCACAATTTAAGCATCATGGCAATCATGAACTTCGTTTCGTACGTCTTAAATTATTAAACTATCTACAAAGTGACCACCTGTTATTCATACGATCCAAATAATTATGATCGTAATAGGTAGTGTGCATGAGAATGATGAAATTATAAAAAGGTGATTTTATTTTGGAATTATAATTTAAATAGTGGACTCACGTTGTGTAATATTTTGGCTACCCATTTTACCTGAGTTTCGGTATAAAACGGCGATCTATAATCTGCTGTACGGCTCGCTGGATAACAATGAAGTTGTTACTTCGTTAAGAAGAAACTACGTGATACTCGAATAAGTATTATAACTTTATACTAATTGTACATACAGAAGGTGCTCATCCGTGGACAGTAATTTACAAGATGTCAGGGTATGGTACTCGGACATTTTGCGAGGAAATGTCGTTTAGTATCCTGCATGTACAAGATGGGTTACACGACATGGAACACGAAACGCTATTTCGTACTCGAGAGATAAAATTGTTTAAATAAAATATGTCGCACGAAATTCGACAAAGATAGAAGAATTCTGAATAAATATACTATATGGAAATATTTTTCATATCCACTTTTAACGAAGGCAATCTTTTAAGAATACAACAATTCTAATACATAAAAATAAAAAATTGAAATTAAATTCATTTAAGTTAAAACGTGAAAATATGTTAGATTGAATATTGCAGAGTCGTTAGAAAAAGTATCTAAAATAAATTATCTAGGAATAAAAATGAAACAATTTTGAATAAAAATATAATAAAGGGTACTGTTTACTATTGAAGGAAGATAATTTTTAACAAAAATTTAACGCACACGATATTACATTAGATTAGATACAGTTATTAAAAACAAAACTTCTGAAATATATATCCACGTATAAAATAAATAATAAAACATTTGTACGTTTACACGTTTCGTATTCATAGATACAATTTATCTGCTATTAAGTCGAAATTACATACATTCTCGATGACGTCCGACTATTCCAAATAATATGACGCTGTGTATTATCCAGTCATCACGGATAAATACTTTAACACTCTGAAAATCCATGAATATTAATAAGGAAACCGCAAATTAATGGTTTCCCGAAGTAAATATCACACGTCAGCGTGTAATTAACAATCATTGATTGAAATTACGCATTCAATTATATATATATAATGCGTAATTTCAATATATATACCTGAATTCTGGAAATACGTATAAAAAGTCTATATCTGTGTATGTCTATGATACGCCTTCAGCACGGGGATATTTCCACATAAAAAATTTCGTTAAATTTGAGAAATATTTAACGAACCGCTGTTACTTCTGACGAAAAATTGGAAATATTTTAATGCACCCTGATATTCGAGGTTTTCTACAAACTAACTAGTGGACTGTCGAAAACTTATCGACCGAGAATTAATTAGCAGAATTTTATTCGACTATACACGCCACAGATTTTATACCTTTTTATTCGAGAAATAGAGTTAGAGCAGTTTTGATTAATTCTTCTAAGTACAGAAGCAGGTTTTATAAAAGAAAGAAGATTATTAGATACTAATTATCAGATTGTGCGAGTTTTAATACAAATTTGTGTTTTTATATGAACATTTAAAAAAATAAAAGTTAGATGGAAATTCCTTCTACATATTAGAGATTATTATTATTTTGTATAATATATTTGTATATTATATACATCTTTCAATTTTGCACATAAGTAAATAAAAATATGCCACCATTATAGATGTATTTATTGAAAAAACTGTGCAATAGATGTTTAAAAATACCCTGCTAGGACTGAATTTTTTAGGCTGTGAGAAACTTATTCGTATACTAAAAATTACCTTCATTCGTAATAGATACTAAGAACAAATTTTTCCTAATGACTTTATAGAAGAGAAAATAATGCACAAAAATTTCAGCAATTTCAGCGATATACATAAATACATTTATCTTATAAATATATTTAATTAATTTACTTTGAATATGAAGGGATTAAGGGGAAACCTTTGCAGACCAATGTATATTATGAGAATTTTGAAAATTTCAATATTTAATATTATTCAATCTAATATTTAATAATATCCTAAAGGAAAATCTGCTTTGTAATAGCTTATGCACAAAAAGCTGAAAACGATATCGAAACAAAAATACATCGAAGTTCTGCCGCGTTAAAAATATTTTACGGAATTTCTACAAGGGAGAAATAGACTCTGCGGAATAAATTATGGAAATAGAATGCTGTACCAGTTGCGGAAGTACGAAATGCTCCAAACACCAAGTATCGATCAAAGTCGTCTTCCTCTGCTTCGCTGTTTACTCAGTAATTTACTTCATTATTTATACACATTAATAATTCGAGCTTTGCAGAAAAATCTCTGCTTTCAATTCAAATTTATTTAACACGACGTGTAACGTGGAAAATAATTCTGCGAAAGATAAAGGCATAATCGAAACATGAAAAAGTACAAGTTTCAAGATCACGTGAACTATGCGCTGAACTGTGTGCACTCGCGTACTCGGCCCCAGGAGTGGCTTTAAGTGCGATCACTGCATTGTGGTAGCTGAGTATAGTATTATATCGTGTCCAAGAGAGCCTCAAAAGGGTGTTCACAGTGATCGTTTAGAAAGAATGGTCGGCAAATGCCGTGAAAGTGCCACGATTCTGTCATCGCCAATCGTGTTACATTTTTTATTTTACCGAGTCGCCATAAAAAATTCCAAAAAATACAAAATATAAAACGTAGATAATTAGATCTACTTGATCAAAATTTCTAGCAGAATTATAAGTATATTTATATCTTGAGTTTCATCTTTTTATCTAATATCATATAACTATGACATAAAATCTTATTCATTTTATCAGTTTGCACAATTATCTTCTAGGAGTTTATTAAATTACACATGCACTTTATCTCTGCAAAATTTCTTTTTCCCATTAAATTGATCGATAATCTACCGAATAATACGAAAGTTAGATAGTACTGGTTTCATTGAATATATCTTAATATTCTCAAATATCACAAATTAAAAAATAACATCTCTCCGGAAATTCAACAAGCTTTCTTTAATTTTTCATACACCTGAGAAAAGGAGATTTTATCCCTGTGATTCCCTTCATTGAAATTAATCTGAAATTTTAAAGATTACACATACATCCTTCGTCTTTTAGAAGAAATTTACTTTTAAGATTTATTCGACAATCCAGCAATCTCCCTCTATGTTCGTTTACCGTAAGTCAGAATAAGTAAGATTTTTGTAATATTCCAGGGTAAGCATACACCGTCGAAAAATGGATTTATTACTCGACCCAGTTTACCTTCTCATTTAGTTTCTGAGAAAAATACGAGAACCCGGATTCGTAATATTTCATAGAACACATTAGGAATCGTCGGGTTAAATTCTCCCAGACATCGCGTTTTCTCATTTTATCGGCTAGATATATATCGAAATCCAGCTCGAACGAAATACAAGGGTTACAGTTGAAATTTAAGCGTTTTCGAGTAGCAAGCCCCGAGATCCAGTTACGACATCTGGCTCTACATCGTTTTTGCGAACTCGTCCCAACGACGCCGAGGAAATATTGTTTGCTGGCTGGACCAATCTGAGCAAACGACGTCCGTCCGGTATTGTTCGCAAATAATAGGTGTAGCAGAGGAAATTCCAGTAAAAAGCGACTTAAATTTGAAGGTAAATTAATCGTTCGCCGGAAAAAATTACGAGTATTTTATTCCTGAAAACAACCAAATTTCGTTGTTTAAATAAAACGAAAATTCTCTGGTTTTTTGTTTAGTCCTTAATTGCTACGTATGTGTAATGAAATCGAAACGTGTTAATTTCATGAGAAAATACATACAGTGGCTGTACAAAAGGTGCTGCTAGAGGCAAATATTCTCATTTTCTAATGAAGCGCTTTTCTTGTCTATATATAGAGTTTAAAATACTATTAAGCGAAATAAAATTTAATAAACTTGCAATTAGTTAATTAGTAAAAATCAATTAATATAAAATGCCATGATAAGTATAGTATAGCCTGAGAAAATATTTTTTGTAGGGTTACTAATAAGAAGGGTAGTTTCAGTAGAACGAACGTCTCTCGCCGACGTACTAAAAGGTTTTCATTTTCATTCGTTGCATTGTGTTTGTTCGTGCGAAGCAGCCAAGCAATTTTGGAAATTAAGTAATCTCGATCGTCTCTCGACGTTCGTTAGAAACACGTGTAATTGCACGGTCAATGCTCACAATGGCGAAAGAACAAAGAGCTCCAAGGATGATTCTTCGCAATAAGAGGAACCAGCTGGAAATATTTAAAACGAAGAAAATACTTAATTAGTCTAATAATTAATTAGTCACTTAATAGTCTTAAAATTCTTTCTCGACTCAAAGAGAATGACCAAAAATTAGTTCTTCTCGCAATTCGTCATTTCATGATAATTATAATTTACATATTACAAATAATAAGAAATTAATAGAAATTTCACCCTTTTGATCTGTGTGCTTTTTCATCTAAAACATAACCAATAGTAACTACTACGAATGGTTTTATGATATTTAAACGTGAAAGAATGTTCTTAGAAGTACATCTAAATTTCAACGTGGCTTATCGTACTTGATCTTTCAAGGTCGACTGCGATCTTGATTTCGGTTAATGTTCGCGGTGAAACTGGTGTGTGAACGTTGATAAATCGAGGCGAAAACGATCTCCTCTCGGCGCGCTTTTACTTATAGCTTGGCGCGCAAGAAACTGGCAACCCAATGTCTTCCCTATAAATCACTTTAAGCGTGATCTTCTCACGCTAATTACCCTTTACCTCGCAACAGAATAAAATAACGATGAACATTTTTTACTAACGAGAAGACAGTAACAAGATAGATCAACGTTACAAAGCGTTTTCACTTTTATTAGAGAGGAGCCAAAAATCCCAGTAGCGTCCGACTGAAAGACGACACGAAAACGGAAATTAAACTCTCTCATTCTGATACAGACATTCTAATACAGAGAGCAGCTCAAAGGAGAAGCAGCAGGCTACGGCTCGAAAAGGTGGAGAACAAGCGCTAAATGAAACCGAAGAAACGAAACTAGGAGGCACCGGAACGAAGGACGGTCTATTTGAATTCCGACAAGGAGGTTCGTTTTAACGAGAGTGCCTTTATTTCGCACTCGAGGCTCGACAAAATTCACGGGCACCTTGGTTAAAGGGAAGCAAGGAGCAATGAGGGGAATCAAGGACGACACGCGGGCGAGAACGTGGCCTCGACGATTGCCTGTTGGACGAACGAGGACTTGGCAGACTCTCGAGTGTTCAGGCTGCATCCGAACAAGGTGAAAAAGGGGACTCGAGGGTGGAGAAAAGTGATATGCAATGGAAGAGAGGAAGATAGAAAGCAGAGAAACGTAGCGGCGCGAGATGAAGAGGGGAAATGGACTGATTGTAATTGTACCGCGGAAAAATAGGAAAAAAGAAAAAAGATAGTGCGAGAGGGTGGAAGAGGGTGGAAGGGAAGACAGTTAAGGTTGTGAAACAGAAAGAGAGGAAACGAAAAGATATAGAAAAGGAAAAATGGATGATGTTAAGTCATGAAGAGGAAAGGGAAGGAATGTACAAAATGCCAGATACAGTTTAATATGCATTGTTTTTAACAATTACGAGATAGATACTACCCTGTGGGTTATTATCATGTGGCCATATCGTTATGTGGGTTATGACAGTTATTGAATGGTTTAATCGCATTGACTACGCAAACAGAAGCGAAGTAGCCCCACAGGCTTGATAGATTGACGTATCGTGTACGAACCTAAATATTTATGCATTTACAGATAATTTAAATGTTTGGAAGAAATTCACGGAGAATGTACATAATATGTACGAATGTTAGTATCGATAAAATATGGGTAAAAGTGCCAAAAATTACAATACTTAAGGAGTGAAAGAAATTTCTCCAGCTATGCTCATGAAAATATGAACACATTACACATACGTGCAAATAATTAACATGCTGAATAATGTACAAGTACGAATTGGCTTTAAAAAAGAATGTACAGGTGCAAGAAATAGCTGTAAGGATTAAAGTGAAACATAAAACGACGCTCTAATTATTTTGAGTAATATACAGAGAAGCATCCAGTCGAATAAAGAAGATCGATTAACCAGGTACTTAACATGAGAATAATCAAAATGTAGCGTGCAAGAAATTAAAATTAAACTAGGGAAAATGTAACAGCAGTGCAATAAGAATGTAAATGTAACGGAGGTAAATTAGAAGTGCGTAAAGTAGCATAGGAAGCGAGAGGAATAAAATGACGGGGGTAAGCAAGTTCTTGAACGGGATAAGGGAAGCAAAGTGGCAGAGTTCAGTGGCTCGTTTCCGCCCGTATCGTCGGGCTTTAACATAAAAGAAAACGGTCTGAACCGTGTTGAACGACCGGTGTCTCGGTCGATGGTAATTTTCAGACGATCTCTCGAAAGAAGGGGTTTCGCCGTGCTGGCAAACAATCGTCCATGATGGCGTTACGAATCGAGTCTAGTGGGCACGTGGAACGTTCTCTCTGTCGCGGTCTTGAAATTCGTTTCAACGGAACCAACGCGACCCTTAACGACGCCCGATGAAAGAGAAAACGAAGGGGGCGAAAGGGGTTTGAAAGTTCGATCGCGAGTATCATTAGAGCGGGATGAAGGCTGCCTCGTTACGATCGGGCAATTCCACGCAAATGAATTTTCACGACGTTGTTAATTAATTCGGTGTTGGCCTGTTACGCGTTAGAACGCCGCTTTACCTCGATAATTCGACGACCGTTTAATTGGCGATGCCCTCGCAAATTGACTGTCTCGGCTTTATTATTTTGTAACTTCTGATGCCGAAGAATGTGATATTCTTATACAGGATGGACCAACAAGAAGTACCATCTAAAATAATTCGCTATCGATCTTTTCTTTTATCGAAAAAGATTTTAAACGAATTACGTTACATTTCAAGACACTCGTGCAAGAGATGGATACAATTATGCTCTTTTATATCTTACATTTCTAGAAATGTCAAAGTGACTTTGAGTTCCTTAAGTGACACTCTATATATTTTGTAACATTAATCGATACAACTGGGCATTTTCTACAAAAAAAAGTATTAACTTATTTCTATCGGAAATTAGTTTGGATTTTAACATTAATTTGTCAAAACGAAGACAATGTAAAGAGAGGAATACCGCTTTGCGCCTTTTCTTGCGCTTCATACGCTAAGCTCGACAGATTGAAGTTAAAATATCTGCCAAACTAATGGTTTTTCGATATAAATAGGTTAATACAGTTTTGTAGAGAATAACGAGCTGCACGGTAGAGCTGTATGGTAATTACATTTTACATTTAAAAATATACAATTCTATTTAGGAAGACGTATGTTACCTTCGTATGACCATTACGCGCCCATCTATAAGAAACTGCTTAACTTACATTCGCTTCTTATCTAAATTACTTTTCTTATACAAGGCATAGTGTACGATTAATTTGCATTCGTAGATTGAAACCGTTCAGCCTGTTCGTACATACACGCATCATTTTTGCTTTAACAGAAGTTCTAATTATTAAACGCTTAAGAAATCGACTTGAGAAGGTTACAGCGAAAGAATAATACATTCTGAAGAGTAAAGAGGAGAAATATCGTTGATCAAACGTGGTGAATTAATGTTCTGATATATCATTCGCCTCAATTGCGTTCGCAAGGTTCGTTACAGTTTCGTGTCCTATTCACGTAACTGGCAACAATTTCCATCGCAATTCATGTTACGATTTCATTGAATTAATGAACGTCGTTTTTAGAACCACGCAGCCGAAGAACATATATAATTGGTCAGTTATGCTGTAAAAATAACTTACGGCTCTGTTTTTTTAAACAATACATGGCGAAATTAAATTCTCACGCTGCTCGTAAACGACGCGAGAATCGTGTGTTTACTCGAACGAATCGATCTCTGGAATCGTGAATATCGAAGTAGCACGCGCAATAAATTCAACAGAATTTTAAATAAATTGACAAAATTCATAAGTAAATTGAAAATCTGAAAATATCGAGAAATTTCTACATTTCTGTATTTCATTCCCTCTGACACGCGATTTCGAATTCTCAATGGCCCTTAAGATCCAACGTAGTTGAAAAGAGAAAATTCCGACAAATTTTAACGAACTGAACGATCAAACTGGCGAAGATATTCAAAAATCTCGAAACGTAAAATAGTTGTTCAGACGTTCGTATCATGAATTCTTCAACGCGCGATTTGCAACTTTCAAACGCTTCTAATATCCGAGATAGCCGAAAACAAAACGTGAAATCTGCGAGATTTTGCACGAGTATCCTATTATTTCTGAATGGGAAGTGGTAAGAATTTCGCCAGAGGTTATATTATAGAACAGCGCACAAACGTTTCTCAGATCCGCAAGAGCGCTTCGCCTTATCTAAAAGCGCGAGAATCGCCGTAACGCGAAGACTTGCTTCTTCGAATTGCGTGGACCACAATGGAGAAGATGCGTCGACGTTGCGATCTTCTCCATTATCTGGAGATGGTGGTTCGCGTAATTCTGGCGCTAGCATATCGTTCAAGGTTAAACATCTCCCTGATAATCCGGAATTCTGCCAACTGTCGGTATGTTGTATGAAACTGTAGTATGCGTGGTAGTATTGTAGATGAAACGATGGTAGCAATCTCGTGGAGTATTTTTCCGGAAAGATAGATGGTGATAGTGGAATGTATGTATATGGATACAGAGTGGCCAAAAAATGAATGATCGAAATAGAGAAGTCTATTCTGCTTGCAGTTGAAATGTATAGTGTACAGTGGCTACAAGAGGTATTTGTACAATGAAATATACGTAAGTACAGAACGGTACAAAAGTGAGTGTTGGTACAGTAAACGTTAGTTATATCGATTTGAATTGTTAATTTGAATATTGTACAGGGTGATTCAACAAAAGTGTTTTAAGATTTATATAGGATACTACAGAAATTAGTGGCCACGGTTTCAAAAGTTACGTTACCTACCTACGGAGTGAAAAAGTAAATAATTTGGATATTGTACAGAGTGATTCATCGAGGGTCAGCATCTTAATATTCGTATAAATGTTTCAAGGCAGATGTAGTTAAGAGGAAGAAAAATATCGTGGATACTCGTCTTAAGACGAATGATTCTTATGAAAATTGATTAACCCTTAACGCTCTGACTTTTAATTGTGAATATCAACCGGCAATTCTTATTCTCATCATACTTCGACTTACAAGTTTTTAAGTGTCAGATTTTAAATGCTACAATGACATAATGATAATAATATCAAAGTCATTCAAAACAATCTTTATTCATCTCAGAAGTAATATAATTTTGATTACAATATTCCTATCCTAAAATGTACTTAAAACCAACTATAGCTCTTTCCATCGCTTGTTTCGTTCCAAAAACAACCAGCCATTTCCTTTAATACAAGTTATGAAACAAAGATCAACAACTTATCAACCCTTACATACCGTCCAATGCTTCCTAAACGAAGTCGTTAAACTCTGCCCTCGGGCGTAGCAAAGTAACGCGAGCAATAAAAACGCACCCTTTACAATTTTCAACCGGAGTCTTCGTAAACCTGCACGGTAAACCAGAAGCCAACGTTACAGGCTGCATTTGCCAGTTACGTCGAGGCGTAGAACAGAGTAACTTCTGGCGTGGCTCACTTCCGCAATAACCGGCGAAAGAAATAACAATCCGGATTAAGCCGAGCTTAAACGCGTTATCAGGACTGATGCTACGGGAGAAGTTCGCTTTCCAACGTGGCTGTGTTTACGATTATGAGAAACGTGGCAGCCGCTCGCGAAAAGCCGGAATACTTACGGAGGATGGAAGTTATCCTGTTTCTCTTTTTATCGTACGATAGGAGCCAAAGTTTGAATTGTCGTACGCTAAGCGACATCTTCGTTCCCCGGGAAAAGTAGCAGGCCGCTCTTATGGTGCATACAGCGAGGATTGAAGTTGTGGTAATTGGCCTTTAGCTGGGTGAATAGGGTGAGAGTTGGGTAATTGTTATATGGCGACGATTTGGCGTTGTGTTGACTATTGGTCGGGGATATAATTGAACGCGTGGCGTACTCTGGAGATTGCTTAAATCTATTTGACATGATTTCGATGTAGGCAGTGGGTGTGCAGTTAGCAGTTTATGAACTCAGCTACTTTTGATAAAATATAATTTAACTGGAAAATATCAAATGGAAAAACCTAGGATGATCTTATTTTCTTGTTAGAGCTGTAGTAAGATATTATGAGGCGAAAAAATTTATTTTTAATGATTAACGTACGCTGTATAAAATTAGCGACTATAAATGTCAAGCGCATTATATCGCTATCCTTTGCTCGTTTGATTTTCAAGCTTTACATAAGATATTTTGTGTTTAAACGCTTGATGTTCTACTTCCCAATTCTCTCTGTTTTTGTGTAAAATTGTTAACGTCGGTTTTTCGTCGAAATACCTTGCCAAGAAATTAGAGCTACCGAAGCTACGAAGTTGAAAATTATAAATTCAACACTGGATGCAAATCTGTTTAATCTTGAGCTAGATCTTTCTATCCTGACAAATTTTCACCATCATACAAGTTCTGAAAAATATATCGTTTTGCAGATACACCGAGAAGATTTGTGTATTATACTTTTTCAGATATTGTCGCCATAAGTCAAGCCACATTTGTTTATCTCCATAGCAGGCATCCCCATAACGCGTACGCTAGGAATAATCTAAAGCAGACAACTACACTTCCTACGGACATACCCTCCAAGGAGCAATAGTCGCGAAAGACGAAGTTATAGGGGCAAAGATAAAAGCAAGGATGATAGATAGACCGATCCTATCTCTGAATTCATGCCACCTTATTCCCCAAATCCTTAGGGAAATTTCTCGAAAAAACCGAGACGAAACAGAAGTTCGCAAATCTAATTCAAATTTGAAACATCGATACAACCAAAAGTACCAACAACGATTCACATTGGACATTTCATAACAAACGCAACCGTTGTCCACGTTTATCCTTCTCCAGGAAAGCGAAGAAATATTCCAGCACCCATAATGTTTCTTCCATACATTTCTCGTCGCTATTACATTTTTTACAATGATTCAAATAAGACAAATTCTACGCACAAAAAGAATTTCAACAACGCGCACATTTTTTAAACTAATATATATGTCGGGTTATCATTAGGATTTAAGGCGCGTAATGATTCTTCGTTTGAATTAGCCATTGTTTTACAAAACAGAGAATATATTTACGCGAATAAACAAGATTTTACAAAATATTATGAATAATGAGTTTAATAAATGATAAGATTAACAAACGATAAGTTTAATTAATAATTAGATTAAAGAATAATAAGTTTAACGAACAATAAGAGGAACGAATAATATGTCTTACGAATAATGAATTTAACGAATAATGAGATTAACGATTGATAGGTTTTACGAATAATGAATTTAATTAACGCTATTAACAACGTTCCGGGATTCAAACGAATCCACGGTCAACGGGATAACTCTTTACTATGCGTAGAATAATTTTAAACACAAAAATACGATTGCTGAGACACTCGGTAAATTGCTCGATGTATCACTTTCCAAGGCGATCACACGAATGAATATCTGATGAAAATCTTTTTCGCTATACGACTGCATTTGTTTGTTATATGCTCGCTGGAGACATCGAGAAGATTCCAATCGTTGTTGCTAGGCAATTTCTGTCAAAAGTTTGTTGTATACTCTTTGGAAACATCGAGAAAGATCCAAACGCCGTTACTAGGCAGTTTCTGTCTGGAGATTGATTTCTAATACAACGTGTGTCCCATTATATCGACATCTCTAAAGTACAATTCTATGTGATTTCTAGGGAGAACAATACAACCGATCCACACCTTCGTCAGGCAAAACGTTTATCCCGTGACCGTGGCTACGTTCAGCGACCAGTTGTCACCTCGAACCCACTTTCGCTTTCACAAATATCAAACAATTACAAATGACAATTGCTTAATTACAGTTATGATAAAATCTAGGCTAAAGCATTAGAAGGCTTCCTCAAAATTGCAAAGGGAAGGCTCCGGTTTTCCTTTCATCTCCGACATATATATATTATGACGTAGTATTAGGTTGTCCGAAAAGTTTCTTTTGCTTCATAACATGATAATAGATGAACAGCAATTTCTGTTTTATATTATTTCATTGAATTAGGTATGATCTATTTCATTATATTTTTATTATTATTGTTACGTCCGGTAACTCCCTGCGGTCGAGGCGTCCATGAGCTGTGCACATATAATTAAGCGAGTCGCAATAATCCTAAGGAACGGCCATAAAACGAGGCTTCTTGAATTACCGACAAGATAAAAATTAGGGAAACGTGGGTTTTCCCATGTTTCCCGAGATTCCACCCGCAAGCGATCAGTGATGGGGCGATTCTCCACCGAACAAGAGTTTTCCTTAGCGACAAAATCGTTACTGGACTTCACTGGTTCATGGACTACAGAACAGTCACCACATCTCTAGACTCCACCTCCGCCTATAGATCAGTCATTGTCTCTAGATTCGATCTACGACTACAGATCAGTCAACATATCTAGACTGAATCTACGACTACAGATCAGTCGACAACTCTGCACTAGGTTCACTACTTTAACTCAGTCAACATATATTAATTAACATATATATACGCAACGAGCGTAATCTTCGTGTCTACAAGTTGTTGGAAATATATAACATCTTTGAACAGTTACTCAAGTGCTACTCATTAAAACCACCTCTATTATCCTAATCGAAATAGGGGATCGATCTGTTCGTGGCATCGATTATTCTAGTCGTAACGGGAATTTACGACTCCCGTTGACGCGCTTCCTCGCGATCACGTCTCCCCGCCACTGGTCGATAAAACAATTATGTTCGTGCATAATGCAATAAACTAATATAAAACAAAATACATTAAGCGTTTATTATTTCCTTATAAAACGAAAGAAACTTTTCGTACAACCTAATATATTTCAATCTATTGCAGCTAAAACATATAAAGTTTACGTTGCAGTTACCCTTTAACGGTGAAGAAATACACAGAATGCGAATGATATACAGAAATATATCAAATATCCAAACTATAGTGATTGTTACGGTACTTTGCGTATAAAACAGGTTTATGTTTAAGTTTCGTTCCATTAAAGATACGAATTTGCATAAAATTCCGCGCTTTCCAGCTACGACATTAACAGAATCGTCAACATTACAGTCTCCTCAAAGAGGAAGTAAAAAGTAGTCGGCGAAGTATTGGGTTGGCAACTAAGCGATTGCGGATTTTGTCAGTACCACCTATTGACTGTGTGCGACTCTTCGCTGTGTGCGAAGATTTCGAGCGCTATCTAACGAAATTTACGAGTCATAAATTGGAGAAGCAACGACGCTGTCCGATGGCGCAATTCGACCCCGTAAAAGCCGACGCACAGCTTTAAATACAATGAACGTGGCGAAGCGACAGCGATAGCAGACCCGCGTGGGTCGACATTTCTCCGAGCAGTGACGTAACCGTATGCAAGCATCGTGAGATGCCCTGGAAACGGATCGTCCAATAGCCACCGTGTCCCCTTTGCCCCCTGACGCGATTTATCTTTATCGTTTCAAAGATTCTAACTCGGACGATATTGCTCGAACGTTCAACTCGCCTTTTCTCCAAGCTTTTTTCAAAGTGCCCCCAATGCTTATCGTTTGATTTTCGTTTCGAAAAGAATTTAAAGAATCGAAGAATGGTGGAAAACATGGCTGTGTCACCATACGTTATCAGTGGCCGATCGATACGAAGTTTGGTGGATATCGCGTGGATGAGATGGTAGATCTGAAATATAAAATCTTAGATTCGGGTCGATCATGACGGCAATTGAAAATTTGTTATCGAAGAAACGAAGAAATCCAAATTTTATACAACGAAGAACGGAGATCTCGAAGAATAGAGTTCGGAACGTTTAGAAAAAGATCGGCAGAACTGAGTACAATATCTGAGAATGTAACGTCTCGAGACAACGACGCTTGGAAGTTACAAAGTGAAATCCGAGAACCAAAGGAAGAGACAAAGATAGGAGGGTCTAAAAATTTCACAAAGAAGCTTCGAATCGAGGTCATCGAATCAATCTCACGATAAAGAAATCCGATATTCTATCACTATCCTTTGAAGTACAGTTCAACTGCATTTTACCAGGACTTTTAGAATTATCTTCCATCGCTGCGCAGGTTCTGCAGTTGCAAAACTTTGATTTCAGTGCAAGTTACGCTGTAGACTCGCGTAAACTAGCTAAACGCGTTACCCCAAAACGCAACTTTTCCCAAAGTATCAGTTTCCTCCAAACAACTCCACCTGCAGACCTTTGATTTTCCTATATACATGTATACCGAGCTACACGTGTTACATTTACCAACCAAAAGCTCTTCCTCTTCTTTTATTTACAAAAATAACGTTCTTTTATTATCAGTTCGTTCCGCGAAAGCATCAAAATTAACGATTCATATAGAATCTAATGTTCAAACAAATTATTTCATTAATATCGGTTTAACAAATGCTATAATTTGAACCATTCTCAGTACTGCGTCATGGGTAGTCTCGATGTTAATGATCACAAACTGTTTAGAATTTTCAGAGAAAAAAAATATCGTAGGAAGAAAAAACCATTGTGCATAGTATGCGAAATGTTACGTTCTTAATGATAGTTAGACTGCATATTTCTATACATTTATGGCAAATCTGGCCAAGAATACACAGGATGCCAATCTTGTTTTGACTTTTTGAGTTATATTCGTGAAAATATAAATGTCCATAAATGTCCGGGCTCTAATGATAATGAACTAAATCACACATGACCGACAGAGAATAAGTTCGTGCTCAGAACATTCAAGAGGGTGAACAGGGCTAAGAAGTGTCGTAAACGTGAACGACTCAAGCGACTAACATTCACAATCGTCACGCGGAAATCGCACTTTTCTCTGGCGTAGCGAGTTTCTAACTTCTCGAGGGAACAATCGTAATGCAACATCAAAGCGAACTGGGGCAAAAAAATGCCGGATAACGAAACATGAAAGTCCCGTGACTAGGAACTATTTTGAAAAAAAAACCTAACACGAGACGTTATCGTTCTTATAAAAATAAGGAAGGTGAAAATAAAGCGAACAATGCATGTACAGTCAAAGTTGGAGACTAGGAAAAAGGAAGGAAAGAAAAGAGCAGAAAGGAAGAAAGAGAGCAGAAGGAAAGGAAAAGGAGAGAAAAGTAGTAGATTCTTCAATCATTCGTGAGTGTCAACGACACGAGGAACGAGAAACGTTTCGACGAACTTAATAGGATGACGTCTGGTCAAAAACTTCTCGTGATATAAGAATCTAATTACCGACCGAGCTGGATGGATATAAATTTCGCGCGCCAACTATTTCACAAGTTTCGAGGGGCGTTCGAGGACTCGAAAAAGTGGATGGGAAGTTCGGAGGTTCTTCGATGAGCTGAATAAGAACAGAATCGAAGAAGGGGGCTGAGAACCGGAGGAATTGATTGGTAAAGGAAGTAAGAGATCGAAAGATTAGAAAATTCGGCGTATCGCGCGATCGTCGAATCGAAGTAATTGAAAGCATCGAAACGTTGATAAATGGATAAACTCGAACAACGATAAAGTCGAGCAACTGGAAACTGGAATACACGAATAGCAAAAAAATCGGAGAATAAAAATAATTGGAAATGGTTCGAATAAAAATCGAATAATTTTATAACCGAAAAGTTGAAATACTAAAAAGTCAAAGCTTAAATGTTGCGACTCGATTTTCTCCACTACAATGCTAACCAAAAACACGCGCAGTTTAAGTTATTATTAATTATCTACCATTTAAAAACTTGAACGATTTTAGTAATCGAAAAACTGAAACACTAAAAAGTCCAAGTACCAAAATTTGGACCTAATTCCCTTAAAATACTAACAAGAATACGCACATCTAAACTGTCGGCTGTTTTGTGTAAAACGACGTGGGGTCTCCAGGAATTTATGCGTGTTCACGAAGCACGGTTACGTACGATAAATACGTTCCGAAAAATTCCAAGTAAAAACGTGTTTACACGAAGGTTTTCGTACGACGAACGAGCCGGCGACTCCAAAAATACATCATCCGGCCCTACCGTAACGCGCTGTAACTCCATATTTTAAGACGCGTCACCGGAACTGCATAAAAACACGGCGCAAGCATGCACACAGAGGAGACAAAGTGCAACGGCGTGTTTCGGTCCCTGTTGAACGCTGCGCGTTATATCACTGTGCAACGAGGGAGCCAGTGACGACGAACGTTGAAATACGTGGGACGTATCTGGTATGACGCGACCAGTGACACAACGCAATTGCAATGCCGGCTGTCACTGTCGCGTTTATTAAGTCATACTTCGCCATGGATTCGACGAAGCATCGGATATTTCTTTGAACTCAAAACGCGCGCGTGTCACAGGGGTAAACGTCTGCAATGTGGATTTTAACAAGATACCAGGTGCAAAGAACACGGTTTTACTACTCTTAATATCTCCATATTAGTGAGGCACGGATGCTTTCAGAGCACGTGAAACGAGTGCATCATCGGAGTATATGTGGTTTGAGTGGAATGTCAGGCGAAAACAACGCGACGCTGAACCTCTTAAATAACTGACACGTTATCGTTACTGGTTCTTAGAATCGACTTTAAGGGGGCGAGTGTTTGATATGGAGTACGTAAACAAATGTGGCACAGGTCTGTATCTCGCTCGTACTTAATAGAGAAAACAAATATTGCGATTTTTTCAACATACTGCTGCCGTAATATTTAGACACTTTACGATGTTAATGTAAATTGAATGCTTTCTATTTGTTTTATATTTTATTACAAACCTGTTAATTCACCGGAAACATATGTGTCTTATACCATAAAATATTGAATAAAGGGAAGTCTGTTAGGATTTTTCAATAAATATAACGATTAAGTGTTCTAATACTTATGGTTGGCAGTGCATATCCTACTCTCGTCAGATCTCCACCTACTTAGTTGCATATCGTCTACTGTCTCCCTGTCTCGAAGTTTCAGTGTAGTATATATACGCCTGTGACACACATGTTACGTTCGATCGCAGCTTTACGCTCGTTCGGTCCTCTTTCAGCCGGCAGAGAAGAACTCGTGACTTCATGCCCTCGTTCGTGACTCGCTCGTCCGTCAACCGACTCGAAAGTCGAAACTAGGCACGGTTAACCTATCCTTCCTACTGCACTTTACGCTTCCCTTGAAGAGCACGATCAAAATGTCCTTGCATTCGATTTCGCACAAACGACACTACGACGAAAGGTAAAATGAACCGAGAATTTGATTATCCGACGCGAAAAGACTCAGCCGATTTCGTATTTCATATCGAAATTTGTTATACGCTTTAATGACAGCATATAAAATTGAGATGCTGACTCACCGGTAGTCTTCTTATCCGACGATACTCCTGTCTGTCACGTTGCACAGCTTATCCAAGTATTCCAATTCACCGTTCTTCGTTTCTTGAAACCTTCGATGAAACGTTCAGGCAACGGTGACGAGTGGCAACATTGAGTAACACTGAACAAAGCACATGAGAAACTTCGATTGATAACCACGCGGTTCGTAGCGTGCTCTTTTGCGACCGAACACGAACCACGAAAACCTTCTAGACGACCTGCACGGCACGAGATCCGACAGCCGACTGACTTCACGCGGATGCTGCGGCGAGCGTGTTGCCACGCGTCCCCTGCCACACGACGCGCACATCCCCACCACTCCCCACTTTCCGTCTCGCTCGCTCGCACTCAAACTTCCATAGCTCTTTCTCTTTCTAGGGTTCCCGTTTCTGCACGTGCGAGCAGCATTCAACTTGTCTCCGAGTCGCTTGAATTTTATCAAACACAAGAATTGGATCTTAACTGAATATCGAACAATTATTTGGTCCCATGATCATTCACAAACGTAGAATTTCTTACTTTAGGCTACATCGGATAGGAATATTTCAAAGTGAGATATCTTGGAAATAAGATTGCATATACGTTGCCTTAACCTTAACCTATTCTCCGTATTTCCTTAGCTCTGAGCGAAAGATTCGTTCCACAGAAAATATTCAAACAGAAAAGGGACGATAACGGAAAATCCACTTGATTCAAAACATACACAGTATTCACGAAGAAAGATACATCTACTTACAAGTCCAAGCGTCTACCTTCGAGATCATTCCACCATGAATTCACGCTTCGAAAAATCAAATCAAACAATCGAAGTTCTAGACGGTTCGTACGAATTCTCTTTGAATCTGTATTTCGTGCTCGAGTCTTCACCTGGTTTCGTCGCTTCCTTTATTTCTTCGAGTTTTGTAACATCACACCAGGCGTTCGTCATTGTGTCTTTCTCTATCGCGCGTTCCTGTCGCTTCTTTATCCTTCTCCCCCCGGCCAGTGGTTGTTCCATTTTTCTCGCTCCGATGTTCTTTCTCTCGTAAACAGTGGACATCCTCCGCGTCGTCTTCTTTCGCCATTCGACTCATTTCGTTCGCGTTTCTCACGATGCGACGCCTCATTTTCTTCTTAATCGTTTCGCTTTTTCCGGTTGCTCGTATAATAGCCTCCTACGCGGTTTGCTTTTCCATGCAACATCGTAAACGTCTCTGTTACCGATTCGTTTCATTTCGCCAGCGCGCTCCTTTCGTTCCATCATCACCCTTTTTCGACTTGCTTGGTCTCTGTCGCGCTCATTGATGGCGTTAGCATCCTATTCTTGCGAGTCTTGTCGGCAACAAGATAGCGTGCATTTACACCCGCGTCCGGACGTTACGTTCGCGTCGTTCCATTAGCATAAAGCCCTTCGTACGCCCTTTAAGTATCAAAAATTCCGCTTGTAGACGCTTTCGCAGGAAACACGGCGACAAAGTTATAGACGTAACACCCGTTGTCTAGCCAGTTTCATCACTGTTCTCTTTTTCAGAGCGAAAGAGTAAAGGAAAATTTGAACATTGCGCACTGTATCGAATCGATTTCCAGTTTAACGAGCCTTGTAACAATGGTTGTTTTCTTGTCTTGTTTATTTTTTGGAATTGCAATTTTTTACATTTTTTTATTTTGTGTGAAAAGGTTTGGATGAATTATACGTGATACACAAAAACTAAGAGGAGGTAACAGCTTGATTGATTCGTAATAATACATGTTAATTGTCACTGTGATATTTATATAAGTTTATAGCAAATTCGTGATTGAAAGCAGTACGTGTCTTTTTCCTATAAAATTAACATACACACACACACACACACACACACAAATCGTAAATTTTAATGATCTAAAAACCCGTGAGTGACGTGTTAATATTAAATAAGCCAGCCATCCATACGCTCATTAGTCTAGAATACTATACAAATTATTTAAAACACAGGATTTTAATAATAAAGCAGTGTCTGGATACTTTTGATCGATACTTGCCAGTAACGCAAGTTGAGGAGCTTTCTTGTTTCTTCTTCTTGAGGAGGTTGGAAGTAATCTTTGGAAAAAAGCATAATCTGCTTAGTGCATTTTATGCTTGGATTAGTAAGTGTAATGTTTCTGAAGGAAATTTGTTCTTTTATATTTACAAAATAAATACAAATTTCATGAAATAGTCCCACCATTTCATTATAAATACTACATTCTATAGGCCCATTTTTTAGAAAATTCCTCATAACTTTTCATAATTTTATAAATATACCGCGGTATTTGTGTGGATATTTCAATTGATTTTTGTACATATATTAGTGCATATATTATACATACATAAAGTATATGCAGTACGTATATTTACCATTATTTAAGTATACTTTTCGATGAGAAAATACTACATTCCACGGGCCCATGTTTCAGGCAGTTCCTCAAAGTTCATAATTCTTTGCAAAAATTTTACAAGTATACCAGGATAAATTTTTGGATACTTGAATGATTTTTTGTACACATATAGTATATTTATCATTATTTAAAAGTATATGTGATACCATATTTTCCAAATACCCAAATTTATAAATTTATACGTTTTTTTTTACAAATCTCATCGATTGCTTTGCAGCGTGAATCACATTATTTGAAACACATTATTTGAACAGAAAGTACGAATCGCAGTTATTCAATTATATATTCAATTATATATTCAATTATATATTCAATCTGGAAGAGCTGAACAGCGGGAGTGAACATCCACGCGCAATTACCGGTCGCGTGGTGTTCCACGGAAAAACTACGTTGGTTCCATGGAAATACTACGTTGCTTACGGGATTACGCGATGCTCCTCTGTTCATCCAGCTCGATAAAATCGTAAATACACGTTCACGGCCGCGCCAGAGAAAGCGCCGGGATTTAACAAAACAGGTAGAAGGGGAGCACGTTCCGAAAGATTAGCAACAAAGAGACCCCTTTGTCAGGAACTTCCCGTTAAGCGACCATCTTTCCTCCCTTCTTGCCCCGTTCTGTTTCTTTCCAATCTTGCTTTTTCCACCCCCTCCTCGCTAATTCTTCGTCCAACCCCTTTCTTCGTTCCGACCCGATACACGCGCAACGTATAGGTTCTTCCATTCTTGTTGAATGCTGCAATTGAACTGAATCTCCTACTTAGCAGAATGCGATAAGCAAGGTTTACGATGATCGTGTTTGTAACATAAATGTTGGAAGGACAATTCCGGCTGAGACAAATCTTCTTTTATACAAATTTAAATTTGTGTATGTTAAACTGGACTGGATATTGTGCATTCGCTAATTTGTGAATTATGTCTTTCGAATGTGAAAGATTGTTGAAAGACAGAATATCTTTATAAACAGGTTGAAATTATAATAACATGTTTATTTTATAAGAATGACAGGTAGATACCACCTTAGACGTCATAACGATGCCAACTTCTTGAAAATATAGCACTTCACACCTGAAGCACTTTCTAATCAATTAAAAACTCTATCGTTCCTGATCAATATTTCGATATTTAAAACAATGAACCACTTCCAGCAGTGTTCGGATAATGAAACATCCTGTCCTGTGCGTTTATATATATGCGCGGGCTCGCTGAAACTTTTCGGTTTCGTCTGCATTTTCCCCAGGCAGGTGGTAAGAACGGCGCCGTGGCTGGGAAGACTTTTGCGAACTTGTAAGAAATTAAAGTTTCTTCGTGGAACTCCACCGCAAGTCCTTCTGCTTCGTCGTCGCCAGCGTCGTCGTCTTGGTCGTTTACTTCACGATGTGCTATGCTGTATCTAGCTATCGAAAGTCCAAGCCCCACGCAAGGGATATTGTCAGAAAATAAATCGACCGATCTACCGATGTATGCAGCGAATTAAACTGACGTAGTAATAGAAAAAATGAGTGACAGTGGATTTTTCGTGAATATTCAGAAACCAATTTTTGTGATTATTGCTATTATAAAATGTCCGCGAAACACTCTACTCTGTCAAGAACGAATACATTTTGATTGAGTAAATAGACGTGGACGCTGTTCAATTTACAGTCAGCCGACAGTTATTAGTGGCTAGTGAGCCACTTTCTTATGGACAGTATCAGAATGTTCTCTTTTCAACGCCACTACGATGACCATCGTTCCATATTAAGAGCGAAAAGAAATAAAATGTATAAGAAAACACAGATTTTTCGTATGAACGGAATTTTTGCAAGTTTCCGCTCAAAGAACATACCCAATAACGTTGCTACTTTGTCCACAGAAAATTCGAAACTCGGTTACTTTCCTACGCGGGTGATCGATGAGGTAGTGAAAAATGGAACTCGAAGATAAGGGCGAAACATGTTTTCAGGCTCGAAATGGCGAAACAATGTATAGTTGGAACAGAGTATAGGATGTCCCGCGCGACTGGGACAAACTCCGAGATGATAGAAGATAGAAAAGGATTGGATTCTTCAATATACACATATTCAGTCCGAAAGTGATGGGATTCGAAAGATTTTAAGGTTACCTCTATTTTTTGAAGGAGCGTATGAAAAATTGATTGGAATCGGAAGCTCTGGCTGTGTTTATGAACGAATTTTGTGCAATAAAATATTCAAGATTGAAGCTTTTATGAACGAAGATGTATTCATGAATGGATGCAGAATTTATGAATGACGAAGTAGTTGAATGGTAGATATAACCAAATGGAATGGTACGGTTTAAAGAGCGTTCATTTAAAAGAGGAAATTAATCTTATCATTTTCATCACTAGCTTCCATAGCTGTTATTTAATTACTATAACTATATCTAATGTACGACATCGTACTTTTGCTAAGTTATTAATAAACTAAATGATAAATATATTTATTTTTAGTAAAGTTAATCTCAAATGTTAGTACATTCTATCTTCTTTATACAGCCATCTGTGTTGTATTGTCATGTTTCTATTATTAATAATTAAAGAAAAAAACAATCTACTTCATACGCTAAAAAAAATATTACGTCTTAAAGGATTAATTATAATAACAATTAAAAAGGAGAAACTTCCTAAGATATCGTCAAACGCTCAATAACAGAATATTATTCACTGATGAAGGAACTTCAGAAAACTCGTAACAGTCTATCGAAAAGGTAGTAACTTGCGCAAATTATCCAACGACTACCAATGAACAATCATCGGTAATTTCCTTAGCTCCTCCTTCTTGCTCTTTGATGTCGTAAGACAAAGTGGAGAATACGATTACAGTCGAGAGGAAACGTAGAACGAACAGGCCTTTACCTGATTGAACAACAGAATCGATTCACACGCAATAAAAGACATCTCGTGAATACATGATTGCACCTGCATTGAGATCTAAGTCACTGAAAGTTGAACGATATTTCCTTTGTTCTACGTTCGCTTAAAAAGTTCAGTCCCGTTCGTGCGTTTCATCGTCCTTCGAGGAAGAAACCTCCATTTTTCCGCATCCAGCCAATTGCAACGATATACGCAACGGAAATTGTGCGAGAAAGCGTGTCTGAAGAATGGGGAAAGAGACGCAATCTTTCCTTTTAGGGATCTTAGTCTTTTCCGCGACAGATCTGTAAATATCTTTTTAAATAAAATATATTAATTTTACTGTTCTTTGGATAATCATCATCCAAATCTACTAACATTTACCCGAAATATTTTCTTCTACTCTGCACGGTTAAAGTATCGCAGCTGATATACTTGAAAACTATTTTCAAAACATTTCAGAAATAAAAAATCAGCTCATTCCGATAAAACGCTATCAGCGAATAAGAACGATCGCCAGATGATGAATTGTTCTGTTCACATGTTACCCGACAAAAAGGGAAAATAAACTACGTATTCGTAATCAATCGGAAAATTATGCATGAAAATTATGTCACAGGCTGAACCGTAAAAATCGAAGAACAAACAGGACACGAAAAAAGTGTGCACCGTACACGCGATAGAGGAGAGAAAAAGTCGAATGCTTGCAAGCATGTTTGTAACAACGTCATCGTAAGGACTATTTCTCACGAAATTCGACGAGTGAGAAAGGCGCATAAATATGCATAAACGTACATATATCAAATAAGCTGCGCATGAGCTAAACCTAGTTGAGAATCGTCCTATCCTGCTCGTGCTCGTAGAGACGTCTCCGATAAAAAGCGGAAGATTATGGTTGTACCTGACCAAGCAGCCGGCTACGATAATTGCAACGTGCCGGCGTAGAAACGGAGCCGAGCAAATGCAGGATATGATAAAGATCCGGCTGGCATGGAGGCCGAGATTAAAAACGTGGAATTACGATTGTGAAACTGCAAGGCGTGATACGTTGTAGTTTACGTCTACTGGGAATACAAATAGTTGGTACAGCGTACCAACCGATGAGAAGAATGATGATTCGATTTGCAATGGTTGCGAACACGCGAGCATACGAACGCAGCGAATTATCGCAGGAAAATGAAATTAACTCTCTGTATTGGCTTATTAATTTTTCGCCTTCGTAATATATCGAATTACGTACGTCGGTTTCGCTCGGAGTCTCTGACATTTGTAGCGAATTATTCACAGAAATATTTCAATTGATATTCACTGATATTACGATCGAGTATCCTCTATTACAACATGTAATTCTCAAAGTAGAAGGATTGATAGATTAAAATAGATCGCTCTCTGTATACACCTTTGATAACATGGACCAAACGCTTATTGCGATTTGGACCGTAAAGGATTAAGATCAATCGAGTTATTTATATCGTCGACAAGAATCTCCTTTCTGCGATACTTACATTCCCAACTGTGTATTACAAATTCTAAAAAGAGGATATAAATATACAGGGTGGTTGGTAACTGGTGGTACAAGCGGAAAGGGGGTGATTCTACGCGAAAAAAGAAGTCGAAAATATAGAATAAAAATTTTTTTTTAATTTTTTTTTTTATTTTTCCATCGAGACAACGATCTACAGTGAGATCCGTTATAACGAGACGTGATAAAGTGCACGCGTACCAAGCGAAAATTCAAAGTCGATTTTCTCGAAAACAAACCCTCAAACGAAAACCTTTTATTCTATATTTCCGACTTCTCTTTTCGCGTAGAATCACCCCCTTTCCGCTTGTACCACCAGTTACCAACCATCCTGTATATATTACATTGTAAAAGGCAATTGTTTTACGGTTATTCTTTATTATAGTATCATATAACTATGGCATGCAAATCTACCAAGTCCATAGAATCTCTTCACTTTTTCGCTCGATTGGTACGAATTAATAGAACTGTTCCGTAGTAACGATCTTCTTAGCAATGACAACGACGAGTTCTGTTTATCGGCTTCTACATTTCATTTTCGCAACATTAAATTTTTGTACTCGTACGAAAATGCTACTACATGTTACAAAGTTTAATTGTACTAACGTACGTAACGTTATAATAATACGATGATGTATAAATACTCTTTATAGTAACTGTAAATAGGAATATTTTAATACACATTCAAAAAATACGTAACATGTTAAACAAAAATAGATCCGAAATATACAAACAAGCATCTATTTCAATTAAATCATCAAAAATCCTTGCACCTAATTATATGCATTGTACCATCGTGAAATCTGAAACGCTTTAGATTTAGAACTATCGTTTCCTATTATCAGCGAATAACATTCCCTCGCTTCCAGCTTTTGTCCACTCCAATTTTTTTACTTAAACCGAACACTACGTCATTCTCGTTAATATACGCACACGATTTCTTCGAGCAATCCCAAAAGGGAAAAAGGCGCGTCCCGTTGAATGAACGTCGAGGGTAACGGCGATTTGTCACCTGGACGGTCCACCTTTTCTTTCCGAGCTACTCGGTTTACGCATTAATCCTGCAGGATGAAAAAAACCCGCGCAAACAACGTTTCAACGTAACCCGTGCACGCTTTATTTCGTCGCCCCCTTTTACACGGAACTCGCCTGGTTTCCCTATCTTCTTTCTCCTACTTCGTCCTCTTTCATTTTCTCTATTTCCGCTCTCTGTGTCTGCACAAGCAGCGGTCTCCTTCCGTCTTGCTCGCACGCTCCACGTTTCCGCAGCTACACGCGCGGAAATTGTTGCATACAGAATACACAGGTCACAGGTATGGTCGCGCTATGACACGCGAGCCCGTAATTAAGCGGGGCTTTAATTTATTACTTGTAATTCACGATTATTAAACAGAGGGCAAGGAGAAAGGGAAAGCGAGCAGCTTTGGCGAAAATTGTCGGCGAGACGTGTAATTAGAGATAATTATGCGAGCACCGATGAGGAACCAGCGGGTGGGGCGATGGAACGAAGAACGCGGCTTGATACGCGTCACCTTCGCTAATGATCTCGTCGAGTTGATAAACTTCTAATCGGTGACACGTTATTTGCATTTGTACTAGCTTTCAAGGCAGATACTTATGACTTAATGGATTCTTTTCTCTTCGTCTGTTTCGCGCAGTAGTTACTACTAAAGTAATAGGAACGAATAGACAATAGGAAGAAAAATAGAAATCGTCGATACGTTATTTGCGTTTTCATCGACTTTCAGAGAGGATAAAGTGGAAATTAACCAACAATAATCTAATTCAATACTAATCTAAATTATTGATCGCATTTATGGTATAACATGTAGTATGTGTACAATATTAATCGGAGATTAAATGGGTTTTCTATATTAACACTCTGCGAACAATGAACCCATATATGCGTTCAGCGTAAGCAATCAGCTTATTGTTAGTCGATAAATCCAGATACACTTTTAGCGGAAACGATCGACGTTGCGTTCACGTAGATTAGTTATTTGATTTAAATGAATATCCAGTATTTAAAAAATGCCTCCGTTCATGCTGATTAATTACAATTCAATTGTTATAGAATATTTATATTAATAATAGGATATTATTACTGTGACTGGAAAAATGTGGAATATAATATACATGTGTGGAAAAGTGCAAAAATGTGTGCACAATGATTTACTACAACATCCTGTAGTACATGTAGTAGATGTACAATGTTATAATATTTTATTATAAAACAATCCTTTATCTATACACGTGCTTAGGTAAGTACGTATATAAGTAAGGAGAAGATGGAAAAATTACAATCAGAATAATTTATAATTTATAACTTAATATTGTACATATGTAACACGTGTGGTTAGGGATGTCTAGCTCATGTTTGATGGTACGTTTCCAAGTCTATTTCCTTAAATTATCGCGTTTTCAGATGGTCGGGTATCTCCTTTGAATTAGAATGCCAGCACCGTGAACATATTCTCGGGTCAGAGGCTGTTTTCTCGAACGCATAAATATTTCATTGAATTTCATATGCACTCCAGGTTGGTGCAACGAGTAGCCGCGAATATTTTGCTCGGAACAAACGGCCAGGGACCATGGGAAGCGACTTTTATTTCGTCACGTTTACAAAAGAAACGAGTCTCACCGTTTTTTCAAAGGGCCATTTATTTACGCGATACGACGAAAAAAGGAAGTAGAGAGACGAATAAAACGAAATTGTAAACGGCAGAGGAAATTTTAAGTTGAAGATTCATAGTTAAAAGCGTTGATAGGTAAACGTGGAATACGTATAAGATCGAATGGTTGATTTAACACATTTGTCTCGACGAATATCATGATGATCTCGAGGTAAGAATTATTTTCGTTACATTCTGACTTTGATGTAAAACAAAGTAAAAGTAGTACATGGAATAAAATATAATTTTAGGGGAAGAGAAGTGATTCTGATGTATTTGATATATACGCATCAAAATATAATTGTTTAAATAAACCTACTTTATTTCTAAAGCTTGCACAGACATTTATCAGCGAAGAACAAATCGAAATGAGAACGTAGAATAAAATATAATTTCTTTCCGAGAGAAATTTTCAATTTGACATTTTATATTCTCTCTTGGATCTTTCACGAACATCAGTACAAGATAAATCGAAAGGAAATAAGTCGGATCTACAATGAAGACAGAGTAAATCGAAAGGAAGACGTAGACTAAAACATAATTTCTTTCAGAAAGGAATCAGATCCTGAATTATATGATATTTGAAGTATTTGTTGCACGCTAAAGATCATTATTTAAATAGTGGCAGTTTACTTCGGTCCCAGATGTTTGTATCGATGTTTGTTCATTTCCGTTCCCTTTTAGCCGTGGAATTCCTGGCGAAGAGAACCGTTTGCGGCGTTTAATTAGACCATTTGAAGGTTCGGCTGCGAAGGTTACCGTTTGTTCCGGCAGGAAACACAAATACTTTGCGGATCGATTCTGGAAGCAATTTTCATCGGTCTCTTACTTGTTCTCGAAACGCGAGCAATCTGAAATTTTCGAGTGAGCAACGTTTGACCTCCCTCAATTACTCTACAATTATCCAGCTGCGTGCAAGTAAATCGCTCGTTCCTAGACGGAACTTTGGAACAATCAATTTGAAATTATTTTCTTAAGAATAATTTTCAAAACTAATGTATATATATATATAGATAGCGTTTGTAATATTAATACCGTTATATATTTATCCGTTTGCTTTCGTTTGCTTGAATTTTAAATAGAAAAAGTTTGATCTAGCTCGTAGAAAATTAATGGACCTCGGAAATTCGTTTAAGAACTCGTAATTACGTTTTATCATTTATTTTCGCTTTATTACGCGTCAATCGTTATCTTTTATTTATAACATATGTATATTTCTGAAATCGTATATACGATATACATATATAAAGTATACAAAGGATTATTCAACTTTGATTTTTAATAAATCTTTATCGTACGTATAATTCAGACTATGATTGAGGAAATGCGTGTAATGAAAAAGTAAAGCAGTTACAAATGAATTCCTTCGTGATTCAACATTCATTCAAAGTGAATAAATCCACCGCATACAATAATAAAAATGTCATTGTTCATTCTACGACACGAAATAAAGAATGCAGGGAGGAATCGCATAAATCGAGGGAACGAGAGGCGACAGCAAGCAACTGCTGCATTATTTTCGCGGGCATTAATTTCATATTGTTCGTGGACGCTGAGCGTTCGTCTCTGGATCGATCGATATCGTTGCACCGCGAGAACATTTCAAAACCGATTAAAGATAGCAATTTCGGCGAGACGTGGTGAATCTTTAACGAGAGTTATATTGCCGGAGACAATCTCATCGGATCACGGTAAATATCATGCATCGAACACAGGCGCGACGGATACGTGATTCAAGCGCGGTGCAACGAACCCTCCTTCACTGTAAATAATACGGAAACGCTGCGTCTCCGATCGTTCCTCGCCACCACCTTCCATTTATCCACCTTGACGCGGTCGACAAAAAGGAAAATATTCTAGAACTACAGGATGTTACAAAAATACTAGCCGCTTAAGTAGAAAATGTTCGTGTTTCGATAATAAAAGGTTTTAAACTCTGGTAACTTGTTATACGCCAATGATTTCCGTGAAATTTTTATAAAGAATTTCGAGTTAACCTTGTTGTCGAGATTGCGCCATATATGATTTTCTTTCTTTGTTCCGTATTTATCTTTACAATCTTTTAGTTTGAAACCTGATGAGAAAGAACCATCATAAAATATCGATCCAAGATAGGTTGATCCATGTCAGCTGTTATAAACTTGAACATTTTGAAGCATCACATTTTTAATGTACAGCGAAATATAGCTGCAATATAGGTTGTCTGAAATGTTTCTTTCGTTTTATAAGGAAATAATAGACGCACAATGCTTTTTTGTTTTATATTAGTTTATTGAATTATGCACGAACATAATAGTAGAAATATAACGAAATGGATTTTACCTAATTCAATGAAATAATATAAAACAGAAATTCTTGTTCATCTATTATCATCTTATGAAACGAAAGAAACTTTCCGGACAACCTAATATATCTAGAATTTTTCCTTCAAAATCTTTTAACTTGCGTGTACGAGTGAGCTATAATTCTAAGATGTCTAGTGACATCGAAAGAATTATTGTGATATTATTGGGTTGGCAACTAAGTGATTGCGGATTTTGTCAATACCACCTAATGACAAAATACGCAATCACTTAGTTGCCAACTCATAATATATTCCTCTTAGTATTCCTTATCATCTCTGATTTTTATCATCCATAAGCTGTGCGATTTTAAACATCGTTGTAATTTTGAAGCGTTCTATATCTGTGGAATTTATCGAAGCCGCGCAATGGGATTGATGCGCTCTGATCGATCCATATCGCGGAAATACGCGCGCGTTCGTCGCACAAAAGAGAATGGCGGATTGTTTCTTCCCCGTGAAAGCGGGAACGCGGATCCGTGCCGCTATTCGGGACGAGGTTTGAATAAACATTGGCCTGTAAACGCGACGGTTAATGCGATATACAGTCAGCCGCGAAAGTCTACGCCTATTGTATTTTGTGTATCTGATTTGACAAAGAAACAAAAAAACGCACTTTATCACAAAATTATTTATACTTGCATATCAATGCAATTATTATCAATATTTTTGAACTAGAAAAATTGAAGCATTTAATTGACAAACATCTTGGGATAGAATTATCGTACATCAGAAATTACAAAAATTTGTAATTTTTTCAACGCCAACAAGATAGTAGAACGTAATTGATACTTACGTTGAGGAAGATGTACAAGCTATTAATATAGTATCAAACCTATTTTATATTGTTTCATTTCTTTTTTCTTAATAAATGCGAAACTGAATAAATTGTGTTAGATTTAAATAATACGTGTCTTAACGTATCGACAAAGTTCATAAAGCTGACGTTTTTATTATAATATCTCTTATCTGAGGGATGTACGTAGACTTTTACGGCTGACTGTATGTACCTACATGCTCGGTACGAATATTATAAGATAATGAATTATTTAGCGAACGGGGGTTTCCGTCGTAATGTTCCGTAATGTATGCGACGATGAATATTTCAACGAATCGAGGGTGGCTGGCCCCGTAAATGCTATCGTATTAATAATCGCCGATACCGTTATTCAATGTTGATATTTCGCGATTCACGTGAACTCGCCCGCTCATTTCTCTATTCCGATCCGATGCAATGAATACATTTCTGTTAACGAGTTTTCCAGTTTTATGGGAATGCTATATTTTCGTACTTGCAACATTTCGGCCAAGTCTTCTCGTTCTTTCGCAACCAGACGTTATTCTTTATTGTTTTATGAGGAATTGTAAGTTCTATTTAAAATTACATTAGTGTTAACCGCGTACATTAACGCGGCACCCACTTGTAACATTTTTTGAAAAGATCTTGATCTTGAAAACAAAGTCTGTTTCGTTTAATACTGTAATATACAGAGTGGACCATTTGAAGCAACACGCGCAATTATCCCCTATGCAATTCGTTATGTAAAAAAATAGTAAAAAAAAATAAAACTTACTTCATTTTCAAGTGTGACATCTTGCGACGATCACAAATCTCACGTAGGTGGTCGTCCCTCTCAGATTTCAAGCTGACCGTTGCTTTTCTAAACGAAGCTGTATGTTTTTATCCAGAGAGACGCGTAGTCTGCTTCGCCATGAATTCGTCGACTTACAATACGTTGGCGTTCAAGGACATTTATCAAATAACCTGCAAATTCTATTTTCGTTAAACGTTCTCTAGATTTCGCTTTATTCGCTTCGAAGCGGTCAATAATATTGTTGCCCTGCAGTACGCGTTCTTCGTTTCGATATCAATTCAATTTACGATGATTCATTATACGCTCAACGAAATTGCTGATATAATTTGGGTTTTGCGAGAATGTCGAGGGAATTATAAAGCCGCTGTACGGTTGTGCCGCGAGAAATTTCCAGACCGCCGGCAGCCGAATAATGTGGCGATTCGAAGGTGTGAAATTCGTGCTCGGTGAGGATATTTACAACGATACCAGAACAGGCAGTGCTCGCAAGTTTCAGAGATTGCACGTATCGCTTCAAATGGGTCATCCTGTATATGTATAACAAATTACAGCGAGAATGAAATTATAGCGACACATAGAAAACAGAAAACAGAAAAGAGAAGAAAAAAAGAAACACCACAGGATAAAGACAGTGAAAATCATTCGGATAGACAGATTGATCTAGTTCGCGCAGATATTTTAGTAATATTTTACACGTTAGAATCTTTATAGAAAAAATTCTACGTGATTAAAATACACAATTAAAAATAAAGCTATAGCGACAAAAAGAATTGGATTAATTTCATTTGCCGAAATCTTTATGAGAACCTTCTTGTAAAGGTATGACAGTGTGAAATACACTGTTAAGGAAACGTGCATTGGGACCGACTTTGTGTGCATTTTTACTGCATTCACGATGGAAGGAGGAATTCTTGCTGACAGCGTACTATTTCAAAGGGTGACACATACGTTTACCTGAATACATTCCTTCTTGTTAGAGTGCGTACAGTGGAAACGATCGGAAGGATATCAGTCTGATGGAAATCTTGATTCTTTGAAATACTAAAGCAAGATGTTTCGAATGATGTTGTATCGTCGTAAACTACACCGTGTTTTAATAATTCTATCCTCCTCGTCTCAATAAGAAAAATAGAAAAAGTGTTTCGAATTAAAAATTAATTAAAAACCACCGTATACGAGCGTGAGTGACATTTCCGTCGAACATTTTGCCCGTACCGATTCGTCGTCTATTACGAAACATGTTATATCACACGTACAGTTCATTTTTCCTGTCAGCTATAATTCGATTTCGATAAAATTACAACTTCTTCCCCAATTTTATTCTTTCACACTTTGACTGCCACGCCGAAATCGCATGTTCCGCACAGGACGCCACAGTGTTTTCACACAGTGCACTGTTAGATGCAAGATTTGTTCTGATTTGTTATTTATTGATTTTCTAATATCATAAAAATGTTTAATTATTCAATGGGGCACTTTTTATTTCAAAGTATCTGCTATTTATCGGTTATATTCAAAATGCCCTAACTGTCAATTTTGTAAGAAGTTCAAGCTCTCCGGTCGCCAATGACCACCGTAGTAGCGTCACAGAAGAAACTGTGGCCTGTCTTATATGACCAATGTAACAGTCAAAGTGTTAAACTTTCTTTCCCGCCGTCACTGCAACTTTCAGACGCACCCTGTATATCAGCTCGACCGAATTCTTCGATGCACCCTGTGCATCGATCGGCGCAAGAAATTTGCGTTACATTCCAATCAGGTTGGGAGGTTCATTTCCGCGAGCGTTCTCGTGCGGGACAATGAACGGCTAAACGGATCTCGCTGCGGGCCATTCGACGACGTGCATGCATGTCGCTCCGGTGACATATATACGCGCGTCCTCTTCGTTCTCGACGACGGTATACACACTCGGGCCACGGTAATCAGATGCAGCAACGAGCATTCAATTAGCCCTGGCCTCGGTTGTACATTCGGCAGCGTAAGGAAGGTGGTCGATTTACATCGAGCCACGATCACGGAAAGGTGGATCGCGAGAAAAATTATACTCCTACGGGAACGTTAACGAACACGACCGGAGTGCAGGGATGAAATGGTGTAGGCTTTGGGGGAGTATGTTTGGAAAAGGATGAGTCGACAGTCTGTGGAAAATTGGGAGCGTAGCTAGAGGGATGAAGATGAGGTGGATTTAAAGGGGAATGTAGGTGACGTTGAAATAATAGAAGCAAGGTGGTGTAATGTTAAAGTATGTGCATTACTGTAAGGTGTGTACCGAGCGTATGTTATTATAAGGACAATATGACGTTAAGATCGTGTGGTATTAATCTTTTAGTGGAGAATAGGTCGATTAGAGTAATTACGTATTAAAATTTATATAGATATATTGGGGGAAAATCTAAAGATTAAGTTAATTCTTCTAAAAGTATATTCACTGAATTGTAGTCGCGGATGTATTTCAGAATTTCTTTCGGGTTTTTTAAAAGCCCAGACCAGTAAAGAAATTAGACTTTGACACGAACAACGCAGCTTGTCTACGCGCAGTGTGGAAAAATATGTTTACCTACGGAGGAGTAAAATGATATTAAAGTGAGTTTCGCTGCTCTCCTTCTTCCTGTTTACAACTACAATAATTTTGAAGTAATTTCGTGTTTTATTACAACCGTCAGTCGCGTTTAAAAATATGAGAAGCAATTAGAGACGAGAATAACGTTGTAAAGTCTGTGCTCTCTCTTCGTGAAAATAATTAACATTCCGAATTACTTAAATAAGAATAAATGTCTTCTGTATCGATGCAATTCTTCCCAATTAACGTATCGGCAATCTGTCCAGACAAGAAATAATTCGAATTCAGGTGGAACAAAAGACAAAACCGAAGACAATATCGTTGAGAAGGTCGCTCCCATAATCGAAGAATGAAGCAACTAGCTGGCAAATTGCAAGTCTAACAATTTGAAATGCAGTTACGTTCCCGAGGTTCCCGATGAATTGTTTTCTTCTTCCTTAAGCAGATCGAGATATCCAACAGAATAAAAGGAAGAAGAAGAAAAAGAAGAAGAGTAGGGAAAAGGAATATCTCCTCTGGGCAAAGGAACTAGATGCAAACTCTGTCCAGGTTTCCGTCGGAGAATGAATTTTCATGTTTCGAGGAAACAACGCAATGATTCCGTCGTTCGTCGCAATTATTTGACCTTAACGAGCAGGAATTTCATTTAACGCGCACAGCCGCGAGAGGCTGAAGAGGGTGGGAAAAAAGTTCCCTTTGAAATTTAATCAACCGCAACCGCGGCTCGAATTCCGCAAACAAAATTCTCTCATCGCTCCCAGCTATTACCTTTTCATCGTGGAACTTTATGCGGGAAACACGTTTTTACATTTCGACTACAGGTTCGAAAATTGTCTATCACGTGACAGCCACTGAGGATAATGAGGAAAAAAGGAATTTTTCACAGCTGCTTACGAAATTCCTTGTACTACTATGCATTTACATCTGGTTCCTGTCATTTTTATTTGATCGTCTTTTTATCTACTTTTCTGATCTTAAAATGAGATACGCAACCAATTTACGAAAAAAAAAGAAAACAAATAGACATATTTGGACGGATTTCCTGAATTATTAAGAGATATGTAACGAAATAGCGAAATAAAATAGCAATAATTAAACTCTAGAATGATTCTCGTCCAATACAATACGATTCTTCGAACTCTGAACTCCGATATTCTCGCAATTATTTAACCATTCACTTAAGCTCAATATTCCTACTTCTCAGTTATACTTAAAATCTCCAAATAATTATTCCATAAGTAAATATGGATTAATAATTAAATAACGATTAAATTCAAACGTGATTGCGACGAGGAATTGGTTGATTCAGTTTCTTTGGAAAGATATTCGCTGAACCTCTATTGATCTCTAATTTACAATTCGCATGTTAAACAACAAACACAGAATATTCCTAGAACATTCGCGAATATAATTGTATTAATTTAAAGTCACCTCGACGTCGCTAAATTTAATCACATCCGCTAATCATGTTATTATCTTTTTTCCTCGTCGACTGTCGCATGATCGGTAATTTTTCTTGGAATATCGATTACGATGTTAATCGTAGTTCAGGAAAACAGTAATCATTAAATTATTCAGAACACCTGCACAAACAACTAACGACTACATTTCTCGGAAAAGAAAAACGAGTAGTTCGAAGGATATACAACGCTACGTGTAAAAATACGAAATTCATAAAGAAAGTAACATGTTCCACTTACCCCGATTTTCTCTCGAACGCGCCACATATTTCCATCCATCGTTATTTCGATTTTTTAATCGTTTTATATACGAACATTACCAAACGGAGAATCATTCGATTCGTTTTGTAATCATCGATGCGGATGAATATTTGAGAAACACGGTTACAGCACGGCCGTTACACCATCAAACTTATTATTTATTGAGTGTGTATCGCGATCGTGCATAGTAAATGGAAATCGCGCACCGACCAGGCAGGCGCGATCATTAAATTTTACGGGTTGCTACTTAACGCCTCGACACCCGGGGGATGAACAAGTTTTCATGGGCCGTCGATCACGACGTTAACAAGATCCAACCGTAGGGAGGAGGGCAGGGAAGAAAAATCCGTTTTCCATCGCATTACAGCATCGTTTCACCACGGAAATTATCAGTATGAAGCGGGAAATATTCGACAGCTGAGAACTTAATCCTGGATTGAAATTTCGTAACGTTGAACAGAATATTCTAGGGAATTCCAGAATCTACTACGATCCACTATTCCACGTTGCAAGATTAGGAATTTTTTTCTACTTTTGAAACTTCAAACATTTCCGACAAATGTTTTGTCGAAGATTTTAGAACATTGCGGAATTTTCTGGATTTTATTTCAACGTTTGATAATGAAATTATGGATTGAAATTTCGTAACGTTGAACGGAATATTCTAGGGAATTCCAGAATCTATTACGATCCACTATTCCACGTTGCAAGATTAGGAATTTTTTTCTACTTTTGAAACTTCAAACATTTCCGAGAAATGTGTCGTCGGAGATTTTAGAATTTTCAGGATTTTAGTTCAACATTTGATAATGAAATTGCATATGAAAGTTTCCGTAAGCGCAAAGTTATCGAAAAATGAGACTAAAGTAATTTAAATCTTTTGTTACGATTATACGATTTATAAAAAGTAACGGACCTTAAATAGTAAAAATTAGATTGTAGTAGAAAAAGAAATTAGTAACCGAAATTAAGCAAATCTTTCGAATTCTCTTTCGAATTTCTTCTCTGTAGTAATAGAAATTAACTAAAAATTGGACTGCAAATGAAACATCATATTAACGCAACGTTCCGTTTAATGGCTTAACTTTCCCCAGAATAGTAGTAATTTTCGTAAAATTCTTATTTCCCAACAGTTATACGTTGGTATTAAAGCTGTTCAGACAGTGTAAAAAAGTAATAAACGTGCTTTCGCAGTTATTAAAAATGTAAAACACAAAATATAGGAAGAAAACATCAGATTTACTTCTGTTTTACATTTACAATATTAAAGTATTCGTGCGAGGAGAAAATTGTCAAATTTTTTTACCACTGCTGATCGTTATTCCTATCGAAAAAAAGATTTATTTTAACATCTGTTCTTTCGATAAATCTCTTGTTACGTTTTTCAATGATAATGCATTTATGAAGCTTACGCGTATTACAAGAATTCTGGAAATTCTACAATTTCGAAATCTTTGACGATGCACCATGTCGATATATTTGATACATCAAAAGCTTATAAACTTTCGAATCTTGTAACGTGGAACGCAGAATCGTAGAAAATAGGGATTCTATTGTCATCGAGAAATAAGAGAAGAAACAATTAACCTTCATATTTTAATTGGAAAGACAAATACTTGCTTTCAAGACGATCATCTTTCCTTCTTTTTTTGAGAAATGCGCCGCATCGAGCAATAAACGCGAAAGCGAGACGAGGGATAATCTTCGTTTAAAACACCGTCGCTTCGCTTTTTCACTATCTTAGTCGCTGTGAAACAGAAAAAAAAGGAAAGAAAAAGGTCTAAAGGGACGAGACGAAGGATAAAGTAAAAATGAAACAGAGCAGCAGCGTGCAGATTACATTTTCATAGAATCGCAGCTTCCTTGCCGTGTAACAATTCAAAATTAATTGGCTGGTGGAATGATTTTTCGTAGCACGGTCGTTCGGCTTGGTCGAATTTTTGCAATAATTGTGATCGTTACGTTTTTTACGGGTCGAACCAACGACGTTTCTCTGATGCTGATAAATCATGTTTTATCCTACGGATTACAGCGCCGGAAAATCCCCTAACGCGTTAATTCTTCGGTTTCTGATGGCCGTTTACCGAAAGACAACACAGCTTTAGTAGAAATGGTTTTTAGTTGCGGTAATCTCAATTGTTGGTTAACGCGGCGAACGGTTGGTCGATATAAAATGAAGAACTTCGTCGCGAGGCTCGGACGTCGACTAAAGCCTTAAAATAAAAGCGAGAAAGTTCGATAAACGAAGCCACGATGTTGGTAACTTTTACTCTCGTTGTTGAGCTTTTGATGCAAGCGAGTCTTCCACCAGCTGATGAGGGAAACAAATTACGAAACTTTCATCCCTTTAGCAAAATGCAACCGTCGACTCACGATTTATGTAACTCCGACAACGAAAAGAGAAAGGTAATTTCACATATCTCTGAAAATCATCATCATCAGTTCGCGATCTCGTTACAGTGTTAATAAAATTCCAAAATTATATGCACACAATACGCATATATAATATAGACATAAAAGTTTTGTATGTCGACTGTTCAAATATTATACTTCCGCAAGCCACTGTATGAACATGTGTGGCGAAAGGGCTGGCGATAAATTATCCTTCTGTAGCCAACGGCAAAATCGATAAAAGATAAATCAAAGTGGACAAAGGTGAGGGTGGCATGGCGGTATCCGTGGAACGATGAATAATCATGTGCGAGATAGCAAATAGCTGGGAACAGTGGGACGATAATGGTCAGGTAAAATCGCGTCTTGCTCGCTCGATAATGGTTAGTTCATTAGACGAAGATTCCGCGAAAGGCAGACGTATCAGCCTCAAGAGGATTTCCACGGATTTTAATTAATCCGTCGCAATAATGACGCTGTAATGGACGAGCATACTCGCTTACCTTTCCTTTTTATTTCTCCTATTTTCTCCCCTCTCCCTTTTCCTCCCTAATTGGTTTTTCCTCGGTGTCTTTCTTTTTCATCTTTTCTTTTTTCTCTTTTCTTTAAAAAAAAGGGGGCGGGATTTGCCTTCGTTGCACATTGTGGATTTTTAATATCTCGTTATTAGGTTCGGGAGCGCGAATGATCTTTTTAACCTGTTCAAGAACGCTGTAAATGAGGATAAGTAGTTCTTTTTTCCTGTTTTTGGTATCGGAGAGATTTTAAACGAGTAAAATTCCAGGTAATCGCCAGTTCATGATGGTGGCAGAGCTGTTTAATTACGAGAGCTTTTTTGTTGGAAGCAATTGGTAATTTAATAAGCGATCCTTTTCACGTAAAAAGTTGAAAAAAAATACAGTGCAATTTTCCAACCCCGTTATCTTCTCGCGCTGAATTAAACGCAGCTTCACTCGGATAAATATCGAGGCGAGATTTCACAGATTTATAAATCGTCAAACTTCTTTTCATAAATAAGTGGTATATAAAATAAAAATTATTAACGATCTTGTTTAAATTCAACGATTCATTCCGTCCGATGTTCTTGTGGGGAAGATATAACGCACTAAAAGTAATTCCACAGGGCGTATTATCAAAAGTAGATACGATACTTAAAGTTTTATAATTTAATTAGTTAATAGCTAAAAAAAAAAAAAAAAAAAACAGACTTAAGAATAGTACGTCTGAAGGGAATAGGACGAAAGAGTATGTCGAGTGTAGTCGAACATAGGAGCAGATAGATTCTATGCTTGATTTATTCTACTTAAATTTTCAGCATCTTGTTCGTGTACAAAAATCAAAAGATAATTTTCAAGATGGTCGTGAATATTTAATGTAAGATAGGTGAAATTTTAATGAGATCTCATCGTCGGTGTTTTCAAGTTCTAAACTCCTTTCCAGCCGAGTTTTCAATCTGACTGAGCCAAGCTTTCGTATCCAGTGGAAACTCTGGCTCGGTACGATAAAATCCCGAAGAGCCGAAATTAATCCCAACAGACTCATCGTCACGTCGGGCCACGAATTTCCTAAAAAATTCTTTCGTTGGCAAGAGGGAAGGGTAGGAACCGGACTAGCTTAAAATCCTTCGAGCAAGAACGACTGGAAATCCCGGATGAAATTCCTTCAGTTTTAGCCGAGAATTCCAGGAAGCAAACTTGGTTAACGAGCTGAACCAAACCGTATTCACGGAACTCTGGAAAAACTCTGCTGATCTCTGATCAACGAATGTCCGAGGTGAGTATCGATTGCAAATTGAACGGATTCTATTCTGACATATTTGCGATTCTTTGGGTTTCGGGCGCGTTTTTAAAAGCACGTTTTCTCCCGCGACGTTCCACCTCGACAAACTTCAGGTTGTAAAGCTAAAATTCTATTCTCTTCCTAGAGGAACGAGATACAGATACAGCAATACGTTTACGTGAATTTAATTATTCCTTTCATTGCCTCTTAACAGCCCTGTCATCATTGTCTGACTTTATATAAGAACATAAATCAAGTTTCCTAATTTTTATCAACAGATCAGTATATACAAATTACCGTCAAACATCTAAACCTTGAGTTTCTAAAGCTGAAAATATTCCTTTCGTTAATACACACCTTAATACACCTACCATCAACGTTTAATTTCGCGGAAGACCACCGACTGTTCAAATATCCAGGAACAAAGATTAATGCGTACGTATTATTCATGAAGCCTGTAAAACACGAATTTGGAAAAATTAATCTACTAAAAACTACAGCAGGATCAAGAACACGTTGATTAGCTCAAAAATATTCCTTTCATTAGCCCAACTCCGTCGTCCGTTGATTGACCAAGCCTCCAGCAACAGCCTCTACAAACTAAGGCAAAGCTCGTCAACCTTTCGCCAACTAGGTACATAAAATTTACATGGTGTACACCAGTGAAAAGTTGTAGCGAAAGCGACGTAGCCTGTTAACGAGCTGACCGCCACTCGCCTCGATCCTGTAAACGTAGATGAGCTTAAGTCGGCCATTGCTTACCCATCTCGCTTTTCATCTATAGCCAAGCTGTCCGCCATCTATCCTGTAGTCTCTATATCAACTAGCTGGTGTACAGTGTTGTACAACTCAGCCACATCCTCGGTTAGGGACGATGGTCGTCGTCAGGTCCTCGGGGCGCTTCGGTTCATTGTTGGATTCTCGTCGAAATTGCGATGGGATTTGCGTTATCTTCCATTAGATGGAAGGCCATGCACCGGCTCTAACACAGACCCTTCATTCCCCGAAGCCTCCGCCGTCGTTTCAACGGAGATTATAATAATCCGAGAGAATCAAGGGATGCCTGGACGCGACGAACGATTCCTCGTATAGAAAAGTTGCTAACTTTTAAGAGGAACATCTGTGCGGCGAAGTTTCCCTGCTTGATCTCTTCTTTGCGAGGCAATCGTTGGCACTGCGCCAGGACTCGTGTGTAGAACGCGTGGAATTACGAAATGAGGTGGCTTACGTGAATCTTTCGAGTGAAATGTAGCGTACACTGTGCTTCTTTGAGCAACTTTTTGTATATTAAGCTACCGGCTGGTATGTTGATTTAGCTATAGAAACTCTTGCTAGCTTACGGGAGAAACTTCTCTGTCAGGGAGTTTTGTTCTTTGTTTCCTTCTTGCGAGCGTCTCTTCTTCCTGGCACTGCACCAGGACTCGCGTGTAGAATGTGTGGAATTACGACATAAAGTGGCTTACATGACTCTATCCGCTGAAATCCACTGTGTTTCTTTGCACAATTTTTTGTACGTTAAGATAGTGACGGGTATATTAATTTAGCATTGTAAGAGAACAATCTGAGAAGGATCGAACCTGTGGCTGCTAACCAGAATGTTTTATCACGTTTGTCAATGACATTCGTTACATGTTCCGTTTATCTTTCCTGCAATTCGTCACATTTGTCATTCAACGATTCGAAGATCATTTAGCTATCTGCCCACTAAATAACTCGAGCCTCGTTTGTTCTCCTTACCTTAGGTAGATCGAATTCGACAAGTTTACTTCGCGTAGGCGAATTATATCTCATCTACACACATCAGAACGCGTGAATTCCATCTTTTTAAATACAATTTACATTGTATCGAAAATTTTAGGCCAAACCTCCTTGTCAGTCTTCTGGGTGATGCTAATGCGCTGAGCGCAAACTTTACTTTCCTCGACAAATATAATTAGTATATTTTGTTTCAATTACAATATTTGACAATTTCCTGCCATTATTATTATTATTGGCTAATTAAAGAACAACAATTTCATGTTTTACATGTCGCGATTTAATGACCAACGATTTACCCATACCTACATATACATAAAAACTATACTCAACAACTCAGTACGATATACATAAATAATAAACAAAATATATCGAAATTCGAAGAAATCAGCTACTGGAATATCTTGTTAATTGATGTACCTAATTATCGGTATATCTGGTTAATTTCTTCGTTACATTTTTATTCAACTCTTTTTTTATGCAAACAGGATATCCAGGTATTGGCATATTTGTTAATTACTTAAGCGTCTGATTTCACACATTCATTCAACGCTCTTTTAGCGCAAAATGAATATTCGCGACGAGCCACCTTCCCTGTAATACAGAGAAACCATACTCACGGACACGAGTGCCATAAAGAAAGGGTTAATTTTCGTTTTCTTTGAGCGCATTAGCGAAGAATAGAAGAGCAACACGGGCCCGTAGATCTCGAAGGAACAGCTCACTGCGAGTACAAAGCGCAAGAACGGATGGAAAGTAGAAATATGTGATTCGCGTTCGCGGACTTTTTCTTGGCCCGCTGGCTAGGTCTATCAGGGACGCTGACAAATGCCGCCGCCATTGAGGAAAGAAAAATACGAACCGCTCTACGGGCCGTACCTACAAACAGCATTAACCCTAAGGGCCCTGTCCTTGAGTTTACGTGACCTCTAATGGCACGATTTTTCTATGGTCGCGATAATGATTACAAATGGAGAGAAGTATTTTCGAGCGGGGACAGAGGAAAAACTGGACAAACGCGTTGGATATTTAAAAATCAGCTGTAATCAAACACAGTCATTTTTCTCCTTTCCTTCTCCTTTCCTTCTCCTTTCTCCCTGACGATTCCGTGAAATTCCACGACGATATCTTGTTACGCGAACAAGTCAGCAAACGCGTTCGTTTCATCGTTGCCAAGGATTGTCGAACTAAACTCTCTTGCATAATCGGATTACTATGGTCGCTGTTTGAAAGAATTCATCTCGAAAGGTTAACTGAATACCCAGATAGCTAATCGATCAAAACATAGATACCGAGCAAATTGACAAGTTAAAAGTCTCAGGTTATAAACGTTTCCTTTCCAACTGCGCTCAATGTTCTGAGAAATCCATCTCGAAAGGGTTAACCAGAATATCCACGTGATCGATCAATTAAGCAACGACTTGGAGCAAATTGACAAGTCCTAAGCTGTAAACGTTTCTTTTACGACTTCATAATTTCCTTGTTAAATAGAATGATCGGATAATTTGTGAAAAAAGAATAAAGTTTCATTTGTATTATTTATATGTATTATCAGACTTGTAATTATTCTACGAAGATATTTATTAATATTAGTAATTCTTGTAAAACTTCCCTAATAATATTAATTTAATGTGTGCGAGGGAATCTTGTAGCCGAAGGGTAAAAAGAATTCCAAGGACAATTTCTAAGTTGATATGACAATCATTCCTCTTCCTTAAACATAATCTTCAAGGTCAATCATACAGAATAAATAGAGAAAATTCCATTTCGTCTACTTGTAGTCCACGTTCGAACAAACGATTGGATAAATGTGAATCACAGAAAAGTCGACGCAAGGGTAGAAAATAGGTTCGTTCAAAGAAGAAAGGACAGTCGATAGTGCACTCGTGTATCGATCTCCTATAATTTTATTAACGAGCTACTTAAGAGGCGTTTCGCCGCGCATACGGTTCCGTCATTTCCACCTCGCGTCTTTCAGGCTTCCTAGTGCTCTTATTAGTGACTTATTGTTCTCGTTCCGTTTTTTGAATTACCGCTCCGATTTAATTGAAGCTTTCATCCGAACCTCGGCCAAAGGCAAAAAGGATCGTCTCCGCGTGGGCGAAAGAGGGATGGGGACGATCGATCAAATACAAATCAATTTCCAATGGCTCTGTTTCGATCCTTTTGTTATTCCAGCTACGTTCGCCGAAAAAATATATATATACGTTCGTTGGACGGAATTTACGTGAACAGTACGTCGTTCGTTTCAAGGTACGACGAATTCAACGAATCACAAATGGCGTAACGATATTATAACCGATCTGTACCTTTATATATAGGATTTCACGATCCATTCTCTGGCCTCTTTGCGCGACGAACGAAACGTTTTCCTTTTTTTTTTCCTTTTTTTTTTAACGATTTTAGGTTCTGTGTGACTGGCTTAGTAATTAATCCTTTGCAGTCCGAGTCTCGACCTGGCCTCGACATTTTATTTCACTCGTATATTTTCGGTTTTAATGATTATGATATATTCTTTTGTATCGTGCGTTAATTTCACAGGCTAATTGGTCGCGTATATATAAAAATGTATCGAAGTTTCGAGTGGCGTTTGAAAATATCTCATCGGTGGAAAACTTGTTAAAATTAAGTGACAAATGCTGGATCGATCGTAAAGGTTTAAATTACTAATATTTTTATACAGTTTCCTTCTCTCGTGTAGACAGATATAACACGTAGACAGACAGTAGAATGTTTGCACATTTGTATAAGTTTATTATTAAAAGTAGACAGAATGCACATGATATGCGAAAATATATAAAATATTCAACTACCTAGTCGTTATGATATTTAAGCGACGAAACAAAATAATTTAGCGTATTTATGAAAGTATGAATTTGCATAAACAACCAGGACTTAGGATTATGTATTGCAGAGAATCGCATGGATTTCTATAAAATATGCATGCTTGTTTGGTGCAATAGTCGGTTTGTCATCGTAATTAGTTTGTAAAATATGGATATGTAGTTGGTTCGGAAAATATGAATTTTCCTAGTTCATAGAATTTAATTAATTGAAAGGAATTTAATTACGGGATTATTCGGTATTTTCTGTAAAGCATGTATGTAATACTATTCTACAAGCCAAGAAATAGTAGAGCACACCTGTAACAACAATGCCATGCGACTGTAGGAAAGGAAACTTCACTTAACAAGAGTCGTTACATTATCCAGATCACCGTAGCCAATTCAGCTAACTAGACCTAATCCTAATACCCTAATGGCCTTTACCTTAGCCGAGTAAAAAACAAGCGAGACAGCGAATTGCGAGAGCATCACCCAACGTGACATCTCGCAAGCATTATTCCCATTACAAATCAGGAAAGAAACGTATTTACGAGACGGGCTGATAGAAAATTCTATTATAAATTTATCCGCAAACACACAGAGGAATGAAAATAACAAGAGATATTGTGAGACTGTAACAATATTTTTAGACGAAACAAAATACCAAAAAGATAGCAATTAATAGAATTAATTATAGAAACGTTAAAGTAATTTCTACGAACAATTGTACTATTTGCAAAAATAATATAATTTATATTTCATTGGTATCACGAACTAATTAATAATTAATAATTAATTTTAAATAATGACAATGATAATGAATAATTTCAAAATTCTTTCACTTATTTCTATCAGACGAAATTCTTTCTTGCTTACAAGAAAAAGTATCGGCGTCGAAAGCAAAAAATTGAATTTGAACAACATCCATAAAAGCTTTTTAACATTGTTCCCTTATGAGAAAAGTATAATTGCCGATAAGAAATTCTTCCATAATTAGTTATCATTCATGATTAATTACTGTATAGCGATAGAATAAGTAAGAACTTTGGAATAAATGAGACGATTTGGTAATAGTTTGCGCACGTTCCAACGATCGGCTTCCGTCTTCGCTTGACAGAGAGGAACGTGTATCGCACGGAGGGGAATGGCAGACCTTTTCTGACCGCGCGAGGTCGTCTTAGTTTGCGAAACGCGTTGCCATTCACTCGCCGCGACAGACGACCCCGGTAAGCCGCGGATGCACAGCGGCATAAATTTCCAACGACGGATTTTTCGAGGCCGACACCGCGACCCGACGCTCTGACACAACGAAAATACGACGACTTTCCCGCGTCTCGACTACGGATTTCGTCGTCTATCTCTCGGACGTGCGAACAAACACCATTTTCTCTTGCATCCTCTTTTCTCTCTAACAAATAAAGAAAATAATAATTTATAGCGGACGAATTTGAAGAAATAATATTTATTTTTTCTCATTCCCTTTTCCTAACTTAATTAATAATTTTATACAATAGTTCTAATACCAATTGATCTCCACCGAGGAATATTTAAAATAATACTATAGCTATAGGTAAAAGATAAGTATCGATCTCGAATATAAGAATAGCAAGGTGTGATGTTTGGCGAGGGAAGATATTAAGAAGATAAAACAAGAGTTTCTCGAAGAGCCATTAAGAATGTAATTGACTTATGTAATTGATTGACGAGACACGTGCTTTTGGCAATAATTACTGACACGATAATTGACATAATAATTATTGACGTAATAATTCTATAAATAAAATGTATTCGATAGACGTATGAATAATCAATTACAAATAGTATCTTCATCGTAACCAATATCCCTGAAATTTTATACTGTTTCGACTCCTTAAAAAATCTGAGAAAGTCACCAGACACTTATCAGTACGCGAACTGTTCGTTAAATTAAATAATCGAAAGTATATTCAGTAAAAATAACAAATTCCAAGTAAACAAATTCAAAGGTGGAGTTTCACTTGGATCATGAAAAGGGAAACGATATTTCATACACACCACACATGCGATCTAATACAACCATCTTCGTCAAACGTCTCTCCAAGGAGCAAAAAAAGGCTCAGACGGAGAGGTTTTCTTCTCTTTGAAGAAAAAACGTAAAAGAATTTCAAAAACGAACTCCTTCACAGTTCCAGCCGCGGCACTAATTGCAACGAACCTTTCATCACCTCGTGGCACACTCAAACCGAAACCCTCCGGTAACAAATATTCTTCTCGCACGATTCATACGCAACACGTAAGCAGAGCTGCGAACTCGACATCAAAGAGTCGCGTAATCCGCATACGGACCTGCAAATAATTGATAGCTCCACGCGTCGCGTCATTGCTATGATATTGCGGATCCCGGATAATATTACATGCAAGCATGCAAGACACGACGTCGACAGGCGTGTTACGTGAAGCAATCTTACGAGAGTAGTCACGAGGACTCGAAGACAGTTATAGCAGGAGAGCACAGGTGAAGGGGATTGTTCCTGAAGAGGAACGCGTGCCAGACAGACGATCTATCGCCGCAGGCGTGTCAATAATCGTCTAGCTTTCGAAATTGCTGCCCTTTGCCCGTTGCGGCGATCTTCGCTACAACTTGAGTAACAATTTACAGCTATCTCTTTATTTATATATAGAGGGTGTTTCAATAATAAGGGTTTAATTAGGAAAGCGATAATCCTAAGTCAGGAGAAGTAGTGTACAGAAAATATGGAATGCAACCCTTTTGTACGACGCTTTGCTTTCGAGGAGAACAAGTTTGAAAAAGTTGTCAAATGCACGTGAGATAAAAATTTATTTTCTTGAATTTGGAAAAACTTCCAACTGGACAAATTCCTAAATTTAGACAAAGCTGCGGTTAGAAAAATGTCCAACTAGGCAAATACTCGACCGGACAAATTTGAAAATTTTACGAGCGTGCGTGATCTAATCTTTGACTGACGATATGTAAGTACCGTTATATCTAAACTTCATTTTCCAGAAAACGAGATCTTAAACTAAGAGATTTTATCTCATATTTTTAACGAAATTTCGATTGGATTTTCTTTCGAATATATAAAGTATCGTAAAAAAAGATTCCATTCTACATTTTCCATTTACTTTTTAACGTAAAGTCATCCCTTTAGCGATTGTGCCATGGTAAGTGCAACACTCTGTATATATCCTCTATCTCTCTCATTCTCTTTATTTTGCGGTAAATCAGCAACCGCGGAATAGAGAAAGTTCAGCGGGTATTTCAACGGGGAACGCGCACTGTTGTGCCGTTAATAATAAACGTGGTTAATAATAAACCACGAATCGTACAGTGTTGCTGAAAGTTTCGAGTGTGGAGTATATAGAATGCAACGATATATAGATAGTCCTGCATTCGATTATAGTACCTAATGCAAGAGGTATTATACGTGTGATTTATAACGATGTTTAAGCTGAGGGTTGGAAATGGTTGGAGAAAGGACACGCGAGAAACAGCGTATAGGAGTACGACGATTAACCTCTTTCCTTTGATTCGAGATTGATGATCTTTCAAAAGGTACAATGAATATTATTGCGAAGAAATATCGTTTCTTCCGATTATATGAAATTCCTTCACGAGTACGTAGTTAACTTTAATATACTCACACACACACACACATACATAAATGCCACGTAATAACTGCATTCATAATTTTTATTTACTCGTACGTTTAAAAATCGTTTTATAATAGAATTTTTAAAATACACATATGGTACAAGTTTATTGGTTTGGACCCATCAAGGGACGACTAGTTTATGTGATAGAGGTTCAGTGATCTTTCTCCGTTATGTACTATATTATGAATGATTTTTGTGTGTATGATATATATGATTTTTCGTTATATACTATACCTAATGGAAGTTCTTGCTCGGATAACGATCAACAGGAGTCCATCGATCAACGGAGTCCATTTAATTAGATGCTAATTGAAGCTTCGTTTCAACAAATGGAGTCCTATAGAAATTACATTAAGATCAGATAGCGAGTATCAATTTCATTTTGCAATTACGTATATTCATTTGTAATTCTATCAGACGTATCAACGATAAATGAATGTGCACGGATTCAGTGAATTTTTTCCGGGAAATAATATGTAAATAAAAGAAAAGAAAGTAATTATCTTACAGTCTTAAGAAATTCGTCCTTAAAAAGATTGAACTTTATGTAGCCATTTTATCTATCTCTAAGGAGAGTAATTTTTATCAAGATTTGAAAGCTCATTATATTTCTCGTTTTTTATATTTAGCTGAAAAATGATTCCGTAGAGAATACGATGCAATTTCTGTTACATTTTGGATGCATCTAAATTCAGACGTATTCGCTCGTATCTTCAATTCCAGCACTCCTATTATATGGATCACGTAACACTAAACAATTCACCAGGCTATCAAACTTATCTCCAAATCTCTAGCTATATTCTAACTCGACCCGATAAACAATTTCATTCACAAACGGGGAAAATCGAGTTAACTCGTCATCCGGTACTCGTCGGTTTGTCAATACCTTAGGTGCAATAATTCATTTACTCAGGGATCTGTACCGTAACATTTCTATTATACATACGTTACAGCTTATAAATATCCAAACGGTTTAATCGATTTGTACTGCCACTATACAATATGACGCTGTAGCGTTGCCGAAAAATGTAAATGAATAATAAATTAATGATTATAGACAACGAAGACAATATAATAAATAATACAGCAAATTGGGATTATTTATTAGAAACTTCAATATCATATTAAAACTGCTATTAATATTGTCTATTAACAATAAATACCACCTGTGAATTAAACACCACTGGTAAAATAAACACCAGATTCGTTAATGTACTTTAGAATTTAATAATTCGCTCACTTTAGAGGAATCTTTCTCGTCCGATTGATACCTTGCTAATTGTAATAAATCACTGAAAGACAGAATCATAAAACATTTCCTATTTTTCAAGTGAAAATTAAACTTCCGATATTTCGTACAAAAATAATTATACTAAAAAAAATCTACAGATTTTCTGTCTTACATTAAATATTTCTCCCACGTAACATTTCACCTTTCCATTTTCTCGATATCGAAGTCTTACGCTCTAATCGCTGATAGTTGTAGCGTTAACAGGTTAATAAACGAGGTCCATATAGATCCTGAATCCGACCGCGCAGAAAGGAAAAGCAAGGATCTTTCACGAGCACTGAGAGAACAAGACCCTGGAAGAAAATTCTCAGTGGAAAAGAGGAAAAAGAGTCAGCCGAGAATCGTCGTGGAAGTGCCGGTTGGAAACGGAGCGAGGCAAAAGCGGGTCTAAAGCACGGGCTGTTGCTCATGTCGGTCGCGTTAGCAGCTGCGTTGGTCGTTACTCGTTCCTCGTGGTTTATTCGTGGCCGCTAAGTGGCAAAGTACATCGAAACCAGTGCACCTCGCAGTTTCCTCGCATAATTTCCGTGCCTCGCGGAAATTCACCGGCGCTATCGCGTCCCGGTGGACGAATGGCGCGGAGAACGAAATTCGTATAGCCTCGGTCTGTAGCAAGATGGGCTAAGCGGTGAAACAAAGAGGAATTTATCGCCCGAAGAACTTTCGAGGGGCAGAGTTTCGCAAAATTTCCCACTGACTTAGAAATTACGAATTTTCCATGTTTTTCAAATTCTAGCTTACACGTCATCGAATAGCGATATTGTAAGGAAATAACATGGACGTCTCATACAATAATAATATATGCGATATAATTTGCTCGGTGATCGACTAATAATATCAGTGAATTAACAACTTACAAATTTCAGACTTTAAACTTTCGCAAGGATTGCTAAGATTTCTGGTTCTTCGAATTTCCGTCCTGATTTTAATAACGCGTTGATTGAAAGTTTCAAGGCTGAGTGAAGAAGCGAAGCGCGCTATTAAAAACGTGATAAAAGCTCGAGAAACCACAGATATGTCAAGTTGGAAATTGTAACAACGTACGTATGTGTAGTTCACCGACATTATCACGAACGTACCTATATTACTGCACCGTGTCACACAGTCCAATCCATCACCAGTCATTGAGACAAAGAACTTCGTCGAAAATATTCTGGTATTTCCATGATTAGGCAATTTAAATACTATTGCGAATTTCTGGAATTATCTTGTGTCTTATTTATTTTAATTATCCGTATATTTCGTTCCCCTTTAAACAATTCTACAATTTGTGTTATACGAGGGTGTGATAGTAATTTTCTGTCCGCATTATACGAGTATCGCACTGTACGAGGTCCTGCCACAAGGTACTTCTCTGTACCAATCCTTGCAACAATTCTCATTTTTCACGATCAATTACGTAAACGAGGTACCGAGAATTCAGTGAAAATCGATCTGGAACAAGGCGCCGAGAGGAACCGTTGCTTGATGGCGATGGCGCGAAGCATGAAAAAGCAAAAGTCGTGTTAATTACGACGGGGGCGTGGCAAAGAGCTCCGAAGCACAGGATTAACGATTGCCTGAAAGGCAAAGAAATCTCTTTTAAAAAGCTGCGAAGTCCAGAACGTTCAAAGAGGCCGACGTGTCTTCTAAGAAACCGTAATCGAATCCCCGTGCCCGCGAGAGCGCCAAAACAGAAAAAGAAGCTCGTACTTCTGCAAGTTTTTCTTCCGCAGAGCAAAAGGAAATGAAACTCGGAACAAGAAGAATCTGAAGAAAAAGGAAGAGAAATATTTAACAAAAATGAAGTGAAAAGAGGATACCGCTGGTCTGGTAAATGTTTCTTGTAAAAAAAAAAAAAAAAAAAAAATAAATAAGAGGAGGAAATTCAGCAACGTCGGAGACCAGCGACAGAGACAAGCAATTTCCTAGCGTGTTTCCCTTCACGCACGCGCGGATTAAGCGGATTTATGCGCGTACTGTTTCCTTGAAAAATTATTCTCGAGTTGGCCGCGCCTCCATGAATTTCGCTCGCGGATTTCCCTCACCAACTGCAAACGAACAACACAACCTTTCTTTTTGTTTCATCTTTCTCCCATTTCTTTTTCATTTCAGAAAGAGAAAATCTCGGTTCCCGGTTGACGCACGGTACCGTAACGTTCACTGGATTAACTGAAAAATTTATTACGGAAGAGAACGATGTGCGATAATCTCGCTGTTACACGTATGTATTCTTTGTTTCTTTCGCGGGCATCGTGCGACCCGCTGATATTTTCTCTCAACGTCTTCCAGCCTACGCGAACTGATTAAATGGTAGGCGAAAAAGAAACGTTTATACTCGTTTAATGAAAGTTAGCGTTGACTCGTTATATTATGAAAACAGGTTTTGGCGTGACTATTTGTTGCAAATAAGATTGGATTTTCAGTTCGAAATCTACGAAAAGCGAAAAGAAGAACCGGATATTTGGGACTTAGATGGAAAAATAGCGGATGACCACCTAAGATTCTGGATATTTTTGAATTACACGGGACCGAACATTAATTACACAAGAAAATGTCCATCTACTGACATGGAGTCTTAACAGTGGCCACGAGAATATTCCATAAAATTTTCCAGTGAAGCGTTCTTTTTTATTAAATTCCACATTTCATTCCCATAATATCACACGGAAGTACTACTAAATAATACGAACTTTATTATATTCGCATCCAATTAACTTCTACATAAATCCAATAACAGGTGTACGAACACTTTCTACAGCTACTGTACGTCCTCCAAAAAAGAAACGAACCAAAGTACAAACTTTAATCCAACGAAGCCCCGTTTATACCAAGCAAACAGTAGCCCAGAATACTAAACGGAAGAGTCGAAAGACTAAGAATGAAATTGCAAGCGAAAATAAAGGAGGATGTTAATCCTTATCATCCTGAATCCCGATGAAGAAACAACCCAGCTCGCCAACTGAGAACTGCTACGGCATTCGAGCAACATTTCTCCCGAGACACAGCCGTGCATCTCCGGTTAGCTTAAAGAAGAACGCGCAACAGCAGCCAAGGAGAAGTGGGAGAGAAAACTGCAATTTGCGGCCTGCTAACGAATGCGACATTCTCGTCAGGGTTCGCAAGGGGATCCTTCGCATCGCGTTATTGTTGTGCACGACAATGGCGGTCGTGCAGGAACAATGCACGCTCGCGTGCGCCCAGCCAGGAAGAAGAACACGACGCGGATTCTGGAGCAGGCGTGCGCGCCGCTCTTGCGACAACGCAAACCCAGCAGCGACGTCTTGCAAAGCTTCTTACCGCTTGCCGTGACGTCTTCACCTGGACGACAACACACGGCTGAAAGCGACTGCCGCTCAAGCAACGCGTTGTTTGTCTCTGGGGATACCTTCAAGACGTGTTCTTGACGAACACGGAATGGTCGCGATTGTTGGTTCAGGAATTTTATTAAAAAACCTGGGAACGGGCAGGATGATTGGCAATGTGAATCCGCGATCTTGAGGCACTTTTCAAGAATAGTCGTACGGAATGGTCGTAGATGTCAGCGATAACATTTCATTAGAACGAAATTGGAGAACATAGAAGATTTCAATAGTGTTGATAGAGGAACAACGTGCAGAGGCAATACGATTAGTTTGTACGATGGGGAGAAATTGAAGGAAATAATTGCGATCGTAGTGATAGAATTGAATTGAAAAAATACACGCAAGACTTCTAATAGCGGTGGAAGCTTATTCGTGTACGTATTCCCAAATTTCATTGACCAAAAGTTCCCATGAAACTAAAGAGTGGACATTGGAAAACATTATAACGTTAAAAAAAATGGAAGGATAATTGTTTATAAGATTAGGATTGACATGTCTACAGATTATGTTTTTCTTAAGAATCTTCTTTTGTAAGTGAATTGAAAGAGATGGACGTCTTTTAAAAATAGAAATCTTTCGCTGTCGTACGATAAAAATTTAAAAGTTCCTAATGCAGTATCGTTGTAATTATATATCAATGATAGACAGAACAAATAATCAATGCATCTAGGTGACAGTGGCTTGATCTTTTTATATCTTCTATATCGGTTCTTCTACATCATTACTAAATACAGTAAATACGTTCGACTGTGTTTGCGAAGAGAATCTCCAAGGATTTGTAGGAGAGAGTCACTTCGCACGAATAAAGCTGGATCCTGTACGCCTGTTTCGGGATAAAGCAGCGACAACAGCAAGTTGAAGGAAATAGCATTTTCGACAGAGATTCGAGAACTGCTTGAAGGAAACTTGGCGAACATCAATTCCTGGTGAAAACAATACCAAGAAACGAGATCCGGAAACGCTCAATTGAAAGGGATCTTGAAACGCAATTGCTCCGTCTACGCGTCTAATTGTTTAGTCTTCAGCAATTAATTCGATTGTTTACTTGTTACCATCTACATATCTTGTACTATTTTATTTTCATCTTTTTACACTAGCTAGTAGTTTCATCCACGATCAACCTTTGCACGAAGTCTCCTTTCACGAGACAAAAGAAAAATCCAGCTGTACAGGCTTAAAAATTATACTAATTACGAGATAAAATATCAAATCTAAAACACTTTTCGAAAAGAAACCTCGAAAGAACTAAAACGACAATAAAATTACTAAACCTTTCCAAAAGCTATTTCACAAACAGACTTCTTTCTTTCTACAATCTTCCCAAATCAGATTCAAGGTCCAAATTCACGATTAATCATTGGATCAACGTTTATGAAGCGATCTATGTGATCCTTTCATGTTCGCAGCCGCTCGAGCCACTCATCATTGTGTTGAAACTTCGCCGGCGTGGAGAGCAATCGAGGAAATTTTCCGCGGGAGTGCATCATTTTCCAAAGTGTCAGGAGAAAGGAGAAACATTCACGGCGATAAAGAAACCGCAAAGCAATATATTTCCTTTGGGACCGCTGGTGTGTCCGAGGCTCGATTGCTCCGGGCATTTGTTACGGTCAGTTACTTCCGATGAAACGAGGAACTCGTGTCCCCAAGGGCTACTTTTCCACCCCTTTCGTTACCCCCTTTGCAGCCGCCTGCGAGCAGACCGAAAGATATTTAGCGACCAGTGCATTTTTCAATATGTCACAGTCGACAAATTAATTTAGCCTGTTCCGTTCCTGTGCCATTCCCCCCCCCCCCCTCTTTAACTGCTGCATAGATACATTTGACAATATTCCTACTGTACATAGACAGAAACTGATTATCGGGTATGAGAACTAAAAAAACTCTCAATATTTAATACCGGATGCTATTCACTGCCTTTACTTTTTAGGTATTTTTAGTACAAACGTGTTATTTCGTTCGCATTACGAGTGTTTTATAATGTAAAAGACTAAACGAATTTTCTTGCTCTTTCTCCTTTCACAAAGCAAATATCGTTCGTGAATAATAAATAGACAGGCAACTATCGGGAAGTGTTCGCATAATCCGCGATCAATGTGTCAACAAGATTCTAAAGTTAATCTATACACTGTAAAAAGCTGAATGAAATAGAGCGTGGTACGTGACTTGACAAAGAGTAACGAAGAATTACTCGAAGAATTTACTAAATTCGACGAAGGGAGAACGATTATATTACGATTAAAATATCGGGCAAAGAATTAGGATAAAAGATTTACGATGAAAGTTAATCTCCGATAAGCACACCGCAATTTAATACGATTGCGTTTTCTGTCGTATCGCTGTATACAAAATCTCGATATCCTCGATTCACGTTCGGATCAATCACTTTCACCTATCATAGCTCACGCTTAACACCTTTACTCTACACAGCTTTCGCATCAAATAAAATAAAAATCCATATGAATTCCTGTTCCAAATGTGCTTCGAAAATAAATCCTCGATTCCATTATAACCGCTGTAAAGCTGTGAAACCGTGGCTCTGAAAGCTCTGAAACAAGAACCATTCGACTCCTATCTCCAAACACCAGCCCGGCCAGAAACAAATACACGCGATTCATCGGGATGGGGGCAAGAATCTGTGACGCGTTGCCCTAAAAGATTCCGCTAAATGGTCCACCTTTATTTCCCGCTCGTGTATCGGCTATTAAACGGCATTCGTGGAACGATCTCGAATTAACCGGATCCCGGTACGTGGAAAAGGGCGCGCTGGGAAAGTGTTCGCGTGGCTGGGAAAGTGTTCGCGTGGTTGGAAATGGTCGAGAGTCACTTATGCAAATACCGGCCGGAGTGACGTTAAACGATTCGACGCGTATAGTGAAACGTTTTATTAACCCGGCAGAGAGGGGAAACGTACGAAATTGAAGGAAAAAAGAAAATGGGAAAGGGGTACGTGGAACGTAGGTATGAAAAGGTAGAAAAAAAAATAGCAAAGAGTAGGGGTAAAGCGTAAACGTTGAGGGTAAGGGGGAAGGGAACGGGCGAAAAGGGTAGAAGAGAGAAGACGAGTGAAGCTCGATTGCGAGCGTTCATTAGGGTCAGTTACTTTTAATGGGGAGCCAAGTAATCCCCGCAGAATATTTTCTCCTTTCCTCGCGCGCTATCTTCCCCTCTTTCACCCCTCTTTTACTCCGTTCAACCCTTAGCCTGTCAAAGTTACGGCTCTTCGTTTACGCGAGCCAGCGTGTGTTTGTTTAATGTCAAATACGAATCTCACTGGGACTTCTCGACTCCCATTAGCTGGCACACCGCTTTCCAGCTTTCGCCTTACAGATTTATTCCCCGCTTTTTGGTTTTTTCGTTCGCCACTATTCTCAGCGTCCGATCCCTTTAATACTCAGCTGGGAAGTTTCTTTGATTTTCTATGTTAAACGCTTTCGCTGCTCTATCACCTTTTTTCCTATTCGCTTCACTCGAGGATCTTTGAAGGCTTCTTTCGGCTCTTTCAAATCTGTGTTGTTTGGTTCTTCTTTATTTCAGCATTTTTATTTCAACTGTTCCTTTTGTGGTTTCGTGCGCGAACGTACAGAGTGTCGTAAAGAGAAATTAGAAAACTCGTGCACGATTCGTTACAGTTAAACATCCTGGCGGAGGTAGAAAGAGTTGAAAAATTCACTGAAATAACTTCGCACACGTATACAGAGCTCCACGCAAACTCGAAACGAAACGGTAGTCCGAAACTAAATAATAATCCTGTGAAGTCCGTGTAAAGGGTGAAACGCATGAAAGCGGAGGCGTTTCTCGTGCACCCTTTACCCGTTGCGTCGTTACAAACGACACGATAAACATCGCAGTCAATCATGCCGCGTATTACGCCCTGCATATCAAACACGCGCTAATTACGCGTGTTCCGCGGCTTCGAGAAGTCGAATCGAAGTTCCACGGGTCTCGAGGTTCTCCCTCGTTTCGACTTACTACCGGCAATAACTTCTGCGGAAAACACGTGTCAAAGATAGCAACTTGTTTCCAATTCAAATAAGTAGATTATACTTCGGTATTAGCGTAAGGCTCCTCGAAGATAATTTTTTTTGAAAATTCTTTTCATTCGTTTATTCTTGTTATTCGTTCGTTACTTTGTAATTATAATTAGTAATAAATATAAAAATATATTATAATTATAAATGTAGTTATATATAATATAAAAAGTACGTATAATGTATAATATGTAACATATAATATAATATAAATATAAATAAATACATCTGACCTTCTTTTTACACAGAACACTTTTTACAGGATTCTCTATTACATAGTTTTGTGCACGGTTTATTCAAATTTACACGGTGCTTTTAACACGTTTTATTAACTTTTATACGGTTTATTTAACACGTTCTGGTTACGCGACTTTTTTACCATGTTTTATCGTGTCTTTGTAAATGATACCAGTCTCCGACTTGTTATAAAGAATCATTAAAAGAGAAAACAAAATACTTGTCGTCACAAATGATACAAAACGATCAGACGAAGGATATTTCGGGCGACGAAAATGATTTTTCTCCCGTAATAAGAAAACGATGAGTAAAATATGGATTTTTGAAAAAAATATTTTCTTCATTTTCACACTACCTTCTCGTTCCTGCGTTTATTCAATAAAATAGTGTTATCGAGCGCAGTCCTACATTTTAGATTGCTTTCTCTCTCTATTGTTTGATTTAGTTTAACACAGGGTTTGTACTTTTTTTTTTTTTGACAGATCAATTGTTTCACGACTCACTTTTTTTTACACAGCACACATGCATCGTGTAAAAAAACATCCAGATGTATACGAAATAATTGATTTGATTAATTCCCAAATTTCATTGACCAACAGTTCCCATGAAGCTAAAAAGTGAACATTGGAAGACATAACGTTAAAAAAGATGGAGGGATAATTGTTTATAAGATTAGGATTGACATGTCCATAGATAGAGCTCTGTTAAGGACTTTAAATTACGAAATGTTAATCACCGAGGGCCAAGAGCAAAGTGAATGGAAGCTGGAATCCAATCCACTTGATGTTCATTAGGGTCAGTTACTTTTAATGGTGGGAAAGTAATTCGCCGGATTATTTTACCCCTGCCTGGAGTCGGCTACTTTGAGTCTTCCGCTGGTTGGTTTGGAAGCTTTAAGCTCCGTGTCATCGTGCTTTATTATTTAACTAGACGGCCATGTACCTCCACGGTCCTTTTACTGGTCGAAAATAATTTTAGAAATTTCTTCGTCAAAGACTAAACGAAACAAAGACTATCAACTATTTATCTTCATCCGCATCCACTCTTTATTATTTTTATTACATTTACATTTTTTCTTTTGTTTTAGCTTCTCAATCTTAGCTCTAGCCAATGGTATTTTTAATTTATACGAATTATAATTTTAATAGAACACTCGTATCATGGTAATCTTAATTGAACGTCGTAATTTTACGTTTAGTTACTACATAAAGAAGAGTAAGAATTCGAAAATTAACTGTTTAAACAAATTTAGTTCGTATCTGTGGAGTAACTTTAACTTTAATATCAATTCGCCCCTAGCAAAATTTCTCCAATACCAAACACACACACTTTCCTTTCAACCCTATCTCAACGCACATCCAAAAACTTCTACTTGTAACAGAATGATATATATTAACTCATATCTGAGTGTATGTCGTATGTAACAAGTGATATCAATCATTCACTGATATCAATTGTTTCTAAAAGACTGAACTATCCGTAACAAAATGTCACCAAGTGTAAATACTCCCATTTCGATACTGTAGCGACGTATATCCAGAAACTTCCACTTGAAAGAGAATTAGAACGCGTCTGACTATTCGAATGCAGTGCGGAGAGTCGAGGTATCCACAGGTTGCGACAAATTCGCAAATCTGCGAATGTCTCTGGGAAACACGCGTCATCCGCGTGTTCGGTTGGACAATGTAAACGCGAGCTGTCCGTTTCCCGACGGGATACGATCGCGGAGCAGCTTGTAACCCGACAACAGTTACAAACTAGCCGATTGCGTAGACCAAAATCCTGTGACGGGGTGGCGCGTATACACGCGTATGCACGCGACCACGTAGAAGAGAAAACGCGACGGAGAGGAAACACGTCGAGAGCGTGTATCAATATTGGCCCAGGTTGCCTAAATGTTGGACCGTGCGCGCTATCAGCGTCGTTGGATACATTATTCATGCGCCATAAAGTATTCCACGGGCCGAGCGCGTGTGCACACATCGAACAGTGTCGAGGGTTTCGGTACCAAGCGACGAATAAGCCCTGGATATTTTATGCCGAGGTCGCACGTCGCTCGATTTTTTGATAGAAAGTGTAAAGAGGGATGAATTTGATTCTTTGTGTTGGCCAACGTGCTAAAGTTTCGTTGGTTCGTTGGTTCGTTGGTTCGTTGTTTCGAGAAGGTGAAGATGGGTTGAAGCAAGTTTTCGAACATGTTTTATAGCAACGGTCAAGAATTGAAAAATTCACTTTCGAAGACGTTTCACCGGCGGAGTTTTATACCGAGACCCGCCAACATCGTCCGCTTTGATCTTTTTCTGTGCGGTATAAAGAGGGATGAATCCGATTCGCTACGTTGGTCAACGGTGTAAACTTTCGTTGAAATCCTTTTGCAAGGTTCTTGAATAGATTCTTCAAGGTATTTTATATCTGTTGCAAAGATTTAATTTCCAAAAGAAGTGGCGTAGGTCTCATACGAATCAGAGAACGCGACGAACGTATGTTTCTTGAGACTAACGATTATCTACACGAAATTGTATCACGGCCTAATCAGGCATCGGATAATCATCCGATACGACACAGAATGTCTAATGGACAATCCTACACGTACACAATCGCCCCTTTTCCACAAATATCCTCAGGCCCGATGCTGAATGATTGGCGATCAAAGCTACCAATTCGGCTATTACATCAAGCTCACAAGGAAATCGAACTAGAAGAGAAGAATATCAGTTGTCCCTACATCGTACGTAAACGCTATATACCCCATCAATCCTATACATATATACATATGTACATGTACGTGCCATAAACCAAAAGGCACTTAAGTCTCAGAAAGAACTTCATTTTACAACCGGGTCGTAAAGCATTTCCGCAAACGAGTTCTAAAACGAGGCTCGGAGTCTCCTTTCAGCTTGTTTCCTCTTCTCAATCAACTCGAACTCCGACGCTACGCTAACAGCCACGTTACGAAACACTTCGTACAGCTTCGAAATCCGAAAAACTTCCCCCGCGGAATCTCGTCGACTCGTAGAGGGAGGAATTCCAACGGGCAAAGAGATCAGAGGCTGCAATTTGCGGCGGATAGTTAGCAAGCGGCCGCTCCTTCCAGCTTTAGACGCGCTAACGAGAATCGATCCCTAGAAGAGGGATGCTGCGATTAATTAATTACCGGTTAAGAGTCGAACGTAGCTCGATCAGAAGGAGGGAAAAAAGCGATGGAACAGCCTGGAAAGTGAAATTCGATGTATACGTGGCTCGAAAGTGGAATCTAGATATTCAAGTGATAGGCCTGATCGCAGGCCAAAGTAACGATTAACTTCACTTTTTTTAATTTTTGGCAAGTGTTCATGTACTTGCATAACTTGCAATATAATTTCATCAGCTTTCTTCTACTTTATATTATATATATTCTTTATCAACTATGTGTATATTAATAAAATTAGTATTGTTACAGTAACATGTTATTTGTTTATAATATTACAAGTTAATATTTTTGTATTATAAGGTAATGTTATAAACAGTTAACATTATAGGAATTTCTTGTTTACTTCAATTATTCCAATACTCATTTGCATATAATAAATATTCTAACATTCGACGATCCTTTACATCTACATTTTCGTCATCTACACCAGAATAACGCTCTAATCGTATCGAAATTCGTATCATCTAACGTGTCAAACCGTTCTATTAAATTCTAAAATATCAGTTACAAGCTCAGAAAGCTTTTTTTCGCCAAATTGTAGCCAAAATTCGATATCGTCATAATTAATACGCGTTTAAAAGCGGAAGAAAATGTCGAAGGATACGAAGAGATGAAAACACGAGCTCGTTAATTGCACGTTGTTAATTCTCTCATTGTTACGGAATTTTATTATCGGTGCAGAAATATTATAAATGGTCAACAGCTCGCGTTACAAATTAACGGTTGGTGATTAATTAATACGTTAATTACGATACGCTGTTCCAGCAGCGTCGTTTTTGACAGCAATCTCCACGTGACAGAGACAGGACGACTCAGTAATAGCAACTGTTCTCGAATTTGCGTTAATTGGCGTGAAAAATATGCGCGAAATGGAACTAGACGAATGGAATTGGTTCCAAGGATTACGTGTCGCGACGATTGATATTCGTTCGGCTCTTCGATGACGATCAATGATTCTTGACTGATTAAATGCATTTCGTGCGGAAACTGACACGCTACGCAGCATATATTTTCATCGGTTCCTAGCACGTCCCCATTATCGTGTATTAACCATTTAATTAAACTTTATTCGAGAATGATCGGACCAGCGTATCGTTCACGAATTACGCGTAGTGCATCGATACCTCGACTTCGTTCAGGGCACAAAACAGGACACTCGAAACAGAGATTCTCGACATACAGTGGAACCGCAGCAAGATCCAGCCACGGATAATTAACCTCTGCTCTAATGGAAACGACTTAGTTACCGTGTTTGTATCGTTTCGCGTACGCCGTACCGAACACTCTGATCAATTAAATACGCGGTGCCGTATTGACTGCGATAATATTATTGTGATAACGCGCGTATCGATCTACAGATTCGAGCTACAATTCGCCTAACAGTTTCCGCGACTTTTGCCGTAGAAATTTGGCTGAATCGAGAATCAAATCTGACGCTACTACTTTCATGTGATTTCACGTTGACCATAGGACGTTTCTCCAAATTAGAAATTTTGATAGATATTTATCGCTTCATATCGAATGCATTTAAGGCAGTCTATTATCATCGGATTTGTTGAAAGAATAACGCAAGTAGAAAAGGAAAATTTTCCAAGAAATTGATTTCAGATCGTAAACTCAAGATACACTGACGATCATAAATACGAAGACATTGAAGTTTAGTGTAACTTGAATATTGTCACAGCTTTTATTTTCTAGTTATTTTATTATGAACCCCTCGAGAAGAAAGAAATGATTCTACAACTCTATCTCAACGAAGCTGATCCCCAGTTGGCTTTCGCGTTACTTACAACATGCATATGTTTATCTTTAAGTAGATCTATAGATAGAAACATATCATATCTAAGCTTGCAAGCGTAAATGATATCTCTATCATTCGATTCTTTATCCCTTACAATATTTTATAGAGACGATAGCGTGCAATAATTCTACTATTTACAATAATAACATTTTATTAAATTCTTCACGAACAACATTCTGGCGTGCACAAGAACCGTATCAGAATCATCGTATCATCTAACGGAGTACGAAGCGAGCTGGGTAAACGAACGTAATTTCACTCGTCGAATAAATCTACTTTCTCACTCCCACGTCATTTCACCTCCTAATTTGCTGAACGTTATTTGCAACGAACAATCGAAGGGCGGCTAATTCGTCGTGGGAATGGGACCGAACGATCACGAAGCAGGGCAATTAGCAAGTGCAAATAGATGCTAATTACAAGTAACTGGAAGAAAACGGTGGTGTGGTAGTTGTCGATTGTTCTTCTAATGAGATTTCGACGACCGCGTTCCCGACGATGCAACATCCCTCTGTGCTCAACTATACTCCCTACTACTTGCCGATTGCTAATTAATTGGCACGCTAATTGGGGCAGCGTGGCTAGAACGTTTGTGTCGCGGTATCGCTTGCAAGCGCCGATGCAGATCGGTCCTTGTGTACGCGTGTCTTGATTGCAGCTACGATTGTTACTAGACTCGTATCGCGTAATTGTCAAACTATTTGCTGCACGGAAGCTCTACAATCATTCTCTGTTAATCTAGGATGTTATTTAATAATTTATTTGCCAGGAGAGAATCGTTATTAGCAAGTGGCGAGAAAGTAGTATCGATAGTTGCTGTTCGATTGCACAAAGATTTTCCATTTTCGTCGATGTAGTCTTTTATAGAAATAGTACAGAATATCTAACATTTCTAATATTCAGAATATTACTCGTAATATTAAATTTGTAATAGTAACATTTTCAGAAATTTACGCAACAAACAACGCACCGATCGAAACGTCATAACTTTCAAGTACACACTGTGTGTAACTCTAAAAATGTTACCTATCGCAATATTAAAATATCACTTGTTTTAACAGTTTGACCAGTTGTTTTATCAGTTGTTTGACCAACCTATGAAACTTCGCACCAGTTGCAACTCTATCAAAATTTGAATTTCAACAAATATACTCGAATTCCAGTAACTAATTGTGAGATGGACAAATGAATGTTGGCATAGAATGATTAACAATTTGACGGGGATATCTATCCCGGTTTATTTATCACATTAGGTGTCCCGCTGGGTAAACCGACCTAAATGAAATGAATCAGATGATGGAGGAGGACAAAGAGGAGGAGATGAAATGGAACAACCTGTGCGCGCAAAGCCCACGACAATCAATTTTCAATAAACCGACAGGTAAATGTATTTACAAACATTTATGCGCATAAATCGTGCTCTCTGGCAAATTGCATCCGCTGCTGTCTAGGAATGCGACGCGGATGATTTAAACGACGCTTCGAGGAAGGATATCTCTCGAGTGCTGTACCTCACACTTACGCTTTAGTTGTCCTTCGATCGTTACAAAATATACAAAATTTCATTGCAGATTAACAGCCTTCTTTTCTTCCAAGCCGAATCTTTTTTTCTCTTCTTATATCACGTTCACATGACATTCTTGAAAAGAGACCAATTATTTAAAAAAATAATAAAGTTCAACGTATAATTTCAACTGAATCGATAATAACTTATTACAGTAGTTGATACGATTGTAAACTATAATTAGAAGAAATAAATATAAACAAGATGTGATAAGTTTACTACATAACTATCGTTCTCATATTCCAAAGCAATCATTTGAATCTTTTTTTAAATTTCATTAAGCTATCGTCTGTAATGTCCTCAAAATAATCTTCTTTCGTCGCAGAAATTGTTTTCCTGGTGGTCTTATACATATTTCCTTTATTGCTAGAATTTTCTACAACCCTTTTATACGAAGAAACGTAAAATTCTTCGTTTACAATGTTATTCGACAATCATAAACGTACCTCTGCAGTTTTAATCAGTATCGGAAATTGATAATTTCATTTTATAAAAGAAAGACAAGGAACCGATGAAAAGTCCCGAAATTCGGCACGCGGCTCACAACTGCGAGAACCGAATACGCGAACGTAAATCCAGCGATGATCACATCCATTCGCGTGTAATTAATACAAAATGAGAAACAGCTGAAGCAAGAAGCTTCTTTGACAATTTCATTTAATTAAACATCGAATGGTTTGATGAATCCCTTATTCGACAAAAATATTCGACGAAACGCTACTTTTGTCGATAAAGAAATAAACGAACAGTCGTAAACCCGCTCGTAATTATAATCGAACAGAGACGATAATAAAACTGTTACACAAATATACTAGCAAATACTATGAAAATGACTAACTAAATAGAGTAAATAGAGTACGATCGTAAAACAACAATCTCTCGGTCTTTTCTTTTTATCGTCAGCCTGGTAATTGCATAACGACACTCGATACACGCGGACGACGGGAGGTTGAATAGGAAAAGAGTCGGAATGAATGAAAACACGGTGGATCGATTTGAATCGGTGAACGAGGAGAAATTCAAGGGAAAATAGAACGAGAAAGGGAAGAGAGAAGAGAGAGAGAGAGAGAGAGAGAGAGATGGGTCTGTGGCACCGCAGGAAATGCCGCTCGCAAAACGCTCCTGGCCATTGTTTATCCGGCGCATCCGTTTTAATGCGCGCTATAATTGCAGAGAACGAAAAGCCAATGGGTTCCACTCTTTGACGCGATATTTCGACATCGACCACGGATCTTCCTTTTGACCCCCGACCACGTTACTCGCAACGACCGCCCCGATGCTTCCGTTCCAAATTGTTGCAAAACGAGCGTGAACGTTCTATCGTAATTAGTTGCACGGCGGGTACAGGCCGTTATCGCGTGTTCCCGCATAAATAATGCAATCGCACGGGAGCAAAAGGTAAATTACGTGGCCGGTATGCTCTCAATGGGACGCCTAATAAACGTTAATTACCAATTATGCGATTTCCATCCTTAATCCTACTGCCCCTCTTTCCAATTTTTCCATTTTCTCCAGCATTGATTTCTTTATTCATCCTATTTTTGTCTTTGTGTGTGTCTGTGTGTGTTTTTGTCTTTCCTTCACAGTTCCTGGAGAAGACTGTGATTTGGTAAAGCGTTCGATAAACCATAGCGAATAGATGGTGGAAATGTTAGACTGTTACGTAGTTGGCAGCTGACTACGGTGGAAATTAATAATACGTTGAAAGTAAGCCGGAATTAATAAGCGCGATAATTGCTGCCAACTTTGAAAGACGAACTCGTGTAGTGAAGACAAATCCTAGGGAAAAGTTTAGTTGGACTCGAATAACGAAATTTGTAATGCTGTTTGGATTAGGGAACTTGACAAGAATGGTTGAACTTGCGGGTTTGGCTTTAATAACTTGGTACGTTAAGAAGTTTGCTTGAAAGATACGTCTTATTAATATCCTTGTTAGTACATGCTACTAACAAGTGATATAATATACTGAAGTATCAGTCCGGTTAAAAATTTGTTGTGGGATGCTCGCTGTGGGAGGCCGGACGATAAAATTTTCAACCTACGAACATTCGTCTTTTGCTTTCGTAAAACACGCGTGACAATGTGTCAATAGAATCCGTCGTACCAAACGATGCTCTTCAAAGAAAAAGAATTCTCCAGTCCTATACATATTATAATCTCATAAATAACAATCTTCAACTACAAATTCTGTGTATTTCTCAATTTTATCTATACCAATAACGAAATAAAAATATATAAAACCACTGAATTATGTATATACTTTTTATTTCAACAAACGAGATATAAACACGCATTCGATCGATGGTACTGAAATTTTTTCATTTTGATTCCAATACCTACACGTCTATGAAAAGGAAGACTTTACGAAACTCTGCCATGAAGCAGCTATAAAACACAAACTAGATCTGATAGAAAATTTACCGAGTAATCTTTTCCAAAAATTTTCCCATTTTAACAATGGTTTAATTTAGCGAAAGGGAGATGTTTTTCCTTTTCACGAACGATTGCCGTGTGAAATTACATCCGACGAAACAAACTCGACAGTAGTACGTGTTAACCTGGTTCGATGATTCTCGACGCAGGCATTTCGCAGTGCAACGTGACCGCGGTGCAGAGTCGGCGCTTAAGTCGACGAGCGCTCGAAACTTCCGTTATAACGGAGGTGGTTGCGTCTTTAAGCGTCCATTGAATTCATGAAAACGCAAATAGGGATATGGCGGCGAATATGCGAGGCTCGTAACAGCTGGTCGCGAGCGGAATGGATCGCCAACGGTGATAATGTTCGTTCCCTGGTACGGCCTTCGAATCTCGATTTTATTTGCCGCGTGGTGTGACTCGAATGAAATCGAATCGCCAATCCCAGTAATTGTTACATTCTTGAAAGTTTATTATGGCTCAAAACAAAGAACGTAGTATTATACCATTGCGTTTTTCTTGTTTACATTTATACCGTATATACTACGTTATTTATATCACATGCTATCATGTACACTGCATATCATATTTGTGTTTATATTAGGTACACACCTTTACGATAATATGCTTGTTGCTGTAATAGAGCTTCATTTAATCCAAATGTTACGCATTATCATGTTGTATTCGTAAGTACGTGTGTTTAAGATTTTAGCTATGTGATCATAATATAAAAGTACATATATCTATAGAAAAATGACTCCTTGATTAGGTAGATTTCATAGGAAAATAATAAATAACAACAGAGGAACCAACTTATACCTCGATCTAACGTTTCCTTCGCACGAGCGCAAAAGTCTCGAGCGTGCGTTGCCAATGTTGACGATGCCGATGAGCAATCTAATTCATTTAAATATGCGCGTCGATACACAGGAATAACGAGCAACCATGATTTTGCTTTCGAACATCATCGCCATTTTCGTCGCCGAGATCGTGTGCTTCGCGTCAAAACGCAGTGACATAAATTTTCTGAAACGTGGCCTTTAATAAGAGAGTAGGGTCACGTCTTCGAAAGAAAAACAGAAATTCAGGCATGGCTTTCTCAGGCTGTGCACCGTTTAGAGGGTCGTAGTATAGTGGTAGTTCCGGTGGAGAAGGAAATTAAAGGGAATGTAGGTCGCGGAGGCTTTTCTATGAGAACGTGGATGGCGGGCGTTTAATTTAATCGTTGTTTTGTAAGGGAAAGGGCTTGGTATACTAAAGTACACGTTGATAATCTTAGGTCACGAAAAAGATAGGATATTCTTCTTCTTATTCATTGTACGAGGAAGAAAATACAGACTTATGATTCAAGAGCGAAAACGTTCGTACGGAAAAAAATTTTAGTGACCTTTAATGTATGGTAAAAGATAAAGAAACACGAAGCTATTGTCTCGCTAGACTACCAAGTATCAAGCACGTTCTACAGGTTGAAACATGCTACGATGTATATATCAACTCTTAGGTTTCATGAAATTTGCATCAGTTTCAAGACAACATTTTGCTTGTAGTGTGATACCGACGTTAAAACACGTGTTTCAACGGGTCTGGTAGTTTCCCAACCCCGTTGTTGTTGTTGTTGTTGTTAATAGGATATATGTTGATTATAAAAAATAAAAAACTAAAAAAGATTTCTTTCGGAAGGGGATTCACTTTTTACAAAATCATATTCGATATGATTCCTGCATCGATACAAATTGGTTTTAATACTCATTCGCTGATATACATCTACACGTATTGTAACATGTGTCATGAAACTCACATGTGCATGCACGCGTCGCTACAACGTGTTTCAACGTGTAAAGCTCCCTTTAGAATTCCTTAGAAATTACTAACATCTATACGTACGTATATTTAAATGATTGACAAAACAAGAGAAGGAGAAAGATGTGGAGTATTAAACTATCAGTTGGCCAAACTTCCGAATATTGAAATTCTCTGGCGATTACCAATATTATATATACAGATTAAATATATATATTTTTTTTTTAAATGATTCACAGAAATAAAGAAACTTTCAATTTATTGGCTATGCTGTCAATGACGAAATTGTTTCGTAATATTCGCAATTAGTTTCGCAATACTCGTCTCTAGAGGCTCGTGACTTCTCTTTTGTCGAAGAAGAATCGCAACGAGATTTACATCGGCTCGACCCCGATTCCGCAGATTTTCCGCGTTTTCTCTTCTCCTCTGCTCCGTAGCCGCGACTTCGAGTCACGACGCAGAGACAACAGTCACGAAGCGTATCTTCGCGTGCAAATAAACGTTGAGACCGAGTCAATGCGCCGGTCCAATGCGAAACCGATAAGTATTTGAATAACGGAAACAGGGAATTCTTCAGCGACGTTTCCTTTTCCTCTTGTTTCAAGCAACGTAACCGAGAATGCAAATTTTCTTTCGCACTCTTCTTCTATTTTTACTTATCCGTTTTTATATTTTTATACAAGTTCTTAACGTTGCATCAACCGCACATATGTGGGTGGTTGTTAGTAGATTGTGGATGTTTGTGTAATTTTATATCTCTATGAACGTAACTAAAAAAAAATGAAATTCATATAGAAAGCTTTAGCTACCAAACATTACTAACAATAGTTATCCTAAATATATCACATATTTGTGCATATTATCAACATTCTGTAGATTTCTACATCTTTAAATTTCTCAGAAATATGTAAACAACTGCAATCCAGTTATGAGCGACGATAACGAAGATTGGAAATATTGTGGAGAATAGATTTTACTTTTGATAGCCCGCCTGGTAAGAGTTTCGCATTTCTTGAAGAAAATTGGATTTTCCAGGATACTGTTTTCTCTTTTTATATATTTTGTTATTTTATTCGTGTGCTAGAATCGAGGTATGATTTCAAACGAGGAGTGGATTAAAATTGCGATAAATTTGGATGACTGCTCCGTTAAAAGTTTTGCGCATTTCGTGAAATAGTACCGAGAAAATTACTTCTGGTTTAGTAGTAGTAATCGCAAGTTGGCAGAAATTGGGAACGAACTAACTCAAAAGCTCGTTAAGGTTGCATTGAGATTCGAAAGCTTATCGAAGGTTCGTTTTAACCATCTGTTCAACGTGCGACAAGGTGGAAGATTCCTTAATGATCCCTCCAGGTTTACAGGACATAAAATATTCTTTAGCATGTGACCGACGTGGTATTAATTCTTCAAAGTTTCAAGTCCTTGATCTTACATTCTTTACGTGTATTAATTTTTCACGTTCCATTCATACTACTTTGACAATATTATTCTATGTACGTACCTACCATAATTCCTTCACGTAACACTGCCTTATTCGATATTCAAAAATCAAAGGCATTGGACGTAATTTTACCTCATCCTTCAGATGAATTAAAATCAAAAAACATACTATATACGACAATAAGAAACTAAGAGTTATGCTTCGACAATTCGCGTTACACCTAAGCATATAAAGAATCGTACTTATTAACATATCGTTAACCGTTAATTTTATGCAGGAATTAACGTGCGTCACCTTTACTTTTTTACATAAAATCTGACCATGTAACCTTACATATGAAAACACGAGTTTGCTGGTGGCCGGTCGACAATGTTTCAACGCGAATTTAATTTTTTGCACAGAAGCACGTTTCTTGAAACTCGCAGAAATATGAAAGCCCGTTGACTCTGAAAGTACCGTGTTCCTCTAACTGCCTGAAACTTAAATGCCATCAACCTAATAGCATTAATAAAAAAGAAAAGAAACTCTTTCAGCAAGATTTTAATTTAAAACGTTCCACTCGTAAAACAGCGGCCATTCCGAAAGAAATATCCCATTGGTAGGAAGTTGAACACGGCGTGGTCCGAACGTCACGGTCGTAAGACTTCCGGCAGGTGGCTCATTAGATTTCCGCCACTCTGTGACATTTTGCGGTGCGTTTAAGATCCATTAGGATCGGACCAGATTAACGAGGTAGTAACCAGAGTCCATTTGCAGCGCATTTAATTGACCGTAGTCCCTGCGAATGGCCGCAGACCAGCCTGAATCATCATCACCAATTCTCTTCGCGACGCTTCCTGGTCCATTGTCGACCGTACAATGTACGGCGAAAGGATCGAGACCAAGACGACAGTCTGCGCTTCGGAAATTCTTTAAACCATACCTCGCCGTTGTTCCGTCAATTTAAAGGAGTGCTTTATTCTTGAAAGCCTGTTCTTTGCTTTTGTTTCGCGAGGAAAGCTTTCTCGAAGTGAAGATTTGATTCACAATTAGATTCGAGGATATCGTAAGAGAATGTTTACGGTATTGTTTAATGCGAAAATGAAAATACTTCGCTGCTTGAACACACAGCTTGGTTTTGCCATTAATGCCAATTGTAATGTTGTTTTCTAAAATTGCTTCTTCGTACTGTTCAGCTTTCGTCAAGCTTTCTTTCGTCTATACATAGTAAAGCTTTTCCACGACAAAGCGAGCCATCTTCAACAACCATACTTCCCCGCGTAACTTCCTAGTCACAACTATCCCCCACCACTACCGTTAATTTGACTCCAAATGGGGGAAGCGGTCTTGAGGTTTCGACATAATCGGCGCGAGCTATAGAGACGCGGATCTTCCTATTATTCGCCGCAATGAGCGCGCATTATCGCGGTGTGTTTCGAGCCAGGGTATATTTAACTCGGCTAATGGTTAATCAACGCACGTATGCACTTCAGCAGACGGAAACATCCCGAAGGAAAGTTCTCGGGGATAGTCAGAGCGGATCGTATGCTTGATTACAGGCAGACGGGGGACGAGGAACCGGTTTAATAACTTCGTAACTCTACTTACGAATTGCGGAAACGAGGCCGGATTACCAACTGCTTGGCTGCGATTTTCACGAAGAAATTGTCTATCTCTCTTTCGTTCTCTTTTTCTCTCTCTCTTCCTTCCTCTCTCTCCTCTCACTTTTTCTTCCACGCCTCGTTCGTGGAAATTTTCGACACTTTCTACGAAAGAGTGGAAGCTCGAGAAACTCGAACTCGATCGATGGACAAGAAGACGAAGCGTTCTCCTTTTGTTCGAGGAGTTGGGATATTTTTCAAACCCATTCTTCTATTTTCGCCTTGTTCCTTTATATCGAAGGAAGCGAGGAAAGTTCGAAACAGTGATAAATCGAAGACCAGGAATTTTTATGATGCTGATAGTTCGGTATTGAATAGATACCCGAGATTGTCGATGTTCTACTCCCTCTCTCTCTCTCTCTCTCTCTTTCTCTCTCTCTGTTTATCAGTGGGATTAATTAGAGACCAAGTGACTATTACATGGATCAAGGTAACTTTTTTCCAGGTACGGCAAAGGAATAATTTTTTCAACGACAGAAAATCTAGGTTTTAAGTTTCTGGTAGAAACAACTACTAACTATGCTTTTAGAGAAATCGAAGAACGATATTTCACATTCAAAGTTTCACTCTTCGCTTTTCTCCGATATGCTTGATTTTATCTTGTAGCTGTTTCATCGATACAAGATAAAATTTACAAAATTTCGGCGATGAAACACACCCCTTCCCTTAAAATAATCATTCATTAAAATCATACTTCGGAAGATTCTATATTTTAATTGTTCGTTTGGATTCGTCGTTCGAAGCGTTTATCCTGGATGTTTCTTCTTCCTCCTGGATGTTCGGTTTTACCCCATAACCGTCGAATCGACGTTGAAACGATAGCAGAATAGAAATACATAAATTGTTCAATGGCGAAGATTTTTAAACAGAATTAAATGTTTTTTTAAATAATCAAACAAAGGCGTTCCCCATTCCAAATGATTTTCCCTACATCTACGTTTTATCGGACAATTTTCCTGATAATCGTAAATCTTCCGGTCCGCAACCAATGGGAAAATGAAGCTTAAAAACGAAAGGAGAGAACGATGGATAGGTTCATCGAGGAAACAATAAATCACTATTTTTTCTCATGCCGTTTAATCACCTTAAAAGTATTCGCGAGTAAAAATACTTACAAGTCAGGTAATTTACATCGAGTTAATAAAAGATTACCGCAATGTCCCTTATCACAAGGGAGTCTCTTAAAAAGTAGCAACATTCCCACCGATGGAACACCAGCGAATGTTTAGGAGATTTCATTACGAAAATATAGGATATGAAAAATATGAATGATTATTTCTACGGGAGCAACAGTTCGCTCCTTTATGTACCTTAAATTAAACTTACTAATAACCACGATTAATCGATACTTTAATAGTAACATTCGACCGTAGGCTAATTATATATATGAAACTGTTATCAAATTGAAAAATTGATAAAAATGAGTTGCGAAGGAAACGAGTAAAATATTTGTTCCCTCGAGAGCCTACTTTTAATTAATCTACCAAACGCAGATCGTTTTTAATCTCGCAATTAATTCAGAATTACATTTATCAGACTTTAATTACTTACGGTTTATTGATTATTGTAATCAACGAAGAGAAATAAAAGAAAAGAGGAAGACAATTACCGAAGCGGATAGTTTATCGATTATATCAGAAATCACGTGGAATGTTTTAATTTTCTTTGCACTTCGAACAGACGTGCAACTTGCATAACAATGCACGATAAGAATTAAACGATATCAAAGAACTGAAACAGCGATACACTGTATTTTCAACGTTTCTAATATTTTCTACGTTTAACTCTACTGCGTTCGTTGAATTATTTTCAATCTAATCGCGATCTCTTTTATTGCCAAAAAGTTTCATTAGATCGAAAAGGATGAAAAAAGCTTTTTGTTTGATATCGTGTATAAACGATAAACGATCCATCATCGATCAAATTTAAAAGCGGCGATATTCGAAGAGTGGGCATATTATACAAAAGCGTACAAAATATACAAAGAGTATATTCGCCGCAGTTCCTAACAGACGAAACAGATATCTGCCCAGGTCCTATATTTTGAATTATTTTCATAAAGTAAGAAATTTTGTCACGAAAATCCATAATCTATTTGAATGTTACAATTTTTTTTCCAAATATTAAGAGCTTTTTTGATTGTCGAAACAAGAGATAAATAGATTCGGGAACCAGCCTGGTTAAAAATTGTTAAAACTGGTGGTTTTTTCGCGGAAGGCGGACAGGCTCTGGAGGAATTCGGCGCGCGCCGATAAGCTCGAAACGTTCAAGCGATAAAATACACACATATATTACACGTATGTACACATTGTACACGTATCGCGGTTTCGAGAGGAAAGCGACGTAACTCAGCAGACTATCGTGGCTTTTCGGTGAATCGAGGCAAACACGTGCCGATCGAGCCAAACGTTTGTTCCGCGAATTTGCTATATAGTTTTGTTGTAATCCAAACTTCCTCCTGGGGAAGTTTCTTCCACGAATTTTCATGATTTCATACTCATAACATTTCTACAGATTTTTGTGTTCTTTTACTTCTGTTAAGTGTACTTGCATTACAATTTTAATATCTATCGTTTTGGTCTTCTATGTAAAATCGAACTGCCACGTTTTCATCGTTCTCAAATCTTAACAATGTATCAAGATACTCGTATCTCGCTACAACGAATTCTAACGAAATTCTGAAACGTTCCGTATAACTCGCGTAATGTATCTATAAAAGATTCCCACGTTGTGGCGTTCAAATACTTAAGTTACCATACACGACGCTTTCGGGTTTGTTATATCAACTCGCGTGTTCGTTACGGCACTAACGAAACTCCGAATTCCTATATGTTAAGTTTTTAAATACTTTTATGAGTCAGAATACGGCGCTATAAAGCGATCAACAGATATGTAGTCGCTCGCGCGGTTTCTAACATCGTTCGAAAATCCCTAGCTCGTTGCGTGCTGCCTAAAAACCAGCGGAGTTGCCAACGGATCCTCCAAAAACCGTCCTGAAATATCCCACCTTCCATTGAAAAGCCTCCAAGTCCAATTTCCTGAAGCTATGCCGCAGCAACCCCGAAAATCCAAAGTAAGTTCCTCTTCAAAGCCAATAGACCGGAAAACGCTTTCCCCGCGAAACCACCGGCAAACCAACCGCTATACTGGCAGAATCTTCCGACCGGAGTCACCTGAATATCACGATGGCGGAGATCCAGGGATCAGAAGAGACACTCGCTAAGCCGTACGAATCGATCGCTACAAGTTTCGAGCGTTATTTATTTCCTCGTTTTTCAGCAGCATGATCGCGAGCTCGTACTGAAGGCTCCTCGGAATGTCGAGCTGAAACGCCTGTTCATCGTGCGTCAAACGACGCCTGATGGCCCTCAGACACAGCTCTCGCAGAGTATAAACCGGTAGCGTGATGAAGACGTCGGTCCTTTCGCGTCTTCGACGGGGATGCAAAGCTACCCTGATGGGATTGCGACGTTCCTGTCTCACTAACAACAACGGACTCGGCTCCGGGAAGAACACCTCCTTCTGGTTCACTGTGTACCTAAAAACCCCCATCGTGCAACCAGCTGCCCTCCATTCGCTTGATAATTATGGTCTAATCATTGTTCATGAAGCAAATTCGGAGTTGCGTTGAACGAAGAAAGAGATGTAGCGTTTTGAAGCTTTTCCTGAATGGGAAGGTGGACTTTGGGGAAGTGGTTTGTATCGGTTTTTGGAAGATGGAGGGAGAAGCGGTGATGTAGTTTAATTTTGGTAACGAGAAGACCGATGTTGGCTTCGCTTGATGAAGCTGAATCTTGCAAAGTTGTAGTGGCTATCGCGTTTCAAGTTCCAATAGAGACATGTACAAGTACTTTCTTGTGTGGCGAACATGCAGTACCACGTTTCTTATTCGATCGTTATATCTGTCATATCCTGAATTCTGGAATTCTAGAATTTAAGAATTGTTGCAATACGTTTCTTCGTCACCGCGTTTCCTATTAGTTAAAAATCTAAACACGTAAAATCTTTGCTTAGATCCAAATGTACGTTTTTAAACCAACTCTTTCTTCGTTCAGCGTCCGGACAAAACGCACAGATCCCCACAGAACAAACTCTAACCGCATTAATGGAGATAGCATCGTCTGTTTCGATCGTTCGAAAGTTCCTTTACCATTCGACCACGCGAATCAGGAAAACGCGAAGGGAAGAAGCAACAGACCCTATGGCTCCTTTCAAATACGATCGACATAACAAAAGTAGAGAGGAAGTTAAGGTTCAAAAGTGCCTTTGGAAATTCAACGGACTTCGAGAGGATCCAATTTTTCCATTCCAAAGAATCTTCGAAGAATTTTTTAGGAATCTTCGAGGAATCCTACCTGTCTCTGGTTTCTTGGTCGACGAAGATCCACGGATGCGTAACGAACGTGTCGATGTCGAGGCAATCGCCAGGCGACAATACACCGTAGCTGACAGCCCGACCTTGATAATCGATCCAGTAGAGAACGACGTTGTGCATCGTCTTGTTGATGAACCTAACGAGGGACACGTACACGTTGTTGATCGAACGAAGCAGGGGCTGCTGTTGTTCCTGGCTCTCCCCCATTCTTCCGGCGCCTTTCTTAGCTCACCCTTTGACCAACTGCGAAACTTCGCTGCGCTCAAAATATCGCTCTTTTTTCCGCCTTGCCACCTTCTCCTCCCCTCGAGTTACGATTTCGCGACGACTGAAAGCAGAAAATCAAACGGACCTGGATTAATCGAGGGCTGTCTGATTCACGTGCATCGAAGAAGATTTTGGTAAAGAAAAGCTTCACAGCATCTTCTTCCTGATATTTGTGATTTTATTTAATATCAGCATGCCTCATCGATTTTACTGTGAATAACTTCACCTGTACGTGTAACATCGCCTGTTTTGTCGACCGTTCGCGGAGAGACGCGATCTCAAGAAGCGCGTCAACGGGAGTCGTAAATTCCCGTTAAGATATACAATCGACGCCACGAAACTGATCGGTCCCCTATTTCATTTAAGATAATAGAAGTAGTTGAAGTAATTATAACGCTGAGGTAACAGGTTATAATATGTTATGTATTTCCAACAACTTCTAGACAAGATGATTACACATGTTGCGTATATATATTAGGTCATCCCATAAGTTCGTGCCGTTTTTCGAACGGTTATATGTGTTATTTTTTTTAAACACCTATGAATCGTTGTCGTAAGTATTTTCAGAACATTGAACATCTCTTGTACTGCCAAACTTCGTGATTTTCCAACAAGATCCCGAATTTTATCTTCGTCTGTCTGAGGAGAACGCCCGGAGCGTTCCTCGTCTTCTAAACAGAAATTTCCAGCTCTAAAACGTTGGAACCACTTCCTACAGGTGCGAGATGAAAGAGCATTTTCTCCGTAAACAGCACATATGTTTTTCATGGCAATTGTTACAGAACTTCCTTTCCGAAATTCATATAACATGAGATGTCGAAAATGGATACGCATTTCACTCACGATTTTTTACTGTTAGAAATCACTGTGTTCACTATATTACGATCTTATATACACGAAAATCTGCTCTAGCCTGTTCTCGATCAGCTAAGCTCAAGTGCATTGGTCCCTTATCGCCGTATGTTTATAAATCGACACATGAAATGTATACACAAAAGTCGGCACGAACTTATGGGATGACCTAATATATATGTAGTAACTGGTGGATTCTTAGAGTAAGGACAAGTGATGATGGTAGAGTTTAAAGTTTAAAGTATTTTAATGAGTGATATTCAATAACAAAAGGACAGACTACGATATCGTCGCACGCCAACTCACACTCCGTGTCCGCTCAACTCGCACTCTGCTTCTCGACTGACTCTCTGGCCGTTGTAGCACTCTATTGTCTATTGCTGGGCCCACCGCACACGTGTTCTACAGACGCTCGTAGCCAGGGTCGCATAGGTCTTTTCGGCTATTTACCTATTTACCTGAAGGACCCGGTAATGCATTGATGGAGCCGACAGCGCCTCGGCTCTCGTGACATTGTCTGTAGTTAGCTCGACGTTTCTTGGGCCCTTCTCCCCGATACTACACTCGGCCATCCTGCAGTAACATCTGCCCTCAAATGTTATGTCCATTCTCGCTATCGTCGGATGCGTCATCATCTTCGGCGTTCAGGACCCAAGGCTTCATGAAATCGGCAGTCGTCGAGGTGTGCGCGGGTCCTTCCTTCGATACTGCTTCGCACGCTTTCTTCTTTTCTTGTAATTTCGCAGGCTCCCTTCTAGCTTACCTAATTTTCGTTCGGTTAGGATACAGTCAAGACAGTTGGATACCACGTGTTCGACCTTTTCGCGTAACCCCTTGAACCAAAAGTCCTTCTTGATCATAGCTCCTGTTTTGCTAACCCCGAAATGCCCATGCTCGTGCGCTTGCCTGACTACTTGCGTCCGCATCGCCTTCGGTACTACTATTAGCACATCGTCCTTACACTCCTTATACAAAATATCGTTTCTTATCACATACCCATCGGCCTGACTGCACGTTGCGGCGTCCAAAATCCTACGGACTTCAATGTCCTCGTTCTGTGCCCTTCTCAACCGTGCTCGGCAGGGGGTTCCTACTCAGAGCATCCACATGCTGCATACTTTTTCCCGGCCGATGACACACCTGATACTTAAACTCGCCTAGTAACAAGGCCCATCTAGCCACACGCACACACAAGTCTTTCTTTCTCATCGTCATGACGAATGCTTGACAATCCGTAACAATAGTAAACGGCACACCTAACAGATATACCCTGAACCTGAAGTCTATCTCCTTTTTCAACAGATCGGTTAAGGGTTTGGCAATCTTCGCGTACCCTCTAATGAATTTTCGGAAATATCCTGTAAGTCCCAAGAAACTCTGGACTTTTCTAACCGACGTTGGCTTGGGAAAGTTTGCAATGGCCTTGGTTTTATGAGCGGACGGCTTTATGGTGTTTCCCGAGATTATGTGTCCCAAATACTCGATTTCCCTCTGCATAAAACGACATTTTTCCAATTTATGACTAGTCCATACTGCCCAGTTAATTCTACGACCATTTGCAAGCGTTCCCATGCCTCCTCTAAATTCTTTGCAAGGACAATGATATCGTCTATGTACACGATGACAATACCCTTGTCCGTCAGTTCTTTGTAGATCTTCGACATATACTTTTGGAACACAATAGGGGAAATTTTCAGACCAAACGGCAACTTCAGAAATTCGTATTGCCCCGTGGGCGTAACAAAAGAGGTATACTTCTGGCTATCCTTGTCTAGACTTACGTGGAAAAACCCATTTCTTAGATCTATTGTTGTAAAAAGCTGGGCGCCTTGCAGCGCATCTAAAACGTCTTCAATTAACGACAACGGAAAATGTGGACACTCAATGAGTTCGTTAAGCTCACGAAAATCGACGCAAACCCTGATGGAGCCATCTTTCTTTCGGACTACCACTATCGGACTCGCATACTCCGAGTCTGATGGTTTGATGACACCCTCGTTTGTCCACGCTTCCATCAGATCATCTACTTCCTTTCTTTCCGACGGCGCCAGTCTTCGCGGTCTTCGCGCTACCGGTTTGTCGCTTTTCAGAACTATTTTCGCGGTTATTTCGACGTCTCGCTTCTTCTCCGGCCTATACCCTTTAATAATATCCCGAATGGCTTCACGGTAATGAGGTTCTCGTACATGCGACAAGTCGATCTCGTCGGATTGTTCTACCGCGTTTACCCTCAGTACATCCGGCGCGTCCTCGTGACAGCGCCTCGGCTCTCGCGACATTGTCTGTAGCTAGCTCGACGTTTCTTGGGCCCTTCTCCCCGATACTACATATATGAGTATATGTTAATTAGTTAATGAGTTATAAAAAGTAGATATAGTTAATAAATATATGTTGACTGAGTTAAAGTAATGAACCCAGTGCAGAGATGTTGACTGATCTGTAATCGTAGATCCAGTGAAGTTCGGTGACGATGTTATCGCAGAGGAAAACTCTTGCTCCACCACCGGTCTCTTACGAGTGAAAATCCCGGGGAAAAATGGGAAAATCCACGTTTCCCCACTTTTTATTTGATGAAGCAATAACCATAAGGAACATTTTGTCTCGAAGGTGGTTTGTACCATTCAATGGCCTTAACGGTCAGATCGAAATGCTTAGTTTTACGACAGCTCCTTATGATTATCACGGTCCAACTAATTATATTGACATAGGGAGTGGCTGCCTCGAGCGAGGGATATATTCCGGGCTAAGCAAAGAGTCACCGGACGAAACATCGCCAATCTGCAGATTTTACATTTACAATATTGTAACTACAATTTTCCCAATTAATTCTGGTAATAACGTACCATAAAGTAGCATATAAATTATTAAAGTTAAAGCACTTTTGGAGAGGAAATTGATGAGATGTGGCCTTTTTAATGTAATTACCAAGTATAGGTATGTTTCACGCTTTCGAAATAAGAATATTTTACATCTTAGTGCGAATTGTATAAAAGTTTCGTTGTTAAAGATTAAATAAATCAAACATGAAAGTTTGGTAATACATCGTAGACGTCCAACGGATGAACAGTATTTGTTTAAAAATTCGAACGCGATGAATATTTTCGTCAACCACTATCGACAAGGGAAGGAGACAGAATACGAGTCGGAAAATCGATCGGACATAAACTATTTTTCTAGCCAAACAGGCCGAACCAACTGGGTACGTTGGTCAACATATCATAAAAAACATTGGAATATTTGTCCGCCGATTTTTTCATCTCCTGCTCTCTGACCGTCTCTTTCGCGTGTTTGTCCATATCGACTCCATTTCTCAACCAAACAGGAAAATATTTAGGAGAGAAGGTACCGGCCGTGTGAAATCTAATGGATCTATACCGTGTGAAAAAAGAAAACGCAAATTGAATATATCACGTTTCGTCGCGAGGTCACTCTTTTCAGCGATATCCGATATGTTTTTCGAGGGAAAATACGGTGACTTGTGGTGTCCCTCAAAAGTGTATCATTTTAATAATAATAATAGTAAAATGTATCATTTAATTAAGCGTATCCCTCATGAGTGTCGCGTTTGAAATGTGACGAGATTTGATTTACAAATAATTGGAAGGTTGGAACACGTAAAAATTTCGATATTAGAAAACCTGAGTATTCGAGAGTTTTATGGTCTGAAGATTTGTGTGTTGGAAAATTTGGATGTTGGATAATTTTCAAGTTCGAAAATTTCGGAGCTTGAAAATTGAAAAATGCGAGAATTCGAGAATTTGGAAATCCATGAGCTGTCTGAAAATTTAAATGCGATCAAACTTGGAAGTTGAAAAATTTAAATATTTGAAGATTAGAAACAATTTGAAAAACTGGAATGTTTAAGCGTTCGAAAGCTTGAGATTTGAAACAAAACGTCACTTAAGCATTGCAATTTTAAAGCAATTGACACGGTTCAATGCGAATAAATTGAGACGAGACACGGTCTAAATATAAATTGAGAAAGTTCAAGAACCGTCTGGCGAGCCAGGATCGCTAATAATTCATTTAAATAATATCTGACATTAACTCGACGCGAGACACGTTTATTTAACCAAGGCAATCAATCATGGGATGGTAATCAAATAGCTGTACATTCTCCGACGATCTTGTGCGTCAGTGAGAAATGTCGAGACAAATGAAGGCGTACCAGTATTCCTGTTCTATAAATATAAGTTGTACTTATCAACTAACCAATGATTGTTCGTGAAAAGTCTATTACTAAAATTAACACGTTTCTGAGAATACAGTTTCCTACCGTGACAAATTAATTTATCTGCTTCTTCGTTTCAAGATCTAATTAAATTATTTCTCCACAGTCTATAATTTACCTACGACCACGTGAAATTTATTCATTCACTAGTTCAGATAAAAGATATTACGCAAGCATATCGTGACTTTCATTTCCTCTAAACAATCCCAGTCGTTTAACGCTAAAACAACTAGTCTCTGGTGTATAAGTAAATATAATGTATGTGATTAATTGTAATCAAAATGGTACGGTGAAAATGAAATATGTATCAGGTTGTCCGGAAAGTGTCTTTCTTTCGCAAACGTGTTTTTTACAGCAGTGCACCTTCGTACAAACGTGAAACCAAGTCTGTGAAATGTCACGGTGTTCATCTCAACAGAACAAAATGGATCGTACGTAATTCGACAAAATAATATAAAACAAAAAACGTTGTGCGTCTGTTATTTCCTCATAAAACGAAAGAAACTTTTCGGACAACCTAATATAATTATGTTTCGATCTCAGGAGAGATCTACATAAATTTGATCAAGAGCTGTTGCATGATTATGGCAATTTTAATTGATAAAAGATAGAAACCAATGGTTCTTATGGATTTGATAATTCTAGTGTTAAAATCAACGGCTTATTATTAACAAAAAAATCTACATAATTCAAATCCTACAGCTTTCTAATTTACCTAATTCTAAAATACTTGTAATTTGTAAATATCTTCTTCTAAACGCGTTTTTATCATTAATGAAATATTAATTCCACTTGGAACGTTCGATTTCTCGGTTAAATGGTCACCAGAACCAAACGAAGAAATGGAATTAACGCGAAATCCTACTTTTCAATTAAATTTTCGCGTCAAAGGGGAGGCAGCGAAAAGCGCACAATCGATTGCTCGGATATGCACGTATTATCAAACAGAAATGGGAAGCTCGCGAGTATCTAGCGTTTCCGGGATTTCACTTTTCCGGTGAAAAGCCGTAATGGAGTTTTGGCGTTCTCCGCCATTGTTTTGCTGTTTTATAAGCGGATGAGAGTACCACCACCGTGATGAACGGCAGCAGAACAGAAATAACGATGATTTTACACGATGCACGCGTCGACATATCTGAAACGAATTTCTACAATTTTCCTCTTTCTGATATTTAAACGGCGTTTCTTCCCGATTATTCGTTTCACAAAAAGTTTCTAGTCGGAAACGATAGCGAAGTCAATCGTAAGTGGCAAAGAGAAAAATTCTCTTTCGGTGTAACAAAATTCGAGAAGCTTTTACAGATTTATCTTTTCTTCGATTTTTACAGAAGCTTGATGTCATTTCTGAATGTCGAGAATTTAGAAGTTTAACTATCGCGCAAAAAGATTTTTATATATAACGAAAAAGAAAAACCATTTTTATTTCGTTCTTCGTTAAAATCGTCAAAAAGAAAAACGCTTTGATTGATATTCTTTGATCAAACGTGATAACTAAAGAACGTAACCGATGAAAGCCAGCAGAAATGATAGAGAATTTTTCAAAGAACGATATGAAATGAAAGTGGTACGTTATGAAGGATACGATAATTTGTCAAAAATCGGATCTCGTTACTCTTCGGACTGCGCGTACAAAGAAAGCGCTCAAGTACGAAACAAAATATAAACGGAATTACGTCGACCGATCAATTTACCAGGATCTCTCAAAGGTAACAGATTCCACAATTGCCAACCGAGGATCCGAAAAAAGCGAAGCCCCATCCCCTGCTCTAATAATCGATTTCCTTTCTCCGAGAGCTATACACGAACAGCATAATAATTCCTTCTTCAACAGGTCGTAAAGCATTTCATCGCGGCTATGAGGAATTTCACGCTCACCGTTTTCATTAAAACTTTTCCCTCTGTCGGACATCAATGACCGATATAACCAACGAGCGAATATCGACGAACCCCACGGTTAGAATTAGCGATGACAAGGGCGGCAAGATTTACGTCGGTCGACCAAAGCCGCAATAAGAAGTTATTCTATATATCTTTCGCGATTTATCGCGACGCGAGTGCCGTTTTTCCCCGTGGGACTCCAAGTTTCCACGAAACTTCTGTTCGTTCGTGGATTCGAAGATTACAGTCTGGCGCGGATTACGCTAACAATATCGTTCGAAATGATTCTTCGTATTAATTTCCGACGTCTTCGACGGAATTTCAATCCGGATGCTGAGTGTTTTCACTTATTTCTTTCTATCTTATTTATTATTAGCACGTAGTAATTTATTTTACAAGTAAATTTTAATTTTACAAATCTAAAATATCTCCTAAAAATACAGCGACAACGTTGGTTGTAATTTCTCCTTAGTAATAACAATTACTATTATTGCTATATAGTATTACTTGTTATACTCCATTGTTTATTTCTATTTATAGTTGCGCCATTAAAAATGCGGCAGCTCAACGCGAAGCGTTCGTATAAAATAAAAATATTACTTTAGTGTATCGGGTTTTCTTAAAAATATCGTATGTTTATTTCTGTGAGAAAATATCACACGACGATGTATAATGCCAGTTAGAGATTACAATTTGGAATTTGGAAATCGCGTGAAACATAAATATTTCCATTTATTTATTTTATTAATTTCCTTGTTAATTTTCTAATTCATAAAATATACACGTCAACTGTTTGTTTGCAGATCGTAGCAAGCTGTAAGAAACGATAACAAAATGTTGCCACGAATAACTTCTTCCAATATAAAATAAAAAGCCATCTTCTTGCAGATGTTAAATAAATTAAATAGACTGTATCAATGGGCTTAGAAAATTTCTCGTGGGGCAAACGCAATGACGAGCGAAACAAGGAGAGGCGAATGAAGTTGATATGACATGCAGGAAGTGAAAAATGGTTGTTTCGTACTCGTTACATGTTCCTGGAAATGATTCTTTGCGGGGGAGTTATAATGTGTTTGCGGACACAGAAGATAAATGAAGGAAGTTCATACACAGAAAATGAGAAATAATTGTGCTGTGTAATGCGACCGACCGAAAAGAAATTCAGTGGCCTTACGGTACTTTACTGTAAAACTAAACCCGAACTTACATCGTTTTACTATGGAGAAACACGTCGGATGAACGCTGCTTTCATCCTCGGTATAGTTCACGGATGAAACGTGTTTCTTCGAAGTGAAACAGCGTAGATTCGGCTTAACCTACTGTACGTTGAATTTAAGCAAAGAAAAAAAATTTGAACTTTTAATATTCAGTGGAATAAATAAACACGATTAATACAATATTGGGAGAAATAAATAACAAAAATGAATAAAACCAACACGAAACTCAAGATCGAATTGCCAATATTTGATAAAATAACAAACGAACATAAATCTATCGAAAAATATTATCAACGGTCAAAAGAGATCGACAAAAACGAAAGCTCTGTCTGATTGAAGAATTTTCTTCAAAACTAATCTACTGTTATTTAAACAAACAATCAATGCACGATTCAAATTTCCGATACTCGGTAAAATAAAAAACAAACATAAATTCAATCAATATAATACTCAATGAAACAAATAGCGGAAATAAATACAAGCAAAGCAAGATTCAGTAGATGGAACTTTCGATATTCGATAAAATAACTAAACATAAATCAATGGAAAAAATATCATCGGCCAAGGCTCATCGAGAAGATCGATAAAGATGAGGACTCGGACTGATCGAAGAATTTTCTCATTTCGACATGGTGGAGACGCGTTATCGTTCATCATCCACTTTTCCCCCGAACGGCTTTTTCTCCGCTGACAGATTAGAGTCTGTTAAAAGTCGATGGCCGGTGATTCCGACGCCGGGATAGCGAGAAATTGTGCTTAAAAGCCACGACTCTATTGTTCCTTGTCTCGTTTCGTATCTCCTTCTTGTCGCTTGCATAACGCGAGTCGCAATTACGTTCGAGGGAGTCGCGTGTTCGTCATTGGGGGAGAAAATGGAAACGTCCAGGCTAAAATATCTCGCAATTGTCCTGCAAGATTGGGGGTCGATCAAGCCGCATCGCGGTCAGAGCTTTCGATTCTCTCGGCTGAGAGAATCGTATCGATTTACAGATCGAATGTGAAGAGAAACTTGAAATTTTAGAGCTGAAGGTTAATTGTTTATACTTCTACTTGCTGAATTATTTTCTTATAATTTGATTATTTTATCAAAGATAGCGTTTATCCAAGATGTTTGATTATTTCGTGCAAAGCTCAATTAAGTTTTCAAGTTCACGGGATAAGTAAGTTGTTGAAGCTACCTGATCCTATTTCTTCCTTTTTATGCTAATATGTACTAAGCGTGGCAAGCGTAAAGTTTCGTAGGAAGTTTCTTAGACTTGACTGGATATCGAAAGTTGTGCTTTTTACATGTTTATTAAGTCGACGATACGCTAATTTCTTCCTTCGAACTTCCTTTCACGTTGTTACTGGTTATACAAATTCTCAAGTATGTACATACTTCGGCTTACTACAATTTACATGGAATCTTAAACATTTACAAATGTATAGTGTTAAACCTGTCAAATGTTAAACCTGTACTAGAAATAGAAGATGGAAATTTCTAAGTGAAACATTAATACGAAACATACGTAACTAGATTAACCAAAAATTAAATCTTTCGTCAAATTCAACTTCTTTAGAAGACCTTACAACCAACAGCGCTTTACACTGACCTGTCGTTGGAACAATAACTTTAGTATCAAAGACAACATTAAGCAAATATAATTTTTTATTTTCTCAATGTCCACAAATATTTCCCAAAAATCCTTTAAGTAAACAGCAAGTATGTGGAGGAACAAGTGAGCACGGTTAGATCGATGAGGTAAAGGTTACAGGGTTGGATCCAAGAGAGATAGTTGTCTGACGATTTCGACTATCGTGCCGGTGAAATTACAGCTAGCGGAGGCGAGCCGAGCCGACGTTGTAATTTCCCTGGTAATTTGCAACTAACTCCGCGAAATGGCCGTCAGCAACGAGGCAAGGATCCCTTCAAATTGGAAATAATGAACCGTCGAACTTGGTCAGGCGATCTTTTCCGTGCCGGCAACGCAGCCCACGGTGAAACTTTCTTAACGAACGTGTAATTCGAAACGCACCGGTTGCTGAATTTTGCTTCAATTTTAACGAAGCCGAGCAAGAAGTACGCCCTGTTTACCGCGCGGATGGAACTTGGAATGATTTTTGATCAGTTATTTTGTCGATCGTTACGCGAGGCATTCTCGAAACGCAAGTTAATTGCGAAAATAGGAAACTTCGGCTCGTGTGGGTTCGCTGGTTTGTCTAATTATCACAGAACGTTTAAGTGGCGGAATTGAGCGACTGGAAAAGCTGAAGAATCGCGAAGATAAAGGATTCGAGGAGCTAAGGATTCAGAAGTCTGGAAACATTGAGAACCGAAGCTTTGAAGAGTTTGCAGAATTATAGAATTTTAAGACTGAATTAACGAGAGATTAGAAGTTCGGGAAATTACAGAATTAGAGCGTTAGGAAATTGAAGGATTATACAATTAAGGTTCAGAAGGACGAAGGTCTGCATAGTCGAGAAATTAAAAATTGGAGGACAATCAAAGAATTAGAGAATTAGAAAATAGCTTTTTAAGGTTAAGCATCGTTTCATTAAAAAACAAAGAATTTCTACTAGATCGATGGTACAAGAAAATTTGATCAAAAGGGAGAAATCGATCAATTAAGTAGTTACGTCCATCAGTCGAGGTAACAGTGCTAATTTAATACTTCTTTATTGGATAATCCCTCGTCTTCTCGATCATTCTCAATGAATGTTCTTCGTCGTTGCGGTGGGAGATCCATCAGCTACTTTCTTGTATAAACAGACGCGAGAATGGATATCTTTACTTTGCTTAATAAAGATCTATTGTACTCTTTCACATCGTCATGAAAATCATGACAATACTTTTAATCGTTGCATCTAAGAATCAGCAGTGAAAAGGTTAACGACTATATTCGCTAATTTATTACGTTGTCTCTTCTTGTACTTGGCTGAAGATACTCTGGCCAAAAATCTAACTTTCTCTGTACTCTATAACGAGTGAATCTTTACTTAACTTTCACTTTAACATCTTCCTTGTAGACACTACACTCGTCTGCAATACCAGATTTCAAAGGAAAAGAACGTTTCTCCGAGTTTGGACAATTTAATTAACAGCAGTAAGTTTTTAGTATGCTAATTGGAAACAAGAAAACTAGAAAGTAGAATTGTAATTTGATCAGTGGAGAACATGATCTTTCAATTTCTCTTCAATACATGAAACCATTACTGAATCTTGATTCAGGGAATATCTATATTCAGGGAATTCGAATTAAAATGCTAAAAGCTAAAGAAACAATTTAAACAGTCTCGATAAACAACGAGAATCCCTATCCCCCAAAAAAACCTAACCATAAATCCTATGAATCAAATTCCTATTCAAACTGTATACTCACTTTTGATTTCCATTGTCTCTCACGGAAAATCAAAATTTCACTTCTAATCCTGCTACCTAAACTTCGAATCTCATTCTGAATCAACAGACCAAAAATACGCTGCCCTGTTCCCCCCTTCCTCATCTCCGCGCGAACAAATAAACAAACAAACAAACAAACAGACAGACAAACAAACACCCCCCGATGCCGATATTTCGTGTAGCAGCTGGTGTATCACCGGAACCATAAACGATCGCCGGAGTCGATCGAAGCGAGAGGCAAAAGCGCAATGTGCATCGACGCGGAGGAGAACCAGTATCCTGTTGAAGGTTCGGTAAACAGCGGAGCCTTAATTTGCTGCGAGATACATGCAGAACGACAGCGACAAGACGATGCAGCTGCGGCGGCGAGCAATCCGCAGGATCGGCAAGTATTTACTTAGGCCGAGCAGTCGCAGAAGGAGAGAAATTGCGGCTGCGAGCCGAGCATCGCACCGCTACCAGATGCACCGTCGCTTTATTACGTTTCCGGGTTGGCGTTTTCCCTCCTCTCGAACTCGCCACAGAAACGACAAATATCGGGCTACGATAACATCGACGACTAGAAATCCACCAAGAGGTAAGGAAAGGTCTTAAAAGACTTCCGATTTCGCGAAAATATACAAGCGATTTCGTTGAAATTTAGCGGATATATGTGGCTACTCTGTTGCTCGCGTCGGTAGACGATTTCGAAACGTTGCGTGTCTAGAGCAATGAGCGAAACTGAACACACAGTCTTTAAAATACGAATAGTTTCCTTGAAATAGCACCAGACGAGTTGATTTTTTATCCAGAAGTTGTATCAGGTTCGGTTTACCAGATGACGCGTGAAAATGTTTTCGAAAAAAATTCCAATTGCTCGGAATAGCGAAGAACACGTATTGTTTAAAGTTTCATTACAGGTCCGGCTAAAAATCGTATTTTACAATATTTTTTACAAGTCATCTACTAAGCTGATCCTTCTAATTTCTATAAAAAAGAAAAAGAAACAAGTCGTTTGGTCTAATTTAAAAAAAAATTTGTTAAAGGGTACGTGTTCAGTTTTGTTCGTTACTGTAACATTGGAAATAACATAACGATGAGTAGACTGTGGATTGTTATGCATTTGTGGGAAATTTAAAAGCGCAAAAGTGGACAGAATGTATATAATATGCAAAAATGAAAATGTATTCAAAAATATTCTAGCAGATTTAGTGAAGTTTACAGAATATTTTACGAGATAAAACTGGATTAAAAGATCAATTATTATCAAAGCTTCGTCAGCCAGAAGGGGTGGTATTAATTGGAGTAGCCTATGTTGGTCGATAACGCGTTAATAACCAAAGGATTTAATACTAACATGCATCGGATACGTATTTCTAAATTTCTCCTTCCTAACACACCTGAATACTTGGACAATTTTTGCATTTACATTTTATCCATTTAATTCTTGAACTTTTCAAATTCTTCCACAATTGTACGAAAGTAAGGTGATTTCTCGATGATAAAATAAATTATTTCAGTCATGGGAAGATCGAATCGATGCAGGAACGTATTACAGAGTCTGAACAGTAGTTATGACAAGTTACAAATCACACGTTCTAAACTGCATAGTGAAGATCTGAAGCAATTTAATGAAAACCTTGTCATATTTCACTAGGCACTCGCAACAGTGCAAAATAGAATATACTGAACGTATTGAAATAGAAATTTTTCGTGCAAACAAATGAAATTAATATTCCGATCCGATGAACAATTTACCAGTCAATGATAATCCATAGAAAAGAGATCAACTAGATTGAAATTAAAATTAATTATGCTTGATGAATCGCGATATTATAGCGGAAATCGCGAAATAACCTCATTGGAAGGTTTATTAGAAAATTCCAAAAGCCATATGAACCAATAAATCCAACGAATCGTTTGAGCTATGCAGCTCAAACAATTGAACTATTGAAAAGCTTATCAAAAGCTTCGATTAAACCACCGTCACGAGTATGAGATACCTCACAAGTTTCAGTACTGAGCTATTCTAGTCCAACGTTAAATAAGTGAAACCCCAAATGTTACGTTAAATGACTCAAGTGTTATCACAACACAACCTTGTAAATACATACGCAACGATACACTACTTTTAGAGAAAGACAGAACACAATCAATGGAACCGATTTAGTGAAATTGCGAGTTAAAGCATTAAGTAGTTAGATCCATTCATGCGCAGCCGCACATGTCGCATAGTGAATACAAAGTTGTTCATACAAAATCGCACTTATTATTGCATTTATATACTAGAATAATTAGATTATAAATTCTACTTATAGATTATAATCTATATATCTTTATTTATTAATTTATAATCTACAAGCACGATTTATAATCTAATTATTCTAGTACATTCCAATTTTTCTAACTATAGATTATAATCTATAAGCATAATTTATATGTGCATATATATGTAATCTACAATCTGTAATTTGGTTATAAATCATAAAGAATTAGATCCAACTACATAATAAGTTTCACATCATTTAGTAATGCTTTAGTGTTACTTAAACTTACTTTTTTACAACCCTCGAAGCACAACTAGTAACTTCAGTCTAATTCTACGACCTCGCTATCCTCTTTCATCGATTATTTTCTAAAAAATTCCTTCCGGAAGGAAGAAGAGTTGTTAACACGGAAGAGACAAGGATACAGAGAAAAAGGAAGAAGACGAAGAAGAAAGAACAAAGGTGTAATACAACAGTTGGATACTGAAAATGATTAATGCTGGTACATACTCTGTTTCTATTTGCTCGTAGCCGGGCAACGGTTGTCCATGGGGTGATCTATGCTGCCGATTCCAGCACTGATTCCAGCCACGTAACCGTCTACTCTCCACGCGCTTTGTGGCCGACCATAGGTTGGCAAACAGACGAAAACGCCCATTGTATATCGATTGTGTTCGCGCTCGATCGCGAGAACAATGGAGATAATTGAGCGTACAAATTACGATAGCGAGAAATACACAGGCTGGCCCGGGCGTAGCCATACACATTCGCTTCGGACCTGGCAATTAGGTAACGCAGGGACACTACCAGCAAGAAGAGAAGCTGCTGCTTGTTTGTGGTACTGAAAACACCATCGTTCCCTTTGACATTCACGAAAACGAGATGAGGAATTGGGTGTGTAACGTCGGGTCTGATCGGACGAAAATTTTGTACTACTCAAGCAAGAGCTGTGAATTTTGGGTTAACGTTGTTACGTTTAGAAAAGCCTTAAAAATTGTTTCCGTCTCTCAATTTATACTTTTTTCTGTCTGCATTTATTTTCGGCTGCAATCATCGTAGAGAAAGAATCTGTTCTCGTGAAGAAGCCTAGTGCGTTTATGCTGCACTCTTCGTTCAGTTATTTTCGACCCGATTATGTTTTTCTAACTTTAGAAAACACAATATCTACAGTCTGGACTCTGAACATGTAATTTCGTCTGAGGCGTCATCTGAAAACCTTACGAATTCTTCTGGTATGCTAAAATTAGTGTGAAATTGAAATATAAAAATTCGAGAATCGTAGCAGGGTGAAAATAGGAAAACTCAGAGAATATGAGTTTGGAGGGAGGACATTTTGGAAACTGAGGTAAGTGCGAATGATTAAGTGGTATCAACGATGTTTTTTTAGATATTTTAAGAATGTCAAATAGTATGATAAACTTAAAGTTGATAATTTAAAAGAACAATGTTTTGATACTTGAAAGATTAATAGCTAGTGACTTGAAGATTCATGCTTTTCTATTCTTTGAATTGTAGGTTTTGATTAGTATCATGTTAACCATCGAATAAACAAATTTTATTCCACTGTGGATAAAATTCATCGAACAGAGTACATAAACGGTTCCCCAACAAGAAATAACCCATCAATTTACTTCCCAACTTCTCTAACACCTTTCAACAAAGAAGAAGCCCATTAATTTTCGTCTCGAAACCAGCTCGATACAGGCCTCTTATCCAATCTATTCTTCTAATTTCCTTGTGGTTACAGAAGGAATTTTAGAACCAAGAAAAAGACCTTAATAGTATCATCTAGACGAGTACAAACTACTAAATAAAAATGTAATCGAAAATAAATGAAACGTGAAAATAATCCAAAAAGTACGTGGTTCGTTTATCCAAAAATTTTACTTACCTAATGCGTGCAGACATATTTTTCTTTAAACAAAAAAAAAAAAATGGAAAATTAGAAAAATTAAAAGGTAAGAAATGAATCAAACAATAAAATATTAGATACGAAAAATGTTTAATATTAGGTACGGAATATATATTAATTACATACCATAAAATTTTGCTAACATAGCTTTATAATAAATAGATTTTAATGAATTTCTGTAACCAGATATCCCATGCTTTTGCTCGTGCCTTTCTGTTACGTGTTCTCCAAAAATAGCATCGCTTGGTTATAGATACATGACAGCCCTCGCTTGGATAAACTATGTATGCCAAGCGTTCGAAGAACGTTGCAGAGATCTCCAGAAAGAAGTACAACCGATAGTAAAACCTTTTTCGTTCGTGACAGCTGCCAGTAAACTGGTTTGACGAATGTCGCGAAACGAAGTCGAAGGTATAAAGTTAGAAACCTTGCGAGTTAATCCTGGTAAGGCAGGAAAGGTTGATCATCGAGCTATCTTTAAATCAGAAAATGAGCATTTTTATTCGCGTAATGATTCAGCGTGTCGTAACAATTAATTGCGAGCGTTTGTGTAATCGGGCCACATTTGTTACAATCTTGAAGAAATCTCGGTACTGGTAAATGTTTAAAGATGCTTCTTCTATGGTATAGAGAAGTTGCAAGTAGGTTACATTGTGAGCAAATAATCTTGAAAGAAAAGAATAATTAGTGATTGAGAAATATCTGGTATTAAAAAACAAATTTGATCTATCGAAATTAAGGCAGGAATCGTTGATTCGTCAGAAGAAAATTGTTAATTATTCACACATTTAACCATAGAAAATTTTCAGTTTTCACAATTTAACTGATAACCATCGAATTTTTACAGTCCCTGCTGAAATATCTTACTGTTATGAAAACAAGAATTGGAAAACCTCCATTTTAAATTATATTATATTATATAATTGACAAATAACGTAATTCTGTTTAATAAAATTAACGACTCTCTTATCCTATGCAATACATCATTTTCATAATCCAAAATCGATGATTCTTTGTCCTTAAGACGCGTCAATTTTCTATCGAACCAACGGTATGAAAATAAATTAGAAAATCTTTAGATAGAATCTTTGAATATTTTCCACGAAGTAAATTACGTAATACGAAACATAGAACAAATAACTACGTGGCTCTTTACGTCTCGTTGCTTCCTTTTCATTATCTTATGTAAGAGGATTAAGCGAAGAACCGAATGCTGCAACATAATGCTCACAACCGCGAGCCTTTCGCGGTATATAACATAAAACACCTTTGTAATCGGCTTTCCAGCGATAATGCGATTTGTATTCAGTGACAGTACTGCCAAGCCTCGAGCAACCACGCGGACAATACACCGTTTGACTCGTGATCGAGGCAAACGTTTCGGTAACTCGCGGTATCTTCACTGAGTCACGAAACGAACAAGCAAACCCGGAACCATAACTGATTGTTATCCATTAAGTAATATTTAATCGTTAATACGTAGTAATTCGTGACTATCACCGTAGAAACGTAATGCTTGATACTGTAAGCCATTGTCGATGGGAAACTATATTATGTAAAGGAATGTAACGCTGTGCTATTCTAAAGTGCTACCAAAGAGGAATGTATCTATACAGTTGGAAGCACGTTGCATTCTTCTTTTAATTAGGCGGCTACCGTGTTACCGTAGCTTCCTCACTCAATTGTGTGATTGGTAGACTAAGACTGGGTGTTTATAGAAATTCATATTTTTATAAACGCGATTAAGATTTAAATAATACATTTCTACAAATAAGATGGTAAATAGAAATTCTACGGAAAGAACTTTGTTTTCTTGTGAGAGGAGAAATCACAGTTAATTACAGCTTCATCCCTCGGCTAATTGTATCATAAAAACTTATATTTCCAATATAGGATTTCAAAAGATATTTCTTATATTTATATTTTTCACACGAGAAAAATATCGATATAATCAATTCTAATTTCCTCTAGATAAGTAAACAAAAATCTGCTCGTAAAATGGTAATCGCTAATTAACAATTAACCGAGGAAACTGCAGTAATACCGATAGTCCTTGATTATAAAACAATGGATGCGACAAGCATAATATAATGGTACGCGATGAGAGATTCGAACTCGTTAGGGAAACATCTAGAAAATTCAAGATCGCATTTCTTGTAGAAACGCAAAGTCGAACCTGACTGTCAGGAAATTAAACGTAAAACGGAGATGATAGGCGAGAGATCTGCGCGGTGGAATGAACAGTGCGAGGGTTGAACGAGATAAGGAGTATAAGGGAAGTCTGTGAAACGAAGGAAACTTAATAAAACCAAGCGAAAATCCGGGGAAGCAGAATGGAAACTTGAGATACCGCGTCACCTCGTTCCAACCCGTGTTTTCGATTTTAAGATGTTCCAGTTGCTGTTCCCCAAGTAAATAGAGTGGAAATTCAATATTTTAATTTCAGTTTGCTGTCTTTGTTCCCCGATGCAACTAAACGGGAAATTTAATACGCCGATGTTAAGATGCCATTTCTCGAATTAAAATGCAAAGTTACAATAATCTCCTGGCATCCGGAAATGAAAATATCAACCCCTTTTTGTAATTGTTGACGTTCTGTTTCTTCAATAATTAAAGATTTCACGAGAAAAACATGATAAGTCATATTTGCTTCTTTTTTTATGAAAAGATAATTTTAAAATTCAATACGTATGTGTGTCAACCAATGTCACTTCGAAACTATGTTTTCATTTGATTTTGAGATTATATATGCGTTTTTATTACACTCTGGAACATTGAAAAATATCACTTAATTATGTGGACTCTAATATCAACGAAATAACAAAATTAATGACATTCATTTCTTAGAAAGCTTGTTGGGCTTGTCACCTATTCTCAAAATGCTGGTATCTTTGAATAAATTATTTCTTAAATTATTTCAGAAATTATCATATCAACGTTTAACCGCTCACAATCCCAAATTCCTAAGCAAATCCGTTGTCCGATTAAAAAGCTCATTCGCGCGAAAGCCGAAATCGCAATGGTGCTAGCGATTAAAATTTAAATAAAACACATTTCAACTTTAGTATCAAACGATCGCGTGAAAAACAACCCCCTCGGCTCCCCTTGTTCTCCGTTCCAACAATGGAAGCTTTTAACGGAGCCAATTAGTGCCCTCTTTATTATTCACGCGACAGCGACCGAAACGCTCTCCCATTGATAAATAGCCGGTGTTCTCGCGTGCCGGTGTCGGCCTGCACGATTTTCCAAGTTTCCCGGAAGCGGAGACGTTTAACACGTTGACTGCCACTCGAATTTTGTATATTTCGTGTGCTATTTAATTTTTCCAAAATATTATATCGCATTTGCCCACTTTTTTCTGGCGATGATATCCAATGACCGCGGTGACTTACGCGAGTTCATATCTTTATAAAGGCAAATAAAGCTAATAAATACTAAGCTTTGTATGCTTTGTACACTTTTACATTTTGTTCGTATTATACGCATTTTTAAATTTAATAAAAATTCGCAGCTTAGTTATCCAAATCGTTCACGTAGCAGGACAATTTTTACGCCGTTTTACCTTATCTTGATCGTCTTAACAAGTTTAGTAAAACGTTCGTCGATGACCATCGTGGTAATTAATTAAAGTGTTAAACGACTAACGCTAGGACGAACGAGGGGATGGAAAGAAATGGTTGGGGATCAACGATGAACGATAATGAATAGCGGAATGTACGAGGATAGCACGATTACAGAATCACGCTAACGACGACGAGGATTTTGCGTTACACGCGCCAAGGTGAGAAGCAAAACCCTTTTCATCCCTTCTCTTCGCCTCGTTCTATTTCTCCGCCACCCTTTCCTGCCCCCGCCATTTTCCCCTATAGCTACCCTTATTTGTTCTGAGAGGGTCGCCACAAACAATGCCTGGATTACGGCCTCTTTACTGTGAATTGAAATTCTTGTAAATTTCACGCTTTGTCCAGGGGTGGGCGATTCTATTCCCATTCGTCGTAAGCATGATGCCTGAAGGATTTTCTTAGATTTGTTACATTATGAGTCCTGCAGAGAGATAAATCACTTGAATGTTTTCTTTGTTCTACTGTCTTTTTTTTCTCTTTTTTTTATTACTGTAGATTTTTGTTACGGAGGAAGAGGCGAGAAGCATCCGTTTTTAGACAGAAAGGGATGAATAATATTTTTACATACGTAACACTGAGGTTTGCTTCTAGTTCCAGAATTGGTGTTTTTCAAGATCGTTCTACATGTACCTTCATCCCTTTGAATATCGCTCGTACAAATTCTTAGAGAAAATGATCTTTCATCTCTCTTATCTAATAACAGAATTCATACGAATTTTTATATAATTCATCCTTATCTCTTTCATCTACCAATATTATTACGATATCCTTGTCTTAAGATCGTTCTCTCTCATCCTCTTCGAAATATTTGCGATATTAGAACCTATACCGAATCCTATCTGCATCTTCATCCTTTTCGGTGCTCACCTGTAAAATTTGAAACGTACGCTGAAACATCTCTACCAGCCTCGTAACACCAGGATAAAAAATGGCCTTGAAACCAACCCTTCGATCTATCAAACGCGCACGAAATTCCGGGAAAGTTGTGGGGGGTAGATTGAAAGCCGCAGACGGAGCGGTCGAGCCGATTAACAGCGAGACGTAGCCTTTGTTCCTCTTTAAGGATCGTGGCCCGCATCAAGAGGGCTGCGTGCTTCAGCCGGAAGATCACAGGTTGTAAATTACAAGCTGGAGTCAAGTGCACTCTCGCAACGGTCGCAAAGACATTGCGGTTCCACGAATCCACGATGTTCGATTCGATTCAAGGGCTGCTAATTCGCGAAATCACGCCCGCCACGGACGTCTAATTAACGCCACGTTTGATTATCCCTCATGCATCCGAGTCTCAGAGAGCTGACTTCCTCTTTGTCCCTTGTGAATGGCTCGCTTACTTCGCGATGATACTTGTGTCTCATGATACCGAGTTACGAGATCTTCAAACACTTTTGTCATACTATTCTATGGAATGATTATCTTTGCGTTATCGTAACAGACGATCGTACAGTTAGTTGACAAAATGAGAGATATTTTAATATTCGAGAGTGAGTTAAGGGATAATCTGCGACTCATCGAGATCGGAAATAATGATCTTTGTTAAGAAGTGAGCTGCTATTAGAACTATGTATGTTGAGAATTGTGGATCTTAATTGCCGAAATAAAAGTAAAGGAACACTAAGGTTACACTTAGAATTCATATTAAAATAGTTTTAGACTTATTTAATAAATGATCTCCAGGATCTTCGTTGATATACACCTGCACGTGTCTCAGCACTCTCTTTGTCTCGCCATCTTCCATACCGCACTGCCAACGGAACAGTTGCATTCATTTGTTTTTCGAGACGTACACACACATACTTTTATAAACTCATACTCACATACGTGTGTCACTACTACGCGGCTAATCTAGTCTAGCACACAAAATTATACATATCTGAATAATGTAATTAATAATGACAGGTGTCTTAAGTTCGATGGTTGAACCGGGGAGCGATTTATGATTCATCGAGATTGAAAATGGATATTTTTGTTAATAAGTCAGTAGTTATTAGAGAATAATAGGACGAGTCAGAAAATGAAAGATATTTCCAACATCGACGGTGAATCAGGAAATAATTTGTGATATATTTTTGCCATCGACGTTAAAAGATATTTTTCATGTTTAAGCGAATTTGAAACAATCCCTGAAAATTTTCCGGCAGGAAAAACAAGCAGGTTGAAGCATCGATAGCATTTTACAGCCACGTACGAGCTCCGATATAAAATCTCAATGAGGGGGTGAAAAAATCGAGTAGTATCGTACTCTAAGGAAGCGTAATCGCGTCGAAGATTTACGTGCGCGCCTATAAAATTTTATCCGGTTCTCTGTTCTGCTTTAAGAATCCTCCTGCGCACTGTATTCGTACCTGTATTACGTTTGGTGGTGTATACTTGCGTTTTTATTGGGCAGTGTAATCTATTCGTTATAAGGCGACTTAATCTGGTCAGATTAACGCGAAAAATACGTTTTACTGTTTATATAGGATTTCGGATTTAAAGTAAGCGTGGCAATGCGATTTTTAGAATCGAGGATTAAGATTACCACTATTGCAGTCTTTAGGGATTATAATTGATATCAATTTTATATAGTTTTCATTTTACCAGTTTTAAGATCGAAATATTTATCGGCACGGTACTTTTAGGAATTTGGCACCGGAATAGCCATTCGTGGATTTACCATTACTTTTGTTATTGCATACGTTAGGGGCTTAAAGATTAGAATTATGCCAATTTTTTATGAACTCGGTTCTTAGGAATTAGAGATTACGATCGATGAAATTTTTAAAAAGCAATGATTAGAATTAAAAAGGAAAAAATTCGAAAATACCAAAAGTTACAAAAATTCCACAAATCGTTTTCCTTCTTTGAACTTCATTTATTCGTCAAAACAAAATTGACATCCTTCGTATCGATATCAAAGGTCCCGAATAAAAGTCGTAGATCTGAGTAGTAAATCCAAAAAATTTCGATTTCAATTAACTCGTTCGGAAATTCCACTTGTATCCACATCAAAGTTACGAACCGTCAAACAAGCATCAAGGGAATCGGATACGACTATTTGCGAATCGTTTTACAAGCAGAGGACCAACACAGCCTAGTCGAAACAACAGAATTCCCCAAAGATTTTCTCCTTTGAAAGCAGACGCTAATTCCCGTTGATTGCGCGACCTGTTCCGCATTTCCACCAAGGAAACACGATGAAAACAGAATCACCCCAATGATATTTGACGAGTGGGAAGATTACAAGCCGAAGACACGACAGTAAAGAGCGTTCCTGGAACCTCTGTGTCGGAATGTCGATGCAAGCTCGTACATAATTAGTACAAATTGCTCGACAGCTGCCATAGAGATGTCTCAACTTTGCTCTAATTACCGTTGTTGGAATGTTTATACTTGATTTCATAGGATCCTATGTCCTGCTGAATCATCTGGCATCGTTGATTAGGGGAAGGAATTTAGCAGAAGAATTCGACCAACGAAATTATGCAGTTTGATTGGAAATGGTACTTGGAATGGTGATTATTTTGCCTCGTAAATAATATAGTAGTACGAAATTATAGTCGTGCGAAAATATTACTAAAACTGATACGAAATTTAATTTACTTGGGCCTATTTAATTAGTATGTGAGCGATATATAGATACAATGGATTATAAATACTTTTTGTGGCAATTGTAATTTGAATCAGATAGCTCTAGTTAACTTTAAATTTGTCTGTAAAAGAAAAAATATAGAAAATATTCTGAAATATTGAATGTTTGAATTTTTCTGAGTTTACAAACTTTATCTTATCTTTTATACATTTTCCAAGATACGATAGCAGATTAATTGACTGAATATCAGGTTGCTCGTTAACGAATTTCGTAATTTTAGAAACGCGTATTATTTATCATACGATCAATAAATTAATTGAGAAACATGATAATACGCACTGTAATTCGTTTCGATAATTTCCAAACATCTCGTCAAACATCGTTACGATGTATTTTAATGATAAAAGAATCGTTCATGCGAACGAGCGTCGTGCCGCATCGTATTAATGAGAAATCGAATCGTCATCGATGCTAAAAACAAATATTTGTTTTACACTCCTACAAATCCCAATTTCTCATCCCCTGAGTGAACAAATAAAAACACTGAAAATCAAATAGAAAGGATTTTTATATCAATATTTATGAACTGCTACTTCGATTTAGAAAAACAAACTTATTCCCCAAAATTTGAAACTTTTAACGTCATTATCAATTACATAATAAATTAACAAAAATGTCAACAAATCGATATACAAGATACTATTTTCCTCTAAAAAAATTCTATAAATAATACTATGGATATATCGTATACGTCATTTTCATTATCAACTGTAAACAATCAAATGTTAAAACACCATAACCATCGGTCTAACTATCCGGACTAATTATCAGTTGTAAACGACCAGACATTCGAATATTAAAAAAAAAAACTTGTAGAAGAGCACGGTTGCACAGAAGAAGCAATCACATATTCCTGAATTTTATTTCCAGACAATAAAAAAAAAACTGGAACAGCGAGTAAAAAATGATAGGTTTTCTCCGCGACAGGAACGATTCTACAAAAGAAGCAATCGAGCGGTTTACAAGGGCCGCGGAACAATCTGTTCTCCGAGTGAAACAGCCGGTCTGGAAGCGTGACGCGCCGGTAAATAAACGCGGCGCGTTCTATCGTAGCGCGAGTTCATCGATATATCGCGCCGAGCGATCCGAAAACTTGGAAAAAGCTCGTCGAACCCCGGCCAAGCTTCGTCCCGTGCAATTCTATCGTTCGACTGTCTCGTTTATCATTTTCTTCGACCTTCGACACGCGTCCTATCTCCGGCCTTTCTTGTCTCGTCTACGCCGTGACGTGAATCTTGATCCTCGTCGCTGACGCGTCACGAGAGTCGATTACCATTAATACATATGTATAGCGTAGTCAGTGGAAATTTTCGGCTACACAGTTTTCGATAGAAGCAACTTCCTTTTATTTTTGGCGATAACTCTATTAGCGAGTAACTTTTTTAATTAAATTAATACGAAGACTGGTAGATTTTTATGCATTTATGGGCGATTTGGAAATGCAAAAATATACAGAATGCGCATAATATGCAAAGGTACATAAAATATTCGAGATACAATGGTTTTTATGATATTTCGTAAATAAAGCAATTTTTTATCCAAATTGCAGTTTCTTAATCGCGTTAGGTATAAATGTAAGAAGACTCAATATCATCGAACAAATTAAAAATCGTCGATCGTCTTTGTTCGCTGCGATTCAACACTTCTCATATAAACGTACTTTCTATAAAACCAATTTGATTTATACTCGAACGGAAAGCCTACAAAATTCCTTAATTAAAGAAGAACCTGACGAATGTTCGACGAACACCTACAAGAACTGCCTTCGCTACCATCTGGAAAATGGTCGATCGAGCAATGTCGTCGCTACTTGAGCGTTTCCTGCCGGAAGAAAATTTATCCACAGAAAGTTCGTTCGACTGTGTTTCGTTAACTATATCTATACATATGTGATATCTCGTTACCGAATGAAAACCGGCCCTTGGCAAATTGAATTTCTCATTCCCGGAACATGGATCCTCCAGCTCGTGCAACTTTCCTCTCGTCCCACCCCTATCGAGAATCTCCACGAGGTAGAGTTTCCGGTAGCAGTGTACAACTTGTAGGCTTTCGCGATTCATGATTGAAGAAAGTTGCTACTTTTGCCGGTTCTAGCGCGAAGTTTAGACGCTGAACCGCTCAAAAGTAAATTCAGACTGGATATGCTGCTCTTTCTTGTGTTCGTGCACGAAGTTGCCAACTTGAGTCTAAAGTACAGATTCTTTGAATGCTCCCCTCTTTTCGATCGTCCTATCATAGCGTTGAAAGAAGTTTATCAGTATGTCGCACGATAATTGACAACCATCTGGAAGAAGAAACCTATATATAAATAAGTAAATATAGATTGCTGTTTCTTCAAGTATTCTACATTTATGGAAACTATAAATAAGGTCAATAAAGTCATTAAGAAAATATCGAAACCTTTAAGAATTATTATTTCATTTGAAACGTTGTAATACTATGAAGGTTGTAATATGATCGATATTATAATAATAATAATCCTATCAACTTGATACAAGAAAATTGTAAACATCTGATTCACGACATTTCTATTTTAAATGAAATAGGATTGTTTGATGATTTGTAAATGGTAAAGTTTACTTTTGAAACTTCATTTGTTTTTATTATTGAACTTTTTACTTTAGTGCAATTTGTAAAGCATAACTTGTAAAATTTCAATAATAGCATCACAGGAAAACTCCATTTATACGAACCTCTCAGGGGACAAACAAGCCATATAACAGAAGTTCACTGATTCTCTCCGCCAGCTATGATTCTTCGTTCACGCATTATAATGATAGGAGGTAACGTACGGATAAATGGATTCAATTGGTAGGAGTTCATTTATTCGAGTAATAACTAAAATTCCGTTCAAATAAATGGAGTCCATATAAATGGAATTCTACTGCAGTTCGATTGTGGAAGAGAATCTAAGTTACGATCTCTACATTTCTCTTGACAATCTACATATAAGCTACTCAGAAACCATAACTCACGGGCATCATTTGCACCTAATACATACATATAGTATCGATATCTTTTTTTATTCGGTATAGAACGTGAAGGAATTTTCTGAATAAATCGTGTCGATAAATTCTACTTGCAAACAGATACAGATAAAATGTTGCACGAACGCAAATTGACGAATATTTTACTCAAACGATGGATGAAATATGCAATACTGAAGCATACTGTTAGAAATCTCCGCGAAAATATATACCACAAATAAAGATATTTCCTTTCTACATTCGTTGATGATTAATTTTGGAAACACGTTAACAGGATCCCGTTTACTTGCACAATTTTCAAAATAATGTTTGAAGTAATATGTTGAAGGTAGAAAGGAAGATGTAGTTCCTAGCGTATTATTTGAGCCACATGCCTGACTATACACGGTCCGCTTTCACTTGTTCCTTTACAGTTTCGTTCCTTCTCGTACTATCGATGCGCAGATCGATTCTCTTTATCGTAGTCCAATTTTTCCATACATAACATATTTTTAAAATGCTATTATTCGATTTACAGAAGAAAAAATAATTTGAATAAAATAAAAGCAGTTCGGCTGTATCAGGTATTTGCAGAAGTATTAATACAATTCTGCTTTAAGTAGTATAATCCTATGCTTTATCAGACTACAACTAAAGTTGCAATTCCAATATTAAATAATGAATGATTTATAGGAACAAAATATAAATACACATTTTATCAGGTTGTTATTCAATATTCGTTTTTCCATAAAGAAATAAAAAATGTATTTTAGAGACAGGAAAGAGAAAAATTTATCCTAAATTTCTTTTTCTAATAGAGTGTCGTTTACTCATTTAAAGACGCATATAAAAGTTAATTGTAGTAGTCGGAAAATTATTTATGCGCAAGTTAACAAATCGAAATTTTGTTGTACTCGTTTACAGCTGAAATCCATGAAAGATTTAAATGTCTAACAATAAAAGAGGAAGGAGAAGAGGAAGAACGAAGAAACACACGTGGTTATGAAACATTGTATCAAAAAATACCTAACCACGAGAACCTACGATGAAATAAATCACAAAAATAGAAACAACACGTAAATCTACGTCCCGAGAATCGAACTACATTACCCGGTCCCGTAAAAAAAAAGGATAAAAAGAAAAAATTGGAAGCCACGCGGATGCGATTCGTCTTCGATAAATAACTGACACGTCTGAGGTTCGCTTTGCAGGAAATCGAAATTCTCTAAATATCGCGTTGGATTTCCAGGCTGCAGGAGAGTCCCGTCGTTCGTTAAAGCTCACGATGCACCGTGAAAACCGAGTTTCTGCGCTGGCATCTAATAAAAGTTCGCGCGAAATCGCATTTGCAACATGCACACACGGCGCCCACCCTCCGAATCGATGCTCCGTGAAACATGGAAAAGCGTAATTCATGCATGATGCCATCGGTCGCCTCTCTCCCGACTCTCTCTCTCTCTCTCTCTTCCTCTCTCTCAATATATTGTGCAGTTGCTCGATTCGCTGAATCTCTGTAATTTATCGACGACGTCGAGCTACCACTGCCTCTGCCTCTCCCACCAAAGATGCCTAGAAACAAGCTCGAATTCTTTTTCCCCTATGCTTTTACCGTCTTTCACTGTCCCTCCAAGCGACCAAGTTCCCGAAGAAAACCGAGTAACCGTGAGAGCACGAAATTTTTCAGAGTTCCGCTTGTTCCGGTATATTCCGATGGCGAAGTGAATATGGAAAATATCGATCTTGAATAACGCACGACGATCTGGTAACAGCGTCGGGCGCTCGTATATAAATTTTGGGGGTTTTCAGAGAGCTTGATTTTACTTTTGAATGAGGATGGAACTTTTTTGATGATAGAACTTTGGGTTTACCGAGGTACAATAGTTAAGCATGTAAGAGGTTGGACTGATTATTTCCACTTTTTGTACGTTTCTTGGTTTTTGTTTTCTTTTTTTTCTTTTGAGTTGAATTCATCATATAGGTACTACAAATGTTCGATTCTCAAGAAACATGACTCGATTCTATGAATCCTTTTATCCCAAGGAAATGACGTTGATAATAAGAAGTTGCAAGATAGATTTTCGAAAGTAATGTCCGTAATGCGATCACATTTCTCTGATTCCCAGTTCGTGGAGTAGATTAATGTGGCCTCTAAGCTGTTCATGTATAAATTCCGTGGATATAATCGAAATATTTTGACCTACCTGAAATTGTAATCAACATCTGGTGATTATATCGTGACATTAATCTCCAACTTCGCGTACTTCATTAACGAGATCAAGCGACTGACAAAAGATAGAGTTGATAAGTTTAGCCACTAAATTATAACGAAATAAAGGAAAATATCCGTCACATTGAACATTCACCCAAAATGTTCGACTTCCTTGAAATCGAACAGCGATAATTGTTAGCAGAGACAAGATCGCTAATTGTGTGTATTAAAACATCGAAGCTTATGAACATTGGAATTCACTCTGAAAACACGTACAATATGCAAATTATGATACGAAATAAAGCAAAATACACATTTCCAGAGTCAATCGCCGCGGGTAACCGGTGCTTGTTTAACTTTAACACCGTTAAATCGTAACAGACATCGAAATGAAGAGCACTGGCAAACAATTTCAACGAAAATTTCAGCGGCATAACCCCGCATGATCCTCTGTTCCAGGTTCCTCATATTTGCAGTCGATTCGCGTCGATAAAAAGGTTATCAACCCATCCCTAATTCGCTCGCCCGAATTTCAGCGCAACTGGGAAAGGAAAACCCTTTACGAGAATATAATCGAGTCGGTAAACACGTTTCAATTTGCACGATCACGGTGGTTAACTTTCCTTTGTTCGATTTTGCCCAATCTGCCATAAATATTTGTCGGATTCCCCTGTAGCTTCCCTTTAGCACGATTTCAAGCATTTTCTGAATTTATACATGGTCAATATAATCTTGAATAATTTGTATGATGTCCCTATGAGTTATTTTTTCCCCAATTTTAATTACTTTCTCAGATATCTTCGTAGACCGTGCTTTGAACAATTATGACTTACTTTTCTTCGTATAATTCTGGGTAATTATTTAGGCTCCCTATTCTTCTTGTAATATTACGTAACTTCCCTGTGATTATTTTTACGAGCATTCAGTTAATTTCAGTATACTTTAAAAATACTTTATCGTAAGTATTCCTACTATTATTCTTGATTATGAGTCTTCTTAAACTTTATACTTCGTGCATTTATCAGTATATTCAGATATTTTTGTGAGTCCTTCTTTCTTCGTTTCTGGCGAGTTTTAAAACCTGATAGCTTGTCAAGAAGAACTCTATATAGTTATATATAGTATAGCTGTATAACAGTATAACTAAAGGTGTATCTAGTACAGCTATTACAGTTACAGGACTAATCAATTGAACGTATAAAAGAAAATTAGACTTTCATATACAACAGAATTTCGACCGATAAATTCCCCTTGAAGCTTCTCTACAAGTCCTCTCAACATCTACCAAATCATTTGTCGTCTCCAATTTTCGAATGACTTTCCTGGCTTCCAAAGCCAAACCAGCACAAAAATTACTCTATCAGGACTCTCGTAGTTGCTCGACGAACAATTCGCGAGCCATCATTCGATCAACGAAGCCAAATCCTTACATTCTCGTCGTAGTCGTTTTCGAACGTGATTACAGAAGCTCAACGAGCTCGTGCGTGTCGCGTTACCCGCGAAGAAACGAGGGTCGGGCTCCCCATACTCCGTTCCGAGATCCCCACGAGGGGAGAAATGGAGAACGAAATGGAAGAAGAAAAGAGGACAGAGGGACGATGTAGCGACGATTCCAGGCAACCCTTCGTCCGATCTGGTCCCGTTTTTTTGCGTTTATCGTATTAACTTCTTTGTCGAGGGGACATGACGCGTAGCTTCCCCGCTTGGATACTTGTCTCTTATTCAACAGCAAAAATACAGTCGATAAAGAAACTCTATAGGGACTTTTACACCATGACAAATGCTGCTGTACGTACGGTGCGCGTCGTTAAACGTATTCTTGAATACGTACGAGAGAAAATACTCGAGCTGAGCGAATGAAGAACTGAGATTGAAGATAACGAGGAACAGAATTACAATCGATAAGTTTAGCGATATCGTAATAACGAATGATTGAAAATTGCTCGCGATATAGGGGAAGATTGGAAGTAAGCGAAGTAAAGGATGAATAGACTGTGTTGGAGAATGATAAGGATTATAAAACTTATTTTATGGCAATTGAGACTGGTATTTGCGTGTTTGGAGATACTACATCGCGTTATATTGTATTATATATTATTTAAATGTAGGATAAAAATTTCATATTAAACTACATAATACAAAATGTATACATGCAAAAATATACACACAAATGGAGTCTCGTGTAGCGAGGAAGAACGCGCCTAGAGCGCAATGGAAGGAAAAATCGCGAGAATCTCGTGCCAAAAAAGAGAAAAGAAACGAGAAACCAAGTCAAATATAAAAGAGAATCCCAAGCCAAGTCAATCCCCAAGTTAAACATAAAATCTCGTCTGCACGTATCCGCTATCAATCAGTAGCCACGTCGAAAGGAATTACATCGTATATTAATTTAGATTTGTTAACGCAAGAGGATTGACATAACAACTTCTTAAATACGTTCCAGGACGTCTCGTTTACAAGAAGCAGTCAAATGCAATGTCACTTGCTTTCGTTCTATTTGACTATTACACCTTTTTATATCATATTACGCGTTGTCAGTTGCAGAGCGGTCGACTAGTTTTGCATACAACAGTTGTTTTTGTCGAACGAGATTTGAACGTGCGGCGATTTTTATAATGTAATTTTACGTCATAACAATGCACTGGCTCACGCCTCAATATCTGTTCGCAACTTTTAGCCAGAAATTCAACAAACCTTCAGGCACCGCACTCATCGATTAAAACAACCGCTGCGGGATACGTTGATTATATACATCGATTTCAATCGATTCAGGCGATAAAGCAAAATTCGCAGAAAATATTTAACGCCGCCGCAAAAACTGTGTCTTTTACACTGTTTTGAAGCATAGAAAATACATTGGCAAAAGTTTATTGTAGACAATGGAGGTTGCTTCGAAGGTGAAAAAATAGAAATTGATGAACAGATGAATGGTATGTGCTTTATTTGCCACTCAAACAGCTGTTAAAAAATCGTAATGCATGCAGTTAACCAACTTTGTTCCGTAAAAAAAAAAAAAGAGAAGCAACGATCCATCGGAATTGAAAAGTTTTACGAGCCACTATGTCGCAAAAAGGGAGAATCGGAAGTCAAACGAGAACAGTGACCGGAAGCCAATCGAGAACAACGTCCGGAAGTATCCCTCGAGATCGAGACGCGATTCGCGGATTTACGAGCTATTTCAGCCGAGCGACAGTTATTCAGAGATTTTTAAGCCGTGCTCACGATTCGAGCACGTACGAGATCGAATCGAAACTCGTTGCTGTATCGCGAGACAACGATGTACGCCGATATAAAACGATGATCCTGCTCGCTACTACATCGTTCCTACAACCTCGACACTTCTCCCATTTAAGCGATGTTTACGCGCAAATATTGAAAATGGAACACGAAGTCGAGTGGCGGAATTAAAACGAGTTTTCAACGTCGCCAAGCTCAAATATGTCTACGTGCCTGTGTATATGTTTGCTCGAGGGTGGTTGTGTACCGCACCCTGCGACTTCGTTCTGTACAGTTACAGGAAAACAACCATCGACCTGATAGAATCGATCTCGGGGGAAGCGCAATCGATTTCGTTGCTCAAAGAAAGGCTCGACGATCGGGAAAATAAAACTTCCACGGAATAGAAATCTTGTTGAAGGAGGATAAGATAGGAGGTAAATAAAAAAGATGGTTTTTTTTAAACGTTCAACGATCCTGCGTTAGTTTCCATACGAGTTTCTCCAGCGTTAAAAAATTCCTTACGTCTGAGGAAAGACTCGTTAACCTGACGTGACTCAGGTGAGAAGACGTGAAGACTCGTTAACGTGATTTAGATTGTCCATCTTTTAGATATATATATTTTTAGATATAATAATTTCTTCGATTAAAGCGCCCTTTCATTTTAGTTCAAACTAAATTATATCATATTTACTCTTTTTAAGGAGTAAAAATTCTCTTCTAAAATCTCTATCGTCCTAATGGAAATTGATTTTGACCGTATCGATTTTCATAATAATTCCATGATTAGAAGAATTTTTCATTAAGGGATGGTCGATCAGTAGGATAAAGAAAAACTTTATGTTACTATAGCAACGCTCAAATACAATTGTGCTCGTGCAGAAAACTGAATAGGAGGATTTGTCGTCACAATAAACTGAATTAGAACCGACCGCTATAACTTAACTGCTTCTCTTGCACGCGTGAGTATTATAATATGATATATATTATATCTGACTAATATGATATATATGATATATATCTAATATGATATATATTATATCTGACTAATCCGAAACATAAATGTAATTTCGAAAGCAAAGACATTAATCACCTATAGTCTATCAAAATTCATAGTTTCAATATTCTATCGAAATCTCCCTGTTAAATGAAGTTTTTACGTCTCGTTTAAACAAAATATTACTAAAGAATATGAGAACGAAGATATTTTTAAAGACAGTTGAACTTGAAGTCTACAACTCTTCTATAAAAGTTGGAAATTAACGTTAACAGAAACTGTTCCGTACTGAGACGCAAACGTAATCACACAAAACTATCAGAGAACAATCGATGAAATCACTGAGCCTCGTCAGTTTGTATGTACATTTAGCTGACAACAATGGCCTTCCTTGCAAGAGGCATTGTGGCATAGTCTTCGGAACGTATTCTGCTGGCAACTAGGAGGTATTTAGTGGCGGATCCGAGGCAGATGGAACGCAATCAACGGAACGAGAACAGTCGGCTGAATTATTTTAAGTAGCGAAACGCTTATGACTCGAACGCGTTCATGCATATTCAGCTGTGCCGGAGAAGCCGGATTATGCGAAGACTATGCCGAGTCTTGCACTTCTGATTACTCAATACGAACCAGGAAATTCAGTTTCGAAATCGAAACGGCGCAGCGTGAGATATCTTCCAATTGTACATGTTCGTTTCTCCGCCAGACTTCCGCATGATACAAGCATTGGATAATTTAAATAAGCATATTAACAGTATGCGGAATATAATAATTTTCATCTCTCTATGTGTAAAAGTTTCGGTCTTCAAATGTTTGAAAAGTCGAATTTCTAAACTTTCGGATTTTGTTCTTAGAAATTGGGCAAATGGTATATTTGACCTCAAACGCGGTAAAAATTCCTCTTACAAAAGTATGTACAAAATCAAACATTCTTTTTGCAGATGGTTGGTCGATCACTTGGAGCATAATGTAATATGCTACTTTTTTTTCATATTCGTTAATTTTTAAAATAGCTACATGGCCTTGAAAAGATCAACCTCACAAAATTCACAAAAACTAAAATTATTGTTTGTTTAATGTAACTAAATCGCAATGTGATTAAAAGTGTACCAAACGCGTTTTTGAATCGTGTAAAATTTCATTTTGATATCTCTGATATTTCTGGAATTATACCTTACGAACACTTTCCATTTTCAGCGTTCATTTAAAAATTTGTGCAGTTAGGTGCAGTTTGTCTTGTTGCATTGCAAAAGTAACCGCTTTACCTTCAACGAAAAAGAAAAATTAGCTGCTACTGGAGTAGTTAGAAGGATGAGAAGGGGTACAAAGCGGCTTTTTCTTTGCGGAGACGATTTACGTGTACTTATGCATACTTTTCTCTTGCGACTTTATTTTTTATATGAGCTAAGACGAATTGATACAACTATATAATGAAGTACAAGTTAATAAGTTTGTAAAATAAAATGAAATAAAAAGATAAAGATGCCGTTGTTTAAATTGTTAAAATAGTTCAGAAGAATAAGCCCAAATAATTTAATATCTGTTAAAATTAGTAAAAATAGATTTCTTAAATAGTTTTGAAATGACATAAATAAAGATTTTACAACTGATTTTTAAACTTCATATAATATCAACTAGACGTTCGTACGATTTCCCTATATTCTCCAATAACTTATTTATAAATATGGTTCAGAAATAAGTGTCTTTTCTACTATTCTGTATCAACAAGACCACAAATATACGTCCGAAATCGAATGAGCTTGCGGTGTACGGAAGCGAGCGGTTACGGTAACGAACACGCGACAACCGAATAACCAAACGTAAAGTGGCCGACCTTTATATTTATTTTTATCGTGGATCCGATCTCTGGCTGTCCTCGTACAGGCTCCGTCCGCTCTGCATTACCTGAAATTATAGAGGACTAGGAAAAGGAAAAAGAAATAACGTCCTCAATACGAATTTATTCGCGAAACTCGTAACTCCGTGTGACGCTAATAAGAAAAATAAAGCAAGAATACAGAAGCAAAGAGAGAGATAGTTTCGGCTTAGATTGCGATTCAGAGGATTGTTCGTCCGTGGTTATCGCCTCACTCGCACATACACGCTCACTCGACGTCGCTTGTTACACCCTCGTCACGTTATCGTATGATCGGAGACTACAATATCTTACGAGTTTACTACATGAACTGGCGATTTCGGTTCGCGGCCAGTCGCTTCTTCGCTAACCGAGATTTACAACCGCTGAACGAAGCTCTACACTGTGTTACAGATTTCTATTATCTTATCCTATATATCCGTCACACATGCGCGAGACATGTACGAAACATGAGCGAACGTAACGGGTGACTCGTAAATTTGCGCTGCCAATCTTTTCTTGCCTACTTGCTTTGCTGAACTGCTTGACACGTTGACGCTGGCGTGCACCATCGATGGGTCACACGTGTCTGTCCCGTGAGGCGGCGTACATTCGGGCACCGCCTCACAGAGAAAACCCTGAATATCGGCGCCGGCGTCAACGTGTTAATCAACAACGCAAGCTCTTCGGAGGATCGCCATCTCCAAATGTTCCGGACTCGACCCGCAACAAAATTGCAGCATCCTTTGTCGCCGAGTCTGCATATTCTTAGACGAGCGCACCGAGGAGGATGGGACGGACGATGGTCCTATCGTTCATCGGGCTACTACTCGAGACACACGTGCAAAACTGCGCTTGCACTGATTCTATCGAAGATGGGAAGTAAAAAGATGGCAAAGTAAAAGATACATATATGATTTCGATCGGAAAATAGTTTTTACCGCGTTTGAGGGTGAAATATCCTATTGTACGTGGAACCGCCGCCAGGCTGAGGACAAGTTACAGAATGTGGAAGCCGGGTGGTCGAACGAAGCAGCGTACATCGCCGAAAGTTTTGTTAATTTATCGTCGTCCAGAAAATCGTTCGATCCTTTCAAATGGTATTTGTTGTTGACTAGGAAAGATAAATGGAATCGAAATAATATGGAATTTATTCGAATATTTGATACATACAATTGGACTTAAGCAATTAGTATGTGTACACGTAAGTACTGTAACGTTATACAGTAGCATGTAAATACTTTCTGCAGCCACTATATATTCATAGAATTTCGAAGTAATATATATGAAAATATGAAATCTTCCTTCTCGAATACGTCTAAAAGGACGCTTAATAGCAGTTGAATCTGTCTGCCTAATAAGTAGACCAAACTAATCCAAGACCGCAGACGGAATTTCTAAATCACGTTGAAACAATGAAACCGTCGCGATGCCAAATATTTGCCCCTTGGCGGAGACTTTGGAATTCACAAGTCGAAGAAAAAAGGAAAAGAGAAAAAAGAAAGGAAGATTGGAAAGCAAGAGGAAAAGGATGGGAAATTAAACAGTAAATAATTCAAGAAGCTCTTAATGATTCTCTTTTTCGCTGGAGGGCGCAGTGAACTTCCACAGGGACGGGGAAAAGAGAAGAAAGAAAGAGTGCGACGGGGAGAAGACCGCAGAAACGGGTGGTAAGGGGAAGAGAATAAAATGTACTCGGTCCCAATGTGTCCTTTTATTTGAACTTGCTGGGAGATGGTAGCATGGAATAGTTGGGGAGGGGGTGTGTGTGTAGAGAAAGACAGCAGGGGCTTGGAACCACTGAAAATTCCGGAATAGACACTCAGTGAAGTACTTGACTCGATTATGAAAATGTACTTTGCCCGCTCTCTGCTCTCTTTCTCACGACCCTCTCTTCTCGTATTCCACAATTTCAACCTCTCTTTGATCGCCGCATAAATGTCGTGAATCCAACGCTGGATGCGTCCGCCCATACGATTAGTCGCCGTTGAATTAATTTACTTTTGCCTAGCGACGAATATATAATATTACGCGCGAATAGGTTGATCAATTTGGTTAATTAATTAAGAAAACGATGCATGTGTCTTGCAGTGTAAAGTTCGACGAAAGGGGGTTAAAGGGAGTTTTGTAGCATTAAAATACTCGAAGTTCCCGGAAAGGATGATTTCCGTGTTACCAAATATAGTAATGAACCCATTTAGTATATCCTTCGAAACTACTTAGATTATTTACTTAGATTATGATTTACATTAATAGAATTCAAATAACATACATACACAATAAATTCCTTTAGTTTTGAATAAAAGATATACATACGTATGTATGTCAAGTTATAAAATAGCAATATCTCCCTTGGACTTTTAACAATATCAGACAACAGATTTGAACAGGAAATATCAAATAACGAAATTACAAGATAGTATTATTAAATATCCGAGTGTCTCGGTGCACTTTAAGTTTCCCAAGCCAGACAAAAAAAAATTAATCCAGACTTCCAGCAGACCGCTACTCCACTTGGCTCTACTCAAAACAAGTCGTCCAAAACTGCGGCGCAAAAAAAGGTCAATCGAATCACCATCAGCCTGCATAGTCACTCGAGAACTACTCAACGGAACAAAGAGCAAGCTGTCGAAGTAACTAAAGCAGGAGCATAGCGGAGGCAGAGCGCTGCCGTCGAAAATGCTTCGGGAAAGTTGTTCCGGCTGCTCACGTTACAGCTCGGCCTCGACATTATCATTTTCATTTACATCTCTGCCACCTTTTAGCTTTCCTCCGCTAGCCACCTTCGTTCTCTTTGCGTCTCCCCTATCTCTACACCGTTTCGTTCTTCCTCGTTGTTTTTTCCCCCTCTTTTCCTGCCTTTTCCCTTTTTTCCTTTTTTTCGGTAGTGTAGCATCTCGATACAAGAAGCAAAAGCAATGTAAGAGAGAACGAGAAAGAGGAAGAAGTGGAAAAGAAGGGGAAGAGGGTTGGTTCTCCCAGGAGAGCAGCAGGAAATTGCACGAAGCACTCGAGGCTGAGGCGAGAATCCAGCCGTACCCACGACGTCTTCGTCGTTTCACGTCGTTAGACGGTAAAAGTGCGACGAGAATCAGAAATGAGCAAGGGCACAAGCACGGCCCTCTTCACCGAACAAAATTATAACTGGTTTCGCTCGGGGATCTCTTGTTTAGCTTTTCTCGTCTGTTATCGATACCAGCCATCGGCCACTGCTCGATACTATCGAAGGAAACCCGTGTTTTGTATTCGCCGGACGGTGTTCCAACGAGGAAATTACGGTGTTAGCTGATGTAATGGAGGTTTTTGCAGTTTAGATGGAATTTATATGATCTACTCTTCCGACAGGGACACTGTTGTTCCAGAGGAGTGTAGGTACTTTAGTAGGATTGGATTGTTTATGTCTTATGTACTTATTCTTGCCAAGAGTTTAAGCAAATTACCTTGAAATTTTAATAATTCGTAATAGCGATTTCCATGGTCAAATATTACTATTTAACGCTGTCGACTATAATCTACAGTCACACGTGTGTATAATCGAATGCAATATTCCTATTACGTAAAAATTTGGAATTCGTGTATGAAACGTGTTTAATACTGAAGGTACGTAGGAAATTTAAATTTGAATAAGAAATTTGTTACACTGGTGGTTACGTCCATCGATAAATGTTACTGTTCGGTATTATTAACTATAAATTTTTTATCACACGCGATGACGCGGGTTATTAGCGTTATTTCCCGTGTGCATCTTTTTGATTTAAATACTATCGAAGCTCTCGTGTTTTGTAGCTCGGGAGAGATAAATTTTGGATGGAACAATATCACAGAAATATCTTTTTAACTAGAATCTATAAACTTTTAATAACATAATTAAGCTTTGAAAATGCCTTTATCGTGTTATCTCTGCTAAAGTTTCGAAAACACGAAAGCTTCGATCGTAAATAAAAAAAAGAATCAGCACGCAAGATATCGTCGATAAAAGAACGTTAGCCGCGTTATCATATTCAATAAAAAAAGCCATTTGTGTAAACAAATCACACTAGGTGTTGCGTTAAACGGCGTAAAGGCACGTTAGAAGAAAACTGGGCAAACGATCGGTTCGCGTGTCTGTATAAACTCGGCTCGAACTACTGAACTGAAGAACTACGGCGTGACTCTATATGGGTCATTCTTCTTCCGGGTCAGACATCGTGCATCTCGAGTTCCACTCGCTTCTTTCTTTTGCTAACGTATCTGGCAAACGAAACGGCGGTCCACTTTTTCTTCCAAGACAGAATTTCACGTAACAATTTGCTCCAGGCGAAACACTCGAACAGCTTAAAACGAAAAGAAACCACGGATGGTCTCTCTCATTTGCCACGTAAAACAGTTTCTTTGCAATTAACTTGGTAAAAGGATACTTTGTTCTTGAAAAAGATACCTACTGCGACTGAGAACGTAAAAGTGTATCGCGATCAGCGTTCTTCGTATGTTTAAGAGCGTCCTGGTTTTCGGACAGCTGTTCTTGTTGTTTGAGTTGAGCGAGGAGTTAATACTGCTATGATCTTCGAATGTTTATACTTTAATTTCGCCCTCAACAAATAAACAAGATTTGTAATGTTCTAAGCAAGCGTTTAACAGGAAGTTGAAACACGAAATGATGCGTAATAATAAGACATTGTTTTCATATTTCGCACAAATTGAAGATTCTTTTAGCGTTAAAAGGATGTAACAGGATCAAAAATAAGGATAAGAACGAAACAAGCAATTAAAGGAAGGACAAGGTAGAAAAATACATAATAGAAGATACTGAAGCATAATTTTGACGATGAATGTAATAGTATGATGATGTGATATCGATTTACGACTGAAGATGTAACGTGACGTCAAGCTTTCATTAAATAAAAAAGTGTGATTAAAAAGTTGTCGTGTGCCAAACACGGGGGTACGATGATTAAAATTGTCGACTGTAGCGAGAGTTTCATTTAAAACTACGAACTACGACGATTAAAACTTGATGACCTCCATTAATGCGGCAAAACATTTGAAAGTAGGTGATCAATTTTTCGTGATGATAAAGTGCACTACTACCTATGTATTTTAAAACTGCATTCATTCCGCTCACCAATATTTCATTCGTTCATAAACATAGATCAATTAATAGTTCATGTCACCGTATAATCTGAACAAAAGTAATAACATAGAAGCGTAATACCATGCGACCCGCAACAAATTGGTATTTGATAAACCCGGAAGATCATAAAAGGCCAAACATATTGGCAATGAATCAAAACGAAAGGATACTGTATAAATTCCTCGTTACCTATACTCGACAGTAAACGCGGGGTATCAACGTGTTTCATAAATGCATAAACTTCCAAAGAATCCCAACATGTGATCGATAACCCAGAGGCCAGAGGCGTTACGAAGAGAACAGCTGGAACAACGAGGACGATATTCATGAATTCCTCGTGCATAAGAATGCAGTTCAGCGAAAACTTTCGAGGGCGTTGATGTTATTAATAGTCGAGAGTTAACGATGCCAACGTTGGATCGCTCTCCCTTAATCGTTCCATCCAGCTGAAACTTCCGTCATTTCCGCCACGACAATTTCAAACCGGAAGAAACTTTTCAGCGTAAGCTGTACGAGATACATATTTGAAATTTTATAAACGAACACGTGCTCGGTGACTAATACGTCAAGTAACAGAAGTAGGTTAAATGAGTGAAATTTGATAGAAACTTCTAATAATGAAAATAAAAAACAATAAATAAATAAATAAAATTGTTTGATAAGAACGACAACGATGTGAACGATTTCGGTAACATTGTCAGTCATCGTCGTGCGCAAATACACTATAAATCTCTTGCAAAAATGAAACGTTATAGTGTAATATATCTCAATTGACTACGATTCCGGCAGAAAAAATAATGTAAAATTTACGTGACAATATCCCGTTAAAAGGTAGAAATATTTTTCCGGGAAGAGTTGGCTACGGATATTATCGATCAGACAAATAACAAACTATCCTAAAGCAAAGGTTTCGAACGTAACAGAATATGTACAGAATTGCAGAGAATACAGAATGCAAACCGAATCAAGTAAGTAGACGTTTCCTGTAACGAGACAGACCGAGGTCGGGTATTTCCTCGAAATCGGACGAAAGCCTGAGAAAATGTGAGATTGGGGAACGTAAGCTGAACGAAATGGCGTGTAGCGGATGTTTCTAGTGGTGAACTAAGGAAGACAAGATGCAAATACCTTTCGTGGCCACTGTGCATATTAGTAAATTGTTTGAATACATTTCTTGCTAAGAATATTGCTGGTGTGCGGATTCTTTAAAAAATAGAAATTTCTTTTCGAGAAGAGTTGGCTACGTACATTATCAATCACAAAAATAATAAATGCAAATACCTTCCGTGGCCACTGTGAATATTAGTAAATTATTTGAATATATCTCTTGCTAAGAATACTCTAAAGAATATTGTTGGTACGTGGATTCTTTAAAAAATAGAAATTTCTTTCCGAGAAGAGTTGGCTACGTACATTATCAATCACAAAAATAAGAGACTACTCCATAAGCGGAAGATTCGAACGTAAGAGGATAGTACAGAATACAGAGTGCAAAGAGAGTCGAGTAAGTAGATGTTCCCAGTAACGAGTCAGACCGAGATCGGGTATTTCCCTGAAATCGAACGAAAATCTGAAGAAAGTCTAAGATTGAAGCGCGTAAGCTCGACAAAATAGCGTGTGGCGAATCTCTGTAAGGGCGAACCGCCCGAGACAAGAGAATTCGACAGTATGTCACGTCTTGATCCATGCAAAAGGCATCACGCTAGAGAGCGTGGGGGTGTCTTCGCGGCAAACACGATGGAACTCGGCTGGAATTCGGCAATAAGGTCTATCCGATCCCGCTGTCGACAGCTGACACGCGTGGCGAGGTTCCGGGTGCAGAGTTGATGAAAAAAAAGCCCGGAGATTAGCTGGATTTACCGAGATCCTCCCCCCTCTTTCTCACTCTCTATTTTCCCCTCTTCATCCTACAAACTACGAGGGGGGAAAAAAGTTACTTCAATCCCCGCGAAAATCGATTCGTTCGACTGTATTTTTTTCGACTTCGAAAATTAGTTTCCCCTACAACAGTCGACTAGAAGCACGACCTCCGTGTCACCGGGGGTAAAAGCTGTTGGTTTTCAAATTAAATTCCACGGAAGCTGGTGATTATTAGCGACGAATCTGTTTTAAAGGTTGTCTATGGCAGATAAACTAGCGTTATTTCGCTTTCGAACGATTTACGGCGCGTATTTAAATCAATAAAAGTGCAAGCGACAATGTACAGAACGTGATCAACGATAAGTAAAGACAAATCGTCATGTAACAAGAGAGGATTTGATCGTTTTGAAAAACATATGAGTTTTCTGAGTTTAAATATAATTGTATTAGAAACTCTAAGAGCCACGTCACCACTTAAGATATACTTCGTTTCGAAAAAGAAGAAAAAGTCAAATAACATAAAGTTACTAGACTTTGTGATGTAAATTATTGTTTGTCTCTTTGTAAATTTATAATTTGTAATTTTCCAGTTGACATGAACATTTTACCATATTTTACATATCAAAATATGTACTATTTTTTTAATTAGCTTTGCACTATCCATTTGGTCGAGAAGTTATTGCCAAGAGTAGTATCCTATCATTCCACAGACAAAATACACGATATCTGTTAAAATCGAAGAAATCAATGAAGAATTCTAATTGACCATAAAATTATCTTAATACATTCACTGATTAAGCTTAGTCTCATTGTTACCATTTTCGTGTCTTTAATTCCCAAAGAGAAAGTTTTTCAATCAGATGTAGTTCTCAGAATAAAACACAAGTAGTTAGAGATTAAAACAAGCCATCCTCCGTGCAAATGTGTAAAGTTTGAAACTTCTCGCAGCAGTTCCAACAACTGCTAATAAAAATAATCATTTAAAGTAATATTCTTTAAAAAGTTAACAGAAACCAAACTTACGAATCGAGTATAAAGCAAATCCAGCTTCTTGTTTTTCTTTCGACACCAAGCAGCTATTTGGCAAACTGAATTATCCAATGTTTGTTCGAAACGCGCGGAGCTAAATTTATTTTAATGTAATCCCGCGTGAACAACGCTCCGTCGGCTGTTTGTCTACCCGGTGCTTTCAGCGACATCATCGCCCGCATATCCACTTCGATATATATGTACCTCATTTTCATATCTAAATAGCGTAGAAACAGCGCACGTGTAACTGCTGTTTGCCACCAGTTAATCTACATCTAATTCATTAAGTTAGTTTTGCGTCAATCAGTCGCGCGTGATTTTATTATTAATTCGACTTCCCTCTCTACGTTTCTACTTTAAATTTCTACCAATTTCGACTAACTCCCCCAAGTATTCTGTGAAATATTTTCGTTCAAGTTAAGAGAAAATAAACAAGAATCAGTATCAATATACGCTCCTCTATTTTCTACAAATAACTACAGTATATCTGTGCAAAGAATCCACAAGAACAATTCATACAATTGTAGCAAGAAGTTAGCAAGATGTTTGTAATTTTCCAATTATTTGCTTGGGCAATTACTCTATCCAATTTTATATTTAAATATTTACTGACGTAAATTGACTATTCTAAATTGACTATGATCATATCATGTATTATTTTCCTCATGTTCAAGTCTAGTCAGCCATTGTATTTTCCGTGATTAAAGGCCAGTGTTATGAAAAGTATTTACGCGTATCAGCATTATATTTATCATGGCATAAACATTAGGTCTGTGCCATTAATTAGGTCCAAGTATATTGAGTAGCACCTATTTCCAGGTGCTTACAAAAATTTGATATTATGAAAATAAAATGTACGTATATAGAATCCGACGAAAAAATGTTTCATTGAAAAGTAAACATGCAAATAGTTTTTACCATAAGATAAAATTTCAAAACTTAGAATTGTGTCTAAACATCGTTCGAATTATTTTTATACGAATTTCTGTCATCACTACGGTTTCTGAACTACGTTGCATGTATGACGTTCGTATTACATTTCCGTTATGCAAATTCGGCTGCGTTTGTCCAAACAGGTGAGCAGCGATTTTCGAGCGATTTTCAGTCGCGTAAACCGTGCGGTTACACGTAATTCGTATATTTAATTAGCCGCGTCAGGCAACGGAAAGAAAAACGGACCAACCAAATATTTGCCGAGGGCAATTAGCCTTGAAGCTGATGGTGGCGCTCGCAAACGCGTTTCCGTTGCTTTAAACGGCCGAACTCCTCCGATTTCCGCGCGCGCGTTCAGTCGCGCGCCGCTGATTTCGCTCCGCTCGCGCGCTTCCGCCGGTCAAAGCAGGAGGCGATGAACAAACCGTTCTAGAGGGTTCTTCCTCTCAAAGGATAAACTCTGTGCCTGAACGTATGTTACTTTGAGTCAGGACGTTTAGGAAGATCCGAGACTTAACTTTGTTTGGGGAACTACGAAATTTGAGGAACTATGATCGAGTAGCGGTGGAAGAAATGATATGCGAATAATAATGTTGAAATTTGGTAAAGTTAGAGAAAAGATATATCTTTGTATGCGTTGAGCATTAAATAAATTTTCTAAACGCGGTTTTCTTATATTTCTAAATAATAACGATTAAAATGAGTGGGATAAGCGAGTTATTTGAATTTCAGCCAAGTCGATTTTACGGTCAGTGAGGTTGAAGTAAATAAATAAATAAGAAAAATAGATAGTAATTTAAGTGATTGTTTAAGTATTTGCCCTTTTATTTGTTATTAATTGTTGTTTATGTATTTCTCGCCATTAAATAACGATAGCAGTAGAAATAGAAAGAAACGAAATAACAGAAGAACAATAGTATTTTAACGCAGAATAGCCAAGAATTTATGTACCTATAGCACGGACCGAAGTTTGATACTTCAAGACTGTTATGATCTACCTGAATCACCAGTTATAACCTCTACTCCAGTGATTTTACGTACCCGGCACTTCTCACGCATAGTTTAAAAGAATGTATAATTTAAAATTGAATCCTTTCCCATTGGAAAGCCCATTTCCAACTACTTCACGTCGCACGTATGAAACATGGAAAACGGTTCAACAGACATAAACCAAGATAGTGGAAAATACGTAGGTATTTGCACAATTTACTTCACTCATAAATGAGGTAATAATTTCTACTGAAATTACTGAACTTGTCAAATTTATTGCGCGATACTAGCGCAACTTTACACCAACTACGTCGGTATTAACTATTACTAACCACTTTCTTCAATTACTTATCGATTCTACCTTTTCGCTTTCTCAATATTCTAAGCTACTGAATTCTCCAGTGTAGAAAGAACCATATTTATTATTAACCATTGACCTAAAAGTTACCGCTGGAAAATAACCGATCGTCATAATGTTGGAATGTTCTTTTCCAATTTACTCTACGACTCCAAGAAGCATAATTCTCGATCGAACGAAATCATCCACGATATTATTGAGAATTTCTTGAGACGCGATTCACGTGCGCAGCATCGTCCTCGTTTTCCGAGCGCGCGCCTTCGAAACGAGAGAAACGTTGTAAACGGTCGAGGGAGATTCTCGAAAGGCTTTGGAGCATCGTGATCGCGCGCAGCTGTTGCAAACTTAAGAGTTTATCTGTTGAAAAGCCACGAAAGGACAGTGTCGAGTCCGCCTCGAGTCGTGCAACTGTATCCTCTATGCTTGCAAAAGCCACTTTGCAAGCTTGGCTATACACCAGGACAATTTTATAAGCGATTAAACTTCGACTTATCGGATATTGCACCGGCTCTGGCCAGTCGTTAACGAAAGATGCACTCTGCATCCGAATATGCAACCGGTGAAACTAATGCGCCCCTTCGGACTATATGCTGGCTTTCGAAAACAAAAAACCTCGTTTGTTCGAGCACATATCGCACAGGATAATTCTGGAGGATAATATTTTAATTAATACGTAGACAGTGTGAAGTAATCATTGCAGCTTTCGTGTTAGAGGAAAGTCTAATTTGCTTCTTAAATATTGAAAATATCTTTTCACGGGAAGGTATTTTCAGAATAATTGTCGAATATTAAATTACGAATTAAATAAATTACAGGATGACGATTCTTAAGAAATTTTGTTAATTTTGTGCAAACGTTAGGAGATTCGGGAATTTCAAGTATTTAGAATGCAGATCTCTTACATTTTCTAATATCTCTTGGTGGAAGATTCTTCGAGGGTAACGAAATGGAAACAAGAGCGTAAGAAGGTTAGTCGGCGTCCCTACCGCGGTAGAAACGCTAACTTCCACAATTTTACGTGGCCACTGCAGAGACGAAAGGAACACATAGACGAGAAGTTGTTGCATCTAAGTTAGAAAACTGACGACTCCAACTTCCAACGTGAACCGTCACTAAGGAACCAGCGAAAATACCAAACTCTTCTTCCGCTTCTAATTAAAACACACCCTTTTCTTCCCTCTGGTAAATGAGCGTTCGTAACGCGAACGTTGCGAACAATTAACAATAAATCCACGTAACGAACTCGGCCAAACGTTTAAACTTTTCCAATCGAGACCCAATTGTCGATAGAATTAAACGGTACTATTGATTACGTTTTCATTACGTATTGAACGTTAAACTATTGATTACGCCGAGCCGTGATATTATTATTTCAACGATCAATTACCATCGCGAATCGAAACGATCGCTGTTGACGGGAAATCGGGATAGAAAGTTCGCTGATTCAAACAACGAGTTCTATTTAAAATGAAACAAAATCTCGACCATTTAAGGGTCCGTTCCGCGATTTAACGTAATTCAAGAATATAATGGCGCCGATTACACCTACGGGTCGGGGGTGGAGGGATGATTGGGGTGAGAATGCAGGATTATACAATGGTTTCGTAAAATCGCGCGCTTAATTAAATACAATTTCAATGTTTCAACGCGTGGCCCTTTCGCCTGGTCTAATACAAAATATATCATTTCAATTTATATGCAAATTAACGCGTGTGTTTTGATTATATCAGCCGGACGTTTATTACCGCGTCGCGCGACTGCAATTTGTACACCTTTTTCCCCTTTATTTTTCGTTCCCAAAATCATCCACCCTTCGCTGGACGGCTGTCTGTTTTTCCCTTCTGCCCCTTCTTCCTTCCATTCCAACCGAGCTACCATCGATGCACCTCGTTCTCCCTGTCCGTTTAATAAATGTTAATTAGAGCGCTTTTTAATTACATTAATGGAGTCGACGATCCGAGAACCTCGCGGCGCGAGATCCAATCGCATGGACGAATTTTAATTTATACAATTATCAGCGAATTCCATCGATCGTGTCTGCTGCCTCCGATGGAACACAGATTTCCCTGTTTCTCTTTCAACTTTTTTCTTCTTCGCGTTTGTTATCTCCATATGGAGTGATCGTCAACTCGTCTGTATGCTTGTGCGTACGTTTGCATATGTTACGAAGTATATGTTATTATTCAAACGATTGAGCTGCCAGTAATACGTAATTGATAGTCAATGATGTTGTCAATAATACGTAGACTGGCAATATCTATACATTTACGGGAAATTGAGAAGTGTCAAAGAACGTACTGAAATATATAAAAGATCGAAAATAAACTATTGCTGTAATCACTAATAAAAACAATTCTCTATCTAAATTTCATTTTCTTTTAATTATATTCGTCAAAAAATGAATTTGCATAAATATGTTCAAACTCAAAATGTGAAATTAATTTATCGCACTATATCTGATAGCATTTCAACGATACACCGTGAAAGTGATATAAATAGGGCGATGTATTTAAAAAATTAAAATTCTTGCAACTACAGCTACTAATATATCTTCGTGCATTCGTTCGAAGGTAATTTTAAACGTATAATTCGCTTGCTCGAATCCACGAATCCCACGCGTATTTCCCTTTCTTTTCTTTATTCCATTCCTACTTTCGCTGCTTCAGTCTTCTTCGCAATTTCCAAAAGGGAGAGAAAGCGAAAGAAGTCGAAAAGCAGAGGAAGAAAGAGAATAAAAAGTGTACACGGTGATGGAAACCGGAGAGTCAGAGGCGACTGCGATTTTCCGCGAGACAGGCCAGCGCAGAGCACAGACGAGGACCCTCGGCAACGCACGCAATTAAAAGCCGAGACAACGCTCGCTGCACACCCCGAGATGTTCATAAACACGCAGCACGCCGCTATTTGCGAAAGTTAATAAGCGTGTACAGGCATCGTAACGCGTGCTTACCGTTCCAAGCTATCTGGTTCCTGCGAGAACGGACACGACGCACGGTTTCGCCGCGCTTATTTCCCGTTTGCCCTTAGTCGACGCTCGGAATACAAATTTCAATATTGCAATAGACGTACGAGGCCTACGGAAGGATATTTGAGTCGAGCTAACAAGGAGATGGCAAAAACCGCGAAATCTCGAATGAGTTGTTTGTATGTGCTTTTGATGCTTTAGGCTGATGGTAAAAACAGTGAAATAAAGAATCGTTTTCGAGAGATTAATAAGTTTTTTCTATGTCTCTACATTTATAAATTCTTTTCGTGTTAATATTATGACCTTTTTAATATTAAATTCCTCCGATTTATTGTGATAAATTTTCGACTGCTTTTACAATCTTCCGGATGGTAAATGTTATAAAAACATTTAACATATAACAAGTCACTGTGCCAAGAACATACTGGTTATCCGGAAAGTGTCTTTCTTTCGCAAACGTGTTTTTTACAACAATGCACCTTCATACAAACGTGAAACCAAGTCTGTGAAATGTCGTGTTTATCTCAACAGAACAAAATGGATCGTACGTAATTCGACAAAATAATATAAAACAAAAAACGTTGTGCATCTATTATTCCTCATAAAATTTTCTCATAAAGCGAAAGAAACTTTTCGGACAACCTAATAATTTATCGACTAATTTCTCGATAACAGCATCTGCAGTCAACTCATCTGAAATTTCGCAGTTCCTGCCATCTCCTTGCAAGTAATTTGCTTGTAATTCGACAAGTTCGCTTATAAACAATTTTTAATATATATTTGGTAACATCTATTCACGAAGGTTAGGTATTAGGTGGTTGAGTTGGTAATTTCTTCACGTGGATGACTCAACGGTGAGACAAGGGTGAAATCTGTGGTAAGAGGTGGACATTTACGGGTTCTGGGCGGTGAAACATGCTATAGCGGTTTAAATTACTAGCTATGACTTCATTTAGGGGTTTGCCTGATAAATTTTGATAATAACAGGGTGACTTTTTAGGGAATGTATATTTAGGGTACAAAGATACTGTGATAATAAAAAATCTACCCTAAATGCTAGTGGTTACACGAATATTGCTGATCGTTAAAAGATTTTCGAAAAAAAAAAAAATTGATACTCTTTCAACACCTTTCATATCTACCACGATTATCGTTAAATTGTTGCATAACGAATGTCATTTTATTCTGAAATGAAGGTTTTTAGAAGTAGGAATCGTGTGAATATCTTTTTAGCGATTGTACGTTGATCTCAGTTTTGTAAAAATTTGGCGATCTCATAGTTTCAAGGCAATTTCCTCGTGTTTCTATCGGCAAAAAGTGATAGTTGGAAAAGCACGATTTAGAATGTTCCAATTGGAAGGAAAGGATTGCATTATTAAACCTTATTAAAGTTAATATCGATTCAATTATATTAAATTAAATTATTTAATTAAGTTGAAAATTAAAAACGGAAATTGAATTAGAAAACGGGTAGATTGAATTTTTTGAACGAAATAAATACACAAATGAGCACAATCATAGAATGTTTTATAATTTTAAAAAAATTGTTTTGTAATTTAAAAGAATTTAATTTTATTATTTTAATTAATAAAAAAAAATTACGACTACTTTAATTTCAACTTAAATCCTTCGATATTTCTACGGCCACCGGAACTAGTGGCGGTGGTTACGGGAGACCAGCCAGTTTATTCAAAGAATACAAAGAAAAAGTTAGCTATAAATCGAACGTAAGTCAAGCAGAATTGCCCGTCCAGTCTCTTTCCACCATTTGCCGAGCGAACTTTCCTCTTTGCGAAAGGTCAAGAGAACCGAGCGTTCCGAAAATGGAAATGGCGCGGAAACGCGAGTCGAGCGTGGCTCTAACAGCACGAAAATAAAAGCGTCGTGCTTTCGTGTTTCCCGGGATCGAAAGGTGAATTTATCGGCAGGAGCACGCGAGCTATGTACGCTTCAAGATCAAAGGGCGGATACGACTTAAGTGCTTTTTATCAAGGAGCTAGAAGCACAGTGGTGACAGATCGCTGTGACACGAGCAACCACGACGTCGATGTTCGATTCGTACGTCGTTGATCTCCGATCGCCTCGAAATCACAGGTCGTGGAAAACCACTTCGAGCTGTCGAATCCTTTCGAACGTGGCTTTTCGCGGTAACAGACACCAGAGACAAATACAACCCACAACAAAAATAAAAAATATTGTAAAAGCTAATGAAAGCGGTAAACTACTCGGCTAAAGATAGAAATAAGTTTTGACATGTATTCAGATCGTTGTATGTAATTTTGTTATAATTTTTCTGTCTTCTTTGATGCAGATTTCCAGAAAATAATAAAGTAAAAATACTAAGAAATATAGGATAGGGAATAAATTGTAAGATCGTATAATTCGTACGTGAAAACATATTAATTAAATACAGGGTATTCAGGCGACTAGCTCTCTTAGTAAATAAATTCTCTTCGTAAACGGAAATGTTTGATAAAAATAGAAAAGGGCAAACGAACGAATAGATCTTTTAAAGCCACGGTTTCCACCTAATAGAAAGATCACTTTAATGATAAATAATCATAATCTCTTACGTACTTGTTTCATAGAATTGCACAATTTCTAAATACAACACGAGATTACGAGATTATGAACTGAAAATCGAAAAACGACGTTATTTCCAAACATTTGCGCCACTTACCTCGTACCACATTCATAACTGGAACCCCGTTTCATACACTCTGCAACTACTCGGCAAACAGTAAGTCCAAGCTTCCTCAAGAGAACAAATACAAGAACAAACCCTTAACCAAGTTAAAACCAACGTTTCACTCTCGCAACTCGGCAATGCTTTTTGGCGGCAAATTCCTCGTAGGCGCTTTTTGTTTGCTTCAATCAACGGTTACACGCGCCTGGCGAAGTTTCGTCGCAACTTCTGACCAGTGTATGTGTCTGTGCGTGTATTTGCTTCTTGAGAATGCGACATCCGGTTGTGAAACGCACGCCTAGGAACGTGCAAACAGGCGTTGCCGGCATGAGGCGCGAGTTTGCGTGCTCCTGCACGCGTTTGATGTTCGTCGTGGCGAAGTGGTTAATGGTAGTTAGGCGAACGTGAAGCAAGTAAATATGTCGAGAGTAGTGATCGCGGCTCGTTTGTGGGAAACGCGGAGGTGATAAATCGAAGATGAAGTAAATCTGCGAGCTTCTGATTTACTTCGGTCAACCAATGAACCGCGGATTTTTTTGATTAAAGGAAAGTTGATAGTTAGTTGATAGTTAATGATTCGGTAATAATTGTACGAAAGAATTAAGTTAATATGTCGTGATTTGTAGTCACAGGTGGTTAGTGTCGTATCCTAAACGTACCTCTTACGATTAAACAAACCAGCTACAATTGTTGATGTCCAATTTGAGATGGAAAATTACATATGACATATATCTTTTTTTATTTAGTTGTTTACATTCACAATTTGTCCGATTTGGACATTTGGTAGAATTTATATAGACGTGACAATATTTGGCTGTAGATGGTTTGAAAAATAATCTGAATTCTTCGATTCGACGCTGACGGAATTGCAGAGTTGAAGCGAGAAATAATGTAAGCCTCTAAAGCGAGAGGTTTTCAGTATGAATAAGAAATGTTGGTTTAAAACTACATTTAGGATGGAATACCTTTCCATCTATAAAAGCTATTTTTTTATTCTTTCGCTATTTACACTATCTATATACCATTTAACTCGATCTGATAAAAAAAATTGCTTCTCTCAATTGAAAAATGCATAATTTTACATATAGTTACTGGTTAAGCCTTAAAACACGAGTTTCGAAAATTGTCAAGGAAAAACATCTCAGAATGAACAGGGACCATATGGAATCGTAAATTACGAACCATAAATTGATACCTGCAAATAAAATTCCACGTTCGTGAAGGATTAGACTAATGACCCTCAACCGCTAATCGTCGACTCTCTCAACTTCGCCCTCCCTTTCATCTCCCTTTCTTTCCAAAAATACTCATTGAATGGGTTCCTGGAAAAGCGAAGCGGCGATTAATAAAAAGTGGCCGCGTGGTATGCACGATTTCCATCATACGAGTAATCGCCTCGTCAAAAATCTGCGGATTTTTCCCTGGAAATTCTGCTTAATTGCCCGTGGAGTCTCGCTGCTCGTGCTTCTTCCTTCGTCGTTTTTCTTTCTTTCTTTTTCCCTCGTTTCTTCGGTAAGGCCAGCAACGGAGGTCTCGCGAGCCTTTTCGGTGCATCTCGCCTTCATTTAGAAGCGGAGTCCCTGCAGGCAGATAGGCAGACCACGCACAAAGGCCGACGTCGTGTACACTCGACAGGCCGCTTTGGGGCGTCGAGTGTAATTGGCGAAATTAATTAACGGTCTATAAGCGAGTGGCCCGGCGTTATCTCGCCGGCACGTACACGTCGCGTCGTTGCCACCGGGGATCGAGACCTAGATCCACGACGGGCCTAGATGATGTCCTTTCCCGGACGCATGCGGCAGGATCAGACGACGGGACGGTCTGTTGCTGAAAATTACGGCGATAGCTACGTCCACATACAGGAAATTCAACTTCGTCCACCGTGTCATACGCTAATTTAAGCGTGTATTATGACTCGGCCATTATGCCGGCCCACGAAGACGCTTAATCTTTCAGAGGATTTTAACTCGCACGATGTTTCCATGGGACACTTTGTACAAATACGCTGATATGACTTTTGTAAATGGTGTTTTTCGTGGTAAATAAGGACGAATAATGCGGAAAATGAGTATAACTTGTTTGGTGGCCTTAACGCCAACTTCGAAATTGCAAAAGATGAAACTGGTAGCGAAACTTATCATTTTTCCTCGCGCAATAAACATCTTTGGCCATTAACTGTTGCTGCGAAGTCTTAATTATGTTATTCTAAAGTTTCTATTAAATTTACGCTGGATAGAACATAAATGTGAGCACCATTGTCTTTTCAGCTAAGACGTCTGAAATCACCTTTACCTCGTCATTTATTCGGTGAATCGAAAATTATCGTTGCATCGCATATGGCGTAAGTCTCCCCTAAAACTCACCTCCTCGCCATCCAATTTTGCCAACATCTGCCTTTCAACCAGACAATCTCATTTAGTAGCTCGCCTCTTCGTTCGATCAGCCCATTTTTTGCCCTCGATCGGGAAAATCCAGGGACACAAAAGTGGCAGGAACAAATTTCCCATCATCCATCTATACGCTGTATTCTGCTCTGGTATTGGCTCTCCACCGACAAGGACGAAATTTGAATTTGATAATACAGAAACAATCGCAATTGCGATTTGCATAGAATTTAATGGCAATAGTGTGGAAAGGAGAGCGCATCTCAACGATTTTATTGAACTCGTAATTTTCTAATGACCGAAATTGTCCCAATTATTACGAATAATAACTAGCCCGCGACTTTTACGCAGATCCATATTTTTATAAACCTACCTACAAACAGATAGAATCTAAGTGAATGCTTACTATCATCCACTGAATATTACAATAAATACTATAATTCCGATATTTTGTGTACTTCCTATATATTATGTGCGTTTGTGTGCAATAAAAAAATGTCCTATTAACGCATAAAAATAACAATAACATATACCAGTAACATAATTAACCTCAATTCTGCGAAACACGTATTTCCACTAAACCAAACCGCTTGGTCGCAATCCACAGAAACTTCCGTCCAACTCCACTTCTCCGCAAACTGCCTTCACCGAGACTTTCCCCTATAACCGACCGATCAATCCGCTTCTATCCTTTCGGTTTTTGCCCCCTTCCCCTACAGTCCGTAAGAGAAACCCCTGGGGGATCGTCTAGCGTCCGCGAAAGACAAGCCCGACAAAATCGTTGTCGCGGGAGTCGCGTCGGCGTCGGAGCAAAGCTGGCAGAAGCCGCGGATATATCTGTGCGGTCGTTGGCCGGCCGCAAAACCGCGAACCGTAACTCAATTAATCCGGATTGATCCGTCGGTACACACGACCGGACGTTTCTGTGCGCCAGCATAAACAGCGTTGGCCGCGAGTCGTGCCGACACGTCCCTAGATCGATCAGAGAGCGTTCTCCTCGTCGACGACGATTATATCGCGGTCGTGATTATGTTCAAGACGGCCGCGTCACCAGAGAAATATCGTTGCCTAGGTAGTGACGAATGGAGAGCTAAGGGAACCCTCGAATTACGACAGGGCAAGGTGCTGCTGGTAGGGTTTATCGTGGCGATAGGTTTGATAAAGCGATCGATGAAAGAGTCGGATTAGGTAGATTAAATGGCATGAGGATATACAGGGGTTCGTGGAAGTGTTAGATCACTTGTAGACACTTTTTCAGGGTATATATATTTTTTTTCTATATATATACACAATTTATATATATATATATATATTCTATATAGAATATATATATATATATATATATATATATAAATATATAGAATACGTATATAGAGATAGATATCTTATATATATAGAATACGTATAATGGTATGTGTTATAGGGTACATTTTGAAATTTCATCAGCATGATTGCGAAATTCGATTAACGTGATTATATTGGTAAGGTTCGAGGGAGATCTGAAAATGTCCGTAGAAGCTACGAGATATTTCGTGCAAGAATATATATGCAAATATCGAAAAAAGTAAATAATCCTAATAATCTAACATAGCGTATTTATGTATCTGTGTAGAGAGCACGTATTGACCAACTGAGGATCAAGCGACACAATTTCTTTAAATTCAGCAAAATTCTAAAATCTATTCTAAATTCTAAACGAAAAAGCTATTTCGCGAATCCTTGGAACTCTCTCTCTCTCTCTCTCTCATAATCGCAGTATTAAAGAACAAGATTAGCGTAAATTGATTGAAAAGAATTGAAAATGAAACGCGGTATCATTGTTATATATAAAATATAACTAACTATGCTTCGACTCGTTGTAGCAGTAAAAGTAATATATAATTATAGCAATAAAAATCAAACACGAATTACGCTGGTAATCCACGAAATTACCATTCCTTTTCTTAGGATAATTGACCGGAATAAAAATCGCCGTGTGGCATGCATGGTCGATCAGTAGTTTATATTAACTTCTCGATATTATTCCAACGTAGAGGTATGTATTTAGCAGTTAGCTGTTTTTGACGAGTACTCTCGTCATGAAGAAATGGCAATATTTTCCATTCTGACGAGCCCTGTCAGTAATAAAATTCAAAAATAAAACAGTCATTTCAATCATAACTTAATTACAACTTGATTCTATTATAGCAGCCACGCATACTCTGTGCTTGACGAGTATACTCGTCGTCGCTTACTTCTTACGACACATTTTAAGTACGCACTTTTCAATGTTTTCAAAGAGGACGTAACAGCTAACTGGTTAAGAAAATAATTTTTTCCACGTAAAACGAACGTTCTCCGCGATTCACGAGAACCCTCGTGTCTACGTAACATAGGCATGCCACATGGTTCGATGCATGAAAACGTGGCAAAAAAAAAAAAGAAAAAATGTTGGAAAAACGAACAAGCTGTGGTGGAAGAGGAGTGTATGGATTGCAGAAATTGTCGTGGCAGCTGATCGATAAAGAATAAAATAACGCGTGTGCGTCCAGAATGTACACCCGAGGAGTTCGCATGTGACGTGTAATAATTCTTCTCGGTCGACAAAATCGCGGAGAGAGTGAGCGTGTTACGAGGAAATACCGCAAGAAATACCTTAGATAAGAAGGTTGAAAGTATGTTCTCATTCTCGTCGCGTTTTATTTCTGTCGTTTTAAATTCTTCCCTCCTTTTTTCCCTTAACACATTTGCGGCCTCTAATTATAAGAAAGTTTCCACGATCGAGATAAAGATACAAATTTTAAAGTTTGCTTTCGAGCATCGTACTTTGTATCGCGTATTATTACGCTGCGAGTATTTATGCACTTTCATATTTTTCAGAAAATAATTGAAAAGATGGGATCTTGGTACATGTAATATTATAACTTTGGGCATCTCCGAATCTTTAACTTTCTTATAAATTCATAAACATCCACAATCTAACGAGTGATTAATAATTAACGATTAGTCTACTTGGCTATATTTTATTCATAATGAAGTATAATATGCTGGTAAACGACTGTTAACGTGCTAATATTGAAAATGTTATCAAAAAGATACGAAATGTTAATCGTTCAGAACGTAATACTTGTTTGAATACTAGTCTGTGGATGATTGACCTATACTACTGCAGATCCACAAAAATTGAAGGTTTAATTTGTAAACGTATTTTTTATAACAGGCAATGTTTGTAATCGATCACTGAAAATAAACAGTCAGTTATTAATTGAAGTACTAATTGAAATTTAAATAACTGAAAAAAGGGAACCGAAATACAGTTTCAATTACATGTTGTGATAGCTCTCGATTTCAATCAAACCGATTTCAACCAATATTATATCTATTCTCTATATCTGTTATATACCTTTCGTGGTTTCATTTTATATTTAACTATGTATTCTATTTGCAACTTTACGATGAAGTATAATGAAATATAGTAGAATAGAAACGCGTGTGAAAAACGCTTCGAAATGTTGAAGCTTCACTATCGCAAATTACAAAAAAAGGCTTCACAATATATAATAAGGAAAAAACATTTTGATATATTCTTTTTTATATCACAAGAAAACATATTGATTTATTCTACCGATTAAAAATGATACATTAAGCGCATCATGATAACTATAGAACGTATCTGACGAAAGTCATCCCAAGTTATCAAAAACAATGAAGAGATTTTCAGAGAGCGATATAAAAGTGGTACGGAACTGTTGGAGACAATAAGCTCGTAATTCGATAAAAATACTTCGAAAAAATGTACGAAACAGAGAAGCAGCAACTGACGAGCCAGTACAAAGCTTGGAAAGCGATGAACCGTGTATCGATCGCTGCTAATTAAAGGCAGCTATTTATTGATAAGTTCGCCTAATGATTTATTTAATTCGAAAAGCATGCCACACGATCAAACGTTTACTGTAATCAAATAAAGCGAGATATCGCTGATATACCGGGTGTTTCAGGCAAACTAGCGATATCTTTAAAACGATTATAGATAGAAAGAAATATTATATGACAAAATTAGATGATTCAAACATACTGGTATTAAAATCTTGCGTATTCTTGTCCATCAGCCTGTTGGAAAAGTACAACCCCATCTTTTTCCTCCTTCTAAAATATTCTTTACGATAGAGTTATTTTTCTATATCAAAGATTTATATATTTGTACTTAAAAAGGAAAACTATGAATCCTTCAAAATCTATATAATAAAACAATACGTCTCATAATAACTTTTACTAGCTTTTACAACTTCCTGTAGCAGAACCAAAACCTAGTGGTTCATAATAAATTTAAAAAGAAGTGATTAACAAATATTTTTCAAACTTCAGCGTATTCCTATACAATGTTAGCTTAAAAGTTATTACAATTTGTGACTTATTAAGTTACATGGAATGTTTATATTGTAGATTATAACTACACACGAGACACCCTGTACATAACGCAGCCGTTCGAATAAATCCAATATCGTTTGACGGCGTAACGATACGTACTTGTGGCAACGAATAATATTAAGAAGCACTCTCTGTAAACCAACAATTCATCGGTATAAAACGAGAAAAATCATGGGAGGTTTTTTCAATGGACCGAATAGCGGACGAAGAGCAATCGAGAACCAAAAAACGGGCGGAAATCGATCGACGCTGAAGCGCAAAGAAAACGCGGGAAACGCGAAGTTCGATTGACAATCGGGATCGAGTGGGCTACGGAGAAACGAGGATTTTTCAAGTGGTGACCGTTCGACAATTGCGCACAGTCCATTTAAATGTAATTCAACCCTTCAATCGAACCGGAAATAACGCCCCGACCGATTATTATTGCGCCAACTATTCCAGCTTACTGACGTAAATCACATCGCTCGTCCGAGGATAATCACGATTTGAATCTCGTTCAGATTAGTCGACGTGTGTGCAGAATATAACTCCGTCTTCTTTTCTGCTTGTAAGATACAAAACTGTCTTTTGAAATTGTACTCCATGCAAAAAGCAACGAAATATTTGCATCTATGTTTGTATTTGGTGGATCTGATTCGTGTAACTCGGTTTCGAGTCTACACTCGAACTAAAGTACTTAATATAAAATCAATCGGATAAATATACAGGATGGTTGGTAACTGGTGGTACAAGTAGAAAGGGGATGATTCTACGCGAAAAAAGAAGTCGATATATAGAATAAAAATATATATTATATATTTATTATAAAATATATATTATAAAAATATATATTATATATATAAAAATATATAGAATAAAAATATAGAATGAACATCTTTTTTTTAATTCCTTTTTTTTTTAATTTTTCCATTGAGACAACGATCTACAATGAGATCTGTTATAACGTACCGCACGCGTACCGAGCGAAAATTCAAAGTCGATTTTCTCGAAAACAAAGCCCCAAACGAAAAATTTTTATTCTATATTTTCGACTTCTTTTTTCGCGTAGAATCACCGCCTTTACCAACCACCTGTATATCTCAGGGATTTGTTCAACAGTTTTATTCAAAAATTAGAAATAAGAAGAGTCAGTTTAATGCATGTGGAATTTTATTCAAGAAGTTAGGCGCGGAAGGTAAACGAGAATATAAAGTAGAATATAAAGAAGAATTATAAAATTCATCTTTCAGTATGCTGAGCGCAAACTTGAGAAAAAATTGAGATGGTCGGAGGAACCTATATTCAGCAACCATGAAATAACATTACGTTATCCGGTAACTTTATTAATTTAACCGAGAGAAAGCGAAAATTCTTAGAGATACACGACGTTCGAAAGTTGTATTTATGAAAGGATGGCTGGGTACAATTTTGGTGAAAAAGAACAGGCGAGTCGAATGGCTGATAAGCCGGCTCGACTAGTCACGCTCGATCGAGCGTAAACGATAAATTACGACCCTGGTATTACACCGCAACAATTAATTCAATAATCGCGAGGTCGGTCAGCAGAGCTTCCATTTGTTAAGGCTGATTTGTACAACGGCCTCGATGCACCCTGGCCAGCATATTTTCGATCGAGTTCAACGATCGAAACTCGCGTGCGATTCCAGTCGAATCGATGCGTTCTCTTTGCTAAGCTACATCGATGTTAATATTGCCGTTGGTTTGTTATTCTCGAAACGGTTCCAACGTGCTTTCCAATCGATGAATTTGGATATCTTCCAGTGGCAATCTTTCATTAACGATCTTTTATCAATTGCTCGTTAATTGTTTTCCATTCGTGTTACCATTACTTTTTTCAAATATTGTTTCCTATCCATCATATTTTATATAATTTCGAAATAATTAAAAAGTTTTATCATAAATAAATTACTTGCTTGCTGTTTCCAATTAGTTCCTAAAATATTTTTCCATCCGCTGTCCTGTTTCATATAATTGCAAGACTTATCTTCCTTCTGTCTACAAATATTGAAAAATGCTTTCATTGATAAATAAAGTTCAATAAATCTTAGGAAAGGAATTGAATTTTTTTAATGGATACTTAAACAGAAGCCAAGTGATTCAACAACAGCCAACATTTTCGACCTGATCTTCTCTGCGAGAGACGAAAACCAGAAAGATCATCGGGACGAGTAAAAAGACGGAATAAAGATCATGCGAATGGGACACGAGTTTTATCTTTGACTACGACCGGACAATTTCGTACGACGATATCAATTCGCGACGAAAGATATACCTATTTCGGGGGAATAAATTCTTGAGAAATATTTGTCGAGTTTCTCACAGCCTTCGAGAAAAACAGATAATTCGATTCCGTGGAGAAACGTTTCGAATCTAGAAATCTCTATTTATACCGGCGAAGAAACACGTCCGGCTGAATTGAATTTCTCTTCGCGTCTCTGTTCCACCTATAATCGTCCTTTGCTCTAAATCCCACGTTTTCACATTCCATTTTTCCCCTCACCAATACACCATGTCGATTTTAAAATAATACGATTTTTAAGTAAACAGCCCTTTGGTTTAATAAATATCAAACAATCGCTTAATGCGAATTTTATTTTTTTTTGTGCTTTGGGAGTTGCAATAAATTGAAATATACCCTACACCGAAATATTTAATTTTTGCAAAATATTAATATCGCAATGACGTACTTTTTCTCTGTCAATGTTATTTAAATCTTTCATACTGTTTGAAAATTTGCTAGTCCATGAAATTTATCTTATTTCGATGATGCCATAAAATTTAGTAACGTGAGTCACTCATGCAACTTTTTCACAGTTTTCACATTATTTCTCAGTTTGATTCTTAACAAATTCGTATAACAATTTGTAAATTACTTCGTTGCTGCCTCAAACAAGCGTCATTCAAAGATCCTAAGAAAATACAAAAATGGAATTGCCCTATTCCAAGAGAATATAAGAATCTCCGATTAGCAAAAATCACAAAATTCCAGGATGTCCTCGAATTCCCTTATGCACGTCGAACAGAAACTATAAATTTCGATCTCTCGCTTCATCGTTCGTCCATCGTGTATCATGTAAATCGCGGATTTTCAAATGAGAATTCAATCGTCCTTGACAGGAAGCATACAAAGTGAACAGACGTTTCGAGTCGCGGCTAATTAACTGCAATTTCACCGACGTATCGACGGTGTATCAGGGAAAACGCAACGTTGCTGTTACCCCTCCGTTGCCCCGATCAGAATGTTGATTGACCCTCGAACGCGCACGTTTAACCGTGCAAACTGCATTCAACGCGTCCTGATTCCGGAACGTCGGCGAATTTCCGATTTGCTTAGATCGTTATATGCACGAGCTTAGACGCACAGTCCGATTAATTCGGGGTTAAATCATCCCTTCACCCCCTCGAAGCTTCCGATTTGATTTCCACCATCGAGGATTCCGAAACGGAGACAAGGATGCAACTTACGGCTCGATACACGCACGAATCAAAGAGCAGATTGCTGATTGGAACAAGGTGACAATCGAATCGAGGATGATGCAACGATGAAAGTGTCCTGAAAACGGATCGATAACGGTGATAAGGTTAACTGCCTTCGATAGTTGGATTAATGAGACAAGATCTGTTTGCTCTGATTACGGATGGTAACAACATTGATGGTTGAACTAATCATTCATGCTTTGGATTTCTATGGAGTTATGGCTCTCTGAGTTTGTAGAGAGATTTAGGAATTTACGTGATTTCCCGATTTGGCATACAGTTCCGAACAATTTATTTCCTGTTGTGTTTTAATTTTTAGAGAATTTTTAATTAATGATATTATATATATACATACAAATAGAAGTTTGAGATTCTAGAACTCTTAATTGCTGACAATTTCTTATCCGGATGGTGATGATTCCATTGATATAGTTCAACTAATTGTCCGTACCTTGAATTTCTAGGGATTTATGGCTTTCATACGAAGACGGCAAATCATTCTGGCAACATTTTATTCGAATTTTAATGACCCCAAATTTCACGAATGTTGGAGAAAATGTAGAAAAATGTGAGAAGCTATTCCAGGATTTAGAAACTATATTTAGTGTGATCAAATATACCGATAAAACGAGCAGGTATACAGGGTGTTTTCATTATCTTGCAAAATTGGAAAATTTCGTAAGAAACTGAACGTTTCAAAAGAATGTTTGAGTAAAAGTTGTTTGGTATAAACGAGGACACCGTGTGATGTAAATTATTTTTTTACCAAGTCGAGTGGTGGGGGAAATTTAAAAATCAAATTCATTTTTTTTAAATAGAACTTGTATATCTTTCTGTTTGCACAGTACGAAAGCGTTGCTGAGCCGAATTCGACGACCTATGCGTGAGATCAGTCACTGTTGTAAAGTGTTAGAAATTCGTCAGTTGCTATCTTAATTTTTTTAAAAGAAAATACCCCCTTCTACTTCGTCTGATCGCTCCATCCCTTAAACGTCTTGTAACTCCCAATCAACAATGCGACGCAACAAAAAAAAAAAAAACAAAAACGCAGATGATTCGTTGAACTCGTCATCTAAACGCAAAAAAAACAGAACCTTTGTTAACGACCCATCGAACGTGAACAAAGGAACGACGAAAATTTGCGGCGAAATAAAGCGACGAAACGTCAGGTCAATCGATATTACACGTCATCGTTCGATCGTAACGCATCGCACAACGCAAACGAACGAACAAAAAATTTATATCAAATGAAAATAGACAAAAGTACAAAAAAAAATAAAGAATAATATCCGTAGAACATTTAAGAAGCTTCTGAAACAAGCTCGGAAGCCTATGCAACGTCGAAACTCGTGCAGTTGGGCGAATATCGCGAAAAGCTAGGTCTTTGACAAAGCTCGAATGTTTTCCGTCAAATGGCCACACCGCTTTAATCCGATTTAAACGCGATCGCGATGGGCCATGTTGCCTGTAATCAGACCGGTTTATCGTCGATCGTTAGCTTTCCATTCGCCATGCTTAATTCTGCGGTAAATAGTATAACATTAGCGGTTTGATTTGCTGAGCTATCGAATTCTAGCTTATGACAACCTTTCTCTATAACGCTGTGGTCCTGTTATCTCGAAATATAGTTGGTGGTGTTGTTTATGCAGCAATAAGAGTCTACTTATCGTAATTTCTATATTATAAATCAGAAGCATTCAAAGTCCAAAAGACAAGTTCAAGATTGTACAATTTAAATAATTTCCCATTCTTATCGTTTGAAACGTTGCTTTGTTAGTTTCGACGTTCCTCTAACGCGAGGCTGAATTATTTTAAGTTGCTACAATTTAGAAATACATACGCAATATATACGAATGCCTATATAATGATATATATGTCGGAGTCAGGTTGGCATTTTGGGGCGTTCGATGAACCTTTACTTACTTGACCGTCGCGAATGTAGCCAATCTCTATCAGTACGAATGTGGACACTGCCAGACGCTACGAGTAATGGTAATAGGATGGTCGAGATGGTGGCGACAACGAATTCAGGTTCGATAATGAATCCACGGTTCACGGGAGGACTAGTATCAACGTGCTACTCGATTCGGGTAACTTCCCCATCACTCAATCGGCAACGACTCACTAACCAACTAACTAACTCTAACTCTCATTATAACTAACTCAATCCGAAAGAGGCTGCCCTTATATACTCCTGTCCCCGCTTCTCGGGTTAATCTTTGTTTTAAGGAGAGCCATATAATCATTTCATACCTCTGTCAGGTACATGTCCCTCCCGTGACCGTGGCTACGTCCGGTGACCTGCCATGTCACTTCGAGCCCAAACCCATCGTTATAAAGTCAGATTGGAACATTAAGACTATTTCTGATCTTTATTACTTAAGGGCGGCTATATTAAAAGTCTGGACTAGTGTATTGGGGTTTTTCCCAACATTCCGGACGGGAACTTCCGCTGTCTTTCCCTCTCCGACATATATATATAAATAGCAAAAAATGTTTACCTACCACAAAAGTTATGAACATTCACTGACCTACCACTTCTAAACCTTCTCTCATTCATCGCTCTATCGTATATCTTTTACATATTTTATACAACGCATAATAATATCTAATGTATAACAATTATAATATATAACATGTACATAAAAATCCTGAAGTTCCCTGTATAGCTTCTTACAAAAGCGACATTATGATCTCGCAACGTCATCGCAAACAACCCAGTTACGTATTTTTAACAACTCTTCTTCCCCCACTGACTCGCCTACCCTTCGTTTATGCCGTGTAACGCGTACCCTCTACCATAGAGAAAATAAATGTAACGTCGAATTGAACGTTAGAGCCCTCAATTTCAGCACGTTCGACAGCGACGAAGATTAATTCGATGGCTACGAGGAAACACGCAAGCAGATTCATGATTATTCGAAACCTCTAATTGGAGCAGCCTCTGACGGATGAAAGTTGAAGGGGTTCGAAGGGTTGTTCAAAGTCTTTGAGTGGAGGTGTTGTTCAAGATAGTAAAGCGAAGAGTGGGCTTGGTTTAACATAATGGGGAAGGTATATGCGAAGTCAAGTCGATGAAGTATTTGCTCAGCTTTGGAAACGTAATTTCGAGATTTCACTTGGATAAATAATAATTTATATAACAAATGTATAAAATGATTTTGATTGAAACGTCGATCTTACGTTATGTGAAACTTCCTATCGTTGATGGAGGACGAGAAAGATAAAAAAGAAAATTTCAATAATATCGTGATCAAATGCATAAAATGCAATATTAAGTTGTTCAAGAGATTCAAAGCGAAATTTTAGCATTTCTTCTTTCGAAAAAGCTCGAAGGTAATGATTCTATTTTTATAGAATCAACACTTTATATGCATTACTCGTTTCGTTGGCTTTTTGCCATCTCTAGGCATAGCATAACTTTGAGGTAGATATTAAACGTGTTGGTTTGTTTATTAAAGAGACGAGTAATAAAATTGTAATAGTCAATTATATTAAAATCACTTTAAGTACAGAGATAGTGTATGCCGATCATAATCGTCGCTCGCTCAATGCTACTGTTCGACTCTACGCTCGCTATTCGACTGTATGACTTACTATAATGACTCGTTATAATGACTGTCATAGAGAGCACGTTCGTCTATTTATATCGACCGGTGTTATTATAAAAAGTAACTCCGGTTGACGATTACAAATAACAGCGATAATATTTTGTTCGGAGTTTGTTTACCTTTGAACCTAGCAAACCAAAACAACGTTGGTATTTCAAAACACGATAAGATGAGTCTCTTCCGATTCAAATCTTCCGTTGACTCATGTGCCGCTACAACTTTTTATCTTCCTCGCTACTGTATTCGCTCAAGTACAATAGCTACTACATTTCTATTTAATTAATTCAATTAATTACGTTAAGAAAGGTTTCTTAAACAGCAGAACAAACGATAATCGAATATTACAATTTTCGAATATATGTTAATTTTAATCAGCACCTCGACGATATATCAAACCCAAATACGTACATATTTCTCTTCGCAACATCCAATTCCATATTTCATTATTTAATACATAACACTAAATAACCCTGTGTCAATTCCATGGGATGCGTAAGAAAACATACCTCGTCGACTACCAACTGGCCGAGAAACGTATCGAACTTTTCCATTTCCCTATCCGGCAATTCGTCCACTTCTCCCAGTTCTCATCAGCTTTCATCGGTGTTGTATGAACCGTACCGGATCTTCTCCCGAGCACGTTTCCACATCCGTTTCATTCGTCTCGCGAAAATACATTCCTCAAGAAAATACATCAAACAACAAAGTTCGTGCAGCCATTAACCTCGACGTAAAAACGGATAAACTCGGCTAACCTGCAGGTTAGCGCTTATTAAGGAGAGGACGAGAGAGTGAAATGGGGATTTCCACGGTAATCCAATAACCATCGGCCGGGAATCGATGCCTTTCCTCAATTAAGCGGCCTAAACCGGCGCTGCCTCGCCAAGATGAGAACACGCTTCGGATGCGATTATCGAAACTGTCCTGATACTCGTTTGCTTTTCATCGGATAAGGATCGTTATCGACGAACTGGAACTATTTTCAAGGATACGGAAGATGTAAATATTAGTAGCAGCATTCGAAGATAAAGAAATTGAAGCGTATTTCGGGAAGGTTGCGAATAGATGGTAAATTTTTATGTAAATTTATATTTTCGTGGAGACAACTGATGAGATAGAATTTTAATAGAGGAGATTGTAATAAGCCTGCATCTACTTCGTTTCAATTATTTTCTAAATTTTACAGATCATTTGCATCTTCCACTTTTCGCACGAGTAATAATTAAAACCACCATCCACGTTTCCATATAAAACGATAAAGTCGTAGGAAAATGTTTACGCAACGAGACGCTGCCTTTATCGAATTATCGTACGGGAAAACCCTACTCTGTCTCTTCCATCGTAAATGCCACCATCCCAACGTGAATGATCCTATAAACGTTCGATCATCTTACCCCAGAGCCTGATATTTATGCGAGGAATAATTCAGCTGTGATTTCCGCAGGCGAGACCACGAAATGAAAGTATTTAAATCCTCGGGCCAACAAAAGAGAAGAAATAAAAGAGGAGTCGGGGAAACGGTGCACAGAGGCACGACGAAAAAGTTGCTGGTCCCATTTTATTATACGGTCCTGGCAGTGCCAAATCGACGACGACTTTTCACTGTCGCTGCAGAAAGCAATATCACGCGGCTGTCCTCCGTTTTTTAATTTCGTTTATAGAGAAACGACGAGAGAACGGAAGATATAAAAAAAAAGAAGAGGGAAAAGAGTGTGAAAAAAGAGTGGAGGGGGCAAACCGCTACACGATATTCTAATAATTTCGCGATTGCCCTCGTCAACCGAGCTGTATGGGAGGTCGTTCGAAAGCACCCGGCCTCTCCCCGAGAAAATTACTTCTTCACGCGTTTCCGCGTCGCCGATATGGAGATGAAATTGCAAATTCGCACAAAATTTCGCAAAAACACGCGTCGAGGTGCTGCTTGCGCACCTGCTTGCCCGCTTTATAGCCTCTGTGCGGTCGATGCTTCAATCTTGAGAGGGTAAATTCGAAGGGGTGACGGACCGTGATCGCGGATTATAGATCAAAGGTCGAGAATGCTTCGGCGAAAGCGTCGAATCGAAGGTTTGCACCGACTAATGGAGTCGAGATTTCAAAAATGCCCAGAACGAATTTTCTCTCGGATGGAAGTGCTTTTGATCAGCGTTTTTTTAGAAATTTCCTTCATTCTGAAATATATAGTATTTATAACGTGTCGTGTGGTTCCGTATTATCCTGTGTATCGTTTAAATTAATTAATTCGCGTTAAACAGAATTAAAAGGTAGAGATAAATGAAACAATCTCTGGCAAAAGATTCTCTATCCAGAGAAAAAAGTCAAAATTCACACGAAATTCGAACTAACGTCTCCTCTTTTTACGAACTCGTGAATTCAAACGAAACTGCACGTTCTGTATTCACGGGCAATCTCTGACATCCGATTCCTCTATCTCTTTCTCTCTCCCTTTCTCTCTCTCTTTTCTCTAATTCCCTTTGTAGCAAGATCCATCGAATCCCGAATGAAAATGAAAAGAAAACGCGACACGATAACGAGCCCTTTTCGTCAACGGCCAGCGCGTGTTTCTCTCACTCGCGTATTTCTCTCTTTTCCATCAGCCGCGCCAATCCTCCGGTAGCTTCTCTCGCGTCGACATCGGGAACCAAACTGCTTTTGAAGCCGGCCGTTGTGACACGCCGGTAATTTGGTGGTAACGAGTTTGCAAAATAAAAAGCCAGCCGTCGAGCGAACTTGCCAACCTAATGTTTCATGCTAGACACGGAAACGAACTGCACACCGTGAACACAAAGTGACAAAGGGATGAGGAGAGGTGAGCGAGCCCGATTTACGCTAGCTAATTTTCAGAAACGCGACTATGCTCACGACAAATACACGCCGCGAGTGCGAAGGAAAACTTTCCTGTCCATTCATCCTTACAATGGCTACGAAATATATTTATAAACTAATTATATACCATACAATTCTAATTATTATTATCATTCCTACGATGACTACGAAATATATTTCTATGCTAATTAGAATTACATAGTAATCCTAATTATTACCACGCATTGGTATAAGGCAATTACGAAATTGCACAAAAAGACTGTGCATACGCGATAACTGCAAAAAGTATCTGCACACCGTGGAATTTATTTTATTATTACGGCATTTATATATTAATTGATTAATTAGATCCAATTATATTACATTTCGTGTCATTTAGTAGCACTTTCGTACGATTACAGAAATTTGATACTATGGAAATGAAACTCGCAGAACTCGATAAATAAAGGTATGTGGAAATATAATACTTTTTGTAGCCATTCTAAATATAATGACGATATAAAAGTTACAGCGACCGATTGAGAAAATATCGATACGAATATCACTGAGATACTTTGCCTCTACCGATCTCCAAGCTTATAAGCTCAAATGAAATTGAAAATTACAGAAGAAATATCACTCGAATGAATCGATTCTTCTTTGTTTCATAGTTTGTCACTTTTAGCGCCACGTTTGGTAAAACGTAACTGTTCGATGTAACTAAGATTGATTTTAATAAAACTAACAGGAATTAACTATCGTAAATTATCGAAATTGTCATAGCAAGTGAACACCGGCTCGATTCGCAGTAAATAGCAGAAACAAGTTAGAGGCTTTGCCCGTTTCCGCAACAATGTTTCCGAACTCCATCAGCGGGAAACTTTGTATTTCAGCGCTAGTTGTCGAAACGCGTATATATACAATGAATGTGGATTTATATATAGGGTGTCTCCAATTTGCAAATGGATACGTCTCTGAGGGCGTGTATACATTTGAGAATAGAAAAAGGGGAGAGAAACGAAAAAAAAAAGAAAAAAAGAAAAGAAAGGAAAGAAATATTCAACATAGAGTCGGGAATGATGCTCGAGGATATTACAATGTCACAGAGGGTGGTAACGGTCAATGCGCGATGTGTTTTTGTTATATTTCTTTTTTTATCTTTTTTTAATTAAAGTCTAGGTTCTTTCTGCTGGATTTTATAGGTGTGTTTCTCTGTTTCGACCATTTTAGGTATGCCCGTTGTTTCCACGAGACAAAAAATCCCTTGCTTCGAAAAGATAAATTATCATCAAGAGGAGACATTTTTAGAGACGTAATTTTTTTAATCTTTCTCATATTTTTCTTTCCCTTTTATTCTCGTAAAACATTACAAATATGTGCATCTTTCATTTCCTCGCGTGAGAAGAATTGTATAACAATTTAAACATTTTTATCAATAAGAAAAACGAAGCTTCGTAGATTTCCTATAACACGTACACAATTGATCTTTCTACAAGCAAAAATGCATAAAAAATTGCATTATACCTGGCTTCTACGGAAGAAATAGTTTTCGTAAAGTTAAAAGGTCAGGTGGTATAAATACATCGCAATTCGCTGTACGTTCTTTTAGATAGACGTTTGGACAAACCTTCGATAGAAGAAAACGAAAAAGGCAACCGTTCAGAAAACTGCGAACGTCGCAACGTAAGCTGTTCTTTGCGTTTTCTAATTACACACAGCGGAACCGTAGATTGAAATGTTTTAAATTCACTTTTTTAATCCCTTGTAACGTCCACCTGGTCACAGTCGCGTTTGAGGTACAATTTAATTTCAATTTTAATTTTAATTTGCACAAGCCTTGTCGGAGGTGAATTCCATGTTGAAATGTTTACTCGCAGATATACGCGGACAGTAGAAAAATTGTGAAAATATGTTTTCAGTGCGGAAACAGTTTTTGATGTGCAACTAAAATCGCTTTAGCTAAAAGAATAACATTTAATTGCGAAAAATCGCATTTAAAATACTTTTCATGTCTGAATTCAAGTCTGCACGTGCTAACGAAGTAATTTATACTAGCATATAACACGTTCATTTTATCATTAAAGAAACCATTATATTAATCTTGAATAACAAAATGAATTACGAATAACTAATTTGTTGTCCACAAAGTAGTTGACGTTCATAGCAAAAATCCTATCACCCACCCTCGTAGATGTTGTTAAACTTATTATTATCAGATTTTTCCCCATTTTCTTCCTATTGTATTACCAATATTTCCAACATGTTAAATTTCAACTACGAGTTACGCGCCCATATCCTGAATAAGAAGCTTTGAATTGTTAAAATGGAGATTCCTAAGTGTAACTTTGATGATCTTTTAGAAGACATTCTTCTAAAGGAATCTATCAATGATTCAGAAAAATCATTCCACTCTAAGCCACCTGAAACTATGATAAAACAGCAACGGACATTCTTATCGAACAATATCATCTGCAATTATAACCAAAAATCAAAAGATCCGAAATAACATTTCTTGGAAAAGAATCATCGAGTGAAAATGAATTTTTATTTCAATTGAAGCCAGTTATCAATAAGTCTGAGAGAAATTTCTCAAAAGATGAAATGATTGAAGAATATTAAAATTTGTAATCGAATTGCGAATAACCACTACGAACGATTAAAATTTCTTCTGGCTACCAGCAGTTATTATCGATAACGGAAATTTAATTTTGCTTACCAGTAACCGATATAAATGGCCGGGATTTTATTTGGTCACCGATAACCATTATCGATGATCCGAATTTTATTTAGTTACTCATAACGAAAATACAATTTTGATGACGCGCATTTGGCGATACCCCTCAAAAACTTCCCCCAAAATTCAATTCCACAATCTAATAAGAACTCGATGAACCAATATTTCAATTAGAAAATATATCAAACGTGTTTCCTAAAACCTGCCATAAAACTACAAAACAAACAAGGCAGAAGAAACACCAGGTACCCATACTGCACCCACCATGAACCGATCGCATCCCATTTCTCCGACTTACTTCTACGAACTCAGCTTCCTCCTCCACGAAGTATCATTAACATCGTTGCAACAATTAATGCCGTCAGGCATATGCGTACGCGTCGTAGCGTCTTCATCTTTTGCATATATTACACGGTGAACGCTCGTCGGTGTATTAAGTTCTCGTTGCAAGCTGGTATTAAATTCTCTGGTCGGAACACGAGACAGGGGCCTTCGATATCCGAACGCAGGATAGTGGTAGAGGGAGGTAGACAGAGTCTGGGCGAAATATCGAACGAGGGACAGAGTGAGAAGAAGTGAGAAACGTGTATACAGCACAGGAGATAATACAGAGGGAAGAGGGGAAAACGCGAGGGAGATGAACGGTTGGCGTCGTCGTCGTCTGCCTAGGAGGCACAGCCGCGGGAGTTGATTTTCAATACAAAAGTCGACACCCGAACCCTCGATATCGATGCTGGATAAACAAAAACAGAACTCTGTTGGTTTACGGAAGAAGAGAGAGAGAGAGGTGAGGGTGGTTGGGGGTTGGTTATCGAGTCGAATTCTCGGGCACGAACGATGCCTGTAGGCGGAGCGACTCGTCGACGACGCAAGGATACAGGTATGCCGACCACGTTTCCTCCGAGCACCACTTCGATTAGACCTACCGGTTCTCGATAAACGTACTGGCTGTTTCGATTTTCCGTCCTTTATTCCTTCAAGTCTCGGCAACCGGTCTTTTTGTAATTCCAGGTGTATTATGTGTACGTAGTAATCGATTTGTAGTAGCTTGCCTGAGTATTACACGAGCTACCTGCCTCGTGATTATAACAACATCGTGATGTTTGATGAAAATAAGGATTTTCCTCGATACGAATGTTTCTTTCTGATTTGCGTCCATCGGATGATTTAGGGAGAATGGAAGGATGTTTGGTTGTAGGTAGTATCGTGGCGTTTGAAGATCTTTTTGTGATAGATTAATGTAGTTTGAAATGGAATATTTGTAGATATCGTAACTATTAAAAAATAAATTTAAAAAGTTATGCTATAGAAGTTGGTATCTTTAATTACAAAATTTTAGTTACCAATAACTACCAATGACATAAATTTTTAGACGATACAGATGCAGTAGATACGTGGATCGTGTTACAAAGTTCTAATAACCTCTGAGTTCGAAATATTGTTATGGTATTAACTCCCGGACCAAATTTTGTGTTAACTTGTTTCATTGTTTCCAAACAGATTTCCTTCGCTAGTGAGATCTTTAGCGTGGAAATTCGTCAGAACATACGATAATCTTGTATTAATGAAACTGGAAAAGATGTCAACGTAATAAAAACGACTTGTTAAATATCGATAAGTCTGTTGATCTCTAGAATTCTTGCGAACCGGTTGCAAATATGGCAACAGGAATAGAACGTATAATAAGGCACGTACATAGCATGATCAAGAAATATAGGTAGAAACGTTCGCACACGGGTAATCCGTGAGTGAAAAGGACAAAAAGAAAAGGACGAGGGGATTGGAAACGAAGAGGAGGGAAAAGCAACGAGAGGCGAGAAAACAAGAACGCTTTTGATCCTGTTGCATATGCATACAAGCATTTCGTGTATGCAAATCTTCGGCACCGACAATATTGTTTTCGCGATCGACACTCTCTACAAAGCGGCGATGCCGCGAACCAACGCGCTCGCCAGAATTTTCCCGCAAAATCTTCAATTAACCAGGACTATTAAGCGCACGATATTTGAAGTATAGATGAAACTGTTTTACGAAACCCGAACCTTCTGTTATTCCACTGTCGAAGGATCGATATCGTATGGGGAAAAAAGACTGCAATGCTAAACGAGTCTATACCATTTGCATTTTCCATCCACATCTACACATTTCTATCGTTTATTTTATAACAAGGAGAGATAACAAGGAGGGAACACAATTTTTTACATTGTCATTTTTTATCTAATGAATTCTATTACAGAAGAAATTTTATCGTTTATGTCGTGAAAGGGAAATATACTGGAAACACGGTACAAAGTAATGCGAAACCTCGAAAGCTGACTTTAATTATATGTATGGTATAACGCATTATCGATACATTATATGCAAATGTACGGATAATTTACATGATTTTGTGAATAGAATTTAAGCAAATCCTATTCAGGTTTACCTTGGAGATGACACGACACGAGCCTACAGAGAAGCGTTCGAAGCGGAAGCGGAATCCGCGCGCTGCTGCATAAAACTGCAATGAAATGCAAACGAATGGCGGAGAATGAAACGTATAAAGAAACCTCCGCTCCGGTCTGATTTTACGACGCGCTGCTATCGCATCGAATATTCCCTTCCTAAATCAATCGTCTTCGTCTTCGTCTTCGCGACATCCTTAAACGAATACGTGAAAAACTTTCGCTTCGTTATATTTTTTCTTTCTCAGTTTATTCAATTTCTACGAAACTGTAGCTACTCTATAGACAATAGACACAAACAGATAGTACACATATATTATATATTATAAATATTTTAATTTCAAAGCAAACCGATCAACCTCATGGACATCAATCGTTTGAAGAATTAAACACCAATCGTAAAATTCAAGAAATTTTCAAAAACATGTAGTTGATCAAATTGCTTTCGATGAATCAATGTCCCAGTTAAATTATTGTCACTGCTATCGAAGATAAGGAAAGATGAATACGAATAGTTGATAAGGTTTTGAGACATGCATTTGACAATAATAAGGGAGACTTCTCTCGAGGAGATTATTCTAAGATAGTCGACATATTCTTGAATATCATAATCTGTAATATTTCTTATAACACGATATTCTAGTTGTACTGTATAATACGATAGCCTTGAAATCTAATCTATAGACTATAGATATTCAAGCCATCATTTATGCTACGTTCATTTACTTAATTTAATAATTAATAAATAATACGTAGCACTCTGATTCTACCTCGAAATCATCAAATTTTCTATCGAAAGAATTTCCTGCTTTTAAGTGGAAGGAGCGAATATTAATCTTGAGAAATACGGGAAAATGACCCAGGTGAGCTTAAATGTCATGGATATCTAGTAATACAGATGATACGAAATTCATGAGACGCGATATATGTATGTATCTAGACAAGCTGAGATCCCTACAACCTGACGCTTACCGTCTCAGACCTATGGGAACTGCATGTAGATGACGTTGATTCAGTAGAACTTGATATATAGATGGACCTAAACTCGTGAGATCGATACAGATGAGTTTGGACACGTGATATTGAATGTGGATAATCCATAAAGCTAGAAGTCTCCAAGAAGTCTAAAAATTCAACAGGATCAACTGTAACCACGTACTTCGGTAAATAAAATAAGAGCAATTTAAAGTTTTAAATGGGACAAGTCAATTGGAGCAAAGATGTCTAAGGTTTATTAAATTTATAAAAAATTTAATACATAAATTTCTATCAAAGCGACAAACTTTACTTGTTATTTAAATGATACGCTGTGAAAGAATATTACTAAATTAATAGAAAATAAGCCTAATTAGCCCATAAAAACAGCAATTCTTCTCATACACAATCTGTCTGTATATTTGCAATATAAGAAACTTATTCATCGTTAACATCTCACTGCGATTTCATTTTCATCAATGGTCGAAGAAGATGCAAGCGAAAGAAAAAATTGTGTGATACTTTTTATTTGCACTTCTAACTTCATCCTTCGATGCTAATGCAGATCGGAGATCATCGACATTGTTTACTGAAAGAAGTAAGTTGCCACTATATTGATACAGCATTTTCTTTCCAGCTAAGAACCAGCCGCTGCTGATAATATTTTCTTTTTCTTTTTTTTTTTTTATGACAATACAAAATATCAAGTGGCAACAAACATTTCTATGAACGTCGCAACATGATCTTCCTTAACATACTCATGTTGCACGTTAAAACAAATGCCAAGCGATCTCCTTTACCAACTGACATAACAAAAGAACTCGTAGATAGTTTCGATTGCTTGGCACGTTTACCCTAATTATCTTATCCGTTTGTCTCAAAAATCTTGAACCCCGTTGAAATTTCAGGCACCTTATTGGTCTTTCTTCTCTAATACCAAAAACTTGAAATAGAGATAAGTAAAGTACTTAAATTCTAAAAACTTCAAGACCACGCGCAAAATTTCCAGATTCTTGAGATTTCAAAAACTTTTAAACCCTCTAGAATCTTCAGAAATTATAGAGAACTCTTAACTCCTTTATATCGAACTCGAAGAATCCAGAAACGTTCGCAAGGAATTTCCCGAGTCTATTTTCCACCATTTTCGCCTTATCATTCCTAATGGAAAGTTTTGCGTCCTGTTGGTTCGCCGTACGGTGCAAACGAACTTCAAAAGACAAACCGCCATATTAATCAAGGAGGTGCGTTCATCAACTATCGCGTCTCTATCCACAACAAATCGAGCCCCATCCCTTGAAACGCGGCAACTTAACCACACGAGCAAACTCGTCTTCGCCGTGCAACCGGTGGCCAACCGCGACAAACACTGGTCACACACATTTGTATCTTGCATTGTCGCGAGACATACGTACGCTCTGTTCGGAATTTGGAATTCTTCCCATGGAACGATGCTCGTTCAACGAGTTTCGATTCTGGTGCCAGCAAATCTGGTCCACCGAAGGAGGATCGCTGCTGCGTTCACGTATCGAGATCCATAAATTTACCAATTTCTTTCTCGAAGTCGCAAGACAAGAATTAACGCCAAAACTACCAGTCTGTTATATAGAGCTAAATATTCTGTACACGAATCTATGATATTCAATATTAAATGGAAAATATATTATCACATTATTTGTATTTACCAATTTCGAATCACGAAAGAGATCCTTTTTGAAATGGAACGTGATCTGCGCTGAATATAGAAGTTTCGTATATATAATAATTGTATGCATATGATAATTAATACCCATTTGCTAATTAAAGCAGTAATTAATACGAATCAATTCGACGATACGTTTCTAAAAATAGCAGGCGAAACAATGGTATAATTGTCCGTGCGACAATTATGCAGAACCATCTGTTTCGCTTAATATAAAACAGATTTAGAATACAATAATCGGAAAACGAAAATGAGCTGGAAGAAATCAATTCGTATCGAATATCATATATCGTCTACATACAGTTGTATTAGTTCAAATATTATTTCTATATCAATACCATTTGTAACTCTGCTAATTGTCACATATTAGTTTCGACGAGTTGCTCTTTGTTTTACCTTAGAAATTTGAAATGCAAAATAGGAAACGAAATTGTTTATGGAATAAACAAAACATACTCGAGAAAGCAAACGAGAAATCCAATCAAATCTACTTAAAATACGGAGCGATTTAAATAAACGAGACAAATCTTCTGTATATCTAAACTCTATCACTAACGACAAGTGACCGGCAGTGGAGAAATGCTCGATCGTCTCCGACGGAACAGGAGAAATAAAAATCAAACGGTAGTTCGGCGGTGAACGTGACAAAGTTGTTTTTCCTATAGATAGAGAAAATTTCTATTCCCTCTTTTCGAGTGGAATTTCCCCGGGCGCTGGCTGGCAGCCGGTTCGCGTAAGAAAATGAACCGAGTCGAACCAATTGTCGTCCGTCTTCCGCAGCGGAATTGCCAGCCGCCCGAAAACCCGTGAAAACTTTGCAATTCAATATGGCCATTCGACTTTTCTCGGCCAAACGGACGTCCGACCGTGACGAATGTATCCCGACGTCTCTTTCCTCGAGAAAATCCGCGTAATTTCTTCACGAATAATATGGAGGACGTATAGGCGGGCGGAAAACTTCGCCGCCGGTTGAAATAGTCGGTTAGAACTGATAAATCCTGTCCAGACTATGCTTGGAAGAACTTCCAGGCAAAGTTCAGGTCGGTCTGGTTCTTCTTACAAGAAATTCGGGAAGATTTAGGTTTATTTAGAGCTGATAAATCCTAGCCCAGCTTCGGTTAAAAGAACTCGAAATGTCGAGAATGGAGAGAAATGATAACGTTGTTACGATTGCTTTTATCGTCGATCGTATCTCTTTTTATTTGCAATTGTATTTGTATTTAAATACGTATGTAGGTACGTTAAATGAATCGATTGTTCGGGCGAGACTGAAACCATTGACAGTGTCACGTAAAATAAAAAGAAATTTAAGAAAAAAAGAAACTTTATTTTTCTTCTGGTTTACAATACACTTCCGAGCTCTAGGCGTGACTGTTCAAGACTGCCTTGGATGATTTTAGAGGGAATATTTAAATTCTTTTATTCGTGGGAGTGGGAAAAGACTTCGATCATATATTTCTGAGAACGGATAGAGTGACCGGATGTTATCCCGATGGTCACTCATGCTAAGGCGCTTGGAATTTCGCTATCTTATCGCTTTGTTTAGTCGGATTTCATCTGTGACAGTGGCCTGGTCTCTGATGTGAATTGACGTTACATACCCCCTCCTTAGATTGATTTTGGTCCTCCGAAATCTTAATTTTTCTTCAAGATTGTTTTATGGGCGCTAATTGGTTAAAAGTGTACTTTTCTTCTTTGTCTTCATCCTTTATGAGAAAAAAAAATTTTTATCGGGTTCTTGAAACTGTATGTAAGCGTTTTGTTCTGTGAGTTCATTTAGTTTCCTAAAATCAATGACTACCCTCCATTTCTGTTTTCCTGAGGCGTCTAATTTTTTCGGAACTACCCATACCGGAGAGTTATAAGGGGATTCGGATTCTTCTATAATATTTTTCTTCAACGTGTCTCCTATTTGTCGCGAAATCTCGTCTCGATGACATTCCGGTGGTTTATACGATCGTGTGTCTATAATAATTTTGTCTTTGGTTAACGAAATTGTGTGCTGAGTTAAATTAGTACAGGGCAAAAGGTCGGTTTCTAAATTAAAGATATCAATATAGTGGAGAATAATCATTTCGATGGATTCACGGATTGGTTTTTCAATGTGATCTGTTCTCACTAGGCTTTTTAGTTTTGATACGTTGGAAGCATCATGACAATTTTGAATATTGTTAGAAATTTCAATGTTTTGCTCACCAGTGTTGATAAAACATACTTTAGTTGGTTTCAGTCCAGATAGATTGTTTGAACTCTGTTTTCTCCAGGAGTTAAATGTATTGGTTTCTGAAATAAAATGGTTTTGTCGTTTAGTCGGATTTTGTCATTGGATATTGAATAGTTATACTTTTCTAAACATGGCACAATGATTCCGTCTTCCATAATAGGAAAGTTGTTCGGTACTATGTGAAAAATGTGATTTTGTCCAAAAATCCGTTTCGTTACGTATTCGTTCGTTTCGTATATGTCTCGACCCATGGAAAATTTTTGTTTCAGTCTTCTTTGTATCGCGTTGACAGTTTTGTTACGTTTCACCGAGTTTATCCTTGCTCCTGTGTCGACCAGAAATAATCGCTCTGCGGTTCGGGTTGACAAAGGTATTGTGAATAGTTTGCCTGTTGTGGTGTTAACTCTCGGAATTTTTCTCGGTCTTCCGTCGTTTCGTCGTAAGTTTCTGTTTCTATGTTGCGTGTCTCGAGATTGTCGTGGCCTCGGATGTTGGCTGGGTGTTTGAAAATTTCTACATTGACTGGAGACATGTCCGATTTGGTTGCATTTGAAACATTTCAGTTGAGTTCTTTGGGTAAGTGGCGTTCGCTCAGCTTGCTGGAAGTTTCTTGGCATTGGTTTAGGTGTTCCTTGGAATCGGTTTTTGGCTCTCTCAATTGGTTGGTTCATTATTCTTCTTATTTTTTTGTTGAGTTCGATTTCCCTTATGACTAACTCCGCCTCGAAAGCTGCATCTTGTGCTTCTTGGAGATTCTTTGGTCTTGTAACCGATGTGCGTATTTCTATTTTGGGTTTTAAATTTAGGACAAAAACTTTGGTCGCTCGTTCAGTTTCAAGATCTATGGCGACTGCTCGACGTACTGGATCGCGAATTTCGTGTTGAAGCGCGTATATCAGTTCGTTGAGGTTGTGTCGGAACCTCTTCACATAACTGTGTACCGATTCGTTAACGTTTTGTCGCGTGCGTTGCAACTTATCACGAGCTCCGTTAGATGTAATATTCACGGATATAAATTTTCTGAGGCTTTCAAACAGGTCCTCGTAATTCTCGATTTCGGTGTGGCGGATACTGCGTTCCGCTTCTCCAATGATTCTTTGCGTTAGAATTAGTCGTAATAATATGCGTTTTTCTCGACATTCGGCTCGAGCTTCTCTTACCCGTTTAATAAACCCTTCTACTCCTATATCGTCTTATCCATTGAGTATAGGGATAAAATCTAGGCAGGTTTCTGCATTGTACGTGGGGTTGTCACAACTTACTGCTCCTTCTTCACTGTCCATATCGTCCGTTTCGTTAGGTTTTACAGGTGGTCGTTTTCTCTGAACATTGCTGGCATTAGATTCGTCCGTGGTAATAAAGGAGCCTAATTCAGTAGTAGCGTCATGTCCTAAATTTATTTTAGAGATATGTTTTCCTAATAGTTCTATCTCTGCTGCACGTTTTTTGTTTTCACTATCGGCTACTCGTTGCGTTTCTTCTATACGTCGCGTAAGAAGTTCGATTTGCTCGAGTATGGCACGAGTCAACTTATCCATAGCTCCGGTTATAGAAGCGATATCAATAGTTCCGATTTTGTCTTTTCGTGATGTGGACATGATTCTAATCGAGCTTATTGATTTTCTCACACGGTAATGTAAAAATGAATCCAGATTTCCAGCTTACCGTAGTAGCTATTGCCGTTGAAGAGTCTCTGGGATGTTTCCTCTCTGGTTGGTTCTAGATTCCGAATCTTATTCGTAGGCTTGCTCTGCGCTGACCGTAGTCTAGCTCTCGTCTAGTTTCACCGCAGTGGAACGTTGAAAAATGCTGCAGGGCTTTGTAGTAGCAAAGATTCGCAGTGGTCCGCTGATCCTTCAATCTTCAATGATGCACGTACGCCGAAATCGTGATTTCGTTTGCACTGAAGCGAATGGATCCTGGCGCGGATCGCCAAAAATGTCACGCAAAATAAAAAGAAATTTAAGAAAGAAGAAACTTTATTCCTTTCTGGTTTACAATACACTTCCGAGCTCTAGGCGTGACTGTTCAAGACTGCCTTGGATGATTTTAGGGGGAGTATTTAAATTCTTTTATTCATGGGAGTGGGAAAAGGTTTCGATCATATATTTCTGAGAACGGATAGAGTGACCGGATGTTATCCCGATGGTCGCTCATGTTAAGGCGCTTGGAATTTCGCTATCTTATCGCTTTGTTTAGTCGGATTTCATCTGTGATAGTGGCCTGGTCTCTGATGTGAATTGACGTTACAACAGCCTGGTTGTTTTTAACAAATAATTTGTGTTAATGTTGACTGATAGAGGAACCAGTGGATGAATTTGTAATAGAAAAATATATTGAAATAAGTATAAGTATACGTATAAATATAGGTATATGCTGATCCAGATCCTCACTCTTACAGTGTTACAATACAACAAAACAAGCTATGACAGGGAGCACGTTGATATATTTATAGCAAAGGACATTACCAAAAAGTAAACCTTGTAGCTCTAGCTGAAGGTTACAAGAAACAGCAATATAAATCTACTTATAGCCCTTTTCTTTCTAGACCTTGTAACCCAAAACAAAATTTATATTCAAGAGCACAATAATATGGACCTCCCCTTATTTCGAATTTTTTGTTTCACTAAAAATATGGTCTCCAGGTCACGGATACACAAAAGAGAAGGTGTAGAATTTTTCTTGAAGTAATTACTTTGTAGCAGCACCCGACCACGGAAATTTCCAACGGCTTCGCGACACAAAGCGCTATACCTTCAAAGCGTAAGGCTGACAGGCCTAATGTACCATCGATATCCCTACGGTTCTTTCACCGAATATTCGGTAGAATGCATACGCGGCAACCGTCGCGGACTTCTAATAAACGCGCGCGTAGTGGGGATATCAAGGGGCAACAAAGGAAAGAATCTGTTTGGTTTTGAACCAAAAGATTCATTCTGCCCTGAGCTGCGAAGTGCGAAAGCTAACCCAATTAGAGAAACGGGTTATTGTCTCTTGAGAGTTCAGTGTTAATCGTTACTTGTTATTAATCGTTGTTAAACGTTAACCGTTGTTAATCGTTAATCGTAGTTAATCGTTATTTGTTGTTAATTGTTAAGAGTTTAATAAACGTTACTGTTGAAAATCAAGAGTATTTCTTGTGGGCACCTTCACCGACTTCACCTCAACTTCAACATTTTGGACGTCGATAAAGAATGACTGTCCTTATGATAACAATATGATGATTCGTCTTAGGCGAAATTTTGAGAAAGGTTCGCGTTTATGCGGATTTATTTCTGTTTGTATGGAAATCGTATATTTTGTAGAGATTTTGGGAATCTTTTGACGCTAAAACTTTCAATGTATATTAATATATATTATTCTATGTGGATAATTATAATCAAAGATATATGATGATCATATTTTTATCCCAATAAAATTAAAGCTAATTTTTAATATATTATAAGATTGTAAAAGTAAAAATCCTAAAATCCATTATTTTAATAACCTTGCTTATTCTAGTGTTAAATATTAGGACGCAGAACGACACGTGTTTCTTAATTTGAAATGATACTTATCGCGTTCAATGATACCTACAGAAACTGATAAATTACAGCAAACAAGCATGGCATCGTAAATAACTTTTTAATCATACAATCCAGTATCGTGACAACGAATAAACAACCGGGCGTAAATTTTAATCTTCTAGCTAGCAAAATAATTTTTTTCCCGCGTGACCATTTCGCAGAAGATTAATCAAAGTCTCAGGATGAATTGTAGAGACTCGGTCAACAGATAACAGAGATATCTGGATGTGTATCATTCGCGATAGTAAAAGAAAAAAAAATCGCTACGGCTGGCAATATTTCAGTCACCTAATATTTTTTGTTTAATTCCTATCTACCATTTTTATTTTTATATTTTTTATAACTGTGTTGTTTCGTTGAGCCATTAGCTTGCAAAACAACTGAAGCAGGTTCGATGGGAAAAAGCTGTCCAAGAACGTAATATTACGACGGTTCTTATGAATACGATCAATTTTTTTTATTTTTTCTTTCTTAGTTCATCCTCTTTTGCATTTTTTCAGCATACTTTTTTTGGACCGTGTTAATCTACCACGCTATAAATATTCGATTATTCGTATCGCTAAGATTCGATACACAACATAAATCATTTCTTCGATCGAAACGAAGAAATACTGATGTTCTCTGCAGTGTTTCATCGCAAACAGAGTTTTATAACATGAAATACATCCACGTCGCGAAGCTAAGCAATCGAAGGTGAAATATATTTTTAAGTTCGTTCCATCGTGATAACCTGTTAATAGATTACATAAATCAATGTGGAAAGCATTTAAATCATTGGAACGCCTCTCTTAAATCAATTAAACTAATATACTACTACGTACGGTTATGTGAGTGATATTTTATAACCGGAAAACGAAAGAGAAAAATATTCACGATACTATTAAAACCAGCAGAAAAAAAGAATCATAGTTGCGGTAAAAAATACAACTTACAAAAATCAGCTCCTCTATCAAAATTAGTAGCGCCGTTTAAAATTCATCTTGAATATCCTATGTCAGGATATATCCTATCCTATGTATATGAATATCCTATGTAATATGATAAATATTTATTGCTTCGACCATTGGACCGTGTAGTATCCGAATCCTAAATTATTTCAGATTATCAACATATGCCGCGCGAAAAGAAAAACGAGATCGAAGAAACCCATCAAGAGCAGCAGCTAACAAGAACGCTATTTGCCAGGGTGAGAAGCGTTCGCGCGACTAAAGTGGATGATGGTGGTATCGAAGGAAAAACAACGGAACAGCCGGAAGGACGATTCGAGCCGAATCGAATAAAAGAAAATTGGCTGCTAGGCCAAACGAAGTGAATATTCAACGGAGGAAAAAGGGACAATCTGAAATCTAAAAATGCGGAACGAGCCAGGCCAAAGGAAGAAAAACAATGAGAGTGGGAGAATATTAGAATAGGCGAATAGGCAAGAGAGGATTTATCGGGGCCTGGTTTATTAGCCATTAAGGAAGAACCTTCTCCTCGAATATTGTCCCGAGTAGATTCCAACGCGTCTGACTGTCGATCGCACACAAACACAGGCATATACACACGTGCGTCGGTGTACGTGGAAAGCAATGATCGGACTCTGTGTAAGCTGCAAGCTGCAGTCTGCATTCGAAGGGTGGAAAATTGAAATTGAGCCTTCGACGTTCAGATATAGCCCGATGTCAGCACGGATTTCTCCGCTCTCCTATCCACCCTTATGTACCGCGCGGTATACTACTTTACCTCTTGTAATTTCCGATGGTTTTGCACCCCATGCTATATCCCTCAGCTTTAGTCGAACTCCATGGGAGGTAGACACGCTGCGAAGACGATAATTAGCATTCCGGACCGACAAAAGCATCGTCTAACTCGCGCTTTTGGAGTTTCGACACAAAGAATGAGGAAAATCACGTTCGCGAAACGATTTCGTGTATTAATACGATTCATTGTATTGCACGGAAATTACAAGTATGCGTGAAAGGTTGAATCTTTGATTCTTTACAGAGGTGAAGATTGTTAGACGATCTGATGTATTCTCTGCTATGTGTGTGTATCGCTTAATATATGATCATAATATAATATAACAGAAGCTAACGGAGGTATACTGGTAGATATTAGTAAATCACGTTATAGTCTTATTTTGTTAGTGAGATAAGAAATATCTTTTATTAGCGTCAATTTTTCAATGTTGTTAGTTTTTGTTTTCTCAGCAAAGTAGGTTAAAGGTTAAAGTTACGAAGCTTTTAAGAGCGTCATGAGATGTAAGTACATTACGATCATGGCCATGTTTTTCACGCTTTTCAGCAGAGAAGGTTTCAAATTCTATATAGGTACTCTCGCGAGTTCTTGGCTCATCCATCAGTTCCAATTTCTAGTGTAATAGTAAATGTTCAGTGACTGCAATGGGGATTGCCAGGCGCTGTTGAAGTAAAAGTTGCAAAGAACATGAAGAGGAAAGGAACGAGAAGCGAAGAAATGCATCTTGAGTCTATAAGTGAACCCGTCACCGACACAGTCTAACAGATCCTACTTTACACAGAGACACTTCGATGCTGGAAGTTTATTCGCTGAAACGATAGCTCGCTGTTCATTTACACACGCAACATATTACTAGCAAGTAATCGATTTTCACGTGAAATTCAAAAATCAATTATTATGCTTCTCTTTTCACCGCTCCAATCCCCTTTCAGACTTCTTACTTTCTTTCTTTCACGCGTACTACTAATTGTAAGCCAGCAGAGTTTTTAATTCTTCGTGTTGATTCTTTTAATCATTGGCATTCTTTCTTTCGTATTTTTACTTCCAGCGTTCCAATTTTTTAGCTACCTTCCTACTCTTCGTTTGCAACCTGTAGCTACCTTTGAATTTCATTCCAATTTTCTCCGAAATACGAATAGGTACGTCGCAACGAATTAGGAAGACATTATTTGCTCGAAGGGATTCGGGCAAGGCCCGATCCTTGACGACGTGAATTATGGAAGCTTCTGACTGCTTGCACAAGGAAATTCCCCATCGGGGAGGTTCCCGTGTCCAGCAGACTCACGAGTTGTGTTATTAGTTCTGGTCGTTGAATGGTCTGCGTGCCTTGGTAGGCCGATTGTCAAGCGCATTGTCTCGCTCACGCCCGTATTTCAGTCTCCTCTTGATAGGCTGGTCTCCTTTTACGGTACAGTATACTCCTAATAAAGAAATTAACCATCCTTGTTTCGTACAAACGCGATACTGGTGGAAATCAACGGAATTATCGACGTCTTCGACAAAGAACGATTAAAAGAAGATGAAGTTATTAAAATTATATGAAAACGTCGCACGACGTTGATTTATTCACAATACTACAATTCTCCCCTTACGCTTTGTAACGAATCGATTTTCCAATTAATTTCTTAAGAGCAATTTTCCTACGCCATGTATTAACCGCCAGGTCGATGTTAATTAAACTGTGATGTAACAGGGAATTAACTAGGTAATTAAACAGATTCTTAGAAGAACTTATCCACGGATTACATCAGGTTAAGTACCTTATTACTATGTTTAACGCAGGCACGCAACCGTATGTCCCAAGACGAACATGAAACAGGAAGCGGGACGCATCTATAGATACGGCGACCTATGACCTACCAGGGAATTGTCCCATTTGTTCTTAGAATCTAGCTCGATGCATCTCGTGCGTGCCACCCGTATCTTATCCTAATTATTCGGTAATTTCGGCTAATTACTAGAGAAACGTGTAATTACTTGCAACGAAACCGAACAATTGATCTAAGAGAATCGAAGATACAGTTATTATAGAAAAGTTACATAATTACAGATACAATTTTACATATGTAGTATACAACAAAATAACGAGAATAAAAGTAAGGCGAAATCTAGCGCTTCTTTACAAATGCGACTAAAAAGAGTGTGACTTAGAAAAGAAGTTGTTTTACTAACCAAATATTACGAGTACTACACTTTGGATAATTTACATAGTTTTGCATATTACGTGTATTCTGTGAATTTCCTACGAACACGTAAAAATCAGCATACTAGTTACGAGGATCAACTTTTGGAAAGAGACGAATTTCATTTTCGTTTAGGAAAATTCGCACGAATATGGCGAAAAGAATCCGTGGTATCGATCTAAAGCAGGAACGCGACGAATCCGGAATGCGCTACTCGTAAAACTGCTATTACTTTTTACCGATTCCACGATGGTAAACGGATCACGTACAGGGTCGCGGTAAAAGATTGAGAAACAGACGAAGAATCTTTATTTCCAACGGCCCGCTCTGAATACAGCTGTCTGGACAGTACTTCCCTTCTTACTTAACGTTTTCACCTACACTGGATCTTTAAATATTGCCGGCAGACTCGAAAAATTACGATCGAGACTCTTCCTCACTTCGATTCTTTAAACATGGGATCGAATAAATCTCGTACTAGCAGAAGTGCAACGTTCAGGAATAAAGTTAAGGGCGTTGGGTTCATAAGGTAAGATTAAAAAAACTTCGTAGTCGTAATAAAAGTATTAAATACTTCGAAAAAAAAGAGCTCCAAGCTTCAAAGATGAACGCAAAACGAGAAAAGTAATATTTCTCAGTGGGAACAGGAATGAAATTAAAAAACGCTGAACTTCCGGGTGAAAGAATTTAATCTGTCTCTGCGGTGGAACGCGTCCAATTCGAATCCGCGCGAATTTCAGACGCACCACCACCTTTATTGCTCGCTGAGTCGGAGATCATCTTTTCTCTGCCAACCGCCCCGTCCTGATCGCCAGCGATAGTCGCGTGACCGTCCCAACTTTATCGGTATTCTAAGGTTTACGCGTTCATTGAATCTCCAACTATATACTTTGCATTCTATTCGAAATCATAGTGGAAACTACGTGCGAGTATTCTTCGACTCTTCGTAATGGCTGATTCTTTGACTCTGAACGTGACGTAATTCGGATATGAAATAAATCTACTTCGAACACGCAATAGCTACACGAAAAGTATTTGTAAATATCCTTATTCTTTGGTAAAGCGTTCTCTTAGCAGGTCCTACATTTCATTTTCACAGCGTACAATCGTTTGTAGCGACACGAAGGTACTACTAAACGTCACGAGATTTAATCTTGTTCTACCTAATTAATTATTTTACCTAATGAATTACAATGAGGTACAAATACTTATCGTAGCCAGTCTAGATATTTTCCAAGAGGCGTTTGCTGAAAACAGCGATAAGTAAAGGTTTCAGTTGTTCGAAGATGGTTTTTAATTGATTCAAAGAATTTTATTTTCATCGACAGCGTATCTACGACATATCAGAAATATTCGATGAATAGAAATTATAATAGTGGAATAAGATTGATAAAAATTAGCAGAGGAAACAAATGCACGATTGGCCACACAAAGTATCGAATAACTTCCGATACGGCAGAATCAGATATCGGCGACGTTCGAGTCGTAAAAGTAGATAGTCTGCGTTTCCGAAATTGAGAAAAACGATCCTGAACGCAATCGAAACGAAACGAGAGATTTGGGACTTGCTAGATACGTGTATCTATATCAGTGACTTTCCACATTGCAAGAATCCATATCGTCGAATCCTAGATAAAATTCGAGATACAGAGCAATTTTGCTTTCTGAAATTACTAGCACAACATATAGAAACTCGAAGATGAACCAATTGACGATGTTTTCGAATAATTTGAAGAGAAAGTTATCGTCAACCTGATACTTGGCTCCTGATAATTTATAGCGAAAAAGTTATTCTGAAGCTTTTGCAAAATTTTGCACTGTGATAATTTCAATGAAATATTAATTAGTTCATCTGTGCAATGAAACGAAAAAGAACGAAAGTCGCCGTTCCAAGCGATAAGTGGCAGTACGAGAAATAACGTATTTCTGACTTTTCAGTGTTTTGTCAAAGTAATTTTAGGTCTCCAACGGTATCTACACTGGAAACATCATAACATCGAGTTAAAGTGATTTCGCATTCCCCTCGAAATCGTAATAAAGCCCGGTGTCACCGTTACGACCGACACGAAGGAAATAGTCTGCCTAACAGCCTCATTGGCTTGAGAATCGCGATGCCACGTCAAGATTCTTCCCGGTGACTACATCGGTCACGATGAATCAAAAACCACTCGCTGGATATATTTGCCGAATAAGTATATACGTACTTAATATGACTGTACATATGACAGATATGCAGAATCACTTGGTACCTTTGATGGCCGAATCGATTAGACGGCATACCATTTGAATGATCTTGAAATAAATCACGAAATAAATCTGGAAGTAAATCTCGCAATACCAACGTTCACGTAATACCGCATCGAAAATCGCTTTCACGATGTCAAAGTCCTGACTTGTCTGATAAATCTTGATTTTTTCCAGGCTCTCCGTGTCAATTCTACTCTTAAAGTCAACGAAAGAATCTTCTCGTCGACCATCTGTCTCGAATCTTACATAACGTTATGTTTAAATTGAAATATCCATTGGAAAATTTCCTTGATTATAGCGATACTCGAAACACGATCCACGCAGTGTCATATTTAACCCATAATTCATACGACCGTCGTTTCACTATGTAAATATAAATATAAATATTCAGGAGTTTACAAAAGATATCGCGGAACTTCTCAACACCTCGCAAAAGGATACTTTCCAAAGTAGCAGGAGAATAAAAATTGCCAACCTGTCCCAAGTTTAGCAGTTCGGTGGAAATTTTCGAAAATTTACCGAACCAATAACATTCGATGTTATTTAGATTACACTAGATTTAAAACACGCTCGAATAAAATTCTCAGAAATTCTCCAAGTCGACCACGGTCGAGGATACCTAAATTGCGTTAAATTTGAAACAAGTTGAATCGAAATTCTCAAGAATTCTCCAAGCCAGCGACACTCGGAATTACTCAAACTGCGTCAAATTTGGGACACGTCCGATCGACATCCTCGAAAATTTCCAACACCAACGACGCTTGAAATTACGCAAATTGCGTGGAATTTAAAACGCGTTCGACAGAGACTCTCGACGATCGTGTAGACCAGCGATACTCCAGATTACCCAAGTCGCATGAAGCTTACAAATGCGACTCGTAAGTTTCCTGGATTGCTATAAATTACAGCGTTAAATAGCCTCTGAAAATATTCCACACCCGCGGTTATTATATTCGTTACGTCTCTCGATTATTAACTTAGACGAGCGTCGAGATCCTCCTACGAAATTAGCAAAATCCACTATCCATCCTGGCAAAGACAGAACAGTGTAACAAGACGGAAAGACGACGACGTCGAGACCAGTCTGGAAAGAAGATGTACGCTCTGTTACGTGATCGTGACGCAATTCCCTGCGCTGTATCGTTCGTCGAGAGAGCACGCCGGAAGTAGGTTCGCGGTTAATGAAATTGCCTAAGTAACGATCACGTGTTACGTGTCCCCGTGCATAAGGGGGAAATCCCGGGGATCTTTACTGTTATGCAAATCGAGAACGACGAGCCGAAACGATTGTCGAAAGCGTAACACGGCGGTTCCGGCAAAACCTCCTAATTTTAATTAAGATCCCTATCAATTGCTTCCTTCCACCCTACGCTGTTTCGCCAGGGCTTTAGTTTTTTTCCAGCAAACGAATCTACCACGTTCGATTACGTCCACCGGTTTGATTTATCTTCACCAGAGACCTTGGAGTAAAACGAGTTTCCAGGTGGCTCGTTTTTTCGTATTAGTTGGCGACGATAAATGCCGAGGATATTTGATGGTTGGCACTTTTATCGATTATTAGGGCTGTTCGGGGTTTCCTTTATGGCGACGAATAACGGGGTTTGAAGTGAGAATTATTGCTTTACAATGATTCATGTTTGGATTTTTCATCTTGAACCAGGTTAACATTACGTACCCTTTCTTCTCTTTGGTACCAGATTCAGCAACGTTGATCTTTGACTGATATGCACAACAGTCTGAACGATGCTAGTTTCAATTTGAGAATATCTCGTTTGAATTCCTACGTAGTAAAGTATTGTATATTATAGTATTACGTAGATTATAGGATACACGAATTAATATTAGTATTGGAAAAATTAAACGAAATTAAATCCAATCTAAATTGCTATGGTTATGCACGATTCGACGATTAAGGACGACGATAATAAAGCATTTTTGTGATTCTTTTATCGCGAATAAAAATTGCTAAGAAAACGCTACATCTAATATCGTAAGTTCAATATTATATTCTTATATTCTAAGAAGATGAAACTTTCCAGCAAAATGTAAGAGCAGAGAAGATATGTACATTAAAGGAACTAAATATGAATTTTGCCAAAAAAATTCAATTTCATGCCCGAAATAAACGATATTCCTTAAAATTTATCGATCCGCCATCAAGAATTTCTTACACTTTCATAGTCATTTTTCTTTCTGCTCTTTTCCATCGATTCCACGAGGTCCAAGATGAGATCTAGCTCGTTCATAACTCGTGCAACGTCGCGTTTTTAGGAAGTCCCGGGTCTACCAGGGTTAGTTTACAGTCGCCATTAATTTTTATTATTCATCGGCATTTTTCTGCCATTATATCGCGTTACAGCTATAAATTTTCATGAATATTTCGGAATCTGTTGGCAGAATGTCCACCCGAATTATTAATATATGGAAAATCGCTGCTGTTAAATATTTAACGTCGTATTTTTACGATGAGAAAGAACGTGCATCGGATTCTTCCTTCAATTACAACGAAAAACAATTTAGACGGCAACCGTAACAACTCTAGATCAATTCCGTTTCGATTTAAATAACTTTGCATTCGCTTAACGTTGCAATGGAATAATAAACTCGATTTTCGTATCGTTGTTTCGTTCGTAAGCAACGGATAATTTAATACCGATGTCTATTATATACTTGTCATTTCCTATTGAAATATCAAGCTAATACTAATTATATTCTATATATATCTATAAACGTCAATATAAAAGAATCTTAGAAGAAATGCACTTTTATAGAAATCTACTCACAAAATACTCACATCGAGTTATTTAATCTTAGAATAGTCATCGTCAAGTAATATCAACCTTAACAGATCTAAAAGCGAAGCTTGTGTTGCAAGAAGCGTCTAAGAGAAATATTCTTTGCCAAACAACCCTTCCCAAATCTTATTATATTCACTTTCATATGTAAATACCATTTCTATAACCTAATTGATTTAATAGCAAAGCTTTGCTTACTCGAAGCATTTAAAAAGGATATTCGTTACCGAACAACCCTTCCTACCGTGGCAACACCGATCTATTTCTGAAACAAGTTCCGATTATGCAACGAAAAAAAAAAAAAAAAGAAAAAGAAAGAAAGGGAGAGGGACAAGAAAATCGACTCTCAGAGTGCACCTGTTCCCCAAGAAAGCGTAGCATCCACCGTTCCAGGATCTGGTTCGAGATCTTTCACGGTAGAACGGTGGACGTTTTTCGATTTAATGAAAGAGTTCCATCTCGAATCGAACCAACTTCGGTGTCGGCCGCGTGCAATCCGCTTCGTCCCAAACAAATACCGGTCCCGGCCAATATTGATCCTCGTAGTAGTTTCTCCTTTCGCGTCTTCCGCTACTGGTCATCCGTCGAACAATGACCCCGTCGAGCATGCCCGGCTAATGAAACGCTTTTAACAGTATCGTTTCAATGCTACTGCCCGATGGCGCGCCAACTCGACTGTCTCAAGTCCCAGAGACGTCCTCGATCCTCCGAGAATTGTCCTCCACGTTTGCTCTCTGAATACTACCGGTCGTTCTTTCAACGAGAGCGATTTGCTGGTTGAAACTTGAGTAGATGCCTGTGATCGCTGGACCACGTTCAAGAAGTGAATTTTATCGTACGCTCATGGCCAACTAAACGATGACGATTATTTTCGGAATTTCAACGTTCGGTTATTTTCTATATTACCACGAAAATAAAAATCGCTAATATTAATGTTACGTGGCATTTACCGAACCAGTAACATTCGAAATTATTTGGATCGCGTAAATTGTATTAGATTCATATTCGACTCATACTTCTCTTCAAATTCTTCGAGCTTCGAATAGAAATGGTAACTTTCTGCAAATTATCAATATATTTAGTGTTTTTTTTTCTTTCTTGTAGGAAAATTCCCAAGTTCTACTCTCGATTAGAATATAAAAGAATTTAACAAACGCCAATTATCAGTTAAATCTTCATTAGAACAATTTATATTTTATATACTCATGTATAATTTTCCTATTCATCAAGATCGTTAAATCCAGCCAGCTTTTTACTTCTTTTAGATCTTTAAACTCGTAATATTCGTAATAATAAAAATATAGTTGTAGCTTAGGATAAATTTGTCACTTTCATTCGCGAGGAGAAATTCCTGAAATCTACATGATGCGATCTACATGAAATTCACACACTATATTCTGGACAATCAGCCGCTTCCATCTGCACCCTGAAAACCAGCGAAAAAAGGAAAAGTTTCACCCTCCATCGGGCACAGCCACGCGCGTTCGAACGATACGATTGCGACTCATACGGGCTATCTGCCAATGGCAACGTTTTATCTTGCTCGAATCGCGACCGACCATTTATCAAAATCGTCCTCCCTCGATGGCGCCGATTCTCATGAATCGTTCTATCCGCGTGAATCAGGCTTAACGCGCGAATAATTAATAATTCAAAAGAAAACACGTCACACGAAAACACATCGAATTCATTCTTCGAAATGATCAGAACGTTGCCAATAATTACATTTTCGTCAAGTTTCACGGACATTTAATACTTTATCGCGAATAATAGTCTGTATCAGAATATTTGGTTACTTATATTTTAGAATTTTTCCTCAATGACGTTGTCGGATTAACACGTTGAGTGCCCTGAGAACCGCAATACGTTGAATAATAACGTCTCATTTTTGCAAGATATTACTATGTTGTATCTGGCCATATTTTCTCTGATAACGTTGTCTAAATTGTTCACGTTACCGATAATTTGTTACGAAATTTTATTTTATATTCTATTTATCTCTGAAATTGATCTTATTTTAGTCATTCTAACAAATTTAGAAACGTGGGTCACCAATGGCCACTGTTACAGTCAACGTGTTAAGCGACTGAATTTAGAATCCAACGATCACCAGCATAGTGAAAATTAGCAAATCCGCTCACTAAACGTCTGTTTTATTTGCCAGAATTTTTTACTTGCACGCTGTTTAATCAGTGGCAGACAAAGTCACGCATACATGACACCCGCTGTAGAAGTGTTAATGATACAGACATTTTTACGCATTAAGAATTCGTTCGCTTTCTCTAATTACAAATAGAAATCGCGCAACCTGCCGACAGACGATCGTTTCACCGCGAAATTACGCATAACCGGGCCACACGATTAACGTTATGCGAACGACGAAAAGCTACGCCATTGATGGTTGGCAGATTGGCTAACATAGAAATTCCGGAAGCAAATATTTGACCGGATGAATCGGTTGGCCAGTTGCGGGACAATCTGATGATTCGCTGTAGCAAACTAACGTGAGGCAAGGTTTATCGTCATTAGTGTAAATGTATTTCACGTGTGTTTCTCTATATTATATGCTTTATGTTATTTTTGGTTCAGAAAGCAGTCAAAACGACTCATTTATTAGTGTTTAGAACCATAAAAGATCACTAGTAGGTATCACATCTACATATATTACCTATAAGTATGTTAAAATTGAACGAAGAAATATTTATTTGCAATTAATGAAATTTTGTATAAATATTTATAATGAATAACCGAGTATCGAATATTAAGTACACGAATGCACCTATCTCACCGTGTGTATCTGGTTAAATGTACTGAGCTCCTAATACTTCGATATGAGGTGGATATTTATACGTGTCGGTTTATTAAAGAGACGAGTGATAAAATTGTAACAGTCAATGAATATTAAAATCACTTTAAATACTAGTACAGAGATAGTGCATACCGGTCGTAATCGTCGCACGCTCCATACTACAGTTCAACTCTACGCTCGCTGTATGACTCGCTATAATGCTCCGGTTGACGATTACAAATAACAGCGATAATATTTTGTCCGGAGTTCGTTTACCTTTGAACCTAACAAACCAAAACAACGTTCACACTCCAAGGTACAACGATACGAGTCTCTCCCGATTCTAATCTTTCGTTGACTCATATGCCGCTACAGATATGCGCTTTGACGTTTAAAATTAAACAACGTGAACGCTATTTCGTATTGAAGCAGTATCAAATGTGAGTATTGATTTCATGTAATATGATATCTGTGATCGTCTCACGCGAGACATTCTCGAGTCACAGTTCGAGATCAGTTTCACCAAGTGTAAACATTCTAAAACATACGGTTTCACAAAGTCATTTGTATGTGCAATACATATAATTTTATTTATATGTTATGTTAAAACTGTCTTACAATTAAAACTAGACAGGAATTATACATAAATATATGTCGGGTTTACATTAGAATTAGAGTTAGGGGCGTGAAACGAATCTTCGTTCGGATTACACGTTGTCGTTATGCAATAGAGAAGACATCGACTAGTGCAAATACGATTATTATAGAATTAGACAAGTAACTCGAGAAACTAGTGACAATGAACCTAACGAATAACGTTCAATCTGCGGTCAACGGGATGATGGATGAACATGCTCACAATATCTAAGTCTTTGTTAAAACGTGCAGAGCGTACGTGTAAAGCGTACAGACACTAAAAGTAACTCGTTAATACGACCTCACGAGAGAATGACTTTCCGTCGCGATGATGCTGCGGAGGAAAGCTATGATGGGCTGTGTCTAAGGACACGAGATCATCGGATTCGTCGAGGATAACCTTCGTTCAGAAGGCGAGGAAAATTGGCGTTGCTGCTAATTGGTCAATCTCCATATTGGTGGTTAGAAAAAGATGCTAAAAAAATAGGTCTCTCCTATCTTCCCGTAGTTGGGACAAAGACTGTTTGTCTGTTTGAAGGACCTTAGGTAACTAGATCTTAGTGTTTATAACGGCCCCCGGGCTAGCTGATCACGTACTGTGGTGACGCGTCGGCATCTGGTAACCATCGTACCCGAAGAATAGGATCTGCGTGTGGCGAACCACGGGACAGAAACCGTTGGAATGTTTACTGTCGCGTGCCGCTACAAATATTTCTTTTAAGGAGAGCTATAGAATTACTCCGTACCTTTGTTAGACAAAGCGTTCATCCCGTGACCGCGACTACGTTCGGCGACTGGCTGTCGTCTCGAGCCCAAGCTCATTATCACAAATCTCAAACAAATACAATCGGATCGAAAGACGACAATTGTTTAATTACGCCTATGATAGAATCTAGATTACGGTGTTAGGGGATTATCCCGAAGTTCCAAAGGAGAGGCTTCGATGTCCTTTCATCTCCGACATATATTAGATAATTTGTTCGACCGTTCGCGGAGGGACGCGATCGCGGAGGAGGCGAGTCAACGGGAGTCGTAAATTCCCGTTACAATTAGATTATCGACGCCACGAACTGATCGACCCTCTATTTCAGTTAGGATAATAAAGGTGGTTGAATTAGTATAACACTGAGTTTAACAGGTTATAATATACACTTTAATCCAACAACTAGTTTCGCGGAGTATACAAATGTTCGGAGAGACACGCGGGTTAAGTTACGATGCCGAATTGTAATGTCGTTTACAATAAGATTAGAAGTGTTCGACTCGAATAGTTATTAGCAAGACCACGATGTTAATCGTAGTAGGAGCAACTTGCAAGTAGTGAGTTCGCGAGAAGTATAAATCGCAAGTAAGATAGAACCGAGAGATGGGTTCAGCGAGTAAGCGACTTGTAGACTGATCTAAGAATGTAAAACCAGTCAAAAGATGTTGACTGTTCTAAAGATGGAAAATCAGTAAAGTTCGGAGACGATGCCGTGGCGGAGGAAAGCTAGCGATGGGTGTGTCTAGCGCACGGGACCATCGGATTTGTTGATGACAATTTTGGCTAGGAAAGTGAGGGCAATAGTCATTGCTTTTGATTGGATAAGAAGAAGGTTGGTGGACAAGGAAGGGTCCTAGCCGTCCACGAGAAAAAGTTGCTAACGGGAGATACCGAACATGAGAAAAACCAAATTTCCCCGATCTTCCCGTAGTAGACAATAAATTTAAGGAGCACTTGAAATAAAAGATATTTGTTTAATCTGAAGGACCCTAACTATAAAAATGCCAAGATTTATGGTGGGTCCTTATGACTATTGAGGGTACGCAGTAAGAGTGTGTAGACATCTGACTGCCATCTTGTCCGCGATGTGGAGCCTGGTTTGTGTAGAGTCATCGGACGTAACATAATTATATATTAGATAATATAAGAAAACTGAATCATTCTCTTAATTCCAAGATAACCTGACTTTCCAATTGAAAAAGAATTCAATCGTTTTTAAAATCCAAATGTAAATTCAAAGTTAGCATCATATCGTTCCAACGATCACCTAATGCAGAGGAGAATTCCCGCGATTGATGTACGAGAGGGCGCGCAAAGCTCTGGGACATAAAGTACCATATCAAATCATGTTCGGCCACAATTGCGATCTATCGGGCGCGCGTCAGGTATCACACCTTAGCCAGCGAATAATTCATCGCGATCCCACGAGCAGGCAACAATATAAGCAATTTCGCGCGCACAATACACCAGGCCTGCCATCCCTCCAATAAATATGAACAGAGTAGTAATAAATTACGAAGGACGATTAGAGCGGACTGGCGATAAATTAACGTGAACGCGCGCGCCCCCCTGGTGTATCAGCGTTGCATCTCGCGAGTGATCCGCTCGATCGGTTACACAGATTAATCCCTTTTTACTTTCGCAACACGCTTGAATGACCTACACATTTTTTTATCAACACTTATCAGTAGATAATAATAGATTCTTAGTAGGTATACCATACGTGTATATTAGTATAATATATTTACTATACACTATACAAGGTGGTTGGTAACTGGTGGTACAAGCGGAAAGGGGTGATTCTACGCGAAAAAAGAAGTCGAAAATATAGAATAAAAATTTTTTTTTAATTTTTCCATCGAGACAACGATCTACAGTGAGATCCGTTATAACGAGACGTGATAAAGTGCACGCGTACCGAGCAAAAATTCAAAATCGATTTTCTCGAAAACAAAGCCTCAAACGAAAAATTTTTATTCTATATTTTCGACTTCTTTTTTTGCGTAGAATCACCCCCTTTTCGCTTGTACCAATCACCCTGTATATTTAATAGCAGTCGCGGAGATTACTAAAAGCCTCTAACTTAGTCGTCCCAGAGCCCATACTACTTTAAGAAAAATACATTTTATTTTAAACTGTATTTTAAGAATGCATATTAAAAAAACATTAAATATAACTCATTACGAAAGAAATTTTATTTCATATTTACATTAACTTATTTCATTTTAATGGTCTTCTCCTATCCCCCATTTTTCTATGAAAACAGCCTTCGCTGAATCAATAGTCTCTGATCTCAAAAACTTTAATTCGGCTCTCATAGCGATTGATCGTTTGAATCTAAATTTCGAAATAATTCGTAGCTTCTCGATAGTGTAAAAGATCGATCGGCTCGAATATTATTCAGCAGTTAAATCCTTTGAAAGTCTCAATCAATGTTGAATATTGAATTTATACAAGTTCTAAGTCTTTAAATTTTCGATAAGTCTTGAAAGTCCCAGAAGTTGGTTGAATATCCAATATGCATTTTCTATGAGATATTGTATATTATATGGAAAGATTGAAGATTTTTATTGTATAATTTGCTAACTAATGCGCCACGTTACCGTACTGAAAAAGTATAAACTGCATTACCGCCAAAGACATGATCTGTGATATGCAACTGCGCTTGCAGAGGGCAGCAAGTATTTGGCATACAAAATAAAACAATTATAATAGTTACACTGCATCAATTAACAAATACTAACAGCGTATCCGAAGAATAGAAAAGCTTCATTTAATACCGCAGAAATATGAATTGATTATTTTTCTGTCTCTTCACATTATATCATTAAATAAATTTTATGTTACTTTTTATAATATAAAAATAACAAAAATACGGACGAAAATGAGAATCGCGATTTTAAGAATTAAAAAAATTTTTCCTTCGAGCCGGATTCGAACCAGCGACCTATGGATGTCTCCGAGAACCAACCAACTACAGTCCACCGCTCTACCAACTGAGCTATCGAAGGATTTACAAAAATGATGTGTTTTAACATAAACAACTCGCTATAGAGCATTCAAGGTTATTTGATCATAATATATATATATATGAATGAATGTATACAACATACTCGTATAATACTAATTGCTACATTTTTACCGATATATGAAATTAGAAAAAAATAAAAGAACTTTTCGTACTTTGGAATTAATTGTAACAAGCAAAAAAAAGAATATTAAATACAATACACATAATTCTATAGAACATAATTATTATAATATGGAATATATGATTATAAAAACAAATACCACGCTAAATGTTTTTCAACTTTGTAAGTCTTTAAAGAAGGAAGTGATTGTGTATAAGTAAATCTAGATCACAGATAAACAAAGTTATCAAAAGAAAAGATAAATATCGATGATGTCAGGGAAGATGACAAAGAGACAAAGAAAATGAAACGTTTATACACTTCGTTCTCTCTCAAGGTTCAAGAGTGCTACATGTGTCAATAAAGTTAGATGATAATTAAAAAGTAAATGGCTGACAAAAGAATGTGTCGCGATTTCTAGATTATGAAGCAATTCCTGACAGAAAATAGAGAGAACGAAATAGTTTTACGATCACGAGAAGCTATATGAAATGTGTAGACGATTAATATAAATTAAATCATTGTTCGCAAATCAATGGGTAACCTAAAAGACACTCACCGACAATGCACGTTGGAATGCCTTGTCGACCGGATGGTAACCAAAATACTCCTCGACACCAACGTCCACAGAATCGTTTGACGAAGTTAACATTTATCGCAGGCTGGCGTCAGGTTTGCCAAACATTTCGCAGAACTTCAATGTACTTTTGTTTACACGCACCACACATCACACTTTTAATACCGAACGCCATTTGTCGAACGTTTCCGAACAAATTTTCACGACTGTCAAACGTGCCTCTAATTGCGTCGCGTGCTGCCATCTATACGACCCCTACGAGAATTTTGGATTTGAATATATTTTTCAATTATCGCGCTAAAAGAAATTAACCACGGAATATTTTAAATATTCTTCGTTCTATTAAATTTTGATACGTTATTGAAGGTTGAATGCTATTATTAAAAATTAATTACATTATTAAGTATTAAAAATAGAAATCAGCGAAATTTAAAAATACAAATTATATACTAACATTATTAACAATTAAATTTTATGCTTTAAAATATTAAATTACAGTAATATTTATCATTAATTCGTCTATTATTATATTATATACATACAGAACTTACAAATATGATTGAAAAAACGCAAAACTTTGTATGAACTGATACTTTATTAGCTTCGGAGAAGATATAGGTTAATGCAGATATGTATAAAGTTTTAACGAAGATCTGTTAACAAACTGCAAAGTTTCGTGTTCTGAAACGTTTTTCGACAGAATATTTATATCTTACGTACCATTTTTTAAGATATATGTATGAAGAAGACGCAGAAGCTTGTGATCAGATTCGATGACCGAATTCAAACTGTTAAATAATGGCTGAAAAGCATTTTGGCGCGATATATCGCCATCTTTAGTCAAATCATGACATTAAAATTAAAAAATTTTTTTAAATATTTGGATTATGTTTACATCTTTTCCTGATCTTTTTCCTTAAATAACTTCAAAAATCAGCTTCTATTCAAAATCAAATTCTGTTACTGTGATACAATAAATTTTTGTTATTAATCATATTTTACGCTTACTATTATAAATGGCATTTTACTTTAATTTTTAAAATTTTTGTTCCAATTTAATTTAATATAAATAACAGAATTTTTATGATTAGATTTAAATCATTTTCTATTTTGATCTAGTATGGTGGATATCATGTATTACTTATCCTTATTATCAATATTATTCTATCAAGTAACTTTAAAAGAAGGGAATGAAACATAACCTAGAAAGTATTACATGAATATGAGATAGAAAGTATATATAACAAGCTATATCTATGATGTTCTCCACTTTCTTATCTCTGCGTAAGACATGATAAAATGAGGTATAAAAACATGAAATGAATTGTTAAAAATTCATGTATTGTTAGTGGAAATAATTAGATGAATGTACAAATATCATATGTAATTAGGAAGATAATAAAATGGAACAAAATGTAATGATAATAAATACTCAAAATGGACAAATAAGAAGAAAAAAAGTGAAACCTTGGTTCAATGAACAAAATGTATACATAACTCAAGGTCTACCATTATCCCATCTGTTATCTTATAACAAATATCAAACCAACATAGGTAAGCAATGAACAAATAAACTTTGCATCATCATATAAATTAATTTTAGTTTACTTTATACAAGATTTTTATTATTGCAGGTCTAGAAAATTTTTTAGATAATACATCTACAAACATTCAGTGGTGAAAGGATACATCTATTATGGGTTTAGTTCCAATACGTGTTTATCAACATGATGCAATACCTTCAATGAATAACTCATTCAGTAGTAATAAATAGCAATATTTATTGTGCATATCATTTTCTTATGCAATGACTTTATGAACTCCTACTTCTGTTACCCTATTAGATCTACCACTAAACGTTGAATTATTCAACTCATTACGACAAACAGAATTAGATATAGAGCAGTATGTACTGTCTAAAGAGGTGAAACAATCGAGAACTGTAAAAGAATATAAGAAAAACTTTAAAACGTACAAAACATCCTGAGCCATGGAAAATGAATATAAAAAAAATGCTAGACTAAGAAGCAAAGAATATATTGGAGTTGGAGGTAAACCAACTCAATTCTAGAGAGGCTTTAAGCATAAAGAAAAATGAAATTCATATCAAAAGCCTGTAATTCACAGGGAAAATAGTACCAGCAAAAACCATGGGACCTTCTTGAAAATGCTGCATGTGTTGCGCTGACAAAATAAACGAAGCTGCTCGGAGTTATAGCAGAAGTTATAGTTAATAACAATAACAAAGTTGAAGTAACAACAACAGAGTCGAAATATACTTATATAATATAACGGATGCCTAGTGGAGTTATGGAACCAGACCAAAGAGGACAATTTAAATCAAAAACAAAAAAATGTGAACAGAAAAATCAACAGGTACGATGGATTATACAGGAAAGAAGTATCTAGATTCTAAGCTAAGTATAGCTGCTATGCATAAACTTTATGTACTAAAGTGTAAAAGAGATAGTATTCCAGAAAGCGACATAGTTAAAAAAGCTATTATAGAGAAATGTTTAAGTCAGAATTTAATCTTGGTTTTAAACAAGTGAAGTTTAAAGTGAACGTTTGACTACCAAATATTATTAACCACTAAATTAGAATTAGAATAAGTAATTAATTTCTATACTTATACGTACAGAATCAAATTTTGAGATTATTTTTAAATATTCATAAATATTTTATATTTTAGGATTAGTACCGTGCCCTTTTAATATTATTAGTACAAAGAATGACATATCTTATATAAATATATTAAAGAATATTAAAAACTGTTTAAAATTTTTATGTTTATTCTGGCATCTCAATATTTACAATAATATTTAATATGTTATTTTTAAAATATTATATAATATGATATAATGTTATAATTTGTATTATAATATCAAAAATTATATTTTGTACCATACTTTCTGTAGTATTCATAACACATGTCACTACGAACTTTCATTCAAGCAGAAAACGTTTGCATTCTTATTTCATTTATGCTAAAAGGATAAGCGTAAAAATGTTATTAAATACAAGACATATTTATATACACTTTATACACTTCAATTACAAAATATGCTACTATGAAAAAATAACAGATCTATTACTTTCAAGCGCTTGGCTTTAAATATACAACAATAATTTTAACATTTACCAATTTAAAAGAATTATGTACAATATATACAAAGTATTTTTCAAAAATTACGTTACATATTTCTTATAAAACGCGATGACGATAAAAGTACAAATGAAAATGTACTTACTAGATGCAAAACGTCATTACTATGATTTACTTTCTTTTCTATGACATTAAGGATTACTAGAATACTTTCCTTGTTTCTTAGTTTCTTCATCAACTACATCTATTTCTTTACCGTTCAATCAATCTAATTTTTCTCTGAAAGTGAACTAACTTCTTTACATCTCTTCGTTGCTGCTTCAACTGCTCCAATTACAGCTGATCTCAATCCATGTTGTTCTAAATAATGTATTGCAGTTATAGTAGATCCTAATTAAAATGCAAACAAATAATTAGTAAATAAGAAATGTATACATTATATAATATTAAACATATGCATGATTTCTCCAAACCTGCTGGTGACGCTACATCATCTTTAAGTTGTCCTGGATGTATTTTGGTATCTCGAACCATAGTACCAGCACCAAGAACTGTTTGTGCAGCTAGCATATACGCGGTTGGTCTCATAAGACCCATTTTTACGCCTCCATCGGCCAAAGCTTCTATCATCATATATACCTACATTTATAAAAAATATATTTCTGTATTCGTCTTCTATTATAAACATTAATATAAATGTTTGGAAATATATTAAGATTTTGTTACATACATAAGCAGGTCCCGAACCCGCTAAAGCTGTAACGGGATCAATTAAATTTTCAGGTACTTCTTCGCATACACCCACAGAGGAAAATAATTTTTCTGCTATTTTGGCTTCTTTATCGCCGGCATGTTTTCCACGAGCGTATACCGTAGCACCGCAACCTACAATGGCTGGTGTATTGGGCATTACTCTGATTACCGGTGTTCCGTTTGGCACAGCCTAGCATTAAAATTAAAGTTGCAAATTAAAAATTTTTAAATAATAAAATGAGCAAGATCAAACTAAAAGAATGAAAAAAATAAAAATTGATTTTTATTCAACTTATTAATATTATTAAAAGTTTGGCAATGAGAAAGATTAAACTTTACCTTTTCTAACGACGCTAATGGAATACCCATAGCAATAGAAAGTAAAAGTTTTCTGTAATTTTTTAAATCCGGGAGGACCATCGGAACAACTTGTGGTTTTACTGCTAAAATCAAAACGTCCCCATAATCAACAACAGGTGCATTTGTAAATACAGTATTTGATCCAATTTCCTGGAATCGCAAATTAATTAAGCTATTAATAATGTAGAATGCAAATCAAAATGCTTTAAATAACTAATGATATTTAATACCAACGCATCGATAAATGCGAAAGATTAGAGATAAACTAAACTGTATGGTCATAATATAATTTATAACATTATCGCAAAGCAAAGATAAAACAGTAAAATATTGGAAATTTTCCTACAATTAATATTGTAATCGAAACTGAATCAATAACTGAAACAATAACGAAATCGAATCATTATTTATATATATCTTGGAATGCAATAATAGTAAACTGCTGCGATAAAAAATTATTATTTTCACCTTAAATGCATCTATACTGCCCACGTCATTCGGGAGACAACTGGCCAGCATCATTTCACCTTTGCTCAACCCTAAAATTTACACAAATGATTATATTAGATTATATCTGAGGTCATTTTAATATTTGGATACTATTATGTAACATATAAATTATTCTATATACAACAACTTATATAAATAGTTTCCTTACCACCTCGAATGAAACCTTTGGCCAAAGCCTGAGCCATCTTACCGCCTCCTATGAATCCAATCTTCAACATTTTTGTGTCGATATTCAATGCGATCTTTTCTCCGTTTCCCGTCGGCAAGAAGATGATCACTCACTGCACAGAAAAAAATCTTTCAGTAGTAAAACGCAATGTTGTGAAAACACGTTACAATTTACGTTCATAATTTTCGTTTACACGCTTATATTAAAAAATCAATTAGAATATTAAGGTTCAAAATGGAAATTTTTGTTTGATCAAAAAGGCTGCCTTTTTTATTCAAAGAAAACTACGATAGATCCATATCTAATAATTAAAACTACGAATTGAAAAGTGTCGCATCTGAAGTCGGAGTTTCTAATTTGCACAATACAAAGATTAATACCGTTCGATCGCGATATTTACAAGCAAATCGGTACGCTTCTGATTCTCGTTTCTCGCCCCATCTTTCTCAGTACATAGATGATTTCAGTAGTTTCTTTCTATGTAATTATGAACGAGATAAGGTCCTGTGTACGCAATACATTTACGTTCATTACTCATATGCGACGAACGCAACGTGGGTAATAAACTTCTTGAAATGCTTCTAAAATGTGGTTTCACTGGTAAATTGTTGGATATTTCCATTCATCTTTCACAGAAAAATTACAAAATGCTATAATTTGTCCTTCTATTGCGATTTAGGACAGCTAAATGTTTCCTATAAATCTCTCTTACATTTTGATAAACGAGCAACGTATTACATAAATGCCACACAAATTACTTTCAATGAGATGCATTTCAGTGTAAATAAAATGGTACAAGTCATGTTTCATTTTGCACCAGCGACTTATTGAAAGTACATTAATTGATACATTAAAAAGTAAATTAATCTCAAAATATGTTAACTGATGGAATTATGAATCGAATATTAACATTAGGTAATGCAAAATGATATAGCAATATCATCCTATATTTGTTGAGTAACTGCTTAAGGAACGACATTTAAATTAATTTATAAACTTCGATATTCGAGATTTGTCACATTAGGATACATATAGCATATTAATTACATAATTATTTCAACTAGCTATGTTAGTAATTTTATCAGTAATAATAATCATAAATGACGATAATAATGATCGAATAAGTTTAAAGAAATTTAATACAAAATTTATAATTTTTAAGTTACAAAATATCTTTGAGCAAAAAGGATAACTTGCTAAATCATTCTTTACTTTAAGCAATGTGATTATACTTTCTTTAGATTTCTGGTCAAATTTCTGAACTATAGTGAAGTGCCGTTACGTGCACGCACATTACGTAATTTAACTTGATTTCATATATTGTATTTTTAAAATTCATTCTCATCCTCCAAACTATTGTTTAATTTTTTTGCTTGGAACGAACATAATTAATTAAATGATGTAAATGAAAATGAGTGACTCTGTTACTCACCTTTTCGGGCGTTCAGGCGTTGTCGAACTCGTCCTAATCTTAGATGCTCCGTTGTTTTATATCCGGTAGTCATTGCCCTTCTTTTCTCTTCTTTTTTTCACTGATGAGCTTAGAAAGTAATTACTAGATGCTAGATGTCGTTGAAATTAAATGAATGGCGCCACGATAAGCTGCAAGCAAACATAATTGTTGGTAAACCTCAAATTTTTGTTTACATCAGAAATTTCTCGAATGCAATACGCATAAATATGTGTTTTATGACTTGGAAGTACGTAATTAGTAGACTAGGCGAATATTTCTTTGTTTACAGAAAATTTCAATATATGCATATAACATGTAGGAATATATACATTACCTAAAGCATTTATTATAATATTTAAAAGATGAAAGAAATATATATTTAAGTTCTACTTCTTTAGTTGTATTTGTAAAATTCTGCACAAATATCTGCAATCTAATGATAATTAGTAATCAAAATTTCAAAGAAATAAAACACGAATATACTATGAAAATTAAGCATTTTTTTTACATTTAATCAGTTTAAAGCAATTTAAATTTTAAGCTAATTAATACATTCTAAGGTAATTGCTTTTTTGATGCATAACATACGATTAAATTAGCAACTCTAATAAAATATAATAATCTATTTCGTGAACATGCAAGTGTAATTATGCATGAAAATATCTGAACGGATGCAAATATAAATTCTTAAATAATTATCGTATCAAGTGTATAAAATATTTATGACGATTCCAAAAATAAATGATACCATATTAAACAAGCATTAAAATACAATGAAATATAACGTTACTATCTAAAAAAAAAGCCAAAAATCGTGTACGTGCGAAGAGACACGTAACGCGTACAACTACTAGGAACTAATTAGAACTAGGAACTAGGAACTAATTGTAATATTCAATTAATTTTTATAACATTTCTTAAAAACATAATTGTTAGAGTTATTTAAATTGTTTGATATATTATATAAAAAGATACTTAACTGACTTACATTCTGTAGAAAATGCTCCGTTATAATCTTCTAATGTAATGATATCTTACTGTAACCGGCGATATGATTGTCCTGTTTGTAGTTGTGTACAGTGTTTAATATAGATCCTGTCTCTTCCGTGACTTATATACCAGCATGAAACATCGTGAGAAACTGAAATGCGACTAACAATTATTGTTCATCAACTGATAAATGATTATCAAATTTCTACACTACGCAATATCCTGTTTGCATTTGAAAAGATCCTTTGTAACTAATATTTGTATATTAATTATCCTAATTGAACGAACAAAATTATATATACTGAATTAACAGGTATAAATTAATGTTTATTCCAACAACTTTGTAAAGAAGATAATTACGCTGATGCGTATGTACAAGTTAAGTAAGTGATTGTTTTAAGGAGAGAAACTCGTTAATGACATGTTGACTATTCTAACGATGAAGAATAAGTGAGGTAAAGTGATGATGCTGTATCGGAGGAAAGCTAGTCGTGGATGGATCTGCAAGAAAGAGCTAATTTGTTAAGGGCAAGATTTCATTGGGAGAGTGAGGGAAAGACTTCGCTGTCAATTGGTTCATTTTCTAGGTTGGTTGGTGAGGAAGGGTGCTAACCGCCCCGGAGAGAGATTTGCTAGTGGGAAACATCATACGTGAGAAAACTAACTTTCCCGTAGTATGTGGCCTGGTCTAGGTAGAGTGTCGCCCGACGTAACATCCTCCCCCCGTTGAGAGGGTGCCGATCAAAATTTCTGCAAAGGTAGAATTAATTGGAGCTGCCGCCCAACTCTTTGTTGATTGCTGGATCGGGTTGGCTCGATAGTAGGACGAGCTGCGTGGGGAGCACGAGGCGGCTACGGGTTCTCAGGGCGTTAGACCACGCCCTGGGGAGCACGAGTCCGCTATGGGTTCTCAGGGCGTAGGACCACGCCCTGGGAAACCCTGATGAATCTGATATTTTCCTATAGCCGGATGGTGACTGGTCGGCGCCTTTGGCCCCCGCCAGTTTGCCGATCCGGTGCGGAGAACCTCGGAGAAGTTGGTGGGCCCGTATCTGCCAAGACCACTCACCTCACCTTCTTGTGGGGCTCCCCGGTACCCTACACCAGCCTTGACCGGGGCAGGGTGCGAAAGAGTGAATGGCACCAGGATGAAAACCCTTGTTGACAATCTAGGCGATTTCTCAGAATTACAATGGATAGAAAAACGAATCAAAGAATCGTTTACGGTGCAGGGGAGGGATACCCCAGTACCGGAGCAGCCGCGGGTTGCAAAGCGGGCCCCGCTGCGTCGTCATCGAGCAACCGTGGCCGTCTGGGGGTGGGCCGCCAGGCCCTCGGACACCCTCATGCATCTGGCGAAGGGGACACGCGAACTGGAGGTCTCGGAGATGGTCGGAGGAGCCCAACGTTATGACCGTTGGCCTGGGATTTTCATGGGGCGGAATGCGGCGGCGACGCGGTGGCGGAGGGGGGGGGGTGAAATCCGACGACGAAATGTCGTCGTGCTTTTCCTATTCGACCGCCGCGGGCACGCTCGGCAAGCGGTCGTACCGCGGGATTACCGGGTCCGCGGAAAGCACCGCCCCCGCCACCAACGGTCGCGGCGGTGGCGCGGGACGCCGCACACGGCGGGTGGATGCGTCCGCGGAGGATCCGGACTCCACGCTACTGCCGGCTCCCGATAAAAGGAAGAAGAGGGGCGCGAGGCGCGGGGCGGATACCGACACCGACACCGACACCGACACCGAGGCTGCCGACGGCGGCGACGACACGCGGAGCGACGAAACGAGGATCGGACCGGTCGACAAGCAAGTAACCGTGAAGGACGCGGAACAGACCCACGATCAGGAAGAGGAGGACGACGCATACCTGCGAAGGAGAGTACGCTTTCTGGAGAGAGAAGTCAGTTGTCACCAAGAGACAGTGGAACGGCTGACCAAGGAATGCACGGAAAGGGCAGCCAAAGACGACAACAACGACGGTGAAAGACAAGAGGTGGCGATCACCTCTACGAGGGGGACGAAAGAAAATGCTCCCGGGGCCCCAACGGGAACGATTATGGGTCCCCCTCTCCCACCTCCCCCACACCCCTGGTCAGCGTCGCGCCGTTTCCGCTGTCCCGAGGGATCGGGGAGTAATAAGAAACAAACAAAGAAAACGGATAGATTCGGTGGTCCAGGACCTCGAGATCCACTGTTCCTCCGCAAGTTGGAGGAGTGTCGGCGAGAAATAATGTCAGGGGGAGCGATCCCCCCGGCTACGGACGCTGGCGTCGCCACAAGAACCGTACAAGCACAATTGCGGTCGGCGAGAGACACCTCGCGGTTGACCGTGGAGTCGTCGGCCGACGAGGCAGGATTTACTACCGTCTTAGGCGGAGGAAGAAGCGAGGCGAAAGAACAGGAAGCCCACGGCGCAACCTCTTCCAACGGTCCATGCGCCGACCGAGGACACAAGAACCAAGGGACGGGTATCGTCGTCTTTTTCGTCGTCGACGTTGCGAACAGGGGCCTTGGCGCCCAGGACGGCGACCGACAGTGGCGGAACAAGGGCAGGGACTTTCGCGGAGGTGGCCGCTCGGCCTTCGGTGCACCTCCGCACGGGAAGAGAATCCATGCGAGGAATGGTCAGCGGCGATAGATCCGGAGCTATCTGGGCAGGAAAGAGACGTAACGCTAGTGGGCGAGATCTGCGCGGCGAGAAAGTGCCGGGCCTTCCCCGACCCCCACGGTGTGCCATGGTATCGCTCATCGTGAGGGACGGCTCGGGCTTCACGTACAGGGATACGATGTCGGTGATGAAGAGGGAAGTCAAGCTCTCCGTCACCGACGACGGGGACGCGGCGACGAGGAAGGAAAGATGCCGCCGTCAACTGGCTCCACGAAGGCCAGAAGAGAGGACAGAGAAGTCGGACACACCGACAACGAGGGGAACGGCCCGGAGAAGGCTATGGAGACGGAGCCTTCCCCGACGTGAGCGGAAGAAGGGGAGGAGGACAACTGCTCCTGCAGTGCAATCTTAACCGCGCCCGCTGGGCTCAGAACTTAATGTTCCAGAGTCTGGCGGAGCGGCGGATCGACCTGGCAGCGTTGGCCGAGCCGTACAGCATTTCCGTGACAGCGGCGCTGGGGATCTGATCGGTTCGGTCGCCATATTCTGGACCGGGATCGCGGGAAGCCCCTCCTGCTCGGTGATCGAGCGGGAATGGGGCTTCGTGGCCGTGAAATGGGGCGACTTGGCTGTGGTGGCCGTCTACGTGTGGCCCAACATAGACCGGACCGAATACGCCTCCTTCCTGAACAGACTCGCGGCTGGAGCGAGACGTTTGGGCGCCTGCTCGTCACTGGTCCTCGGGGACTTCAACGCTCACTCAACGGTATGGGGCTCCCGCAGGACCAACGGAAGGGGGCGCGATGTGCAGGACTGGGTGGCCGCACTCGACCTCCGGCTTATGAACCGGGGGTCGTCAAGCACATGCGTGGCGTGGCGGGGCGAGTCCATAGTGGACCTCACATGCGCAAACCCTGTCGCATCCCGCCGTGTGTCCGGTTTACATCTTGATGGAGGTGGCGGTTGGCGGCGCGATGGGTGACGGTACGTTGAGTGCGCGGGACCATCGGCCCACCGGGAAGGAGAAGAAGATTCCTGCGGTGGGCGGTGACCCCGCCGCGACGAGGACCTCATGGCGGCGACCGCTATAGCCGTCACTTGGTTGGAAGGATCCCCGACCCACGAGGACGCGGAAGCGGGAACGACCCGGCTGAGGCGCGACATGCACGCGATCTGCGATTCGTGTATGCCGCGGTCCGGAGCCCCGTGCCTCGCCGGCGCGGTGTATTGGTGGTCCGAGGAGATCGCTTGTTTCCGCGAGGCGTGCATCTGCGATCGGCGCCGGTATACCAGATTCCACCGTAGGCGGCCACAGTGGCTCGTCTGTACGAGGCCTACCGCAATGCGCGGAGGCCCTTGCAACGAGCCATCAAGGAGACGAAGAGGCGGGCCTGGAACAAGCTACTGGCCAGCCTCGACTCCGATCCCTGGGGGCGCCCTTATAAGATGGTATTGAACAAACTCCGTCCATGGGCGCCTCCCTTAACGGAGAGCATGGACCCTCGGTTCCTGGAGGAGGTCGTCGGCACCCTGTTCCTGGGAGCAGCGAACGAGGGTGATGGCAGCTTTACCGAAGAGGAGGAGCAGGAGCCTCAACCGCGGGAAGAAGAACCACGTGTCACCGCGGGAAGTTGGAGCCCGGAATCGAGAGTCACCGAGGAAGAACTGGCCGGGGCCGTCGGGAGGATCGGAGCGCGGAAAGCTCCAGGTCCCGACGGAGACCCGGCCCGCCTGTGGAAGGACGTCGCCGGGGTCTTGGCCCCAAAACTAAGGCGTCTGTTCGACGGATGCCTGTCTCGGGGTGAATTCCCCGCTTCGTGGAAGGAGGGGCGGATGATCCTGCTGCCCAAGCCAGGGCGCTGTCCGGACTCGCCTTCCGCCTTCCGGCCGGTATGCCTTTAAGACGAGGCTGGCAAGCTGCTGGAAAGAGTGGTGGCTGCCGGCCTGAAGTTGCATTTGTCCCAGAGTGTTCCCGTACTGTACGACGGCCAGTTCGGCTTTCGGAGAGGGCGGTCTACAACCGACGCTGTCGCCCGTGTCCGCTCCCTTGACGAGGGGGCCCAGCAGCGAGGTTACGTAGCGTTGGCCGTGTCGCTGGACGTGCTCAACGCCTTCAACAGCATCCCTTGGGACAGGATATGCCGGGCCCTCGAATTTCATCGGGTACCCGCGTACCTGCGGGGTGTAGTCCGGTGTGGTACACCGTTCGGGGCGGAGGGGTGACTGGGAGGGCTGTACACCGCGAGGTCCCGCAGGGTTCGGTGTTGGGTCCGTTGTTGTGGAACATCGCGTACGACGCGGTGCTTCGAACGCCGATGACTCCGAACTCGGCACTGGCGTTCTACGCCGACGACACGTTGGTGCTGGTCTAGGGTACGGCATGGGGTAGAACCGTTCGCCTGGCGGAGCTGGCGGTGGCCTGCGTGGTCACCGAGATCAAGGGATTGGGACTGAAGGTGTCCCCTGAGAAGTCCGAGGCAATGTGGTTTTGCCGCAAGGCCGATCACGGGACGCCTCCAGCGGGTTATCGCTTGAGGTTGGAGGGAGCTGAGATCGGGGTCGGAACCAGCATGAAATATCTGCGCCTGACCCTCGACAGCCACTGGACCTTCGGCGCTCACTTCGAGCGCCTGACACCGTCTGTCGAGGCGACGGCGAACGCCTTAGGACGTTTTTTGCTGCCTCGGCTGGGCGGGCCCGACGTCGGAGTGGCTGTACGCCGGCGTGGTGCGATCGAGGCTCCTCTACGGAGCTCCGATCTGGGCGGAAACTACAACTCAAAGCACACACTATGGGGATCAAGAATCACTACACCTCGAGGTAGAACCCTGGAAAGCTACATTAGAAACAATAACCTCAATATATTATCCACAGGAAGACCGACATACTGGCCGACAGACTTGAGCAAAATACCTGACCTACTTGATTTTACAGTTACAAAGGCACTAAACGCAACTTAAGTAAATATAGCACCCAACCTCGAGCTTAGCTCCGATCATACACCCATAATAATTACATACAGAAACAAATCAATACTCTATAGCAATCCAGAGGCACTATGCATCAAAACCACCATATGGTAAACTTTTAAAGAAATAATCGAGAGCTAAACCAACTGCAACATCTCAGTGAAAACATCCGAACACATCGAACAGGCAGTAACAGCACTGTCAGAAACTACCCAAGAAGCAGCATGGGTAACCACTATGCCTGAACCAACCAACAGACAAACAAAAATAATTCCACCAGACATACTTGAAAAAATTAGAGAAAAAAGAAAAGCGAAAGCAAAATGGCAAAAATATAGAACAAAAGAAAACAAAAAACACCTAAACAAACTTGCAAAGGAAATAAAAAACAAAATAAAAGAACACAACAACAACGAGATCACAAAGTTCATAGTCATTATCTGCACACGAGAACTCCAACTACTCCCTATGGAAAGCCACAAAAAAAAGCCAATAAAACTAGTCCCAGCAATCAGAAAAGCAGACAACACATGGGCAAGAAGTAACGAAGAGCAAGCTGAAGAATTTGCCAACCACCTTTACAACACATTTACACCACATAATATCAACAACAGCAACCCCAAATGCCATACGGACGAGGATACGCTAACCACTAGTACATCAATTGACAAACACTACATCATACCTAAAACAACAGCACAAGAAATTAGAAACATAATCGAAAAAACAAAAAATAATAAAGCACTAGGAATCGACCTAATCAATGGTAAAATCTTGAAAAACCTTCTGCCAAAAGCGATAAGACTAACTACAATAATATTCAATGCAATATTAAGAATTCAATACTTTCCTAAACTATGGAAACTGGCACAGATCATAATGTTACCTAAACCAAGCAAAGACCCACATCAAACTACATCATACAGACCAATATCACTACTTCCTGTGTTTTTTAAAACACTAGAGAAAATAATATACAACCGCATAAAACCAATAATAGAGAAGGAAAAATTAATACCGGATCACCAATTCGGATTCAGAAACAAACACTCAACTATAGAGCAAATGCACAGGCTCGTCAACGAAATAATACTAGCACTAGAAAACAAACAATACTGTACAGCCCTCTTTATGGACATAGAGAAAGCATTTGACAAAATAAACCACGAAAGCTTACTACAAACAATCAGGAAACAATTCCCGAAGCAAATATACCAATTAATAAAATCTTAGTTAAGCAGCAAAACCTTCGTAATAAAAATCAGGGACACATACTCCGAAGTCAAAGACATCAAGGCAGGGGTTCCGCAAGGAAGCGTCTTAAGACCAGTACTATACACACTATACACGGCCAACATACCAACAACTACCAATAGCAAACTACTGACATTCGCGGACGACACAGTTGTACTAGTCAAGCACATTAACCCTGTAACAGCAGTCACATTACTACAAGAACATATCACAAAAATAGAAAAGTAGCTACAAGTTAAATAAATTAAAGCAAACCCCAATAAATGCAGCCATATTACATTCACACTGCGAAAGAGATACCACCAAACATCTTTCTGAACGGCACGTATATAATACAAACAAGGCAAATCAAATACCTAGGACTCCACATAGATACACAACTCACATGAAAACAGCATATCAAATCAATAATAGACAAAATACAGACAGCAAGGAGACAAATGCATTGGCTAACAAGTCGAAAATCCAAACTAGGTATAGAAAATGAATTAAAAATATACAAAACGATCATAAAACCAATCTGGACGTACGGAATACCACTATGGGGAACAGCAGCAATGAGCCGTATAAGCAAAATAGAGACAATGCAAGCTAAAATTCTTAGAACAATAGTAAACGCCCCATGGTACGTTAGAAACGAGGACATTCGGAAAGACCTGGGAATACCAACGGTCAAGGAGGAGATTAGCAGATGTGCAAGAAGGTACAGAGAAAGAATAGTAACGCACCCGAACCGGCTGGCAGCGGAAACGATCAACACATCAAGCATAGAAAAAAGGCTAAAAAGGAAACACCCAACAGATCTCATAAAGGATATAACCTAACAAACACGAAGATGGTACCCCGCTGGGTGTAGCCACTCTCATGATAATCAAACAGCCAAAAAATTCTACCAAATGTCCAAATTGGACAAATTGTGAATGTGAAATATTAAATAAAGAAAAAAAATATTCAGTAGTGAAAGGATACATCTATTATGGGTTTAGTTCCAATACGTGTTTATCAACATGATGCAATACCTTCAATGAATAACTCATTCAGTAGTAATAAATAGCAATATTTATTGTGCATATCATTTTCTTATGCAATGACTTTATGAACTCCTACTTCTGTTACCCTATTAGATCTACCACTAAACGTTGAATTATTCAACTCATTACGACAAACAGAATTAGATATAGAGCAGTATGTACTGTCTAAAGAGGTGAAACAATCGAGAACTGTAAAAGAATATAAGAAAAACTTTAAAACGTACAAAACATCCTGAGCCATGGAAAATGAATATAAAAAAAATGCTAGACTAAGAAGCAAAGAATATATTGGAGTTGGAGGTAAACCAACTCAATTCTAGAGAGGCTTTAAGCATAAAGAAAAATGAAATTCATATCAAAAGCCTGTAATTCACAGGGAAAATAGTACCAGCAAAAACCATGGGACCTTCTTGAAAATGCTGCATGTGTTGCGCTGACAAAATAAACGAAGCTGCTCGGAGTTATAGCAGAAGTTATAGTTAATAACAATAACAAAGTTGAAGTAACAACAACAGAGTCGAAATATACTTATATAATATAACGGATGCCTAGTGGAGTTATGGAACCAGACCAAAGAGGACAATTTAAATCAAAAACAAAAAAATGTGAACAGAAAAATCAACAGGTACGATGGATTATACAGGAAAGAAGTATCTAGATTCTAAGCTAAGTATAGCTGCTATGCATAAACTTTATGTACTAAAGTGTAAAAGAGATAGTATTCCAGAAAGCGACATAGTTAAAAAAGCTATTATAGAGAAATGTTTAAGTCAGAATTTAATCTTGGTTTTAAACAAGTGAAGTTTAAAGTGAACGTTTGACTACCAAATATTATTAACCACTAAATTAGAATTAGAATAAGTAATTAATTTCTATACTTATACGTACAGAATCAAATTTTGAGATTATTTTTAAATATTCATAAATATTTTATATTTTAGGATTAGTACCGTGCCCTTTTAATATTATTAGTACAAAGAATGACATATCTTATATAAATATATTAAAGAATATTAAAAACTGTTTAAAATTTTTATGTTTATTCTGGCATCTCAATATTTACAATAATATTTAATATGTTATTTTTAAAATATTATATAATATGATATAATGTTATAATTTGTATTATAATATCAAAAATTATATTTTGTATCATACTTTCTGTAGTATTCATAATACATGTCACTACGAAATTTCGTTCAAGCAGGTTTGCATTCTTATTTCATTTATGCTAAAAGGATAAGCGTAAAAATGTTATTAAATACAAGACATATTTATATACATTTTTATACACTTCAATTACAAAATATGCTACTATGAAAAAATAACAGATCTATTACTTTCAAGCACTTGGCTTTAAATATACAACAATAATTTTAACATTTACCAATTTAAAAGAATTATGTACAAAATATACAAAGTATTTTTTAAAAATTATGTTACATATTTCTTATAAAACGCGATGATGATGAAACCACAAATGAAAATGTACTTACTAGATGCAAAATGTCATTACTATGATTTACTTTCTTTTCTATGACATTAAGGATTACTAGAATACTTTCCTTGTTTCTTAGTTTCTTCATCAACTACATCTATTTCTTTACCGTTCAATCAATCTAATTTTTCTCTGAAAGTGAACTAACTTCTTTACATCTCTTCGTTGCTGCTTCAACTGCTCCAATTACAGCTGATCTCAATCCATGTTGTTCTAAATAATGTATTCCAGTTATAGTAGATCCTAATTAAAATACAAACAAATAATTAGTAAATAAGAAATGCACAAAGCCTATTAGAAAATACATTACATAATATTAAGCATATGCATGATTTTTCCAAACCTGCTGGTGACGCTACATCATCTTTAAGTTGTCCTGGATGTATTTTGGTATCTCGAACCATAATACCAGCACCAAGAACTGTTTGTGCAGCTAGCTTATACGCGATTGGTCTCATAAGACCCATTTTTACGCCTCCATCGGCCAAAGCTTCTATCATCATATATACCTACATTTATAAAAAATATATTTCTGTATTCGTCTTCTATTATAAACATTAATATAAATGTTTGGAAATATATCAAGTTTTTGTTACATACATAAGCAGGTCCCGAACCCGCTAAAGCTGTAACGGGATCAATTAAATTTTCAGGTACTTCTTCGCATAAACCCACAGAGGAAAATAATTTTTCTGCTATTTCGGCTTCTTTATCGCCGGCATGTTTTCCACGAGCGTATACCGTAGCACCGCAACCTACAATGGCTGGTGTATTGGGCATTACTCTTATTACCGGTGTTCCGTTTGGCACAGCCTAACATTAAAATTAAAGTTGCAAATTAAAAATTTTTAAATAATAAAATGAGCAAGATCAAACTAAAAGAATGAAAAAAATAAAAATTGATTTTTATTCAACTTATTAATATTATTAAAAGTTTGGCAATGAGAAAGATTAAACTTTACCTTTTCTAACGACGCTAATGGAATACCCATAGCAATAGAAAGTAAAAGTTTTCTGTAATTTTTTAAATCCGGAAGGACCATCGGAACAACTTGTGGTTTTACTGATAAAATCAAAACGTCCCCATAATCAACAACAGGTGCATTTGAAAATACAGTATTTGATCCAATTTCCTGGAATCGCAAATTAATTAAGCTATTAATAATGTAGAATGCATATCAAAATGCTTTAAATAACTGATGATATTTAATACCAACACATCGATAAATGCGAAAGATTAGAGATAAACTAAACTGTATGGTCATAATATAATTTATAACATTATCGCAAAGCAAAGATAAAACAGTACAATATTGGAAATTTTCCTACACGCGATGATTATGGAGAGATAACAATGAATCGGACGTCTATAGACAATTAGCGTTGGAGCTCAAAATTTTGTGACATAAATTTTACACTTCTTCACTTATACATTATCAAACAAACATAACTTAATAAATAAGCTACTGAATATTAAGATAGACTATCTTTCAACTGCAAATTGTAATATCACCAATATTGTAATCGAAACTGGTAACATCAACTGAATATCTTACTTCATCTAATCATAATTACTAATCAAGTTCTAAATGCTAATCGTCGATAAAATTTTAATAAACTTGACAACAACATACTCTAAAAAAGATTATTACGTTATTGCGTGTAGGTAATTCGCAAACAGATTTACGTTTCCTTTATCTATTTATCGAGCAAATAAAAAATATTTGATGTTTTTTCCATCAAACTGATAAAGCTAATAATCAGATAATTATCTTTTATCATCATTATCTATATATCTTAGAATGCAATGATAATAAACTGCTACGATAAAAAATTATTATTTTCACCTTAAACGCATCTATACTGCCCACGTCATTGGGGAGACAACTGGCCAGCATCATTTCACCTTTGCTCAACCCTAAAATTTACATAAATGATTATATTAGATTATATCTGAGGTCATTTTAATATTTGGATACTATTATGTAACATATAAATTATTCTATATACAACAACTTATATAAATAGTTTCCTTACCAGCTCGAATGAAACCTTTGGCCAAAGCCTGAGCCATCTTACCGCCTCCTATGAATCCAATCTTCAACATTTTTGTGTCGATATTCAATGCGATCTTTTTTTCCTTTTCCTCGCCGTCGGCAAGAAGATGATCACTCACTGCACAGAACAAAATCTTTCAGTAGTAAAACGCAATGTTGTGAAAATACGTTACAATTTACGTTCATAATTTTCGTTTACACGCTTATATTACAAAATCAATTAGAATATTAAGGTTCAAAATGGAAATTTTTGTTTGATCAAAAAGGCTGCCTTTTTTATTCAAAGAAAACTACGATAGATCCATATCTAATAATTAAAACTACGAATTGAAAAGTGTCGCATCTGAAGTCGGAGTTTCTAATTTGCACAATACAAAGATTAATACCGTTCGATCGCGATATTTACAAGCAAATCGGTACGCTTCTGATTCTCGTTTCTCGCCCCATCTTTCTCAGTACATAGATGATTTCAGTAGTTTTTTTTCTATGTAATCATGAACGAGATAAGGTCCTGTGTACGCAATACATTTACGTTCATTACTCATATGCGACGAACGTAACGTGGGTAATAAACTTCTTGAAATGCTTCTAAAATGTGGTTTCACTGGTAAATTGTTGGATATTTCCATTCATCTTTCACAGAAAAATTACAAAATGCTATAATTTGTCCTTCTATTGCGATTTAGGACAGCTAAATGTTTCCTATAAATCTCTCTTACATTTTGATAAACGAGCAACGTATTACATAAATGCCACACAAATTACTTTCAATGAGATGCATTTCAGTGTAAATAAAATGGTACAAGTCATGTTCCATTTTGCATCAGCATACATTATACATTAAAAAGTAAATTAATCTCAAAATATGTTAACTGATGGAATTATGAATCGAATATTAACATTAGGTAATGCAAAACATCGAATATTAACATTAGGTATAGCAATATCATCCTATATTTATTGAGTAACTACTGAAATGATTTAAACTAATGACATTTAAATTAATTTATAAACTTCGATATTCGAGATTTGTCACATTAGACACATATAGCATATTAAATTACAGAATTATTTCAACTAGCGATGTTAGTAATTTTATCAGTAATAATAAAAAATAAATGACGATAATAATGATCGAATAGGTTTAAAAATTTTATATAAAATTTATAATTTTTAAGTTACAAAATATCTTTGAGCAAAAAGGATAACTTGCTAAATCATTCTTTGCTTTAAGCAATATGATTATATTTTCTTTAGATTTCTAGTCACATTTCTGGACTATAGTCAAGTGCCGTTACGTGCACGTACATTACGTAATTTAACTTGATTTCATATATGTATGTATTTTTAAAATTCATCCTCATCTTTCGAAAAAGTCAATCGTGATACACTTGCCATTCCGAAACTGTATTAATCAATCAATTGTTTACGTTACTTCTTTATGCTAAATGAATTTACAAAAGTTGTTTATTCTTTGAGAATTGAATATTAATCGTACATCTAAATAAGAAATTCATAAAATGTGGAGTTAATCAGTTTCGTTTTTGAAAAATTCACAACTGCTAACAAAACATTCACAGTTCCAAGATATATTTAAATATCTCTCTCTCTCTCTCTCTCTTCCTTCCTCCAAACTATTGTTTAATTTTTTTAGAACAAACATAAGAACAAACATAATTAATTAAATAGATAATAGCCAAAGTACTTATAATTTGATCTTCTATAAAATTTAAACTTGTATATACATCATACTAAAATGTTAAAATCACCTAATCATAAGGTTTCAACATTTTACAGAATGATCAAACAACTGATGAAAACATTTCTCCGACTATTTTGAGCGGTTTATTTTCGCTCATATTTCAGTTTAAGTTCAACCACGTCGCATTCGTACTGCATGCGAACGTGACGATCATATGATACAAACAATATCACGTGCGGAAGGATTTAGCGATTGATTAAGCGAACTCACGTTTCGCATTGTTATCGCGGATCGTTTGATAATATTGCAATCTAAATTGGATGGAAATAATATGAGTGTCTCGGTTACTCACCATTTCGGGCGTTCAGGCGTCGACGAACTCGACGTCCTAATCTTAGAAGCTCCGTTGTTTTCAATCCGGTAGTCATTTTCCTTCTTTTTTTTTCTTTTTTTCACTGATGAGCTTAGAAAGTAATTACTAGATGCTAGATGTCGTTGAAATTAAATGTATGGCGCCACGATAAGCTGCAAGCAAACAATTGTTGATAAATCTCAAATTTTTGTTTACATCAGAAATTTCTCGAATGCAATACGCATAAATATGTGTTTTATGACTTGGAAATACGTAATTAGTAGACTAGACGAATATTTCTTTGTTTACAGAAAATTTCAATGTATGCATATAACATGTAGGAATATACACATTACCTAAAGCATTTATTATAATATTTAAAAGATGAAAGAAATATCTATTTAAGTTCTACTTCTTTAGTTGTATTTGTAAAATTCTGCACAAATATCTGCAATCTAATGATAATTAGTAATCAAAATTTCAAAGAAATAAAACACGAATATACTATGAAAATTAAGCACTGTTTTACATTTAATCAGTTTAAAGCAATTTAAATTTTAAACTAATTAATACATTCTAAGGTAATTGCGTTTTTGATGTATAACATACGATTAAATTAGCAACTCTAATAAAATATAATAATCTATTTCGTGAACATGCAAGTGTAACTATGCATGAAAATATCTGAACGGATGCAAATATAAATTCTTAAATAATTATCGTATCAAGTGTATAAAATATTTATGACGATTCCAAAAATAAATGATACCATATTAAACAAGTATTAACATACAATGAAATATAACGTTACTATTTAAAAAAAAAGCCAAAAATCGTGTACGTGCGAAGAGACACGTAACGCGTACAACTACGCGAAGGATTAGGTGTATCTATTCCTATTCAGGAACTAATTGTAATATTCAATTAATTTTTATAACTTTCCTTAAAAACATAATTGTTAAAGTTATTTAAATTGTTTTATATATTGTATAAAAAGATACTTAACTGATTTACATTCTGTAGAAAATGCTCCGTTATAATCTTCTAATGTAATAATATCTTACTGTAACCGACGATATGATTGTCCTATTTGTAGTTGTGTACAGTGTTTAATATAGATCCTGTCTCTTCCATGACTTATATACCAGCATGAAACATCGTGAGAAACTGAAATGCGACTAACAATTATTGTTCATCAGACACGGAAAACTACCTATTCGGTCGTGGCCAATCAGAATCCAAATATAATTGTGTCACCCCTTATCTGACAGTGTCTTTCCAACTCAAATGGATAGAACCTCGAATTATCTACAGTTAGGTATGGCGCCATCCTCACGTCAAAATTTGCTAAAAAATCTCTGGATTAATGAAATTTCTCTCCTAATGAATCTTACTGGCGTCAATTTCCGTATAAATTTTGTATTGAGATTTATTTTCAAATAATGTAACAATGACATTAAAATGCATATACATACATGTATAATAATTGATAATAATAATATATGTAGCTACATGTATATAAACGCGATTTATCAAATTGAGTTATCGCGAATTATCATTTTTAATGAGTCTAACAAAACCTAATTAATTGACGACGAGCTATCTTTTGGATTCCTTAAGTGTTATAAATATTGACGAAGCAAATATGTACTTACATGTATTGTACAACTGCGATTTACAAGTTAGAAAATCCTCTAAGCAGACATTCCACTGATGGCACATAGATGTCAGTGGCAACACGAATGCAATTTCGCGATCATGCGTGAATAGTCATGTCATAACGCAAAATCGATTTGTTATATAAAATAGACAAATATATGTGTTTAGAACACATTTTCTTGCCTAAACAGTAGTGTACAAGTGATTAGTAAAGTTTAATACTCTGTGGGTCACTTGTAATTGTCTGAAACTTGATCAACAATCTTATGTTTATTTTGCACTGTAACATTTTGTGGTTATGTTTGTATTTTTGTATGAAATTATCTATTATTTATCGAAATTTGACGTTAATCATTAGTAACCGACAGGACAATCTTATAAGTAGGTATAAAACATTCGAATCGAAAGGGGAACTTTCTTTAGTAAACTTTAAATGCAATACTACCTCGATGTCTGGAATTCTGCCTTACCCACTAACCACCACTATCCCCACAATTATTTTTTATATTTCTCCGTGAAAGAAACTGGCATATATTTCTTCCATTTTCTTTATACCAAATTTTGACATTCAATAATTTTTATAAATTATCGACTTTAGATTCTTAGCCGCCGAATATTATTCTCTCGCTGTCTCTCTATTCATTTCATGTAAAGGAAAAATTTTTGATACAAACTCTTCCTTAATAATTGCCTAAAAATTGCAACTGGCAGACAGTTAACAATACCACATTGTACTTATTCTAGTTTAAAGTAAATCGTTTCATAACAATTAAATTTCTAGTTCGATATTCTTTTTGTTTTTCATCAATTGTTTAAAAATTGTCGAGCAGAATAGTTCTTATAACCCTAATCTTATAGTTCTACATTTTAAACAAAAAAATGCCAAAATTTTCAAGATTTTAGACGATAAAATCTGCATATATCGATAGATATGTCATATTGAAATGTATCTTGTGTTTTAACAAAGTTGTAATATTTTCTGTAAGAAATTGTAAAAGTTATGCCTACTAATTTTTCCACAAAATTATTTCTTTGCATCGTGGCCTTGTACCATTCTACGTAGGTTTATGATAATTATGATCCGAAACTGTAGTTTAGAAAGTCATCGTACATTATGCAGTAACATAGTTTATTTTCAAAGTATGAATCTTAAAAAGTAATATTACGATTATCTTTTAAATTCCTCATATTAAATAAATTTTTATTATGTAAATTTTTTAAAGTCCTAATATCACTCGATAATGTATTTACCTCACATAGCTATAATGATCTTTTTATACGAAATTCTTGCATTAACGGTTATGTAACTGATCAATAAAAAGTCATAAGTAATTTTTTTCAATTAACATTTATAATTCAGTAAATAATTAGTTGACTCACAGTGACAGGTATAACCATTTAAAGTCGATCGCAGAGCGAGTTTCGACTTTACATTTTACACCATTGCAGTCCACTGGCTCAGTAGCTGACGAGCGGTCAACGAGTCCGCGCGCATTGAGTATTTCAGTGAGCGTTTCTCTTTGATCTACAAGACACGAGTAGTACTCTGTCTCTACGCTCGAAAACACATTTATCTAATCATCATTAAATATCTTTAACGGATAAATAGATCTCCTTCGCCAATTCGTAATTTGATCAACTTCTTTTCACGTTGCGTAATTATCATATCGTATAAAACCCAAAAGAATGAATTCATCAAACTGTTTGACGATATCAAAATAGCTGTTGTTGTACTGTGTGACAGAAGAAGTGTCATCTATAGCTTTCCTTTATGCGACGTTCCTTGTTCAAATCTTCGTTTTTTAACCAGTAATTGGACTTAGTGCGAAATTGTTAGTTATCAAAAAATGCCAGCACAACTGAGCAAATTCATCGACGTACAGTGTAAGGAATACTCGCATCATTGGACTAATTCCTGCGTGGCTGCAGCAGCCGGTCTTGGCATAGATGCTATCCCACAATGTCTAAAGTTATATGCTACCGTTTATATAGTATGTTTATCTATTCTTTTTTTTCATTTTTCCTAAATTGTTTGTTCCTTATCTTTGATATACTGATTACCCTTTATCTAGATATAAGACAGTTCTATCGTTACTTTTTTTGTGAAAAATAACGGTAAGTGTTATTTTAAAAAACACGTGCGTACGCTTACTGTAACAGAGCAATTCGTAATCCATGATAAAGAGTAATAAATAGAATTTCACTCTGCCTCTTATAAGACTTATTAACATATTTGCTTCGTCAACTGATAAATGATTGTCAATTTTCTACACTACGCAATTTTCTCTTTGCATTTAAAAAGATCCTTTGTAACTAATATTTGTATATTAATTATTCTAATTGAACGAACAAAATTATGAGAATCATCGACATTCAATCTCTACCTTGATCGATATATTTTTAGGCTGCACTTTTAATGAAAGGAAAGATACCATCTAAAGAAGATATTAAAAAAACGATATTGGGTCTTTTACAATCAACAGCTTTCCTCTCATGGAGCGGTTTCTCGTATTCCGCATTTATTTGCATTTTAAGGTTTGAATAAATTAATTTTTAATTTATAATTCATATTATATACATAAAAACGAACTTTGTACATGCTGAGGAAGAATGTCATATAAGAAAGAGACTTTGTTAAGTTTTAAAAATGAATAAATTGCAAGTAAAATTTGTCTAATTGATTTTATATAATTTGTTACTTTTTAAATTACTACTATAATTATGGCATTAATTTAATTTAACAATGCTTCTTAATTATGTAGCACATATTGTACTTATTTAAAAACTATACATTTCAGACGAATACTTGGAAACTTCAATTTTCTGACTGTATCATTTCTTCCATCCTTCTTATCTAGTCTAACAGCTATTGTTATTGAGAGACCATCAAGACGCCCTTTATTAAGTTTATATGTAGCTAATCTTGTGAGTGAATTAATTCTATGTTTCATCTTGTCAAGATAATATTATGTTTTTATAAAGATTTATACAAATCTATAAAAATCATAATTTTTAAACATAATTTTTATATATAATTAATTACAAAATCCTTTACTAGGCAACAGAAACATTATTTAGAATGGGCATAGCAAGAGGTCATTATACTCCTATCCCTCAAGGTGGAACTTATATTTTTGCTACAAGCATAACATTATTACTTTATTTTTATCGTTCTAGACCAAATAAAGAACCTTCCATGTATAGAATATTTAGGTACTTATTTATTAAGTACTTTTACTTGTGACAATTGCAAACAATTTTTACTTAACTAAGAAATTTTTATTAGAATTCTTGTTGGAAAATATGAGGAGTGTGGTTACCTTGTAGAAAAGAACAATTTGCATTGTGATACACAAATATGCTCTGCTGATGAAGGTAGTGCTAGTGGAAGTTCAATAGAAAAGCATGGTGTAAATAAAAAATCTCATAAAAAAAATCTTAATATATTTATGAAATCCCTTAAAATATATAGGAAAATTATAGAAAGATTAAAACTTCAAGGAAAACATAGTTCCTGCCCACATCCTTTTAGTTGTGCTCATTATATACTAAAGGTATATACATCCATTTGTATATAATGAATAAATATAAAAGATTAAATAAACATTGTGAAATATATAGTACTGATTGCCATTTTCATTTATAGGGTGGCATGGAAGTATTTAGTTATGCTCTAAGTGCTCAATTAGTGATTAACTTGTTCTTTGGCATGAAGAAATTACTTACGAAACCACCTTTGATAAAATCAATGATTTTCAAAAAGAACAATCTAAATTTGCCTATATTTTTAGGTGGTTTTGCAGGTCTTTATAGGGTATTATTATATTTTTATTATAAATAGTCATTCTAGTTTTATGTGCATCTTCATAACAATTTTCAAAACTATTTTAGCTAGTATCCTGTTTGTTGAGAAGATTCTTAGAAAAAGATTCTCCTTACCACGCAATTCCTGCTGGATTTATTGGTGGTTTAACATTTATGTTTTATAGTAATAATACAGTAGCTCTATATTTTATGTGGAAAGCATTGCAGGTATTTTTGTAAATATTTTCCTGATTTTACAATTTAGTATTTTTACTATATATTAAAATTTATACTTGCCTTTTTCATTTAGTTGTCATGGAATGATCTTGTGGAAAAAAATGTAGTACCTGAAATAAAGTGGTTTGTAATCTTTTTATACTGCTTTTGTACAGCAATACTCTTCCATGCAGCAATCCTTGAGCCACAACTCTTGAGGTCTTCTTATTGGAAATTTTTATATGCTGTATCTGGTGGAAGGTACTAAATATTATAATCTTTTTACCAATTCAAATTTTTAACATATATTATGTTATTATACCTTTTTTTCTTCTGTGTAATTTCAGAATAGCAGTAATGTCTCGAGTGTCATTAGACGCATTTGGTTTGGAATCAACTAAACATCTTGCAGATGTACTCAGAAAAACTAATACTACTGATAAGAAAACTTTTGCTTTTTAATTGAAAAAAAAAAAGAATGGGAAAAGAAGGAACTATATTGATCGTTGTTATTATTTAAGTAAAGTATCGGGGAACTAACGAGAGAATTCAAAATGTTTGTTTCTGCATAAAAAATATAAAAGAAGTCGCAAAAGTATGCACGCTGTTGGGTACACGTGCACTCAAGTAAAGGTCGTGGACACCCGAGCCCAAGAGACACCATGAAGTAAGGGGAATGCTTCTTACCTAAAAAAAGGGGGAACGGGGAACGTATACTGTGCGTCAGTACTGTTTGGATTGTTCAGTAGTTTGTAGAGATCTTTCTCCATTTCATTTTTGTATCGTTATGTGAAATTTCAGTTGACATCACATTATACACAAAATGTATATGTTAGTAAATATGATTCCGTTCCGTGAAAATATGTTGATATTTTTTTTATATTATCAACGCGTACAAGAGGACAGTCTTGTGCAAGAGGCTTCATCCATGAACTGTATTGCCGTAGGCGGAGTCAATTCTATTCCCCTTCCCTCATGGTACCCCTTAAATGTTAGAAATGATACTTTGGTATACGTGTACTTAATAAATATTCGTATCGACTTCTTTAAAACAGGAAACAGTAAAATGCTTTTATGCAAATACGTAACAGATATAATAGGCAATAATTTCATAAAAAATTGTGTTCCAAAAGTTAAGATTGAATATTTATTAGGTACGTTTGCACTTGTATAGTCCGTGGCGATATAGGAGTACCGTGAGGCAAGGGGAATGTCTTGACTCCGCCTACAGTGCACATATTCTCTCATCGATATGGAATGGGAAACGCTCCCCTGACCCCATAATACACCGAGAATATCCATCACTGTGCTCGAGTGCACGCGTACCGAACGAATACACATCCGATCTATATTTTGATGTGACATTACTGTCATTACCCGTTTCACATGTACGATTAATTTCAAGACATTTTGCATACCTCAAAAGTATGAAGAAAAAATGAATGAAAAAAAGTATGATGAAAAAATATATATTAATAAAATAGTTACCAAAGAAACAAACATACATATATAATAAACTTTTGTATTGCTAAAATTTTACAATATTCATGTACAACTCTAGAATTAGACTCATTAAATTATATTTAAAATGATTATTCGGTAATGTTATAAAAATTTACTATATCATAGATATTTGTTCATTCTTGTTCAATACATCTGTGATGTTAATATAGTTCGTTTAATTTAAAAATTTTGTACATTTATATAATATATGTCTATGTGTATAGGAAATGTAAAATTATTATTTTATGAACAAGCTGTTACAAAATAATGTAGATATTCTTCTAAGAATGTACAAAGATCTTTTTCATATACCTAAAATTACATACAACGTTTGTGATATCGAAATTATACAAATAATAAAAAAATTGTATATTGATCACTTTGATAGAAATGAGTAATTTATTTATTAATTTACAAAACAACATTGTTGAATTTCTTCCTTGAGAACATGCCAATATTGAATAAAATATTTGAAATATACAAGACTGCAATGTACTATTTTCGTTTTTTAACAGTTTCCAGTGCTTTATTCATTATAATATCTGCATTTCTTCGTTCCTGTTTTCGTTTTACACGTTTCTTTTGTCTCAAAACATTATTCCAATTAATTTGACCTTGCATTCTTAAGTTTTTCCTATCTATATTTCCAGGAACAATTTCAGATTCTAAAACTGAAACATCATATTTCTGTACTACGATATTGGGTGGGTTTATAAATTTCAGTGTATCATTTTGCCATGGAAGCAAACCAATTGGACATTCTGCCCAATTATAGGTCGCTGAAAGAAATTTTGGAGTTATTTTGTTAACGTTTTGGAAAATGAAAGTAGATACTTAACTTCATATACTTACCAACTGCAAAGTTCCAATTATTTCGAATTTCTTGACCAGCTAAAAATCGAGGTATTTTATCTACCACCTTATTTTGTTCTTTATTTATGTCTAGTAAACATTCACTATCTTTAAGATCATTTAGAGTAAAAATTTGTTCATATTCAGGAAAATTTGTATCATTCTTATCAAGTGGTACCATTGCATAAACATTCATTAAATTCAACAGTAACTGTTTGCTTTCATTATCTATTTTTGGATGTATTAATTCTAAGATAGGTACAATGAATTTAAGCGAAAATTCATTTATGTTTAATATAAGCTTTGAAATAAATTTCATATCAGTTAAGCATGGCAGTACTGTATCTGATAAATTAAACCATAATACGCATTTCAAGTGTGGATAAGTACGATCTGTCTCTTCTTTGACTTTAAGTTCAAAAACTTTTGGTGGTAAATTTTTTTGTATCTTTTCTAACTGATATTCTAAAACTCGAGATATGTCATGCGCGCTATCTAATTTCAAAAAACTATATGATATAGAACTTATCCATAAAGAAGCTAACAATTTCCTTTCTTTATTTACTTCTTCATTTTTTATTAATTCGAGTAATTTTATAATTAACACTTCCATTAGATCTTTTTCACACAATAGAAATATTATATCTTTCCAAAACTTTAACATGTCTAATGGCAAAACATCTTTCTCCAATTTATTTTCAATACTCTCACTTTGAGTAAAAATTGATAACATGTTTTTGCTTGGTAAAAATACTTCTGAACTGAGCAATGTATTACAAACTATATCCTTTTTATCCGGTATAGACTTTTTACTAAGATATCTAGATATTTCAGATAAAAGAACAATTCTTGCAGTTTCTAATGTGTACTTTTTATCATTTTTTATATCATCACTGGCAGCCTCTATGTAGTTATCTTTATTATTTTCCATATTTTCACTATTTTTTTGTAATAAAGAGATAGCATATGAACGCAGATCTTGTAATGTTTCCCTACCAATAAAATCAATTTATTGATATAAATTCTGTATTATTGTAATCAAAATAATTAAAGGTTATACATACTTCAATTGAGGGTCTGGAACATTTGATACTAGATGATAGCCAACATGAATATACAAACTTACAGAAGTCCAGAGTTCAATTAAATCATCAAAATCCTGTACTTCTTCAGTCTTTTGGACTTCTTTCATAGATTCTTCGCTAATCAAACATTCTTCCATTCTTTTAGCTTCAGCTGCCCAATATTCTTCCTTTAAATATATCATGTAAGAAACATCTTTTTCCTTTAATATTATAGTTGATATAGAAATATACATACATGTAACCATGCTAGTAATATATTTACAGCTATTCTCAATACACCAATGGATGGAACTTCATAACCATGAGCAGTATCATGTCTTAAATTCACTATCCACTCTGGAATATTAAGATGCTTTGCTATTTGAAATAAGGATGTTTGTTTCATGTGTCCTATGTTAGATATATGATTTAAAATTCTCATTATTGTAGTTGAATACATCAGACATAAGTCATTTTCATAGGTAATTGGCAACTCGCCATTGTTAATTTTAGGAGTCCATTCACGGTCTCTAACACACACTTGCATAATTGAAAGAGTACAATCAATGCCTATTGGCAATTTTGGTATCCTAAAATACTATTAATTAATACCACTTATACCATAATATTTTATTAAACGTTTGATATTTGATTACCTTGCTTGCCATGCAAGTAGCATTTCATAACCTTCAGTCTGTTCATTGATATCATTGGAATATATTTGCTTGTGCACTTGGTGCCATTCTGCGCTGTAGAATGTAAATGTAATCTTTAATCAAATATCTTAGGATATAAAACTCCTCAGTAATTCTAATACTTACAGAGAAAACCATGGTACTTGTTTTACATCTTCCTGTCTCATGGAGAGCGCCATAGCTGACCACGTGTGATGCCAAACTTTAAGTCGTTATCATAAAGACGAATGAACGTGCTTTAACATGTATATATATGTTTATGTGTATTATACTTGTAGCTGTGAGTAAACGTCGGATAAGTCATTGAAATTTTATAAAATATGGCGAAACAAATAAAAATGATACTAATAGATCTCAGTGGAACACTGCATATCGATAATTCAGCAATTCCAGGTGCCGTGGAAGCTCTAAACAGGTGGTTTTTTATTGAATTTATGACAATTATTCATGATTATTAGTAAATATTATGGCGTACCTTACGTCTTATGTTGCATCGATTTTACCTACTGTCGTCTTTTAAATTGAATACATTGACTTTACTATTAATACCAAATAATATTTTAACAAATAAAGTACAATTTAATGAAAATTATACTTTGTAATTTTCGGTCTTTTATTTCATAATTTTTGTTTAAATGTTAAATAAATTATTTTATTGCTTTCAATATAGACTTCGAAACGCAGGTATACCGCTTAAATTCGTCACAAATACAACGAAAGAATCCGGCAATTGTTTATATGGTCGATTGACAAAACTCGGTTTTGATATTAAGAAGGAAGAAATTTTCAGTTCTTTAGCTGCAGCGAGGAAATTGATTATTTCGCGGAAATTAAATCCAATGTTATTTATTGATCCTGCTGCTAATGAAGATTTCGATGATTTAATAAGAAATGACGATAAAAAAGATGCTGTAGTAATAGGATTGGCTCCAGATAAGTTCAATTATGAAAAATTGACCAAAGCATTCAGGTATACCTTGACTATTTTACACGATGAAAATTCATGTACAAAACTTTTATTTTTGTTTGTTATTGGGAACAAATTGTTTATAATTTCAGATTACTATTAGATGGCGCATCGCTCATAGCCATTCATAAAGGGCGGTATTATAAAAGGTCAGATGGTTTAGCTCTGGGACCAGGCGCATTTATCGCTGGTTTAGAATATTCCGCTGATATCAAGGCAGAAATTATCGGAAAACCAGCTGCAGAATTCTTCAAAGCTGCTTTGGAAGATATACCTCCAGAAGAAGCGATTATGATTGGCGATGTAAAACTATTTTACATAATGTTTAATTACTGTTTTAATTTTCAGTTTTTTATTTTTTAATTCTTTTCAGGACGTTAAAGATGACGTAGCTGGTGCACAAGCTATCGGTATCAGAGGACTTTTGGTACAAACTGGAAAGTATCGAGATGGAGATGAAAATACAATTACACCACCACCTACAAAAGTATGCAGTTCTTTTGTCCAAGCTGTAGAATTTATTCTTAAAAAAGAAATTTAAGTAGTATGATTTTGCAACAGTAAAAGAATATTATGTATATGTATATTTATATATGTTATTCTGTATTAAATTAGATATTTTATTTCAATATTAATAATTCTGTAATGGGATGTGTACATAATCTAGATTAGATTCACAATATAGTTTCAAAATATAAAGAGACTATAATTATAAAGAAACCGACATAGTACTTTCTATAATGTGAAATATTACATTACCAAATTTTCTTTGTTCTAACAGTAATAAAAAGTATTACAGATTTCTTTCGACGTATCTATCGATTAATAGTTGAGGATAGATAACTTTATAAATATTGAACGAATATCGCCTCATCGCACAGTAGAATGTAGAAAATTGTAGAAAATTTCATCTGCCATCATATATTAATGAATTCTGTTTATAAATTAGGATGAATCAACATTTCTTTCAAATTTGATAATAGAATTTTCTAGATGCGAGACGATATTTCTTAGGTTCTTATATCGTTCTAAAAACAAGAAAAATAATCGTTGTAATTATGAGTTTTTACGAATATACATAATCTTAGATAATAAATATTAGAACTATCATACTTAATAAGTTATTGTTAAAAGCAGTTGTACAGAAAAAATCTTAGTCATTTTTAAAAGAAATGGGTGCACTGCAAGAGGTTTTGTTTAGTATAAAATTTGGCACCATTTCATAATCCTTTCCCTTTTTTCTACTTGCTCTCTTTTCTTAAATATGAGAATTAATCAACATCTTATTTTGAGAACATTCTTTTGTCCCTTACTAAGAAGATAGGGAGTATAATTAGTTTTGATTTGAAGATGTCACGTTTCAAAAGTGTAATTACAAGCGCACTTTTAATACATTAGTACTTCCATTAATGAACAATGTTATTTCTTTAGTGAGGAAGGCTCAGTTATAACTTTTACGAATACTGTATGAAATGAACGTCTTGTGTCTAAAACTAATTTAATATTACCTACAAGTGAAACTGCTAAATGATATAGTAAATCTCTACGAATTTGCAATTAAGCAATTAACATAAAAATTTAATTATAAAACGAAAAGAAAAAAGTATATAAGAGCTGTTTTTGCAATAAAGTAAAATAATAAATTATCAGAAAATTACTTTCAATTGTTAATGCTTAAAACACAATAATTGATCAACAATTGCATCTTGCACCTAGTATTATATAAATAAACTTACGAGCAAAATGCTTACAAATATACAACTAAATACTAGATTTTAACAGAATATTTTCTATTATTATGCACCGCAACAGTATTAATCCACATTACAATCCACATTATTTTCAAAAGATTAATAGATCGCTTCATCATTTAAATGCCCTCTACAACTTATAATCTAGGATCAGGCACGTGTTGATTTCCTGTTGCAGTAATGAGGGTCATTTTACGAAAATACATTCCATTTGAAAAATGAATAAGATAATTAAATGTGACATGATTGATACTAGGTCTTTGCAAAATATACATATAATGCCAATATACAAACATAAAAATGAACCAAACTTAACTGCAAATATACAATATTTTTGGTAGCCATCATGTTAATCAACGTCCTTAGCTCAAGAAACATTTATCACAGAGCTCTAAAAATTCCTAATAAGAAGAATATAACTAAGTAATAGTAATTAACTTCTTTACATTTTTAAATATGTGTAAGAAAAGCTTAGCAAATAAATACTTATACAATACGTAGCATATTAAAATGTAACAACGAAATAATCTCTAGATTTATTAAAAAATTGCTTTTATGTCATTTTGATAACACAAGAATTACAACATTTAGGGCCATATTAATAAAGAACAGTGTTTTCTTTCTTTCTTTCTCTTTCTGTCACTCCCTCCCTCTATATGTCACTCAATTTCTTTTTCTTTTTTAAAGTCAAGCATTTATCCCAATTTCATAAAATTGGTGCAAAGGCTTCGATTTTGATACATTTGCTTCGATTTTATGTATACAGCCCATCACCATGATTAAGGGACGTTACTTACAATCGTATTTGTATGTACAATTTGTAGGATTCTAGTAGAGTAAATATTCTAACGTATGATTAACTTTTTATCTATTGTAGTTGTCTTTTTGTTTTTTATCTATTGTAGTTGTCTCCTAAGATCAAATTCTGCCAATATAGTCATATTTGTTTAATCGAAAACTGTAATGTATTCATACTTTTCTTCTCTCGTATAATATGTAATAAAAGTTTAATTACTGGAAGTTCCATTAGAGACAGAATTTGACCTTATTATACTGAAGACATACACTGTTATTTCCTATGTTATTAATAGGAAATATTGAACTGTTAATTTGGCTGCTGAATTTTAATTTGATTAATAGTAAATTGACATTTTTCTCTTCCTTTTATAGTTTGCTTTTTTTTACAATAACAAGACAGGTGTGTGGAGTATTGCTGATACATGTCTTTCGTTTGTTTGAGTATATGTTTTGTTTAAATAAAATAATGCTACTTACAAATAAACAAAAAGGAAAACAAATTAATTATATAGAATAAATAAAGGAATAATTGAGAAGCATATGAAAATATAATATTTAAAGACAGTTTAATTTCCTGGGCCATCCAAGGTTTATCCCTTATTTTTTTGTACTTAACTTTACTTGTTGATATTTTTGAAGTAGGAAGACTATAAATGGCTGACAGTAAACATTTAATACTTTGCATTAAATGAAATGCATTAAAAACAAAAAACATGTTTTTAGTAGCAGACTAACTGAAATTATTGTTGTATTATTGAATTTGGCCTCAGGATATAAATATACAAATATGAGCAATTTATACTGATACTTCCACACATTATTGCCTTTCAACTCATTTAATTTTAAATACTCTATATATAACCTGACTTTTACTCATCTTCACTTGCAGCATCTAACGAAACATCCATCGAAATTCGATTGAACATTTCAGAAAGTGAAGGTAGTGTGAAATGCCACACTCTGCAACTAGACCACATGTCTTCCGTTATTCTGCAATATATTCGTTTCATATAATCATTTTTAGTAAATAAAGAATAAGTAAAAACATTTACTTACTTTATGACAGTAAAAAACCATGGACACTTTAGAGATCTCTGTTCTGACGAATTTAGCTCTAACTATTTTACTGGCCGATAATGAATTATTAAGTCTGCTGAACTTTTCCAAATAAAATGTCTGACCTAAAGTATAATAAAATAAAGATAATGTAAAAATACCATTATATTAAACGAATATAGTTAGATACAGTATAAAAACATACAGTTCTTAAATCCATAGAAGGATCTAAAACTTGATCGTTACATAACAATTCTACTTTTTCCTCGATCAGTGAAGAACTATCAGCGTTTGAATCTGTATTTGTCCTGTCTCCAGGTGGAGATCCTCCAGAAACTGTATTTCCAATACCTGATACCGATCCCGAGTCACTTCCGGCACCAAGTACTCTATCGCAAACGTGTTCTGCTATCTTACGAATTTGTATAAAATCGTTTGCAATTAAGCGATCCCTTAAAAAATATATATTAACCCGATATTATAAAAATTTTATTTTGTAATATTTAAAAAATTATTCATTTTTTACATACCTTTTTAAACTTTTTACACCAGATGTTGCATGTGGAAGAAGATAAAATGATATTTTAATGAACTGTGGGAGATTTTTATCCACAACAATATTAACTACCCATGCCGGAACAGTTTCATTTAATAGCACTCCTTCCATTTCTCCTGCAGCATCTCTAACTAATAATCTATACAAAGGTCTGCCTCCTACTTCACTAAAACATAATTGTATTTTTATTGTTATAATCAAAAATAGTTAAGCAAATATTTTTTTCATTTAAGGGAAATACTTAGAACTTTCTTATACCTGAATATAACAGGTGTATGGGTTGGTACTGAGAAATATAAATTTCCTCCTCTAGTATGAATAGAGCTATTACCGTCATTGCTATTGCCTTCATTTTCATCATCAACATGTAGTGGCCTCCACCAATGTTCCAATAAAGCTTGTAGCAAAAGATTTCCATAATTCACTGAAGGAAAAGAAAGAAGGAGCAATATAGTATTGTAAGAACAGTAAACAATGATAGATGTATAAAAAATAAATATTACCTTTTTGATCTACGGCATCATTTTCTGCAAGACCAGTTTCTTTTGCAGAAACCCATGCAGAAAAACAGTCATTTTCATCTTGACCTAAATGGATGGTCAACATCTATAAAAATATATCAAAAGTTATTTTTAATCTCATATGTATTAAAATTACAATTGCGTTAACGAATCATAGAATTACATACCCCAGTTTTCAGATCTACACTAAACCAGTTTGGAACATACACCATTTTATTTCTTTTTTTTATTTCCTGTTCAAAATCTACTTTTCCTAAATCTTCAACTTTACGCGCTTTTAATACATCGTATAAAGCTACATTTTCTTCCGTATCTTTCGTTAAAACATGTCTTCGATCATTTAAGACGTGACAATGCCGTATTGCCGAGCCACCCAATATTTTTTGCGCAGGCTCTGTATTTCTTACATTCTGCGTTACCCCACTAGCGGAATCACAATAGTCTTCAATTCCTAATTCTTGCCAATCCTTTTGACTTATAGACTACAACAATTTTTAAAATGTTATTTGTTTTATTAACGAGCTTTTTTGTGCATAATAAAATATAACAATACCCAATTATTTATAGTAGATTCACTAGTTGCTACCCAAATGCTGGATTGATCAGGTGTCATAACCATTTTTAGTACAGGTGCTTTTTCTTCACAAATAACTGTATACCTTTCAGGATAACATGATAATTCAGTCATTACAACTCTTCTGTCTCTACCTCCTGATATTACATGACTAAAGGTATCTGTTGCCTAAAGATGATTGTTCTAATTTAATATAGTTATCTGCATTATTTATTACTTTAGTAAGATGTTAAGATAGGGGAAAAAATTGTAATTACCAATAATGCCCAAACACCTTCTTTATGTACTCTAAAGGTTTGGATACATCTTTGTTGCCCCAGTGACCAAAGTTTAATTGTTCCATCAGAACTGGCTGACAAACACTGAGTGCCATCTCTATTTAATACTAAGGCTTTAATATTATCCATATGACCACGAAGTTTCATTAACTTAGTACAATTTCTTGGATCCCATACTCTTAAAACTTTTTCTGTACTACCACTCACTATAATTGTTCCAATCTGATTCATGGCAAGACTATATATAGAGTCTTTATTTCCACTAAGAGATGATGCTGCAAATTATCCATGTGTTATTTAAATAATTATAAATTGTTTATTCATATTAAAGACTGAATTGTTACTTGTTACTGTATTGTTGCTTGCTGTGAGGGCAGTTAACGTATTGACATCCCATAAAAAGATTAATTTATCTAAACCAGCACTAGCAACTTGTTCTTTATCTTTTGCATATGCTAGAGCCTTTACATAATCTTTATGTGTCCTTAACGTAGACATGCAGAAACCTTTGTGTGCATTCCATACCTTTACTGTTGTATCAGAACTGGCTGATATTACTGTAAAACAATATTTTCTTTTCTCATTACATAAAAATATAATATATTATGTCTTTAGATACAATACATGTTAAACATTAACTTAGAAATTTAACAAAAGATACATACAATTTTTGCCACCACAGCACAATACTATATCATTGACCCAGTCCGTGTGATGCTCCATTGACTGAATATATGGATCTTTCATATTTTTGCAATTCCATATCCTTATAATACTATCTCTACCTGCGGAGTAAAGCCTATGCAAAGCTGGATCATATTGTAATGAATTGACTCCAGCTCTATGTTTCTTTTCCATTTCATCTCTTATAACCATGGATACCTTCATCAAATACGCAAAATAACAAAATAATTACCATTCATATAATAATCATTCTAAATAAATCTTTTTGTGAGTTTCATTAATAAATTTTATTCGATAAGATCGAAAGTATAGAAACATAAAAATTCATTTACGATATTATTCATGACACACCGCCCGTTAGTAATTACGTGATTTATAGTCATCAAAGATTTTATAAGAATCTTACGAAATTGATCAATAATTGCATATAGCATCAAGCAATACATATCAAAAATATCATAGATCAATTGCGATTCTATTATTTCATACATCGTCATGTGGATTTTATAACGGGCGAAATAGCAGCGTCAATTAGTACACAGCAATTCTGTTTTTGCGAAAACATTTCATTCAATTTAAAAGAAATTATGCTTCGAAAAGCAATGACGTATATTTCAACAGGGGAAAAAATATCACAGACAAGTACCTGCACTTTCTTTCGACCACTTTGCCCGCCTGTCTTATGAGCTGCCATTATACCGCAAACTGTTCTGTAACTTTGCACTTAGAGGTAATAGAGGAAAACATTCAAAATGTACTAGAATTATGCTGTTGCACTTTTACGTTCCGATGCGTTGAAACCACGCAGTAGTTTCATCGTTGATTACATCGGAAGCCTTACATGACCAAAAGACACATCGATGGTTGTACAAAACGATACAGTGCACATCACGCCGAAGTTCAAACAGCTGTCAGCCGACCAGGTATAAACAGTGTTCATGACGATTAGATGTAGAAACTGACAATGTTCCAATGCCGGTATCAGTACGTTCCGACGTTATACACATTACGTTACATCACGTTTCAGAGTGTCTGATAACGTTTCGTCTCCATTGTTGTGATTGAATAAAGCCGGATATATTGTTAGATATGTTTCATATTTTAGCAAAATATTCAACTGATTCAAGTTGTACGAAACTTGTCGAATGAAACAGATCATAATACGGGTTTCTACATACAATAAGCCGCTATAACATAAGATGAAATTAAATTTGGATTTGGAAAATTAGTATTTCCACAATGATATATCGGTATTTTTATGACCAATAGTCGTACACGATGCAACTGTGAATATAGATCATCTTTATTTACCAACCAATGAAAAATAATAAATGCGTTGCGTTCAGATGCATCCACGTATATATAGTTTCCAGAAAATTTCCCAATTGGTAATTTATTAACCGTATACCAATCAAAAAATTTCAATTAATCGTTGAAAACTGACTTCAGATACAATAAACTGTAGATCCTTATAACCATCCTACAATATATTGAGTAAGAAATATACATGCTCCACACGTTACTTCGTGTTCCGACAAGTTTAAGAACGCATAGAATTCTTACAAAACATTGTCTTTAAATCTCCTTGTTCAATTAAAGGAATAAACAAATATATGTATTTTTGTTTTAAAAAATTTATGTAACAATTTGAGATGTTTTTCTGTCTCATTTTACATTTTATTTTATATGAAACTCGAAGGTGTTCTAAAACTCATCAAAGTGCCACCTAGCGACAATATTCTTTATTAATTCTATCCGGAAAGACAGCATCCGTCTCCGGTACGCCGTACGCCCATGAAAGAGGTAAAGGTGTCCGTCAGTCAGTTGAACGCCGCCATTTTCTTGGTGTGTAAACGTTCCGTTGATTTTAGCTAAACAGTTGTATACCGTACGCTACACACCATAGGACGTATAACTATTCTGACGTTTTACGCGTCTTCGGCTAGATTTACACCATGAATCAGTCACGAAATTTCACATCGTTATTGAATCCAAGTTATTTGCAAAACGCCCAACAAAATGCTGCGACTGCGAACGCGGCTGCTGCTGCGGCTGCAGCAGCTGCCGCGGTGAGTGCCGCGATTGCTAATGGAACGCAGTTGAACTCCAATTCCAATTCCACGACAAATAACACGAGAAAACGTGAAGCAGAAAGTACGTCTGAAATTATCCTTATTACGCCAAGCTCGATTTTCTTCTAATATCATATTGCGCGACCTGATTTCTTATATGATTATTATCATATTATAATTATAATAATATTTATTTATATAATTATAATTATTATACTATATTATAAATATAGTATAATTATTATTTGCTTATAATGTAGGATTTCTTATAAGTAGGCTATGGATTTTTTGCATTTATAGCAAATTTAAAATTGTAATACTGCACAAAATGCACATAATATGCAAAAGTATACAAAATATCCATAGTAGTTACTACAGTATTCAGTGGATGAAATAAATTTGTACTTGGATTCTACTTTGTCTAATTAGGTTTACAAAAAAGCAAATCTGCATATAAATTTTCGATCTACTTGTACAAAAGTATGCAACTGAGAATCATTTACAAACATGCTCTTCTCTTGTGTTGGTACACAATATAAGAAATAAATGGGTACAAACATTGCATATAGCTGAAATTAGTGAATGCCAAAATAGGTACTTAGAGAAAATCATCAGCCATATGATTTCAAATAGCTTTCAATCCTTGGTTTTTTTATGTAATATATCTATAGAAGTTGCATAACATATGGTCCTTTTGATTCTTTTGCATATTTATCTAAATATTTGTTCCAAGAAAAATTAAAACCTACTTATAATTGATAATTGAAAAGAATAGAGCATATAAAGTTTTTGAATAAATTAGACACATTAGGTGATGATAAATACCTTCTAGGTGATGGTAAACAGGAAAAAGAGACGAAAGAGGAACGTAGGAAGAGGAGGAAAACTAGATGGAGCGGTAGTGAACATGACAAAACTTTTATACCAGGCATGCCTACGGTTCTACCAACAAACCTGACTCCTGAACAGGAGAAGGCTTACCTCTGTAAGTTTATTTTCTGTAATTTCTTCAGTTATCATTTCTATTTAATTATGTATTATACACACACATATATGTATACATATATGGACAGGATATGATTTAAGAATCATGCTTCTGCGTATAAATTTCTAAAATTTAATTTTGTAGTACTATAAAAGATGTAAGTATGTATGTATTGTTAAAAAGTTTATAGTTACCAGAGGTAATTGCCATTTCAAGTACTTTCAACAAGCGAGTTTGGCAATAGGAATTGCCAATTTTGCTGAATGATGAATATCGAGTTATCAAACTTCTTAGATTGCCTAAAACTATATTGAAGTTCCTGCTAATTTTTTTCTTACGTGTTTCTATATAAAGGGCCTCCTTTTTTTAAATCTTATTTATATATAATAAGTCATACAAAAAACTATGATATATTTTTCTAATTGATTCAGAAAAAAGTAACAATTTACTAAAGAAAAAATTTAAAAAAAATTACAAAATACTAGACTTAGGTGAATATTCTACACTTTTGAGACATGCTTACATTATAGAATGTATATGGTTATGGCAAATTGGCAATATCTAACTGTTGGGGTTTCCGCCCCCTCTAACCCGTTGGTTTACAGTTCAGCTGCAGATTGAGGAAATCAGCAGGAAGCTACGCACTGGAGACCTTGGAATTCCACTTAACCCAGAGGAAAGGTTTGAACGAAACTTACATACCAAAAATGACCATAACATATCTACAATACCTATCTACTGACCATTCAGCAGCCCATAAATACAGGGGCCTTATGATATGGCTCCAGTACAGTTAGTGTGGGATACTGATGTCTGTTTGAAAAGATTGGGCTTGATTAAAGCCACCACGCAGCACAGAAGATGAATTTTGATAATATTGGTTTGCCCTAAACAATTTCTTTTACTAATTCATTTTTTATTAAACACTGCTACAAAAGTCTTAGTTAATAAATATAAATTTGGGGCAATAACTAAAGTGGTAGTATATTAGTATGAATACTTAAATATAAATAATATACGTAATTTTCCTGAACATATTTCTTCTGTTTTAAAAATAACTTTTTCTATATATATATATATATATATACATATATACATTGCTTATATATAAATAATACATGTTTATAATATTTGATACAATTAAATGCAAAAAACAAATAACGATCATAGTAGCAGTGTTTAACACACAGTGGGTATTCTAGTCCATATATCTTTTTAAATAGTTATACTTTTGCACATGTAGGGATATTCAGAGGTGTTCCTATGCAGACTGCTTTATTCAAGTTAATAGGCTGTATTTCATTATTGTACGCACAATTGCGATTTATTCGATATCGATCGTCTTAATAGAATAATGAAAATTTTGCGCATAGGGCACCTTAATAGAGACTTCTATTAGGCTGCCGTGATCTGCACGGCATTTTATATCTGTTTAATATCATAATGCCACAGGAACATTTATCGTTAATTAACTAAAATAGATTTCTATCCTTAATTACAACTTAATGAGAGATTTCAGGCAAATAATGAAATTCGTAAAATTATAATTGCTAATATAAGCATAATACTGTAAAGATCAATATTACGTTACTTTCAGGTACAACTTAAATAAATACACGTTAATTTTTCTAATAAATTAATTTACTCCAATAGGTTTAACTTTTCTGATTTTAGCTGGAACCATTATTTTATATTATTGTGTTTCATTAGTATTATACAATATAGTAAGATATACAAACTATTAACTAACCCAAAGAAATTATTTCCTAATAATCACAGGATCTATCTTAGCAGCTGACATCATACCGATTTCTGCCGTGCACAAACGCGCAGTCTTCCAGTGGTTACCTATTGAATAGACTAATAGCAATGTTACATTTAACAGTACTTAATTTTTTACTCTTTATTTTAACATCTTGACACTGTTGGAAAACTCTGAAAATTAGTCTTTTCTAAGTCTATAGAATATTTTATAATCAATTCATAATTTCATTAATAGAAATCTTTGTATCTATTTTATACCTTTACCAAATTTGGTTAAAAATTAGCAGATATATCTCTTAGATATAAATAGCAATTGTTAACTCTATTAGAATTTTATACTATTTTCTTTAATACATCTTTATGTTTTAATTATTATAATTAATTTAATTATTTTAAAATGTTACATATATAATATATATATAAATGTACTTAATAAATCATTTAATTTTTATTTTAGTTTTCTAATACAAAAATTTAAATTTAATGTACTCAGTGAAATTTGTTTTGCAACATATATTCTATTAATATCTTCTACAAATTTTCCAACATAGTCGGAATCTATTTTATTTGTTAAAAAGGAAAGGAAAGAATATATGTTTTAAGAAAAATTTATGACTAAAGCCTAATAACTTTGAAGATCAATTAAAATGTTATCTCAGTTTCCAACTTTCTGCTAATAATCAGCAGTTTTTCTGTCACTTAATCACACAATCATAGTAGGATCAGGTTGCTTGTATGCTAGTACCATCTTAATTCAAACTTTGTTTCTTGACAAAATTTTATTTTTTTATTTTGCAGATCTCCTTCTCCAGAACCCATATATAGTAGTGATGGTAAACGGTTGAATACAAGAGAATATCGTACTAGACGTAAATTGGAGGAGGAACGTCACAATCTTATTCAGAAGATTCTCAAAATTAATCCAGAATTTAAACCACCACCAGATTATAAGTAATTACAAATATTTTTTTTATTTATATTTAAAATATTGGCGTCTTATTTACGTACCGCATTTAAAATTAAATATTTTTAGACCACCAATAATACGAGTGCATGATAAAGTAATGATTCCTCAAGAGGAACATCCAGATATTAACTTTGTTGGCCTTTTGATTGGACCACGTGGAAATACATTGAAATGTAAGTTAAAATAATTTAGGATATTCATAAGATACATAAAGTTTATACAGATTATGTGTTAATGCTTCCTTTTTAAATACCATAGCAATGGAGAAGGAAACTGGAGCAAAGATAATAATTCGTGGTAAAGGTTCTGTAAAAGAAGGAAAAGTTGGAAGGAAAGATGGACAGCCTTTACCTGGTGAAGATGAACCATTGCATGCATACATTACTGCTAATAATTTAGATGCTGTAAAGAAGGCTGTTGAAAGAGTATGAAGCGTCTTTACAAATTAACATGTTTATAGCGTATATGCGTATTATTAAAATATGTTTTTTCAATAGATTCATGAAATTATACGTCAAGGTGTGGAAGTACCTGAGGGGCAAAATGATTTACGACGTAATCAACTTAGAGAATTGGCTTTATTGAATGGAACATTGCGTGAAAATGATGGACCACGTTGTACTAATTGTGGTGCATCTGATCATAAATCATGGCTGGTTAGTATACTGATATTTAAATATTAATGATATCTTAATGTTTGCAAATAGATTAATACTTATTTCAATTATTACAGTGTCCAGATAAACCCAACGTAACAAATAATATAGTATGTTCAAGTTGTGGTGGAGCAGGTCATATTGCACGTGATTGTAGATCTAAGAGACCCGGTCAGGGTGGACCAGCTGCTGCGGGTATGGGTGGAATGGGACCAGGTGGAGATAAAGCTAAAATAGACGAGGAATATATGTCTCTTATGGCAGAATTGGGTGAAGGTCCACCACCTGATCGATCTAAAACCGGACAGCCTCGTCAACCAAATCCAAATCCCAATTATCCTGGTCTCTTTGATAGGTAGGATTCATTCTTCTTTTGCTTCTTATAGATTGTTGCAAATTTTTATAGAAGATATATATATACATATAATAATCATCTTGCAATTCTTTTTAGACAACAAGCACCTCGTGCTTTAATGGCTGCGCCAGCACATCCACCGCCACAAATGATGCAAGGTGGTCCAATGATGCCTCCACCAGGAATGGCTCCGCCACCTTGGAGTCAAGGAGAAGTGAATAATATGAATGGCATGAACATGCAATGGCAACCTCCTGTTAGTATGCCTCCGCCACCTGGTGTGATGCAACCACCTCCACCACCGCCTGGTTCTACATCTCAACCAAATATCCCACCATTGATGCCTTGGATGGCTGGAAACAATCAACCACCGCCACCAGGGCAAATGCCACCGACACAAATTCCACCACCTGGAATGGGTATACCACCATGGCAGCAAGGACAACAGGGGCCAATGCGTCCACCTCCACCTGGAACTGCTCCCCCTCCAGGTTTTCCAGGATGGCAACCGCAACAGATGGGTGGATGGCCACCAGCAGCTCCAGTTCCTCCTCCACCTCAACAACAAACACCAGCTCCCCCTGGCATTGATCTCAACACTTTACCTACGTTATTGGCACAACCACCTCCGCCACCTCCACCAACTAGTTAGTGTAAAGAACCATCAAATTGTCTCATCAAATCTTTATTCGTACAATAGAGGGATATTATCAGTTGTGTCAATAAATAGATTATAATATTGGACTGAAGGCAGTTAATAATTATTAATTAGCTGGAATGATTCGCGACTTTAATTAGTCTATTCGTCATACATGGCTATGTTCTTTTCTAAAAAAAAAAAAAAAAAAAACTGGAGAAGTATATAGTTAGATAAATATTTTCCAATTCTCCTCAATGGCTATACAATGTTTATAAGAAATTATCTTAGGTTTGCAACATATTTTTGAAATTTCGAGAACATATCGTACTTTATGAATAGAAAATGTTTAAGTTTTTGGTTACCATTACTTTTGAACTTATTACATGTACCTAAAGCTTTCTTACAAGTGTAAATGTAAGTGATATGCCAAACACATTTTTATAATGTTACTTCAAGCACTTCACAATTTTTACTTATATATTTCTGTAAACATAGCATCATATATTACAAACAGAAATATAACTTACTTGTTTGTAGGTAGTATGCATAATACATACATATTATGCACACTGTAGTAATGCATTTGTTGCTCTGTACAAGTGTTATAATCAACGTTTGCTTCATTATATTACCTAATGTTGAGATAAATATTATGCAAGAAATGTTGAAAAATTAAAAATGTTTTCTATGAGATTGTGCATGTAAGTTCTTTCGTGTTACTAACATATTGCGACTAGTATGATCTTATACTACTTTATACTACTTCATTAATTCCGGTGAATGGAGCCTGTTATGGAATATTAGGTTATATAATGAAGCACCAGAACTGTTGCTTGTATGAGTAATGATTTGTCAATTCTAAATGTGTTATATATATGTTAATTATAATTTCTGTAAAGAAATGTCTTTATTTGACTTTATCAAAAACATATACTTACGATTTATCGGACATCGAAACGTAATATTGTAAACGTCCAAGCGCAATAATTTCGTATCACTGATTTACTAGTAAGAAATAAATTTGTTTTAAATTATATGAAAATTCTGCTTACATATAAAAAAAACATTAGTATTGTGTGTTATGTTTAGGATATAAAATGATAGTTTGTGAAACTTCATGATAGCTTAATGTGTATGTTAACTACACAATAAAAATACATCATGTATTAAAAATATATGTATATTATATATTTTCTAAACCTATTTTCAAAGTGTACATTTTTGTTTAAAAAAAATTTTAAACAATTATAAGGAAAATATTTTATTTTCTTTAACATCACAATGTCGAATATTTTATGATACTTTTAAATTAAAAATGATGCTGGAATTTAAACAGTAACATTATATATTCAAAATATTGATATATAAATAAGATCTTAAAAAATACATATCAGTACATACGTATTTACGGACATCTGGTGGTGGCTGAAAGTTTGAAAGTGACGAGTGACCTGCTTTTGCGGTTGTAGTTGCATTCTGTAGAGTGTAGTGTTCATCCAAATACGGCACGAGAGACCGACGTTTCAAATATATTTTCGATTGGCATTTAATATTACCTTTGTCACTACATAGTTTTATACCTATATGATCTTTTACAACATTTGATTATAAAATTTCATACATTGACAAATTTATATGAAAATAAAAGCGTAGTTTGAAAGACGTAAAATGTTGGAAAAAATAGCAAACTCTTGGACGATCGGTCTGTATTCGCTTGTTGAGAATTCTCGATTTACTCCGAAGGTTTCGAATTTATGGGATAAAGAATCATTCACCGTGCAGCCTATAAATGACACGAAGATAACAAGACCCGACATATTGCTCGGATATTTAATTATATTTTGGATTGTTTTATATTTTATGTATGAGAAGTGCGTTAATGTAAGTTTCAAAAATTTATTTTACACTTTTATACGTTATGTGTTACCGTGTTAATTAATGAATTTGTCAATTATTTTTTTTTTGGAGTGGGTTATTTGCAAAGAGTGCAGATAAAGGATAACAAAGCATATTGACGGTATATTTGATAATTTTCGTTTATTAACACAGTCGTTACTTCGACGTATGCGCATTCCATTGATGCAAAGAAATAGAATAATCAAAGCTGTATGGGAATGTGGATTTTGCTTTGGCAGCATTTGTTATCTAAAATCACCCACTATTAAAACGTTAAGCCTCTTCTTTGGAGAGCAGGAGGTGACATACGAGGAAATGGGTGTCATTCTACATAAAAGCTTTTACTTTCATTGGGCAGGAATAGAAATCTTATGCCATGGAGCTTGGGCGAAAGGCTGGGCCAATTTTTTATTTGCGTCTTTCATCATGAACCCATACCAAGAAAAGTAAAGCAACTCTTATTTTAACACTTAGTATATGCTTAATTCTTTGTATTACTTTATATCTTTAAACATATAATGTTGAAACTTAGTTACTAAGTAAATTTAAATAATGCAAGTTGTATTTTACATGATCTTTTGCAATTTTCTTCACAGATGGTGTACAGTGGTGAGCACTTTTCTATTTTCTAAGGCAATTGATACAATTATAATAAATATTTGCCGAATCTTATTATGTGTATCTCACTTTATTGGAAGAAAGTTACCCAAATTATTCTTCTGCCTTCATTGTCTTAGTTGGTTAGTATATTAAAAATTTGATGTATTTTTGATCATGATATTTTCATGACAAATACCTATTTCAGGATATACTTATATGTACTATTTGTACCAAAATTTTTATGGACAGAAAATGTGGAATACACAAGAGCACAGATAGGTTTACAGCTGTGGTTCATAGCAGAGTGTTTAGATTCTGTAATATATCATAAAATAATTTATTTAGAAACTTATCTCATTATAGCAAGTTTTCTTTACTAAAAAATATATTTTTTAGGTGTGGTTTAGATTTTTAGCATATGCAAAAGCTACACACTGGCTAGAAACATGCTTATTTCCTTTGCCAACGCAAGAAACAATTGAACTGGCAGGGATACAAAAGCGACATAGAGATTCCTTAAAAAAATTAGTGAACAGAACATCAAAAAGGGCAGAACTGTGGCAAACCCTGTTCTGTAAGTATTTTCTCTAAGTAATTCAAATAAAACATTTACACATTGATATTAATTGTGATTTTTTAATAAAATTAGGTGCTGTAGCTATTAAGAAAAAAATCAAAAGAATTAGGCAAGCAAAGCAAAGTGATTCCATATTAATGGATAATTTTACAGAAGAGAGATTAATTGCAACAGATGAAATAAAAGAAATAAATAAAGAGCAGAAAGATGAGATTATGAAACAATATAGTCAAATTGAAAATGAGTAAATTGTTTAGGTTATTCATAGATCATAAATTACTAGCTTTAATTATAACAAATTTTTAATTGAAAGTATTAAAAAGACCAAAGAAACAAAAGCTTGCACTAAATCTCATAGCTTTTTAGTATAAAAATCAAGTTTATTTAAGAATTCTATAGATATACACCTATTTATGTAGAAAATTCTATTATTTACATACAGATTAAGGATGCATTTTGCAAGTAACGTTATCTTTCTTAAGGCCTGCGCGATTAATAAAATACTTCAATAATGTTACAGACGAGTTTACTATGTATGTACTTACACAAGGATGTACTTAAAAACTGTATGTGATTATCTTAATTATGAACTTAAATTCAAGCTTTTAATAGCCATTATCAATTAATTGCTTAATGTAAATTTATTCGTCGAATATTTATTTAAGAAACTATTTTTGCGAACGTAGGATAAAAGCACCATATGTATATTACTCTTACAATTTTATCATTTGTTTTTTAAATATTAAGCTCTAGGCACGATACGTAGATCTACATGACGACTTAATAACGATATTGCTAAAATAATATTGCCTTCGTTTATATGGAACCGACGTTGCGAGGTTTATAGATGGTAATAGAGCGTGATGTGATAAATAAATATCTTATCTGTAATAGAGTGACAGTAATTAGAAACTGAAGATTGTAACACAGAGCAATACATCTTGGAAACAATAAAATTGTTGTTTATGAAACAACTGAAATTTTAAGATTAGTTTTAACTCAAATTAAATTGCATTTTAAACGATATTCAATCCTTGAGCTTTTTTGATTTAAAATATAAAGAAACAGATATAAATACATGGATTGCAGGATATATAGAATTGGTCCAGGAATGTAAAAAGATCATTTTCAATTTAACGTTCGTCTAAATTTTGTTCATTAATTACAACTCCTTTAATTAAAGTACAAAAAAGAATAATAATAGTCTTTCAAATCACTTTACTGGTAAATAATTAATGTTATTTATATAGAAAGTTAAAGAAAGAAGTTACTATGTATGTACATATATAAAATAGACTGTGTGTGTGTAAAGAGTTGAAGATTGAACATGTAAATTTAAATATTTCTAAAAAAATTGGATCATGTTTTTCTTGTGCGTATTTTACTATAAAGAAAAGCTACTTAAGTGACACGTTGTTCCTAGATATATAAAGTTTTATTTCCGATCATTTTGGACTGTGTCAATAAAATATAGTACATGTATTTAGGCTGAATTGTTCCACGATGTTATACAGTTCAATGAAAAATATTATAAGTGAATATTTGAATAAAATTGTATTCAATATATGGGCAGCGTCGTATGCCTCGATAATATCGCACTTCTAAAAACTGTTAAAACATTTGGTTTAGAAACTTATAAATAAAACGTTGTATTATACAGATGCGTAATACATTTTCTTTTCAACTTCACAACAATTAATAAAATTATTCAAGCGACTGTATCTTTATATCAATATCTGAAGGGAGATGTCATAGGGAGTTCCTATCTTTTGCAAATATGTAAATACACGTTTGTTTCTTCTTTAATATAATAAAGAATTATGGTTTCTTTGTTTGCAAATGGGTATTGGATAGGATAACGCAAATTAAGTGTCATATGTTCATATGAAATAGCTGTTAAATATAACAGAGCTTCTTATTTAAAATCTTTTTATTTAAGATCATTAAAAAAAACAAAATAATATATTATTGAGTTTATACAAAATGATTGAACAATCTAAGGTCACAGAAAAGTAGGAGTTCCAAGAAGTAAGGTGTTAATACTTTATTTACAGGACATTTTCAAAGTTACATCTCAGTTTCTTAAACATAGTTATTTTTTTTACACCTTAGATTGCTTGGAAGTCACTTTCTGTATTTTATTGAATCTGATCTTTTAATCCTTCTTTAAAAAAGATATATATAGAAAACTAAGTCTTCTTATTTTTTTATAAATAACTATCTCATTTGACACTTATTTTGAAATATCTTATACAAGCCCAATACCTTACAGTAATATCTTAAGCAAGAAATATTTTTTTTTTAAAAGAATTACTTATTCTTAAATACAGTAACGTATTTAAGTAATTTCCCTGGCTAAAAATTAAGTTCGTCGCAGTTATGAATTATGATGGATACGTTACTTCATATTAAGAAATGAATATCATGTATAAAGTGAAAGTACATAATCGATGGCAAAACATTTAATCATGGATTGACAGATTATGCGCTACGCACAATCCGACGAGTAAAACTACATTTAATATAGCAACACTTCTCTCCCTGAATGCGTTGTGAGTCCGAGTGTTGAATATAAGGCCATTTCATGTGAATGACGACCGTTAAAAGTTCAACACACCATTTATAAAATCTTTTCCTTTATGGGAACAACATCTTCAATTTCGTGAATGAAGACAAACTGTCTGCTTAATTTACGTAGGTTTTATAATCGAGCTTATAGACACACTCACAAAATATCTTGCCATATTACTTTTATCGTGTGTGGTAATGGTTATTTATAATATTTATATATTTATATATATATATATATATCGTTAAATTGTTTTGTAACTTACGTTGAGTAACTATCACTGCGCTTACTTCCTCATAATAATGTATAATCAATTTTTCTTCTTTTTTTTCTACTTTTTGTTTTTTTTGTTTCATTAATACTCTTCACACATTCACGCGGATGACTCACGCTTTCTCTCTCTCTCTCTCTCTCTCTCTCTCTCTCTCCCTTTCTCTCTATCACACTCTCTCTCAAACGATAAACAATTAAAATAAAAAAATATTAAGAAACACAGGGTCCACATGTAAAATCCATATCTATATGATGACCGGGCCAACCACAAGCTAATTTTTGTTTCTTTCGTTCTCTCGAAATTTTTTTCCTAATTTTATCGTTTCCAAAAGAAACTCCCGTGTATTACAAACGATAATAATAATAAAATTCGCTAGGAGAATTTGTATCGTCGAGTAATTCTCATTAATTAGTTTTTTCGGAGTAGTGCATACAAAATTGTCAAAATGTTCTTCTTTGTCGGTGTGTTTGTTGACTACTGGTGGCAGGCATTTATGGTTCGTCATGATACACATTACGAGCCGAGGTTTTTCAAAGTAGTAGGACTGGTTGGAAAGTCTACGATCAGCGGCCAAAAAGAGTCTCGTCGAAAGGATTTTTAAGCAGCGGATCGTTGCTTCGTTTTTTTTTTTAAGACGTAAAATCCTGGCTATTCATATATACTTAACTAGTAATTTTACCAATTGCTCGGCTCTACTTATTTTCATTTTTTTTATTATTTTTTTCGTTTCGTTTATTTTTCGCATCTGTATTAAGAGGAAACAACAGTGAACCGGAAACACGCGACTGTTGTCCATCAAAAGTAAGTCGTTAATTTTCGTAGCTTAGGAAGACAGTAAATTATTCTGAACGCGATTGCAATAATAAACAGTTGCAATTGTTTTCATATTACTTCGTTTTTTTCGTGCGTTTCATCTTATTTTCTTGCCTTTTCATGTACGTGATGTTAATATGTCTAATAAATTTTTCACGGTTCGTCGGTGATACTGGAACGAACGTAATTACGAAAGTGTATCTTATTACGAACATATTACGTATTATGAGCAATAAAAGTTGAGTCGGTGAAACTTTCTTAGGCCTAACGCTTCTTCTTCTTCTCTTACGTCAATTTGCTTGTCGTACGTGGATCCAGATTTTTAGAATTTGCAGCTTCACAACTAGAAAGACACGCGACTTTGTTCTCTATTCTTTTCTTTTCTTTTTATTCTGTGAAATATGGCCCCATTGTTACAGGCTCAATGTAAACTTCGGAAACTGTTTAATATCTTCTTCCTTTCATTCTTTTCCTTTTTTCCTGAGTCTGCAACAGGCTTTGTCAAATCCCATGCCATCTACATCAATTATTGTGATCCTTTTTCCATTACTTTAACAATTGCTTTGGTACGTCGTTGATCGTTCTCCGTTTTAAAACTCGTTTCGATTCGAAACTATGTTGTGTCTAAAATATTACACTTCGGTCCCACATTTTTTCTTCGCTATGTGTAACGAGACACGAGAACACTTTAATGCGATTCAATGGCAAAATTGCGTTCTTTGAGGCGTTCTTCAAGGGTGACGGAACATCAGTGATTCCTTAAACACTTAAATAACAAATTAATATTTATATTGTATGTTTAACTTTTTTTTATGACTATTGTTCACGATCGTTCTTAGAAATGACCTCGAATGTAATTCGTTTGTTAATTTTATACCGTTAAAGAATCACAATTGTACTGTGAATGCAACTGGCATAAACTCGAACTCTTCTTAGGTCTCTCCACATTAATTCTACGTTGTGTACATGTATCAACAACCTGATTTCCCTACATGTCTTTCGTTCGTTTGTAATATTAACAATAAAACCACGAGTCAAAAATCATTTGCCTTCAACGTTCATGCAAAAACATATTTCTTGTCCTTCGCAAGTATTTTAATCTTTTACACGAGAACTGAATAAACATAATATTATCATTTAGAAATATGACTTTCAACGATGCAATCAAGGTCAAGAAATATGTTCAATTACATTTATTTCATTTCCATTTTATCTAATTGTCGTCCATTTTCGTTAGTGTTATTCCTACGTTCTGATCGCTGATGTGCGTATGATTTGAGAATCCTCGCCTTGAGCAGGGGAATAGCAGTTAATTGGCCATTAGTCGTATAATTCGCGTGAAAAAACGAAGACTCCCTTTCTCTCATCGAGGCTTCAGTCTTTCAGTCGTTTACACCAGGGACGAGAAACCTCTGTTTTTTCAATCGTGTTCGCAAATGTATCGGAATCTCTTAAATTCGAATAAAATCAATGAATACTTGGATACATTTACCAATGTCTATTCAAACGTATATTTATCGTTCTCGTATTACAAACCAATAAATCTGTAAATGAATAGTTTCAAATGAAAAATTGCAAACGCTTGCGACAATTAAAGAACTTACGCCGATGATATAATTAATCCAGAATTCAAGCGATAGAAGTGGAAGTATTATAATGATAGGACTATATAGAAATATTTGAACGATACCAACCCCTTCGGATCTAGCAAAATGGCGGCCGAAGGTTATCAATGTTGATTAACGCTAACAGACTTTCCGTACAACCTATATGTACCATCGAAATGATTGACAGCACGTGGGTATTCTTTGCAAAAGAGTCCCTGGTCAACGTGAACGCATTTTCATAATTTGTTCTTACGTTGTTGCGTAATACATTGTATATGTATGTACGTGTGTAACGCATGTGTATGCGAGCATGCGTCGTACGTGAAAGTAACGAAATTGAACAATTGTCTCTCAGAGGCTTGTGGTGATGTGTGGCTTGGCAGTGGTGGAAGCGATCTCGGACAGTCGCACGTCAATGGGGATGCGATCGTCATAGAGCGTTGGTGCCTGCAGGATGATACCTGCCGTGCCGACGACTACGGCTAGTGTAAAAATCCACAGGAATAACCTGTCAAGCACCATCGCGACGTATTTCCAATCTTCTTTGACCTAAACAATTAACAATGATTAAATCGACTAGATAACTAATCGCATGGTAGTAGATTATTTATTTCAGCTTTTGACGAGGAATGAACTAGGTTTTTACAACTATGTAATTACATAATTTAGTGAATTACGTAGATACCCAAGATATTCGCAAAAAGCTCTAATTGAAAATTTAATGAAATTTTATTCAGGAAAAATACTCATAACGTTGACCTTGACAATATATTTCAGGTTCATCGAAATCAGTGAGGTGTTTCCTATTCTGCATAATTATTATAATTTATTTTAAACATTCTATCGTTTATTTTATTCTCATCGTCTATTTTGTTATTATAAAGCGGGAAGTAAATGTTTGCATACTCTGGTAGAGTCCTCTTCTCTTTTCGTATGGTCAGCAATGAAACGAATGCCTTCAATAGCCTTATATAGTTCTGGGCAGTGATGCCAATGATGAAGAGTGTTACAGAGAGCGTCCACGCTCTCCTCGGTCGGCAGTTGCGGTGGAGGAGCAGCCGTGGTTGCTGGTGAACCGTGAATGCGACACGCACTTCCTAAATTCACAGCTTCCAATTCCCTAATAATTACATATTTATTTTTTTTTTTTTTAGAATAAACAAATGTCACAATCTCCTTATTTATTTTATTTAAAACAAAGTTTTAAGAAATATCCCTTATTATTCTTGTTACTTATAAAAGTATGACTGTCTTTCTTGCAAAATTAACAATAATTTTTAAAGAGGAGAAGATAAAATCATGTAATAAAATGTCACTTCCATGAGCCATTTTAAATATACATTTGAAGCATTTGCTAATAATGAACTTTACATACCGAGGGTGTAATTCGTCCCGCGAATCGAGACTCGGGAACAAAACGGAGGACTCAACCAGCTCCGAGGCCGAAGTCTCTACGAAGAGAGATGGGTCTCGTAATTCGAGACCATTGCACGTTCTGACCATCACGCGTTGGCCGTGATGGGCACCCATGGTACGTTTGTCTATCTGGTACTGCGGCCTGTTAAAAAATATAATCACTATCAACGAGAGCACAAACGATATTAAATAAGATATTTGAATATCTTAATCTTTATATATCTTAATCTAATATAATCTTTATATTAATTTCTAATTTTTTTACATCAATAAGATCAACAAGCAGTCACCATAAAAATGTTAAAAACTAATTGTAATGAATTGCATACATATTTCTGGTGTCTGAATATATTTACACTTTAGTAATGTCGACAAGCTTTTCTTTCTGAAATCTCTTTATACTCTCTAACAATAGACATTAATTTTATAAGCTCGTGGAACTACGCTCTATACTATTACAATTACTGGAATGGTATTTCGTTTGTACAGGCGATATGATTATCGTAAGGCGATGGTGTCAAGCATGTCGGTGGGCGTAGTGACGATTTATTATAATCGATGTGTAATCAATTATTGGAAACATTACGTTGCAAGTAGTGTGTAGAAGATTCCAACAAGGTGCTACACGACGTGTAGTGCTGAATTGTGCATAACGTTGTATGGAACTGTCGAGCTACCGTGTTAGCATTTACAGTGACTAATGTGCAGGATTCCAGATCGTTTGAACGAGATAAATGGATCTGCGAATTTTCAGTCCCTGCCCTTATGCAAATTTCTTCATCTTCTTAACAACTAGGATCTCGGCTTTCAAGTTTCCATATAATATTCTCGATATATCAACAAATCTCCAACAAAGATCCAATATCTTTCATTTCTTTAAATTTTTTCCTCTTTCTTCGTATATTTTACAAACGAATTTCGATACTTTACTATGTTTGTTTGCATCTCGGCCGAAACTACAGATACAAATGTAAATGCAAATTCAATTCCAGTTTGGTGGACAGAGGAAGAGACAGAAAAAGAGAAGGGAGAGAAGTAGAGAGAGAATGGTGGATTGTGCTAATGGTTGTAGACACGACGTGGCGCTAACGTCACGTGCGAGGCCACTAATGAACGTTCTAATGCTGCTTGGCATAGGCCCAACGGCTGGTCCAAATGCTCGGTAAAATCATATCTTGCCTGGAATCGTAATCGGATCTCTTCGAAGACGTATTATACCTGCGCATCACCAGTAGTCTTGGCAGAACATGGATAAAAACACGACGGACCCATGGTGCCATCACGTGCGTCTGTGGCGACCGGAAGTGAACATTAAGGACTACCACGGTTACGCATATACTGAAAATAGACGTTATATTAAATTATACTGTCACATATAATTTACTTATTATAAAAACTTACAACTCAAATTAAAATCGAACTTAGAGAGTCAAACCGTAATTTAGAAATTTTACCATAGAATCATTAACTCGAACAGAATTAATCATACGTTACTAATACTCAAGGTCAAACGAAGATTCCAATCCTCCGCTATACAACAGTTTATTTGTATAATAAATTAGTTATAATGCTTTAGTATGAATTTCGTAAGAAGCAGGTTTTAGAAATTTAAATATTTGTCGATCGTTATACCTGAAGGTGTCTAGGATCATGGTGAAGAGGACGAATTTACCGAGAAGCGGTACCACGAGCGACGTGGGCGGGATAATTTCGGCCAGCAGGAGGAAGAACACAGTCAGCGACAGTAAAATCGAAATTGATAGGCTGACCTGCAATTAAACGATCAATCGTGTCAGTTACATCGCAACGATACTTTTTCTCATTTTTTTTTTTTTTTTCGGAAAGAAACGGTACCTATCAAGAAACAAAAAGGTAAACGAAAAGAGAGAAAGATACAGCAGGAATACAGAAGGAGAAGTGGAAACAATCGAAGAGAAAGTTCTGATACGATTCAGAATGTAGAGGGCACGCTCGAGCAAAGTGACTCCGCTACAAAGAGACAAAGAGGTAGCCCTCGAGGTTAAGTGTGAAGAACAAAACGTTCCTTTCATTCGTTCATGACACAGTATTGTATTTCGAAACGTGCTAAGGTCGTGTCATTACTTGTGATACTAATTACATAGCGATTAGAAAGAAAACGAACTCGACGAAGAAGAAGCTCGTGTCCATTGAAAAAATGTCCTTTTCTAATAGAAAATCGACGCCGCCTTAAATTACTTTCTTTCAAATATCATTCCACGAATTTGCTGAACCCCCAAGGCGGATTTCTTTTCAAAGTAAACCCGAACTTCTCAAACAGAAAACGGTGTAGAACTGTATACAGTCGCCCACGGGGATCACGCGAAGATAAATATGACTCGGATATTTCGCGATAGATTGGTGTAGGTTTCAAATCAGTAGGCAAACCAGAAACGAAGAACAAAGCCCGATTCGAGAGAGCATTGTTTCACCGGGCTGGCAGCATTCGCCTAAAGTAGCTAGTAGATTTGCAGTTCAAGCCGAATTCATGCTCTTCGTCGCGATTGTCCTTTTCAAACGGGATTCACCGCGAGACTTTTGTGTTTGAAAGTTGTTTCGAGTCGATCATACGCGATATCAAGAAGAATACTTCTGAAGAAGGATGAATTGTTATGGAAAAAGAAATTGCTTTAAGCATAGTAGTACTGGGCGATTGAAAGTATAATAAGTTACAGAATGGTCGCGGATTTGGAGAAGCGGTCTTATATTCGTTTCTATTAAATGTTCTTTAACGCATTGAATGCCGCATGGGTCATCAGTGGCGCACGTTGGACTTTCCATTTAGTGCATTGTAGTTATTCCATGTGAGACAAATCTTGATAATGATTCGAAATATAATCATAGGCGATGCATAATTATCACGTATAATACGATTATAGTACCGTGGCCATCGATGGCCCATGTGGTTTGAACGAAAAGTCACGTGAAAATGATTCGACATTCATACTTATTGCTAGTACTGCGCGTTATTTGAACTCGAATCGAGGAAATCTGTCATGAAATTGGAAGCATCTGTTTTATCCATTTTATCGTATTTTTTTTTAAATATCAGGAGACGTGGCCAGTCATGACTCGTAGAAGACTGAATACTCGAGCGTTGTGAAGATCTGACGAAGAAAACGAGTAAGAGGAAATTCGTCCCCGTATCATTTTGTTTAGAAATAAAAGAAAAGTTCTATCGCGAAAACCGTGGAATAGACGCAAGAAGGAAGAGATCTTGGGACGGTGTCTTTTTCGCAACGAATCGAAGTGTCGGTAAGCGGCTGCGGATGGCACGCTGACATCTGACCTTCTCTCCTTTTTTTTCACCACCCCCGCCGTCCTCGACGTTTCCTCCTTTACCCTTTCGCCGGCTGTTTCAAGCCAGAACAATACGACTGAATTATAGAGGCGCACACGGCGTCAAGTGGGTATCGGCTCGAGGTCAAGAGTCTACGAGGAATGGAGGCCGAACGGCATTTAGAGGTTTGCATTCCGAAGATGGATTTTGATATTTGACCCTCTCCACCCGGAATTCTGATCGAACGAGTCGACTTCACCCACGAAATCACCCTCTGCGCGACACACTGCGAATATTTTCAACTTCCTTTTGCTGGACATGTTCATACACCGAAGCGCTTAAAAAATTAAACGGTTCATAGTGTTTACTTTTCTTAAAGGTTCTCTCCAATTCACATTTGCTTCTAAAGAATCCAATCTTTTTCTGTTAGTCAAAGACTTTCCGTTTCAGAAGAATATCATAATATTATAAAATATAATTTGAAAGTGCTTTCCACGTTTTCAAATCTAATTTTGTTAATACCTCGACCACTGCGGCGGTTATTGGGGCTCTGCGATACCACGGTTAATTAAAATATTCAAATTAAACGAACAGTCATAATTGTACAATAACTGGTATTTTTAATATTATCATAGTAGCATAAAGTATGTACCAAATGCTTCACAAGTCGCTTAATTTTAGTTTTAGTAAAATTTAAGATTTCAACACGCACATTATATTGTACAACACGTGAAATAAACTACGATAAAGACATACAATTTGATGAGCAATCGTGTTAAAACGTTCCATTTAACGGGCCTTTGTACACCAAAATTCGTACCCTCGTTATTTACCAACGAAAGCCTAGGAAATGCACAATAAAGTTATAAAGCGTTAATATACCTTTCAAGAAGCAAAGGATTTAAACAATTCGAAGGAAGCCTTTTCATCTAGAAATGAGAAGAATAGAGGGGCTTCTTGTTTCACCTCGTCACGTGGAACGGAATACGGCGACGAATTTAATATCCTTTATTGGCTTTACTTTTCTCTCGAATCGTCCGCGCACCGACGAAATTTATCGATACACTTTCACGAGACCCTCAGTTCGTGTTTCTTATATTAAACTCGCGGAAACTCGGACGAACTTTTCCCGCTAGTAAATCGCGGCGAACGATGGATCATGCACCACTGTGAAATTTAAGATCAACGTTCCTCCATCAATTCGTTTTGCGTTCAGATTGCACATTCTGATGAACTTGTATCTACGATTTACAATTACTGTAAACTTCGGGCTCGTAAATAAATGTTTTTAAAATAAATTTTTGTACTAACTCTGTGTAACTGATGTACGACTGTGGCATTTTATACAAATTCTATTATGAGATATTATGTTTGAGAATATAATTAAAAACCTGGAATCTCGGTGGAAAATTGTTTTTCCCATCAAAGTGTTACAGAAAGCACTTTGGACATTCTATATATTTCTTTATATCTCCAGCGTATTCTGCGCAATTTTACTTTCAGATTCTACTATAAATGCATAAAAATCCGCAGTCTAATCATCGCTTCTTCGTACTCCCACCTTCCTCTCTACGATTAAACCAGCGAGTGGAACACGTGAAAATAATTAAATACCTTGAACAACCAGGAGAGAAAACAGGGAAACAGGGAATAAAAGAATGTGTATAGTTTTAATAAACACTGCTCACCTTCTCGCCACTGTCGCTTGGCAGATAGAAGACCAACACCGTGAGAAACGAGATGCCCATACACGGTATTATAAGGTTGACAGTGTAAAACAGAGTCTTCCGTCTCATGGTGATGTTGAACGTGATGTCGAGGTAGGGCTCGTCGCAGCACGTGTAAAATTTTTCATTTCTGCAAATGAAACACTGGATGTGACCGTGTTTCTAAAGATATCTCGGGTTACCTCGCGGCGAATTGTTATCTTGAAATTGTTCTCTCAACATATACGCCATTTTGTTCTGCTACGAACGGCTGGATACGTCCGTAGAAATTTTCTCAGCCTGATTATACTTTCGTTTCGATTGGTGTTTCGTCAGAGGATTGCCAGTTTCTCGAGAATTGGCTCGAATTGGAGGAGTACTTGGAAAAGAGGTCTTGGGGACTTAGGGGAGCGTTTAGGACGATTCCTAGGGGATGTCTTACCTCACGGCTGGGACTTCGAGGATATCCCACTCGACGGAAGTGTAAAACTCCGACAGATCGACGCCGATATTTACGATGTTGCTGCCACGGATCTCGTCGATGTGCCGTAGATCGACCTGCAAAAGTTTCGATAAAACGTGTGTACTTGGAGGAAATTATTTATTGATGTTAGAGAGCGATAAAGTGCTAGAAAAGGAGCTATTGTATTTGACTATTGTACTATTGTAAACTTCATTAAGGAATCAACATCGCATTTTTAAAGCAATATTTCATTTTTGAAATTCTGATTTTTTTTTTAGTTAAGCGATAACTTGTTTACACGCACTTTATCGAATAATTCACACGAATGATACATTTTAATTAATAATTTTATTGAATAACTTTGCCGATTATTTTACTGTTTGGTCCTTAATGATTAATTAATTGTTGATTAATTCCTTTTGTAAGTACAAGAAATTAGATAAAGTAATATTTATCGGTAATCGAAGTAAGTTATAGAAGAACTTTGATACAAAATCTTGAGTTTTATTGAATATTCGACGAATGTGGAACGAGGTATTTATACAATTTCCTATTAATTCTATTTAAAATATATTCTTCCGTCTTTTAATCCGATCGTTGCTTCATAGAAGATTTATCAGTAAAACGATATAATTCCGTGAAAACAGAACGTATCAGTCAGGTTAATAGAGGAAACGCGAGGCATTACGGTAGATAGGTTTGATCCACTTGAGGGATGGAATGCCATTCGATGTTCCTGATATTTACGTCCATTTCTGCCCGTTAAGTTGGAGTTAACGAGATTCCCCGGCGCAACCGCGCCGGAATTCTCGATTATTACTTCGAGACAACGATTCGAGGTGAAACATTGGGACACTGCACGATATGATGCTTTAAAATCGCCACTCGACACAGAAACTTCAGCCAAAGTGTCCTTGTGTGTGTGTGTCCTTTAAAAGAATATACAATACCAATCTCTCTTAAAGAAATTAGCAAACCTTTTAAAAAAGGGTCACGCGAAATATTAGTCAAAAATTCCTTTCGATCTGTTTAGCGATCGTCGACCGTCCTCAACGCTTTTTAAAGCGATTCTTCTAAAAAAAATAATTTCTACTTTTTTCATATCTTTTATAATCATCCTAACAATAGTAGGATATTATAAATTGTATTTTGTTAACAATTCTTTCATCTAATTTTTCAACATGCACTGCTTTTCAATACTAATCGTTAGAAAATCCCTAATTGGATACGGCGAAAATTTTCAAGTTCTTTTCCCTAAAAAATTACGTTCTGTCCATCTCAGATTCCTTAGGATCTTCGTCATGATAGTAGAAACGTTGACATATCTGTTTTATAATTGTTATCGTAATATTGCTTGACAGGTTTCCGAATATTAATTACTGGAAAATCTCCTATTGAATCGAATGAAAATAGCGACCAGCTATAAACGCTAATAGAAGGAAACATCTTGTTCGTCGACAGAAATTGACGATCCCAGAATTCACATACGATGCGGCGGATCGTTAAAAGCATCTCACGTAATCACCCCTTACGGAATGTCCATTTCGTATACCGTATATAAAGCTGATCGATCGGGGTATGTGTTTCTTATTAAATGAACTTGATGGATATCCCGTCGTCGCGTCTGATGACGCATGGACAACGTATCACACACATATGTATATGTATACACGATATGCATTATTCATCGACCGGTATAGATACTTTACGCGATACTACTCGTGCTGCATGCACGACAATCGTCTGGGAATAATGACGCGAAACGATCTCGTCCTGCCCACTTGTAGCTTCGTTATATGTAAATTCTTCTTTCGTTCGACGATCCTGTAATTCTTTATAACGTCGTGAATATCGGTCAAAATTTTTCCTTCTTCTTTCGTTTTTTTTTTTTTTTTGTTGATATGGAAGGAAAATTTTGCAGGATAATGAAGGTCTATCAATACTAAAATTATCAGAACGATCAAATGGACGTATTCATGATTTTTATAGAAATTTTATAGATTCATAACGATGCGCCTTTGGGATTTGTTTCTTCCTACACTTAGTACTTCCTCTTGATTCTTCATTTCTCCTTTCATCTTGATTTTCTTGCTGCAAATTTTACACCCTAGTCGTCGGTAATTTTATTCGCTAATTATTCTTTCATCAAGTAACTTTATTATAGTATTTTGAGAAAGACTTTAGTGTAGGATTGAAACAAAAATCGGTAATAGTTTGGTATCTTTTGGTAACAGGAGAAAGATGATTCAGAATTTCGCTAAAAAGTTTATTCTTTAAAATTTTGCTTCTTCCAAAATTTTAATACCGCACTGTCACGTCGTTTGTTTCGCTGATATCGATTAGGTGAAGAGAAATAGAGGAATCCGACGGATCAAGGAAGTAATCGACGTGGCCGGAAAAAGCGTGGCGGTACCGGGGTATAATAAACAACCCCGTGTATCGCGTAGACGAGATATTAATCGTTGGAAATTTATGTACGTTTCATTCGGCGTACATCCGCGATGATGGCGTATCGTCCTCATGCATAGTGATAAGTTGGACCAAGCTGTTCGTACGAAGCGCGCAATAACATGCAAATAAATAAATTCGCTGCGTCGCTTTGTGCAACTGACTCACGCGCCGCGTTAATTACACTTTCTTAATCTAATTTCCGGTTACGCACCGTTCTCAGCTACGCCGATGCGTTCTGGTTGCTTCTACGAGCGAATCACATCACGTTTCACGGTTGTTAAACCTCTCTTCGCCTGCTTTTTCTTTTCTTTCTCTTTTCTAATTTAAAATTCTATAACAAGGGTGGTTAGCATAAAATAGTGTTCTTGCGAGTGAATTGAATGTTCTCGAAAATTATACAAGATTAACGCAATAGCGTCGCGCAAGATGTCAAATTTTACTGAACACGGTTGTTTCTCAGAATTGAAACAAGGAGGACTTTGAATAAATTAAACGGAGATCTGTCGTCGAATCTTCGTTACGATATGTGGTAACGTTAATACATTCTTAGCCTGTAGAATGAATTTATAATTGTACAATTTTTCTATAGTATCAATTGTTTCTTTGAACCAATAATACTCTTTTAGTCCTTTGAGATATAATTACAATTTGTTCAAACATAAGATGTACTTTTTTTTAAAACAATTTTTTAAAATCGACTGGGAAATTTCATCGCTCGTAATTGCAATTCTTAGCATAATTTTATCACAAGTTTCCCTCTTATCTTTCTTGAAAATTTCTAACACCCTTATGAACACGTCTTGAATGAAGATGACCTCTTCTTGATAATGAGTAAAATGCGATGAGAAAGTTGAAGACGATCGTTACCTGGAAGCCATCGTAAGTCCACGAGCCGAACTTCATGACGCACGTCTGCTCATCGAACGGGAAGTATTCTACGTCGATCTCGCAGGAAGACTTGTATATGGCCGGTGGCTTCCATTCGACCCTCCCTGTGTAATTTAACGTCGCCTTCGTTGCCAGCGTCACCTCGAAATTACCGTCGGCACTGTTCAAATCAAACAGATCAACCATTATAATTAATTGTATATCGATAAAACTGTCCTTTGATTTTCAAAAAGATTTTCAAAGATAATACTTTTGTCGATTGTTTGGAAATTAAGTGGGGTTTAATTAATAACGGAATTTTTAATTAATAGTTTTATTTGTCCAGTTGTATTTTTTTAACGTTAAAAGAAAAGTATATATATATATTATATTGTTAATGAAAGTTTCAACTAACAATGGAATTTTTACTTAATTTCTGACGACGAGGAACTTTTATTCTCATATTGTACGAAATTTTATTTTTTTATTTTCAACTTGTCAAATACGAGAAATTTTATTTCTTATGAATTTATATATAATATTATAAAATTCTAAAATATATTATAATATTATAAATAAATAAATTATAATATTATAAAATATATAATCTTATAAAATAATATATAATATTATTAAATTTGCCAAATTTTTGTTCATTCTTGAATCGTGGTATATTAGTGAAATTTTATGTTATATTATTTAATATCGGACGTTTGTTGAATATTAGCCAATGAAGTAGCAAGAAATACGAGTAGAATTTCATAGGGCAGAGGATAAATCGAGTTTGCTCCGTTATGAAAATTCCAAAACTAGGAGATTACTCGTGGCAGTTCGCCAAGTAATTCTAGATGGTCTTTTATGTCTTATGTCCTCTACAAAGTTAGATCCATTAAGGAGTAGCACTAGATATTAACGTAATTTGCTTGGTGACGAAAAGAAGGCCTTACTTGTTATACAAAACTATATCGGGCCTCCATATATGATCGGATGGCACGTGCAACATCTCCACCCCACCATATTCCTTTGGATCCCACTTTAACTTGTAATCGTACCATGACTGCAACAAGACACATTTCAATGATTTTATAAAAACAATGTACATACTTTCAGGGGAAGTATGTTTGAATTAATTATTAAAGAAATCTGATAAAAAATCCTAAAGTACTCGCCAGAGGAAATACTAAGTATACTTAATTCATATAAATTTACAAATCAATACTTTCCATGTAATATATCATTTCGTATTCCTTTTGATAACAATGAAAACAATGAAACAAATCAACCCATTGAAGAATTTCAGAATACATATTAACGTAGCAAATGGAAAACATCTTCTTACATCTTTTGTAAGATACGAAATAGAGTTTTCTGCCTTACTATGATTTCTCATCGACAATAAACCCTCGATGCGAAACGATATTTTTTCTTACTTTTTTTTAATCGACATATACATACGTATGTATTTACAAATGGCGTTCATTATCTATCGTTTAACATATTATCACGATGTACACCCTTATCAGCCACGCCTAAAAAAAGACTACTCCGATACGATTAATAATTATAAGTTTCATGTAAATACATTGATCAATCGTAAAGTCACGAGCCTTTCTTTCTCCTCTCGATGAATACCATGTACCGTTAGTGTTGGATTATTATTTTGTAACACCCCGCATATGTATAGAGCTGAATAAAATTCAACGAGAAAAAAAAGAAAGAAAAAAGAAAAAGGAAAAGAAAGGAAGCCCTGATGAAATTAAGCGCAACGCCGGGCTAAAAATATTCAAGGGGCAAATTATGAAGCAGAGGGTGGAAGCATGCCCCAGAATTGTATTTCCCGTATCGTTCGTGTGTGCGATTATCGTGCGGCCGTTTGTTCTTTTCAGCTTTTTCCACGACGGATTGTTTCCGTGAAACTCGGCCTGCCACGAGCAGCAGGCTTACTTTGTTCGCGACGTTGAACAGTTTTGACGTCTGTCAGCCTCTCCGTCGGATCAGATCCCGGGTGAAATTAATTAAAACGAAAGGAACGATGAAACACGCCGCTGATGGGATATATGCCGGGCAAAATGCCCAGGATTACACGTGTATGCCTTGTGTATGCCACTGTTTTGGATATCTTGGGGAGAACGTGACAGAATAAAAAGAATAGTGGTATGCAAAGCTTAAAAAACGAACGACAAACGAATATCAAAATGATAAATATCAAAGTTATAAATGTTATTGTAAGTGATCGAGGGATCGAAAGGAAAAACGATACGAACGATGAAATCTTTAATATTATCACTTTCCGTCTAATTGTATTTTTCTAAAGTCAAGAATTATCGCAAGTTCGAACAAAATGTAAAAAGATATAATTTTTTATTTCAATTTTGTCTTCAGCATATTCTTACGAAACTCTTTTCGTTCGATAAAATGAAAGAAAGATTAAAATAGAAAAATTTGAATTTTAGAAAAATTGAACTGTTATAAAGGAACGTGTATGCCGAGGAACTTTAAAACACATCATTAGACACTGGTGGGCTTTTACGTACTTACGAGAAAGTTAAGTGCGTCAAAATACGCATAATACGCAAAGATATTAAAAGTATCCAAAGTATAGCACTTATTGTAACATCCTGCAGCTGGAACAAATTCCTTTAATTGTGTTTATAAAATTAAAAATTATCATAAATATCCTCAGTCTACATATTAGTAAACGCACTTATGAAAATTTCAGAGATTTTTCCACCGAATCCCCCGAGTATAACAAATGAAATCCTTTTTCGATCGATCGACACGAATAACGTTATACGACTCGACTTACTTCTCGCAGGTGGAAATGTTTTCAACGTTTGAAACGTCTCGCATATTTTTGCGTTGGAGAGAAAAAATATAATGAAAGAACGATAGGAAAGCAAAAAGTGATTGTATAGAACTGTACGTCAGGCTAATTGACAGAGGGGATCGCAGAGAGCATGCGACAGAATGTTAATTAACACGAAGCAAGGGAAGTCTTTTCTGGATATCTCATTTATGAGAGAAAAACAGCGGGAAAAGGAAAAACACAGCGAACCGATGAAAAATAGCAAGTTAGTTCATTCACTGACGAATTTGGAAAAGTATTCGACAAAGTTATTCTACTTTATACAATCTTCCAATTTTTTCAAATAATTAAACGATTGAATAATGAAACAGATAAATGATCGTGTGATTTCTCGATAGAAAAGAAATCCAACAAAATTAGCGAAGAATGGTGGCAGAGAACGAAACTGTGTTTAACCAATGTCTGATCAGTGATCACTGAACTATATGTCTGACCTATATTATTTGATACCACTTAATTCCTCAAGCTATACATTCTACAACGTTTCCTAGACAGAACGTTAAATCTTTTCAGCTTGTCTATTCCCCGTAAGTTACCTAAGCCTCTAAATGCTTGTGTCATATGGGGAAACATCATATGTATAAACATTATCGACAGATAAATACTCCATTCTATCCCAGTGCTATTTCTCTTGATACGTATCATTTCTTGGCCATTTAATGACGATGCATAAGCTGTTAAAGTAGATACAGTCGATTTCTAACGCTGGAGATTACAATCTAACAAAAAATGATCATACTTTTTGTCGTTGATGAATGCACACAATACGCAAAAATATAGAAAATACCCAAAGTACATTACCCTTTACGATACTTCACAGGTATTCACAATTTTCTACCTAAGTTTCAATTTGTACATTATATTTAGAAATATTCAGATTTGCGTAAATATCAGTCAAGTAGTAAATATAGAATCTCATAGTGACTTGTATCATGAAAGATTTGGTAAAGACAAAGTGCTGGAAGATGCAAGCCGCCGAGTATAAATTTCACGGACGTAATTCCTACGGTAATACTCGAGGTACCTTTACGCTAGAATTTCAAGCTCTTACCGATTAAATCGATGGTGGAAACAGCGGTTCGAAGGTCAACTGATAGGCAAACAAACGAAATTCGACGGAAGCCGCCCCCTTTTCGTTCGAGCGTTTGTTACACGTGGCCGAAGCTCCATTAATATATGCGGGAGCACAGAATCCCAGCGAACCATCAATATTTGATCTGATTATATATCGGTTCTCGTCTTTATGTACTTACGGTCGTTACCTGGTGACGCTGTCTAACAGATTAATGGCCCGCAAGTACCGCGTATCCCATCAGCTGCGATCGAATACGATTCATCGAGGCGATCGCGGATCCAATTAAGAGAAATTGAGCGTCAAAAATGGACGAGCGTGAAAGCCAAGGCAAACACCATGGATCGATTTCACGTTTTGTATTATAAAATTGCCGATCATAACATTTGTCTTCTGATTACTTTTGTTATTTTCAATATTTTCCACGTTTCATCGTCAGTATTTTGTGGCTTGATTAAACTACATAACGCTCATGTTCGTGTGAGACACGGATACAGCTAACTCATCTTTTCTACTAAAACATCTTTAACACGTCTGTTTAATGAAAGATCATATTTTCATATTGATGAAGGCACTTGATTTCTTTTAATTTTGTATCTCGTTTTTCGTATTTTATTGTACTGAAAACATAAAATACAATGTTAGAATTACGAAATAAAAAAAACATACATTATTATATAGCTAAGAAACAATTGCAAGAACAATACGACAATTTCTAGAAATTTAATTACTTTATAGTAACCAAGTAATCAATATAAAATGGGCCACCTTCTACAAATTATTCTTTTTAATCATCTAAATTCTTCTTTTCAATCGTCTGTAACAATTATCTTTTCGCTGTTCGCTTGTAACTTCTCTGCTATCGCTAATTTCGTGTAAGATAACGATAAAAAAAGGGAGAAGAAGGAGGAGGGATGAAATGGATGCACGGAAACGGATGCGAATCTGTCTTACGTAATCTACCGTTTGAAAGTGGGTTGCACGGTTCACCGGACTTATTTTGCGACTCTCGAGTGGAAGCTTCTGTCTGATTTTCGTTTTACCGACTATCCGCACATATTCGTGTGCCCGTTTATATATTCGCGCAAAACAATGCCCGGCGCTGCGACTGGAAATGAAACTTATGCAACCGGAACCAAGTACACTCTACGTTTTTTTTAGACAGAATTTAGTTAAAGGCAAAACGCGTTGTAAGATACATCAAGTATAAAAGATTATTTCCTCTCTCTCATGCATGTAATGTGTACACGTACCTGTTCCACCCAGAGGTTCGTCGTCATGATTTGATTTTTGAGATTCTGCAAAGGAGTAAGAAGAATGATCCTCTTTTTTTTTGTTTCAAGTTTTTAAGTAGTATTTCTTGAAAAATAATAATATCATTCGATAACAGCAATGTCTAATGACAACGGTACACGAGCAACGTTTAAGAAGCACAAGGAATAATTCTCTTTTTCTCAAGGTTCTATCAGTTTTCGAGAAATGGAAATAGTATTTGATAACAGTGATGTTTAATATAAACCGTAAAACATTTAAGACGCACAAAGAATAACACCCTTCTTTTCTTTCAAAGTTTTTTAGGGTTTTTTGAAAAACAATGTTATCTGACAACAGTAATGTTTAACGAAAACAGTGTAATATTTAAATAAAAATTTAATATCTCGGAAACGATAATATTTCCCGTTAATCTTTGTAATGAAATATATATTTTTATAAGTATAAATCGCTTATTTCTAACATGCTTATGTCTTTGAACCTAATTTAATGTTTCCTATTTCTCAACTATGTGGAAGGTGGACTTATCGCGTTTACTTCGTGTTACCTTCGTTTGCCAATTAATTTAAAGTGAAACTTACAACATCGATCAACTGCGAGAGTTTGAGCTTGATTTTAACGGTGAGGGCGTCTGTGACGTTGACCACTGGACGAACCAGCTTGTTGTAATTCGACAGGAGGTCGTCGTACAATCGTTTCGCATCTGGATTTCCTGAGCATCCTGAAACAAAATCGAGAAAAGGAATAAAAAATGACAGACAAATTGCAAACCAACCTGATCGATATATTGGAAAATCATTGGCAACTCGAGTTCCAAACGATTTTCGATAAAAGGCTAGGGGTGGTTTAACACTTTTTTGTAGAGAATGGCCGATTTATCTCTCACGCAGAAAGGCAAACAGACTACAATTTGGCTTTCGAACGGGCTGATACGAACAGTTCGATCGAGCAATGGAAAGGGGATGAACAATTTTGACCGCTTAATACGCGAAAGCCACGCAATTCTACTGGATGTTCCTGTTATTTTCGCGTCTTTCGAGGCTGCGATTTAAAACGTTTCGGTATTTAATCGTGGAGAATCGTTGCGTCGAATTTTATATCGATGCCGAAATCTCTGTTTAGGTAATTTGCATTAGCAATGCAAGTACCGATAATCGACTTTCACAATACTATTCTGATTTCTTTATTTTAATAAAGAAGCTTTTAATGAAGTAGTCATTTCTTTATTGCGCTCTTATTTTTGTACGATAATTACGGAAAAATTTGAAAAAATGTTTCCGATATCGGCATTATTTATTTAAACGTCATCGTCTGTGGTAAGACAAAGAAATAAATATTCAAGATATTTCTACTGACCCAGGCAATACGAAGTATACCGACAAACATTTGATAAACAGACTCTTTACTCACGTTGGATCTTCCCGTATCAAGTTTTGGGAAAACTGCATGTTACATGTATTTGTTGATATTTGTTCCGAATCCACATTCAAACGCCGCACTGTGCAATGTAATTAATATTCGAACACAACGATGGCGTCGAAGATACAGAGGATTCTGTAGGATCATGTATTTATTCCATACGTTAAACGCGATCCCTGCAACTGATTATAATTACGACCGATTAAGCCACAGGATAAAACGGACGCCAACGGCGATTTCGTTAGCGATCTTTGTTCAATGATACCATTAATTTTGTAATAGATTTCGTTGGCAGGTTTCTCTCCCTCTCCACCGTACATGTTATTTATCGTTTCCGAACATAATATTACCGATGTTTTACGAGTTCCCTGGAGCGATACCAGGATAGTTCATAATACGCGTCAACTGTATACGAACCAACGCTGGCTACAATTTCGGTTTTGAAGCGGTGCCAGAATATTTACGGTACACCTTGCACACGCTTGACGATCTTTGTGATTCGTGATGCATTGTTTTGCAATATTCCACGAACCGCTGTTCCACCGACAAGACGTTGTTTTTTCGTTTTATTTTAAAACGCGATAAAATTTCGTTTTGGACTTTTAATCCCTTAAGGTCCAAGTTTGCAATATTAGCAGATTAATCCGTGATATTAGTAGCTGGGTTTTATGAGTTTAACCATTAAATATAGACGCCCGTATCTTTGCTATTATCACAGAGATATAGTCTTTCAGGTTATTTAATAATTTCATTTATTAAATCACTGTATTATAAAAGGCTAAAATTCTTTAGGAAATTGCGAATAACGAAATAAAAATATAACTTTCATTTCGGAAAAGATCTTCCGATAAAATTTTATGGATAAAGGATTAAACAAAGGCGAGTTTTCTTATAATTTAGCTCTTAAGGGGTTCAATATAAAAACATATGAAATTTCTTCGAAAATATCGTACATATATATATATATATATACTACATTTCAAGACGAGCGGAAGATTGAACTGGTTTGCAGAGAGAAACTCGCTCGTGATATGTATAAGCGTATTCGTGGAAATATCTCTGATAAGCGAGAAATGTGTTGCGAAATCTGAAAGATGCCTGGAAGGAATCGCGGACAGGTTGGAAGGAAATGTGAGAGAAGTTGATACGATATCTCGAAGGAATCGATCAGAAATCATCTACGCAACATCGCGCAGCACAACGAAATAAATTCGAACGATTAATTTGTGTCACATACGTAACAGATATCGCGCGTCGTTCGTATAAATGACTATTTTATTTTCAGCAATTATTTTTTACACAAACCGATAATCCTCTTCCCCGAGTAATATAAAATCGAAGAATTTCGCGTCTTTTTGTTAAGTTTTTGGCAAATTCGACGTTTAATAGGGATTATAGATAAAATTTCATCCTACGCGAATTTTATTCATATTATTTTTCAATATTGCGCTACTATATATATAATACTATCGCAATATTATTTGCAACCACTGCAGACAACGGCTTTTCATTTAATATCGGATAGTAATAATCCAACCCAATCTAAAGTAATAGTAAACATTTAATTGCATTTGTCTGATTTTATCGATTTTCTAAATATAATACCAAATATACCGAGGTGAAATTTCAGCCATGATACAATGATTAACGTGATAACGTGATTAATCAACAGCTTTTAAGGGCTAAAATAGCATTGCAAACTCGGCGAAGTCGTGTACGGTGTATTCGTAAATAATATATTCACGATGACGTTTCCATTTGAACGAAATCACGAGTTTCGACCGTCACGTAATACGTTGGATCAGAGATGTAATGATAACCTGTAGCACGAACAGATGGCCATCGATTCGATCGCAATCTTTCGTGAGTAATCGGTTAACTAGCCGGAAATTACGTGCGCCTCGAACGTGCCCGACTTGGTTTTCGAGGAAGCGGATGCAAGCTGCATGAATCGCGGGCCTGCGTTGGACTTACACGAATGAATTCAACGTTTCAATCGTCCGTCTGTTTTAAAAGCTCCAAATAAAACTACTCCAACATCGAAATATTCTTACCACTTTTTATCTACGATAAAACGTAGTAAAAGAAATCTCCATTTTTGTTACTCGAAAAATAATTAAAATTGTAATATGATAGTAATTAAATATGTAGTAATTTAAATATCTTTCAAAGCATCCTGGTATAATTAAATAATAATTTCAACGTCGAAAACTTTAACGCTACATAATACTTTCGTTAGTTTTAAAGCTTCATCGATAGCGGGACGAGTGAAATCTGCCTTTTTACAATCTGTTCGACGAGTCTTTCGGACATGAACGACGTGGAAACGGAACGAAGAAGCATTCGTTATCGACATCGCGACGATTAATAAAAATTTGTTCTGTCCCTTTAGAGATAGATTTTGACTATGGTTTAAACGTTAATGGAATCAAACGGACACAGTAGTTTTTCTCATCTCCGACGATCACAGCGGAGACAGAAGAGCTGGAACACTGCTGGGGATTTTGACTGGAAGCACAAAGCCTTTGGTGGTTGGCCAATTGGAAGAGAGACTGTGTCAGTCGTGACCGATTACTCTTATCTCTCTGCTGGTTTCTGTTTCTCGTTGAAGGTTTTTTAAAAGCCTGTTCGATAACCGTATCCTAAAACGGCGTTTTAGCTTGTCAATTATTGCGATTCGAAGCTTGATCTTTGCCAAAGTAAATATATAGATACCGATGTTTAATGTACAGAAAGACGTAAGTTTATGTGTTGAATCTTTTCTAAGAAGACATACCTGCATACTAATTTAATGTATCATGCGACAACTACTCTCTGTTGGCAAGGAAATCAATCGTGACTATAGCATTTACACGATATATAATTGACTATAATTTAGAAACATGTAAAACGTCCATACGCGAGGTACGATTAAAAGTCTCTTCCTCCTTTCTTTTTTCCTTTTTATTTCTTACTGTACTTTTATAGTTTACTTTCCATCTCTCTGCTACCTCCTTCTTCCCATCTTTCCCTCCTTTTTCTTTCTCTTCCCTTCTTTCTCACTCTCCACTTCGTTGTAATCGTCTCCTCTCTCTTCCTTTCTCCAATCCCAAGTGATCATCAGATACTCTATTCATCTTGAAACAACCTTCAGCGGTTTAGCGGATGAAGTTTCGTTAGCAGACTATCCCAAAGACCATCGAGAGATTTAGGTCGCAGTCCGGAACCAACCAGAAGTTGGGTATTTGTGATCGAACATCTTCCGAAAGCTCTCCGGCAGCCTGCACGATTATCCACAATGGAGTTGCACGTTCGTTCAACTCCGATGCCGGGGATCGAGTTTAATCGTCGCAATCGTCGAGCAGAGCGGACGAAGCTAAAAAGGAAACGAAACGAAAGGAAGTACCGGTATCGGTCGTCGAATCAACGTCCGTGAAATTGTTGCTGCCTAGACGACGAGCAATAAGAACTAGCACTGTATTACCGACGCGATATTGCGTTTCGCGCGAGACGGAATTGCTCGATAGGCCGGATGTATCGAGAAATATAGAGGCCTGCGCGAGGTGGATGTTTAAAAGATACTCCGGCCGCGGCTCGAGTACCCACTTATCAGGCTGTTTATTTCCTGGGGAAAAAAACGCCGGCAACTTTCCCAGCTGAGATTTTCAACGAGAGAACGCCGCAGTTCCTGGTCGACGATTAGATCGATACGAGACAAAGGAGAACGAGCCGAGTTACCGATACGCTACGGTGAAGTGGGTTTCTCTACGTTTCGTATTCTTGTTCGATAAAATTCCCATATTATTGTGTGTTTTTTTCTGTCTCGTGCTTTGTCTTTTTCTATTTCGATCATCCATTGGCGACCTTATCGAACCGAACTTGACATCTCGTCCCGTACCCGCTTTCAACGATCGAACGAAGAAAAAAAGCACGTTTATCTAACGTTTATTTATCGATGAATATTCAACTCGAAAACATCCGTCATACGTGAAACAATATTTGCGAAAGGACTCGACTTGTGCATCTTTACGCGGAATAAAAAGGGCTGTTGACAGAAATGGTAGTAACGGAAAAAGCAATAAAATGTTCTTACCAGAAGCGTAAAAATTGATTAGCGGGAGAATTCTTAGTAGGAATTCAGCTAGTTTGATATAATGGGTCCTTCAGAAATTAATGCATGGCAAATGTAGGTTTATTTGAAAACCGTTCAAATACTAGAAATCATCTAGAGTTGCCAATTAAATCCGGGGAAATAAGAATAGGCACTTAGCCGCGTGAGTATTAGGAAACCTATCTAGTTCAATAAGTAGTACATGTCAACGCGTGGTCAGACAAACGGTATATAAGTTCCAAGTAAACCGACTAAGTAGAATGGGATAGTGTTTGCTCGGGCAGCCCGTGCTTACACAGTTGAGTGGAATGAGTATGTGATTGTTCAGACAGATAGAGCAAGATTAGTTTCTTCAATGACAAGGGTAAATATAATTTAATCGCCAACTAAACGGGCAGAGATAATACTTTACATATAACTTGCCAAGATACCAAGGATTAAACAGAATTTAACTCGATACGCATTCTCGATTTTCAGTATTCCAACGACGTTCAACATTCTCCACTATCTTCTATAGCGAGAACAATAGATTCTACGTTTCGTCTGTTTCTTATCGAATTAATTACGCGAAATCTGTGCCGACGATCATGAACAGGACATCAATTCCCACAAACGGAACATCGGTCGAACACCTGTATCACCGCCGCATTACAATACTGGTTCAACACGAACCGCATATTAAGCGCCTGTATCAGGATCTATACGGGTACGATGTTACGCACCTGTGTAGATGCGCACCACGTCTCACAAGCGTCGCGGAAACTTCGAACCGGCCGTAACTGCCGCGCTTAATTCGCCTCGTAACTTTTTCTTCTCGTGTCTAGCATCGTTTCCAAGTTATAGCTTGTTCCAGTTTCCCGTTAGATGCTCTCTATTTCTAACGCAGACGCGAAGGAACAGTCGACCCTAGAAGCGTATCCTGACGAGCCGAATAGTTTAACAGAGATGAATATAAATTTCGTTCACATACAGCAGATTCGAACAATCTGAAACGGCATAAAACCAGACACGGCGTTAACATTGAAGTGCCGCGTGGAAAACACGATGAAATTTTTCAAGGATCTACACTGCGACTCGTTTACACGAAAATTCAATTGTTTCTCATCAAATTCAGTTATCTACTAGATAACTGAAAGGACTTAAATTTTGCGTAAGACGAGCGCGACACCAGAAATTTCGTAGATCCTTTTCGAGAAATATAATGAACATTCGCGTGCTTTTTCGCGAAGCGGTCAAAACGTTCGTTAACTATCGCTGGAAAAATGACTGGACGTTGATAGTTGCCATTGTTAGCGCGTTGTAAAGCATTTACATGCGAATGGGAGCCAAGTGAGTAAGGTTGATGCATATGCAGCAGACGTCGTATCTTATTCCTACGATAGTTATTCGTCGCCGGTTATATTTGGCGGTTTATTGTCTAGAGATGATAGGCTTCGCGCCTCGCAGGGTCCGGACTTCACAATGGAATAACGTGGCCCGGTTCGACGAATTCTATGGCCGATCCGTAGCCTTATCAGATCGAATACAGTAGATTTGAATTTTGAATTATGCTATTTCGATCTTGAACGTTTGAACGTGAAGTTATTAGCCTTGAAATTGAAACTTGGAACTTGAAATTAAACATTTCCAATATCTGAAGTCGAAACTGTTTCAATGTTCGAATTCTTTGAAGCTTGTAATTTTTGATATTTGATTTTGATTTTTCTGAAATTTACAGTTTGGTATGTATAAGTTCCGATTGTTCGATAAAATCTGAAATTTTCAGTTGATGACGCACGCTTTCCACAAACAACGCGTCCCCTCGTATTTTAATAGAGAAACGGTGTACCTCGAGACACTGAATTATTTATGTCTGCCGTATTTCTACAATTCGATGGGGCCCATAAACTGCGGCTGAACGTCAACGTCCATTTCGACTTTGTCCGCTAACATAATAGCCGCGAACGGCGAAACGCGAGTACCTTATTGTTGGGTAGATTTATTGAACTTACCTGATATGAGCACCAACACTATCCACATGATCCCCACCAGGCTCTTCATCATGTCATTGTGTCACGTCCAACTCATTTCTTCTCGCCTTCGTGCTCTCCGGACCCTTCAGTTCTAGCACTGAAACAGGGAGAACGTTGTTCGATTGAGTGCAACCATGTGCCTTGAATAAGCATTTGCAATTAGCGTTAGAACACGTTCTCTCTCGATTTATGACCACAATTCGCAAATCAATACGTCACTATCAATTTTTTGCCCGATAATTTGTTTATCCTTTCAACGGTTTTCTTCTCTACGAATCACATTTTACGCTTAATCTCTAGACAAATTGAAATTTCGAAGCGAGGTACAAGTAACAAGTGCGATTCTAATGCTAAATTTGAAAGCTTAAAAGAGATACATTATTCGCGTGTGCTATCAAAAAACTTTCGATAGAAATTTGAAGTTTCAAGTCATGTTACTTTACTATATTTGTATAACTATTTTCAAGCGATACAATTTTCTTTCTCGTCGGTTTAATTCTCCTTAGCGGACAAGTATTACAGCACATTTTCTTTTTTGCAAAAACGTCTCTTAACGAACGAAAAGATATCCTCTATAATCGTTCTGTGTAATAATGTAATTGTCCTTCCGTGTCTTTTTAAATTAAAAAAGCAGAGAACATGATTGAATTCTGGGTTATTTAATATCTTGTGGAAATAATTTATTTATCCATAAATCACTCCACAACACGTCGCAATACCTCTATTAAAAATATATTACGCCATACTGAATCAAAATTAAATAACTCGTCTTTATCAATCATTTATACTACGGCGAATTCCAATTAAGGAAAGAAACGAGTTAGCTGACAGGTTGAGCCGATGTTTTTAGCAAGTACGTTTATTCCAATTTTCCTTGCAGGAATTTACGCCGGTCATAAGGCTGGTGATTACGTGATTTCGGATTCCTAGCTGAAATTTTCGCGTCGGATCTCGTAAATCTCTCTTAGTTAGGCGAGCGGAAACGCGATGGCGTATCTCTTGAAATATCGTTGAATCTGCAACTCGGATACATAAGCAGCTTCTCTCCTCCCCCAGGGCTGCCAACCGTTGTACATTCCCGTCGAAACTTTAAAACTGAACTGGAAATCTCGAGACCCGGATTTTTGTGGATTTTTCTCGATCGAATGTGCATGCTAGGAAGGAAGCAAGCAAGAAAGGAGGAAAGGAAGAATGCAAAAGTGATGTATCCGGTTGAAACGTTGAAGAAAGCCAGCTCGTATCTATGCGGGAACGCGAGAGCGCGATCGAAGAATTCAAGTCGATCGTAAAATGAAAAATGATTTTATGCCGCTGAAAGATAGAGATTGAAATTGTCTTTCGAGTGTTCATCCACGTTGTTCGCTGTTGCGGATCGTATTAGAATATTTATTAGGTGGAGGGAATAAAAGCCACGTAAAACATGGAGTAAACGGGAGTTTTCTTTGCGGAAAATGTTCATCGTTCGCGTAATGTATACTGTGTAACGAATGGTTTTTATAATTCAGAATTTCGAAAATACTGTAAACCGTTAAACTTTTAACACGTTACAGGTAAAAGACAAGATTGCACAGTGACGAGCATATACATGTGTATGTGTAATTGGGAAATGCTTATCAAGTTATTTGATAATTCCATTATGGAAAACATTATTTTTATTTTTTCTGATAATGTAGGATTTAAAAATACATTTGCAATTTAAAACACTGTAAACGTAGAACGACTATCAAGTTCTTATTTCCAATAATGATTACTATGATCACACTGAACTAGATACGACTGAGCTATATTAAATTAAGTTAAATTTGATACAAAGATTATCTCTATTTATATGATCGTCACTTTAAATTTTGATTTGTCGATTAAAAATATTAGAACATTTTTAGGACATCCAGTACAAATTGTACGTTTCCCGTCGCTCATATTCTCTAATTATTTCATCATAAATTTGTTATTTCACCGGTTCAATATTGGACCTATAATATAAATAAAATAATATACAAAATCAAATAAAATAATTCTTAAAATAAAACTCCGAATATCCCAATAAATATAACGAACGCGTATGCAAATACGCATAGCCAGCTGAATATACGTGCTGATAAAATCTACCCCAAACATATAACTGTCGCTTCTGATAATATAATAATTTATAAGATAATATAACACAGTATCGTATCGGTAATTCCCAATTCGCGTAAATATACAAAAATATATAGCATAAACGAACTGCTTCTAGGTCAGTCATCTTCGAGATATCTCCAATTTCTACATCACGAATTTCGTTCGAAAAATCAAAGAGAAAAGAATAGTAATCGATTTCCAGTGGCGGTAAAATTCGCGAACGAACGGGCACGTAATCGGTAATCGGTTCGCCCGATCCGTTCCAAGCTGCCGCATCGTTCCGCGCCACGTGGACCGCAGAACTGCGGCTGCAGCTCGGTGCGTTCTGCACGGCCGCAGACTGCTATAGCGCTAATACGGTACAAGGTGAATCGCAGAGAGTCCTGCTACTGAATTTGTTGCCCACCGAGCCTACACATTTTTTCCCGCTTATATTCACTTATGTAACATTGCATTTCCAGATCGTATTGTTGCACCTTGGTAATTATTAATCCTCTCGGTAGAGTTGGCTGATATCGTAACACGTACGGCTTAATAGTTTTTTCACTTTTCTTTCATTTCTTGGTAAACGCGTGTGACGATAACGATCGATTCTTATTTATATAGATATCGACGATTCTTTATTGCATCTGGATATTTGTCGGTAATGGGTCGCTTTTTAAGAAATACAATTTATCGACACAGATGGATATAAATTTGATAGTATATTTTCTCGATTAGGTGTCTATGCAAGTAATAAAGTACACTTTTTATCCTTTGTTGGTAGTTGTTAATAATGATCGCATCTTATAGGGGATGTGATTGATGTTGATCTAGAATCGAATAGTACCTTATCTTTAGTAGCTTTGTGCAAAAATAATAATTGCCCTATATTGAAGATGTTCCTTTTTTGGTTAAGTACAGTTTCTTACGATGTAATCTTCCTTGTTTAAATGTTTAAATACTGTAAACATTATAAGAGTTTTAACCGATCGCTGCAGTGTCCTGCTATAACAAGAACTGGCCATATCAAAGAACATCATAGCGGAAGAAATTGTACCAATGGAACGAGATAAGAAAATGAAATACTTCTTAAGGCTGTGAACAAGATTTGGACCTCGTCTTCTTAAAAACCTATCGAATCTTTCGTTGCCACGTCTTTCTATTTATTTTCCTCCATCGTTACGTTCTCCCTAGAAACGAAAGACAGAAAGGGATCTGCATAGCAGAGATTTTCGTTGGAATCAGAACGAAACATGGACGATTCGTTCGCGTATGTTAAAAAGCAGGATAGATTTCATCTTCGCGTGCACGTAATCGTCTTCTTTGATCTTCTTTCGCGCGATAAACGCGAACGGCCGCGTTTCTCCGTCCGAGAAACGTTTCTTTAATGCAGATATTGCGACCTTAATTTCTGGATAGTTTCTCCCGGACTGCATATTATTTCTACTCGACGTTTTGTACGGATTCGGACTTTTAATACTAGAGGGTAATCTAGCACGGCAAAGAAAAACAACAGCGGAATATGAGGCTCGTGCGCGTGGATCTGCTCGTTCCGTTTAATCCTTTCGTTATGGGAGGCGATTATGGTTACGAGCTGTTAAGCTTGTGTTCGCTTTATGTTGAAAACCGCTGGGAATTCTCTGTTTGTCCGACGAAAGCCGTTGATGGTAATTGTTCGTTGCGAAATGATCCCCATAAAGTAACTAAAAGTGGCTAGTTGCAGAGGACACGTAGCACTACCGTTAACGGTTGTAATCTTTACCTGTGAGTGGTTCCTCTGCTGTGGCAAAAGTTTACAGCTTCTGTCTATTAAGACCGCTACCATCAAACAAAGGATTTATTTATTTTATTACAGGATGCTCGTAATACGTACCACGTTAAAAACTTCCTTTCCCGTTACTATTATTCTGATAAATATACAGCGACGAGTATATGAATAAAGTTGTCATATCGAATCTAACTTAATTTAGTTTGCAATTTTTTCTCGAAATAAAACTTCCCAAGTAATTACAGATTTATAGTGCTTCGAAAGAAGATGTCCATTTGAGAGTAAAACTATCGCTCTCGATAGTATCTCCCGCGAATGGATATTGCACTGAGAGATAGCCGAGAGCGACTATCCAAGCCGCTATCGGATCGGATCGGATAGTCACTTTCAAGGCAGTGTCCACTTGCGAGAAATATTATCGAGAGCAACTTGCGATGGAGACCTAGCTTAAAGGACAAATGTGCTTTTTTAAATCCTATATCTATGATAGAACACGGAGATAGAAATGCAATTACGCGTAGAACTCCCTTTATTCGAATTTGTTGGAAGACAGGCACTTTATGCAATTTAAAGTTCACATAATAGGAATTCATTGATTTTCTCCATTATCTATTGTTTGTCGTTCGGACACAATAGGACGTGATAGCTCACATTCGGGTAAATGTATTTAATCAGCAAATGTTCATTAACATCGTCACTAACTAAAATTTCGTTACAATAAATGGAGTTCCATTGTGGTTGAATTTTTTCAACCTTCTTTCGTCCCTCGTTGCATATATTTTTCTATAATCCTTCCTACACCACTCCAAAAGTTTTTACTCTTGTACCACCCAGTACGTCTGCTGGTGAAATAGCTCTGATTTCGAATGATTTAACGCGAGATTCCCCAGACATTGGGAAGAGTAAGAATTGCCAAGAAATTGCCAGGTAGCGTCGGCAGAGCATTCGGCTGGCGGGAGTGGTCGGCGTGTAATTTCGCGCGAGCAGCTTACCTGGTTAAAGGGTTGAGGCTCTCGTCACGCGTGGCTGACGAGACTGGAGCGAACGTAGCCAGATAATTAGCCAGTCTCGAGGCACGAGCGAGAACCACCCCGACAGAGACGAGTTCGATCGATCGTACTTCGTAGAACTAACTTTCGGTCTGGAAATAAAGGCCGAACAGTAGAAGTCTCGTCGAGTGGATTCGTCGTCTCGACGCGATTCGCTCGAGCGAACGATGACACGGCCGCGTTGCGACACGATTAACCCCTCGAATCGACGTTTCCAAGCAAAAGTATTCGAGGAGAAACAATGGTCGATGAATTTTAGGGAAATTGTTCTGGAAAATCTCCGTTTTCTCTTCTTGTTGATTATGCGGTGTTTTTGTGTTTTGCGATTTCGAAGAGAACGAGGCGTCTAGCTGTAGGTGTTTAGCTGTTTTCTCCTTTATTCTGTTTTACCATTGCATTTGTACTATACAGGATGTTTATAGTAATTGGCAGTTTCTGTTAGTTTTATTAAAACGGGCAATCTTAATTAAGCTCGGTCTAATTTGTTAGAAACAAATGGAAAGCTAGTTATAGTCTCTTTGCTTTCTGTCTTCTACCGAGTTATCTAGAAATACTGTTCTTGCATAGTGTTCTGGTAATTCCTTGGTAGAAGTGTATGGAACACCGTGAAATTTATTTGCAATAAAAATATTCAGTCTTAACGCAGGTACGTTCGTATCAAGACGAACAGCTTAAAACGACGGAAATTTTCACGATGACCTGCTAATAATAAAAACTATTTAATTCTTCTCGTCTTCGTTCTCTTTATCTCAATCTTTATTTATTTTTTATTAGTAACTCTATTAGTAACAACGAATCTATTTGAAAACCAGAAGAAATATCCAACTTCTAAAACAAATTCACGATACAATGATTAAAGAGAAGCTATCAATTTTTTCAGCAAATCACAGTTTCCCTTAATGATCGGTTTAAGATCGTACAAACGAAATCCTGGAATTAGAACGATTAACCTTCATAAATTTTCTGATAATTAATTTGTCCCGAATCAGAATGTTCTTCCTTAATTTCCTAGTTATAAGCGAGTTGTTGGAACGGCACTCGTGCTCAACCGCGGCTACGTCGATCTCGAATATTCGAGATCCATTCAGTTAAAAGCGTTTTCTGTCCGCGCTATTAACTCGTTCACACAACGATTCACAGATCCGATTCAACGGCGTCGTTGCACCTTTGTATCTCGTGGCGATGAATGCGTTTCGACGCTGAGAATCGCGGGCAACTTGTTGCTGAATAAATTCACCGGCTTGCTTCATTAATTTTAATACGCTGTTTGCGGGTCAGATTACCTTTTTTATACGCCTCTGCTCATTTTCATCGCTCGGATATCCATTCATTGCGCGGTGACAATGTTCGAAACTCTGGAAACTTTAACTTTTCCACCTTGATTCTTCCCCTTGGCTCCTCAAGGAAGATCTCGTAACCGGAATTAGCAACAGCTTTAATCGAACGAGACGAAATCATAGCTTACTTGACAAATCAGTAAATGAAACCTGTCTGTGCACTTAATTTCTCTCTCTCTCTCTCTTTTTTTCTCTAAATTAAAATCTATCAAAAGAGCTATTTTACTTTCGTAAAAAAAAAAAACGATCATTTTCAAACAATATTAACCAATCGATAAGATAGGCTGAAATTCAAATACGAGTCTGCTATATAAACTCGTGGATACGGCTCGAAATCCCATTAGTCAGCGATGAAATAAGATTTATGAATTTAATAATGGCCACGCATCGTCACCGGGGAACAATTAAACGCGGCACAATTGTGCAGCCGCATTACGGTTAAATGTTACGATTATTCTACGAACGAACGATAGAAAAGAAAAGGATATAAAAAAGAAGAGAGAGAAAATGTGTGGAAGGTAGTTAAATTCATAGAGTGAGCGAGCTACCACGTGTTACCCTTGTTAAAACGTGAATTTCGCGGAGCTGCCGACTTTTCGTGTCAGACACTTCGATGAAATTTCCGCGAGCCAAGCGAATTTTAATACCTTCGATTTCTATCGAACTTCCGCTTCCTGGTTTCATTGATAACATCAGAGAAGCTGAGCTTCGCGAGTCTGGTGAATCGTTGACCAAAAGTTAGACCATTTTCAACGGGTTAAATCTACAGTCGTGGAACGAATCGATAAATCGCAATGTTTGAGAGCCTAGTGGCTTTATCGGAGATCTCGGTATATATTAAAATTAGCAACGTTACTGTTTAACTTACACTGTGCTACTCGTTTCTTAGGTATAGCTTTAATTAAAAAAAAAAATAAAAATTGCAAAAGATGAGATATTATCGCAGAAATGTTTTACTATTCACAATCGATTCCTGTTGCACGATTAAAATAATATGTAATATTATAAATATTATTATGAGATAAATTAATATCACATAATAATAGGTTCTCCGATATAGCACAAATTATCAACATTAACAAATTCTATTTCACACAAAGACAAGCCTAATAACGATAACAATTGAAACTCGCCAACTCAAAAATACATTTTAATCGCTGTTCGTGTTTTCGCCGCGAAACCTCATAATATCGTTGTTATGGCATCCTAAATGACGATCGATAACACGTTTTTCGTCCGACGTGTTTCCAACGAGATTCGAGAGAACGTAACGCCGCGCCAGGGCTGAAAAGCATGGCTCGCTCGGCGAGCAGCTTGTAATCACGACTAAACTGAGTATCGACAAGTTGCGGTCGATAACCCTTTTTTCTCTCTCTTTCCACCTCTCTCTTTTTGTTCCCTTGGACACTGATGGATGAAGGGCTTAGGACCTGGGCAATAAATCATCGTGGATCGGCCGATGAATCGACCATCTCGATGATAAGACGATCGGTCGATCCGCGTTTTCCTCGATTGTCATACAAATTGAGCTTCGTGTATACGGCATAGCAATCGAGGGATTATATTTGAAATACGGGCAGGATTTTATGTTTCTTTTATATTAGGTCGCTGTATAAGTTCAGTCTGTCAGAGTACATCTACGAATTTGATATATAGATCGCGGAATTTTATGCGTTTACGACAAAATTGAAAGATGTAAAAATGCATAGAATGCATGGAACATGCAGGAACAAAGTATAGTTACGATGTTTATAATATTTAGTGAGCGAAATAATTCTCAGCGCTGGTTCTATTCGTTTAGTAGATATTTGTAAAAATTGAAATTATAAGATTGCCATTCTGCTTACACGAAGAAAGAACTTACGCAGTTGGTATTTTCTTCGGCTAAACTGCAGCGTAGACGAAGATCGGTGATTTTGACGGATATTCTTTTAACGTGCGATTACAAATTCTTCGCGATTCGAGAAATACGCGAATTATGCGAACCAGTAAAAGGGAAGAATAGTGATCGATCTTGATTGGATAAGTTTCTTCATTAAAGATACTGGTTTTTGAACCAGTAAATTCGAAGAAAAGTTAAGTGATCGATCGTCGATTTGTCGATACTCGATTAGTTTTCGCGTTCTTCACGGACGGATAATTAAATGGCAATGTGATTAAACTGCAGAATCTTAATTAAATAGCAGTATTATTGGAAAATGGAAAAGAATGCAAAAGATCTGCCAATATGTTATCGACAATTATTTTTCATAGAAAAATTTCGGCGAATACTATCGCTTTATTCATTGCATTTACAGATATTCGGTTTATTCGGTTTATTCTATTTGTTCCTTTACATTTCCTGTTTGCTTATTCATATTCTCGATTTCCTGTTTACTTCGCTACCTTGTTGTTCAACTTATTTTTAATTTTAAGTCTCCCAGAATATCTTTCCGTAGGAAGCGCCCTAATTCTTTTCTGCGCGCCGATATTTCCTTCGTCCCCTCGTCAAAAACGTAAAACCTTTCTTCAAAGCATCATTACGCAACACGTCCGCGAACGGCAACAGCCACTTCGCCGAGCCTCGTTGAATTTGTAACATATCACCGCGCCAATTCCTCCTCTCGCAGATTTTAAGCCGCGCGGTTTACCTTTCTCCCCAATGGAAAATCCAATTTTACGAAAACAAGTGGAAGATAAGTGGTGGGTAAGGCCACTCCGTCAGCGACAAAAACGCATCGAGTCGAAAGACGAAATTCAACGGGAGGAGATAAAACCTAAATTGTAAGAAGAAGAAGAAGGGTGAGAAAGGGTTAGAGGGGAAGAATGTTTACGCTGGAGCGAGAACTGGCAGAAATTTCAGATTCAAGAGGATACGAGTGCCGGTGGAACGGATGATAATTAATTTTCCATGAGGTAAATGGATGCGGTACGTGTTCCTATGCCGTCTGCCTCCGGCCATGATGGATATCTGCATACTGCATGAACCAGCTTTTCTCGAACGTGGTGAACTGTTTACAGAGGCTGCGGCTTGTAGGCTGCAAGCTCGCCTGTTAAATACGGTTAACCGAATGCAACCGAAGAAAAAAATATTTTGAGATATTCTATTCGCAATATTTTGGATCACTGACGATTATATTGCGATTAGAAGTCGAAACGTGATCCTCGAATTTACGAAAGAATCTCGAAGAAGCGTTTAATTTTTCTCCTTTTGCCCTAAGGAGTATCTACTTTGTTCGGAAATGTTAACCGATCTTTTTCAGTAGGTTGAATGATTTTTCCTCGACCGATGAATGGACCTAAAGTCTAAACGCAAAGCCAGTTCGATTATTTTTATTTGAAACTTTTCGAGCTTCCATGGGTTTCAAGGTTTCGAGGTTTCGATTGCTTCATCCCTTGTTACGATGCATTACGGAGGCAAACACGTAATCGTTTTGTACAAAATCAAAATTTCGCTGGAAATTTCGGGAGATAAGTGGTGGAAGTTGCGAGAATTTGAGGACTTTTATAAGGAATGTGTTTGAAGGCAGAGAAAATTGGAGTCGTTGCGAGATATTTTGTTTCGCGACGTGAGCGCTAACAGAGGCAGATAAACCAAATGAATTTACGAGACTCGGCGTCGTAATTCCAACACAGCATAGAAAAATATGAACGATAAATTTTTATTTAGCAAGCGTTTTTTTTCAGGTTGCTAAAGGTTACGTGTTTTAGGGGATGATGTTTTCGTTAAACAAGTTTAATTCTATGTTTGTAGGAAACAAAAATTGAAAAAAGTGGACATGAAAATAGTGTAAATAGAATTAAGCGGGATATTGTGCTGTAATTTTAGTCTTCGTTTTCTCAGATTCGCTGAGAACGCGAATAAAAGTTCATTATTCTATATCTATTCTCAATTAATTTTAATCTCGACATATTTTATCACGCGAGCCTTCGATCTCACAAATTCTTAAATACCAACAACTTCACTGATTTGTTAGTTTTTATCTTACTAATAAAATTACATCGATAAAAATTACATCGATAAAATTATAGAATTCAGACTCAATCGAACAACAGAATCAGATCGAACAACATCCAGCGTTTCTGCAAAAATCAGTTGACGAGAGGAACGAAGAGATGGAAGGAGGGAAGGAAGAATAAGGAAAAACGGAACCTAAAGCAAGTAGAAGACATCGCGACTGTGAAAATTGTTCGAAACGGGAACAAAACCAGTGGATTCTGCCGCGAGTCTACTTTATTCACAGATAATTGAATATCAGTAGGTGTGGAGGCGTGAGAGGGTGAAATTCTGTGGGAATCCCAACGTATCGGCCTATACAGGCAACCGATCGAGGCCGATTCCACGAGAGAAAGCTCTTCTCGGTGGAATCAATTCAACTGCCGGCTGGTTCGGCTCATGGAAAATTAAATATCAACGTTCGGGTGTCTCGATCCTTTCGCAACCCTCGCAAATTTCTTCGATTTCAGTCCACCGATAACGTCGACGGCTACCCTGAAGCGCTTTGAACCCTTCGTTTCTCGACTCGACTTTACCGGATGGATTTTTGGCGAAGATAATAGTACAAAGGGATTGAAGAAGAAAGAAAGAAAGAAAGAAAGAAAGAAAGAAAGAGTGTGATATCGTAGACTGATTGCTGTTTTTTCTTGTTCGATGGTAAAAAGGTATCCCTAATGAATTTAGATGATATTTCTTCCCTGCAGTTTGATGGATTCACGGCGGAAACTTGCTTCGTCTTTGTAAATCTGAAGTTTCGTTTTGGTAGATTGATCGAGTGGTAAAATGTTACATCTAATTGATCATAGACAATGTCTTATTATTATCATTTTCCGGATTAGTGTCTGTTTTTGCAGATCGATTGAGTGGTTATTTATGATGGTTGTGGACAATCTGTTATTATTAACCCTTGGGTTTGATGAATTTGTTTATCTATATCGATCGAGTGGTAAAATGTTATCTATAATGATTATGGACAATTTATTATTACCATTGTCTGTTGGTTTGATGGATTCGGCTTCGTGAATGTAAGATTTAATTGTGCATGGAAGAAGGACTTCTACATAATTTCAATTTCTCAGTTTCTCGATTTCGAACGAGAATGGTACTGAAAGTGCCCGATGGAATTATCGTGGATGATTCAATCCCTCGTTTGTAGTCTATTGAATCTTCTCGAGTTCCGCGAAGTTTCTTTGGTTTCTTGGAAGAAGCGTGTTTTTCTTCAACAATGCCCCGCCTGATTTTCAACGAAGATAACATCCAGAGTAATTATCGATATCCTCGAACTTCTACGAAAGAAGTTTCCTTATTTTTCCTTTTTTTATACGTCTTCAAACTCTCGAATTTTCTCGACTCGATCGTCAAACCCGTTACAGATCATACTGATGGATCGTAGATCATAGCACGCCTGAATAACAGAACTGATACATTTGCATGAAAATTGAGCTCCGTTATTAAGGGTCGTTATCGTCAACCCATCAGTTTGTTTCTGCTTCTTCGTGCTAAAAGATTGAATGCTTCTTGTGATTTCAAATAGAAGAAGAGTTGATGGAAGATTACCTTCATTTACAACGAGGAAACTTTCCTAAATGATTAGTGGATTCTTCCTCGGCTGATCATTAATATAATTTGCTCAATGAACGAATCGGAGGCGTTTTTGTCGGTGAGATATAAATCGTTAACAGAAATTCAGAAAATTGTAGATACAAATCAAGGAAAATATCTCTAAAAGTTTTACTCTACAGATTTTACGCGAGGTTCGATGATTTTACAGTCGACTATGGTTACGGTGGCTTAGCAGGAAATTTAAAAGAGTAAGCAAGCAGTAAAGTAGGTTTTTTCTTAGATGCAATAGGATAGAAATATCTTCCTAACATTGCAGTTGAGAAGTTTAATCTCAAAGGTGTTAAGGAATTCGCAAATTTTAATTTCGCATTGCTATATATATCCCGAATGGAAGACCATAAAAGAAAATACGTACATAATAACATTGATCTCTGCATCTTTCCATTAGAAATTTAAATGACTTATTACGAAACTCGACATGTATGTCAATGTATGTACTTGACTGTACATTTCATTTAGAAAAATAAAATCGACATCTTCGGATATCCTTTACATCTCTATCTGTCGTCATCACGTTCTGTCTCTTCTAAAATCATTCAACCTCTGTAAATGTTTCTTTCTGTTTGCTATTTGAATAATGTTTCTGAATAAAAAAGATCACGACGTAGCTATGCGATTTATCCATCAAAATTTGACCAATGTAATAAACCGACCGATAAAATATTCGACATTGTCAGGGCCGATAAATCTCTATAAGGATTGAAATCAAAGTATCACGATTAAAGATCCGGTCATAAATATGTAATGCATCGATAACCAATTCTCCAATGTGAGAGAAAGCTAAATCAATTATGAAAGCCCTGGTGACAGAGTCAAAGACAGAGAATCGGATGATAAACATTCCGGATGAATTCAGCACAGTTAAAAGTTTAAGTTCGACAAGTTTTCGCCATCCAGGATGAGCAGTTGCATGACTTGTGATCAAGTCTAGTAGTCCTTCGACAGTTTCATCCTCATTGGGAACGTCAGTATACACATTCTACTTGAAAGACGTGGCACGCGTGTTCCAAGATATTCGAGGAGAGGGATACGGTGGCAAACTTCCAAGGAAAACGCGTCCTGGTCGCATGTGTGTCACGCAGAATGCAAAAGGATCGGCCGACTGCATCAAAATGCTACTATCCAGTGGTGCAGAAACCTGTTCAACCATAGAGGATGCGATAACGACGATTCGGCGATACAAGAAAATCCAGTTTTGCAATTCGCAGATCAAGTTTGTTCGACGAGCGGGTTGAAATCCTGTTCAGAGTAGCAATGGAGAGCATGTTCTTTTCGAATAGCGGCTAGAAATCGATGTTTTGACATCGTTTCATAGTATAGAAAGCAGATACAGCGAGTGGTATTCAAGCAATTTTTAGAAATATTTATTGTAAAAGATACTTAGAAAATTTTTTAATGATCCTTGTACGTACGTGTTATGTGAAAAAGGTATATGATATTTGTTTCTACGGAAAAATGTGCAAAAATATGAATAATATAGAAAATGAACCAATTGATACAATATTAAACGTTACAAATAAGGGAACTAACTAATCTTCTTAGATTCACCCAATGTTTGCATCCAGATCCCTTAACTGTCATTTAGTATTCAAACAGAGACAGAAGATAAATTTTCCTTTTTATTATCAGACTATTTCTATTACGATTAACCACGTTCTTCGATCGTATACAACTTGCGTAACACAAGTTACTAGATTCTTTCTATCAGACTAGATTATCCGAAAATGATCAAATTACAAAAAGTTACCAGATTACCATTTTTAATTCGTTCCTGTTACTAAACTATTCCAAAAGAACTTTGCGATCAAATAGCATCTTTAAAAACAATCAAAGGAAGAATAGAAACTACCGAGCTGACGCTATCAAGATATTATCCCAAAAATACCCATAAATCAAAATCAGTATCGATTTCCCCAAATGGCACAAGTTCCAAGGAAATAACTGTTCGATACTCATAATCATTTCAGTTTACATTAATCGTCTCTCGCGCTATCTTTTTGATTTCTTCTTCACTTCTTCAACTTCTTTTTTCATTTCTCGAAGAGCTTGGAGTAGTCAGTGAAAAATGAATTTCATTCGAGCGGTTGTCCATCCATTTATTTGTCCATTAGACGCAGCAGCGAAAATGCCTGGAACTCACTCCCCCCCACTTTCAGGATTTACGATTTTCCGTAAATTGAGTTTCGAGCCGGTGGACGGCGGCGCGACAGATCGTCCGGATGGAAATGGAAACGTCGATGAAAAATATTCGCGGAACGCCTCAAACGAGAAACAAACGCTGCACTCTCTATGCTTCGACATCGGATTATAAGCGATTTATCACGCGTGCATCGTAAACTAGCAACGCCTGTGTTCTCATTTATGGAAAAGTATCGATTTTCACAACGATCTTTGTTTATTTACTTTTTCTTGTTTTTTTTCTTCTTTCTGCTCCTTTTATTCGACGGCTTAGTGCTTCAATTCAATGATTGTAAACTGTGATTTATCACGCGTGCATCGTAAAATGGTAATACGCGCGTGATCTCGTTTATCAAAGATTCTCATCGATTCCTCCAACGATTTTTCTTTCATTTGTTTTTTCTATTGGCAGTTTACCGTTTGAGGAAAAAGTTTCAGCGATGTGTAATTTATTAGAATAATTTACATCATCTTTTCTGATAGAAATCGACGCGAGAGTCCGATTTGATCCGAGGCAAGTGGAGTTTCGAGAGAACCCGTTAGGTCGATGACTGAAATCGATCTTCCGAGCTAATTTTAGTTTATTGGTGATGCTGAACACGGTTGCTGGCGATTGACACTTTGCTATATTTACAAGCTGGTTTTGTGTTTATCATGGGTGAAAAACAAACACGAAGATTAGTTCGCGTAATTATATACTAGGAACTGAAACTCCGAAATTCGTACTTTCTAAGACGATTCTTAAGAAATTGTCTAAAAACGCTCGAAAACCTTCGCTCTTGTACGGAAATTTAATTTTAAAGTGAATCAAAATCGTATAAATCCCATCGTATAATCGAAAAAGTAAAACTATAGGTGCAGATATCGTCGGTGAAATCGCGAAAAGGTGTCGCTAAGGAGGAGGAGGAGGTAAAAACACGGCGGTTCGAAGGAAGGAAGAAGGGAAAAGGTAAGGCAGAAACGGTCGGTCGGTCGGTTTGCAAGTAGGTCGCATCTCACGGCTCAATATCACCGAATACTCTTTTGTGTCCTCTTCTAAATTGGGTTACGAGGGTGCCGCAACCGTTAGCTGCTGGCTGCGGCTTCTTCTTGCAACGAGCCATGGCTCCTCAGAATTTCAATATGCCAATTTTTTCTCTTAGACTACCCTCGCCCTTGTGTACATTGTCCTTTTCTCCCGCATGCTTAGCGAATTTCTATTTCCCAACGAATCCCTGATCAAACCTGATCGAACAATTGCTTTCTTTCTAATATCGTCGTGTAATATGTAAACATCATTGGTTCGAATGTTCAGGATTATTTAGACTTTCTTTTGGCCGGATCTTTCTTTCAAATGACTATAATAACATAATAATACGGACTATCACACGCACAAATTTCTTGCAATTTTATTTATTACGAGATTCTCTGTTCCGGTAGGCTTCAATAATATCAGAAGAATTATAAGAATGTTTTTCTAAAAGTTACCTTGACACGTATTGGACTTATTAAACCATGAGGACCAGCACGGAGGAGAAATTGTTTCCATTAACAACGATACGATTAAAATGTGTCCTTTACACATATATTTATCTATAATTTGAATTCTGTGTCGGTTCCACTAACGCTCAGCCGATACTTTTTTTTTTTTTTTACGAAATATGACGCCTGGACGATATTGCGTTCGTTTCTCCTACTTAAATGTTTACATTTGCATACATTTTTTCCAGCAGTATTAACGCAAACCGCTTTCGTAACTAGAAAGTTTACACTGGAATTACCAACAATTAAAACACGGAACTTGTACCACAAAGATCAAAACGAACGGTACGCAGGAGGAAAAGTTTCTCTCCAAGTATTTAGTAAAAAATCTCCAAAAGTTCATCGTTATAAATTAACAAAATTCCTACGACGAATAATTCCAACCAACGTTTTCACCTTAGCTTTAGAAAACCCTCCCCATTCGATATTATTATTATTCCCTAAAATCCAATTATTTCCGCCAGTAGAAACGGCCCGTGCAAAGACCGCGAAACATTTAGCGAATGACGCATGAATACGAAGGGGCCGTTTCATTTTGCAACGAGCGTCGGGGTATTGCTAAAAAGCCAGGATACGAATGATCCCGGAGACACCCTCATCAAAGATTCAGGGGATTCGTGGCCCCGGGTACAGCGAGCTCTCTTTATTTCGGGATGCGGTATTTCGATCGCGGCGCGACTCATTAAAATAAGATTCTATTTGGCGGCCGAAGCCGGTAGCTTGGTGGATGGGTGGATCGTCGGGCGAGCAGCGTCAGGCCCCAGCGAAATTGAATTTGACGACGCGTCATGCTCGTGGAATTTCCGTGAGCGGGAATTAATTGGACGCTCGGAAACGAATCGATCTGACCCGATGCCGACGTTTCTCCCGTCTCCATATTTGCAAGTTAAACTTCGCGCGACTAATTGTACATCGACGCTATCCCATCCACTACGCTCCTCCCCATGACGTCCGATTCGCGATTCGAAAACCGAGTTTTCCATCGATCGAATTTCCCGGCTTGTTTCGATCACCTCGGTTTGGGCTAGGTCCGTGTCGTCCATAAAGTTTCAGGTTCGAGTTTCTGACCGGAGCGAATCGACGTTCGGCGAAAATTTCAACCGAATCCGATTCGTTTCTAGTCGTAGCGATCGAGTTGATCGCTTGATTATCGAATTTGTTCTTGGTTATTAAATTTGTCCGGTTTCTTTCTGGATCTGTTTCAATATTTTTGTTACGGCTACCCGAACACATTGGAAGATATAATTGTTGGCTCTCTTTGTTGCATCGTTTAAAAATTGTAACTCTCTTGTGCGATGTTTGTCATATTTTAGGACTTTTGTCATAACTACGATACTACGAATAATCGTATATTTTAAGATACAATTATTTATAAGATTACATAGCACGATTCACGGTACATTAAGGTATTAAATACTTAAAGTATTGAACAGAAGGATGTGTACTTTTATCGACGATCTATTGTAACCCGATGCTCGTTGTCTTTATTTTTCTATGAAGTATTACGTATTAAAGAACTTCAGCCCGTGAACAAATAAATAAATATTTGGATTAGTTAGTCGATGAAGGATCATCTTTCTATATCGTCTATGCAGACATAGATTTACACGATCTGAAAGACTTGATTTCAATAACTTTGTTTAATACAATACCATTCGAAAGATAAATCTATTAAGTTGTCCGAGAAGTGTCTTTCTTTCGCAAACGTGCTTTTTACAACAGTGCACCTTCATACAAACGTGAAACCAAGTCTGTGAAATGACGCAATGTTTATCTAAACAGAACAAAATGGATACGTAATTCGACGAAATAATATAAAACAAAAAACGTGCGTCTATTATTTTCTCATAAAACGAAAGAAACTTTTCGGACAATCTGATAAATAGAAACTACCAGATTCTTGACAACAGTACGCGAAATCTTTCCTTCCTTATACTTGGAGCGGACAACTCATCTTCTTTGTGTCTCGTGAACTATCCATCATTCGCAGCGACCCTTCTCAGACAGCGTTTGTCCTTCGGTTTTGCCAACGTTTTATATTTTATCCAAACCGCGTCTTTTCTCTATATCGCGTTATTTATTCATAAATTGTGGAAGAATTTAAAACGACTGTGAGTACAACAGCCTTTTCAACAACTTCGTGTGTATACCACTTGCTTCCTGTTTCTCTTCCAGCTAAATAGATTCAAAGGACAGTCGGCTACATACGAAGAAACTGAAATCCATAGAATGTACGGAGACGAGGGCGGCGCGGCGGTAAATGAAGAAACGGAGATCCATACGAAGTACAAAGGACGTCGCTGAGGGGTTAAAGAAGGAAAGAAAGAAGATAAAAGGTATTTCAAATGAAAGGATGAAAAATGCACCTTGTAAAACACGCGGCCTTACGTTTTTCAGTGTCATACAGGGTAATATCATTTATGGTTTCTTTGAACTAAGATTTAATTCGATGTTCATATTTTCTCAATGACGCAGGGTATCGAATAGAATGAAATACTCTGTATTATCGATGAATATGGTAATATTTACGGTAATTATAATATTTATTGGCAAGATTTATCCTTTCATATTCTGCACACAACGTGCAAATTTTTATTCGAAAAATATATCATAAATAATTTCATACACCCACGATAATTAACTTGCAATGTGAAACTTTCGGTTTAACGAAATTTGGCTATACAAGCACGTTGAAATTGCTAATGGATCATATTAGAAAAATTGCCCGAAGGATTAATTTTCATTTTACGATATAGTAGAACGACTAATTCGTGTCCTGAATACATACATATCGAAATATTACGAAGGAAGTGCGAATCTAGCAGAATTTGGAAAGAAGATAAGAAGATGATAACCATACGGGAGAAATTTTTACTAGTAGAGGAGACGGAAAACCGAGGAACATCGTCGAAGAGTCGAGGTGAGAGGAAGTTGGGCTTGTGAAACATGCTACGAGGCATGCACGAGAAGAAAAACGAGTTTTTCGCCGTCCCGGCCGAGCACTTTTCTCGTTTATAACAATAAGAGAGGCGTTAGGGTGCTCGAAAGTTGTGACTCGCTCGCGAGCAGAAAATCTGCCGTGCCTTTGTCACCGTATCGCGATGCACTCTCAACGATGCTAAACCCGACGACACGTACAAGAATACGCTTCTCTTTTCTTTCCTTTATTTCGTTTACATTCTTTACACCCTTGCAGAAATACATTCTTCCACGGAACTTTTGCCAGTTTTAGAAGATTCGAGAGATTCTTTCGGAAGAACCTTTTATTGCAAAGTGTTTTATGCCACAGATATTTACTGATTGTGAGAGTAGACGTTGTTAATGACATTTCTTGAACGAGATTTTTTATACAATGCAATTAATACAAATTTCGGATTAAGTTTCTTACAAACAAAAGAATACTATTTATTATTTGACTACGGGTTTCTAAACATTTGTAGGAAATTTGGAAATGCAAAATAGCACGGAATGCACGTAACACGGAAAAAATATTCAAAGTATTAACGCTTTCTATATAACAGCTGAAAGTAAGATAATTTTCTACCTAGTATTTTCTTAATTATATTTTCAAAAGTACGAATTTGCTTAATATCATCGTCGGGATCGCGTCTATCGTTAGCCAAGAAAGATAGGCTCGAACAGAGATATTTCTCATTAGCGTATGAAATAAATAAATTCACTGAATTCTAAATTTAATTAAGTGGTGTATACCAATAGCGGTACTTATTGCAAATCCTTTATCAAATACAAGGTGATCTGCAAGAGTTGATGCAGTAAATGCCACAAAAGAAAATTGTGTTAACATTGAAACAGCATTAAACAAATTATCCGTAAACGAAATTGAAAGGCCAATTGTTCGAGTAGAAGCGATTACTCGATGAATTCGTATTTGTTTCATTAACACGTATTTGGGGAACAATTTTCGATAGAATAAATGCTGTTAGCAAATCGTTGTAATCATCCGCAGCTTCGATATCTACAGTGGTATCATTATACGATGGCATAAGCAATTTTATTAAAACTATGCTTAAAACTGCAAGGAGTTTGAAGATGAAACTGAAAATGTTATTCCAATGAAATACAGAAAACAATGACAAATTACAAATAAAATATTTTTCGATAATAACAATGAGAACAATGTACAGTTGGAAGGAGTTTGTGTGTTAAATTTACGTACCTGTATACGATTATAACGAGGAAGCATTTATATATTGTAAAACTTATATTACAGAAATTCATATTACTTCTATTATGCATATTATATTACACTATTATATATACCAATTTATATTACACCATTAAAGTTGTAAAATAAAATGCTGGTGAGTTAGAAGTGGAAATTGAACAGTTTGATATATTAAGTAAGACTGAGAATGTATTCATTGCTTCTGAAAAGTTGAATTTTATAATAGAAAACAAAATTATATCCACATTTCTCGGTACTGAAATTGGCAAAAGATTATTTACGTGCTACTTTTTTGCAACATAATACACTGGCATGACTGTACACAGAAATGAATATTCTAAAAACACTTTGTTACGAGGATATTATTGATAAGTTCAGAAATGAGAAAATTAGAAAATAAAAATGTTCAATTCCTTAAAATAATTTAGTAACGATTTTTTATTTACATTTTATATTCCTTGAGTCTGAGACAAATCATTGTTCCTATAAAAAGAGCAGCGACTTTGATTTGTATGCTTAGGGTTCGAAAAGCTTCAGACGCTGCCGTGATCATCGTTGTCACGTTCATATAAGAGATAGGATTAAAGGCAGCAGAAATGAAGAAAAGAAAGAGCAATTTCAAACGAAGGGTCAAGTTTCCAAAGGTTCAAACGAAATTCCGTGGCACGTAACGAGTGTTAACTCCTCGATCGACCAGATCCAAATTCCTCATTCCCTCCGAAACTACCCTGTGAAAGAAGTTCTCTACGCCGGTTGAACTAGAAGTCGAGTCAAACTACCCTCTGGCGATCATTGAACGGGTCTTTGTCCCGAATCTAATACGACGAAGTCAGACGAGGAATAAAACGAATCTCTGAACAAAAGACTAAAGGCCAAGAACAAATTTCTTATTTTAATCGATATTTTATCGATATTCAATCGATATTAACAGACGTTCACGAACCCTTTCTTGTCTGTGCACAAAATATCTCGTTTCGTGTCATTTACACGATATTTCGAAGATAGATATATATTTCGCCGGTTTTTCCCAATAAGACGCGAGATTTCACGTGTTTTGCAATAAAAATATCAAGGGTTAATCAAAGAGCTTCCAAATGTCCTAAAAATATTAATTTTCCTCTTGTATTATATTGCATTTATTGCATGCGATAACGAGCGTATAAATAAGGAAATGCTTGCTCTATAGTAAAGAATTTAAAAACAAGTTTCTTACATATTTTGAAGCACCATAAATATAGGACGACTTCTAAATTTTTATTCGTGGTAAGGAATACGAGTTAAATTAAGACGAATCTAACGCAATAATTTTTCCCTATTTATATCCTCACCACTGTACCTATATTATCACTTTATTGATGTTTATACATTCATAGATGCAGAAATGCACAGGATGCGAATATAATATGCAAAAGTATCTAAACTATTCAAGGTACAGTACTTGTATTATTTAACAGGTGAAGCAAATTCCTCTTCGCCTATGTTTCTAAATATATGAAAATACATAAACAACCGCTGTATGATTATCACGTTTGCATAGATTTTTTCAATCTTCGAAATTTCTTGGCGTAATGTCTATTCCTTTATATCCGAATGCCATCGGAATAAAATAGCGTCGTTAAAAAGTTCGTCTTGGTGTGTAAGCTCGACGCAAACGGGATGAACTGTATTAAGAAGCAACCTTTACCGATTCCAGTGTCTCGAGACGCGGAAATAAAGGTGAAAGGTTAACGAGCAACCTGTCGTTCGCCAAGTCGCTGCGTTTCGAGACCTGCAATATCCGAAGTTCACAGAAGGCCCCCGTCCCGCCGCGAAAGGGCGCACGCCCATATTTCCCTGGATTTTGCATTATTTCTTCGTCACGGCAAATGGATTTTCATCTTTTACCGGGGATAAGGATTTCATATCAAATATTTATAGCGGGACGATAAGGCGACGAAGTTCGTCGTCGTGCGAGCGCGTCACGTTCAGCTGACAAGAGGACGGGAAGCTTAAACTTTCAACCGTGTAACGACTGCAATACCAGCGAAACTTGCTGTCTTCCCGGTTTCTAGGGGCCGACTTTTGACGCTCTTTCATCCCTATCCTCGCGAGAGAATAACAGAGGGGAGGAAAAGAGAAGGAGTAAGGCGTGGCAGATAAGAATTTGTAAGGAACAGTCGTCGTTCCTTAGGTTTTGGAGGGATCATACTGCTAAATAAAGTAAAATCGATGTAACGGGAGAATTGGCTTGTCTTATTTTATGGGGCAGTTTTCCAGATTCGAGGTAAAATGTATGCTTCTACGGTACACACGGAGAAAGTTCGATAGATTCTTCGACGACATGGAAATGTGTTTTGACAACTATTTAGAAAACTTTGTATAATTTGTTATAAAAGCAACATGTTTACTTCCACGTGAATTTATGATATGTATATACTTTGCCCTGGCAGTCGCAACAAATTGAAATATACCATATTCGTCGTAACGTTTAATTTTTGCAAACTATCACATTGTGTTTGCCAATTTTTTTTGATCATGTCATCTGAATCATTCACACTGTTGATAATTTTGTAGCCCATAAAATTTATCTTACTGCAACCATTCTAAACGATCTAGTAACATGAGCCCACTATGACAGCCAACACGTTGAACGATCTTTGGATAATATTTGGTTACAAAATGTCGTAATTTGAAAACTCTATATTTCTTGAATTAAACGATCTTCTTAACAAGCAAAAATTCCAATTATGAACGTTCAACGTAAAAGATATTTTATTACAGGAACTCTCTTATATCGTCAGAAATGTCCACCCATTATGTTTTTGATTTGTATAACCTAATTAGCAGTGTAACATCCCTTGTTAATTAAACGTTGGCTTCTATTGATCATAAAACGCGATAAGAGTAAAGGAACGTTAATTTCCCAAGGCAAATATCAATTATCAAAACCAACTATCCCTCCGAATTCAATTTTCAAACTAGAAACCAATTCTAAAACTCGCTATGTACATATAGTACCACGAAGAAGTGTAATCGAGACTCGTCTATCTTCCCTGAAGCAGCAAAACGAGAAAAGAAAAAGAAAGAACACAATAATGAATCCACGCGTGCTCGAGAATAATCCAGGAATGCCTACGATTCGCATAATCGCGATGAACCGTGCAACGAGTACCGTAAAGTCGCGCCGCCGCGGAAAAGGTCATTCATTCAGCGAGGATTACTTCATTCCTCGACTTTCGAGGCGCACACGAATTCCACGACGTTCCGTGTCCGTTCAATTGAAAATCCCAATAGGTTCGAAGGTCCTCCCCGCTAACCTATTCCTCGCCCTGTCCCCACAACCATGATTCCGCCCTGGAATTCGAAGGCCATTCTGAACATGCACACACGTGCATCTATGCCTCGATCCAATAAGCGAGCGCCCAAGTCAATTGTGTATGTTAAAATATTCCGCGTGCCCGGCTTTCATCGAAACGGGTGGTCAGGGGATAAAGGACGAAAGAGAACAGACAGTTTGACTGACGTACAGAGGGTGGAAAAATTTCGGATTTCGTGTTTCACTACATTTTCATGCGAATGTTGAGAAAGATGTAAATTTTGATGGGAATTTCCAAAGGAAGTTGCAGGAAATTTATTTGAGTAGATAGTAAAAGAGAATATGTCTGTTACATTGACTTGATAAAAAAAAAAAAGAAAAATACATTGGGCGAAGTTATACTGTGATACGTTTATAGTATACTAAAGAAATATTTCACAAGTATTTTTTACAATTGGCAATTGTTCGTAGTAAAGGGGTGAAAATAGTCGCGAAGTTCGAGAAGGAACTATACCTTTAGACACGAAGAAACAAGTTTTTAAAATTGCGTTATTAAATTGGGAATGTGGTTATATAATTGCCCTACTAAATGTTAATTCAGTTTCACGTAAATTTGCACGTGCGATGGATTAAGTATAGGTAGATCAAGTATAAGAGTAAAGGGATTATACATTCTGTTAGATGTTTGCACATTTGACAAGCGCATGCATCAAGCATTGTTAGCAACAAGAAATTTTCCGGAATACGTTTCCCAAGTTTCGATTCTATATCGGAAGATGAATAACGTAAATGGATAATTTTATACATCACGTACATAGATAATTTTGCAATCGCGTTATACAAAAACGTGGTGACAAGTTTCTGATTGTGTTAAATAAGTACCGCGTATGTGTGTAAACTCACCTAATTCCCATCAACTTCGTCCACTCTGGAGGACACTTTCGAACAGTTCTACAAATGTTCGGCCAAACTTTCATCGCTCTACACCATCTCTATCGACTCGGAGCAACACACCACCAACTGCCACAACTGTCCACAAATTTCACAACAGAGACAATAATTCACTCGACTCCCGACACGTGATCCCACGGCTCGCCCTCCAAACACGTGTTACATTGTACATCGAATTCGAGCGTTGGTAGCACAGTGCCAGCGGTATAAAGGTAGGATTAGTTCTCAATTGACGCGGTTCGTTCGTTCGTCGGTTGATCGACGAGCGCGAATTGCCCCGTGGACAACGTTCGTGACGTAGCCAGGAAATTTGCCGAATGGTTTGGAGAATCGGCAGGCATCGACGAGAGAAAGTGACGAGTGCCGGGCAAACGGCGATGCCAGGGACGTTTAATTGGACGATATTTGCCGAACGCGTGTAATCACCTGTTGCACCGGCAGGAGAGGCGCGCTGATAGCGGCTAGACGAAATAAATTCTTGTCAAATGGCCTCCAGGCGATGTTTGCTTTCAGGGACAAGTTCTAAATTCGTCGTTAGGAACGATCAACGCGACGGTTTCGGTTTGAGGGGCGCGGATTAACTGACTTCGGTTTGACATTGCGAGGACTCGATAGTGGATCTAGTTCGGTCGAAATTTGGTGGGGATTCCCCGTCCAACCGAATAGGCTAATGCAGGTAGCTGGAACGGTGGAAGGGGAAACGGTGGATATAGCAATTTTCATTTACATTTACGTAGAGCGGCGATTTTTAAGCTTTTTCATCCCATGGCGCACATGAACTAATAACTACAATTTTGCGACGCATTAAAACATATGTTAGACATACGTATATATAGATTTGGTCCAAGACAGGGTATTCATTCACACCGGATGGATATCCTTGTCTTTATTTGGCAACCTAAGGAAAAAACATGTTTTAAAACATCCTATCAAATAAATATCGCCAATCTGTTTTTATGCTCTATCGAATGACAACCAATACGTTGTTGTTTCGAATCCGCATCAGAATTTTTCATCTTCTTTTTATTTTCTGGCGAAATTATGCGGAACGATATAGGGACACCCCGTATAAAATTTTTTACACATACAAATACACAGGGTGGTTGGTGACTAGTGGTACAAGCGGAAAGGTGGTGATTCTACGCGAAAAAAGAAGTCGAAAATATAGAATAAAAATTAAAAAAGAGAATTTCTTTTTTTAAATTTTTCCATCGAGACAACGATCTACAGTGAGATCCGTTATAACGAGACGTGATAAAGTGCACGCGTACCGAGCGAAAATTCAAAATCGATTTTCTCGAAAACAAAGCCTCAAACGAAAAATTTTTATTCTATATTTTCGACTTCGTTTTCGCGTAGAATCACCCCCTTTCCGCTTGTACCACCAGTTACCAACCACCCTGTATATATATTACCTTTAACGATTGTACGATTATGATTTTGAGACATATAGGAAATATATAAGCAAAGATTACAATCAAACATCGCTATGTATTAAAAAGTAGTGATAACATTATTTGTCACCTCGCTTCCAACTCCACTGAAACAACAACGTACATAGTATCCCCAGTATTTTATATTTATAACTTTACCCAAAATCTGCTAAAAGAATCGTACCCATTAATTTTACTCTGTACCATCAACCTTTTAACCACACCACCTGTTGACCAGATTCTCCGATGTATCGTACTAAAGAGTAAACCTTGGAAATCGGTCTTTCCATACAAAGCGATCCGCAATTCCCATTGAAATAACGATGAGATTAGAAACAGGCGTGGTGGACAAGGATGAAACACGGGGGGTGGTTGGCTGAAGTACGTCTCCGTGTTGCTAGAGTAGACATTAAGGGGAGTATTTCTTAATTAGCGGCTCGCCTCGAAAAACGAGGTGATTCGAGCCAAGTCAGCCGCTCCCTCGATGTGCCAAGCCCTGTTACCAGCTCCTCGTAGATCACGATTTGCTTTAAGTATCTTAAGTTCTTTAAGGTTGATGGAAAGAGAGAGAAAACAGGGAGTTCGTTTGCAATTCGTTGTCACGAGTACGTCGGATATTAATCGCGCGATGTAGACGTTGATGAAAATACAGAAAGCCGGTAAACAAATTGTGGTGTTCGTAAATAACGCGACAAGATAGAGTAACGAAGGGAAAATGGTGTCTGCTGATGAATGGAAATACGTCGACGAAAAGCATAAAGAATTAAGTTGAGAATTCTTTGTGAAACGTGATAGAATTTTTCATTTACTTTTCCCTTACGTATACTTTTATTGCATAGCTAAAGTTTATTCAAATATCTTCAATGGGGTTGAATATAAAAATGTTGAATTATTAAAGTAATCGTTGTTTCATCTTCAGAGATTGTTCTGCATTAAAGATAACAATTTCATATGAAAGATTAATTTAGGTATTAAACAGTAACAAAAAGCGAATCGATCTTCTTCTCTTTTTAATACAATTTTTTTATTTTTCGATAAACTGATTGATACAGAAATCGTTTAGAAAATTATATTTATTCGAGATAGAGTGAATTTCCGATTATCGATTATCGATTCCGATAACGTAGCAATTATTTAAGTAATTATATAATTTCAGAAAGATGTTATCGTGAATTTAGCAGAGCTCAGGTACAAATGGCCTGATCAGGATTCTCGTATCGAGTAAACGAATCGAATACCACGGTAAATGTAGCAAGATAGTAGTTCGCTAAGTAAACGGAGATATACTTGATGGTCATCAGGAAATAAATAGCCCGGGTTACGGAAATTACGAGATCTCCGGCAGGAATTCGACGTAACCCGTATATTAACCAGGGAAAATCTACCGGTAAACGGAGATATTTCTTGGTAAAATGTATCTGTTTCGCGTGCAAAACATCAGCGTGATAGTTTTATCAGGAAATTCTGGTACTAAACTTGATTTCTAATAATATCGTTGATCTTAACAGGAAACTAAAAAATTCGGGTTACTGGAAAAATTGAGAAGCGGAGAATATACATAGAATTAACAGTCTTCGAAATTTTTAATTAATATTATCTGGATAAAAAATACGGATAAAATGAAATCATTTATGTATAAGAATATATCGTATATGTATATATCCGACATACCATATGTATATTTGACAGGTAGACATCGTGACATAATTGATTAAAATTCAAATTAATATTTTTTCGTATAATCGGTGAGAAATTTCAACAAACTGTAATACGTCACTTTGTTGTTCTGCTTTGCTTCAGGAATAACGAAAAGAAAAGACTCCGGCCAGGTACAAAATTCGGAAAAAAAGCTGAACTTAATATCGAAATCGCGAGAAGGGGAATCTATTTCAACGATTGAAATCGAGAATCGATGAGGCGAGGGGGTTAAAGGGGGCGCGATAATGAAAATCCATCCTTTCAATATCTCTCCGATAGATATCGACGGAGAGAAAGTACAGAGGAGTGGCAAAAAAAAAAAACTGCCCGGAACGAGAAACGACGAGTCGTGTCGAAGCGGAAAATGGAATGCAGCAGCTTTGTATTCAATTGTTTCGCCTAAATTTGTTTCCAACAAAAAAGAAGTTACTTCACCTAAGCTCGTTGAAAAAGCAAAAACTAAAAAAGAGAACACACACACACAAAAAAAAAGGAAAAAAGGGAAGGTAGGAAAAAGGGCGAAACCGGTAACGCCTAGCAAACTCATCGATCTGCATTAAACTTTTGCTTTATAATATCGAGATACACTTGTGACCAACTATTACATATATATGGCCGAATCAACTCTCCACTCTAATTTTGAATTACGTTTCAGTTCATAAAATCGAAGATTTATATGAAGACATATTTCAAAAGCTAATATGTAGTTACTTTTAGATTTTAAGCTTTTACGATGATTAGACATGTTTGTGGTATTTTAGCTTTTGATCGTTTTTTCGGGTCTGCTTTGATAAAGTGAACTTGTATGTTCACGAGACATTGGAAAAAAGTGTACTAATAAATACGATCGAAACTCGAAAAACCATAAATATGTCAACTAATAATTAGATTTAACAAGTATAGCCATAAAATGTATACATAAACCAAAGTGTTAACTTCTTTCCAAAAATGGGAAGAAGGAAACGAAAAAAAAGAGAACAAAGTAGAAACAAGAGCAAAAATAAAATGTACAAGTAGACGAAAAAAGCGCAGATGAAGAATATCAAATCGAGACACATGGAATAATTATGGCAGTTAGTAACTTCCGTTTGGCGTATGTATGCTATTGGTTTCCGACTTTGTTTTCGGATCTCGTTTACTTTTTTTTTATCTTTCTTTTTTTGATTTCATGGGTCGTCGATTGCAGGACAATTTTGCATATCGAACGCCGCGGGCTATTATTTGAGCGTCGACACCGAAAAGCTCGTTTTTCCAGACTCTCAATGATGGACAATCGATCAATCGCGGCGCACCATCGATGTGACGAACCATAAAACTTCCTTTCATAAACACTCGTTATTTTTCCCGTTTTTCTCGTTAGACGAAACAGGATTCGTCTCTCTTTCTCTCCTTTTTGTTTTAAATACCTATACCTTTTCTCTGAATTTTTTCCAGCGCCAATTTACATGAACTCCTTAACTACTGCCATTTTTATTCAACGATCCAATGAATCCCAGTTCTTTTTTTTTTTTTTAGGAGATAGGTACGACTCAAAGGAGAAGCAAATTTCGACTGTATTTTTACTTTACGAGATAAAAGTTTCGTAAGAAAAATTTTAGATAAAAGAAAATTGTTCATTTTATAGAAAATATTCATAACATAGCATGTATAACATTTTTAAAAGTAGAAGTAGAATCGTTGGTCCTCATAAAAGATTCTTTGTACAAACTGTCGAATATTTTCACTCCTTAAGAATAAAATTATAAAATATTATAAGAATATTAATTTTTCCATTTTTTTTCCCCTAAAAATCTGTCCTTTAATAAAAAATTGTTATAGCTAATATCACTACAATGCAACAACAATTAGCTCTCTACCATATAGCAAACTAGATTATTATACCAAATACTACTACACCAAATATATTTACAATAATTACATGTTACATGTTGAAATAAACAATCGCAATCAGTTCTGATATTTTCTTGCCGTGAGCACATAAAAGTCCGAAGTTAAAGAATAAAGAAAAGTAAAAAAAAATATCAATCTTATTATATATCGAAATATCGGAATATCATAAGTTCCATGGATAAGGGACAGAAATAACGATAAGCATCTGCAAAGAGGGCTCCTTCGAGAGGATTTATAGAGAGGAATAGAAGAGGAAAAAGGTACGCGATGCCGGTGTGCATTTTTTTCAGTCGAATACTCGGAGTTAACGATAAGGTCGTGCTGACGTCGAGATAAGGAGGCCCCGATTGGGTAGAGATCGCGTGCTCGACAGAATACGGGCCACGAAACGTAATGTTATCAGGGGCCGTACAACAGCTGCACTAAATTTTTTTTCGCCGACAGTTCCACTTTTCGAACGATAACTTCGCAGCCCTCGCGCTTACCTCGTGACCAACCTGCTACCCTTATTAAACAATATCTCACGGTTGTGTAACAATCTCAATATTACAAAATATTTCACGCACCAAGTGTATAAGGAGAAAATGTGAAAAGATATCGTTTAAAAATTTCCCGAATTTTTTCTTACAAGGATAAGAGAGCAAAAGAATTCTTAAAATTTTACAATGCTTTTGAAAATCGTCTTAACACGTCTGTGTTCTAAATTTTGTTTTACATGTTTATCAACATATTATTCTACTTTATTGTATTAGTTATGTGTCCATTTATACAGCAACTATTACTGTCAGGATTCTATATTAAGAAAATTGAAAAAAACTTGAAAAAGGGGAGAAATTGTTCCTAAAAAGAAGAAGGAAAACAAAATAGAGGTATTATTATGTACGAGGTTTACAGAGTAAATATCATTCTGTAGATATGAATGTTCTCTGTTCACAACGGTTTTCAGTTCCACGTTTTACGATCGTTTTATATTTCTTATTAACATCGTGGATATGTTAATATCTCTAGTAAAAGCGTGGGTTAAAGTGTGCACAGTCGACCGGTACCGAACTGTAATTCTGTGCTCCTAATATAACCACTTCCTGATTGGTAAATGTGTTATTAGTGAATTTATTAAGGTTATTGAACTAACCGTGGAATTTATGCACATACCAATTGATTTCACCGTATAATCAAATCTGTGCATTTATTAATGTACGTATGTCTCTATTAACGTGACCTATCAAATACTTCCATTTAGTCTTCCGCATATTCCGACAATATTACCTATCAGATTGGATAAACGGATAATTTACGTATAAATATGCCCTACTTTTTAGACGCGTAAATACGCTTAAAATAAAAATTTACAGATTATAAGAAATTTAAGAATAATTATAATAATCGAATAGAGAAGCTATATTTAGTATATTTTGAATGTCTTTACTTAAAAATTTAGCAAAGGTAAAGAAGAGCGAATTACAGAGGGAGATGAGGATGTTGGTTCGCTACAGGAGAGAAAAGAAATTGCCCAGAAGCAATCTCTTGATGGATTTTCTGATTAAATGTCCCTGTCCCACGCAGAAAAGCACTCGCGGTGATGCATATTTTTATCGCGTAATATTCGATAATTCCGGCCAACAATTTCCTTCCGGCCGTCTTTTGTGCATCCTCTCGCATTAGAAGACGTTTCCGCTTATTTCATTTCGAGAGGAATAAGTAATATAGGAAAGATAAAAATATGTAAAGCACATAATTGGCCATTTTATGCTAATAATTTTCCTCTAACAATGACGGTTGGTCATTAGATACAACAAAAGGGAGACAAGGATACAGATAATTCCAAAAGGGAACTTTAAGTTTATATCATAATTCCTACAACGTTGTCCATATTTCTCCGATATTTCTCCTTTTTTTCATTTAAAACCCTTACTTGCATTAAATTCTTATCTGTAGAAAATTGTATAGGTATATGAAACAAAACATAAAAGCCGTTTTGATGATTCAGTTAAAATATATTGGAGAACATTAATGAAACGTTTACAAGGTAAGTTATAAAACGTAAAACGTAGAATGTGATATTACTACGTGATCAGAATTTCATTGAATAAAGATACTATTGTATAAATAAATTATATGACTTTTATATAAATATCGATTAAAAGTTAGAATTAAAAGATGCTTACGGCTTATCCTAGTACATCGTAGTCCAGAATTCCAACGGCCTCCGTGGCGCAATCGGCTAGCGCGTTCGGCTGTTAACCGAAAGGTTGGTGGTTCGAGCCCACCCGGGGGCGGATATATTTTGTTATTTTTTTATTCATGAATAAATTAACTAACCATAATGCTTTTTTTGTTATGTATCCTATAATATTTATTTTAACTTATTGCAAATGTATCATATAGTTTTAAATAATTCTGAGATGGAAATGTGTGCAGATGTGAACGTTTCATTATTGTATTATGTAAGTATATTTTACAGAAAAGAAAAGAAAAGAAAAGAAAAGAAAAGAAAAGAAAAGAAAAGAAAAGAAAAGAAATTGTTATGAAAAATTCCTTTTTCTTTTCGGCTATGAGCAAAGATTTTATACTATATGATATCTATCAGAATATTTAAAAGATACTATGATAAACGATCATATCATTAATGTATTACGATCATTGTATTCAAGAAATTATAGTATATAGGTTTAACAAAATGAATAATTCGTCATAACTTATAAATAATTAAGCTTTGAAAAAGATATTGATAAACACCGAAGATTTAGAAAACTACTATGTATGTACTAATAAAAATGTGGAAAAAAGATGTGAAATATTTTTATTTATGAACTATTGAAAAATAAGATTATTTAATTGTTAGTGGATGTTTATCTCTGGTATGTGGTTTGTAACTAATAAATGTTTGTAACTAATAAATGTGAAATTTTAAAGATATTGATATTTGTGTTAAGCAAGTAGTTCTCCTAGTCTCCACTAGATGTCTATGTGGAGTTACGAGTTCTCGCATTTAAAGTTAGTCGGTCGATATAATATCTTGAAGCAGAGAACGAACATCGTCAGTCAGCCAGTAGGTGTACTACTGATCGATTTAGCAGATGATGATTGCAGGAGATGATTCATGATTAAGCTCCGCTCCCTGACTTCCATCACTCGCAACGACGGTGGTCAGTGGAATTTCTGATGCTAACTGACTATTTTTTTTTTTTTCTAATTCTATGTAAAAATAATATGTAATAAAGTTGTACAAAAGACAGTAATGAAAAGTTGTAAAGTGAGTAATTATGAACTGAGGCTTTTTGGGCTTTCAATTATATCTAATTTTCATATAACTTCAAAAATAAAATCTTTGTTCTAGTTAAATTCACAATTAAAAAATTAAAATTTGAAAGGAAGAATTGGAATTTAGAGTTATTTAGTTATTTTAAATTTTTCACGAATTTCCATGTATAAAGGAAATATAATAAAGAAATGAGTGTTTTCTGTATGTTACGAGCGTGTATATATATAAATATATATAACTGTGCCTCCAATTAAAAATTCCCAAAAACCCAGTTCAATACATTTACAGCTTTATTTACTCGTCCTAGATCAGCAAACCCCTTCACATCTCCATGAAGCATTACACACAAGCTTTCAAAAAGATTGAATCGCAAGAAGCTTTTCTTCGGAACTTTAGTAACGACAAACTGTGGCGTGTATCAAGCAAGTCGTAACTGATCAATGGTGGTTCAGTAATAAAGAGGAGAAGGTTGAGACGATGCAAAGCGACTCGACAATTTCGAGCATCACGGAGTAATGTGTCAGATTCGTCAGTCCACGAATTCGTTGCCACAGTATTACGGGTTATATGGCTGCACGTTCCCGACCTCATTTAACTTTGAACTGCGTCTAGAACGACGTCTGTACAAGCGCAAACATCTGCCGCTGGCGCTTGTTGGAACTCTGTTTTATCCGTAGCCCCACCATTCGCTCCGCCGCTAAAATCCCTACTTCCAGTAGTTTGTTTCCCCACTCTAGCGTCACTGTGTCTCAGTGATAACCCGTAGATCGCGAGAACACGCGCGTATCCCATTCGTGGCTGCAGTGAAATCCGCGATACGCGAAATCAAGCGCGGATTAAGGGGGAGGGGTCTAGCGAAGGTTATAGCCTCGGGTCTCGCTATAAAAAGCACAAGAAAAAATGCATCTTATTTTACGAGCATAACGTAGCGAATTATTCTAACACATAGACGTCGCACCAGGGCGCGCGTTTAGTGACGGATGAAAGATTTAAAACCGATACTTACGACTTACACTAAAAATTGTTCACCAAGTTGGCAACAGTCGTTTGTTCTATGGTATAAATTATATCGATTCCTTGCTTTTATTCAATATATACTCATTTTGTAAAATTATTCCATTCTATGAACTTTCTTCTATCCGCCACTGTATGTGTCGAAACGCGTAGCTACGTGCGCTCAAAGTATACAAAGATGATAAAATTAGTAAAATTCTGTAAATTCGCCGCGGAAAATAAAAAAAGGGATATCTGTATTTTAAAAATGTATAATACAGATCTTTTAACATAACTTACAAATTTTATCTCATATTTGTGTAAATTTATTTCATTTTATTTCTCTTCCCCTATCTTTCTGTAAAGGGGACCTCCGCTGGCTTAATAGTCTCGGGCCTCAGAAACTGTAACGCGATCTTGTGCGAAACCGGGAACACGACGAAAAAAAAAGGAACACAGATTAGTGTTTGTGTCGTCGGTAGAGCGTTAAGTGAAAGCGTGCACGTTTTAAAAATGCGAATGGAGACACGATTATCCGGGATTCGAGGGCGGATTTTCAGCTGTAGATTAGGAAATTGGTTCGAGACTGAGATGAGAAGATATGATGGAGATTGGGCGAGCGAGTCGGAGCTTAGGCGACCGCCATATTAGAATATTAGGCTTAGAGGGTCTACGAGGAATACGAATAGTTCGATTGGCGGAGCTGTTCGTCTGCAGAACCAGAGTATTCTACGATCTCCTGCAATTCGATCGGCTTTCGCGAATTCTTTCTTCTTATTATGGGGATAAGAAAGGATATCCTTTATGCGATAGTTTTTAAATGGAATCAGTGGAAAGTGAGGAATTTAGATTAGGAAGAGGGAAATTTAAAATTGATCCATTGAAAATACACCTTGGGGGATAATAATGAGAGTCGAGAGGCTGATGCAAAAAGCGGATAACAATAAAAGCTACAGCCTACGACGAGCATCAAAATTGCAGGAATAAAATGGAAACCTTTAAATATTTATAAAAAATTCAGAAGTATTGTCATTCACGAAAGCCTATAATATGGTGTATAGAAGAATAATATTCAGTATCGCACTTATATTTAGTATTTAACGTTACTCGTTGCACCACATTTCGCCAATTATTTCCTGGTTTTTGTAATCGCCATTTTCCAAAAATATATTCAGCGCTACATCATCATACATAGCAAGATATAAAAATAACCAAACGATCAAAAATATATCCAACAAGATCTCTTATTAATATTATTCTATTTAATATTCCTTGCGCGACAAATCAAAAAATAAAGTAAAAGTATTTACAAAGTATCACACATTCAAAGTATCCACGGACCACATTGATTAGCAAAAATCCATTAACAGCCTCGAGCTTTACAACATGGCAACGATCGACACTAATTAACATTTTAACCCGATAAGGGTGAATTTTTCGGTGAAGATGATAAAGAGGCGGCGCGGCGGGTCGATGCTCGAAGAAAGAGATACGCGAAGTGGAAAGTCATTATCGTGACAAAGAAGATCGAGGCAATCGCGGCGAGTTCGAGAAGCCTATCAGTTTTCCACAGGCGGAATCGAGGAAGCCCCCCTTCCCCCCGGCCGTTTCGTGGTGCAGCCACCAAAGTACAGAGACGACTCTCTGCCACGTCTACACCTTTTGTCCGTTCTCACGAGAAAGCTCGTCCAGGCCGTGTGGCTGGCCGAGGTAATTCTCTGGAACGTTGATTCTACGTTGTTCGACCGTGAGTTCGATCAACTTACCACCCACTTTGCTCGTATCCCTTCGAACCCTTTCCATTTGAGGGAAAAAGTCGAGCTCAAAGTGGTCGATTTTTACGGTTTCAGACTAGGATCGTTAATCGACTTGCAGGTTTGGGGAGTACAGAACGTATCAAGATTAATAGGATTTCAGTCTCGAGATTTTTATTTCGATGGCATTGTGATAAAAGTTGGTTATACGTATTTTATTCTATATTTCAATTGCGTGTTAAGAAGAATATACGTTTTATATAATTTCTATTAATTCTAATATATTTGTCTATCAAAGTTGAATAAAATAAATCGGAGAAAAAATATCGTAGTTTCATACTAATTCGTCGTACGTTTCAAACGCTGTTTCATTTTTTTCATTTGTTCGATCCTCCAATCTATGTGGACGCCGTTATTGGAACGAAATGTCAATTGTTTGCCGGATCTCTGCGGATCGAATACATTCATTCAAACGCGAATTTCTATTATGTGAACGAAAAATAATAGTAGCGGAAAAAATTGTTAAACTACTATTAGATATATGAATTCCAGTTATATGAATTATTTGTCCGTCGACGAGTTTAGATAAATGGAATTCCATTGTACTTGCACGTTAAAAACAAAATGTAGAACAATGGGAATAATAGTCCAATAACCAACAGGGGATTAGTTCTAACTTCTATAATATTAGAGAAACCTATACAGTTATCAACGTGTATAATTAAAAACCACGAAAAATAAACTTTAAAATGTCTGTGAAGACAATGCGATTAGAATAAAAAAGAACTGCGATATCTTTCAAATCTCGCGGTCGTCTCAGGAAGTTTACAGTCCTAGCGAATTTTTTTCGTTTGGACTCGCGGGAAATTTCACGCTCGATCGGTTCGCGATCGATGAACCGAGCACCCTCTCTTTTTTTTTGCCGTTGCTTTGGATCCCTGCCGGGCTAATTTGCACTTCGAAAGATATTCAAGATCGGGAAAAGAGATCAGGACCGCGAGATGAACAACGAGATTATCGACGATCGGCTCGTTTGCCGCTCGAGCGGCTCGATAATGCGATCATCTCGGCCGTGGAGCCTCGAAGATGCAGATTTTCCGCAGATTCGAGTCCTTTCTCCGCGACTCACGAGCAAAACGTCAGGAAATGAAAGGGAAAAGATCTTCCTGTTTACGATTGTGATCGTGAAAAGGTGCAACATCATCTGAGATTGCACCTAATAATTGCAGAAATTATTGAAAGAAATTGATATCGAGCTTGCAGACGTAAGTACGTAATTGCTTTTTACATATCGTTTGTATATTTTGTAACTGTTTGCTGCAATCCATGGTATAGAATTATTTTACTCTTTAATAAGATTTCTGCGTATTTTTATTTTATAATTCATAGCAGTGTTGGATAAAATGTTTTAATACTCTTCAGCGTGTTTATGAGCTTAATATTAATTTTCCAATATCTTGTCGTTTATCGTACATATTCGTGATATAATTCAAAGAATAATTGTGGATACAATCTGCAATAAGCTACGCTACACTTGAATAGGATATTATAAACATTCGATTGCGCATTATGAAAATTTACAAAGACAAATATGAAATATACATGTCTACATACATTGTACACATGATACACATACTAGATACATTGTCTATTTACAGAGACAAATATGAAAATTAACCGTGTCTTTCTCGCTACTTATCCTCGTTTCTAAAAGAAATTTAATTAAATCCGTAGACTCAATCTACAATAATTACTACAATAATTATTCATATGTTGAAACGTACGATAATCAATCGACAGGATCCTCCCCTATGCAACGAGTTAAGAGTGTCCTTATACTACAAACAGTATAAGGACACTTATACTACAAACAGTATAAGGATACTTAACTGGTTGCAAAAAAATTCTATCGCTCCCGCGATGACGGTAATCGAATAAGACCATCTTAAATTTCAACGTTTACCAGCAAAACATTCCACGAACGTTTCGACGCTTAATAGACACATTCCCAACAAACGACGAACAAATTAGCACGAAGAGACGCGACTCGTCCCAAGAGAAATAATTCCGATTTCAGTCGTTCCAGGTCGTAACTGTGTTTTTAGTCGGCCGTAAAACGGGGGAAACAATAATTCTCCCCGGCACGGCGTTTTCTCCAAGGTGGTCGTGGAAATGACTTTAATCGCGTCTCGGATCCCGCGGGCTGCTTTAGTAGCCCTCGGGATACCATTATCGTAAATTAGCTCGCTTCAAAGTTGCTTCAAACACCGAGTGGGCTTATTGTTGGACCGGCCCATCCCGGGGTCGTTGTCTTAATTTCGTTCTAGTTTCTTTGTGCACATGCAGGAACTAATTATCGATACTTGGCGAGTTTCCAAACTTTCCACAATACTCCGTTGCTTATATTTCTATAAATTTATTGGAGGCAGAGGGAAGGGAAAAGAAGATGCTCGAATTTTTCCAATGATTGTTCAAAGAAAGGCTCGAACGAGGAAGGCAAACAACAAAGTACGTGATCGAGTTTCGAGATTTCATTTGGCAAATCGACCTGTCTATTAATGCGGTTCGTCATGACTGCTTGTACCATAAAAAGTATCGCTCCGTTCCTTTTCATCGTAAAATATACGTGTTAGGAAAAAAGAACGAATGAAACTCTTCAGTTTCTTAAAACGAGGATGTCTACCTCGTCATATCGCATGGGATATTAAAGTGAATTAAACAAAATAAAGCAACTTCTGATTAAATTGCCAACAGTTGGAGAGTCACACGGGATTCTCGGATTTTTCATCGTGCGACAGTGAAACTAACACCCTGTATCCCTCGTTAAAATTATCTGCAATTCCCAGATCAAATCTCTTCAAGCTGGGATGGGAGAAAACGATATGAAAAAAAGTATTAACTTTTAATATTCAACTTATTATCCTTTGCGTCTCTTTGCGAGTAGAAAGGGAACTCTCGGCAGACTCGATTTAACCGTATACTCGCTCCACGACACCTTGCACATAAACTTCCAACTCGATTACACCCGTTTCTCCATTTCCAGCAGCTTGCAACTATAAAAATTACCACGTCCGCGAGTAGAAATAAGAACTGCCGTTACCAACGCGCGAAGGCGAAATTCTCCAACCGCGTTACCGAGATGTCGCAAGCTCGACGGGTCTTTGCCACGTGTACGGTTCAGTTCAGATAAGAAGGCAACGGGTAAAAAAAGAAGAAAAAAAAATAAGGAGCGAGATAGAATGAAAAAGAGAAGAAAAGGAAGAAGGAAGGAAAACGATGGCAGTTTGCTTGGTGGCTTGAAAGGCTATTGGCTTGGTCCAGTAAGGAATCCAGAAGGTGCAACTTTGCCAACAAATTGAGTTTAGACCCTTCGAGCATTTCCCTCAATCCCCCTCTACACACGTCTACGATGGATTTTTCCGGAGGGTCAATGGAAATACTCGAACTCGATCCCCTTCGGACGCGATAAACGTCCCCGTGTGGCCAAGTTCCTTCACGCCGTAGGAAAAATGAAGTTGATGGCCTCTTTCCACGATATCGGCACACCGACACGCTTCTCCACTTGGTCTTACGTAATCCTTCCAACGTTGTAAGATCGTATTAAATGAAGGAAAGGTGTTTTGGAATTGGATGTCGTGTCGGAACCTCCGGGGAATGTTCCCTTACGTTTAGTTGCGTTTTTGGTCAACGTTGGTTCATAGGATGCACTGATACGGATTATGGAGTTGTATGTCTTGGAACGATACATTAGGCTGAACGTATTCTCGCACACTGGTGTTTCTGGCATTTACATATCAATCTATCATCACGTTTATCTACATGCTGATTAATAAGATCCGACGTTTATTAAATTTTGTATCGTTTAAGTATTAGTTTCGTATAGTATTAGGTTGTCCGAAATGTTCCTTTCGTTTTATAAGGAAATAATAGACGCACAATGTTTATTGAATTACGTACGAATATAATAATAGAAATTCAACGAAATGGATCATACCTAATTCAATAAAATATAAACAGAAGTTGTTGCTCATTTATTATGACTTTATGAAACGAAAGAAACTTTTCGGACAACCTAATATTATAAGTAGCCTGCAGAACGAAGAAGACTACACAAAGTTGATATCTTAAAAATAGAACGTGCAATCTAAGCAGAAAAAGTGATTCATTGCAAAATAAGAGTATATTAATAAACGTCTTCTTTTCATACTCAGATCGTGTGAGAGAATTCCACGGATACGCTTAATATTTTACGTTCGGCCGTGAAAATAATCGATGTAACGTCAATATCCTGGAACTCTTGTAAACTTGTGCTAGCGTACCATCAAGAATTTAGACGCGGGTTGCACGTAGTTAAGGAGTTTCACTTAGCGTACATCTTAGTTTGAAGCAAGCAACTTATCCTAAAGGAACCTCTTTATCCAGGAAGACCCACGTGAACGCCACTCGTCAACGGCGTACCGAGTTCGCCTGTTCTGTAGATAACGAGATGAACTTTCGGCTACTCTGCAGGTAGTCTAAGTGATACATGGATCATTAGGGAAACTAGTCTTACGGTTATCATCCGTTCAGCCTGATAATCCTGCTTGCACTCGATTAACCTCGTTCTCTATCAACATCAAGCTTGGGTATTATTCAAATGGTATATTTGAAAAATGATTATTTGAACAATAATACATTATTTTATTTGACCGGAATGAGGGTAACGGCGGATGTAAACGAAGAATGGGAATGAAAAGACTGGACTGAGAATATAGAGAAAATAAAAGGAACAGAAGTTTGAGTTGGCAAGTGTGAATGGATAAGAAAATGTATGGAGAAGTGAAATGAAAGTTTGGGTGAAAGAGAAGTGAGAAAGATAAGAAGGTGAAATATGGGAAAAGAATTGAGTGAGAACGGAGAATAAGGTAGAGAGAATGGTTAAATGAAGGCAGAAAGAGAGCTCCGCTCCGTACGTAGAGTAACACACAAAAGGAGATGCAAACGTTCAACCAAAAGAGGAAATAATCGAAGAATACTGGACGAAAGAGAAGATTGTGTTTCGATGGATAAATGGGAAAGTTTTTGGAAAAGATAGCGAAAATTTGGAGAAAAAGAGGAAAGTGAACAAAAGGTTGAGATATACAATGAGAAAACTGACAATGTGGGATGAATAAGGTAAGGAATAGTTAGATGAGCTAAAAGGGAACAGAAAGATCTCTATTTCGTAAATGGTAATACGAAGAACAAAAGATCGTGTTTCAGGAACGGAGTGGAAAAGTAAATTAGGCAGCTGCTTCAGGATGAGAAATCGTAGGTTGGATTCCAGTTACCTCAAGACAGCTCATTTTTCTTTAAGGGCCAAGAGGAGCCTTTGGAGGTATAAGACTTTAAGCGAAAAGAAATAAAAGACAATTTAATAAGAATTTAAAGAGTAAACTAGATACGATAGAAGCGTGCAATGAAAGCACAACAAAAAGAAAAAAAAGAAAAAGAAGAAAAAAGGCGGGACTAAAAATGTAACAAAGACGGTAGAAAGGATGTAATAAAAATAAGGTAAAAGACAGAATCACCACGAAGGGGAAAGGACTTTGCGAAAAGGCTTTGAAGGTATAAAAACACCGATAACAAAAGGCGGATTTAAAAAAGCAAATAAAAGCAGGACATATAAAAAAAAATCACACATAGTGAAAGAAAAACAGGTTCTACATAAGTGAAAGAAAAACGGATTCTACACAAGGAGCGAAAGGCGGGAAAATAGAATACCGTTTAAGAGAAAATGAAATGAAAACAAGTGAAAAAGAAAGTGAGATAATCGTGCAAAAGAACTAGACAGAGGAGGATTAACCGCGTAATTGCGCACAGTTATTCGAGCGTCCGTCGTGTAATTAACGCACCCTATTAACACCTACGTACACAGTCTCATGCTACAATTAACTCCGAACGGTTTAGAACTAACGCACAAACACCAGAGAAGCTTCGTTGCAAAACTACTTCATCACATCCACGTGAGACACACGTCCGCTATATCCTCCTTAAAATAATTTCTATAGAAATCACGAAGAAACAATTATTTAAAAGTATCGTTATTATTGAAAAAAGCCTCGATATTGGTCAGAAATCTGTCAACAATATGTACGTGGTTATTAACTATAGAAATAATAAATGCCTCGAAATGACAGATTACAATATTTGTATTTTTGCTGTTTGCACATTAAAACCATGCAAAGTAATGCTGTTGTAATGTTTTCTTTTCATTACACCGCTTCAATCGTTTATCGTACGAGTTTTTCCATAAGCTGAGGAGCCTTTGAACGCTGTATGTAATTACTGCTTTAACGCTATGTCCGAAGCAAAATGTTAAAATATCGAACAAGGTTCATATTCAGTAATTATGTAATTTGGAATTAAAGTTAGATTTAACTATTCAGTATTATTTAATCCTTAACGCTAAATAAAGCGATGGCTTAATTATGATCATTTATATGTAGCGTACGTATTTAAATATACATTAAAAATTGCTAGTTCAAATATTAATAATAATCAAAGAGAAATAAATGGAATCAGTTTCTCACTGTTATTCCTCCAGCACTCGTCAATTACGAAGTTTCCGATAAAAGGAAACGAAATAATTGTTGTTATAGGTCGATAGCTCGACGTTCTGCCCGGTAATTTTAGCGCCGACTGGCCGAGAACTCGAGCCAGCCTCGTTCTAATTTCAATTCCGTTGTTTCTTCCGATACGAGGCGACGTGGTCGGACAAAAAGGGAAACTATCTCAAGAAAGACGGTTCGAGCGCGAATATTCACTCGAAACGAGACTTCTTCCTCTTCTGCGGACTTCCGGTTCCCGCGACGTTTCATGGAAATTCAGATTATTTCAGTCGACTCGTAAAACTAGGTTCAAAGATTCTATCGGGTGTTTTCAGATAATTCTTTGGGTTGAAAAAAAGAAAAAAGAAATAGAGAACGATGGACGAAAAAAGATATCTCCTTATACCCTGTCTCGTTATTTTTCATTTTAAAGAAGGGAAGGGAAGATAGTTTACGAGCAATGTGAGATATTAGGGCGATTTAGGATCTTCTGATGAGATGCTCAGTTATCTCGTTCACCGGTTTTGTTCAAACTTCGAACACTGGTAAATTTCGTTACTTTGTGTATAAAATTAAATATTTAATACCTTTTGAGCAGATACTCATGATCAAAGTTTCATCGCGTCAAAGTATTATAAGTGGTAACTTGTCCAACTTATCGATTCAACCGTCAACTAACCCAGCAACGAAACTTTGATCTCGAACAGACCGTGGATATTTATGCAAATTCATACTTTTACGAATATAATTTGAAAAAATGGAACTATATAGAACTCGTACGTTGTAGTATGTAGAATTATACTATGTAGAATCTTGTACATTTTTTCGAATTTTCCATAAATGCATAGAAAATATCACGATCTAATCACGAATATCCCGAAAGTACTCAACATCCGATTCTATAATGGATTATTTTTAAACAGAATGAAATTTTCTAGCATCCAATGTTTCGATGAAATCGATAAGCCGAAGGTTGTACACCCTCCCTGTTGGGATATTAGAAGCAATGAGCGTCTCATTCAACATATTCTAATTTTGATAAATCGATTCTGGAGTAATTTCCATGTTTCTTCGAGATCCCTGGGAAACTGATCCTTCGTAAGGTTCCCTCGCGAATATCTAGAAAAACGAAATCTTTGAAGGAAAAGTAATCTAAGAAGGACCGTACTTTAGACAGCCATGAAATAATTATGACCTACTCAACCTTCGCCATCCCGAATTCATGCGACCTCGAATGGCTTCGTCCTGCGTTAAAAGGATCCCGACTTCGACTTTTAAATCACAATCCCCGCCATTCTTCTGTTCGACAAATCGCTCCACGATTTCCCTACGACGAGCAAGCGTTCCCCTCGCGTTATCCATTCACCATGACCCAGACAGATAACGAGGATAAAGAAGAAACTGGTTTTCATCCCCCTAGGTGGGTATCAGTCACGACTCAATATCGATCCCCGGCGTCATAATTTCGCAAATTATTCGCGCCTTGATGCACGCGATCGAACGACGTGCAAATTATTTCCGTTCCAGGCCTCGATTTAAACCACGCCACGAAATTTTCAGCCACCCCTTTTGTCCCTTTTCCGATGGCCTTTAAAGCGGAGTTTCGGCGAATAAAACACATGGGACAGGGCCGGGCCAATTATTCTCGCGAGTCACGAAAAAATGGGATCCACGAGAACTCTGCGTCTGACAAGTGATTAATTCTTTCAGCCGGCAAGAAGCGTCCCCGTGACAGAGAATCCCTGAGAGCCCCGAACGATCCGGGATATTCCTGGTCTCGTCGTCTAACTCCCCCAGCTCGCCGATTTATGAAACTTTATCCTACAATTTTCCACCTTGTTCTTCCTGCTTGCAATTGAAACGATTTCTTTATCTTCTGTCTCTTCTATTTTTTATTATATCTCCGTTTTCGTTTCTAAACTATCATTCACGATTATTCGTTTCAATCGCCTGCCGTGGTTATTCGAAGATAAAACAGATCATCGGACGTGTTGTTTAACAAACTGGAAAATCCCCTGTCAACTTCTTACAATCATTTGCTTTCCATTTATCGAGTAAAACTTCTCCGATGTAATATTTCGTACTGTATTTTAAGAACTCGCACGTTTCACTTACCAAAGATAACCGTAACAGCCGTAATTACGTAGAGATAATTTCAAGCAGAAGGTAATTATCGAAGTTTAACCTTAACTTCACCCTCTTACGACGAAACTTTGATTACATAATCTGAAAGGAACATACACCGTTCTGTTGAAGAATTAACTTCGGAATCTCCTTAGAAAGACGCAACCGATATTAAAAATCGTAACTCTGACGAACGATCAAGTTTTTTCCATTATTTTCATTCTCTTCCCATTAATTTTCATCAGACGGAGGGGAAGAAAAGAAATAAAAGGAAGGGATGAAAAATTTCTGACAGAAGGAATCGTCGAAAATTCACACGTAATACACTGTCTGTTTTCGGTATATATCATTTCTCGCCGCAGAAAGAGAAACGAAGAGCCATTTTTCGCCCCGTTACGCCATTCCTTGCCATTTTGAACAACGATAGATCAGACAACCGACCGTCTACGTTGACGTGAACGAATGAAGGCCAATCCCGAAGATCTGCACGCGTGCAGCACTCGTTCGCACATCGAACTGTCTGCCTCCTTATTTTCCATTTCACCACCAGATTTCTCTTACTAATAAAATTCAATCGTTTCCACCGAACGATAAGCGTTGATGCTCTTTATCGAACGACGTATGTTTCAGCTACGGGGATGATAACTTTACAACCATCGTATCCACGGAAAGATAACTATTTTCATGGGAAAATGGCGTTCTTAAGGAGTACGCGGGGAGATAAGTTCGCGCTGTTCTCACGGTAAAATTGCGTTTTCGCAAATAAAGATAACTCGGAATATCGTATTTCGCGTCACGTTGCGATAGCAGTTTGTAAATATCGACGTAGACATTGGAAAATTATTATTTTTCTTCTTGAATTTAAGAAATTAAAGTCGCGCGAACTATAAACTGATAAAAATATGTGGATACAAAACGAATTTGCACCTATAATTATAATATATCGTTCGTACGATTTACATTTTTAATCCCTTTGTATCTTGAGATATTTTACGTCGTACATTTTTCTAACTGTATCTCGTTTCGTTGAAAATCATAGAAAGATGACGTGACAAGTCCATTTTTGCTGACTTTTATATTTTAATGTTATTCGGTATTTTAGCAATTTTGAAGAGTACAAAAAAGCACATGTTTACGTACAAAATCAAAGGAAAAGACAATTTTAATCGAAATCGACAATGTACGGAATTTTTTCATTCTTTCTCTGTGAAAAAGAGGAATATTGTAAGACAATATAAAAAGTTTATGTAAAAGATAATGTAAAGTCACCTAACTCTTTATGAGAAGTTTCTTCGTGCTGGATGAATAAAAAAGGAAGTATTTGCAATATCGATGATGTACCGACACGGAGGCAAAGGATGATCGTGGAAAGGTTTGCGAATTGGCAAATTCGTTTGTTCCTTTAAAGCAAATAGCCTTTATGGGAGTTAAAACATAGGTCCGTTTTAACGCGTGTAACGATGTCTGGTCATTACGCGGCTTCGCCCCGGGGAGACTCGGTAACAGAATGGCAAGCCGAACGACTCGATTCAACGACGAAGACAAAATATTCACCCCTGAACCACAGTTGTCGTTACAAACGAGCCACCCTTTCAACCCAGCTGCGAAAACATCGCTCGGAACTCGTGTCTGTTATGTCGTTGCGGTTGAACGAGTTTCGAGGAAAAATTGAGTAGAGATGGAGCGAAAAAAGAGATTGAAGGTGAATGGTAAGAGATTAAAAAAAGTCACTGAATATGCGAGCGATTTATTACAATTTAAATTCAGAGGATCTATCATCGTCTATGATATTCCTTTAATTATTTTAGAGTGATACTAAAAGTACGAAGAGTGATCGAAATGATCACAGATCATTATTTTATACGACAGTTTACACAATTTAATTTCTCTTGCGTTACTTTTTTGATAGTGCAATTTTTTCTGCCATTCTATATTTTGTTAGTCGGTTGTTGTAACTCTAAGAAAGACTCTAAGTGTGGAGAGTATAGTGACAGTAGAGTGTTATGAAATTTATAATGTAGCAGAATAATGTAGATTTTCAAATAATCAAATTGCAAGTATCGTACAAAAGATAAATTTTGTCTAGTTTCAACGCCAACAAAATAGAGATTTAGAGAAAAGTTCATGAATAATTTTAATCAATTTTTCCACGTATAGCATAATCATTGCAGCATAGTTATGGTATACTAGAAACTCCAGCCCTTGTGTATCTAATAATATCTCAGCAATGAACAATATTGACGAATTATCAAGTTACAAATTATAACAGAATTTTACAATTTCACGTAAAATGATCAAATGACTCGTAGTTTGTAAAATTGTATTTGCATCTATTATTGCTGATCTTATTACTGCTATGCACGAAATTTTATTGCCACTAATAACTCGTAAGATTTCACTGGTAATATTAGTTGCATTGTACAAGAAGGCATCTCAAAGTAAAAGATAGAATGAAATAGCAAAATGAAAGTCGCCAAAGGATGAATAAATCGGACTCGAATGCTTGCTGTTGTCCTTATTTACCTAATTTCTGCCGCGGTGGTAACGGGTGCAAGTGCACCGCCCCCTTTCTGATATTGCATTTTGGAGGATGTCGTTCAAGTGGATGCAATTTGCCATAACGACCACTCACGATTTTTGCCACGGACCGAACACTTCGAAATCCCAGCGCGCGCGATTCTTACATTAGATGAGAGCATTCAGTTCAGCGAGATTGAACTTACACCTTTAATACCCGCCCCTTTCATTAGGTTTCATTAAATTTCTCAACGCGATCAGCTGAACCCGGTACCACCTTTCGTGCTCTAATACGTTCGAAAGAATGGCAAACGGAATGTTCTGTTCTTCTCACTATCGATCTTTTCTGCTCTGATAGAAAGGCTCAAAAAGTAGCTGGGGAAAATGTCTGAACTGAAAATTTACGTCGATCATGATGAAAACTTGATCGTTTATTGATGTGTGGGCTATGAATTTGTACGCGAATACATACCTTTGTGAGCATAAAAATAGAAGTTAAATATTGTAAGGAGTACTTTACTGTGGATACTCTGGGTTCTGCCCAAATTTTAAATAAACATAAAATACCTCACAAAGGTTTACTAACATTTTACCAATATCATCTTTCAGTAAATACTATTGTATATCCTTTTTATAAAGTTATTTCTTTTTTTGCAGTAGATTCACTTGTTAATCCAACGTGAGGTTCATCCTTCGGACCTAAATCTCCCTTCTTAACTCTTTGAACTCCAGACAGATTCTTATGGAACATACGACATAAATAAGCGGCTACAACCATAATGTTCCTTTGTATAAAACTGGTCCCAAGCTTTCCCAACTCCACTATATATTTATATTATTAAATTTCTAACAACGCTGGTAAATCTCTTTTAAAGGCATACAACTTTTCTTCCAAACATCTGAATACCAGAATACGACGTAACAGAAATCAATTTACCAAAGTTCCAGTATCTACCAATTTCGCTCCTAAATCTGTATCTACCATCCCTAGATCCAGACATGACCGTTAAATATTAACTCTCAGTATTAATGATACTCGGACTGATTGAACGTTACTTAGAAAAACGCGAGACCACAGATGAGGAAGATATCGCAAACATTCAACCACGAGAGGAGCATCATCCCCAAACACAGACAAACATGGAATCAAAACTCAATCAAGACGGGGTTTATTTTTCCATCCGCGGGTCAGAGTATCCAGATAACGTTCCGTACAAACGGACAATCGATCTTTCATCGATGGCCAGAGAGTCGGTGGCAATTATTCCCAACGAAGTAGCACGTTTCCGGCAATTTTCGTGGACTGGTACGCCGTCTCGAATCGAGTAGCGTGGCCTGATGACTCGTACATCTTTCTCTCTCTCTTTCTCCCCCTCCCCTCTGCCTCCCTTTGTATATCACCTATATACGGGTATATGCAGGTGTTTGACTCTATGTCACTGTACGTGTGTGTATGTGTGTATGTGTGGAGCGACCCGATGAGGGTGGAGGGTCGTCGGTGTAAAAGCAACGACCGGAGCTGACCTGAATCCACGGCCGGGGCGATGAAAAGGGAGCAACAAAAGCTGCGCGCGGGACGAGGACGAGAGTGAAAATACGGAAAATAGGCCGTTGTGCAGGGCCACCTTGTGGAACTATTTTGCGGAACGTCGATTCCTGAGCCCTACCTGCCGAGCAAACCGAGGAAAATCTGTAACCTGTAGCCGGACAGTTTAGAAGCTAAGCAGCCGCCTTTTTTACTCCCCAGTCCTGTCGATAACGATGCCCTCGTGATTCCTTCTTTGGCTAGATAAATGGGACTGCAGTCTCCCGCCGCTTTTTATCTACTTTTTTATCTTGTTTTTCGCAAAGAATATCTGTAGATGCTGTAGATATACGTAGAGGATGTTGCTTTTAAGAATGTTCTACTTTTGGATGGTTTTAGGTTGCGGTTAATCGGACAGAATCGATAACAAGAGATTCGTTGAAATTTGTTTTAATCACTGTTTAATTATATTCCAGAAATTGATTTCTAATTTTTACTATCTCGAGATAGGATACACACGAGAAGAATAAAACCTTCGAATTTTCAACGTCACGAATCACACGGAATCATTTGCAGCCAGCTCAATAATTCGAAGGAGATTAAAAGGAGCTACAACGAAAGTTCAATAAAAGCACACGTGTTTAGGTTGAGTAATAAGTTTCATCGCTTTTTCTTAAAACAACACGTCACGTATTCTATCTAATCGTGGAGTAATTTATTTATCCCATTTCTCTATAAATATATATATATATCTTTTATCAAAAAATTCAAATACCTATACATTCATTAAGCAATTCTTAAACATTTTTTTAAATAAACTACGCTAGCGAAAAATGAGCGAGCTTACCGACTTAATAATTTGCATACGTTCCAATTATTAATTTCCAAAAGTTCGAGTCTCTCGAAACAGTCCGAAAAGTTCGGTATGTTTTCGAGTGGTTAAAATTAAACTCGAAAGATCCACGAGAAACCGGAAACAAACGATGGCTCTTGGGACAAACGGAAGCCTAGAGTCCGTTGTAGGACAGCGATATAATCCTCCGTTGGAAATTGCGTAATTAATATGTGCTCCAATTAAGTGCACGACTCTGCTCGAGAGTTTCCATACTCGATGAACCATTTGTCCATTTCGACACGGCCCGTGGATAATTATTTCCAGCCGAGAATCATCGTTATCGTGGCTGCGTCGTTATCGTCCCCTTCCATCGTCATCAGTCGATATATATCTCGCACGGAATAATCATTCTCTATCAGACAGCAAGATCAAATCAACTCATTCTCGTCTAAATTAATGTACCGTGGTGCCGCGTAATCATACTTTAAATGCTCTTCGAACGTCGCCTCGCGTTATTTAAATCGACGTTTGAACAAGAAACAACGAAAGTTTAAACGAGAGGAAAAGAGAGAAGTTGGAAATCTGTCAGGAAACTTGCTACTTAACAGTTACCAACGAACGATGGTTTTCATGCACCGTGGAATGAAAGACGCTGGATGAAACGAGAGGCTCTGTGGGAAAGTGGTACAAGTGCAGTTTTTTTTACCAAAACGAGATAAGTACAGGGAAGGATACAGAGTACAGGTACCGTGCAAAGGTCTCAAGGTGCTTTTACGATAGTGAATTATAACAGCAACTAATTATATTTATTTTTAGAAAATATTTACACGTAGCGTTACGCGGGAAGAAATTTTAGAAAATTTTCTTTATGGTGCTATCTATGTTTGTTTGTAGCTTCCTCTGGCTTACAATTTTTTACGAATTTTTTATACATATTACCTACGATAGCGCTCTTATAATGTCAACTAATTATATTTATTTTTTAAAAAGTATTTGCTTGTAGCGTTATGCAGAAAGAAATTTTAGAAAATTTTCTTTATGGTACCATCCTTGTTTCTAGCTTCTCTTAGTTTGAAATTTTTAGAAGTGTGTATTACCTACGTTCTACAATAGCAATTAATTTTAATTTTTTTTTTTGGAAAATATTAACAGGTGATGTTATACAAAAAGAAATTTTTTTAATTTTCCTTATGCTCGTTCGTATCCTCCTCTCGGTTAATAAAAATTGTTTATTAGATGAAATCAAAGATTTTTTCATTCAACCCCTTTTTATCTAAATATTTCAAATGCCTATTGGAAAATATTTTCTTGCTTTTTTCCTTCTTTTGTTTGTTTTATGCTTTACTCTTTTTTTCGTGAGTGTTTTGAATGGAGAATTTGAAGCGAATGTTGACAAGAATCTTTTTATTGTTTTATTGGTGATAGTTTCAGTTGGCAAGTTTGAAATGGATGTAAAAAAGGAAGAGATCAAGTTTGTGAGAGATTATGCGCGAAAATAGAAGACCGTAAAGTAAAGTAGATTTTTTATATCAAAATTATAAGTTAAATATATGCGTATTTAAGATATTTACATAACTGGAAGAAACTTGAAATCATATTTGCTTATGTTCAAGTATTTTCGTGAAACATAAATTGCAGGATAATAATATGTTTAATTATTTTACATCCTTGAAGGAAACGTCTCCCTTCTTGAAATAGAAGCTCGTTAATGGAATCGTTACTTAGCTTCTTAGAATTATCCTAGAGCGATTATTTGACGGATCTTGAAAATAGTTGAAGATGAATCGAATTAGAATGACGTTTGCAAGTTTAACGTATCATGAGAGTCGTCCAAGGATCCAAAATTATAATAGTTATAATTTTCGTTAAAGATAAAATAATCGAGAATAAAACATTATCAGTTCCCTATATAGTTAAGAGACGTTCAACCTTTACCATTAGATTGCTAAAACGTGACCTATGACCTAATATCGGAAATCAACTATTTCGGAATACTAAATGTAACTTTAAATACTGAAACGATATGAGTATTAAACCAATCAAGAACAAACAAAGATGAAAGTTTAACAAAAATAAGTCCAGTAAATGTGACAAACTCTTCTCAAGAATTTATTTTATTATTTTATTATTCCAATAAAGTGAAACGGATAAAGCAAGAATAAAAGAAAATTAAGTTCTTGAGAAGACTCTGCCAATTCTTGGCTTTATCTCAAAAACACTAAAAGTTTACAGTTAACGATAAAACTGTATCACATTAATTTAAAAGTTAAAAGGCTACGGTTAAGAGGATATTCTGTTTATACCATAGAATACGAAAGGCCTCAGGGAATGTGCAAAGAATTCTATTCACGTTTCGTCGTGATTTATCGTAGGACTAGTTTGGATTAATATTCAATGCTGTTATGCTTAATGCCATATTTCATTTAATTGACGACGCTATAATGCTGCAGTAATGTAACATAATTTTGGGCAAAATGATTCAGCAATTATCAACATTAAAGATTGACAGATGATTAATTACCTACAGCACCATTATCTAACGATATATCATCATTGACAACTCACTAAAAAATTAAAAAAATTTAAACTTCCAAGCCTAGCAACTCTACAAAAATCGAACAGTTGAAAAATTAAGGCTCCCCAAATCTACCAACCCTCTATAATTATCTAAAAAATTGAAAGATTAAATGTATCAAACGTAAGCTTAAATCATTACAACGAAAAGAAAAAAACTTTCCCCAACTAAAATTTTCTCATATTCTGAAAGCTGTGTGCATTTTCACCCTCAAACCCGATAACTCGGAGTCATTGCAACGACCAAGCAGCTCGCCATCGGAAGTACAAAAAACAAAGAGGCGCTGCTTCCGTGTTGACCAATCCACTTTCCGCCAGCCGTACTTGTGTCTCGTTTAACCACAGCTTGTGTACCAAACGAATAAGCATCATCAACGTAGTCCAGTCGCTGCGTAAAGTGGTAATCGATGTTGAACCCACGGTTGTTTGCTAACGTCTCCGCTACACACACCCATACGACACACATTAGACACACACATGAGCACACATGCTCTAATACAAAGACGGGCGCGTCTGGTTTTCTTGGACACTGGTCTGACCGCGAAAAGCTCACGATCATTAACCAACCGATTGGTAATTTAATAAAACGCGCTTGTTCGTCGAGCTGAGCTCCTTTCTTCGCGTCTTCGCCATGAATTTCCAATTTGGATAAAATATCGTTGAAAAGGGAACATTGAACGTTGAAGTTCGAAACGAAAAGTGTACGGTACAGATGCGAATGTATGAAGATACCTGATCCTTCTAATAGGCGCATTGATATTAATTTTCTCAAGAATCTTTGAACAATGTACGAGTAATAAAAATAAGTCATGGACAGCGACCCTTTTTTGTACATTTAAATTTCTTGCAAATTTATACTCATTGTAATACTTTTGATTATAACAAAACGATTTTGATTATAATAAAATGATTACAACATAGATACGTGTTTCAGTATTTACTGTTATTGCATCACCATGAAATCTATTTGTATGAAAAGAGTACCTAATATCGAGATATTCGCAAAACGTCGGAACAAAAGCGCAATGTATCATACTGTGAAAAACACGATCGAAAGCCGAAGAACTACAAGACAGCTACATTTATGACACGATTTTGGAAGTAGGGCAACCTTCTACTCGGCGGTCAAATGAAACTATCATAAAAAAGGTGTCGAAAAGGTGAATCTTACGCTGATTGAGGATCGAAAGGGGGCAAATTGAAGTTTCGAGGTGAAGCAGCGATCTGCCTTCTAAAGCACTTTGAAAGTATAATTCTGAGGGTCCGTAAAATCGAGCCCGGCTCGTTCAGTCTAATGGAGGCGTCCACGCTTTTCAATTTGTTCGAGCAATTTCCTTTCCCCCTGTCGAGCATCCACCCTTATTCGGATAGGTTCACCTACGAAACGAGTTACTCGCGTTAAGACCGATTCCTCGATTCTTGCTACCTTTGTAGACGATTAGCAATTCCGTTTCAAGCTCTATCAGCTGAATTTATGAATTCATTTAGGTATTTTTGAAGCAATGAATATCGGTAGGTACAAACGATTTTCGCGATTTTCATTTTCTTATTATGGTCAAAGGGCAAGCAATTTTTGGTCTCGATAGTTAGGTAACTTCGTATTAGATAATTTTGCTAGATATTTAGAAGGTTTGTTAGGTACTCGAAAAGTTTTCTGCTGGTTATTTAACTCTGCTACGGTTTTCAAATTTTTACGACCCAACCTTCTTCCGATAAACAAAGAAACTTTTAATGTTCGAAAACTTTGTTTTGCATGGAGTTCAGACGACAAATAGCGCACTTTGACGATGATTCTTTTATAGTTTTTGGAAGCTTAAGACATATTGTAAGGCTAGGAAAACGTCTTAGTCTTAGAATACAGAACATAGAATATAGAATATAAAATATATAAAATAAAGTCGATGAAACTATTATTTAGACTAATTATTATCCTTTCAATTTCTCAAATTCTATTTCTTTGTTTAAGCTTCTTTTCGAATAACAGCGATTCCTGTCCTTTATTTAATTTTAAAACCGAAACTACTTGTTTTATTTCAAAGGCACTAATAGAAAAAAACAATAAAATAAGTCTTTAGAATAAAAATATAATAACGAACGACAAGTGAAAAATTATTTGATAAATTACTCACGGCAATAGAAAAAAGATCAAGATTCTAAAGTTTGCGTATTTGAATCACAAACACGTAACAAATGTGTGTTCAAACTTTTTGACGCGATTCAACCATAAATGTAGCTGTTCGCGTAGAATAACTGACGCTATGTATATGAAGTCACTTTTATTACTATCAGACAAACTTTACGATTATGCTTTACGCATAAAGGGACCTTCTAAATAACTGTATCACGAAAGGCTGGCATTCTTACCGTAGGCTGTGTCGACGTATGAACGCCTGAAAGCACCGCTATTGGACGGCTACCTATAACAGAAAAACGATAAACATTTATGGAGACAAATAGCATCGTTTAATATCAAAATTCTGAGCCACGTATTTAATGATAGAATTACTACGGAAGTATAGAAAATTAAAGAATAATCTTTAAAAATCTTTAAAAAAGTAAAATGAAAGATGGATCTCTATTAAAAAAATGCAAACTTGGGAAAATTCTTATATCCATGTGAATCCCTTTGGTAATCATTTTTTATTAGAATATAAAACTAAACAAAAATTAAACGTTATGGTATGGTATATTGTGATCGCCAGGGTAAAACACATAAGACTGTAATGGCATTCAACGAGTTAAGAAAATTTCTTAAACAATACGTTTCATCATTCTGCTCTTTCTTTATTCTCATAAGAATCAGTAAATCACAAATCTCTTTAATTCCATTTTACTTCGACCCATTCTATTCGATCATCTTTTTAGTTCCATTTTATTTCAAGCCCATCCTATTCTTTTTCGTTTTGCAATTCCATCACACTCATCTATTACTTTCCCAATTTCTAATCTTAACGCGATTCTATTCTATTATATGTCTACCTTAATCGGTTCTACCACGATCAGCGTAATTCAGATTCTGAAATTTTCTCCATAATCGACCGCGTGCTACATTCATTCCGACGTGTGCTGCGTTACGCGCACCATCAACGCGCGATTCTCGAAGAGGCATCGCGATTTCATGTCCACGAATTCACGGGATTGCGGGCTAAAAGTGTCGGGGAAAATGAAAACTTCCAAGGAAATCCATAACGACGGGAAAGATTACTCCGGCTAAAAGTTTCTTTACCAGCCGTACGTATTTCTCTATCATCCTTAATAAACCACTAGTATATCACGAAGGATGCATTACACAAGGGAGGGAGGTGAGGGGTTAATGGCCGGTGAAATTGCGATCGTAACACGACATGAACATCGTCGTTGCACGGTCTATGTTCCCGTTGCCCCTTCGTCGACGAGCAAACATAAATCATGACGGTGGACCATTCTTACTCGGCTTTGTCGCCATTCTTCCATCGAAAGAAACAGATGCTCAGTTCGAGAGGTTTCAATCGAGGAATTTCCGAAACCGAGTAAGAAGAAGTAGATTCTACAACGGTGGAAATGGTAAATTACCATGTACAGACGATTTATATATATCGGATTGTAATAAATTAGAGATAATAGTTATTCGACATTGTTTGACCAATAGATTCTTCAATTTTTCTCCACGTTTCTTCTTATTGGTGAATTCGCACATTCACCGACGATCTGCTTTTTATTGCCTACAAAGTTGACAAATAATCCTCGTACAGTAGCCGTCTCTATATTGTGTAAGGTGTATGTGATATGAATCGTAGTGATATATTTGCTCTTGATATTGTATCTTTTAGCCGGCAAAAATATAAAATATTTTAGTATCACATATCGTATAGCTTGCGAAATCTGTTCTTTCTCGATAACAGGCATTTTAGCAATGATACATCCGGTATTGGTTCATCGAACTTTCAGCTAATAAAGAAACACGTTTTTATAAATTGATAAACGTTCTAACGAATTATCGAAGATTATAATAAAAGTTACAAATTCTGTTATTCCTTCTACTGTGATTTTACCACGCTAAAACTCCTCGATGTACGCTTCGGAGTATCCGAACGATATTAATTTCCTGGATAAAAATGATCCTGTTTATTCAGGATCGTTCTTTCACAGCACGGCGATCGACATTTAACCAAGAACCGATCTCGTTTCGTGCTACGAAACCGTGGGGGATAATCGAATTAGCCTCGACCGACAAATTCATTTACCTTTCGAATGATTTCGAGCCGCGCGTATAAACGTAGGCGGAAGTAATTAAAAATGAAACAGGATATCGACGCGTCTCGCGTATTTGCAGGTTCACTTGATACTTTAATAATGTATCCGGGCACAAGCGGGTGGACGCCGTTTCTCTCGCCCAGCTACATATTTATCAGTCGAAAAAGGGTATGAAAGTTTCATGAGTATTCCCGAGGATCGAATCGAGCGATATTTATTTTTTTCTGCAGCGAATAACACCGGCTAAGCTACTGATGGATGTCAAAGTTTAATTTCTATCGCGAGAGAATTCTAAACAATTTCATTTTGTATTTCTAAAAGAGCAGAAAGTTACGAATAAATGCATTGCTGTTTCATTTCAAAAGAATGACAAGGGTTGTCGTGTCTACGTAAAACTGATCGGGACAATTTTTACGAACGTTTTAAATATAATTTATTTATCCTACAGTTCTAAAATTTCTTATCTCTCTGTGGTTCAATAAAAGGATTAGGATAAATTAATTCGTGTTCTATTTTAACGAAAGGACAAAGGTTATCGCGATATAAAATCTATTTAACCAGCCCTTTACAAATATTTTAAATAATTTACTTATTCCATCGTTCTACACCTTCTTATGCTCTCGACTAAAAATTTGTACATCTGTGTCTTTAACAGTCTTGATCGTGTTATATGGCAAAACGGATTGACAATAAAATATTAGAGAACGAGGATTTATAGGACTAATAAAAATTTCTATGTTAAACAAATATTGGTCATTGTAGTTCAACCACTGCGATGAGTAGAAGAAAAAGTGACTACCTCTAATTTCCTCTTTTCCCTTCATTTCTCCAGCATTACTATCTATTCTCCTTTTCCTTTCTATCCTCCACCTTTTCTTTTCTTCTCCTTTTTTTGTTCTCCCTTTCTCTCTTCTTTTCCCTCCTACCAATAAAAAAATAGAAGGGCAAAGGTATTTTAATGAAAATATTTTCCACCGCTGTGGCAAATGCTACAAAATATTACAAATTCCGGTCTTAAAACTCCCCTAGTACCCTAAAGCATTCTAAAATCCGTGCGCTTCGAATCCGACACGCGACACATCCTCATCCTCGATAAACGGGAAGTAAGCCTATATTTATTCTACGAACAAAAGAGAGAGAGAAAGAGAGAGAGAGAAATAGAGAAAAGGATACTACGATTCAAATCGAACCACTCTCGATACTCGAGCTGAGTTTATATTCAAGAACATGCATGCGCAATTCTACTCGCCTCGGTACACCGTGTGCCATACTGCGTTGTGGATAACGCGTATCCTCGGCCACCGATCGATATTTTTCATTTTCTTTTACATCTCCCTCGAAAATGTGCTTTTAGAAAGGGCCGAGACCCGAACATTCTTTACCAGATGCCAGACACTCGCCCTTGAATATGGGGATTCCATCATACAGAAGATACGGCATCACAAGTTTTATGTGAATGTTAATGCGTAGAGGTTGATCCTTTTCTTCGATTCCTATACGTAGAATATGAATCTTGTGGGAAATATAGAATTGTTATATCTGAAGGGTAAGATATAAAAATATAAAGAATTGTGGTTCGCTCTATGTGTATCCTATGACGGAATTTTATGTCAATATTTTTCAAGGTACATCATAACTATGTATAACATACGCAACGTATAACATTATTATATATTTATTGTATTTATATTTATGAGAAATTCTATTATATTCATTACATCATGTAAAATCTTGATCACAGTGAAGATGATTGGTAAATATGCTAAAATATATCATAGAATATTTAGTAGAATTTTCACGTAAAAGTTGTCTAATTTACAATGACAGAATAATGAATTTAATCGTCTTTAGTAATTATTCTATCGTCTCTGGCAATCATTATCATCATACTTACGTATTAGTAATTTCAGTAGCAAGTATCGTTACGTGGTGTCCTCGAGCATCTGCGACATTTAGTAACATATCAATCCCTACTCGTTACATTTATTAAGACAGTGGTAACTAAAACAGTATGCAACTTCCAAAAATGGAATTTTCACCCCTTTTCGCTTAAAGAAGCCTAAAATATTACTCTAAAAAAAGTTCTTCTCAATTAAAAGAAAATCTTAAAAAAGGCGCTCGAAAAAAAGGAGTCTCCCAATTAAAGAATATAAAACTTACACTAAAAAGACCTTCTTCCTCCAATTAAAAAATCTAAAAAGACACACCGTCCAACTGACAAAGACGTCAAAAAAACCACTTCGACAAATATCTCGCTGGTTATGAAACTTCGTAAAAAAAAGAGTCTGAAAACTGTAACCACAACTTTTAAAGTTCGCTGCTACACTAAATATCGATCGCTTTCAACAGGACAAAAATCTTGTCTTCAAGAGACGCATAATCCTTCAGAGTGATTCGCGATTCTACCTCTTTCAATCGTTCGCCAAAGGACCAACTAAAGGGGAGCATAAAAATTGTGCTTCAATAATTTGAGGTCCCTGGGCGCTTTGAGGTCGAAGGCGGTCAATACGCTTTGAATCCTGTCTCCTTAATCTCCAGAATGACGTTATTTCGAGGTCAAAGTCCAACTGGATCGACACAATACTCCAACTTTCTCGAAGTTGCAGTTTCCGTCTCCCTATCATCCTTCGTTCTAAAATCTAGAGTCTACAGCTCGAAAGATCGATGGCGAATTAGACGCTGAAATTCGACACTTCTGAGCAACTGTTCTAAATTCCCGCGAGATCGCTCCGTATAGATTTGCAGTCGCTATATCGTTCCAATAAATCTTCCCGGTAGAGAATTTTATAACGCTCAATGACGATAGAAATATGTATTTGGTCCGTCTATAAGCTTAGAGATGTTTGTACAAGTCACGCCGACTTAATGCTTCGAGAAATAGAAAGATTTGTTGAATAGATTGATAGATTGATATACGACGAGATGGAAGTTCTGCCGAACAGTTATTTCAAAAGTGGAGGAACTTAGAATGGGGTATTTTGTTAATATTTTATATAAAAAGATAGATTTCTCTAAATTTGTTATCCAAAAATATAAAATTCCTCCATTTACACTATCGACCATTTCCTCTAGTCATAATAATTGCTCAGATAGTCTATAAACACGTCCACTGTGAGAGCAATTTTAAGGAGAATTCTCATCTCTTCCATATGGACACTGATAAGAGAAAACACGTGTCGAACATTCTTTTAAGAACTACCGTACATCAAAGTTTGTTTCTTTAGAATAAAATCATATATTTCAAGAAATGAACGAAAAATGTGTATCTTGTACTTGTAAACACCTTCAACGTCTATTTGCTAAGGTATTCCAGTGACGCATGACCAACTTAGACCTTTCAATGAAATAATATAGGCCATTTATAGAGTAACCATTCTCGTTAAATCGATTCGAAAAACTCATACACACCTTGAGAAAGAAAACAGTGTACATATATTCAACGTTTCTCATCAGTGAACACTTTACATTGATTCAACGAAGAATAGGGCGTCGACTAATGGCTGCTCTCAGGTGTTAAGAGGCAAGCGATCGAGGTAACGGTTTTACAATATATTTGCTCGCGACGGGGCCTCTCTGCTGATTCTGTTGACTGAACGAGGATGATTTTAATGCCTTTTCAGAGAAGCCAGCAGCTGCTTTGCTTTACACGTGATTATGCACGCGTTGAAACGGTTTGCTGCTATCGCTCCTCCTTTTGTTCTTACCGCTTCGATTAATATCATCAGAAGGGAACATAAGACTGAACGTAAACGTAAAAGAAACGAAAAAAAAATCGAGCCAGAACGATCGGTTTAAAAATAAACAAGAGCGCAAGACCCGGTAAGAGGAGGAGACCTCTCTTTGCTGAAATTAAAGTGTTCTCGTTCGCCAGGAGGAAGAAGTAAAAATATTCCACCACGAAGAATGTTAAATAGAACAACGAGTGTAGGTATGAAACGCTCGCGAAACATTTGCATTTCGAACGGCTGCAAATGTCCGACATTTCGCGTTTCGAGAACGACTCGACGTTATTGAACGTGAGTAAATAAAACAAGTAGAGTAGTAACTGGCCGGGAGAAAAGGATACGTCTGATATAAAGATCTTTCTCGTTACGTGACAAAGTAGCCATAAGCTTTCTGTGTTTTTGTTTCTTGCGAAATTTTCTCATTTCTGTGCATTTTTTGCATTTTATTTATTTAATTTTCTTTGAAACTAAAAGCAGCGGAAACATTAGTATGCAGCGAAACGGCAGGGGTCTGTATGGCTTAAAACAGATGAATATTTCGTGTTTAAAAAAAACTATTTTAATCCTCTAGGACGAACGGCCAAATGCGGTGTTCCACGGGAAAAATGAGAACTCGCTGAGTTTGGAAAAAATGAAGCTGTTGAAGGTATGGAATAACGAAAACTGGTAAAACGTAAGCCAGATTCGTTGGAGTTTAGGCTGAATCGCGTGGCACATTAATATAAATGAGAATCTATCTCTACATCTCGTTGTATGTATATAATTCGAGCTGTTTGATAAACTATCAACATATTTCATTTTTTTTGTTATATTATTTTATCCATTTATCTATTTTCCATCACATAAGAATATACACTGCTTGCCATAAGTATGTAGACATTTTTAACAATACCTAATTGTTACTAAGGATATCTCAATTAATAACAAACTATCAACCAGCAGTATGTGGTATTACATTAAAATGAAATACATGATTTGCAAAAATATCAAAGAGTTTAGATATTGTTGGAATCAATTACAGACGTCTTTCGATCAATCTGGAAGATCATTTCCACGTTATCTATAGCTTCACAACCATATGATCTGAGTATAATAAACTTCTTAATTAAAAAAGCTGCTTCACGATGCAACTGCTTGACGCTTATGTATGCCAATATTGTGATTGCATATTAACTGTTAAAATTAACTTTAATCGTGTTCCATCATTTTATGATACTTTGTGATTTTCTATGTGTAATTTTATAACTAATCTATACATATGTATGTACTGGCAAAAATAAGCAGGTGTCCATATACTTCTGGGCGAAGGCGTACATTTTCACGAAGAGAAACTTTATCGCAGAATTGAAGTAACGATACATGTATTCCAGTTGTTCCTGTTTTCATAGTCTTTCCTGATATGTCCGATCAATAAAGGCCCCATTCTCCTAGAAAATCTAGCGAGCATCGAAGACATTAGGCGAACCAACGTGAAATACGTGGAGGAAACGCGACACTCCGGACACTCTAATAAAATATTCGATACTTTGCATAGTGAAAACTTCTATCCGAACTGTCGTTCCGAATTTTTCTCCCGAGTGAAACTAACTAGAGCACTCGGAAACAGGCTCACCGTCGAAGAGACGACTCGTCGAGACACACAGCCAATGATCGTTTGTGAGTAGAAAAAAACTCTCTTTCACAATCTCTAATTTGCAATTAAAACGATAACGCCAGGAATCAAGTGGATAGACTATCTGGAAACTGCGCACGTCAAACGTTATTTTCACTGCTTTTACAAATATAATAAATACTTATTTTTCGCCAAGTTCCTCCGACCCTTCAAATATTCATTTCTCTCCTATTAACTTTCTTCAAAATTATCTCTTTTTTCTTCTGTTATTTCAATGATATTTTCCTCGAAATCGTACTAATTTCCTCTTGTTAATCGTAGGAAAGCAATCACGCTACTTCGTTTCCTTCGTTCTCCTTCCTACAAAAATATTACAATGGAAACTCACCCTGTTGCACCATGATTCACTCACCACGTTGATGTACATTTCCAGGATTTATGTCCTTCCATTTCGACCATACTTCTCTCGAAATCATTTCACTTTGCTACACTTCCCTACAGATCGTTCTACTGTACGCTCACAGTCCCATTTTTTTTAAACTAAATTCTTTTCCGCCGAACCAAAGAGCACTCACAATGTTCTATCGCGACTCGTTAAAACGTCTGACCGTTCAAGAGTCAACAAACGCGCTCGTGCTTCTTCCCCGAGGTAGAAGCTCGCTCTGCCGCCTCATAATTAACCAAACTTGTTGATGCCACGAGGAGAAAAGCGCGACTCTCCCCAGTTTTAAGGAACGAGTCAACGAGCCGTCTTGGATGCGTTGCTGGCAATTAATAGCGGAAGGGAAAGCGGCGTGCAGCCAGAGGCTCCCGAATGAACGTCGGTTCTCTTTCCTTTTCTCTACACGATGGTGGTTTCAGTAAACTCGATGAGAATCCAACGCTCGAATCGTCGCGGTTGAAGCCTTTGGACGTTCTAGCGTCGACGAATGACGAAGCTCGCGTGAAGTAGACGACGGTTGTTAGAAGAGCGTTCTCATGGAAGGGGATTCGATGTTTTATGCATGGCTCGTGTATACGGCGCGGATGGAAAATTGAAATTTGATCGCGATAGCGTTTATTCTATTTCGTCCTTTACCTCGTGCTTATGAGAGAATTTGATTTAACATGTAGTACAGCGAGGCTGGATTTTATGAACTTTGGTGGATCATAGAACAGAGAGTAAGGGTAAAAATTTGAGTGACAATATGTAATTGTTGGCAATTCAATGGAATCGCGAATGTAAAAGATGGTTGTTTAAAGAGTGAAGAATTTTGCCCGTAGAAATCTCGGCTCTTTCTTTCCGTTGTATTTTTATCGCTATACGGATTTTCTGTGATATTGGGATCGTCGTATATCTGTCAATTTCATTAATTTTTGCAATAACAATTATTAGTCCAATTCCCTGTACGTTATCTGTATTAACTAAGTATTATAATATATAAGTACATCGTAATAATCGATTCTAAAGCGCTGACCCTTAAATTATTCAATGGCCTTAATGGAAAATTGTTGAGGACGCATCGTGCGTGAAATATTTCGTAAATGTATTAATATTTTTTCAAAAGATTAATAAATATCCAAGTGTAAGTACGTACCTGGACAACTTTTACGTTTCTATATTGTATCTCGAATTAATCGAATTAAAATCGAATTTTAATCGAATTAAAAATAGTACGAGATAACGTTCTTTTTCGAAAATAAGGCGATGTATGTATTATTCTCTTTTGAATTAATTTACATTAATTCTAATAGGAAAATCATACGTAGCTACCTAAAAAGTAACGTAGAATTAAGCGACTGACCACAACTGCAGGAAGACTACTGGCTGTCACGCTGCAGGTGATGCCTGACCACAAACGGTCAAAACTACTGGATGCGTACCACAATATATCGGGTTAAACGTCCATCCAAACGACACTTATTCTATTTATTATAATTCTAGTATCGACAAAATTGTTATATATTCTATAATATTATCATACTATTATGAGATAATTATGACATTTCGTTTCACCAATGAACAAAAGATAAGCGAAAATATACCTTTATCGTGAAATCTATTTCTACGATATATCGTGTTACAAATAGATTTTCCTAATAGATAACGCAAGAGTAATAACGCAAAAGATTTTTATATCAAGGTCCACTTGATTCAGTTTGTGTAATTATTACACGAGATAACAATTTGAAAGTCGTTCTGTACTTGCAATGCTTCAAAGAACAAGAAACGTATTTTTAAATTCTATGTTATAAAACGGAGAAAGATTAAACCTCTCGAAATAGAAGTGGTTAAATTCAAGAGTAAACGCATGTTTTCTTATTTATAAACGAATGTTTTAAGGACGCAACGCTACAAATTCTTAAAATTCGATTACAGTGAATTAACGGTATCAAATGAAACGTTGTCCCTCCGAACTGAAGCGAATCGAAACACAAACGAATGGACCATCTACCGCGAAGGAAACAAAACTCTGTGTGGAATGCAGCTCATTATAAAATACGTTGCAGGGTCAGCGAGGAAAACAGAGAAACAGTTCGCAGAAAAAGAAATTGTAGCATAATTTAATTAAACCCTTGTAACTCGGTTTTCCGGCGAGTTTCAGACATGCGAGAACTCATAGAATTTAGGATGAAACTGTGCGACGAGGGATTCCAGTCTACGGCGAGGCCTTCGCAATTATTCTTGTCAGGCCGTTTCTCCAAAACTTGCCACTTCTTCTTCGAGCACGAGCGCGCAAAATGTAGTAAAAAATGAAGAAGCGATAGAGATTGCTGAAGACAAGGGAGAAAGGAGGAAGAAAAGAAAGAAGAGTTAAGAAGGAGCACGAGAAAAAAGAAGTTAGGGAATGTTAAAAAGAGTTAGCCTCAACTTCGCCGCAATCTAATTTCTCGCCATTAAACTTGTAAAATGTTGTTCAACCCTCGAGTCTCCGATACCATCGAGGTATCCTTTCCCCGCCCCTCTTCCATCGAGTGAATATTGCAATTCACCTGCGCCTGCGACGGCCAGGATTCGCTTTCTCTGTTGGACTAAACCGTGGAATTGGCTCCCGCCTTGCAAACTGTCCAATCAGATTTATGCAGATTCGTGGATCAATTTGAACAGGGTGTAGCGACATTATTCCAAATGGAATATGATTCTATATCGAGGTCTTAGAATTTAGATTAGTGTCGTCTAGCAAAGCCTTATTACTACGATATTTTACTGGTATTCAGAAAAGTAAAAAGAAAAGTAGAGTAACATCGTGAGCCAATGATATTGAACGATAATGACATTTTTTTGCGATTTAATTTTAAATAGATTTGGACAATGAGGATGATAATCGGGCGTACAGTGGTAGCGAGCTTGATTGTAATGTGAGAATTAATAATTGTTTAGAACGAAAATTTCTGTTCTTGAAAGGGAAAACGGATGAGAAAGAGGATAATCGAAAGAAAACAGATAGTCAAGGTAGAAAAAAATGGAAGAATAATGAACCGTAGAAGAGCAAAGCTTAACGATCCAATCAGCAATAATTGAATCATGTAATTATAATAAAATGGTTTGATGCATGTTTCTAAAGAATTTTAATCTTAGAAAAGAAATAATAATAAAACACAGCAAATGTTGATATAGGTTCAAGAATAAAGAAAAAAAGCGGTGAACTCGCAAATAAAATGCAGGAAAGTTTAAGACCAATATACATAGGTTCAGATTTGATATCCGCGCGTATTTTTATGACATATACTATGCGCTATCGTGATAACTTCCTAGTGCACAACAACCGTCGTGAATTCATTTTTATATTTTTTTACGAGACTCGTTAAACTGTTAATTTCATATGTTCCCGATTACAATGTTGCGGAAGTTTGATTACTGTGCAAAGAATCAGCAGGAATTGGCGCTAATTGGAAGAAAGATCTCGTGGCAATTTAATCGAGTCATTTCTCTGATCGAGTGATGTCGCTTCTAATTAAAATCTCGTCCGAGCTTTCTATGATCATAGACCATGAGAATGTGAATTATTGGAACAGAAGAATGTTTATTCGATTGCATAGCACACAAGGAAACACTGAAAAGTGCTCTTTCTTTCATCGAGAATTGCTTCAAATATTCTTTGTTCGGATTAAAAAGAGTCAAATTTTGCTCGTTTTCAAGGATTTCATACTTGTAAAATATTTAAATTATAATTGAAAACTTTAGCCATTCAAAGTTCCTGAAACATTTCTGCAACTCCTTCGATTTCATCCCTACACTTCACAAGAGAAAACAAAAAAGATAGACGAATAATGCGGGCTCATAGTTATATATTGGACAAAAAGTTTCTGTCCCAGAACACGATGCTTCTCATCAAGAATTTGCCAAACTATATTAGTCCTAGAACACTGAACAATTTTCCACGCTTTCTGTCAAAAAGCTACTATCATTTTCGACAGCAAATCCCGCCTAATCATTCACAAATTTCCACAGGAGAGCTACTCCTCAATTTCCAACGTTGCATCATTCTCTTTGCATTCAGCGATTCGCTAGCACTATAACATCAATCGAATTACTATAACAGGGAGAATAGACGAAAATTCCAAGATACAGCGGAGCGAAAGCGTCGAGAGACTGATTCAGATGCATTCACACTCGCAGGTCGCGAGCTACTTCGTTGCTTTTACGCGACCCTCTGTGTATTCGGAACATTTGTAGCAGATAAACTGCAGACAAGAGTTGACAAGAGAGACAAGAGGCTACGCTAGACTTTCTCCCGAAAGCTTTGAGCTCGACTAATGCCGTATCCTCTCCTCCTGTCTCTCTCTCTCTTTCTTTGTCGTTCTCTGTTAGAGCTACGCTTTTGAGGTGTTCATTGTCACCAGTTGAATTTCTTCCTCGACACCAGTTTGCTTGGAACTGAATTATCCGGGCTAATGGTGGAATTAACCCCGAGATGTGCTCGAGATACATTCGACATGTGTGCGGTATACCTAAGATATTCTTTCTTTTAAACTTGAGATATCTATGCAACATGATATAATATGATAGAATGAATGTAACTGGTTGTAGAATCTTGTTCGTCATAGTATCTGGTCGACTCAACGTATATACATATATTGAAATATGATAATAATAGTAATAATATACAAACAAATATATAATAGTAATATACAATGGGCATAAAAATTAATTTAACAATTTATAAAATTCTGCTTCATCGGCTAAGTTTCATAAATCAAGTTTGTATATGTAAGCCAGTCTTTTTTTTTAAACTTCTCTTACTCTTGATGAAAAAAGAAGCTGCTTAAGATACTTTGGAAGTAACATCATGATTCGATATAAACTTTTGTGACCTTCAGTAGCAGTTTAATTGGAGATCAGGTTAAAATGAGTTATTAACCTCGAGCGAATGAATGAATCTGCAAGAAGCATGTTGAAGAAAAATAAAAAAATAAAAAGAAAAGAAAGAAACAGCCTGGTAGAAGTTTGCGACTACGTCGGCCTGTTACGTCCTCTCCGTACAATCGGTTTTCTCTCGTAAAAATTCATGAACATTGCGGTGCGCCAGTTGGTACTAACATCGTCGTTGGAAAGCTGTCCCTCTCATTATCAACACTCCTGAGATTTTTATCTTCGTAAATGTATTCAACATTCTCCCTTATACAAGCAAGTACATGTTTGTAGTAAAATAAAAACAAAGAGAAAATACCTTGTACAAACATTAGCATAACATTGTTAAGCATTTTAAAACCTTGCAACGTGGATCTTGCAAAAATCTCAGCCAGAAACTATTTAAATTTTATGCAAATGTCCATCTAAAATTCCATGGAAACATTACCATTCGCAATCTAACTAAATTAAAAATTCAATCAAATTTCCAATTTTTATCCAAATCTGTTAACGTTCATTCCCCTCAAATATTCAAATTTCGTATCCACGTGATCATAAAAAATTGCCTTTTCACATCACTATTCAAAAACTACATTCATAGAATAGTATCTAACTTTTCTCGAAGTTCATAAAGAAGATAGCCATTTTAGATTTGAACTTTGCACGACGATTATTAGGTGGCGTATTTTTGCGGTTCTTCAAGTTGTCAACATGTTTTGCTTCGACATTTTGCAAACATCCCAATCACAAACATGCTATTAAAAACGCAATTAAAAGCCGAAGAACCACGAATGTGTAATCAATTATCTTGATTGAACATTTCTAGAAAGAAACAAATATAAAAAGAAATACATATTAAAAACTAAAGTAGAGCATTACGAACGTTGATTTTATACCAAGTTTTAAGCTAAGAAATTATTTAAATACAGCGGGTAGCTGTCTGTTGGAAATTGCGAAGACACCGTAGCGGCACTGAACGTTGTCGAAACGCAATTAAGATTGTTAAAAACGGGTTACATGGGGTAAATCGAGTCAAAAATCCCGGGACGGAGGATCGTGGAAGACATCGCAGGCCGTACAACGGGGAAGAGGAATTTTATTGCGCCGTTGTGTCTCGCTTTATGCAATTACGAGTCGTTGCTGGGCCATCGTGAAAACACGTCGTTCATCTTGTCGTGCCCGCGCATACTCTCCCTCCTCGATGCTCTCGTATAACCCGAGAGTTATTTTTGTACACATTTTAGACGTTAGAGAACCGCCAGAGAAAATTGAGATCCTGTTTGATCGTCGTTATTAATATTTTCTTTATTAACGAAAAAGAAAGCGCAGCTTCATAAGGGAATGAGCAGGCCCCGTTGATATTTTTGTCAAATAAAGTAAATACAACAGTACTACGATTGCCTTAGTTTCTGCCGTGTTACGTATAATCAGACACTATGATTCGATATGATTGCCAAAAGATGAAAAAGAATGGATATTGAATAAAAAAAGAAAAGAAAAAAAGAAAAATACAAATAAATTGCAGAAAGTGATTTGTACAAAACAGAATCGAATTGTTGTAATTATGAAGAGCCAAGTCAATCTAAATCCAGACGTGGATCTCGAAAATCTCATACAAGACTCATGGAATCAAAGAACAGATTCGACTGTTCCTATGGTGAAAAAGGGAAGGGGGCGGGCTTGATTAAATTTCTAACTACAGAGCATTCGAATTTCGATTGCCGCGATACGCAGTTCATCGGCCAGCTATTTCCGAGCGAGGGTCAAACGTTGGAGAACGACCAGCAGCCGAACGATTTAAGGCCGCGAAATGAATTTACCTCGCCGATCGACGATTCTGCGGCGATCGTTTGTTTTCCCTAATTTACAAAGCGACCAGTCGATTTCCATTCGACGATAACGCGTTTCGTTGGTCGGCTTTCAGCGTCGGTCTAGAATAATGAAAGGAAACAATAGCGAGTGCGTGGTGGACAAAAGGAAGAGGAAAAAAAAGGAGGGGGAACAAAAGAAGAGGAAAACCAAGAACGAAAGAAGACCGCGAAATAAAAGGGGGAAACGAAAGCTAGAAGGTAAATGCGGATAAATATGGACGAAAAGGAGGAAAAGAGAGCGTGCGGGCCGAATGGAACCGACAGAAAGAAGCTGATCAAGCTGCAGCGTATAATTTAGCTCTTTCAGAAAGCTCGTTAACACTAGAAGCTTCCCGTTTGCTCCTGTTAGGCGTGTCTTTTTATACCTTTTAAAGAATCGTTGGAGATCTGTTTTCCGTTGCGTTGGATGAGATGGAAAAATATTTGATGAAGCAAAATGAAAAAAATTGCAGATGATAATATTTGTTTGGAAAAGATGGTCTAATGGATCATTTCGATTTAGGTAGCGTTTTTAACAATAGTAGGTTAGTCATAGATACTGATCTTATATTTAGGTACGTTATAATATTAGATGGAAAATAATCAATCACAGTGATTGATCATATTATACGTTAAATAAAAATTTACGTATACCATACGTCTGTATATAATTGTAGGTACTTATTTGTACTTGTATCGTATTTGAAACTCTAACGCAGATATATTTGTGCAGATTACGAACGAAGAATCGCTATTGCACTTGATTTGACAAGATCCTTATAATTTCTGATAATTTCACTCACTGATCATCTATTCCCTATGATTACCTCGTGTGCAATATCGTTTAGGCTTGACAAAACTGTGAATGGCATACAGGTTACTTGGTGGCCAAGCAACACCATCTGTTTACGCGAGTAAATCCCCCTGTACACGATACAATGTCCCATCTCTGCCTACTAGAATGAGGAATTATGCGTCAAGGAGGTTTCACGCTTGTCCATTATCCACGTGATTACCATGGACTTAATTCCATGCCTTTACTCGCGGACAGGAAAATTTCCACGGAGCTTAGAGAACACGAGCCGTCGGCATATTAGATCATACTTAATATGTTAAGCGGATTCTATGAAAGAAAATGTCCTCTTAGAAATATTTCACTTAAAACTTGAAACGGCTCTTAAAATGTACATAGATGTTACAAGATATTTATTGAAAGCATACATTTCGCAAGGACCACCGAAGTATTTATTTCATCGGTCAATTATTAATAACTATATTAATAAGCCGCAACAACTGGAAAGCAGTTTTAGCACCAATTATATATTAGTGTTGTGTATTCATTTTTCACCAAGAGCATCTATGTTTGCAACGAAACGTTTTACAACCACTATATACATTTTCGCATTAGTTTCAAATTGTATCGTTGCAATAACGATACTCGTATCTCATTACACTGCTAACGAAATTTCAGAAAGTTTCATGTGATGTACATAACATATTCATAGAAATTTGCTGTATTAAGTGTTCAGATAGCCTTTCGCGAGCCTCCGTATATATCAATCTAATATTTCTCATGCAATAGCCATCTACCAAACAACGAAAGCTACGAGAAAGAAGAAAAAAAAAAAAGATTGCCTCGTATGATCCATGTCCAAGAAGCACCAAACAAAGTGATTCACGACACCACGATAAATAATACCCTCAGCTTGAAAAGGAACTCTTTCGTTTGACCAACAACCAAAGTATGGCCTAACCTTTCCAAAAGAAAATTAATGGTTTCTCGCGGCGAAACACACGGGTATCTTCACCGAGAGAAATCTAAAGCTGTCTCTTATGGAGAAAGAGCGAGAAAGAATCGTGAAGACAGCTCCTTTATGCGTTGATCGAGTTTCTGTGAAATCGGAAGAGCTTCAATGGGTATTATTACGGCGTAAGAGGAACGTAGACCGTAACGACGGTAATTCTAGCGGTCGATAAGCGATTGTGGCGACCTTAAAGAAAGGAAGATAAGCAACACGTGAAAAATCTTTTCGCCGTTCACGTGCCGTGAGACGCGCCCACTCTTATCGCGGAAACTTTCGAAGAAGAATCAACCGAAACCCGTGGTTCTTATCGCTGGTTAGGCCAAGCGAAACGATGGAGAAATTGAAGGTTTCTGTTCGAGTTCCAAATACAGACTTGGATTTATTCCCTGGTTTTTGTAAACGGGTGTTATGCTTGGTAGACGTATTCTTAAACAAGTATTAGCTTGCAAGTATTTTTACATATTTTATATATATAATTATAGAATATAGGAAAGAATAACTTTAGCTCTTTGACTGCGACAAGCTCCCACACGTTTCTTAATATATACGAAAGGCGCATACATAATATACGCCTGCTAAATCTGACTTGACCAAACACGTAATATTCTTCCAATTTAATGAGTTGCAAAAATTTCGAATGGTTCGAATGAATCGGTACTGTGTAAAAAGATTTTCTATTTAAATAAATGTGTATCTTATTAATATTCGAGAATCCGATACAGAATCTCCGTCGAATATGTGACAAGCTAGACTTCGACTATATATTTTCGGTTCCTTTGTGCTGCGAAATTGGTCGACATTCTTTAGAAGTTTTTCACGTTCGCGCGCTACACACATTTTGTTTGAACGTAATCTGAAATATCCTTCCCTATACTAAGTCCCTTGAATGTCTTTCAATCTACTTGAATGCACAACGAAAAAAAATATTCCACAGAATTTTCTTTCGCCAGTTGCACGCGTCAAACGTTCTTTTCGTTTTGTCTTTCTCCGTCCCTATTTTTCATTTACTTTTTGCATTTTAAAAACTAACGTTCTCACAGTGGTGTTTCCTCTGTTAAACCGTGCCGATACGCGCGAGTACTGTGATTCTTTTAGTTAACAATCAACGGATCGACTGTACCATGAAATTCGAAAAATTTAGATAAAAGTTGTAATTATTTCATTCGTTAGAGAACTATCCTGCAACTATCCATCTAGTCCGCGATTCCCGGTTCGTTTTGAAGCAACGATTTTTACCGATACTGAACTTTTTACAAAAAAAAGTTCTGCGTGCACATAGCGTATGTAAATCGAAATGAAATTTGTTTAGAATACGAATAAAAACGTAGGACAATGGAATATTAATGTAGAGAATATTATATGCCTTAAGTGATGGGATATTAAAAGCGAAACGCACGCTGAAATGTAATAAAATTATACGGAAATATAAATAACCAAGAAACTCTTTGGAATATTTAGATATTAATTCTCTATGAATTCTCACGACTTGGAGACCACAAACTTCGCTCTTCCGCCTTTTAAATTTTCTTTTACCTGCTTTTTGCTAGATTGGGGGCTTTTTATGCATTTATAGGAAATTTAAAATTGCATTTAAGATTTTAAAAGTATACGTGACAAAATATGAAAAGTGTAGTACTTATGATATTCAATGAATGAAATGAGTTTTCACTTAGATTCCATTTATTTAATTAGGTTTATAAGAATGCAAATTTGCATAAAAATTCGCAGTCTACCTATTACAAATTATAATTTTATACCTATTATCAATATTTTATTATACTGACACCAAATGACCCACTTATAACAATTATTATTTTCTAAGCTTCAAATGGAATTTAAGAAAAATAGAAGGTCTATGATCAATTGCAACTGTTTCCTGTGATACACGAGCAAAATTCTAATAACAGAGTACTTAAAAAAGATCTATATCGGAAGATTTAAATCATCCCACATTATATTCTAAGTTTTAACTTATAAATGACGAGGACGAACAGTATGGAGTGCAAGGTGGAACCCCGATACATCCAGGAAATCAGTACGCAACTGCACTTCCGATTTCGCGGAGTTTCTGCTTCCGAATCCCGGAAATCGCAACCACGCCACCTCTTCCGGCCCGTTCGTTAACAGCAAATCTTCTGGTGGTGCAGGCTCGCGTGAAACCGTTCGTGCAGCCTTCCCGATACGCTGCCGGAATTGGTAAGTAGGCTGTTAGCGCAATACGAAAATATATGCGACGGTTTGCAGAGGCCGGGCAGAATCCATTGCGACACCAGTCGGTCGAAGAAAGAAAAAAAGCCTTAATTATAGCGATTTAAAAGTCCGTCTGGAAACTACGACCAACTTTCTTCTTCATTCGGAATTCAGCTAATATTGGATTGTTGTGTGGACCAAGGTCCGCTTTAAATTACTCAACAGAGTTGCTTTGAAAAATTACACGACTTCGTCCAACGTCCTTAGACACTTGCGAAATGGCAAAGATACAAACACTTAGAGTTTGGGATTGACGAGTTGAAATGTTTTTGGATTCGTTGATGGACGATGTTTCGATTCATGAAAATTTATGAAGAAAGTTGAAATGTTTTTATTCGGTAAACGATACAAGATAGTCGGGCTCGTGTAAGTGTATAAAAGTCAATTAAAGAAGTTATGCATCATGTAGAGGCCCGAAAGGTTTTAGAGTGCGACTAACGGAACTTAAAGCCAAATGTAAATTTTTTATTTCGGCTCCGTTTGTCCAGGATGTATATTATACCTTTATTGGTAAATTTCTCATCAACTATTATCTAACAACTTCTAAGAAAAACATATACATCGCTATTTGAAGTTTAGAATCATCTGATCTTACATTTAAAAATATTAGAAGCATTCTAACTATGATACGTAAAGAATAATTCATAACGTTATACATTTTTTTCTCGACATTTTCTCAAAAAGTGCAACGCTGTTTAGGCATTCAATTGGTATTCCGTTTGTGCGTGGCGTTTTCTATGCTGTCTGGAAATACGTTCGAACGAAAATTTGAATTCCAAAGACGAATATTAAAATGGTATGAGGTGTATCCGTGTGACGAACCCATCACCCCAACGACAACGATGTTTTCCCTCCTTTTTGACGAAAGATATCTAGTTCAAAAATCGATGATACTACTATCAAGCTCAAAATTTATACAGAACTTGCCATAGTAGAATTTAAAAAATGCTAAAATAGTAGAAATCACTGAAAAATATACGCTATTCAAAAGTTTCGAAATCAACACAAATTATTAATCAAATCCTTTGATTCTAGGTTATAGATTAATGTTTCGTTAAAATATGTGTCCCCGAAACATTAATTTGTTTTCAATTTTATTTTCTATTCGAGATTCTCGTATAAAATTACATACTTGTAATTGTACCATCTTATAGAAGCAACAATTTTTCAGAGAAACAAACAGTACTAATCCAGTATTCTTGAGTACTCCTTTTAGTATTCTAGTACCTTTGAATCTATTTAGACACAAACTTTATTTTCCAGTATCTTGAAAACATTCTAGTCTAAGAACCTATTGGATAATGAAATGAAGATGTCAGTAAATAAGTCTGAATTTTTTCCAGAATTTTCGAAAGCCTATAATATGAAGAAAAATTTGAAGTAGACAAAATGATAACTCAAATTTACTAAGATGTTGGAGGGAAAAATAGGGTACTACGGAGGGTTAAAAAAGTTGATGGGCCAAAGAAGTTAATTGCGCATGACATAAATTGTGTTTAGAGGAAAAAAAGAGGAATTAAAAGGCTTTCGCCTAAATAGGTTGTCGGATGAAATGAAAAAAAAGGAGTGCACCAGGAACGGATAAAAGGAACTGGGTTAGATTAGGTCAGTCGTAACGAGCGGTAAAACAATGCTACGAGACCAGAGCTTGGACGGAACCCTTTGATTGTGCGTAGAAAATGTCGTCGATTCGGTTGCGCCTTTATCGATCAAATTTCTCTCGAGCGAGCCCCCAAGCATCGGAGGCCAAAGCGTTCGTACAACGTTCCTCCTCCTTCACCACCTCCAACCTCCTCCTCCACCTACTCCACCTTCTCGACTAGTCGTGCTTGTTTTCCTTTCACCGAGCGTATTTCAAACAGTACATAAAACCGTTATCAGAAACGTTTCTGCCACGTTTATGCTTGCGTTTCTCTCGTGAACTGATAAAAGACAAGTCTCGAAAAGCGTACCGTGCCGTTCTCACGTATTGTTGCTAGGATTTACGGCCGCATAATTGCACGACAATCTCTTGATTAACTCTTTAGAATTGCGAAGTGAAATTGGCACGGAAAATTGGCTCGATCCTGAGGATAGAAATGTTTGAAAATCGATTCCAGGTAAAATAATGATATTTCACAATCGTTCTTTATAATTTTGAAAATTTATAAACAAATAAATATTGCCTGGTTTTATCTCTCATAGAAAAGCTCTTATCTTATATAGAAAAGAAGAAATATTATTAAAACAATTAAGGAGTATCATTAAATGAGCGACGACCGCACCGATAAATCACCACCATAACCAAGCGAAATCGGTGCTGTTGTTTCAATGGGACGACCATAAATAACTGAAAATGATATCACACCGTTCGAGTCAGTAGTAATTCTAGCAATAAATCCGACAATGCCGCTTAACCAATCATCGTAAGCGTCGCCTAGGGAATTGAGGATTACGGTTAACGGCACGTGAGCAGCCAGCCAATCACGCGCGCCTAATATTTACCACGTACGCCGAACAGAGCGATTAAGAAACTTACGTTCGAACGGGGTTGTCGAGTCTTCCCTTTATTAGGCGACAGAATATTTCATCGTCTTCGTGAAATTCCCCCGGATTCTCCAGTTCCGTCACAATCAACAAGGCCGATCTCCATAAACTCGAAACGCCACGCTAAGATTCGAGCAATTAAGAAATTCCGCGGGCAAAACGAAGCCCAATTCGACGAGCGAGAATTGCAAGCGTTGTGAATACGGCTTAAATTCGTACTACAAACCGCCATCGCATTTCACCGTGTTTTAGTGAATCGCATTTATCTTATACGCTACATCGTTGTCTCGTTTGAAATTTGATTTTACGACAGAAACGGTTTTTAAAAAGTAAAAAATGCCACAGTACAGTATAAAGTAAGAAACCTCGTTTATCCTTTAATCCTACGCTGTATATCATGGTTTTACGCATTTTGTGTACCGATAATCTGGTTTTCCAATAAATTTATGTTTTTACCACGCAAGAGAGAAACTTGTTAGTATGTAATAGCTTGTGAATATGAAAAAGCGTAATTTTAGGAGTCTCGTGATGTTTAAATAAGCGAGAAAGCGATACAGAGGGAAAAAGTAATTTGAACCGCGTAAAATAATCCTTTCAAGTTGGCCATGCTACACGTTTAATAATGGCGCACTTAATACGCGGCAATGGCCGTACCTGACGCGTGTATAAACTAACCACTCCGTTACGAGCGCGTCGTTAATTAGAAACTCGGTGAAAAAGAGAATACTTCCCAGGCAAAACTCGTGTGATCGGTAAACCAAACAGGACAAACGGGCGCTTTTATGGGATAAATTCAAGGATGCTAAATAGTTCGCTCACATTCCACTCCTATTCTACTCTAGGGAATTATCGAAATGCTCTTACAAACTTCCCAATACATATATATATATATATATATATATATATATATATATATATATATATATATATATATATATATATATGTTTTATATATTAAAAATCAATTTTATTCAATATTCAAATAATTTTATATGAAATAACGGACGATAAAAAAAAGAATGTCCCTTCCTATCGACAAAAACTATTGATTCCACGCGTTTCTTTCAACTGGAGTATACTCGAAGATTAACAACCTCATTAATGTCGTTAATTAATTTGAAGCATTGATGTCGTGTATCGAGAAGTATCTAAAAAAAAAAAAAAAAAAAAGAGGAAATGCAAAATCCAGGCACGATATACCAGCACGATATATGCACGGTATAATCAGAATACAACTGTATTTCTTAAAAACTTTCGAACGCTCGTTCTTTTCGCGGTATAAACACAAGGGCGTACCAAAGATTCCGTAACTAGGTTAACCCTGACAGAATTGAAGACGCTGGCACAACCAACGCCACACAGATTCGCAAAGCCGCGTAAGAAGTGACTTAAGCTCCCGTATTTACCCGCGAAACCGCTAGCGGAAGCAGAAAACGCAATACGAATATTTACGTAATTTGCCCTTTATGCCCGTCCACGCTGAGAGAACTTGGCGAGGACTGTTATCCTCGGTTGCTAAATTAGGTAGATTTAAGCGCTGCACAAGAGACTGCAAAACGAGACTACTTAACACGGAACGAAAAGTCTATCTTGAAACTGTTTTCGTTTTTTCCTACGTTGCATAAACATCAAAATCGGTCATATGCAACGCATATCTCATTTTTATGCAAGGACGGTTCGAAAATTCGTAACTAGGTTAATCTTGATAGGTATGGAATTCCCCTTGGGATTCCTACATCGGTAAAGCTAAGAGAACACCGATAGATCGATAATTTCACTCATCCGCATCGACCGAGTTATATTCACATCAGATTATGAACAGAATTCAATTAAACAGATGATCGTATAGTTAAAAACACAAGACAATCGTTCCAATCCACTTTGCTCTCGCCCGGCATTTCAAACGTGTCGCATTTTCGCGGCATAAACACGAGGGCGTTCCAAAAGCAACGCAACTAGGTTAACTCTACCATTCACAGCGATACGAACAGTCTCGAGCAAACACGAACGAAATTCACATAGAAAGAAAACAGAAATGTCGTCTACTCACCCGCGAAGCAGCTGATTGAGACTGACGACGACGACGTCGGCGGCGCCGATGACGATGGCGACGATGACAGGTTATAATCTTTGATTCCACCGTGATCGAGGATCCCTCTCGACAGATCGACAGCTCGAAATATCATACGCGACTGTGAAGAATCCTATGAAAAGAGGCGAGGACGCGATCCGTACCGCGTATCGACTCGATGACTAGGGAAATACCACTCACTGCACCGTTCGCCACGAGTGTGTACGATGAAACGAGAGACGGCCGTACGATGACAACGACGATGACGACGACGGCGACGACGAGCAAAGGGTAGAAAACGTTTCCCTGCTTCCACCACCGACACCGCCCTCGCGCCTCGCCACACTGATCGCAGTATTGCGCAAACGCGACGCCGCCTCGATTCTGCGCATGCGCACGCATTCTATCCCGCACCTGTTTCCAAGCTTTCGCAGCAAGACATGGAATTCACGAAACTTTCGGAAGCACATTACATTCCCGTTACAATGTTTCAAACGTGTTTCTGTCACTTTTACCAAACTCCTCTATGCTGTCAGACATCGAGCTTAAGGCATTATCGTTTGCGTGGCTTCAATGTTCCAGCGGTCGATTAATTACAGTTAAATCGTACGATTTCGAGAGCGTACGACGTTTACGCTATCAATTTTGTTGCATGAAATTTTTGTATTTTTCCACTTCTTATTGTTTCCTTTAATTACGATGCTCGTAGTTTCTATTCAAAGATTGGCAGATTATCCTTAATTAAATCTGACGAGAATTTTAAAAAGTGACGTTTTTCTGTTCTATTTCTTAGACTCGATAGCCACGAGAATGCAAATTAGGTATAATTTGAAGTTAGCGCGCGCAATAGCGAAGCGCGTCGGTTGTGTTTGGTGTGTTACGATAGTATTATATGTTTTTTGCATACATTACTTATAGCGAAAAATAAGTATTTATCCCTGCTATTTTTTTTTGTATCTCTCGCTAATATTTGGATATTTTCAGTATTCTGATTTTATTTATCCATGTATCAGTACCAAATAAATATTTAAAATACATATTGCGCCTTCTCTATAGTTTACCCTCCCTGAATAAAAACGTGACTTTTTAGAAAGTTAAAATTGTATTTATTTTACATTCTCTCATGTTGCTAATGTGTCAGGAGATTGACATAGGCTTTTCAAAAAACAAAATATACGTAAATGGAAATAAAATTTGCAAAACTTCAAGACGAATATTTAAATCAAGGAAATATTTAATAAATGTTTCAGTTAAAATTTAAACAGTAATCTAATTTTCTTCCAATAAAGTATACTCTTCATCACATATTGTTTTTTATAATAATGATCTTATAATAAATAAAAAATACATAAAAATTTCAATCAAAATAGGAATCGTTACGGTATAAGTCTTACGATAATGCAGATTTGGTAAAAGTCCAAGGTACGAAAAAGTTTTCCAATCAGAATGGAACGTATTTGGATGAACCTTTCTTTCCTCGGCAGCCAACCAGCCAGAATGAAACAATCGACGAATGGAACGGAGGAAGAAAGTTGTCGAGTGTCCACAAGATACCTTTCCCAATGAATTCTTCAATCGAGCTTTAACATAGAAGACTATCTATAACGCCTACCGACTGCTTAACAGTTCTTGACTCGACCTTCTGCCGCAGTCTTTCTTCTCGGCACTTGAAACTTCTAGCGAAGGAAATAAACCACCTATGGCTGCAATTAATAATGGTTCTCAAATACAGAGAATACCCTCCTACATTTATGCACATTTCTTACAATATTGGGTCATTTCGAAAGTTTCTGCAATTTCAAATCGTTTACTCTGAAGAGATATGACTTCACAGAAAGTCGAGGGTACTTGTTCTACTCGAACAAAGATTCAGATTTTTTAAAGCCAAAAAGGAGTTGGAAGATACTTTGAACAATTTCCTGTTTCCAGGAATGGTAGTCAATTGAGATTCATCATAAGACGGAAGCAGGGTCATTAAAGATACTTTGGTGGTTAGTCAAAGAAATTTCAACATCCTTCCAGTCATTAAATGTTTTCTAGTCATCTAAAATTTCGATTTTACGTCATTTTGAAGAGGTCTAAGTTTATCTGAAAATAATTCATACGCCATCTTAAAGTATAATTTCAACTTCACCTTTTCGTTATTTGAGATTATTTCATTATTACCAATTGACACTATAAAATTATAGTACAATCATCGAATCATGCGTTAATCCTTATGGTATGAAAAGATTGTAGTCATGTTTTTCTATAACAGTACAAAGACAAAGTATTGCTAAAAGAGAAATAAAAATTATTAAATATTTAAAGATTCTGGCAAATAATGAGTGTTACAAGTACAGTCGCGTCTCAAGGTGTTCTAACGTTCGTTTCCAGGGGCAACCTGCAACGATGGATCAAACCGTATCACGTGCTTTAAAGCTCTGCGAACCAACTTTATCGAGCAGCATTTAGTTCCGCCAAAAGTACGGCGTATCATGATTAGTCTTATAGCCATGTGTTCAACGTTCCTTTTATGAATTTTAATTAACTGGACATCGGATCTATAGTTTTCTTCACCGACGACGTTCGCAACTTTAATTTAGGTGAGAGCCGAGAAGTAAGTAAACCGCAACGTGTTCCGTTAAAAAAAAGACGGTGGAAAGAAAAAGATGAAAGAAAGGAAGGAAAAGAAACGATACGATAATTGCGATTTTTATCTTACAATTTACCCCAAAGAATAAGCAGTTGACTTGCATGGCGCGATTTGCATTTAAATGAAATTTGAGTTGTTTCTAAACGCTGTAAAAACATTTCGCCTATGATTAAATGCGGTCATCAAAGGTAAGGGTGTAACTATTGTTCCTCGATGAACGAGATAACTCGATTGATAAATGAAAATACAGCGGAAGAAGGGGCGAGAGGTTGGAGATAAAATCATGGCCACGGCATGTCGTAAATAGGCAATTTCATCTTTTACCTATAATTTATAAAATAATTTAAACCGAGTTAAACTTGAAATATCTTCTTAACTTTAATTTTCTCTCTGGAAATAATTGTTCAGGGCTCGAGGATTATCAATTTTAGCTCGGTTTAAGAAGTTTTTGTAAATTAATTCATCGTGAATGTTAAAAGGAATATACGACAAAATTCAATGTGCGAAGATAAAAAGCGAGCAAAGGAGGCGCAAGAGAACTACGACGAGGTAAAAAACACGGACACTCAATGGCTACGCTCGCGGCAAATGGTTCTTCACAGTTCTCCCCAGCGGAACGGCCAGCAATTTTAGCGGCGCTCGAGGAGTTCACGAACGCGCTGGCCATTTACCACAGTACACTGAGAAAGCCCGCGGAACATGATAACGATATTCTCAGCGAGTGTTTACCCCTCGATACAGAGTACGTTATGCAATGATATGTCGAACGAAATTGTAATAAGAATCCTAAATTAAAAAACGCGGCTAAAAGATAGAATACTCACCTGAAAGAATCGAACGTTCACATTATTCCTTTGTATGTCTGTTGCAGAGATTTAAAAGTACTGAATCCCGAGGAGATTATAAAGATCCAAGATGTGAAAGAACGAGCCATCTCCAAGAAAATTTACGAAAACAGGTTGAAGCCATGTTATAACGATGGTCGTTGCGATGAATTTTTAATTATAGAATTCTATTAGAAATTAATGTCTCGCGTTTGTCATATTTCTTCTATCAAGATCAGATGTTCGATGATGGAAAGATTTTATTTCGACCATTATATATCATGTCATCGATGTAGTTAACATGTCTCGAAGACCATCTATTTTTAATGTCTTGAACGACTTTAACATTTATCGTTTAATGCCACTTATTTTTCAAAATTAATGATAATCATCACCATTTCTAACGAAATATATTGTGATAGACGATGACTAATAATCTTGCGCAGTTTATACATGAGAAAAATCATGGAGATGCTGAAGGAAGAGATCCGTGAACAGGGAACGTTCGAGGTATTGACTAAAGAGATCGAAGAAATCATGGTACGCCAGAAAGAAGAGGAGACTCTGCTCGAGGAGCAAGAAAGACTAAGAAAAACCGCAGCAGAATTGCAAAAGACAATGACTGAGAAGAAATTGGCCAATGAACAGGAGAAAAGGCGAATACTGAATGAGCTCGCGGAAGAACAGGTACTGATGCCATGTTTTTCACCGAAGACGCATTGAAATTTTTAATGTTGTATTTTAAACAACAGCGTAACGTGGAAAAGCTGAAATTAATCGCGGACGCGAAGTTGAAGTATATTACGGAATGGGGGGAAGCGAGATGCGAGCAGAATTCATTACGTTGCGACATGGAAATAGAAAAATTGGAGAAGATATTAAACAACAGGCGTATACGTGAAAAAAATAAACAGCGTGTTCATACTGAGTTGACGAAATTTCTGACACAGGACATAGGAGTAAGTATCATATTATTTATGTTATTTAACGTATTATTGCATTATTCTATTAATGTATTATTTAATTACGCATCGCGATCTTCCATATCGAATAACTTTCCTTTTATTTGAACGTTCGTATTTTCCAAAAATGTTACTTGCCGCTCATATAAGGAAAGGAAACGTTAGAAAAAGAAGCTTATTTTTTAAATCAACAGTCGCTAGAGAAAAAGACCAACGAGTGGGAGGAACGATACGCTCGAGAAAAAGAGACGTACGAGAAGGAAATCCGGCAGCTACATATTGAGATAGAAACACGTCGAAAGGAGTTGGACGAACTTAAAGAAGAGGTAGCTCGGCTTTCATTTCAAACAATAGAATTTTACATTTGTTTTCCCCGAGACAAATTCCAGATTAATCAGATCTATCAGAATTATTGATTTTTTTTCAAACTGTTCGATATATACCGTTTGCAAACTTACGATTTTCTGTTCTGTTTTTCCTTTGATAAAGATTTGTACAAACGAAAACAGTAATCCGACGTAAATCTTGCAGCATTTTTTTTATTCGTAGAAATTTATTTGACAGAGAGCGAAACGCATCGGGAGAGAAATATTATAAATGCAGCGAATGCAAACGGATAGAAATGCAAATGCAGTGTCACGGCTTATTAAATATTCTGTGTGACTGATTCACTGCATCACGATCACGTTAATACTACTGGAAATCAAGACTCATCGAGTCTTGCTTCTACAAGCGTAGAATCGATGTGCAATGCGAAAATTCTACTGGGGAATCGATAACCCATATCAAGAACCTATTTGTGGCTATTTTAAATCATGTGATATCTCATCGATGCAAAGGGAAAGGAAAAATCATTGGTCCCGACAGTTTTAACGCCTTCAAAAATCACTTGCAGCTATTAAAAAATTAATCTTTCAGTTAACGTGATTTCTTCGCGTTGCCTTAAGCTAATTAATTCCTTTTTCATTTTTGTTCTATTTTCCCCTACGATCTGATCACCGAAGCAATTGCCACTTCACCTGCCTGTGTTTAAAATACAATCGTAACGATGTTGCAGTATCGTCATAATCAGGAATTCATAGACACGTATCTTGCGAAAAAGCAAACACTGCAAAGAGAGAAGGAACGACAGGAGCTCATGCAAAAAGGTGCAATCAAGATTCAAGCTTGGTGGCGAGGTGTTATGGTACGCCGGAAGTTGGGGCCGTATCGACCTGTGGAGAAAAAGAAAAAGCGACAAGCTAAGACAAAGAAATAACTCCCCTTCTGTTTGACCCACACCTTAATCCCAGCCCGTACAAATACATGTTCCACTCCTTTTGGAACAATACTCGGCTGAAAACAATATTTATTCTTCCTCTGCCGTAAAGTCCACTTTTACTTCGTCTACGCTCCGTCTCTTACCGCATCCATTATAGATACTTTGATTGACTTATACGTCATCTTGAGCGTATAAGTATATCGCGCAATTTGTAAAAGACGAACAAGAATAACAGTTTCAAAACACACGACTGAAGAAATATCTTACGAGAGATTCGAATTCAATCAACTATAAGAGTAGAAGAGAAGAAGAATCGTAATGCGCTAGACATAAATCTTTATTGCGTAAAGATGGAAATTCTAGATGTCGTTTCAAAGGAAACTTCATCTGCAAGTTATTTGAATTCAATTCATTGGTCAAATTAGTTTCTAACACGAATAGAAAAAAGAGAAAAAGAAAGAAACTTGTAACGAATGATCCATATGAAATCGCGATTTTATTCTCTGCTTACGTAATATAAAGCTAAAGAATGGCCACAGCGGAGTATTGTTCACGCAAGAACCTCATTTCCTACACACTACTAACTTAGATTCTGCGATGTTCAAGAACACTGCATGGTACACCATAATAAGCCTCTACTACACGTAACACGGAATTCCTACACTTCATTCTTTTTGCAGTTTCATGAAATTTATGAACATAATCTTATATGTATATGAATACATAAATGATAAAATGTAGGCGTATTAAACATATAAGCAATATAACCCAAGGAATTTATGTAAATTTCTCATTTATTGAATCATTAATCAGAATTCAGAAATTCTGTTACCTTTATCTGACACTAAATTTTTAATTTTTAAGGAGCATTCTACTTTAACCATCGAATAAATAAATTGTTCAAAGTGGAGAATTTTAAAATATTTTAATATCGAAAAGTAGCAAGGTCATCCCTGAAACGTAGTTAATATTTCCAATTCTTTAATTCCCTTTGATCCTCACAAATTCAATTATTCCAGTTCAATAATCGTTCCAGGCTAATCTGTAAAATTAAAACGAAATAATTTGTCGTAAATGCATCCATATCCATGCAAGTGATACCGTTGTTCAAGGCAAATGCATGTTCGCTAGTCGCACGATAGAATTTAATTCCAATGTAGTCGAAGTGCTTGAACGTGGAACGTGTGACTATAGTAAAGGACTAAAAATTCTGCCCGAAGTTCCTCTTTTTTTTTTTAGCTGTAGGGATAAAGGCATGTAGAACTTGCACGACGAGGCGGCCGTTTCGAAAGTTTTTGGTTATTTTGTTAGACTTTCATAGTGTGCAGGTAGATTGTAACTATGTCGGGTATCTCTGTTCAATTGCTGTTCCTTTTGGTGCGCGTTAGTTCTCTTTGGATTCCTTTGAATCTTGATAAATGATATTACAGTTGCTTTATTATTTTATGCATTCCTTTGTTTTCCTTTAACCTTATATAATACACAATACATTAACAATATATAATACATTTATGTATTCCTTTAGCCCTGCCGCGATCCTCAAGTTTTTCTATTTCAATTTTGCTCTCATTTTAGCAACATCCTTGCTATGATCCTCGAGTTTTTATATTTCAATCTATATTTCAATTTATATTTTAAAAACACGCTTAGCATAGTAAAATCGGAAGGAAAAATCATAAGTAAGACTTTGTTCAGACCCTGAAGTTGTTTTTTAATGCTAGAGGAACATAATTGAGTTGAAAGTGACCGAAAGAAAGTTGTAGGGTTTAGCCCTTCAAAAAAGTTGGCTTGCTGAATACATAACCTCGATACGGAAGTTTCCAGAAACATTGAATGGCTCCTCAAAGTGGAAATAGTGTCATTTAGCTTCACCAAGCTCGGAAACACCATGACGACACCCGTCACTTTTTCGTGGTAGAGCAAGTTTCTGAGTCGACAACGAGCAGCCGTGCATTTTCCTTCATGAGAAATTCACGAACTCCGTAACCTACTCTGTTTGAAGGCATGCAAGCTTACCGCCGTGACCGTGCGGCCAACCACCTCCTTAGATTACGATATAAGGAATGGTTTAACGCGATGTGGCGGTGCACGCACCCGATAGCGCAGTCTGCATATACATGCTGTATGTATGCAACGATTTCTGACCTACCTTTCATATAGGTTGCATCATAATTCATGTCATAAGCGAACGGGCAGATAACGTTCCACAGCGAAATAAATCTAAAATAGAGAAATTCATTTGTTCTTAGAGTTTCGACTCTCGGAGGAAAGATAAGTAATTAGAGGGAATTTGATTATTTTAATTTTGTAGTTCTTTAAACGAATATATATCTAGTTATAATGTAATATGATGTAATATAATATAATATAATATCTAATTGTCGGTAACTTAAAGAGGAATTTAAAATGGTTAATTTTCTTGAAATGATTCGGTTAAGATATGTACAATAGTGCTTGTCTAACTGGCCGCGGGTCAGAATCTTATGTAGCGAAATCGAGAGAGACATATTTCTGAATATATATATATATATATATATATATATATATATATATATATATATATATATATATATGTATTTCTGTCTTTTGAGTACCAGTGAAATATGGTTACCTGACACATTTGATTATTTTAAATATGTATGAACATGTATAGTATCAGAAGATTATTTGATAAAGTCTGCTCATTGTCTAAATGCAGAATAGACCTGACTTCGTGTCTTATAATCTGAAATATAGTATAAGGAAATAACAATTGTATCTCACATAACACAAAACAAATACATAGCATATAACATATATAAAGATTCTCAAGTCTGCCATAATGGGCCATTAACGAGTCAAAGTATAAATAAAGAAAAATAGAATGTTCCAAAATACCGACCTCGAGAAAAATCAGTGTTGTTTACGATTTTTGCGATTTGCTACGGTGAATATAGCAATTATAATTATTCAATTGAAATTATTGTATCTTATCTCCATTCGTAGCAGAGACGAAATCTCTGTTTTTTCTATGTTCGTAATTACATTTTGCCTATTTGACATCTGACCATATAATAGGGATTACAATCATTGAATAGGTGGCACTACCATTGACTAACTGTACTTTGTCGGTGCTGTCGCATGTGTTTCACACGTTCTATATTACCGACTATTCAGAGGTTTTATGTATTACGTCATCTACAATGAACAGGGTACATATATCAGTTATGCTTAATTAACGATCACTGGTCATTTTCATATTTGACTATACCTACAGACGAGATACAGGCTAGACATGACATGCAACGCTTTTTTCTGTCCTACGTTTTGGGGATCGCTTAAAGGCTGATTCTCTTACTAGTTTGCCACATGTAACGTTATCGACTCAGTATACATAAAGTATGCAGTATAATACTTGTTTGAATTGAAGCTGCATAATAATGAAATTATAAATAAAATATAAAACAAGATATCTCATAATCAGAGAATATATCTCACAATTGTAACGAAGTATAGAATTCTATATTTCTACAATATTTCAAAAAGCATTGCATACTATCAAAATAATAAATTACTGAAATAATAAATTTCCTCCACGTTAGACAGTGTGTCTTTGTACGAAAACTGCGCGCAATGGTCTAGCGCATAAGTAAAGATTGTAGCGCCAACGAAACGGCAAAGTATGCAATTATATCTCGCGAGATTCAATCATAATCGATACAAATAATTTCTCGCAATCGATCTATCATATTGGGATGTAAAAAAGTCAGTTTTAGAGCAGAAAGCACAGCAAGAAGAAGCGTCTATTGGTAGCTCCTATTATGAACTTTCAAAAGAGTATTAGATCTTGATTATTGTTTTGTTTCTGTATAATATATTCCTTTTATACATTTATTTGAGAATATTGTTTTTCTTTTTAACAGATGGTTGATTCTGAGAGAAGCTTCGAGATATTTGGAGAACGCCATGAAGTTCAAACGGACGCCATAAAATTCAAAAAGCTGCCATGATGATTCACGACAAAATCGTTGAGTTCTCATTAAAATATGGTAAGGTCTAATTTATTCTAATTATCTAACTATTTAAATGCATAAATATGTTTGTTTTGTCTTTTTAATCGGTAATATTTAATCATTATTCAATAGTATTCAATAGTATTTAATTTAAAACGAAAGCGTTAATAATTCTTTATTTCTTTTATAGATCTTTTTTTTAATTTTCTTTCAATCTCAAACTTCTTAAGTAATAATATCCTATAAGAATAATATCCTACATGTTATTCAAGATTGTTCATAGTCTCTATTTTGAATCTCTTACAATTTCGCACTTTGCAAATTGTACCTCGTTTAATTCTATAATTAATTTATAATATATTCTATCTATTCTTTATATTCTATTGTTACTATATAGCATTTATAATGTGAATCCTTTTATATTTCATTTTAACTATCATTAATTAGGAAATAAAATTTATATTAAATATGCCATTATATTTTTTAGATTAAATTATGTCTCATACTTTGTTGCAGATTTTCTGCATCTCCTAATTCCTCTACAGGGTTCGATGGTTCCTTCCTGATAACTAGCTTACCGATAACTTTGAACTACTGCAGTATCGATTGCAGCGTTACCGCATCTTATGGTAAGTCGCATACCTTTATATTTCTCTGGTCATCCAGTCATGTCATAAGACAAAATGTGCGAATCGACATGGATGACTGGTTGTATTATGTACAACTTTCTACAAGCACAGTGATCCTGTTTATTATATCTGTGAATAGTAATGTGCCCTTTTCATATGACTTATTTATTAGTTCAGGATTTATATGAATGGCATGACTTTGACGTCATAGTATTATAGTTTAGTAATACTTTATAGTATTATATTAATAATATCAATATCATGTTGATAATTGAGATAAATCACATACGACTGACAATTAATCTGAGTACATACTTATGATTGAAAATATTATTGTATGTTTACCATAATAAATTATAAAGGCTGCAAGTATTTTGTTTTTCTCGAGGTCGGTATTTCAGTACGTAAGACACGGAGCTCCATTCTAAGTGCGCGTGGAATCAGGAGAGATATGAAACGTTTATTGTCATTAAAAGAAGTAAAATACCCCGTATAATATTGGGTCACAGGGTATATTGGGTCCATTTTGTATCTTTTCATCATTGACGAAGTATAGAACTTCTGTATCATGTTTATGCATATTTAATCAATGGTATAGGAGAGAGCTGGTGGTAGCTGGTAAAGTAGGGAGTATAACCAATTCGAAACTTGATAAATGTACATACATATGTATTAATACATTACTCGATATTAACTTTTATTATAGTATAAATAATTTGTTAAAATCGATCGCTTCAGTGTGCATATAATATTTATTTAGTAACTAGTACGTATGTATTTATAATACTTTGATGTAGTAATCATGTTTTATCTATACATACAGATAGCGCTAATACCTTAAAAGGTTCATAAAATAGATAGTTAAAAAAATGAATTAACGAAACGATCTATTTATTTCAGTATAATAGAAAGTCTTATTAAATGTTATTTTTTTATCAAATATCTGCATTATACCTTATTTGATATAAAAGCTCGTAAATGAAAATTTTTTTATGTAATATCTTATTACACGATTTAACATATCTCAAAATTTTGTATTAGTTCATCTAAATGAAATTTTCTTTTATATAAGTCTTTATGAAAAACGTATCTTATTGACAATTTTTATTCGACGTATTATAACGCGGAATAAAAATTTTAATAATTTCTGTTTTTGATTATTTCGTGTTATTAACGAGCTTCTAAATCAGGGCAATAACATATCTTTGCGTGTTGACGTTGGGTAGGTGGTACCAGCTGCAACGTATTCTACGTACAATATTAGGAGCAAGGGACACTAGGATATAGAGAGAAATGCTATACAATAATTAGTAAAGACTGCTGTATCGTGTTTTGAGTTTCTCGCAATTAGAAGTGCAACTTGGTAATGTTACTTCCTTAATATTTGACCGTATATTTCTTGACATTATCGCTGAAAGTACGACACTGGTGGTTATATTATTCGAGATATTAGTTCAGAACTTCTTAATGTGACATTTGGACAATCATTTAAAATTTAATACACAAACACACATATGAAAGCAAAGTGCAACCAGAAGAAGAATGCACTAATGACACATTTCATTCAATCAAATTTATTTCAACATATAATGTTGCAACAAATGTAGAAACACTTTATTACGTAAGTCTTGCATACTTAAGTTTTTGAAATGAATATTTCCGAATTAATTTAAAACTTCGGTATGTTAATAACTTCAATTTGTTCTCTTTTTACAGAAAATCCTTATTGGTTTCTCGTTGAATGTACAAGGGGTTGGATATTCTGACAATATTTAGAGGCGTTGATTTTGCGGGTGAAATCTTTCAACCGAGATGGAAAATTGCGAGCCGTCTTTCGTGATGCATGCAAGGGTGGCCGGTCGGACTTTCTCAGTTGCGGCGTTGTTAGAGTAACGTTTCATTCATCATTCTGGGCAGCGTGCAGTTTGCGGATTCTGCATTCGTTTCCGGGTGGCGAACAGCGGCACTTCATTCTTACGGGTTACACCGAATGTGTTGAGAGACAGGTCAAACCAGACGCTGAAGCATTCGAAGCGTGCCAGCTTCTCCAGTGTTCTCTAGTGTTCTCTATTTGTATTTGTTTGAATTTCATGGCCCCGATTTTCCTCGTTAGTCGAGATTCTCAGCTTCCTTCTTCTTTTCCTGTCAGCTCGTCCACGGCAATGAAAAAGGAAATACATCTCGCGCCTCTTGCTTTCTGTGGGATTCGTCGTGTAACGAAGCACCCTGCATAGGCTTTCATAACGCCACTTTCGTATGAAATACAGAGCTTTTCGTAGATCAACTCGTAAATCTTACGTCACGTCGTGGAACTAGCTAGAGCCAAACAATCAAGAATATATTCGTCGAGTATGACTTGCCAAATGTCTCTTTCTCGTTGGTTAGTTGCTTTATATTCGTGGTTCGCGCGGGAAACAGTACATTGCATTTCCAAAGGAATAAACAAAGTTTTAAAGTCGGTAATGAATAATTAAAGTTTTCCTGCACAAGGAAACTTTTCTATATTGTGTATTCCCGTAAGATATTGTCTTTTCTCCTCTCTTAACTCATAATTCTTTTCTATCTAAGAAATCTTCCGCAGCTGTTTTATATATAAATAGGAGAAACGTACGATTTTGATCGAAAGCTTAAAATCGTGTAAGAGGAAGGAAAAAAGAAAACAATAGATTCCTCATTCTTTCGCTAATTAGTGAGATTCGAAAATCTAATTTGATTAATATTTCCACCCTGTCAAATTGAACGAATGGGAAAAAGTCGATCCATTGTACAATATTTCGACGTTATTTAACCGGCCATTGTGACTCTGTTCATTCAGTTTCCACGTTTCATTACAAAGGAGAACAACGTGATAGACCGTTGTCATCAATCAGATTCCCGTGTCGATGTGCTATCACTCGTTGACGAATTACAAGGAGAATCTTGTTGCAATGCTGGGATGTAGCTCTATTCGGTATGACTGTCGAAGCCGCGACAGGAAGTTGCTTCGCATCTGCAAAATTTAAAAGTACCGCCATCCGTTGTCCAGGATAATTAAATGTCTATTGGAAATTCGTCGGGGATGGCGGCCTTGTCTATCCGCCGACAGTTGATTGAATACCTCGGCGTGATCTCGTTCACTATCTTGAATTACAGGTCTGCTACCGGCAGATCCATTTTATCATCACAATGAACTACTTTCCAGTAGGTTGGCAGACTTATCGTCGCGTACTTAATTAATCAACCGGTATCACTGCCTACTATACCTATGCAGCGATGTTTTTACGACCAAGGTCTTGCGGAACGTGAATCTGCTTCTGACATTTTGTCATTTTGATTGGTTTAGGTATTTGCTTGCTGCCATGAATATTAGACGAAACTTTTGTCAGAGGATTTTCTGAATAGTTCTCAGACTCGCGTTTGGCTTATCTGCTTCTAATACCGTAGTTGGTGGTTTTTAGGATTTATCGTAGAATTTGACGGCTATTCATGATTTCACGATTTATGAATTCCAGTTGATAGCTCGACGATTCGAAAATAAGCCACTTTCGTAAAGCGAACGTAGGTTCGTTCAACAGAACGATGCAGGACCCTGAAACTTGGCAAAATTCACCCATCAAGATTGTTCCTTTCTAAGAACTTTTTTTCCGAAATATGCTATTCGTTTTGGATAGAATGCGTCTGTCGCAACGATATCTTTCAATGACGTATTTTCATGTTACTGTGGTAATAACTCTTTTCGTTTTCCCTTGTCATAGTCGATATATTATGTATCTTTATTCGCATAAGATATCTCGCATGAACTGGAGCTATTTCCACAGCTACTTAAGGGTATTGTTCCATGCAGTTTACACATATTGCAACTATGAATAGCGCAACTTCGCCAGCAAGGACGTAAAGCTGCTTTCCAGGGAAAATATTTATTGTTAAGCAACAGCAGACGTGCGACGTACGGTATCGAGAGGATTTGCTCGCTGTAGTCGCTTTTTGGATTACTTCAATGTAGAGAGAAATCAGAAGAAGCGTGTTTCTATTAATCGTTCGACATTTCAGTACTTCGTTTGTCTAGGTTTCTCGATGCTTCTCGGAAAAATCGTTGCGCTTTATAGCGCTACGACGAAACGATCAAATTTTTACAAAATTACGCGTACAATGGATCGATTCGCTTTATGATCGACGTGTCCGTCATACATTCTGGCGGGTAGCTGACAGGAAAATCGTAAAATGCCTAGGTAAGGGTTACACGTAAAGCCCGACCACCGTCGGCATTGATGAATTGTTAAAAGCCTCTCTGAATATTCGATGGCAGAATGGAGAATACATGTTTTGTTCTGGATGTGCAGCTGTACCTGTCGGAAACGTGCTATGACAGCTGATTCTGACTGGCTCTTGCCGCGATTTAAAATTACGGTTACCCAGTTGCAAGCTAACTTCAAAATCCAAGACTTTATACGTTTTCGTATTGATATACATATTTACGTTATACATAGTCGGTGGGAACCATATAGCGATGTTGTTAATTATAATGAAGCGCGCTAACATAGATTAGAAGTCGTAAACGTGTTGAAACATTTAAACATCAGGCAGCAAAATTCGTGTAAAAGATAGAAAATTACGTACATTTAGAATTTGCTCAAGCACTGTTTTATTCGATTATCAGAACCAACTCGAGTGTCAGCGGCGTCTATTTTTGTTGCACTTACATTTTAAAGTGCTGTTTCGGAACTCAAAGCATATAAATTTAAACACCTGACCGCTTTTATCGCCTCGTTGTATCTCTTTCACCGACTGTACGCGTTGGTCTGTTTTTGCCAAGTCCCAAGATATTTGCTTATCAGTGCAGAAAGTTTCGCTATTCATCGTGGCAAAAATTATATTACTTCGATAAGCAACGCTCGAACGCAATTCACCGATTTGCTCTGCTTTGGATTGAATTGGATCGTATCTATATAGAGTATCCAGTTTTATTAAGTATTAAGTTTTATCTTGATAGCGTTGCAGTCAGGGGGATCAACAATAATTTCGCTGTTCTTGATAGCTATATCCCAACTTGTTATAAACTCGTTCGTTCGTGTTTATTGTTTTAAAACGGGAATCAGTTACATAGCAATTTCTACTTCTCATTTATTTGTCTTCAACTTTACCGCTTCTTGAAATTACGAAGATCTAACGACTGCTTGAGAATTCAGTTCGTTACGATCGCTGGAAGATAACGAGCGTCTATGAACAGCGTCTATTCTGATCAACTTTTGGAAACAAAGTGTCGTCGCTTTTGTACGAACGTCTAATTCCGAAACTTTAATCAGCTGTTTCTTTAAAATCTATAAACTTCGTAATCTATAGAATCGATTTGAAGCGTACAGTTAATTTCCATGTTTGTTTCTTACATATATATACATATATATCAATACATATATATCAATAGGTCAGTCTGAAAAGTTTCCACTCGTCAAGGTCTGACACTGATTTGGCCATAAAATCTCGTGGAACAAAACGCGAAAATATTCAGTCTCTCCGCGGCTTTACATGGTTTCGTGCACGTAAAATGGTCTGGTGTGTCGAGGTGTACGATGATTTCTGGAACGAAAAAAAAAAAAAAAAAAAATGAAGAGAAGGGGGAGGCGGATCGATCTCTCGACGTTAAAAAAGAGGCGTAGCCGGAACAGAGACGAAATTGTTGAAAATTCCAATTTCATTTGAAGTACGCCGATGACCGTAAGGGAACAGTGGTCGCAAAATGATTGACTCTAGTCCTTTTCTTTTTCGAATTCACTCAATGTGATGCAGTAAAACGATGGACTCGAGCTTCATTGTTCAGCCGAGTTCTTGATGTCATATAAACTCCAACATGCATTCATAAGTTAATCTTCGTTCTTAATCTCGTATAAGCATATTCGTATTTATGGTATACGAACGCGAGTACATAATTCTGCGAGGAAATTTGCAAAATTCGCCGGTATCTTTGTACGGAATATTATTTCAAGATTTAAATGTTATTAACAACATAATCCTCATTTAGAAGATCAATCGATATATACAAATAACAATCAGGCGTATTTCAATGATTTAACTTGTGTTAAGTTATATTCGTTATTAACTATTTAAATGTATCAGGCTTGAAATCTGTCCTTCCGTTTCGTGCAATCCCATAGAATGAGATTTAAAGGGGATAGATCAGATGACTGTGAGACGGAGATCATCCAGTTCTTTCTATCCATTGACCAACGATCCTAAATTTTATTTAACAATTCTATTACATTCTAAGGTCTTGCATAGGGATGCCATCAACTAAATTAATTTATACTTTTTAATACTTTTCGATTATTATAAAGTATAACAACTATAGAGAGAAGCAAATCGTCTCCAACAGAATGAGAATAGATGGCCTAAATAGCCATCGTAATAGAGTTAAATCGACCTATTTTTTATGTAATCCTTTTTGTTCAGAAAAATGTCTGAAATATGCCGAGAAAGTTCGTCGGTTTTCTCTCGTTAAAACAGTACCATTGAAACATAGTATGTACGGGAATATTCGTGGATACGAGTACCTATAGGATAACTGTCGGGTCTTTTACTTTTTAACGTTCTACCAGAATTGCATACTAGCAGTGGATTCATCGGTTAGACAATTTTGACCTAGACCTTTTGAACGTAATAAAAGCTCGGTTATGTCGATATTGAAATTCGTGTAGACTCGTTTGCTTTTGTTTTTCAAGATTCACGTTAAACATTTATATCGCTTTTCTCTTTATCTCGATTATATGTCAAAATTTATTGTTTGATAAAATAACATACAAACATAAAGATAAAATCACGAAACACGCTATTAACTGTTTGTATTTACGGGTGAATAGTAACGAATGTAAAAGCAAAAACAGAAGAAAACAAGTGGAAAGAACAAGCGGGAGCGAAAAAATGTGTAGATGGTAGACCATTAAGTATGCATCCGAGCAAAAACAAATTTCCTCCGTAATGTTCCGTGCAGCATAAGAGGCGAAATTAATTTCTTGAGGTGGATCTAGTCTTTAGACAGGAATTTTTGTTGCAAGACACACGGAATAATAAATTTTACGAATGTGAGGTATAATTTGATAGCGGCTAATACCATAATGCATGTTAAATAGGTGAAACAAGTAACACGTTACAGATAAACGTTATACGTTCGAAATTGTAATTTATTATCAGTGAATTACGCGTATTATTAGGGAATCGGATACCTAAATCAAAGTTTGTTAATTTCAATTTATAATTAAATTCCACAAAATGTGATGTTATGAATATTTATGTGAAAGATACACCGAATTTCTGTTTTTGAACTTACACGAATAGGGAATTATTATGTTAAGAAGGAGTAAATCTTTGCAAAACTTTGATTATTGCGTTGGGTTATTTCGATCTTTCGAGTTTATATTCACGTTTAGAGGCAGACTGCGAAATGCTTCAGAGCGAATATCACCATGTCAAACTGCAGGAAGTGCCTACTGCTTTAACGCGACCAAATTGCATCCGGTGTGCGACACACGCCTCTTTCTTTTTCAATTTATAAATATCGCAGCACCGCTGCGTGCTCTGCCAAATATTTGGATCATAACCAACTGCAGTTCATTCACAAATATCAAAAGCTCCTATATCTAGGAAATATCGGAACTGTATAAATACAGATTACGACAAACATCTTCGGCTTAAATTCGACATCAACGAAATGAGAATATATTAAACCCATCAAAGATCTATTTAAAAGAATTCTAATTATACCTATTATTTTTATTACGCGAATATTTCAGACATATCGCTATCATATAGCACGAGAAACGTTAAATGTTTTATTCATATTGTAAAAATTCAATTTATACGTCCTGTCTTTTGTAACCATGCAATTTTTTCATCCTGAACACTGTTGCTCCCGAGCATATTAAATTCAGATCAGTTTCAGCGCGACGATGTTTCATATTCTGCCTGTAATATGTCTTCCTAAGTATTGGTACGGCATTTTTAACGCGTGGAAAAATCATTGTAAATTCATGGACTTTGTGAAACCCATGGAAATTAAATAGAACGAAAAAAGAAAAAGGGAAAAGAAGAAAGGAAAGAGAAAACAGTGATTCGAGCAAAAGTGACATGTTTACGCGCATAGGATTGTAATAGCGTTACTACATAACATAGAATTTCCCGGATAGCGTATCGTTGATATTTTATTGGATTAATTCTGTGCCGGGTCCATGCATCATAACGCCGGCTATCTGTATGTATCGTGCACTCTGTATCAGACTGTAATTTTGTCGCATAAATTTTATGTCAAATTTACGATACGCTGTCCACGGCGAGGAGAACTAAATCGTCTAATGACAAACTGCCTCCGTTATCGGCGCGACTTTGCTCAATTATTTGTTGGCGATGTTCACACGTGTATTATCGAAAGCTGCACAGATTTATTCTTACGCGATCGCCTTTATGTCGTATTTCATCGATACCACTTCGATTTTTCTGGTTCAATTAGTTTAATGTCGAATCTTCCAGTCTAGTTCGCAGTCGTGGAATACGAAATTAATTTTGAATAATAATTTATAAGAAACGATATCTGAAACTTAACGGGAATTCGGTTTTACTGTAAAATTTACTCGAAATCGATTGCAGTTATTTTGACAACGCGTAGCTGTACGTTAGCGAAAAATATACATTTGCAAAATGATAACGACAAAACGGTGGGCTTGTTTTCAATACCTTACAATTAGTTACAGGCTTTTGCACTAAACGGAAATGTTTTCGAAATGCTCGATTTTTTCACACTGCTACAGTTTTACACAAATGTTTGAAAATTAAACAGATCGTTAAAAAATTAATGACACGAATACCACGCGTGGTTTTATTTCTAAAGTTGGCCGTGGTGGCCCAGTTTCATCCATTTTAAACGAAAATAAATCATCGATATTGGTAAATTGGATAATTAAGCCCAGAGGTCAGCTGTAACTGCGATTGTTCCTTTTCGTTGCCAAATATGGCACAATGCACACGACGATGTAACGTAGAACGAAGAATTGAAAAAGATAAAACATCGAAATTCGTTTCGATGTTCGGGCCGACAGAATCGTAACTGTTATAAAACAGCTTGCAGTACAAGAGCGCAGCGAAACGGATAGGTTGTAAATTAAAGTGAATTAGTTAAAAAGAGCGTTAAATCGGCCAACACAGCCAGCTATGTTGTTACTTTATGGTTTTCGGCTTGTATCCATGATCACACGTTCGGTTCATTGCATCTGGCAATAACAGCTGCTGGAGCATAGCGATCACACGTAGTTTCACACTTCGGTTTAATACTGGTACAACAGGCTTATAACGAGAGCAGTCCGAGTTGTATTACGTTCGCATCTAGTACCTGCTTGTTTCAGGCTCGTTTTGATTTACGACACTCGTTGCTTTACGGATTTGTCGTTATCAGGCTATGAGAACGCAAAGAATCCCAGCTGTTGCTCACACCGTCAACGATCCTTCATCGAACTCTTTCATTTTCATGCCTTTTTCAATTTGGTTTCCTTACCACGATACATCCATCGTTATCGGCCGTCCTCAGCGTTTCGACTTATCATTTCATTGCCTCTGTTTAATCGACTACGCAAAGAACGAATGTCACGACCCACTTGTGCCTCGTCCCAGAATATATCATGAAACTCGATTTTGAATTGAGAAGAAGCGCGAGTCACATGCAACGATTCACCCTTGTTTCACCTGATTTTTCATAACTTTTGAGCAACGTGCGATATATTTTGATCAGGGCTAACGGATGGGACGAACCGTTGTGAAACAGTAATAAGTAAAATAAGAAGATAGCGCATGTATCTGGAGCAATAGGTGTGTAAGGGTGGGAGGTGGCGGTGCTATCAGTGTGCCACGGCGCAACCGGACAGGCGTTTCACGATGGGGGTGGCTGGATAGAGGCGCCTAACAGTAGCTGAGTCGCATGATCCCTTCACTCGGGTCCGCACGGCTACCGTCGTCTCTGCTCGGCTCTCCGATCGGATCTCCGTGTTTCGAAGAAGCGCTTGGCGAGTTTACCGAACCGTTCGTGCCACTGCGCTCGCATTCGGTTGCGCGAACTCTTCTCGTTTTCGCGCGTGCAACTATCTCCTCTTTCCTCGCTTGTCACTCGCTCGTCTCTTTGTTACATCGTTTACCGCGCTCCGTTCCGGTCGTTTTTATCCGCCACGCGGCGAAGACGATGACGTTCGCCAGCGATCTCACGGATTCGTGACGATCATCGCGTATCGTTTGCACAAGGCGACTATATCCTTGCACGCATGTACTTTTGTTCGTTCAGTATAATCGAACGAGGAACATAAAATTATTAACAAGTGTATGCAGTGTTTCTGTCGATATTCTGAAAAGAAAAGTGTATTGCTGTTGCGTCACATGTTGATCTTCGTGATCTTGCGACGAATCTTCGAACGAGCTGCTCCTCGTGTTAAGAGTATTCGATTAATTCGATTCTCTGGAATGAATGTATTGTGAAAGATCGGGGAGAAGAAAGAACATAGTGTATCGCAGTTTATTCACGGCTCTGGGTGGCTCGTCCGCCTTCGTTGGTTTTCCCGCGATTTTCGCAGCCACCATCAAGGATGCGAGTCTCGTACATTTTCGAGGAGCATAAGCTTCTAGTGAAACTTGGTAATCGTTAAAACAGGACCTCCAGGCTAAAGGATCGTTAAATTTTAGATGAATAAGGAATCTGATTGCTTCTAACGAAAGACCGCTGCCGAGTTACCACAGATGATGTATATCGGAAAGGAACTTGAGCGTGAACACGATGTCGTTTCTTTCGAATTGGTCATGATAAACCAACGAACAAAAAGTTAATTTTTCGCTAAACGGTAAACGAATCGTGAACTGATCGCGAGTGAATAGCATAGACGTTACCTACACGAACCAATATTTGATTTCGATGATTCAAGTGGTAATACGTTTGTTCAAGTCACATCTGTACCTGTTAACGCCGTAATTGAACATTTTCCGTAAAGAAGATTTTCGAGACGGGAATAATCATCGAATGGAAAATACAACGAATCGTAATAGCTAAAATAAAAAATACTTTTAAATATCGCGGCAAGCGTTCAAGATGTTCGATTCATTAGGACCGACTGGTTCACTGATTAGACGAAGCTGTAGTAGCGACTTAAAGCTAAAGAAGAGTATAAAATCCCTTTGCTGAGCGAAATTGGCTAATTAAAGCAGTTTATTTAGCATTCCACCGTGAGATCGGTTAATGTCGCCACGGTGGAGGGATCGAAGTAGCTACGGTTATCCGTCTGAGTGGTGTTTGCGTCGGGATATACGGCTACAGATCTGACGAACAGCTGGGAATCGATGAATCGTTTTTTCCCTGGCTAACGTTTCCTTGGCACAGGGATATTCGTTGAAAGGGGGAATGAAGGGCCATCCGGACAGCACGTAGGGACTGGCCCTTCTCGTTTTCGGAGATGTGGCGCTATCTACAGTACACTATCTTCGGGCTTACCGTCATCCTGCTGACGATTCATGAGATAGTCCTCGTGCGAGCTGGCGAACAAGGTAATGACAGTACATGCGTTTTATCTTTCGTTACAAGAACGGCTAATTTTTCGGAAAAGGAAAGGACAATTCTTAAAATATATTTTTGGAAATGTCAATATTCCTCTTGCATAGTTTTTAATGGTAACGATATGTAATAATTTAGCGTAATATTAGAGAATCAGAAATGTCACGCGATTACTTTCTTATTGATTTCTTTTGAACGAGAATATAACATTTTGAACTTTTCTATAGATCAGTAAAAATGGGATATTGAAGTTGCAAATTTTCATGAATCAAAAATTCATGTTTGGTCCGTTAAAACGTAATCAAAGTAATTTACTTAAGTATATTTGACGTAATTACTTTACTCGTAAGAACGAACAGCATATACGAGTAAGAAGAAATTAAGAAATAATTGTAAAAGAGAAAAGAAAAATAGATTGGCCGAAATTTAGCGAAGTGAAAACAGTCAGGCTACGAATACTTATTTTGCTTCATTGGTCAATAATTGAACGTGTACCGAGGGCTGTACGTTTGTTTTTTCGACCAAATGAGCAACGCCTATACGTCCGTATGCGCTTTCAATTACTTCCCATCAAATAATTCTATAGCGAACATTTCTGCTCTGAAAAATTTTTTTTATTGTCACTACGCGATTTTAATTCCATAACGTGCAAATCTGTCTGCGGAAAAATCGGCACTGCGATTGAAAGGTACGAAATTCGAATATTAATCTGTCCATTATAAAATTTATCGTAAAACAGTGAAATCAGGAAAGGAGTATGTATAGAGTCGAAATTTACGTTAAGGAAATTTTAGCGAACTACGTACAATCAGGACAGATGTATTTGATATAAAACGTAGAATTCGCTACAGAAACGATATATTTGGAGAAATTTCAAATAAACTTTGAATTCGCCGTAATTAATTAGCAATTAATAAGTTTGTAGCTAATAAAAATGCCTTAGGCATTGCAATTATCAAAAATAATGATTTATTTTCTTCTCTCTCTTCGTATAATCCTCGCGTTTTTAAATATTTCTTTCGCGTGTGTTTATTCAGATATTTTATAATAATACATCTTTCGAGAACTACGTCAACGGATGAGAATGTACTAATTAAAGCTTCCGCGTAACAATTTTATAAAAGTTGTCAAACGCCACCGAGAAAAGTAATTTGTACGCCTATATAAAATATATTTTTACGTGACCTGATTATGCGACGCGAAATGTATCACGAGTAAACTTTACCATTAGTCTTTTTAACTTCCTTTCCAATCGTGGATTATTTTAATTTGGTTCCCACCCACTTTAATTATTATTACTAATTCTGATGACATGAACTGTTAATCGATAAACTTGAATTAGTTCTTGTAATTGTTGTGAAACTTCCGTCGGTTGATCGAACGATTTCCAATATTTCACGGTCTGCGTTTCGCATGTATAGTTATCGCGAAGTGTGTAAGACATCGACGGTAATGCAATTTCCTTCTGTCAGGAATGCTATTTATCAGAAATTTCTTTTTCATACTATAAATACGCGCTACCAATCCTCCCTTCTTGACACAATAGATGAGTATTGTATCGTTGATTTATTTCTTTTGTGTTGCTAAGTGGAACAGTTTTTAACGAAACAATATTTTCCGTAGGTGATGCTTCTATATAAAATTAAATTCTTGATCGTTCGCCGTGTTTCCGTTTTTTCTCGCGTTGCTTTCTAGTTTAGATCTTCCAAACTTTCCATTAACAGAAACGAAGTTCTTTTAAGCATCGCAATTATCTCCAAGAATCGAGAAAGAATAAACCGAGAAATTTGATTAAGAATGTTCACTTCCCACCAGTTTTCCTCAGATCTTCGCTCTATGATTCTGCCTGGTCAGCGTTGCAATTTCACTAACAGAATTAGCTGTAAATCCCTTTAATATTTGTACTTGCTAGTTAGCAGTAGATAGGTATGTTTGGTTTTGATCAGCCACAATGCGTGAACGAGAGTATGCACAGTTTCGTATATGCGCATATATACCACATATTGACGCGTTTTAGTAGCGCAATGCAAATTGTAATGGCTTTACAGTTTCATAACAAAGTTACATATATGTACGATCTATTCAACTTTATGAATTATAAGTGTTCGCCTGGCGTGTGCAGCGAAGCTGAAATCAATGTTTCCTTTTATCAATTTCGCTAGAGATTTCCAATTCATTTCTGTGTTATTCACTCTCCTCGTATTCCGTTCCCTTTTTTCTTTCCTCGTTTTTCACTGAATAAGGAAGACGAGTAACGAAGCAAAATTTTATATCGAACGTTGAAACATCGGTTTTGTGTAAAACGCATTCGCATATATACCCTTTTCTTCGTAATTTTTTTTTATAGCCATTTTGTATTTCTAGCAGAAACCATTTGTTTGTTACATTTACTTGTTCAAGAGGATTCTACTATTATCGTAGCAAAGAAATTTATCTTTCGTACTGCCTTTTAAATTTTCGCCAGTTTCAAATAGGCACAAATGGGAAGTATCCATCGTGGAGGCGTTGAGAAACTTTTTTCAAGTTCTCTTTAGCTCTGTTAGAATTCGCCGGTGAGCATTCTCAACTCAATTTGTCGTAACGAATACCGTTCGTAACAATTCTTTTCGTGTAGTAGAGTTAAGCGAGCAGGATCGTGTTAAGCTGGTGAGTTTCACGAATCGATCAAATCTGCGATACGTTCGCCATCGTTTTGTTCGTTTATCGATACAATCGAGTCCTATTGTGAAGCTGTGACCGCAACATCACAGTCGGTTGCTAGAAGATATATGTATTAATCTGTCGTTTATTTTCATTGTTTTCCAGCAGAATGATCTTTGACGTTCATTATCGTTAATCTCTTATCTACTCCTGTTTGCGATTGTAACACGCGAGTCAATGTTGCAGATGCGATCGATGATCCTGAAAAACTCGTAAATTTAATACTCAGCAAGCCAACCACGTTTTATTTTCGTTCTGAAAGAACGAGTGTCGTTTTGGCCAAATAATATTTCCGAGACCAAAACTATGAGTCCAATGCGATGATTAGTATATTTGGGAATGGTCACACTAAATTGCCGAACTCGCATAAGATCTCGTAACTTGTATTTCAGATATATGTATAGAAAATAACGTAATGGTGGAAAGCTTTGCAAACAGAATACGAGTAAGTTTTACTCGTACGCATTGTAGAATAAAAATTGTATTTCACAAAAGAGTTTGTCCTACATATTCTGTGCAGTATCATTATATCGCATGTACCACGTGACAGTTTATGTTATTGGCCTTGTAATGGTGGAATAACCATATTTTTGGCAGATGTTTTTACACGTTGGTACATGGAAATTACAATGTTGCTTGTTTATGATTTTTCACGACTCGTAAATGTTTTGGTACTGTTGAAACAAATACGAATGAATAAGATTAGGAAGATTGGCCTTTTGAAATATTACAAACAGAAAATGGTAGAAAATGAGTTCACTGGAATATTTATTGGATCGTGTTGCTCTGTAAAGCTGCTGTCGATTTTGTTATTTAAAATGTTATTATTAAATGGATATCGATGAAAGGATCGATGTAAATTTTGATTTACTTTCGATTTCACCTATTCACGTGGATTCGCTAGTAAGGCTAATTTAATATTCATATCGAACTGGATTATTCAAATTAAACATTACGTGCACTCTATTAAACATAATTGTCGCGTTAAAATGTTAATCTCGATACATGTAACGCGTAAAGTGCATCGATAGCCATGGTGAGGCGAAAAAGGGAGAAAGTCATCGGCCAAGCTAAAATTTCACGATGGTTCATGGCTCTTGGACAATTAATTTCCCTCCATTACACGAGCCGTGCGGAAGATTAATAAACTTCATCTCGTCACGCTCGTAACGCGGTGTGCCAGCTTAGTTTACCTTGGAGTTTATCTACCAACGAGCATAAATGCTCGCAATTTGTTCACGCTTGTACCAGATAGTGAGGTAATAGAAACTTCATCGTGCATCTGACGCCGTTGCCATTGTTTGTGGCTTAAAACTAGCCCTCGTAGCTTTCCTCTAATCACTCGATTAGTTGTAATATCGTGGAGTAAACCAGTTAAACACAACGAATTCATCACGCTACTTACATGTATACAACGTGAAGCTGACTTTGCAAAAATTTCCCTCCGTCTTATCTGCGAAAATTAAGCCGAGTTCGAGTACGGTGGCGAGGAAGGGGCTGCATTACGTCAAATGAAAAAAGTTTTATTCCGGGAACTTTGGATAGGAAACTTTCTAAGGAACACATTTGATTATATGTCACGGTATCTCTTTTCCCTTCCTCTGTCACGCAGATATCTCGCTCGTAAGTTTGGAACTTCTCTTTTCCACCGTTTTGAGAACGAGTCTCGCGTGTCAGGAGCTTCTCTTTTCGTTCGATCGGATAAAAATCGACAAATATTTTTTCCACGACAGGCTAAAATCGGATCGTTCTACTCGCGAACGATGTTGGAGACTGTCCGACAAGATTGTCAGCAGTATCTGTACAGTTCCCGAGACTCACGTTCACGAGAACGTAATGTTCCAAGAGATCTCAAGCAGATAACGTGTATCCAATTGTTTGAAGTAACTGACGAGAATCCTGGGTACAGAGCCCGGGTATTAGACACTGGACACTTAACCATCGCGGAGAACGTATTTCCGCGTACTTTATCGCAATCGAAACAGATTGCAGGGTAATTGAATTGGATAACGATAAGATGAAAGTAATATTTTACAATAATTGGACAGAATAACATACAGTGTGTTATAGCAACGGAGAATAAAGCTGCGCTCTTGAGTTTTCCAGTTTCATTTTTAATTACTCACTATTTGTTTCTAGGATGGTTAATAGAGTAACGATGAAAGATATGTTTTATTCTTAACGTATTCTAAGCGATTCCAAATTGTTTCTATTTGCCAATTTCTAATATGAAATGATGTTAAGAGGGAAAGAAAATCTTTTGAAATTACGTCGTAATTTATCGGGTGTAAATAACTAAAAATTTAGTGGGTAGATGTTATTCATTTGGTTACATTTTTTTTTTAAATTACCTGAAAATACATTGGTACTAAATAGTTCGTCACGAAATTTGCATTCGGAACACGTTCGTTGTGGAAATAAAAGTACGGCCTCTACGCTTGTTCGTTATCTATCAAGTGTCTGTCTTTATTCCTTTAATTTGCCATCGTCCCCTCCGGGACGAATGTTCCGGTATTACATTCGATGCGAGAAAAGAAGGGGAGTAAAACATTCGTTTCGCAGGAATTGGATATCCCGTTTAACCAAATTTGTTCCAAAGAAATCAGTTTTAAAGCAATTTTATTTCATTCTTTCCACCGTCAGTCGATCCTTCCGTTTCAGTGTTGGTAGAAATCAAATTAATCTTTTATGGGTTAATCGATGGAAGGGAACAGTTTACGTGTACATTTTAAACAAATCGTAGCAATAGAAATTTTCTTATATTCAACTGCTTGCTAGTGTTATCTTCTATCTTGCATTTAACGTTCTTTTAAGTAAACGATTGATTAAGTAAATGAAACTGAAAATTTCCGTAAACAAATTCAGCATACTTTTGTGTGCAAATTTATGAAATCTTGTAGAAATGTAAGGCGAAAAAATCTGTTAGTCTGCAATCTGTACCGATGCTTCGGTATTTATACTCGTGACTTGTATATATTTGAAAAAATTGCGAGATAATTTTCTGCAGTCTTATTAAGCGTGTTTTCCAGAGATGGCCTACGAGAAAGTAGCTTATTAGCAAGGTTGGTAACTCGTTTAACTTTTTCTACGCAATGATATCGTCGAGACGACTTCGCCAGGACGTTCTTGAAACGCGAGCCTACAAATAATCCCATATAATCCAACCTTGTCGGCCGATTTTCTTCCAAGGGATTTTGTACTTCCTCTTTGCGCTAGAAGTTCCCGTATATCGATAACGCTTAACAAGCTGTGTCGTAAAAGCGACTTTGCGTCTCCTCTGCCTTTCATTTATCTTTATTCCATAGTAACATAGCAAACGGTGGCTCGTCGAACGAAATTCGTCGGATAACGAGGATTTATGCTGGTAATTTCCGTGGTCGACTCGTTAATTCAATTTCTACCGACAATAGTACAGCTCTATCCAAATTTTTTCCGGCTCCGTTTCAATAGGTACGGCTGGAGCACGAACGCGCGGTCGAATTTAATGGAGAAAGATAACCGCCGGTCTACTCATGACGTTACCATATTTTTTCTAGTAATTGTACATAATGAAGCGTGCGGGCTCGCGCAACTATACTCGTGCGTCAGAGATAAGGGGTGGATCTGGTGGATTCGCTCCATCTTGCTAGATCCTTGGGTGATTAGAGGGCTACACACGACTGTATGAAATCTGGATCGTACATCGTTCGTAGTACGTAATCTGGCCGTAATCTCCTCGTAATCTACGGCAATTTCGAGAAGGCGGCCTGCTACTTGTACTTAACACACGTCCGTGGCATAAGAATCGTTAATTACGGTAGCAGATGAGAATCGGTTTATAATTATGAGCTTTCAGTACGAGGCGTTTAATGGTTAGCAGCGTGGTACAATTAGAAGCTTCGGTACAATCTATCGCATCCGTGATTACAATCTGACCGTTGTACCAGCGATAATGAATATACGTGTACGAGTGGTACGTTTATGGTTTGCGGCTATGTGGCTTTTAACGCTTGCGTTAGGGCCAGATCGCAAGGCATTAAGTTTTCCAATTATATGGAGTTTTGGTTTGTCAAAATTTTCGATTTATTTCCCAGTTGGTCTGATAACTTTTGTAATTTCTGGTTCTAAATCGTGACAGTAGGTGGTGGAGTAGTTGCGAGTGAAATTTTTAAGGTGCTAACTATCCTAGCTTTATCGAATAGAAGGTAATTCAAGTTTGCAACAATGGTCATATTCTGTGAATGAACATGCACGTTTCAATCCAATTTCTCATATATGATAAGGTATAACAGAATGTACGAAGATTTCCTCTGTTGCAGGTTACGTATTTCTGGTGATACAAGTTTTATGAGAAATACATATGATACTTTTACGCCATTGAAATGTATATTCACATTTTATCGGAGAAACTGTTGATATAAATCCTTCGCGATGGGTTTGATAGCGCATGATTTTATGTATTCTTCATACTTGAGCATTCAAATGTATTTTACTCGGAACGATTATCAATTTCCCGAAATAATACTTAGAAGTTGGCAATAATATAGATGTTTTCTCGAAAATCGAAGAACTTCGATAAACGCGATGTTAGTGCATTAAGAAAATCTATCCTGTATTTTTCTCGTTATTTTTACGATGCAACGAAGTTCTTCCTTTAAGAGTATAAATAGCACGATTTACATGTCGCATCGTAGCTCGAATATGCCAGGCAAATTTCCTCTATTTTACTTCTTTTCCATCTTAACTTCTTATTCCGCTCCCGTACCTAGTCACACATTCGCTTTGAACGTATTCAATTTTGAGTTATACGCATTTATCGATAATTATTTTGCCTTTGATGCTCGATAACGTTAAAGATTCATCCCGATGTATAAGCCGTTCCTTTTGGTTTCCGTTTAATCTCCATTAGCAATAATGATCGCAGCTAGTCCATTACAGTAGAGTGGATGCAACGCGCCACATAATTTTCATTTTGTTTGACTTTTTCTTTTTCTTATACCGAAGCTTGTGTTCTTTTTCCTTTCTTCTCCTTGTGTTCGTTTTGAGGACGTAGGTGGTCGTAACCGAGGCAAAAAGATCGTTACGGGTAATGGGGTTGGGCTTAGCTTTTATCTCTTTTACCTTCTTCATCCTGATATAACCCGATTTAGCTGTCTAAGTCACGAGTAGTCACGGGATCTTCTCGAATACACCCTTTCGTGACGTTTACTCGAGATAATTATATAGGTATTACGCTTCTAACCGATCCAATCCGGACCGTGTCATTTGGTTTTGTAATATACCATGAAATGAAAGGAACCCGCGGACTATTCCATCTTGATTCGTGTTTATTCGGTTGGACATATTTCGTAGCGGATACGTTACCACGGTTGCGGAGATAAATTACTCGATGAGAGAAATCGGCTTGATACATCCTCCGAATATATGATTATTTTGAATGGAATGTAATACCATGATATTAATTCCTGCCCATTGGTGTGCATATTGGTTGTATTATTTTCATTCGCGTTTTCCCACCGTTTCTGATGATCTCGCCAAATCAGCTTCAAATTCGAACCTATAGATTCCACGAATTACTGCATACGTGTTTGATTTCAATTTGAACGATTTCAATTTGAAATTTTCGAACTATCAACTTGTCATTTCCTACGTGTAGGAAACATAGTTTACGAGAATCTATCAAAGTTAGAATAATTACAAAGATATCGTATGGTTTCCTTACGTATGCCAGAGTCGAGACGTGTTAACGTGAATACGTCCGTGACGAATGACACAAATTATGTTACGTGCCTATTAGAACACGTAAGTACATTCAACCAGGTTTACGTTAAATGCCAGATTACCCTCAATTATCTTAGCAATGTAACGTCACTCAATTCGCGTTGAAACAGTTCATAATTAGTTAATTAAAATTGTCCAAGGAAAGATTTAAATAACGAGAGAATTGTTTAATTAACTGTGCGATAGCGTAATAAAGTAGTTGGAAGATTTACTCGTGACTTTGAATGGGAGGGGTGGGATTTTCATCTTTTATGCATTCCGAGTTCTCGAGAAGTTCCAATATGACGAGGCTATTGAGCGTCTTGAGTTTCTTCGCGATACATCGCTTTCATTCTCCTCGTTTCTCCTTCTTTTCAAAGTTGCAGCGTTTTATTCGCGCTCGTAATGTCATCCGTACTTCTTCTTCTCCTAATCTTTCGCAAGAAACTCGGTTACTTGTTATGAAGTTGACCGTCGATTGTGATACTTCTTCCTTTCTGGAACGCTTGTAACTTCTACAACAGACCGTTGTTACCAATTTTCCCTCTGCTTCCCGTGCGTTCCCTTACTGTTTAAGGGAACTGAAAGAAGGCACGAAACTTTCCTCTGACGTTGTATAACGTACCTACCTACGAGCGTTTACCTAGTGAAAAAATCATACACGATATTTTCATCCTTCTTTCTATATTATGTACCTTGACCAGACGGCGCGAAAAAGAAGGAGACGCAAGAATAAAAAAGATACGCGAAATGTATAAAGATACAGGATTTGAAGGCGAGAGTTTTCCAAGTCAAAGGGAAATCTCGCTCTAGTTGGTTCGGCAGAAAATGTACCGAAACATTTCATACTTCGGTTGTTTTAGGTTACAGGTTGCGTTTACTTGTACGTATTTTCCTTCTTCTAAATCGCGTTAGAGCAAAAAAAATTCATTTAAAAATCATGCATATTTATTCAAGGATTTTAAATAAGTACACGCATTCTTATTCGAAATAGACGCTGTGTTTTCGATTATATTTATGCTTTCTTTCGTTCTCGCAAAACAATTTTGATCCGCATTTGGTATTTTTGAATAAATAAATTCCTCGCATTCTTTTCGACTAGCTCATAATCCTCGAAGCTGAACAAGAGAGCGATCGATATGTTCCGTAATTTCTGATTTTCCATTATTTTATATCTCGATTTCGTACTATTTCGCAACTACTTGTCAATATCACGGAAAAATGCGAAATGTGAATATGACAGGTGAATTTCGAAGAGTCGGAATACCTACTAGATCCATTCATGCGAGTAGTTACGTTTCGTCGTCATGTAAAAATCGTTTTCCATTCGCCGCTGTTTTCGCGTAGTAACCTTCTTCAAACGATCGTACCTTTCTCTTCTCTTCTACTAAACTTCTCGATCAGCCGCTCGAATTAAAAGCTTCTTCTTTCTCTGGTAACTTTGCTTCTTCACTGTGAAACGTTTCAAGTTTTGAACAATATTTAGATGTTATTCGTTCAATTTTCCTTTAATAATTCACCGATTGAGTTAGCAAAGGGATTAAAATATCCGATAAAGGAAAGCTTTCGTCGTAAATAATGAAGCGTTAGGTGCCTCAGATTGGTAGCTAATTACCTTGAGTTTCTTGCAAAAGACCGGCAAGCTTCTTCACGTTCCCTTTGCGTGACGTAATTACTCACCGTCCTAATCCAGCTCTGTAAATATTTGCGCTATCGCGAAAGCGAATCGCTTCTATGACTCCGACTTCCTTATTCCAACCAGCCTCTGCTTCTAGTGCCGTTGAATTCCTAGATTTCGTGATTACACGTCAGTCAAGATTAATTGGACACGCGTATTATGTTCTCCGAGGATGAGTATGAAATAAAACGTAAGAATGTTGCATGAATACAGAGTCGTATTAAGGTCATATTGTAGCAAATTTAGCTGATACGAATATTTAAATTGTACAGAAAATGCTATTATATACAAATGCCTGCGAAAAGATCGCTGTGGATCCTGCGTAAACTCGTTGAAGTTAGTCTTGTTTAACAAAAGATACAAAGAAAGTTTTAATATTGCATATCATGCGCATCCAACAAACGTACGATATATTTCGGATTAATCGATCGTATCATGGGATTTGATTCCGCGAATGATCCTGTCTTTGTGACTAAACGATCCTAATATCGATAGTCTCTGGACTTGTGAGACACGGCATTGTCAATCTTAGTCTCATGGGATAAAGTGGTTTGGACGCGCATGGATCTGGGAGTCACGATGACAATGATCTCTGATTTGTGAATTCAGCATATATTATACATTTTTATTACTATTATGGATATATATTTGGGTATACCAACCCAATATACCAATATTGTAGGATTTTATTTATTAATTTATTATTATTTATTAATTTATTTAGAATGAATTAAATAGAAAACGATGGTTATTTAACGTGAACTAAATACAATAATGTGCTATAACTAAGACAACTAAATAGTTAATTTACAACTCTCGCCACCACGGTTCCAACGCTCTCTCTCACGCGAACCACACTCTCTCGATAGCGCTGACAACACTCTGGCTTCTCAATTCACACTTTCTGACCCTTCAACTCGCACTGACTGTTAATTCGTCTTTCTCCCTTAGCATCCCTTTGTCTTTTCTCATAGGCTCATCACGTACGTGTTCGTCGCCAGGGTCACGTAGGCTTTTTTTCTGCGTAACTATTCGACTAGAAGGACCGACGATACATTGATGGGGCTGTCGGTACTTAGGCTTTCTCGTGACATTATTTATGGTTTACCCGATATTTCTTAGGCCATTCGTCCACGATACTACAATATATAGGGTGGTTGGTAACTGGTAGTACAAGCGGAAAGGGGGTGATTCTACGCGAAAAAGAAGTCGAAAATATAGAATAAAAATTTTTTTTTAGTTTTTTTTTTTAATTTTTCCATCGAAACAGCGATTTACAGCGAGATCCGTTATAACAAGACGTGATAAAGTGCACGCGTACCGAGCGGAAATTCAAAGTCGATTTTCTCGAAAATAAAGCCTCAAACGAAAAATTTTTATTCTATATTTTCGACTTCTTTTTTCGCGTAGAATCACCCAACGACCCTGTATATACCAACCCAATTACGTGGTTGGTTCAAGCGATCTTGAATATCGTCAGTGCAACTCGTGCAATATAACTTGGCTCGATGTAAGAGATCAAACAGAAATGGAGAAGCTAGGTAAAGCGTCTTGTGGGTTGTAGAAATTTCATTTCTATAGGAACCAATGATCAGCGACATCGGGTAATGAGAATGAATCTCTTGAAATCTTCGCGGTACTGTATCGATAATTCAAATTTGTTTCTGGATATCAGAGAGTCGACAACTCTAAGAACTTCGAAAATCATAAATCTAAATCTCCAGAGTTATTTATAAGACAATTGTCCATTTATCGTAGAAAACATTACTATACTCTGATTGTATCGCGTTCTTTTTCATTGCTTTAGATATATTTTTCGTCCAAATTGTTAGCGATAGCGACAGATACAGCAAAAGAATCAACAAACACCGAAACCCCCTAATCACTGGACTACTCGATACGACGGACCAGATTCGCAGGCTGAAGAGGCACTACCCGCTAGACCTAAACGTTAGATTCATTTAATTATCCAAATTAAGCATATGCACTTACTTATAGTACCTATAGATTATAAATTATATCTATCTATAATAAGTATTAACTTATTGTAAATAAACAGTCATGTCACTGCGCCACGCCAGAAAAATTACTGAAAATTCTCAACGCGAGAATTGATTGTAATTTCAACAAATAAATAAAAAAAAAATTGTTAGCGAGGAATGAGAAATATTCGATGTAGAAATTGTCACAGCAATGTAAACAGACCTTAAGATGGTGAGGTGTGTCTCAGACTCGGGATCAATTCCATCAGGGTGTTTTAACTGTCTGGTCGTGTAGGTCAACAGTAGAGACGTTGTATGTGTGTATATCGTTTCCAAGATTTACGGCCCATTTGCGTATGCCATTTATCATTGTGGTTAGCATTTATGTGTCGTTTCGACATCTGAATTTTTATCTGTACCTCAAACGGAAACAAATATATACGTATCCGATAGATCAAAGAGTAACGTAGCTTCGTATGTATTTTTTTTTTGTTTTCGTACTATTGGTGCACGTAGTATATCACACGATCGGAGTGCACAGTGCTTCGTAATCAATGGTGACAAAGTTGAATTTATTATTTCGCGATATTGCGTGACAGTTATTTTAAGATTCGCGTAAATTTATTGTTGCGACGCGCTCCAACGCCACAGATTGATAACCAGACTTTTTCTTTCGCATTTGTTCTTTCTGTACGAACGAAGTTTTCAATTGATGGAAACTTAAATCGCTTTCTTTATGTGCGCGCGTTTCTTTGTTGAAAAATTACAACCCGGGGGATGTTTCACTTTAGCAATTGGATAAAATTATCTAACATTATTACATTACATTATTGTTAGAACACACGTTCCAATTAGTAACATGTGACACAAATTCCGGTATCTGATTTCTCTAATACAGAAAGATTCATGTACATATGTATATAAAAACACACATAAAAGGTGCAAACGAAGAGCAAGTATGCCAGAAAAGTAAAAGTGGCAAGTAATCGCCTGTAACTACATCACCACCAGAGAATACGTAGCGAGGAAGGAAAAGAAGAAGAAAATTATGTTAAAGAGCAAAACGTAAAAAAGAGTCAAATTTTGTTCCAGTATTTTTGTTAAAAAATATCAGGAGCGTGATCAAGTAATATTGTAAGCTGAAAGCGTGCCAAATTTATGTACAACAAATTTTCTGTAACAAATTCTCGACAAAAAGGCAACGTTATTTTGTACCTTCTGCCATACCTTCAGCAACGAGAAAAGTTACTTAGATCTCGACGCTTCTATCCATTCTTGCATCGGGTAAAACGAGTTTAATTTTTCCAGCGAGAAAGACGGGTTGCACGACGATAAAGAAGCGGTCGAAATATCGAGCGAGAATTTATTCGATGCAAGTTCTTGTTGCTTTCGTTGGGAAAGAAAGTTTCTTCTCGGATATTTTCAGCACGGTATGGCCAGGGTGCTTTTTAATTCCCTGTGTCACGCGAAAAGTGTTTCCGACTTTGGCACACGCTACGGATAATCATTATCTTGCTTTGGAATTATTTGACACGCGCCTCGGTTAACGAGCGTGATTTTAAATTCACGAAGCTTAATTAACGTGCATCAGGATTTGCGTAGTGCAAGCTGGCTGCCAGTTCGATATAAACTGGCTCCGAAACATGTAAATGCCCGCTCATCCCGAAGAGTTTACCCCGTTCCAGATAATATTAGTTCGGTCCTCTCGGCTCGACGCTTATGTCACTGATATACGATGCAAGCGGGAAGCGCCTATTCGCATTAACCCCCGGCTCGACACAATCCGCCATTTCCACGTTCTGATATCGCGCGTCTCGTATTGCCGCGACAACTTCAACATTCCGATTAAAGTTTAGATTTATTTGGTATCGTTATGCGAATTATGGTCTGCCTGCCGTGGCAACCAGCGTCATTATTGTTGTCGTCCTCCATACGACAGTTGTCCTTGTTTACTTTTCATTTGTGATTTGTCTCGCTCGAGGCACGGGCGTGTAATTTAAAGCGAGAGATTGTTATTAAAAGCGTCGTTTTCTTTGCAGAGACGCAAGCATCCTTTCTTCGTAGGATTATTGCATTCCAGCGTGGATTTTTTTGGATGAAATGAAAGAAAAATTTTATACGATATTTGTAGGAGCGTTATATTGCGATACATCCGCTATACTTTTTTAGAGTAAACTTTATATACAGATATGATGTTTTACAATTAATCGGTAAAAACGAACGTTTCGTCATTTCTGGTTTTCATAGATGATTTTTAATATCTTTCTTTTACTCGAGTTTACAGGGGAAAAATAACGAACTAGTCACGAAAAATGCCCGGGGCATCTTCGGATGAAAATATCTGTTCCTTATGCTAGCGTCGTGACATTTAATAGCTGCAACTCGTAAATATCTCGCAAGTGGTGTTTCCACAGCAACAGACACAGTCACGTACTCGATTTACGATTGGACATTCTGCTCTAGTGGATTTTCTATCGCTGTTAGACTTAGCCAGCTTAGACAATCCACACATTCGTATAGTAAATTGCAGCGGTATATGTCGCCTTAGAAGCTTAAAAGAGAAGTTAATAAAAATTATCTCGTAATTGCAGTCTGGTCTGAAAATGCCGGTATAATAATAATAAGTGAGAAGGATTACGCGTGATATTAACTTGCTTTCGTAGGATGAACTTTAGGCGTTACGTGTGTGATTGTGGGCTGCATTGATCGTATTAAGAGCTTTCTATGTCTCTTGAAGCGTAATGTGAATTGAAAAGTAGAAATGAGAATTACATACCTAAATCACGCTATATAAACAGATTCTTATTTGATCGCATTATATTCGAAATGATTTAAAACAACAAGCAACTGCTTTATAAAATTATCTATCGCAGCGGAGGTATGAGAGAAAAAGAATGTTTAAAAATCCATGTACGAGTATTTGGAAAAAATACACGTATACTATATTTCAAAGAACATCAAAAATTCACATATATAGCTTTTTGTAGAACACGCATAATCCGTACTCGATTCAACAGGTTTGCAAGCGTAAACACTGAAGCAATGAAAGAGTTAAATAAAAGGATTCGTGAAATTGATGAAAACTTGGCATATCGTTATTGAAATTATTCTATACTCGCGTAAATGTTCTGTTACCGTCAATTCGAAATTGCGCATCGCATTAACCATGAATTTTGTTTCGAGGGATAAAATTGTTTTTAAGATTTAATCGATTCGTTTACTTGATATGTTTGACAATGTAATTACTTCGGTTCCGTTTAATCCTATCATACAAACACGAGATCAGAGTATACGTATATAGAAATATTTATTATGAATCGCGATGAATAATCTCACTGTGTGTGCAGCATTCTTCCAAGTATGTGTAACAACAATATGGTTTACTTCTATCCTCAAAAACGACCCAGGGATTGAAAACAACTTAAATAAAGAAAGTTACGTAAACTGAACGAAACTTTCTTGGGTTGGACGGTGCAGTCGGTCACGTTCTCAACTTTTCCGTTGATTTTCCGGGCATTTCGTGGCTTATCAGGCCGTCTAGCTTACGCGCTTTTATTGGTAGCCGGTACAAAAGGAAGTGGCGCTGCGTAAATCATTCGATCGAGAGGAAGTTAAGTCCACTCGTCTTGGTGTTGAAGTTTTCTTTAGAGAGAGGTAAAGAGGAAAAGAGAACAAAGAGATAGAGCTGCTTCCTCGCACCATCCACGCCAGCTATTGAAATTCGACGTTGGCCGAGTAGGATTCGATACAGCGAACCCAATGTCTTTTTCCGGCTTTGTATCCCTTTTATTTCACTCGAACGAACCATGTCCGTGAGATTGTCCGGGTCTAGGTCACGTTTCTGGTTTATGGATCGACCACACGCCACGTTTCCTGTAACAATTTATCAACGGCCACGAGAATGAAAAAAAAGAGCTCGTAACAGCGGGCTGGAAAATAATAAGAGATAATTATCCGAAGCGAACGGGCAAATGCGAAGGACGATTTTCCTCTCATTTCTCGTTTCACTATTTCCACCCTTTTCTTTCGAACGTCCTACACGTATTTACTGTGGATCGTCTCTCTCTTTCTCTCTTTCCCTCCCTCTTTCCCACTCTTCTTCTTTCGAGCGTGGGCAACAGATTAAAACGAGGTAGATTCGAAACGCTGACGCGCCGCACGAAGAAAATTATCGCGTTAAACGGACCGAGGATTTTCCCAGGCATCGATTTGCATACAAATGATCCCCGCGTCTGAAGTAACGCGATAATAACATCATTCTCGCAGAGAGATTTCGAGGACAGGTATGCCGGTATTCTCGTAGCCGACAGTAATGCTGAAACGGGAACATATGTAACTTGTAATCGGGTCGCGTAAATTAATATCTCAACGGGACCTTCGCGGCAGTCACTGAACGCTGTTACACGTATCTACGTTTCTAGTGCGAATATTACGGCACTCTCTGAGTCTACATACGTCTAACTTTCGAGAGTAGACGCGACGTGTTTCGATATTAAGTTATAACACGGAAACACGTGCAGTTTCCATTTCTTGAGATCGATATCCTGTAATTATACTTGTGATTGTATGAGTCCAGCAAGTTGTTTAATGGATAAAAGTGCTACAAATGATCCACTTTTCTTCTATAGAGTGGTTCATCTAATTCGTGCACCACGAGTAGTTTGTAAATTATGTTGTTCACGTGCCTCTAAATTTTGTTTGCTTTTTAGAAGAATGATCACAATTGATTATGTTTCCTCGCATATAAACTGTTCGCATGAGCATGTAACTGCTAAGCTATGTAATATTATGGAAAATTAAAATTCATATGTAGAGAAACGATATAAATATGGTATTTGTTCGTAAATGAGAGAAAAAGTGTGTGCAAAGTTATGTGAAACTAGGAGACAAGGAATTATTATCGACGGACAATCGAATGCAACGTGAAATACTCGTAAAAACATAGATGTCAAGACAGATGGATAAAAAACGTTTGCGGCGGATCACTAAATCTTGAATAAAGCAATTTAATTAAATCACTACTGCCTATGCGCCTACGATTTTCACAACATCCATATTAATACCGCAGATCGACTTTGTCGAGGTGACGGGAGCTCAACGGATGCTGCACCATATTTTATCCTGGATAAATTGACACGTGACACTCTGTTAAATTGAACGTACGCCAACTGAGATACACCGAATTTCGGCAATCTGTGTTGCAGTAGCCGTATCACGACGATTCGTATCGACAGCTAGAGGAAAGCTCGCGTACCGTTTAAGTGGAAAATGGGAATACCGAAGCAGAGAAACGCGTAGTTTTCGTTTGCAAGCATAAGTCTCCATTGTAAATCCACTTCTCCAATTATCGAACGGAGACAACGTATAGTGCGACATTTCGAGCGAGGATTTGGCACAAAAATTAAATTCGCCGGCCACATTCGTATTTCATTGAAAAAATTAAGAACAGCCGTGGAGCAACTTGTAGCAGGAAACAATACGATGCCTTGCCGACACAGAACAATCAAAATTACAGAATGGTTTCAACCGTTTTTTTTACTAATCCTCTATCTATTTTTGAGGAAATTATTCTTTGCATTTATATTACTTATAGATTGATAATATCATCGAATAAGATGAAAGCCGAACAATGATGATTATTTCGTGTATTGCGTGTATGCCGTGCGTTGCGCCTCGCTCGATTTTAAGGAAATTCGCGCGTTTTCGCGTTGATATTTATTTCGCGTTTTACGCGAATTGGAACCCGTGCTGGATAGCGTCGTAATTTCTCAAAAGGAGAGCTACGGAATTTTACACTTATGGTACAAGATAAAATATCGAGGTAGATAGAACCAAGAGTTAAAAGTAATGGCAACTAGGGTTTTAACGTTAACTGGTGACAATAAGGCTACTCGATGCGAACTATCTCTGAATTTTCGCTGTATCTCGTTAACCAAGGAAGTATATCCGCTGAAATTAATAGGTACGTTTACTGGCGTCCTGTTATGTGTAATGTATAGCAAGTACAGCATGAAAATTGCGTTAATTTCAATATATATTTATTATATATTCGTTATATATATATTTATTCAATATATATTCAATATATATATATTCAATATATATATATTCGTGTTCGCGTTTTTAACACGAATTAACGAATTAAAAATGTCGAGAATTGTGGATTTCAATCGCCGAAATAAAAGTAAAGGAACACTAAGGTTACACTTAGAATTCATATTAAAATAGTTTTAGATCTATTTAATAAATGATTTCCAGGATCTTCGTCGATATACATTTACACGCGTCTCAGCACTCTTTTTGTCTCACCATCTTCCATACCACACTGCCAATGGAACTGTTACATTCATCTGTTTTTCGAGACGCTGTGCATACACATACTTCCACACACTCATATTCACATACGTGTGTCACTACTACGCGGCTAATCTAGCACACAAAATTATGCATATCTCAATAAAGAAGAATAAAGAAGGAAGATAAAGAACAATGAAACACGAATAGAAGATCCTGATTAATTCGATGTAAATCGGAAATTTTAAAACCTACTCACATTCTCAAGACTATTCCAGCGGGTAATATCGAACACGACGAATCGAAGATCGACATTTTTCATTTTCTTTGTGGGACGTTGGAATGTATATTTGTTACATTTTTCGAGGCGCATATTCTTTTACGTTTCGTTCTCGAGAGCAGGTAATTTGATGATTCGGTGCAAGCTCTTCGACTAATATTTGATCCTTTTTATCGGCCCGCTACGTATCCTTACCGAAATATTGAAAGTCAGAACGGGTGAGATGCGGGTTAGCGATACCCGTACAAGGTTTATTCGTAGATGTATTCTTACATTCGTATGCCGAATGGCGCATAAGTCTCGCGGTTGAAATTCCCCGTGGGATGCCTTCGGGATATTTTACCGATTCCCTAAATATCTTGCGAGAATATATTTCGCGCCGAGTCGAAAGTAGGTGCGTTTAAGAGTTACGGCACGTTGTTGTTACGACACCAAGAAATTCCAATCTGAAGATCTAGGAATCTCCACCCGTCTCGGAATTCGAATTTCAAATTTTACGATTTCGCAATCCTTGTACGGTTATCGCATCGAATCGGCGCATATTTAGTTTTCGTCTAAGAAGATCGGATTTTGTTGAAGTCTCTATTAGAAAGTCGAATTCATTCTTAATCAGCTCTTTGAATTTCCACATAAATTCCTTTCGATCGTCACTTCGTTTCTCATTTCGGTAAATTATTTTCGCGGTATGCCGTGATCCTCGATGATCATGGCTCTAACAACTCCGTTGAGAAAAAGATAAAACCAGGAAAATGAGGCAAACTGTTGGCACTGGAGGATTAAATTTACCGATTGGGTTCTTCCTCGAGCCGAGAGTGGTTGCTCCGGCTAGACGAAATACGAGCTAAAAAGGAACTGGGAACATAATTGAGCATGGACCGACGCGGCGGAAAGTTAATTTGGAAAAGTAACCGCGCGCGGTATAATAAAGTTGACGGTGCAATAAAACTGTTGCGTGCAACCAATCTCGGTTTTGTTCTATGTAGTTCCCAACGATAACGCGACGACAGTAAATAAACGGCGGCGGAATCCGTGATCGTTTCAGAGCCGTCGAATTCAGATACTATCACGGTCTATAAATTCTTTTTTTCCTGTTGTCTCGACCAATAGGATTCATGCCAGACAAAACTTTGCACGACAGGAAATAGGAACGGGCCAGAATATCGGTTTCGGCAATCATTACTATCATCGATCTTTGGATATTTTACGTGCTAGTCGGGGAAATGTAGTTGTATGCAACTCTTTCGATGCCATCAATGGCAGGATGCGCACGAGGAGAAAGAATTAGATTCACCTAAGGATTTACGATACTATCCGACGGTATTGTTTCCTATCGATTTCAAATGGTCTGATTACGCAACTATTCGCATACTGCATGGTATAGCCTATTTAGCTGATACCGCAAAGTTTTCCAGGAATCTCCTAGGAACGAAACAGGTTCGTGTCAGAGCAAACTTGGAAGCAAGTTGGCGCAACTTGATCCCGTTGGCGAATATTCATTAGGACCGTATTAATTATGGCCGGCAAAGTGTTTAACTAATTAGCCTGTGTTCACGACTGTGAAGCTCAAAAGGCGGGATTGTTCAGGGCCTTCGCTCATACCAATTACCTAACGGGAGACAGAATTCTTGATAAGACCATTAGCACGAGAAAGGTTTCTTGTAACGCGAGTCACGGAGGCTTGGTTCAAATTGGAGCCTTTGGAATAGCGCGGTGCCAATGTAGAAAATACGATGCTCCAATTTGAAGTATTAATTTAACCTGGTGGAATTCCAATTCGCACGTAACTTGAGATTAGATATCGTATCAAAAATTGACGGAGAAATACACGAATGCATACCAACGTACGTTATGTGGGCATCGACCTAGTTCCATATAACATTTTATTTATAATCCTTTACTCTTCCTATTACTGTCCTTTACTCTCCCTATTACTGTCCTTTACTCTTCTTATTAACTCGCTGTAATGGCGAACCAAATGCCTGCCATAAAAATCAGTCACCGGCTTCGAAAATTCGGGAAGTACTAAGGACGATAATAACGAAAGAAGCACGTAAATTCAGATTAATAATCCCAATCGGTCGGCCTTTTTTTTACTAACTTCCGGATGAAACTGTTCGGCTCATCCCGTTAAACCGATTTCGCTTGAAGCAATAGTAACAAGAGGCAGTAAGCTCGGATTGATCGCGTAATTAAAATGGCAGGTAACCCGGTATCAGTTCGTAAAAGGCGGTGAAAGAAGGCTGGCCGTGATAACGATATTCGTATCCGGTTCCGTTTCTCTCAAAGAAAGTAGGTTGCACCTGCGGGTAAGCATCGACAAGAATACAGTGGCTACTATCTCCACCATAAACTACGGCTGCTTGTCGCAAGCTGCTTGCGTTGCAGCAACGTGTGGCTATAATAAGCCAGGATGTAACTCATGCCAGCCAGCCAAGGATCTCGGCAATCAACCACAAAGTGGATTTCTTCGGCGTTAATCTTCCAAGGAAATTTCCGGGCCGCGATGATCGTGCCGAGATCCACGGAGCCGGAAATTGTTGTTTGGTCGCGAGTTTTTCCACGAAGCTCCTCAAAGAACGAAGATAACATCGTTGCGCCAAGTTTTTCGCGCGCTTTCAACGCATTATCGCCCGAGCTCATTTCTTTCTTTTTTTTCCTTTTTTTGGTCGTGCCGATGTGCTTTCACAAGTGCAATCACATTAAGGTCACAAAAAACGATATACCTTGGCCGGGTATTGGATTAAGTATCGTTGGTTGTTCCTTTTGTCACGTACTTTCTACGTGACCGCTTGAGAAATATATGTACGTAGATGTGTGAGAAAGCTACGAGAACGATGGTAGGAGTAAAACTGTATAGGAGCTGGAGTCGTCGAAGGGGATGGCAGGAAACGTACGAGACGTAGCAGTTGAAAGTGTCGAAGTTAAAATACTACGAATTTGTAGCTTTTGAACGTTTGAGATGTACGCGATGAAGTTAGTGGATGTCTGGCCACGCGATTAAGAAATTTTTGTAGAGGAAGGAACTCTTTCGATGTAATTTTAAGTTTAAACGAAAGGTCGAACGTTCGGTTTTCGAGCTGGCCGAAGCTTTCAATCTACTCTTGGTTCGACGTTACGAATCAAATTACGGAGCAAGTTTTAGAGGTTATATAAATTTGAATTGTTTCATAAGCTACGTTCGATGCTTGTTAAGAGGTAAAAGAGAGGAATAAGATTAATCTTTGATAAGTCGCTTTTAGCGGGCAATCTTTTCAAAAATTCATTTCTTTCTTCGTCTCTGTGGTTATCGTCTATTTTACCTTCGTATTAGGCCTTTATTTCAAAGAAACGTGTTAACCCAGGGGATCATTCTATTAAAACCATTTATCTGCTCTCTTAGAAGTTCTCTTGGGACAAGTATTGTACTTTTCCAAAGTTATCTCAAGTTCCCAGCGGAGTCTTTCGACGATCTCTTTTCATCTTTCTCTCATTTTTCAATAGCTCTTATCAGTATTAAGTCGTGTTACTAATATCCCAAGGTTTCCGCCATTATACTTATACAGTTACCGTTTGTATCTTTTTCGCGAGTGAAATACTCTCTCTACACGAATATTCATATTTTAGTACTTTTTATCATATCGTGCCTTTTACCAAGAATCTTTAACGATATTCAACGTCTGGTCGATTCGTTTTGTTAATTTAACTCCCATAATTTTTTACAACTTATACTTTCGTTACAATCTTTTTCTTTTACTAACTAGTTCTTAAGCATGCGATATTTTAGAATTCAAGATAAAGCGTATGTTAATCGTACCACGTGTAGAAAACGTAAAATTAGGTCCCCGCAAACTTTCTATCGATTTCCATAACTCCTGCTTGAAACAACTTTCAAGATGGTATCGAACGAGTATTGAAACGTATAGAATGATGTAATGTCTATTACATTGGATGCAACCTGTGTCTGACCACAGACGGACCTATATCACGCGAGCCATCTGTCCTCTGCTTTCGCATGTCTTCGATCTTTCTTTCAGCTATAAATCACGTGTTCCTAGATCTTACCATACAATTTTTCTTCCAGACACGTTATCTCGAAACTTCCATCTATGAAAGTTTACAAACTCACAACTGCATTCGTCTCTTCGTTTCTATGGTTTTCTTATCGTTTCATAGGCGATCAACGATTCCTGTTTTCTGCGGCTTAAACAATTTCATGTTATCAAAACCATGCTTTGTTGTAATTAGAAACATGAAAGCTTCGAAATTGCCTGAAACGATCTACGTTATAACACTCGAGTGTTGCGTATCATCCGGGAAACTACAGCTGCAGATCACTAACCTGACCGCGCACGCGAAGTCTTGGTAATTAAATTTCGATTATACCGATGTAGCTGCAAACTAGCAAACGCACGTGCGCCTACACCTATGTGACAGCGCCAGTTTCGTCGATCACTGACAGGTGTATTTATTTATGAATATCTAGTCGATGTCTGGGTACGATTCGTGCATCCTGAATAGATTCAAACAAACCGTACTGCTATGAATCTGCGCGCTCGCAAATATTTATCAGGAACTCGTAGGAAAATAAATTTCGGTCCGACTCGTGCGTTTCATTGATTCCTGACTATCATAAATCTCTGCCTCTCCTCTGAAAGCATCAAACCTCCGCGATGCTTGGGTTTAACGTTCGAGAAGAATAGCTGGAAGTGCGAATCGACAGCTAAAATATTTGACACGAATTGCGTTGAGGTCTCCGCTTTCATCGAATCGATCTCGCCAACGTTTGATATTTCACCGATAGAGTTTGCAATTTTTTCCTCGCCAACACGTGAATATGCCACTGTATCTGTGTAATTCACGAACGTTCAATCAATTTGAACTGCTGCGTAGACATTGTGTTTCTACTACAATGCCGATTACAAATTTAACGAGCTATCGAATATTGTTTGACAACGATACACGAGAAAATTAATTGCAATGATTAAAGGTATTTCGAGTTGAGAACATGGATGAGATTCGTTGGCAATTATATTGCAATAAAAGGGTAGGGAACCACGCGTAACCGTGAAAAAAGAGCTCGAAAGCGACGATTAGAATCGGTGGCTAAGCGTTAATATTTAAAATTGCAATGATATTTACGAAACATAAATTTGGTTACCTCGTTTTTCGACGGATTAATCGAAACGAGTTGGCATAGTACACCGGTAAAACCGCTTTTGCCGTTTCAACTGTACGCGGATCCGCAGATTTACAAAATTCATATCTCCAACGATGCCCGAGATTCTATTTGCGCCTCGTGTCCTAAAATAGAAATTAAACTTCGTTACCTGAAATTTCATTCGTTTTAATACGACGTTATATTAAATTTAAATTAATCATCCCCGCACGAATGTGTTTATCAAAAATTTTCACCTCAACTGATATGTATTTGACAATGTTATAAACTATACAGATAGTACAGGTACCTTTAGACTTTGCGTTACTGTGATTTTGTACGAAATATTTTGCAGTCCTTTTGGTTGGAAGAAAAATTGCATGGTTCTACCCCCACTCTTTTTGTTTTACATTTCTTATCCAACATAATAAATACATATATGTCGGGTTTACATTAGAATTAGGGTTAGGGGCGTGAAACGAATCTTCGTTTGGATTACACGTCGTCGTTATGCAATAGAGAAGACATTGGCTAGTGCAAATACGACTATCATAGAACCGGACAACTAACCGTTGTAATTAGATACCCGAGAAACTAATGACAATGATCAATAACGAATCCGCGGTCGACGGGATGATAGATGAACGTGCTCACAAAATCCAAGTCGGACGCGTAATATCCACTGGTCGTAAAGGGGTACTCTTTTCATCGATGAGATCGCGAGAAAGAATGCCTTTCCCGTCCCGATGATGCTACAGAGGAAAACTATAATGGAGTGTGTCTAAGGACACGAGATCATCGGATTCGTCGAGAAAAGCCTTCGTTCAGAAAGTAAGGGAAATTGGCGTTGCTGCTAATTGGTCAATCTCCATATCGGTGGTTAGAAAAAGATGCTAGCCGCCCTCGAGGGAAAGTTGCTAGTGGGAGACTCCGCACGTTGAAAAATAGGTCTCCCCTATTTTCCCGTAGTTGGGACGAAGACTGTTTGTCTGTTTGAAGGACTTTAGTTGGCTAAATCTTAAGATTTATAACAGGCCCTCGGGTTAGCTGAACAGGTACTGCGGAGACGCATCGACATCTGGCAATCATCTTACTCGAAGAATAGGGTCTGCGTGTGGCGAGCTACGGGACAGAGACCGTTGGAATGTTTACTGTCGAGTGTTACAACTATTTCCTTTTCAAGGAGAGCTATAGAATTATTCCATGCCTTTGTTAGACAAGGCGTTCATCCCGTGACCGCGGCTACGTTCGGCGACTGGCTGTCGCCTCGAGCCCAAGCTCATTATCACAACTCTCGAACAATTACAATCGGATTGAATAACTACAATTGTTTAATTACAGCTATAGTAGACTCTAGGTTACAATGTTGCGGGATTAATCAAAATTCCAAAGACTCCGGTGTTCTTTCATCTCCGACATATATATACAGGGTGGTTGGTAACTGGTGGTACAAGCGGAAAGGGGGTGATTCTACGCGAAAAAAGAAGTCGAAAATAGAATAAAAATAGAATGAAAATAGAAAATAGAATGAAAATAGAATAAAAATTTTTCGTTTTGAGGCTTTGTTTTCGAGAAAATCGACTTTGAATTCTCGCTCGGTACGCGTGCACTTTATCACGTCTCGTTATAACGGATCTCACTGTAGATCGTTGTTTCGATGGAAAAATTAAAAAAAAAAAGTTAAAAAAAAATTTTTATTCTATATTTTCGACTTCTTTTTTCGCGTAGAATTATCCCCTTTCCGCTTGTACCACCAGTTACCAACCACCCTGTATATACATGCCACTGGACTGGTCAAATAATATTTTCGTTCCTCATTCATTGTGGTATTTGCCTTGCGATATTACTGCAAAGTTTTACAAAAGAGGAAAATGGGTTATATAATAAAGGGCCAATAGAGATCGTTGCGTTAAATCACTAGATCGTTCCAAAAGTTTCTTTCGTTTTATAACGAAATAATAAATGCACATCTTTTGTTTTATATTATTTCCAATAGTATAGAGTGGATCGTGCACAATTCGATAAAATAATGTAAAACAAAAAATGTTGTGCATCTATTATTTCCTTATAAAGCGGAGGAAACCTTTAGGACAATCTGATAATTGTACACACGTGATAAGTAAAATTTCAATATAAAACCGTGCTTCGAAACGAAACCATTTACGCTAATCATTAAAACAGCGTTAACATAGGTAACGTTGAGGCGGATTTCCATGAAATTAGTTCTTTCTTTGACGCAGCTTCACAGTAGATACCTGTCTCCAAAGGGAGATACGGATTTAACTTCGTCACTATGACCTGTATCGGATCCTGCTTTTATGGAAATACGGGTTCGGCCAATATCGCGACACGATATGGCAGTTTACTAGCTACGGCACAGTTTAAACTTACCCATTAGCGGCTACTAGTCGACGATGTGTTTCTAGGCAAACCGTAACGGCAGGATCTTCGACTAGTGCAGTTTGTAGGAAACAGTCGTTCGTCGTAACGCGCTTCCGGCAATGCAACCACCAGACACCGAATGAAATCGTCGTGGATACAAATTTACCAAACTTGCTCTGTCAACCAAACTTCGTATTGCCAGTTCGAACTTCTCTAAACACGACGTTTTAACGATTTCGTCAGGAGTATTTCATTTGACGGTATCTGTAACGTTTAAATATTTGTTCCAAATATTTCGTAGTAGGCATATAGCGATTTTAAATAAAAAATAATATTAGCATGTAAAAAATAATACACAGATTCACCCGAAAATAATCGACCTTCTTGAGACTAGAAAAAGTCAGTGGCGACGTCAATTATGGCGAATCAAAATGTTGCACCACCCGTCCTGTTCGCCAGATTTAACATCATACAATTACTTTCTGTCTCTGCAAATCCTTCAAATAACAACGAAAACGGACGTTACGACGATATTCAAGATATCCAGATGTTCTCAAGGAAATTCCACAAGAAGACTCGTAACAATTATTGGACGCATTAATTAATAGGTGCAATATGTTTTGTATAAAATAGAACATTTTCCTCCGAACGATTCCTCTGATTTCTTATTGTCAAAAAGTTCGGCTATTTTTGGCACAGTCTGTGTACTATTCGAGGTATACTTAGAAAGCGCCACACATTTGCAACGCGTGAAAGCCTTTTAGCTGGATCTAGAAATGGCATTTCAAGTAAGCAGCAATCTTTGTTGGTCCTCTAGATTCGGTAGATTAGATGGAAATTCAAGATGTCCGTTTTATAATCCTCATAAATATTTATGGATCTTAGTAATAAATGAAAGAAATTTTCAATTAAAAAGGGATAGGACAGAGAGAGAAAGAGAGAGAGAGAGAGAGAGAGAGAGAGGAGGAAGACACAGTTTTACAAATTCAACGAGTTTTCTCACTTGTTCTCAAGAATAGTTGTTTTCTAATTAGCGTCGACATTTTTGTTCTTTCAAACTCAAAGTAAAATAACTCAAAGTCGAAGTAAATTATTCGTATCGAAATTTGTGGCTCGCACGAGATCGTTTGCGTGGTCTCGGTGAACTTCTCGTTTTCGCTGTGCGACGATCTTTTTTGCGAGAGTAACTGCAGTAAATGACTTTCCAGGAAACAGTTGGACTCGTCCCGTTTTACCAACAGATTCAATTAAGATATCCGGTCCCTTCGGCAACATTCGAACAGCAACCGTCGTTGTCCCAGGGAAACGCGGTCTCAATCTGCAACATGACAATTTCAACGAAACCGAGCTTCCTTCCGGCAAGGAACGAGATACTTAGAGATTAGCATCGTCGTGACTGGTGGTATGCCTCTGGAGTGTTGGCAAATCCACCTCGGAATATAATAATTACCGAGCCACATTTCAGTTTGCGTTATCGAGTAGCTTTGTTAAATACGTAGTTGCAAGAGGAAAACGTACGTAGTTAGGATCGTGTATGGGAAATGTGCTTCAAATATTTGCGAGAGAATATGAATTTTCGTATTAACGAGTCCCAAAATAGCTCTGGTGTACTCTGATATTTCAATTTGAGGAAAATCGGTGAAACTATGTTAGTCTCGTCGCTGGTGTGTTTTACGAAGATGAAACCGTACGTCGTTTCGCGTTCATTGAACGATTATCGTTGTCGAATAGTTGCCCAGGTTTATTGGCCATCGGTAAAAAGGAAAGGGCGTATGGCTGAGCGCAACAATTCACTTCGAAACCTTTCACCTAACGTTATATCCCGTTACAAAAGAGTTCTCCTACACTGCCGGCCGCTCAAACATCTCCCTGTACACGCGACAACAAAGAACGATAACCGAACAATACTTACGGCAAATGCCGACAATAATGGTCGATTTTCTCGGGAACGCTTCGAGACTATAGATTCAATTAAGATAGGTGTCAGGCTGGCTCCCGTAGCGGTTACTCAAGCGAGAAAAATTTCTCTTCGCAGAGAGGGAGATCTGGTATGAGGCAGCGACACGCGCGATCGAAGCCCGTATTCGCGCGTCGGCGGCAAGTTCGAGCGTCAGCGGGACGACGCCACCGAGTGGTGTGGCGCGGGGCGTCGTTCTCTTCGTCGGCGACGGGATGGGGATGAGCACTCTTACGGCTGCGAGGATCCTCTCGGGTCAACGTCATGGAAACACGGGCGAGGAAGCGCAACTCGCATGGGACAGCTTTCCAGCCGTCGCTCTGGCAAGGGTGAGTTCTCTTTTTCTATCTTTTTATACCTCTCTTTCTTTCATTGCGTCTTCCGTTCATCGCCGTAGTCGTTTTACCTTCCGTGTTTCCCTTCTTCCGTTCCCTACTTGAGGAACCTACCTCTTTTCGTTTATTTCCCCTATGCCTCTCTTGCTCTCAATCCCGAACGAAGAATGCAGAACGCCGAGAAAATGTTTCTCTCTGGAGAGTTGCTAGTTCCATCACCGAGGCAAGAGTTCGAGAGAACGTCCCTGATTCCAGATTTGCTTATTATGTAACCCACTGACTCGATTTCCCGGCATTCTGTATCATTCTGCAATTCGTTCAGCTCACAGAGAAATGAATCACCAGCCCGCCCATGCTGTTCTTAGCGGAGATATTTCGTGGTGCACGTGTTACCTTGCTACCTATATTACCACGCAGTTGATGTATTTTATTTTTGTTGAAATTTTCAATCTTCCGACGAAACGTTTCTCGCGAAAAATCTTTCCGCGTTAAACATCTTTTAATTCCCACTACGGAAATTGTTTAATCGTATTTGTTGCGAAGCATATTTCGAAGACAATGTTTAGCATTGTCGATACATTGAATCACCAACGTACGAGATTTATTTGTCTCGACAGCAGTTTATCCAATAAGAGTTAACCTTTTGAAGCTGCAAATGCATCTATAATACGCACTGCAGCATTTCCCATCATCGTATTATTAACGTGTATTATTCTATGATAAATTACCGTCCTTTGTTTTCACGAGAGAAGGATTTATATGCCCCTATAACGTGTAGTTCGGAGAATATTTTTCCCTATTTAATTTTTTACCTATCTTCGCACCAGTTATCTTGTAATTAAATGCGATGGAATCCCCGAATCGAAATTTATTCGATACCCGTCGAAATATTTTACGCGAAATGTAATTGAAATATAGCAACGATTTCTATCAAAGCGCGATAAAACATGCAGGCAAACTTCCATTCAACGCGGTATTTATCAAAGGGATGAGTAAACGTATTTCAGTAGTATATTTCAGATTCGTTTCACTTTCTCCGTTATTCATTTGCTTTTATTAGCTTTCCTTCCGTATAGTAACCTTGATAACAGTAGCATTGGAAACGGGATTTTTCACAGTCGTGTTTTCCAAAAGATTCAGAGCTTCCACAGGTTATCCTCGAGAATTACGAAGTTTCGCTCTTCCATTCTTTACCCGGCACGGCATTGTCTTTCTCTCAACGGACGCGAATCATCAAGTAGCATCAAGAATTCGTTAAATCGTGAGGGGTTCGTGAAATTTTAAGGAAAAGAACGCGTGAGCCGGTCTCATTTAATTCGCTCGTTCCATAATGCTACGCGTAACGAAGTACTAAATATCAACTTAATCGTTTAATCTCAGCTCTTCCTTTCCGCTGTGTTTTTCACGAGGGGCCACTTTCGCCCTTTCGTTTTTTATTTTCCCCCTTTCTCTTATTCATCGTATATTCACTCGTTGCGCGAAATAAGTGTCAAAGACGCAAATTTCTGAGAGAAATTTCTCTAACAGCGTTCCTTGTGGAATCTCGAGAGGCTTCAACGGTGCATTCAAGCGTGTCTTATTGCCGCTTCGATGTAAACAGGCATCTTGTAGTCGAGGAGATCGGAGGGAAGTACCAATATCCACATCTGCCGACGCCGCTGGCTTATCAACGTTATTTCATGTAGTTTCCTTCTTTTTCCGATTGTACTCTCATTCCGTCGAGTTCACCTGTTCGACGCCTTTCATCGAATCGCCGTGCACCGTCCTCCGCCTCATAGACCGGCGATAATATTACGACCAGAATCTGTTTGTTCGTTTAGAAACAGAAAGCATCCTGTTAGCTCATCGCGTTACTTCGAATATTTCCAGATCTAGAAATTCTATAGGTCGCGTTTGTATTAGTTTGCCGCGTGTCGCGACCATTTATTACGAATTTGAACGCCAGTGCAAAAGGCGAACGGTCCAAGTATAGTTCGACTGGAACTAATTACAAGGAATACAAACAAGAGGAACTATTTGAATATTCGAGTAGAACCAGAGGGTAGCGGTACGACTGTTTGAGAACGAGATCGGCCAAGAGTTGGTCAATTTAGAATCGTCCGGATTGCACGGACAAGTAACAAATTGTAGGTGTACAGGTGATCTCGGCTTGTTTCACTTCATAATTACTCGGATGCAATTTCAAACAACCGTCCCGGAAATGAGAAACGTAGAAGGCACGATGGCTGAAGAGGAGTGAGATAAATCGAGCCGGGATAATAATTAAGAAGGGCAGCTCGAAATCTGTTTGTCCGTGACGCTATGAAATTATCGAACCTTTATGAACGTTCCCTTTAATTACGTTTATCACTATTGCGTTCTAAAATGCAGCGTCTGCGACGACAGTAATTAGCTGACAAACTTTGCAGCTCCCTTCCTGCCTCGCCAGAGGCGATTCTTGCGTTATTGCGTGTTACGTAAGCGTGATTAGGAGTTGCATTTCATCTCGAACATTCTTCAAATTCACGTTTATAAAATGTTCATAATTAAAATTCTTTCAATCTCCCGGTGCTAGCGTTACGTTGTGTAACGCAGACTCTTTTCTCGCGTCGCTCTTTATTTTCAAATTTATTTCCTTTTTATTCCCATTATCTTTCTTATCTCTCGGTTGTTACTTTCTATTTACGAGCGGTGAAATTTAAATAGCGCCCCTTTAAGTAAAATAGTTTCTTCGTAGCAAGAAACAGCTACAAATTATTTCTACCTTAGATTATACCCTAACACGTAGTTTTGTGTAGTTCTATTTATATCACGCGAAATTTCGTTTAAATATTTAGGATTTGAATTTTCATTCGTTTCGCGCGATCTGCTGATTGCAAATTCTTTTGTGAACCAGCATGCACGGACACAAATAATTCGTAGTAAAAGTCGAGCACGACGGGAGCATAATACACGTTCCGTCGCACTAAATTCTCCTGTTCGACATGTATTCGCACGTCGCTGCATTTATTTCGCCTCGCATAATCCAATTTGCATTCGGTTCTCCCTTTACGCGTACGTCTACTTTCCACTACGCGTTCCATCCAAAATGCGCGTTCTCGCTGGCGAGACCGAGTTGGCTCGATGAAACTTCCCAACAAACTCTATCGGGATTTCCAGCTTTCTCCCAACATCGGTTACAGACTTCCTTATTATCTGGGCGACGTAATCGAGCTTCCTACGCGTGGACAAACTCCACAGTGAATCCGTGGTTCGCCTTACCGGGGTAGACTAGCTTAGAAAATTTGCATAACGATACACCGTGGTCTAATTCGAATATTCCTAATATTCCGATCCCGGTTTAATTAGCGAAGCTAGTTAATCGCGTTTAGTATCTGTGTAGAACATTCATTAGGGCGTCCAAGAGATCAACGCTGTCAAAAATCTCTTACATATATTTACGTTTATTTACATACATATACTAGTATCGCTCGTAAGTATTTGCACTCGAATTTATACGAATTACTTGTCAATTTTCAATTGCAAAGTGTGTTTACTAGTTTCTCATGGAATTAGTGAATTATAAATTTACGTCATCTATTAAAAGATTTGCCACACCGGTATTCTACGTAAACTATATAAATACCAGATGTAGACGTTTTCATAATTAACTTAGTAATTTAGAAATTAAATCTGTATGCGTATTTATCTAGTTCGAGCAAAGAGTAAGAAGTAAGTCGCGGTGTATGTAAAGGCAAAGACACATATATATCTATATATACATCTTCGTATGTATATACATTTAGACATAATATGTGATCATTCCTTTTGTCCCCTCCTTATCCTCTTGTGTTTTACGACTGGAATCCTTCTTTTACTGATACTTTTTCCTAGTCCTTGGGGCCCTCTACCATTCTCTCTAGATCAGCAGTTCTCAGGCTTTTACCTCGGTAAAGTCTTTCGTACGATGTGGACGACATTGGACGGTGAATCGATCAACCTACCGATCAAAGTATCCTTTTTCTTTCTGTTTTTGCGAAAATCCCTCAGGATGTTTTTACGAGCGTCCACTCCGAGTCCTTTGCACGTGACACACGCGAGATCGTCGCGGGTTCCCTTCCCGTTTTAAATTAACAGCTGATTTCTGAGCATCGTTCGTCGAGAGCCATTCAACGGCTGAAATCGAGTCGAGATCCATTGTTTTCAATTGCATGGCCAATAGGATGCTTGCCTTATAAACGCTTGACGAGAAGCTCGATTTTTCCACTTCGATATGAACAAAAGAAGAAACAGCTCCGCATTTTAAGAAGCCAAAAGATATTATCGACGATTAAACCTCTTTTTGGAAAGGAGGGGGGGGGGGAGAGAAGGCGCAGCAAATATTTTACATTCTATTAATTTCAGATTGATTTTCATCGTATTCTATTGAATGTCGAAGCCCATGCCTTGCGAATCTTTACAGACATTGATATTTTTCATATACATACGAGAAACACGGAAAACCGTGCCGATCAATCCCATCAAGTTTGCTTGTTTCTGAGAAATCAAACGTTATTTTAAAAATTATGAGACACGTGGCATTTCCTGATATTGGCTTCCTGATGTACGGGATGTCGCTCGGTCTCTCAGGAAATCCTCTTCTATTTCCTCGACGATGTACATAGAACTTAGTTAAACTTTCAATGGCAGTCCTGCTCGTTTTCGGAAACCGCTACTGCCGCAGTTGAAGAGTTGTTTATTATCCTGTTGATGTAACCAAGTTCCGTGTGTTTCAGAAGGAAACGCTACTCAATCGATCTCGAGCTTTTCACGCAACAGTTTCCAACAACCGACTAAACTACATTTCCCTATGTTTTGGCAAATTTACTAATATCACCACTGTCGAACGTTCCTCCAACACTCATAACGCGATTTCCCTTCATCGAATAATTGAAAAGTTTCACCAAAATGGGAACGCGTAGTACGTTTATGCCTAATCTATCTCGTTAAGTGTCGTTCGCGAGGGAACGTAGAAAGTTAAAGAAACTTTTTGTATTATGAAAATCTTAAAAGATCGACTGAGAAAGCTACAGAAGTACGTGCGTTTTTCTTTTGTCTGAGAAAAGGATTTATCGGAATAACACCCCTGCAAGGTCTCCTGCGACTCCCTTTTGCATCTTTTCTCTCCTTCTTTGCCCTTTCTTTTTCTTCTTATTTCGTTTTGTAATTTTACATTGCTTTTTCCTCTTCAAAGCTTTGGATTTTGTTGCCCCTTGTCCTTTTAGTACGTAAATAAACAGAATTGGAAAAAGTTCTCGTGCAATCCTTCAGGATTCGAAAACTTCAATATTGCCCATAGAGTTGCTTATTATTCTTCGTGAATAATCCGAGCTTTTTTGATTCAGGTAGTGTGCTATAAAAAACGAGTTTTTTTTTATATCTATAGCTCGCAACAAAACATCTTTAACTGTATTTTTAATGTATTCGTATGAAAATGTTCTTTTAATACGACAATTTGGTTTCGATGTTACGTGTTAAATATTTGCTCGATATAGAAAGCGAAAGTAACAGAAAGAGGTAGAATCCGAAACAGTTTTACGGTGTTCCAAGTTTTCTGCTTATTAGTAGATGTAACCTATCTTTCCATTTCTCGAAAGAGCTACTTTTTCTTTTTCGTACCTACGCTTCCTCTGTCCCGTCTTCCTCTGTCTGTAGTAACATTCATTTGTCCTGCTTAAACTTTCCGGCTAGGTCCTTCGGGATTTCAAGCACTTTCCAACGCCGGCCGAAAGTCGGTCTTATTATCGTATGAATGTAAGTCTTTCTTGTAATAGGAAAGGTGAATCGAATTCGATAATGTAGAAATAGTTTGTAGAAAATCCTCTTTTCGCATGATTTACGTATCCGTTCTCTATAAAAGCTACAAACTAAAACTATATTCCAGTTTTAGAATATAGAATATAGAATTGCATTGCCCATTTCAAAATTATTTGTGCAAGAAACGCTTTCACTTTTGATTTATCTAATCCTATTTTAGAGGATCGTTCAAGTAGAAATTGAAACTAAAAGAGAATGATCGAGACGTGAAAAAGTACTCAAGAAGCTACCATACTCCTTACTCGAAGGTAAAGTAAAAGGGATGGTGATAAGAGAATTAGTTCAGCTATTTTATGGGGAAATGCATGAGGCATTAAAAGTTTTTCTCAAATACGTTCCCGAGCACAAGCGTAACCAACAACGAAGAAAGGATAATATCGTACGAATATAATTTGTTAATTACTCGATGAATGTAGGTTATTCCTAATCAAGGAATACTTTGTATCGCGTATGTCTCTTTCTCAAAATACCAATTGAATCATGCAATCGACGTTCATACAAACTGAGATTGGATTTACCGTTTAGTCGACACTATATCGTTTACAGTGTATTTTATTTGAATTATTACCGCAAATTGGACAACAACTGATGCACGGAGGAACAAGCTTAAAATGTATCACGTGGCGTTGATTTCGCGTAATTTTCGTTGTTATCTCTATCATAATCTATGTTTATACTGTTTATCTGGTAGCGTAACGCGATATAGTAACGTAATTTAATCCAGAACTTTCATTCAAAATTCCATCTTAAAAATTTAAGTCAACAGACCCTAACGATAAAATATTTTGTAAGGCTTTTTTTCACTTTCTAATAAAAAAATTGATTCTTTACTCAGAATTTACCAAGGGTATTTAATTTCAAGCTCTTTGGATAGAGTTTCAGTAAGAACTTGTGATACGTAATCACGTCGGACATATTTCACAAAAAAGGGAGGATTTCATGAGAAATCCTCCTTATCAGAGATGTGACCGCTTAATTTGTGCCTGTCGTGGCTAATCCCAAATGTGCGGAAAGTCTGTGGCAGTCCGTATTACACGAGATCGCATGATTTTCGTTGGAAGCGACAGCACGTCACATTACGCTCTTCCTGCGCGTCACTTTGTCTTGAAACAAAATACTTTTCATTCTGTTCTGAACACGCAAAGATGATTCAGGACTTTTCCCAGTAATTGAGCATCCTCGTTAAGTGACGAATTATATCTTCGATGACGAAGTATGCCTGGTATTTTCAATCCCATTCATAATTATTCGAACGACTACGGACGAATAAAAGAGAAAGTGCAGTATAAACTTTGTAAATCGGATCTGTAAATAATTACGGCATTGTTATACTCGATAAATTTCGCTTTATAATCGAATCCATTCATCGCTTGTCTTGAAAAGCGGATCGCGAAATTTGCTTTCTCGCTCTATTGGTCTTGTTTTCACCTTTACACCTCGGAGCTTACATTTCGCACGGTTTACGTTTGAAAACTACGGTCTCGATGCACTCGTGTTTCAAAGTTTGCTCGATCTTTACGCTGGAAAATTCGGCCCATCGAAGTTCGCCCATCAATATTCATGCAGCGAGGTTCGCAATCCATAACGTTAGCTGGAAACGTCCGTACCGACCGTTTCGCATCTCTTGGAGTACCCGTTCCAAAACCGTTCAAAAGCGTTAGCCGGTTAAAACTCGTTGTACAGGCTCGAATAAAATCCGCTGTTTTACACGAGAAAATCCTAGGGTTTGCATTAACGTCTCGCGTTATTTTGTATTAAATCCAGCATTAACGCGGTAACGACGATCGACCGTTTGCATACGGTTTATCGCGCGCGCGTTCCAACGCCCGATTATTCCCATTATCGCCGAAAAAAGTGTTTCTCTCAGTTAATTACCCTGTGTGGCGATGTACGTGCGATCAATTGCACGTTTCATCGGTTACGTGCATCACTGGAATAACGATTTATCGAGGGAACGCACGTTGCGTGACGTTTATCAGGATAATAATTAATCGAACGTTGCTGGAGCAAATGAATAATGAGTGGTCGGAATTAAAATTACATCAACTGACCGAGATCGCTTCTTTCAGCCCTGTCCACGTGCTGCTTGTGTGCTGATAATTACATTTGTTTTGTTGTTTCGTGTGGAACTATGTGTTTGCGATACGCAGGATCTTTGCATGATTTATCATTCCTAATGATACCCGTGATAGGCGATTCGTTTTAGTATAGGGTCGAGAAGATTAAGGGTAGATCGTTTTATCCACGAAGGTAATTAATATAAAGTTTAGGCGAAACATTTATCTTGTCGAATTATAGGATTCGAAGTTAATTCAATGCGTATCTGAAGACGTTTTAAGGTTGATTAGAAGAAACGTGGATTGTATAGTTAACCCGGGCACTTCTATAAGTATTTTTAATTTTAATCTCTCGTATGATTAATAGAAGAGAATTGTTAAACCTTCGTCGGCGAATGAGATTCTGTAAGTCACACTTGAGAATATTTGATTAATATTTATGGGATTCAGGGGAGGTTTTCTTCGCACATGACGGTACGTATCAAGAGCGAAATGGATGACAGGTTAACAGGAGTCGAATTAGCAACATATCTTATCTTCCGAATTACTCTCCTTGTTTACATATGTCTCGTTTAATTCAATTCCCTCGAAAGAACGACACGGTCTTTGCGGGAGAATTACGTAAAAACTTAACCCCTTTACGCAAGAACGAACTAAGATCGCGACATGTCAGACGTGCTTTCCTGTGAATCTTCCTTGTTTTTCGCCCTAATTCGACGACAAGTAAAAACACCATAAATCAGCACAGTTGATATATTCGGCGTGAGAAACGTGCCATGCATATTGCGGAGATTTTGTTTTTCTACTGTACGATGTACGCGTGGCACGTCGTGTGCATATTTCAATCGTACAGGCTCCACTTGTGCGCAACAAAGTCACGATCTCTGGCCGGTCGCGTTTACGAAAAACAAAAACAGGTCGGATTGTAACAAACGATTCACTTCCATTGTGAACGACTCGAGCCTCGTCGACGAACGAAGAAAGGAGGAAAGAGAATTAATAAACCTCGGAATAGGTTACGTGCTGTGAACCGAACGATAGTTTCGCGACACGATTTCCCTAATAAGTTTACACAGTCGTCCTAGCACGAGCCCCTGAAGAACGAGCTCGTGATATTGCGCGCGATGCTTTTAATCTGAGAGTCGATTTAAATTAAACTACTCCTATGAATCAGCAGCGATAGAACCCATGATTTCTAAAACTACGTGAATCTCGTCTGCAACTAATTTCTCGTGCAACGACTAAAAGATTACAATAGCGAGCGACATTTATCACGAAATTGTTTAACTTTCAAATTATCGGGGTAATTCTTTCAAGCGAGTACTTTCTATACTGATAGGTAGATTTCCGTGATTAATTCGAGCAACGATATGTAAAATTGACAGGCATATCCGCGAAACGTGCACGTAATCGTAATATGATGTTAGTGAAAATTTCTAATTATTTCACAGGGGATAAATAGGAGAATTGATAACGCAGATGGAAAAAAATTTTCAACGCGGTTAATATATTAGAAACTTGAAAATCTCGATTTGGTAAGGGCGACGCAATAAATTACTCGCGCTTCGGTCGAGTCTAGCACGTGCTGGAAAAAATAAGAAAGATACGTACGAACGTTGGAATTAATAAAACGTGGCAAATCGGTCACGCGCTGGTAGCATATACCCGATACATTGAATAAGGAGTTTTGTACTTCTGTAATGAATTAGGAGCAAGGAAAATAAATTTACGATAGCTGTCGTTTACAGTCTGTTGCCCTCGTTTAATAATTTTATGATTAATGCACCCACTAGAAAGCGGTACAAGTAATTTATATACATTGAAACATCGTCGTCGTCTATATCGCGCGTGTTACTATTCTTTACTTTTATTTGTTCACTAAGACCATTTTTCTCTAATTTATGAGTACATTTAATCTAGCTTGTATTAACAATCAAGTTGTACATTTCTAGGTTGTGCAAATAGGTATTCAAAACTCCGTGACTGATGGTTAGATTATAATTGCATTTACATCATACACTCCAAATTGTATTATTTAAGCTTCCTTTCCTATTCAGTTTCCCTATATTGGCCGGGTAATTCGAATTAATATCCTCGAAATTATATATTATTTCGAGAATAATGGAAAAGGACGCCGTGCGCGAATATGAATGCGGGATTTGAGCCATGCGCAATACGTTATGGCAAAACATTTTGTGAATTATTGGCAAAGGAAGTTTCAGCGACGATATTCTTTAAAATGCTTCTATATCATTGGAGCAAATTAACAAAATGAAGCGAGGTATTTCGTCGTGCTTTAGGGGTTCATTATCGTATCAAACCATTCGTATTCGTTTTAAAGATAAATTATACAGTTCCTTTTAATAAGTACATTTATTCGTTACACGAAAAGTTTGCATGGATTATTATATGATTGATACTTCATGTGGAAAGAAGAATTTAATTTATCGTTTAAAATAAATCGGTCGTTCATCAGTGCAATGAAAATCTTTGATTAATGTAATAAAATAATAACTGACAGAGCAACTTAGTTAATTAATAACTTAGTAAAGTTGTATACAGTTATATTTACAAGGATATCGGTTCGTTCATACACAACATAGAAATATTTTATCGATCGCGCTGTGGATAATATTCCGTAGGCTATGTACATAATTTGTAGTAATTAAATTCATTGTATAGATAGTATTTGTTATCGGTATAGACAGCGGATACATAATTATATCGACATTAAAAAGAGTAAATATTATTTGAAGAGATGCTACATCCGAGGTTTTATAATATCTATTAAATATAAATTTAGATCTGATTGTAACATTTCTTTTATAATTAAATGGGTTCGAAATACCGAGAAGAAGTACAAAATGATATTTACGTTATAGAAACACGAAAACCTCCGTAAAATCTAATGCTTGTTTTTTTGAATAAAAGTATCTTTCTTATTGCCGATGAAATACAATCTTCCTAATGGCTGTCTTATTGCGAAAAATTCATCGAGTTAAATTTATAGATTTGCCATCTCAGATTTGCCAGATTATTCGTCAGATTCGTTTATTTTACTTAAAGATCTAATTAAGCTCAGTAAAAATCCTCTTCTATGTTCGTTGACTCAAGTAGCATTATGCAATCGAAAAAATATAAAAGGATATTCCTCACTGAATTTAATAATATGCGAGTATCTTGAATACTTAAACTTTAAAACAAGTTCTTATAAGTATATATATATAGAGTTTTCTGCTCCTTTGTGTAGCCATGTGTTCGATTTATCATGCGAAATGTATTAACTTCCTATCCTCTTGCTTCTAAGTTTCTCTTCTTTGGAAAATGTATTCATATGTAAGTGAATTACGTTATGAAAGGAAGGATGAACGAGAAAATCCAATATAAATGTAGCGACTATTATACTTTGTGTATTATATTTCATTCGTAAAATTTCTTGCATTGGAAGAACAATTATTACTCGTTTGGCACGTGAACACGACTTTTAACAGAGCTCGTAATGCAATTATTCTTCCACGAGGAGATCGAGGTTCCTGCGGCTCCACAGGGTTTTCAGACAATTAAATCGCACTAAAAAGTATATCGAGGTAAAGATGCCTATTATTTTATTATTAATTGCAGCTAGCCGAGCCGCAGGTTGCACCTTTAAAGAAGACTTTCCTCAAAGCGTAATTTTTCCTCGTACTGCACCCGCCCAAGTAAACAGATCGCGTTCCGAGGAAAACCGCGTTCCGTTTCTAGAAACCGCCGGCGGATTTCCAAAGTAAAGGTACACTTCGCATTAATTACTCGGCTCATTCTAATTATTCATGCTACACTCTCGACGAGATGAACGAATTGCGTACTAGTCGTCGGCGTATTCGATAAATTCCTTTAATTCTGTTGGTCTCGCACGAGTGCAGCGAGGCAAATATTCATTTTCCGCGAATAAACATTTATTTGTCCATATATTACGCTAACGCAAACGCTGGTATATCGTAAAAGATAGCGCGAGTATATTGAATTGTTACGTTAGAATTGTATTTAAAGAATTTTCCCACGGATCACTTTTTACGGCTCTTTCATAGAGTTTCTTTATCGCGTAAGCGCGCAGGTAGAATTCGTTTTTCGACGATGCAGCCTCAACTTAATTATTCAAAAGTTTCATATAATTTAACTACGGAAAGGTAAGCATAGCGTAGTCTTATTGACACGCTTTTCCTCTCAGTCTCTGTACTAGCCTCGTTGCCGTGTTGCATTTTCAGAGAACCAGATCCAGTGTTTCTTACTAATGATGTATTAGCATAGTGTTTGCTCTGAAAATCTTTAATTCGATACAATTTCTCTTATGTTCCTTCTTTTCTCATGTTCATTTCCCCCCGTAAATCATTTTTCTGCTCTTTTTTTTTTTTCTTGTTCCAGCCATCTGCTTTTTCTACTAATTTCATTCGGTATTTCTTACCGACCTCTTTCCTTTCTTACTGTGCATTTTCCTTTGCTTTCTTTTTGTCTCGATTTTTTCTTCTCTCATCCCCCGTTCCTTTAGTCTTGTTTCTCAGCGTTATATTTTTAGCCTTATCTTTCCCCTACCTGTAATTTTTCATTATTCCGTTTACTTTCCTCTATCCCCATCTCCCGACTCGTTTATTCTTTCGTCTTTTTTTTTTCTTGCTTTCTAGTATTTTTTACACGAATTCCGACACAACTAGTTCATACATTCCGGTTCCGTTGTCCTTTCGGCTGGTAGACGTAAAATGTAAAGCCCAGTTGCCGAGTCACTTAAGCGTGCGATTTGTCGCACAACTAATCCGCACTCTCGGGATTAAAATCGTTGCGGCAAGAAACGCGTTAACAATATCACAGGTCTCTGTACGCGTATCGCACATTAACGCGACCGACGTTTATAATTAATGATGAGAAAATTATATCGCGAACCACCGACGAGCGCGGCTGTGTTGTTGCATCGAGCCAAGAGCCGAGGTTGGTTATTGTGCAATTAGTGGCCGTAATATTCGTCGACTGGCGCGGAGAAAACGATCTATTGGTCTAAGGAATGTAATTAAAATTTGCCAGATATTTCCACCGCGAGCCCAATTGTCCTCGTTATTCTCCCGAGAAACTGATACCAGTTGCAGCTCCCTCGACAATTTTCCTGAAGTTAGCTGAAATTTTGGTAGATCGCGGTCGTCCGATAAAAAGAGAATAGGTTCGGTTACTGACCGATTCCACCGACTGGGATATTAATTACTGTTTGCAGATCTTAGATATCGCTTGCATATTCTACGCCATTATGAAGTAAAAGCTTGCTCAGGCAGTTTATGGATTCAACTTGCGAGAATATTGATAATGTACAATATTTAATTATACATTTCTGTAAAGAATAATACAAAATAATTTCGATATTGCCGTTATTTACAACCTTCATTATTTCAAATTAATCTCTTTAACAACAAAATTTACATTTTTAAAAGATACTTGAACATCGAAAGGTAGAAACTTCAACAGCACAGCAAACAATACAGAGCAATAATTACGAAAATATTTCGTGCTCGCTGATGAGCTTGTTATCGCTGAATATGTTTTACTTTTGAGAGACCATTAATGCCCAGATTTCCTCGTTGCGGGGTTCCTTTTTTACGAAATTACCATGTGCACATAGAATTCGTCGAATAAATGTACGTACAGCCGCTTCCTCTTTTGGAACGTGCTCCCATATGTGGAATAGTCGGGTAATGAAGCTTGCTATCGTCTATGCCTTTATTTGCCTTCCCTTTCTTCGTATCCGTTCGTTGGAATATACTAATTCCCATGTTGTACTAATTTCTTAATATTTTTCGAACACACAAGGAGCTGTTTGCTGTCTGGTTAAATTACTATCGATTAAATTATTATCGATTTAACTGAAAACAAATTGCCACGATTAATTGTCGCGTTGTTCCAAATTCGTATCATGTGACTGTAGGTGTAAGCAGCGAGTTGCTTCAAGAGGAAATTTCCACTGCGTTTCATAGAATCGAACGAAAGGGTCCACGTTCGGTCAAGGGATTGAAACAATCGTGTTCGCTCTTGCGATGTGCGATTGAAGAAGACAGATTGATTACGATTGATTGCGATTTTTCAATGTATTTACGCCCAGTTTGTATGTGCATGTGCATGGGTGTGCGCCGAGACAGTAATGTTGTCACGATACTTAAAATTGCTTTCGCCACGTGTCAGTTGATTTACAGAGAGATAACTGGTTTTTACTGAGGAATAATTGCGTTGTTTCGGTATCTTTCCATTACACGTTTTAATAACAATGTTATGGCAGTCCTATGGCGAACGTACAGGCCTGTGAGATATTTGAGAGAGTGCGAGCTGTGTCGCGGGAATCGTTAGGTTGGTCGTTAGGAACTCCAAGATTTATGACAGGGTTTCGACTGTTAAGCTGTGGGCAAAGTGCGGCGATAAAGTTCAAGGTACATGATATTTGCAAATTCGTTAAATTACACGCATGCCGTTTGAGTGTCAGAACGCAGATGGTCGTGAAATTTGATTTCTCAAAAATAGAGATCGTTCTTGACCGTTGTATGTACCTGGCCTAACGAAATCCTCGGTACATCGTGTTATAACACTCAACACGTTTCTTCAGAGATATGATATATATCTTACATGATATCTGATACTGCGGAGAATACTGTATTACATACACACTCGGTATAATAAATTTCAAACAACGTATCGAGATACGATACGATATATGACGTATATGGATATGATTTCAGGTTGAAGAGACTCGGCAGACGATTTAACAGAAGCGAGATACATTGTTCTATCCTCGTTGTTAGATTAGTAAACGTTGCATGTAGACGATCTGAGACCCGTGGGATCTGAGGAAATGACTTTAAACGGTTTCGGAATACCACTGGTGCCATAGATTCATGTGGTCTCAGGAATCTCGGCGTTTCAGGGATATCAGGTGTTTTAGGAGTCTCCGAGTGTCCAGGATCGCCGCAGACTTCCGTGGATCTTGATGGTCTCAGCGGTGTCTGAGGTTTCACAGCTGTTTCATCAACACTTCGTCCTATTCCTCTGAGATTCGCGAGTTAACACCAAGCGTCGAACGTTTGAAATCGCCGATATTGATTTACGATTAGCGGCACGTCGTCCTTTTATTAGCATATTTACGCAGGTCTCGCTATATATCTGTACAATATGCGCACAGTAAATTTTACGATCAATATCGAATGTCATAGGTCTTTGGACACTGAGCCAGGTTCCACGTATTCAATACCACCGATGTCAGATTCCACAATGATATAGTTTCCCTTCTCTTACTATTCATAGTCGCATTAAGTTCGTTCAAGAGCAGAGGGTATCTATTAGATTTCACGAACCGTTTATGCACTTTAAAGAAGATAGTACGAAAGCTCCACAGCTGGTTAAGGCCTAAGGAAAGGCTGTTAAGGTTAGAAAACGCGTTGGTTCGTATTTGATGAGAGACGATAGGATAAATATCAGTGGGAGAATGTAAAATTACGAAGTGGCTACGCAGTCGAGGTTAACTACCTTTTACGCTCTCGGCGACGTTAACGTTTATTCGAGACTATGCGATGGTTTCGTCGTTGGTATAAAGAAACGGGATGATCGTTTAACCGGGGAACATCAGTTTTAAGTCTGGCGTATTACATAATAAAGTCTGTCGTCGCTATTCGTCGGTACGCCGCTGGCAGACGGCAGTTATAAAATTGAATGGGCCAACTGCTTTATATTCATGAATTCGTCACCTTGCCGGGATATTTGGCATAGCCGAACTTCCACGGTCTTCGTTTTGGACATTAAAATGATAACGAGTCGGATAATACGGGAATAGGAAAATTTACGGTTCGCCATTTTCGTTTTTGGCTTGGCCCCGGCGGTTTCGCGCTTAACGAACGAGTGTAAAACGTTTAACACCGTCACGTGTGTCGGCGGTCGACACTCCTCTTCCCCCTGTTCAACGTGCTGTCGTCACGTAAATCAGAGCCGGTGGTAACTGAACCACCGACCGGATACGGGTCCATCGATATGATACTTCGGTGTTAATGCTGCGGCAAGCGTTTCGCTGCCGATGCCACTGGATTAGGGAAGAGGATTTCGGTTTCGGCGTTGTTTACCGTTCACCGTTCACCGATGCGGCTCCTGGCGACTAGAAATGGCCTGGAACTGCCACCGATAGTCGAAGGCGCAGTTAACTTTATTTATTTGGCCGTTACGCAGTCTACCTTGCCTTCCGGTAACGGAATTGTAGAAACGTTCTCATGCTTCCTTTTATTCGTCGTTTCGGATGCTCCTCTTTCCGTGCGTCGCTTATTTACTCCACTCACCCGATTCCAATCCTATATGTTCCGCATCCCTTTGCTCGTGTACGACGTTCCTAAAGAATGACCGGCCGTGTACTGAACGAGATGCGCTCGAATTGGACGTGTTTCAGGCAAACCGATTACAGAGTAAACTCGGTATTTTTATCGCCTTTCAACGGTTGGGCGTGGAATCAAGAGAGTTTGCTGCTTCTCAAAAGTAATTTCGCAGAGCCATGGTAAAGTAAATTTCAAAGCATAACCAGGTAGCTGAAAGATGCCTTTCGTTATTTAACGAGTTGAAAATTATAGCGACGCAAGTCTAAATTTTAAGAAGTTGAATGTAATTACGATGCTATAGAAGTATATATCGGCGAATGCAATCTCGAAGTTATCCATTTTTTTTTCTGTTTTCTTTTTAAATATGATTTTCCGCCCTGTGTGATACGGAGCAGAGACGCAATGATCTCTCCGCGTAGTAAAATTGTAAGAACCGTATGAAATATGGTTTCTTACGGAAAAATGTGTATTACATTAAGAATGTAATCGAGGTTGATGCCTTTTGATTTATGACACTTACATATGATGTATGATTATGACTCTGCCAAGTTATTTATTCCAGAATATAGTACGACCTGCGTTCGTAATAAATCTGAACCTCAGTTTTATGGTGTTGTACATCAAACATCGACGTTTCATACATTGGATGTGATAACGATATATCAGATCGTTTATGCTAAATTATTATACAGTTTCCCCTTGATAATTTTGCAGTATCGTTACGTTCTTATTAGAAATTTGTTAGTCGTATGAAAATGACACCGAGTGTAGAAATAACGTAAAACAGATGATGAATTATTTTGGAACGATTTGAATTTTCAATTGGAGAAAGTATTCAAGAGAGAGAGAGAGAGAGCGAGCGAAATTGTTCTTCTGGCTGGGAGAAAGATTCCCACGGATATTCTTTTATTAATTTCCAAGAGAAATTCCGTATTTATTGTTGCCTGAAGATTGCGTTAGGAAAGAGACGTTCGGGTTTTAAAGTAGGTGAGAGGCTTTATTACAGCGACTCGTTCAGGTCAATCTTGGTAACCCTCTGCTCGAGTATTCATTATAAATTTTCCGATAGTTCTTCAAGTTCCGATAAGATGAAGTGGGGCCGAGTATCGGAATATTTATAATGCAACGGACGCCTTTCACTTGAATCACGAGCGATCCTTATCGATTGTAAACGTGTAACGTTGGATGAGACCAACTTTCAATACGTTCCATCAATCGCGAATCTATCAAACTCCCCCCCCCCCCCCCCCATTTTTCTAATTAAAAATTTCCAAGTATGAATGATCAGAATCCAAACGAAATAGAACGATAACATTCGTTATTCATGAAATGATACTCATTACGAGGTAAAAAGATTCTTTCTCTCGCAATTAAAAGTTTTCCATCGCTAGAACCAAGGGGGAAAGATATGTAATACCTGAATAATAAATAATAAATAATTTCTAGGGCAGCCACTAATTTTACACGGTGTTATTTCCATGTAGACGAAGGTTGATCGAAGCTATTAAAGGAATGCAATTTTGTCAGCGCGATCTGAGAATTACATTCGAGCTATTGAACGCTGTTATTAATCATAGTAGAAAGGAACGTTGGAGAAAAAATCTTGTCGTTGAACGTCAACGGGAACTTTGTCGGCGCTACAACAAGACAGAAGCGTTTGCTTCGACTTTATTAACTACTGTTTGCTTCTTCTATAACGATCCAACAACTTTCTTCTCTGCCTGAAACAAGCAGAGATGCTCAAGAGATTAAGGTCAACCACCGAGCATCCATCACACCGTGGTTCCTGGCAAAATATCTCCTATAAATCTTTCGCTACTCCTAACAATGCATAAGAATACCAATATTTGGAAACATATAGCAATTCGTGGCAAAATAGTGTTTACTCGTTTCTTATATATCTATATAAAATTGGATTTTTCTATTTGGCGACTTTTTCTTATGTATTCAGTTTATCGAGTCACAATACACACACGTTTATTTCTTCCGGTTTTTCTGGAAGAGATAGGATGAGTAATCTTCCGAATAAATATGATATAAATATGTTGAGTGGCCATGCATCCTTTTTTCACACCCTAATTTCTCTTTATCTTCGAGGCTTAGTCACTGGAAATAAATTTTCACATAAAAAATCCCGTCCCCAAATATTTTGACGATTCAACACTCTCCTCGCTTCATTTCAGAGCATTCCAATGTAATATGCGATGGGAAATTTTATCGAGACAGTGACACGAAAATTTATCGATTACCCAGTATTCGAGCGCGTATGGCCTTTTTGCTAGACTTTGCGTAAATACGTAAATAACTCCGGCTTGTTTACTGCGACTCTATACATTATACATTATGGTTAAATGCTAATGAAGTTAATCGATAGCGGAAGCTGTGTAGAATTTAGGCATTAAGATAACACATTGCGCTCGATAGCCGTTTGAAAATCAATCGTCCATTTAACTTAACTAACAAAGGTCGAAAACAGAGCGATGCCGTTCATTGTTATAATCTCGTTGCGGATTTTCGAAAATCCGTCCGTCCACCGTTTTACGAGTATCTACAGTTTAGTTCGTCAACATAAATTCCTTATTAAAGTTCCATCGAACGTTGAAACGAATCCTCTGTTCGGTCGCTCCTTTTTCCTCGAGTATCTTCGATTCGAACCGTCGCGTCTACAGTCGCCACGAGTCTCCGACTCTTCAACTTTTTAAATCACCCCCACTTCGACTCGTTGCCGGTTGGAAATTAATGTTACGATCTATCGACTGCTGCACAGCGCATCGCTCACCGTCTGCTAGTAATGGATGTGTCGCGATTTTTATTAATGATCCAACAATGAGTATGGACTTTGACAGGTTCGCGAAAGTTGTTGAACGCTGAATGCTTCGTGGAATAAATATCGCGTCGAACGTTCACGACTGGATTTATGCGTTACATTTTGGTCAAGATCGTAAGATCGAAGATTATTAAAAAAAAGGACTGTAATATCATAAGTAAGAAAAAATGACGTAGTTGACGTAGAGCAGTTTCTGTTCTTTGCAACTTTGATACCATTGCGAGCTTAATGTATTTGGTCGGTTTTGCAAATCTCGATGCACGAATCGCAGCTTTTAGGGTTTGATACAGGTAACTTTTGGAAGTTGATAGTCACTTCGTACAGGTGTGTAACATTATTTTGAAGAATGTGTTTGTATTTTGCGTGAAATATGGAAAACGGATATCCTTCCAATCATACTGGGGGATAAGCTGGAAATGGTCTCTCATCTATCAAAGCAGATTTTGGTGAGAACGAAACCGTCGGCAGGTATAAAAATTAAGAAATCGAAATTGTCGATGACACGCTGACCATCCGCGCGGAAGAGGAACATCCCGACGGTAATTTCTTTGTACTTGAAAATCATCTGTACGAGAAATGGAAATCTTATTTCGTTCATTCGTTCATGTTTTATGCATAAGCCGTTTTTCTGGCTTTTCTCCTTCGTTTCAATTTGCGTTAACAAATCCGACGATCTTTCTTGCTGGCCTTAATTGAATTTTGCTGTGCAGCTGTAAGAAGCGAGCCTGTTCGTTTAATCAGTTCTTCTTATTCATTTGATCGAATTTTTCACGACGCTTCGTTAGTCTAATATCGTCCAAGTGTTTCTCGCGTTTAATCCCTTACGGGACCGTGCATCGTTTTCAAACGAAAAATATATGGAAAAGAGGAAGATTGGACGTAAGTGACCAACGAAAAGTTTTCGAACACCGCTATTTTTCAAAAGCTTTAACATTCCTTTGTTGGACTATAAATTACCAGACGATATTTAATTTCACAATTCGAAGAATTAGAGCTCGTTATCCATCATTAAAAGTTCGAATCCCGGCAACGACGATATTCGCAGAATGAATATGAAAAGTTGGAATGGTGCGGTAATATTTTATACCTTTCGAACAACTTCACTCGAATCAATCATTTAAGCCAAGCACATACTTATCAATAATGAATTCTCGGAGCTTGCGCGTCGATCTCGGTTAATAGCCTTACAAAACTTGATCTTAATTACTGGTGTCGCAGAAGCTGTATTAAATTAATTTCAAATTAATTAGATCACACTGCCCGTTTTGGCTCAAAATCATCCATTACCCGTCCGTGTTCTACATCGTTCAAGTCATGAAATTTTAATTAATAACAAGCGAGAAATCAATTTATCACGGACAATTTTTACGAGGCCTGCTCAAAGTGTCAACCGGTAATGATCATTCGAGGCACTTTCACGGAAGGCAGTTAATTTCTACTCGATGCGATCTTATGAAGAAACTCTGATATTTTTTATGAAAAAAGCTTCGTACGAAGCTACTTTTTATATACGATAATGATACCTCCCTCTTTCACATTTTATTTTGTTATATATATTTTACGGATGGATATAATCTACGTAACTTATTCATGACAAGGAAGATGAAAATACGAAGAATGAATCAAACGGAGTTTCCCTCGCGCTATGTCGTATAATAAGTAGATGAAGGAATTCATGAGATGTAACTTTCATGTAATCTTTTCGCGTAATTTTTCACGTATTTTTTCAATAGCGCAAAGAAGAAGATACTCCGCAAAATTGTAACTAGTGAAATAAAACGATACTCTCCTGAAAGTTCTAAGTACGTCTCCGCGTTGAACCGAAATGTCTGACGAAGATGGAACACACGTAATATTTTAATTATTCGAAGCCAGAACTTCGTAAAAAGGATCCACGTTTCTTCTCCTCAACCTTCTTTTGGCCGCTTATTCATTGACAGCTTTTTAATTTTTATTCATTTTCGTAATAATTTATTTTCCCATTTTAGATATACTCGTTTTCGCACAATACGTTATGCACAGTTAATGGAATGGACAAGTTTCAGACCTTTCAGATCCATAAAGCTGTTACATGCGAAAGCTCGTACAACGTCTATCGGACTAATTAGAGAATAATTAGTTAATTATAGAATGTGTAATACGTACACAGGTATGGATGAATTTTGTTTTCTTCTGAAACAATAATTTGTATGAAGTGTAATTAACGAAACTTCTATCGCGAGCATTCGTATGGTAAAACCTCGTAATTAATTTAAATAACAAATTGAAAATGTTTCTTACGCTGCTGAATGTCATTTTATTGGCAAATAACAACGTTGTAAATTATTTTGCTCGTTTCACTTTTATATCTAAGGGAAAATATATTCCCTTTTTAAGCCAGCGTATTTTTCGTAATTAAGTACATAAACATGTAGATTCCTAAAAGTGAAGTTGTTTATCGCGTTGTGTCAACAGTGTACTAAATGAGTAATCGCAGCGGTAATTAATTTTATATTTCAGCGAGACTTCTGTCAATATTCGAAGTTAAAGCAGCGAACGTCGTTTAATTAAATATAACTCGACTTCCCACGTTATTAACAAACTTCATAAAATATACGATATTGAAAAATTCTTTAGATATGCTAAATTTTTTCATGCATTACGTAATATCGTCTATACATATATCTTATCGTTACTTCACATCCAAATGCAGTTCACTTTCGATTACGCTTTACACCTGTCTGTAATATAGACAATCTTCACAACCAAACTCTTTTACGAAGGTTCTTTCAACAAACTATACAGTAGACTAAAAATATTATGTTTTCATCACTCTATTACATCGTAATGCCCGTTAAGCGAGTATTTTCCCGGCGAATTACTTAATTAATACCGCATAGGCTCTACCCCGAGAAAAATAGCCTCAAGATCCCCAGAACGAAATCGCGAAATGGAGCTATATTTTTCCTTATTTTTTCACCTTGCTACTGGGGGAGAATGGTTGCCTTAAGTCGCGACTGACTAGTCCAATGAGCTCCTAATTAGATTTTACATCATTGACTATGTACGTTCGTGGTTGTTATTAAATGGAGCGTGTTACGCGGCCTGCCAGTGGTTAGTTTTTTTTCATTTCCATGAAGATACGACAAACCTTTAGGTTAATGACCTCCGCTTTTCTTTTTATCGTACTAGGTGAAAACCGTTTAAGCGTACCAAAGAAGATTGTGGGCACGGTTTATGGCTAGCCATATCCGTTAACCTTCCGGATGGCTCTTTTTTTGTCTAATTAAATGTCACATATTACCACGAACTGACCTGCCTGTTACATAGATCCGCCATTTTATAGAAGTTACTTACCTAATATTGACCCTTGGTTAATAGATAGCAGTTCGATAAGTATATCTAAATGGGGCAATGAAATCGCAGTCTTGATTAAAACGATCTTACTTTTCCATACGTTATCATCGCTTTATTATGATATCCATAAAGTTTGATAGAAGCAGATAGTAACCGACATGAAAAAAGTTCAACGTTGGCGTTACACCATTTACGACTCGGTGATTTACGTTTCGACTGTTCCAGTCGTGTAGTAAAAACCGTCAAATAAAATCTTTGGTAAATTTCTTTGCCTTTATCGGCGCGTAAACGTCGACCAGCGTGAATAACGATTATTGCGTGTACGCAGATACTCTATCCACCGTTTAACTAGTGCAGGGGTTGCATAGCGATCGCGCCGGTGTAATTGCTTCTTGTCAACGCTTTCAACGACCGATAAATTTCCGTAGATCTGCAGATTATAAAGCTTTCTTCGAGTACCTGTGCCGAGTACGAATCTTGAGCTTTCATGGTCGTATACGGAAGTTACTGCGCACGATTTGCATTCGTACCACACGAGATAGGTGAATCGATTATGAAATAGACGCATAAAAATTTGGCTTTGAAATAAATTCCGTATATAAATGCAAAAATTGTACTTCTTTAATTCTAACGAAATAAATTTTAATTTGCGTTTCTTTGAATAAAAATATCGTTATTTCCACTTTGTCTCTATTTCGTTCGTGAGAGGAGTGATACGAAACGGAATGATTTTCGTTCTCTGTTGGTCGTACAATTACGCGACAATATCGTATTCAATTTAAAGCGTGAAACCGCTTGACATTTAAAGATACTGGGAAATTTGTAGGAATTAATGTTAACCATATTGACTGAGGGCAGAGCGTACAAAAACGAGAGGACTCGTTGAACAAATAGGTGGCACTTGACGATGTGACGCAGCTACGGTGCGGCGTCGAGAGAATCGACGGTACAAATAATTTCTTAATGATCGAAGTACTCTGTGTAAAAGCTGAGACGGTTTCACTTACGAATTCAGTGACCGTGTAATCCGTGCTTTAGAACAAGGAGACTGATGAGAATGGCTCCCTGGAGATACGAATGAAGTACGATAGGATTGGTAGAAGTAGCAGGATAGGACACCGAGAAATCTCTCTAATGACTAATCGATCTTTGACCACGATTCCTCCTGTTTCTAAGTAGCGCCCGAAAACTGTTTTCGTATTCGAATCGCCACTATGTTAAGGATTGCACTGATAAACATTATTCAAGCCACCTACTTTGCGCTCCAGTTCATTTCGATTCACAATGAGGACGTCTCTACCGTGTTCTATGAGCTATCGACTATTTATCGAGCGTTCCACTTAAGCGTGCACGACCAGATACGTCAAGGCAGCTCGCCCGTTCTGTCGAACGCGAATTTCCGATTCTAGCGGTATCGGGGGCATTGTTGCAGTATTCGCATTTTATCAGCGATTGTTGGTACATAAAAATACCAAAGTATACTCGGAGTTACTATATCGTCGAAGCTTTGCTTCGGAGAATTCATCGATAGCATCGTGTTTTAAGCTTTTGTTAATTTCGATTGAAAATTAGTCGTCACTAGTCGAAAGGGATGGGGGGTATTTCTTTTCATATCAATCCGAATCTATAGTTCTTTATCATTTGTTTATTACTTTTATAACTATCTTTGTATACTCTTTTAATTCACCCAGCGATGAGAACCGTGTATTTCTATATTCTGCAATTTTAATATGCTTCCGCTATTATCTCTGCGTGTGTCTGGAACGTCTCGTGTATATGCGAGTACGAATGGTAGAAGTAGTTGTAACGGATCGCATGAATCAGCCAAGAGAGCTGTACATCAGGCCTGGCAGCCGGCAAGCCAAGTAACAGTGGAAGGAGACTGTATGGATCAGCCATTTCTCACTGTACGTCACCACTACGACCACTGTATCTACGGCAAGTAGTACGGGAACGTAAGGAGTCAGACGTGAGATCTAATCTAGGCAATTTCCTAGAACTCCAGTTAGAAATTTACTTATTAACAGTATTAATAGTAGCTATTTACGGAAGTAACAATACTGCAAGCTCGTTATCTTGTTAAACTCGTGCGATTTTATTGAATTAAAATAATTTTTTCAACTCTGTTAGTTTCGATAAAGAGTTTTAACGAAAGTGTAGTTTAGATTAATTCAAATATAATATCAGATAAAACAATCAAACAAAAAATAAACAATTTTTCTTCATTTTATTTTCTTCGAAATAAACATTCACTATTTTTTCTTCTTTCTTTTTCTTCTGTAAATAATAATGAAATGCATCTGACTTTTTTTCCTCCGTTTGGCTGCAATTTGTGTCAATTCTGTGGAGAATTTTCAATAGCCGCGATAGGATTTCTCTCGAATTAGTCGAAACATACATCTGTAATCCTTCTCTTGATACGGTGGGATATCGACACCAAACGAATTGGAGTTGTATTACCGTCGGAGGCGTTAGAATCGCGGGAAATTTGACGTAAATATCGATGCACCAGGTATCAAGCGATAGCTCTCGAGAGTGCATTTCTAAAATTCTAGAAATTAATTTCAGCTTTTTTCTAACGAACATGTTTGTCACTTTCAATACGTAGAGAAACGTTCTGTCGCGCGATTCTCCTACAGTTTATTATGGTTCCTTCTTTAAACGTCACGTCGTCGCTATTTTACGTTTCTCCTACTTTTTATTAGCGTGATAAAGTTATCCCAGAAGTTTTATCAGTTTAAAACTTTAGGGTCGGTCAAATGTCGGAAGTCCGACGCTTGAAATACTAAAACAGCAAAGGGAAAAGAGGAAGGATGGTAAAAGCGCGGCGTTCTTTTCGAAGAGTCGTGGACTGGACCGATGAAAAATATAAGCGACTTGATTGCCTTGCCGCAACTCCATCGAAAAACAAATATCCTCCCGTAAAATTGAGTTCTTCTCGCATTCTCGCCTTTTTCCGAGATATAAATCTTTAAAGAAACCTTCCTGCGCCATCTTCGTATCGTTTGACTTAAAAAATACATCGACCACGCCTTTTGTCTAGTCTCTGCACCATAGTACGTGGAATCTACCATTTCACGGAGCTATATCAGATTTCGTTTTGATAAAATTTCATTTCGCCTAGGGACAAAGATTTACTGGTCGTGGCTGTTAGTGTTTGAATCATTCTAACACGTCACTGTAACACAGCGCAACATAAATTTTGTTGTAAAGAGTTGCAATAGATTCACGTTCGCGAACCAGCAGGCCACAAAACACTCGGAGTTATTACGCGAAGAAACTCTTCCGTTCGTTTTGTCCTGGTTCCCATTCCACACGCCTAAATACGGTCGCTGAAATTGTAATTAATAGAGGGGACTAAGGAACGTAAATAACCATGGCGATATACAAAACGGTCGGTCTTCGTAGGCTCACACGCGATAGAACGGCTGGCAGAGGTCCAGAATAATGTTCGATACGAATTTCAGCTACAGTGGTTCATCATGCCACATTGTGAAATCGATGTATTGGTAAAAAATGAGTCAACGGGCTGAGAAATAAATATTTCCGGGCGAGAGATTCCTTTGGGTCGAATAGGTACGAAAGAGGAGAGAAAAATAGAAGAGAGAATAGGAAGAAACAAGAACTGAAAAGGAAGAAAAATACAATGGAAAGAATCGACGAAAATTGACGACAAACAGATCCATCGATGCAAACAAAGGAGAAATAATGTAATAAAATTATTGCTCACCGGACAAAGCGGAAGTTATGGAAGAAAGGTGCATTCCTAGGACGCACCGGGCTTTTATTACCTCTATTTAGGTCGCTAAACATATGCGGAAATATCGATGCGTTTATGTGAAAAAGTGAAATGCATTTGGCTTGGGTTATTTATTGCGTGGATGCGCATTGTGCGCGCCGGCAATATTGTCATAAATAATATTATAAGTGGTCGTAGTGATTCATATACCGTCGTACGCATTCAAACACCACCGGTTTATTACGCAAACGTCTAAATATTACTGCCAGTAAACTAGAAACGAAAGACGTATGGTTCTGTCGTAGAAATACACTTCGCCAATTATCACACGCTGATCCATCAAGTGTCAAACAGTAAGACAGAAATGAGATATATTGCTATAAAATGCAGCGTTGGTAAGAAAAAATTGAGCAGATGCTAGAGATTGTCTGCCGTAACGACACCGTAATTGCAGAAGATAGAATGAGATAACGTAAATCGGCTGGCTCGGCTAACTTCAACTTTAGTTTGCCCTTAATGGGTTAACAGTTTTTCTCCTGTTTCTGCTGGTCCTCTGCTTTAAAGCGGAACCGTTCGAAATCGTGACGAGCGAATCGATCGAGTGAAACCGCGCTTCTGGGTATGCGGAGCGCATTCATGGGGTCGTGATAATCGTGAAAGAAGGTCAGGAGGTAGCGAGCTTGCCAACGAACCTCCGCCACCACGGTTTCTCCGTGAAACGTTCCGTTCCGTTCCACGGTATTTCCGCAAGTTCCGATCTTCTCTCCCGCGGATTAATCCTTTAATTTCTTTGATTTTCAAACTTGTGCCGCGCACGAAGATTACATCCAAAGCCGAATGGAGTTTCGAGTTTCGTTCGAGCCGTTCAGAAGATAAACTCGGTGGCGGAAGTTGCAAACGCGCTCTTTGTGCGAGGAAATAATTGTTCGGTCGAAATCAGCGGGGCAGACTAACCGCAATACGAAGTGGGACGCGAGCATTTTAAAGTCCTCGTTAATGGTTTTCGGGACTCGGTAACAGAATAGCTCCATTATTTAGGAAGAAAAACGCTTTTTTAAACGAGTGTCTAATCGACTGACTGCCAGTTATGAGGGATTTTTCTGGGCGAGAGAAAGCACGATAGTAGCCATGTCTAATATTTTTCAAATTTTCACGAATGAAACTGAAGGATATGCGGCCTGGAGACTGAATAGTTTTCAAATTCAGATCCCTCCGCTTTGCACGACGGGACGAAAAAGGGAATAATAATTTACGTAAATAGAAAGCTATTTCATTTTTTTTTATTTATTTCTACATCGTAAATCCTAAACTAAGTCTATTTTTTTTTCTATAATAATTACAATATGTTTTAGAGAACTGAAAACGTACCGATTAATTTATGTAACGATCGATCTTATTCACATTATTATTCGGTGCATTTTAATTATCCCTATGATTAAATTCGTTGTTAATCATACCTGCTATTATTCACCGTTACTTTTGGATATTTACGATATGAATTTTATGTAAATCTATGCTTCGTAACAAAATGATTTCACTAATGAATTTCGTATGTATCCTGTTAAAGATATTAAAATCACAAATTGAAATTGAACACGCAATATTTCATTCATGAAAGCTAGCACAACTCGCCGCGTATAATTTAATCCCTTCCAGAAAGAATTCGTTACAGCCAGAAAAATATTATGTGTATCTCCTGTCTGCCAAATAAAATTAATCCACGTAACTCTGACAGAGTTCGCCTTCCATATATCTCGAGATCGACCATTTTTTTAATGTACCATTTTTTCAGGAAGCTTTCTCGATTCTAACAACTATGTCGATAATAATTTACATGGCCTAGGCAGCCATTGAATTAGACATTCAATACCAAGAATTTCCGATCTTCCACTATACGAAGCGGAATCTCGTTGCGCTTGTGCAAATTTCCAAACGGCTCTGTCCCGATCGGGGATAAAGGGATCAAACCTGTTAAGGCAACAATGACACACGCTCTGCCGAACCACAATAGGAGGTTTACTTTCCCATCGAAGCTCGCCGGGGATTCGCGAGAGAAAAACTGCGAGACACGTATCGAGGAGAGCTTACAGGATTGAAGGTATTCCGTGGCTCCCAAGCGGGGACTCGTTCGACCGAAAAGAAACGTTCCGTAGTACATAGTGCAAACACGTGCAACTGCTTGCTAACGCCTTTTCTCGCCCATTGAAGGCGTCGAAACGGCACAGAACCGCGGTGCCTGAGAAATAAATGCCCACGATTTTCTTTTTTACCAACCCTTACCTGACCTTCCTCTTCAAGGCATGTTAAAAATTGTCGCGAACTTCCACGTGCGAAACGAACATACTCGTTTGATATTTCGTAAACTTTTTAATTAAATAATTGGGGAAATTACGGAACCCGTGCTACTAACGTTGGATTTATTTTCAACGAAAATCGAAGAATTTTCTGATGCGCACGTGGCAAAAAAGAAAACCAAATTTTAAGAACTGTTATAAAAAAGATTCGAGCAGAAGTAGATTAATAATATTGAAAATGCTATTCGTTCTACTTAAGTGTGTAATACGTCGTTTTATGTGGATCTTCTATTAAAAGCAATTATGCAAAATGAATTTTTGACTGCTTTGAGCGCGGAGGAATATTTACATTTCTTTGAAATCTAAAAATTTCTTCGCGTTCAAAGCAATCAAAAATTTATTTTGCATAATTGCTTTTGATTATCAGCGAATAATTAAGTAACTATTAATGAATTAATAATACTCAATTAACGAGTTAAACAACAGAACGGGACTATTTCGTAATACATTTTGTCGATGCTCATACGGATTGATGAAAAATATGGTAGCTATTTCGACGATATAACGATTTCGATATGATTTATGTAATGTACAGTATATCTGGAGGTGCGTAATAATTCGCATTTGGAATATAACTGAGACTGCGTGATTGCTTGATTTATGGCATCACTACGTGCAACGCGTATGATCGTGCATTTGTTATTTTGATAAATGGGCTACATTTACTGCAGTAATATATTTTATATACGGTTTAAAATATTCCGTTAAAATTTTTATCGACAGCTCATTGAAACGTAGCCTCGGTTGTAAGAATTCAAGAAATTGCGTATTTTAAGTGAAATATGATAAATTAATAGGGAATATATTCGACAGAATCATGTACGAAGGTACGCAATTGCGAGAATATTTGAAAATGTTAATGTCGAACGTGAAAATATCGATAAACCGAAATTATAAATAGGTCCTGAAAAATACGACGAACGTATTTACACGCGATAATCTCTACTTTATGTCGTGCATCTAAATTTCACAGCAAACAACAAATGGGATTGTGTTTTACATGTATGTAAATATCCCATAATAAACATTGTCAAACTCATACGTCAATTCACGTCAATCTCAGGTGTATTCGAAATTACTGCAGCAAACTGCTCCGCGCGCCTCTAAAATTTAGTATTCTCGATACAATACCGATATATTCCTGTAATACGTTTATTAAAAAGTTCTCGAGAACTGAAAACCAAATACCTGATAAAAAATAAAATTTGAATAAACGAAAAGCGTACGCGTGATTTAAAGTCCTCCTCGTTACATTGTCCAATAAAAAAGAAAAAAAAGATAAAAGAAAAAGAAAGAATAATGATATTCGTGCTCGACCTTTATTGTCACTTTTTCCCCTTATATTTAGGATGAAATACAACGGACAAATTTTTATGATAGCTCTTATCAATAAAGGAAAAAAATGAGAATAATTTATTTCTTGGCGTTCCAAATGTTCTTCTATTTTGTTGACCGAATATAATCGATTTTAACCTAACTAACCCTTCACATATTTCAGTCAGTTTCTTTCATATCGCCCCGCAGCGTAACGTAAGGAAATTTGTCGCTATTTCTTCGGTAGTCCTCGTCCCATATTCAGAAATCCACTTTGGATCGAAAAGTTCCGACAATTGCAGATTTCTCTCCTTTTCTTTCGTCATTGAGATTCATAGCTAAAGGATATACGTTACGATACGTTATACGTACCTCTATACCGATTCCGATACAATAATTTCCGATCGCGTTTTAGATGCATACAAACTCGGTAACATAATAGCCATAGATTGGAATACTGTAGAAGTGCAGTAGAGTTTAATACCACGGTATTATTGCTACACTTGCTCTCAATTAGTCACTGATCCACAAGTTCTGGAATTTATGCTAGGTACCAAGGGCTTCCAACTATTCTCACGCGCAAGTAATTCACCAATTGGATGAATGAATTTCTCTAATTAATGGACTATGATACAGAGAAGAAATATATAATTTTAGTATCCCTATGTAATATCATATTACTTGGTAAATAATGTTCCTGCGAGCTGACCTAGTTAAATATTTGATGTAAAATCGCAGTAGTTGATTTTAGAATATTTGATATTTTACTTCTTGGTCTATGTCCCCATCGAATCATTTTAATTAGAAAATAGAGAAAGATAGGTTTCCTTCTATTTCTATATCTTTTAATTGAAGCAGTAGAAAGTTTAATCGCTAAATTATTATATAGAAAACACGGAATATTTTACGTGTTATAAGCCTCTTTTATGGCGATGTATTCCTCGTTCGTTTGAAGGAAATTGTAAACTTCTCGGAAGTTTAAATTCTCCTTAAAGAGTAATCCTAGATTACTATACTTCGAGATTGATGAAAGGAGATACAGAAAAGAAACCGTGCGGATTAAATTGTCTGTAACAATAGACAACTACAGTGTCTACGTACACATACGAAACACGTCAGGCTTTCCGTGTCCCAGATTTCATTTGAAATTCCTCATGCATATAGATATATATACATGTACGTATTACAAGTTCGTATTTTTCATATCATTTTATTATATTCAGCTCGTCGTATCTTCGAAACGTGTTTGTCGAGCAAAGTTAAAAGTCAATTTTTACCATATTAAATATTTTTCAATACTTTTTGTGCATATCACGAATGAAAGACTAGTGACAAAAATATTATAATTTGCGACGCGATGCGAAATATACAAAATTTCCATAGAAACGACAAAATAAATTTTTACACAATTTTCTTTGACTTCCGTGGATTCTGAAACGCGGAATACAGAACAATGTCTCCTTCTCCGTTCTCATTGCGCGACTACTTGGATCTTATCTTGTTTGCATTCACGGGAAAATCCATGTGGCTGCAAGACGAAATAGTGTTGTTGCACACATCGTTTTGTTACTCCTGTTTGTTTATCCGGATCCACGTTATTCGCAGACATTCGTAATACGAGATTGTTACTTTCTTCCCTACTTTCTATCTAAACAAAGCTGATGTCTGACCGCAGTGATATTTATGGGGGGGTGCACCTTTTATTGAAATCTTCTGTAGTGTAAACTCTGCTGGACGCTTGCATATTCATTCGGATACGCTATTGTTCTTATTTGTTCGCTCTTTATGTGTAAACTGTGATACATAGATTTTTCTTTATCGTTTAGCCACCCTAAGTATTTATATCATTGGGGTGTGATACGTTGCACGAAATACGAAGAATATATTAGATCCTTGCTCCACTATATAATTACATGCGATAGTTAAATATTTTTATTTTAAAAGATAGTGGCGATTCATACAATGGTGTACTAATAATGCACTGTCACCAAAATCAAGCTGAAAAAGATGGAACGATCCAATCTAAGAATAGGAATCTAAATAAATCTAAGAATATTATTATAATATTATGGTCGCCGTTTTGTAAATCATAACACTCAACTTATTAATTACTACGTTCTCCTATAACTTGTTTTATGATTAGATTACATTATGATTTAATTAATGCTAGTTTATAATGAGCTATATTACACAAACAGAAGATTATTTCAAACCAAGACTAAATTTCAACAACATATTCTGTTTATACTGTACGAATTGTACCGGTAATTAATTAAAAGTATATTTTAATGTAATAGAGATATATATTCCAACCATGTTCCTTGATTACTGTAGCGCATACTATTGTCGGGATATCTCGTATCTTTATTTATTCTATATCATCGTCGTAGAATAATTTGCACCACCAAAAATGGTATTTAAAAATTATAGAATTCTTCTCCACTAATTTCGGTAATAATCCGCAATTAAATCCTATATTTAACATCGCTCAAGTTGTCTAATGAAATCAAATATAATTATATAGCCATTTTCATGGCAGCAGTTAGTCATAGAACTACTTTCATTGCTGCGATTCATCGTGCTCATTATTCTGTGGTTACTGTATAGAAACTCGAGCCATCTCCCTCCCTATCCCAGGCTCTATCTCTATTTTATTTGAGCACAAAAGTTCTCCATTTAATTATACTCCCAGGGAAAGCGGCTTTGTAGGGACGCACAACTTCGTTAAAAATAAATTCTTCCTCGTTCGTTTTTCGATCGACGAACGTTTCACGGCTTGGCAGGACCCTGACACGGAACCCAGATTAACGATTAAATAAAGCACGCGCTGGGGATTGTAATTTTCGTCGTTGTTCTGATAAAACCGTTAATGCATATATTACGATAAAGCTGTTCGTGGTTGTTCGTTGAGCTTACTTAAGCTTGTCCGACAACAATTTCCAAGCGTCACGCACCGCTGTATGAAAATTCCGGTTACCAATGTTTTCTGGTACATTTATCTATCGACCAAAATCTGATTAAACTCACGACTCTTGTTGATAGCGATACACGAACGAGAAAATTTAATACTTTGAGTGGATAATTGAAGTATTACGAAACTGTTGCTCGCAGGAGGTAACAATATTCGAAGCAGAGATACTTTAGAGGCGAAATTGCGTGTGTGTCTTTAAGTAGATTAACGATCGTTGTTATTAAACGAAACTTGCGAAATATTACTGTACTTACGAAACTACGAAATATTTTAACAGGCATGTTTTCAGGTGTTGCAAGGGCTGCATATCAAACTCTGAAGCAACAATATTGCGTGCTTTGGTATATTTTTACACCATATTTTGCGCTTTCCGTTGAAAAAGGATTAATCGATATCTGTTTGTTTGTTTTACACACACCCGCCTTTTTTATGTAAAGAATATACCGAAATTCTCGAAGATATAAATCAAGCGGAATTAACGTGGAATATATGGTCGCTTCAAGATCGTTCTATGCAATTCTATTTATATCAAACGATAAATTTAGTTTTCGTTCGTTGCTCTAGCCGAAAGAATAACAGCACACGATTCCAAGCTTTAGTATCTCGATCTATATTTTTACGATCGACCATCTTTTAGTAGCAGTTCTCAATGGACAATTCTCATCAACAGTTTATGCATTCGGTTTATTATAGATAGTTACTTTAACGCGAAACTTACTTCGCTATGAAACACGGATCAATGGACTTTAACGTACGGCGTATTAGAGTAGCTTTCCGGCCGCCAGGCTGATTATGTTTGCAGAAGCATAAGGACAGAGCGCTATTAACACCTTAGAATCCCATTACAGTGATGCACTGTATCAAGGGAGCAATCAAACTGATTTAAACAGTTCAGGCCTGACTGTTTACCGATGAAATTACACCTGACATATTAAGTACACCGCTGAACAATGTGCGCGGCTCCATCGGAATTGCCTCCTGAAAACACTCAGTTAATTATCATACTGAAATTTAGGATGTCTTTAATAGTATAATTTACTTATTTCTCTATTATATGCTTATATACTTTGGCGAAGAAGGCAGAAAGCTTCACGAGCTTTTCGTATCTTTCGTTTGGACGAAGGAAAAATATTCCTCTGCGATAATTTCGAGTTTTAAATTTGAAGGTAATCAACCGCATCGTTCTCTGCTAGAGCAATAGAAGTATTTACCTTTATGACTGAGAATGGAATTAAATTGAAGAGGATAATAAAGGAAGAAAAGCCAAGGATTTTAGAAGAGTTTCATTCAACAGACCATTGCGTTGCTTCGAGCTGCATAAAAAATGAGCGTCTGTTCAATTCCAGATAAAGATGTTAAAAAATTGTCTTAATCCAGTGGGATACTATCGTATTTGACACGCTTAAACTCTTATTTATTTTTAAACAAATGCAACGTTCGTTGCACTTAGCTTAACTACTCTTTTCACCTTTCAAGCGTCACGACGCGAATGTTTCCTCTGTATAATCTTATAGACTAGAGGTTTCAAGACTTTTTATCTCGCCGTTTATTCCTATAGGCTTCCGAACGCGCAAATACGAAAAATATATAGATAGGATGAATTATTTCAGATCGAACATCTACTGTGTTAGGCAAATTTATCGATATTTGGATTAGAAATATTTTTTTTTATTATATCTGAATTTCCGATATCTATTTAAAAAAATTAACGAAGCACTGTCGTATATGTATATCGAGTATCTGGGTTTAGAGAAGAAAAGAGGCAGAGACCTCGGCCACGGCCGCCTAATATGTGTTACCTCGGCGATGGTTCAGTAGGTATCGGTAAACGTAGAACGTTGCACGCAGCGGCGAGTGTCGTTGCATTAATCGATCTCGCTCTGATGCTTTAATTTAAGGCCTCGTTATACCGTGAAAGCTACGATATATTTCATGCGGCTCCAACTAAGGTCTCGTGCCTTTATTTTCTCAAGTTTCTGTCAATTCGCTAGCCAAGGCGGTCGAACATTTTGACACTCGACCGATTTTACGAACTCGCTATATCGCCGAGGCATACATCATCGTCAACGAGGCAACGTTGCCAGAGACCTCGTTGTGGATGTAAACTACATCGGTCGGTAGGATATTTTATGCGGAAAGGTAGAAGTTAGCGTACCGTCGTCTCTTGCCTTCTTTTGCGGTACTGATAAAATTGTATTTCAGCGGCGGATACCGCCTCAAATCCTTCTTGCGCGTACATCACGATGCACAAAAGTATAATTAACATGACGAGCTTAAAGTAATTAACTTGCCACCGCGTTTTTGTTTCGCTTTCGAGCGAAATCCTTCTATCGTAATATGTCACGCAACGTATTTTACTCTCGCTGTTTTACCAAAGGACAGGATGAAACTATGCATACGCAGTATCTGTGACGTCCATCGTTCGCATTATTAACCGCGACATTGTCACGCGAACCATACTAATTTTCGATTACGAAAGTACGCCGCGAATCGTCGGTATTCGAAACTTTTATCTTTTGCGACTATAATGCAATTTTTACTTGCCGATTTTTTTTTTTTCGTTTTATCCCATTGTCATGGTAGCAAACGTCGTACAATCGCATCTCGTATCCGCATGGCTGCGCGAGATGAAAATCGCGCTCGTGAATTCAGGAAAGGGCTGTAAGAAATGAAATCAGCGATGGTAAAAGAAGTTGCTAGTGTTTCACCAATTTACTTTTTACGCGTTTGCGACATCTATTTTGATATGGAAATTCACGAGCCGATAAATTATCTTTCATAGCAAGTAGCGAAACACAACGGGATATCTTCTCGCGCTAAATCCACGAGAACTTTGACGAACATTTCCTGGACACAATTTAACGATACTCGTGTTACATGCAGCATAATTTCCGCATCTCTTTACGTGGAATAATCACGCGAAATATCGTTTAGTAAATTTCAACGTGAGAAAGAGACGGTCGAGGTACTTGCTGTTTGGATTTCTAGGGTCAAAATTGGTAGAAGCTTTCTGGGTGTAAAACGTATCCTTTTGGGAAGTAATTCGGGCATGTTGCCTACATTGCAAGTGGCTTGGTGAAAGGTCCGTGGTTTAAATTGGGATCAGTGTGTCGTCGCATCTCTGACGGGGTAGCTGTAAGGTTGGTAAAGCGTTGGAATAATTTTCCATAAAGATACAACCAAAAGCCTGAATTTTCTAATTATTTTAAGTGCGAATTGGAGTATTCTCACACAACATGAAATGAAACTAGAATTTAAGACCAGCTCTACCCACAACAAGTAGATTTATCGTTTATTACATTAACAAGTCGTTAACGTATAATGTCGCGTATACGAAACACCGTATATGACTCGCGCTACATTTACTATTAGTAGCGAAAACAGAGTAGAAAATAGTTGCTATCAGTTTCCACGAATATTATTTTTCGATCATCATCACGATTATATCGTTCGTAACGAACGAACGAAAAATGAAAGAAGAAGAAGTCGCCGTATCAAAGAAAGGCTGAAAGAGACTTGGTAACCTATCTATTAACATACTCTCCTAAAGAAATGAAATTCCATCTGGCCTACGGTCTCGGCGCAAAGGAAAACCCGATTACTTTCAATTCAGCTAAAAGTCTAATTAACCTATCTCCCTCCTGCTCGGCTATTTATCTATTCCCAACTTCACCGCAAGCTATTAGTCGTAGCGACGTCATTTTCTCCTTCTTCGTATTCCGTCCGCTAGGAATCGTTCCTTTCTTCTCGAAAAGAGGAACAATTTCCGATACCGCGTACTTTTATAAGGCGGAGCGAGATCTCCCTTGCCCGATGTCCGTAGCCACTTACAACGACCTAACCCAGATTTTCACAATGCGCGTCGATCCGATTCAAACAGAGGTAGAGATAGAGAAAGAAAAAGAACGATTCTCGATGTTACGACAAGAGACCTAAGGACGGATTTCGTGTAAGATGGATCTACTTTGCCATGTTTCTACTTCCGCGGCCACCATTTCTATAAATTCTCAAGCATGTAATAAGCGGGGACAAGGAGGCAGCGGCGCGTATGAAGTCCGATGCCTACGATATCCTCGGCTGCTGCTGCTGCTGCTAGGGATCGTAAATCTGGTTGACCTCGTCGACGGCTAAAAATTGTGACCGCGTTTCGTGAAACCGCGATGTCTTGCCTCGTGTTCGCGACCAACATCGGGCCTTCCGCTACGCTACCCCGTAACCACCTTCCGTTTCGGTGAAAATCAGATGCACCGTCTTACCGTGTACACCGTAGTCGGTGGCGGTCTCGGTCTCGGTCTCGGAAATGCATGGGGTATCACGCGTAAATTATTTCGGGCTGATAGGTTCTCTAGGCGTCACGATCGCCTTCATCTACACTCTTGTAGGCTGAAAAATGCTCCCACGGACAGCGGGCATTATTCACGGCTTTTGCATATCGCCCGGTGAAATATCGAGCACCACACGAAATTTATTGTTTCGCCCGGTCGTCGTGGCACAGATTTGCGGCCTCTTTCACGACGCTTCGCCGTTCTCTCGCTGAAATTCAGTCTCACCTTCTCTTTTTTTTCCTTTTTTTCACATCTTCTTTCTCTTTCTTTCCTTCCTTCGTCTCGTTCTATCCGTTCCAATCGTCGACGCGAGTTGACACACTTTTATTATCCACGGCCGATGATTTCATCGGAATCGAGGGCTCCGCGCAGGGGGTAAGTTGACGATTCCGGCCCTTCCTTTATTCGTTTTATCCCCGGGTGTTGTTAAATACCCCGCCGCCGGTTGATGAGACGCACTCGAAAGGGAACTCCAGCCTTCGGCACCGGTATTTGGAAAATATCTGAATGCGAGGCAAAGAGAATGGGAAAGCTGTTTGGTTGCGCGAGTTTACCGCCCGCGCTCTTCATTATAACGATCTTTAGGATCCTTCGGATCACTTGAATCGCCGAGGTTTCCCGCTTTTGTCTACGGAACTTCGACTTTTAGGAAATAATTCACCCTTCTTTTTGTTCCGATATCCTCGAGTTCCTAAGATTTATATTTGTCCTGCAGTATATTTTGAAGCGAAGGAAATGCAATCGATTCGATTTCAAGATATACAAATTTTTATATTCCACGAAATATTTGAAGTTACTTTTAGTTTGTTAAATACGTCGCTGGAGTTATGTACACCGCGCATTTAGTATAAAAAAGTCGAAAGACCCGCAAATTTATTTAAACGGTCGTCGGAGAATGCGTTTGCGAGTTTGCGAGGGTCAAACAAAACAACTTGAAGAACGTGCACAAATGTTTCAGCAGTTTTGGAGGGTTTTCTCAGAAATCCGACGGTTTCAGAGGAGGGAAGAGTGAAAAGAAGGGATAGAATGTGAGCAGAATTTTTTCTCGATCCTGATGAAACAACGCGCGGGCTGTGCTCGCTGAACTGACCCGTTCCAAGAACTCAAAATAGAGTTTCTGAACCGGTGATGTATGCACGGCCGTGTTTTCATACGCGTCCGTTCCGCATCGTTCCGGAATTTTATATTCAACCCTGTAGTGCGGTTGCTCGGCAGCCGCGTTGTTTCTGCGGTTAGAAAACTTTCCTCCTTATGAGGCGTGAATACGGCCATAAAGTAGCGAGTCACTCCTCTCGCCCGCTTTTCCCATCGTATTTTCGTTTCTGACAGTCGTTACTTCATGCAATCGTATCGCTTCGTACCAGTACAGCGTATTTCTGCGAAAAAATTTTATTTTCGCCGTGTTTGCAATGTCGTTGCGCTCTCGGAATTGGAGATCCTTTTTAAGCGAACGAATAGTATTTTTTATAAATGTAAGTATGACAAGTGTACCGATTCCTACCTACATTTCCAGTTACGTACATTTCTGGTCAATATATCGTAGAAATATTTTAGCAATATCGCGAGTATAAATTGTATTCGGGCGCCAGTATAGGGTTTAGCGAAAAGAAATTAGGATACTGTTGATGTAGGTTTTATCTTTCATGCGAAATAAAATTTGGTATTATTTAGTATTATATATTATATATTATATATATATATTTAGGCGAATAGGTCGTGGCGATTCACAGAAGAATTGAAGTCCATAAAAACGTTTCATGTTATTTTCTGTACGTTATAAAGGAAAGGTCCAATTCTCATTAAAGACGAGTGTCTTTCTGCCATCGTTGAATTACTGTTATTATACGGCAATTTCCAACTTGTTATTTTGTCTGTAATTCTGTTCTTTGCCCTGTAATCTTTCTTTTTTATCTTTTATTTCATCGCTCCTGCGGCTTTCGGAGTTTTTTCATCTCGATCCTATCATTCTTTCTTTAAGCAGTCGACTAATTTTAGGGGCAAACGATTAGACTTTAAATATAAACTTGAAATAACGAGATAACATACACGAACAACTTCTCTATGTATTCACAATTATAAATGTTGTTAACGAATCAAAAGAGAATCACTTTGGAAAACCAATTGTTTTCTATGGTAATTACACGAGATATTTCACGCTAGTCGATCGTGCGATTTAATAAGAAACCACGTATGATAATATTACACAGAAAGTAAATGTCGATCGTCGAGCATCTTCGCTTTCTTGTTGCGGTAACCATTCAGAAACTCGTTAAGTCGCGAAGAAAGATCGTCATACTGATGGCCTGGTTGCTCGTGGTATACACGCGCGATTATGCGTCGAGTAGATACTTCTCGATGTTAGCGGATGATCAGGCAGCAAATAGACGCCTATCTGATTACATCTAAAAGCAGGTAACTCAATGCCTAGCCGGTAGTCGAGAGCATGGCTTCTACTGATAGTGAGAAGGTATTGCCGGTATCCGGCACAGCCACTGGAAAATGGTTAGACGGTATTAGATGGTGTGGAAACTTCGATTAACTCTGACCTTCGAGAACGTAACCGCGTCCGTTCTCTCTGGGGTAGACGGTGCAGTAAATACACCGGCCGATACGAGCCAGAGGTGTCTTATGGGTGGAGAAGTTAATCCGGCATGTTCCTGTGTATATACACGGTTTGCTGTCTTCTTATCTGATGTTACGTACGTTTACAATGTTCACCTGGTTATCTTTCGTCTACCGGTGCGATAGAAATTGGACTGGGTAGACCTCGGTTTTTCATCGCTGTTAATTAACGGGCTACGTTAGAACGCGTGTGACGGCTGTTTCTATCGTACGAGATGCAATTTGTCCTTTCTATTTTTTCAGACACCAGATACGAAACATAGAAAAAGGATATTATTCTTACGGGTAGTATAAAAGTTACAGGGGAAAAAACAACGATATAAAACGAGTTTCCAGAAGAATTTCCAGCGAGTCATTTTTATAACGCATTTTCTCGTGACGTTATTACGTTACGGTTTATTGTTTCAATTTTAAAAGCCATATCAAAAGTCTGGAAGCGTTTCAATCGAGCAAAATATATAGATTTGTATTATTTGTTCGCTCGATGCCCCGAAGGGTAATAGAAAATGTAATAGTTGCAGATAGTTTACCGAAATAACTAGTTCCCACTATAAGCTAAACTGCGGGTTACACAGATTAATCATTTATAACGGAATACTAAGCAATTTTGTGGCTGTAACGCGTGTCGTTCTATATTATACCATCCCTTTGGAGCAACTGGTCGACCGCGATTGAATGTTGTATTTATAGTCTGATGAATGATGAATTCATGACCGTGTTTTAGGCGTCGTATCGATGTCAGCCAATTGGCGAAGCTATTCATTATTACTTTGAAAATGTTATCTTTCAAAATATAAAATTTTAATATTTAATTAAAATATTAATATTTGCTCGAGTCCCTTCATTCAAAGATTATTTAGAAATATTGGACCAAGTTTTGCGATTTCCTATAAAAGATAACGTACAAATAATTAGACGTTAATGATGATTATTCGCAAAGAAATTTTATAATAATGGAAAATCAATCACGTTTTTGATGTGACAAATTGAACAGTGGAAGCAACATTATATCGCAAATATCTTTCAACGTATTTCCGTTGCTTAATATTATCATATTAGCAATCGTTTCATTTGTCGCAGAGAATTTGTCAAATATTACGTGTTTCTTCCGGCAGTGGGTGCATTTTATGAGCCATATCGTCTTCTGACCGCTTAATGACTTTCAAGAATTTCAATACGCGCTACGCATTTGAACGACCTCGTTGTTCTTCGAGAAACCGCGACGTATTAACTATTCCCCCAAACTCTCCCATACTTTCAATGATTTAATGTCCATTAAATTAAATATAGTACCACCGAAAGGGATGAAATTCCTCCGTTTCACAAATTGCTGGCAATACCATTGCCTTTCCTGAATTGTCCAGATAAACAGAGACGTATGGTGGTTGTTAACGTTTAGCTCGCAATTCCAACAATTAACGTTCCTGTTAATTTTTCATCGTGTTTATTTCAACCACGTTGAGAACAATCTTTGCGATGACCGGGTTCAGCGTTTGAGATATTTAGAACGCAGGGCAGGTTTTAATTTACTCCTCCAGTAATTTAGTTAGATAACTTTACATTTCTGAACATTTCTGTTGATTCCTATGGATTCCACTATATTCTCCACGTGATAGAATGACCGCCATAACAGTTACAAGCTAAACAACTTGTATGGTGCTCATGGAAACAAACGTTCGATTAAATTTTATTTAAACACATGTTACTAACAAATTCAATTAATTTTCTCGTAACATGTCTAAATAAAAAAGGGATTATGAATAAAATGTGAATAAAATGGTAACGTTGTATCATTTGAATTTTTCTTTGAAGATAGTCGAATTAAAATATGTCGAGAAACAGCGAAGCGTATTCCAATATAATGAATTTTTAATTGTCCAAAATTATATATATTTGTTAGTCGATATAACATACGTAGAGACAACGACAGTGGGAAATGAAACTCGAAAGTTGGAAACTGTAGCGACAAAAGATATTTGAACGAGAAGAATTTCAAGTACGTTTGTCCATTTCGATCAGTGACGCAATTTACTCAGTTTCATTTAATGGTTCCCTTTTAATAACCTCTTTCAATTCTTTAATAAGTAAGTATATTTAAATTACGTTTCGTATTCTTATGTATTTATATTTTACATACACGTTAATATATTATTTACTGTTAGTAGCGTCTACTAAAATATTTTTTAAATATATTTTTTCGTTTATTCACAGGTTTAGTTGCTATAGAATAAATAAAAATATTGTTGGCTACATTTCACTGTCACTCTGTTATTTCGATAAAACGAAACTCGCAGAAAGACAAATCGAGATTTTACAGGGAATTTTTACATCGATTTAAATCAAAATTGTTTTTTTCGACATACTTTTTTTTACGTTAGAATTAACTTTCATCGACCGCGAGGTTCAACGAAGTTCGGTAACTTTGGAAGTTCATTTCCTAGTAGGAATATTCTAGGAGCATTTATGAAAAAATTTTAATTAGTTTCTACGATAAGAATGTTCTTAGAGTTTAGTAATTTTAGCAAGGCGAACTCATGCAATTTTGTCACATCGCGATGCAACAATACGCTTATGTCATAATAAACTTTGATTTGCTTGTCTCGGCTGGGAAATTGCTCAATTTTGAAACGCATTAGCTATTACAAGCTGTTACTTCTATAGTATACTGCACGCGCGAAAATAAGTGAATCTATAGCGAGATTAATAATAACTCGTCTCCATTATTGATTAACGAAAATTCCTTGAAATGTTATAATTATTTAGCAAGGAATATAATGAATATTTGCGTCATAAGATTATTTTGCAATTTTTCTTCGTATTATTCTATTGCCTATGGATCTGAATCACGAAGAAAAAGGGAAAGTCCATTGTCTTAAAGAAATCTGCGAGGAGTTGTTCCTGAAATTCTCATTTAAATAACACACAGTCCCTTAATACGATTATCTCCGTTTCCCGATAATCCCAATTAGCTCTTTATAAATCTTTCATAAAAGACGATTCAGATCATAGATTTTCAATTGAATCTAAGTCAATTATCGTTTCTATTTTAAATCTTCAACTCCGTAGTTGATCAATCCTTCGAATAACGAACCAGTTCTTCACGAATTTCCCACAAGGATCAGATTAATATCTGACACACATCCATTCGAATAATTTGAAATTGCCGCTTATTCTTTTTTAGAAGGATATGGAAGATGGCTGACTGATACGAGAAGTTGACTACGTTTTCTCGTCGAGTTATCCCAATTTTATCAAGGAACTCGATTTTCTTCCAACGACTTAGAAAGCAATTTAGGCGAAGGTTGTCGTACAACGAGCCAAGTCTTTTTGAGTTTCCGGCTACTGTTAGCTCGTCGAGTAAAATGCGAAGAGTTAGAAACGACATTGATAAGGCCTCGAAGCGCTAGCAAGCACGCACACGGTTCCTGGCAGTACGGATGGTATTTATGATTCATAAACGTACGTAGCCTACATTTGCAAAGCCGCAGGCACTTTGCCCTCGAACGTTGTACGCGTACGTTTCTCTCTAATTCGTCTCTGAGAGATTTTAACAGTCCCAAGAGGTCTACACTCCCGACGTATTTTAAATTATTCCCACCGATGGTCGCTATCCGCGAAATCGAGTTGCATCGTCTCGAGCATCCAAGGGAAAAGTTGTACAACAGCTTTTAGCAAGGAATCTTTTTTAAAGACATTTCGCGCTGCTTTAATGACGCTCGAGGAACGTTCGAGGAATTCTCGAATCTTAAAAAGATGCCAGCGATCTTAGTATGCAAAGGTGACAATGACGTTAGCCGATTGAGAAGTTGGAAGACGGTCTGGTAAATGAGTAAACGGAAGATACGAATGCAGTTTCCCGTTAGCTCTGTTTCTCTTAGTATCTCCTCCTCGCCTCTCCTTTTTCATGTATATTCGAAACGGGACATATTCAACACGGATGCAACACGATCATCGATCGATGTCGGGGAAAAATGGGGTACACAAAGGAGGAATGTATGAATTATCGATTCGATAAAGGTAAACTTTCGGGTAGCGCTCGATCGTCTTGTTTGCACGGTCGGCGAAATCAATCACGTCGGATTATCCGCTTTCGATGGGAGCTGTCCTGGCGTTTAAGAAATGAATTGTGAACCGGACCATGTCAAAGTGATTTACACGTTGCAAAACATTTGCCGCATACCCGCCGTTCTCTACGCGACATTGTCGTGATTTACTTTACAACGTGATGCGAAATTTGTTCTTCCCGAAATATAATAGAAAAGCTACATTTATCAACGGAAAATACCTTTTCCCTGTTGACCAAGTTCTATCCAGGTTTTGCGCACACCTTCTGGAGGACTGCTGCGTTTGAAAAACGCGATAGTCGTTACTGAAAATACAGCAACTCGTATATCGTATGCTTAAACGCGCGGCATGGTGGTATTGCTACGTTGCTCATACGTTAAGGAAATATATGTATTTCTTGGTCGCAATTCATTCCTTCCAGCGTCCTCGGCGTTAATCAAATTTTCATCAACGTGGGAATAAGGTCATAGATCAACTTTCACATTTCTAAGTCTACCTTGTCCTCCTTCTCTCTTGAATATACTCATTTTCTGCTAATAATGAAATGTACATCGGAAGCGAGTTTGAACCAAAGTATAAAATCAGACCATAATGTAAACCTAGTGTATAAATTCAACTAAGGGTAGGTCAACTTTAGTGTAACTGGTGATTTAATAAATCAGTAGCTATCTGAAGATTGCTATTATTCCGTGTTTCCACCTCATCAAAAATCGAAACTTCACTCTGTAGTATTTTATAAAAATTTGTATCGGAAATAGTTTATAGAAGTTTATTATCTTGTTTCTACGTTATAGCGTTGTATGAAGCGTGTCTTGTCGCCTGAGAATCCTCAAGAATTTCAAAATCATTTAAACGCGTGGACACGTAATCGATCGGAAAGATTACGGCATTCTACGTGTACCGTACTGCGATTGATTGTATTGCGAATTGATAAATAAATTCACGACATGATAACATGCAATTTTATCTATATCGAATACAACGTACATCTGATGAACCATCGCATTGGTAGGTAATTTCCCACTGTTCCATCAGGGTGAATTATCCGTATACAGCATAAACCGATCTAGCAAATCGTTGTTCCGAGATTAAACGTTGAATTGAGCTTAAATTTGTGCTCTATTCTGCGGGTTTATAGTCGGCTTCTGCGTTAACAATGCTTGGAAGCTGACACACCGTTTTGCACTGTCCTTGGTACTGTCCAATCTATATCCTCGCTTTGTTGATGCTACACGATTACGCATTGTCATTGTTTCTCGGTAGTGCATAATTAAATACTCAGTAAGCAGTCATACCAAAATTATATTTCCTTACGTATATTGTTCCTTAATAAATATCTTAATTGTTTAAAAGTATATCGTTCACGTAGTATATAGCAAATGAAGAAATAGCGTTTTACAAATTTAGTTTTATACAATTTTAGTTTCAGTTATTTTAATTTTAATTGTTTTGAAAATTACCGGGTCTCATTATTAAAAGCTGTAAAATTAATTTACGATCTTTTTCTACAAGACACATTGTAAATGTAAGGTTGAGATTATCGATATTTATAGTACCATGATAATATTCATATTTCCAGATAGAAGCTCTCAAGGTACTTACTCAGACTCGCCACTTTTTGTTAATTATGCAACGAATTTTCGTTTTATATTTTCTCTTTACATTAAAGCATTATGTTAATAATATTTAGACTTTAACGTTATAATTTTCCTTGCCAGATATACTCCAGTAATTTTTTACTAATGTATTGACGTGAAATTTGGTAGATAGTTGAACATACTAGATTAGAAAAAGGCTTTCAGTGCACTATCCTCTGGTACGATGGGCGTAGTTAGTTTCTGAAAGCTGTTGTTTAGTTTCATGGGAATATGTGTACGCATTTCGAAAACGAAGCATCCCGAAACAAGCAGAAGCATTTTGTGAGAAGTTACTTATGAGTCCGGCGAAAGAGAATTTTACTATGAAATATAACTTTGCGCTTGCAATCCCATAGCTGAAATTAATCGAAACGACTTTGGTGTGCTATAACTTTTAATAGAAGCATAATTATGGCTGATAACATGCATGAAATGGTATAATACGGTACAAAATGATACAATATGTAAAAGCACGAGATGATTAATTATTAATTAAATAATTTTAACATGGAATTTTCATTTCAAGCCTTCGCGTGTAAAATAATTCTGAGTTTGAGCATGTTTCGTATGCATATCGCCAGAATGTTAATTCAACTAGAAAATACCATTCTAAAATGAGTATTTCGTTGAATTTTGCATTTCGTACGAAGCTAGAATCCACTTGGATGAACTTCGCAAATCGTCGATGGTAATGATATCGCTATTGTTCCTCGTCCACATCCTCTATATTCCGCCCCTTGTTAATGTACTTCTTATCCTTCTTGATCTTCTTCTCTTTCCATCAGCTTCTTCTCGGGTCGCTTTATTTCCCCTCTCTTTCTTCCTCGTTAGCGTGGCTGTAGCATTTTCCACGTGCAACACATAACACTTGGAGTTAACGAGTCTTCCGTACCGTAGCGTAGCGCGGCGTGGCCGCCATGAATCAACTGAAGAACTTTTGTTGACTCTATGCAGTTCAGGTCGATTCTAAACAAGCTTCTCGGTATGGACGTTCTCTCTAAAGGGTTGGGGGATTGGCCTAAACAATAACGCGAAGAATGCTTATTCGATGGAAATGTTTTGTGACAAAGTTCATTCGCATATTTGTTTGCCACGGCAAACGGAAATATCGTGTCTGCAAGGAATACTAATTTCTGGCAGCGAAAATTCAGACATAAAAGAATCTTTGTTCTATGCTTTTGATAAGCACGAAATTTTAACGGATTTAATTATTTCCTTGAAAATCGGGGTCAATTATCTTTAGACGTTGCACAAATCCGAGTATCCTAACACTCATACACGATGTTTAACATTCGTGTCATATATTTCCAATTTTCTTTCGTTCTTCGTTCACGCGGAACCGTCGCATTTTTCCTCGGATGTCGTCGTTTTCCAGTAAACCGAGATAATATTTGCGCCTGTCGCGGCGGTTCGCTCTTTCCTACAGAGGAAACATCCTGCGCAACCTTCTGTATTATACACGCCGCTTTTATTGGAGTATGCTGTGCCCGCGACCGCGAATGCCAGAGCGTAATCTTCTTACTGGACTTTTTCCCATTGTTCTGGCTACGTGAAATTTTAATATCGCGTTTACCCGCTTTAATGAACGATGCATCTGCGCAGCATCGACGCCCGCGCCAGATTTATCGAAGTTTTCTCATGTTCTCGCATTAAAAATCGGTTAACACCGTTTCCTTCGAAAATATCGAACATTCCGTGCCAAGACTATTTTACGATTCTCTTTGTGCAAGGAATTCATATATTCCTCTGTTGGGAAGTAAGTCCTTCGAGGACCGTACTTAGTCCCAGAATCCATCTATATTTTCGTCGGCATTGTTCGTTAAGGAGCACGAAGATGGATTCAACAAATGGTTATAACTGACAATAGATCCATAATAGAGGCAGCTGGAATCTCCAGGGCGGACGATATTCAATGTTCCTCTGTTTGTGTCGTTGGTCCACAGTGCATACTTGCGGAGCATTTTGAGCACCTAGGAAGAGCTTCGTTGCAATCAATACGATGCGTTGTATTTGGTAAATGGATTGTAGGCTTGTTCATATTTTCCTAAACAGCGGGAATGAGGTATGTTGTAATATGAACAATGCTATGTAAAATATAGAACGCTACGATAATAATCCGAGCATATTTCCAACATAATTTTTTGATAAAACGTATTATCCATAACAATTTATCCTTGCATCCGTACTTTCTCTCTCGTTCTCTTCTTTTGTTTCTCTTTCATTTTTACTCGATGCAGACATTCCTAGAAGATATTCAGCCACGTTCATTCCAAGCTTCGCATATTCATGGCTCTTCGGTCATGCTATAATCTCAGGCATTCAGTCCAAACATTCTTCTCCTTCACCTTTAACGCTCTAGACTACCAATAAGCAGATTCTTGAAACATAACTATCCATGTAATAATTTGAGAAAAAAATCGCGAACGATTCTAAAATCTTCGTGTCAATGGATCGCGCGTATTCTTTTCTTTTCCGTGGTTTACATTTCTTCTTCATTTTTAAAGATTTTAGACGAATTTGTAGGATACGTTGTAACACAAAGTAGATTTTTATTTCGCAGTAAACCGTACGGCTGTGATAATACCGAATACTCCGGCTGACGCTTGACACACTTCCGGACACACAACTATAAAAATGTATATCGTACACTGCGCTTATTGTTGAACAGGGGGTGCTGATTGCTTTTTTCTGAGCTGAACAAATTACTAGCGGAGTTTCGAACTCGAGCGATCAAACTGTCTACTGAAGTTCCACCTCTGTTAGCGGAAGCTTGGAGACACATGAATGCAATTTAAAATAGAACAGTATGCCGTGCGCACTAAAAAATATGCTGAAAAATTTAATTTATTCAACTTAGAATGTTTTTATGCATTTTATAATTATTTTAACCAGGGTTTCTTTTAATTGTATGTATAAATATCGTTATCCCTGTAGAACGTATCTGCTATCAAACAAAAACCTAGTAATTTAATGTACAATGTTTTTATGTATTTTATAATCAATTTTAAATACGTCTCTTTGTAGTTTCGCGCACGTTACCTTTGTTTCATATTCTTTTTATTTTTATTTTATTTTCTTTTTCTTCTACAGAGTTTTTGGCATCGAATTCTACAGCGGTACGCACTTTTAAAGTAGGATGTTATAAAATTCCATTATTATTTATCAAAAAGTGATTCCACCCTTTGCTTATAGAATTCTATAGCCATGTACCGGCAAAAAATCTGATATGCGCATACGTTGTGTACGCTTTTAAATTTTCAACTCAATAAACCAATCGGTACATTCATAATTTACGCACGAGAAATTGTGTTTTCTCCTTTAATTCTCGATTCATCGATCGGAAAAAAGTGGTTCTTGATAAAACAGTGCATGAATAGGTATGTTTTTCCCAAGCATCGATGGAGACAGATAAAGCTCGAATACGAACCTGTAACTTAACGCGGCCTGTTGGCCATCAATACCCTTCGCGTGAATGGGCCCTCTGCGGAACAGCATCGACATTATTAGCCATCAACCTACGAAATATTGCTTCGTGGTTCGTGTTTTTTCCCTTTTTTCCCCTCTATTCTACGTAATTACGCAATAAACAAAGGTCAAGCGTTACCCTCTAACAGCAAAATACGCTCCCGCAAAAGATTATGAATTATTTGAAAAGGTATTCTATACAATCGCGCGTTTTTTTCGTGTTATCATTGCACATGTAGACGAGTACGCTCTTTATTCATAGTAGCTCTGCTCGTGTATGTGACACGCTACGAGTTTATTGGCTACAAAATGGCACCAAATGTAATGAATTGAACAGTGAATGTAATAGATGGATACGTTACGCTTTGACGAATAAAAGTTGATATATCTTTTATACGTATACGCACTATCGTTTATAATTATCCAAGGACTGGTCGATTTATTCCTTCTCAATTATTTTGTCAATTAATTTTTATTGCTACATGTGTATCGATGGAATTTATTACGGATGACCATTTTATACTACGGAGTATAGTACAGCAGAGTACAGAATTCGTTTTGCGAAGGCTAAAAATAAAGACAGATGGAAAAATTGAAGGGGAATAACTGCATTTTAAATACGCGATACGACGCGACGGTATAAAATTTGTTACGATAAATATCGAGTTATTGCTTTGTCAACAGCTATCGTGTTTTTCCAGCTTCCATTTTATCGTGCGCCGTTTCAAGGAATCAATTCGATGACGTTCGCACAGCCGCTTCGAACACACCTAAAACATGTTAAACTGTCATTCGAAACTTTCCTTTTTCCTTTTTTTTTCTTTTTTAATGAAGTGAAATCTAATTGTGTATGTCGAACGCGATTCACTGCAAGTTTAACTTGTTAATCGATTTTTGTAATCATTTTTCGAAACGCATATTTCGCTGATTTTTACTATTATCAAAATGTCAGCGTATCTTCGGAATTTTTCTCGCAGAACGACGAGAAGTATTGAATTCTATTCGCCACATAACTTCATTCGTAAGTTTACTGGCAAATCCTCACGAGGTTCTCACTAGTGTAAGAACTTTTATGAATAGAGGGGATGTAGGTTTGTTAAATTCGAACTTCCATTCGAAACTAAAGTTTGTGACGAATGATTAAAGCGGAATAATAATTCACCGGAGTAATGATACTAATAAAAAGATTGTCCGAATTTTTAAATGTTTAAATGTACTGCCACATAACATTTATCACGGTTAATTTAAAGTTTAGAGTATAAAAGGCGAGTTTTAACTGTGATAATGAAAGAGTGAATGAATTTTTTTGTTAAGCATTGTTTGTCTTGCAGATTTTTTTATTATATTTCTACTTTTATTTAATTTAATTACAAGAAAAGCCTTTCTTTTGCAAGTGTCCTTCTTTTTCTTTCAGCATAGCAATAATACATTGCAAGTAAAATATATCGTTTGGGTTAACCACACAGGTAATATTGCTTTTCAGAGGTGCAAATTAAATTTCGAGGTATTTAAAAACGTTTGCTTCTCTGTGCTCATCTTTCTTGTTAGAATTCTTGATTAAATAAGAGGATTGGACTTTGTTGTGCTTAAACTACATAGAATTTAAATACAACATTTGATTCGCAAAAATGATAAAATAAACAGTTTATTTAATGTGTATTATTATATGACACTTATCTGTTAATTAGGATAATATATTGGTTCAAACAAAAACTTCTGTGTTCCCTGCATTTTTGTATCACTCTACCTTCGACAAATATAGTTTGATATTTGAAGTTTTAAAATTGTGTAGTCATTAAATAACAGAAGGCGGATACTTTGAGGTTACCAATCCCAATAATTATAATTATTATTCCTTCCTAGTTTCTTTATATAGCGAATGAAACGCATGTACACGAATTCCGTGAAATTTTCAACGTTTAAAAAACATTTATATCGAAACAATTTTTCTTTACCGCTCTTACTTATTTTTATGGTTGCACACTTATTGGTATGCTCAGTGGTATTTCCCATGAAACAGCACACGAGAAACGGCACACGTACAATGTTATTAACATTAACGGTGCGATATCGTAATAGCGTCGAATATCGAAAACTCATGACCGCTGTTTCAAACTGTAGTTCGTGAATTTCTCGAAAACGAGATGTCCCAGTGAAACCAGACTGGTTTCCGACTGCACAATCGATCGTATTTACGAGGATGCAGCAACTTCGCCAATTGCTGATACGAGGTACGACGACTAATGAAATTTATGCGGCTGGATATTACTCAAATTAGGAGTGTTCGCGAATTTTGCTTATCGCAAATTGAAAGTAAATTGGAGAATCTAACGAATAAATTTGTACATATATGTACCTATGTGTAATTTATCGAGACATATTTTCCTTATACTATCTCGTTCGTCGCGAACCACAGCGTTTTAAATTAATATTTAGAACTCCATCGAATGGAAATTTCTAATACGATCTCAAGGAAGTTTGTAGCATATATTAGGTTGTCCGAAAAGTTTCTTTTGTTTTATAAAATAATAATAGATGAACAACAATTTCTGTTTTATATTATTTTTTGAATTAGGTATGATCCATTTCGTTATATTTCTATTATTATGTTCGTGCATAATTCAATAAACTAATATAAAACAAAGAAACATTATGCGTCTATTATTTCTTTATAAAACGAAAGAAACTTTCCGGACAACCTAATACATTGTAGAACGAAACAGGTAATCTCACGAATAAAATTTTATCATTTATCCGTATCAAAAGAACACCTACGCCGGTATTTTAAAAATACTTTGTCAAGTGAGATTCGAAGACAAGCAGCGGAGGATTAGTGATTTCTATAGGCTTCTAAAAGTGATCAATCCGTTTAAATACCGCGTCGATTAAGCGTACTCGTTGACAAGGAGCAGCCGTGCCTCCAGCTAACTTCGATCAAGTGCACTCATTGCTGAAACGAACAGTCGACTGAAATCGGAGATGTAAAGCGTTCCAGGATAATTGTCGCCGGAAGGAGGCGAGCTTGTATCGGTGTGAAATTGAATCACGATATTGGGTAGCGGCTCGAATTCTTTGCTTCGTTAAATCATGACCAAGGTATGAATTAGAATAGTATGTAAATCACCGACAAGATAAAAAGTCGAATCGAATTTTTGCGATTTTTATGTCCTTGATAACCAGATCAATTATCCGCTTACTGTCGTGCTTTTCGTAGATTTCTGACGAAGACTCGAGGTTGCTACGATATTACTTATTTATCCTCAATTCAATTAACTTATATATCTTAGTTTTTATCCTTTTTAATGGTGCAAGGAGTGCAATGGATAGTTCAAGATTGTTTAAAGAATTATTGAAATTTATAATTTCCATTTCTAAGCGAACTAATGCTTTATTAGAATACTGGTATTTTAAGTTTAGCGTCTTTCAAATATTGTTTCGTAACGAAGTTCCAATATCTTCTCGGCAGAGAATTTCTTACAACTTTCTTACAAGTTAGTTCAAATTTGTAGTTAGAAGAGTTATTGGAGTTTGTAAGTTCATTGATAAAATACTTCTTATACATTCATGCATCATTGGAACATCAATATGTAGAATTTAATATGATTTATTAACACCCCCTTTCCTAGTACTACGACATACTAAATCAAATTTATTTATTATTATTTCACTCGAAAAATTTTTCTCAAACATAACGTTTTTTATTTACCAATAACTGTATATAGTCATTCTATACGCATAACTAAAAATAGTAAAAATGATTTCCAACAAGGATCATTAATAACAGATCGATTCGTATTCAGTTGACAAGTACACGGTCCAAATAGAGTTGTAAAAGTGTCGCAACCCCTGTAGTTGCAAACACTGTCAACCCTTTCGATATTTTCCCTGCGATCGTTGGAAGGAAGAGAGCGTCGCGAGGGTGCCGAACAGGCAACCAGTTTGCAGCTGCGAGAATCGAATATTTATCGATAAACGAGGCCCGTCGATGCGGAAGATGAAAGTGTCAGCGAAACTGTTTACGCGGGAACGCTGTAAAAAATGCTCGAACAGGGAGAGACGAGACCCGGCGAGATATTGATTTATAGATAAAACGCGAAACGAGGACACATGGTTTATATTCGTGTAAAGATAAAAACCTTTGCCGGAATTCGTAGTGAAATCGTCGTCGAGAAATCGTGTGAATGATCATGCTCTGACTACGCAATACACAACTACACCCACTGATTTTTCGAGCTTCCGTTTTATTGTACAGAAGTTTTTGTGGATCTTTATCACCTTTACACGTTACCAATAAAACCACGCGTTTGTAACAATTTTTCCTGTGTTAGAATTGTGTTAGAATTGAGTCTCGACTGTATTAATCGACATAATCATCGTAGATATCACCGTAACGCAGATTTCTTTTCGCTTCGTTCGATCACGGTCGATTCCCAAGAATCAAGATCAGGTATCGCAAAGTGTAATTTCTATAGGTTTTCAGAGAATTTCGTTTTTGGCGATTACTGGTAATACCCTGGTCATTTAATATCTCGATTACATATACGATTATGATTACTTGCATCTTTTGAGTGGCTGATAATATTCACGTAACTCTAATTTATCCTAATTTATTTAGTTTGTATATCTTTAAATGCAGAAGAGCTTAATGGTTTGTATAATATGAACTTATTGGAATGCTATGTAGTATAACAATATATTTTCCCAAGTTTGCCTTTAGCACGTCGATACCCATTGGTATCGATTTATTTTATACGTTTCGAATTATCTACACTTAATCCAACTGAAGCAGATTTATTTAGCCATTTTAATTGTCTCGTTTGGTACAGTGATAAATTGCAATTTTTATAAACTGGCTGGCGATTTCATACCGCCATAAAAATTACCGGATTAACGAATGTTTCGAATAAAACAGATTCATTGGAGATTAATAGCGATTATATGTTATTATTGTATATTATTATATAGTATTCTTTTCCTCGTGACAAAGTTTAATCGAAATATAAATCAATAAATACTTATAACGTTCTGATATGAACCGGCAGAATTTCTTACCCCTTTTTATTTTGATTTCGCTAATCTCCGTTATTCGCGATATTAAATTAAAATATTTTATATATATGTATTATTTATTAAATAAGAATGTAATTATTAAATAACCGACGACATATTGAGGAAAGCTGTACGTCGTAAGTGCAGGCAACGATACAAATCGTGACCTGAGTCTTTTAAGATTGCACGAACATTCGGTAGGAAAGTAGAACGAATGGCGTTTAAACAGCCGCGCTTCCAGATTTTCAAGTTGCCTTAGTCGAGAGTTTCGAGAGAACAAGAGTTTCCCGGCTACGGTGCTTCATTTCCAGCTGAGTTAAATATATAGCATTGGAAGCGCCGTTACTTCGCCGGCCAGTCTTCTTCGCTACGACTAGATAATTACTTGTACGGGCAATGATAATTTAAACGGCCCTACTCAAAGCAAAGCGCGGAAGTCGACAACGAACGGTTACGCGAATTCACGCTGCCCCGGTATTTACATCTCGAGGAACGGTTATACAAGAAATTATCGTACGCCCTGCAACCAGACGGACATGCACATTCGAACAAAGTAAAGCTTGCAAATGAAATCTCCCTGATGTTAGCAACTGTGTGCTGACTTAGCAAGTGTGTATTGCATCAGCGGCCTCACAGAGATAATTCGCAATGGGTTGCCAACTACTTTGGCAACAAGTCGGCGAAATCGAATTGTAAGTCGGTGTTAATGTTAATTTTCATCTAAATGCGTTACCATCCTCCTGACATTCCTGTTCGCGTTCGAAATCATTTTACGGAATATTTGATCGCTCTTCGTATTAACAGCAACTATTTAACTTTATTATAGAAACAATTCGATTTCTTGATACTCTCGCGATTCTCCTACGTTAAATCTATCAGGTGGTTAATAAATAATAAATAAATGATGTGATATTATTTTTCCAGTTTTAAACGAGGAAGCAACTGAGAGATATTCTGATCGCACAGGCATTTGTATCGATAGATTTGTAAAACGTTTTAACCGATCCATTGAGAGAGATGCACTGATTTAATAGACATGCAGTCGGTATCGAAAAATCGCGAATGTCGAGCGACACGGCACAATATTCACTCAATAAAAATTCCTACGTAAAAAGATTCTTGGATCCTATTTAATTTTTATTTTATTTTAGAACCTCGTTAGGTCACGAATTCTTTATTAAAAATTTTCCTGCCGAACTCTTTACAGAAAATTATTAATTACTCTTCAAGGTATTCTTTACATTGGCTCGCGAGCATTAACTGACCTCCTTTTAAAGGCTGTCATGAAATAATCACGTTAGTGCGGCTTGATTAAGCCCGTTTTTTGCCTTCGAGCCGAGTGTTCCTCTCGCAGAGGACGACATCTAACCATTTACTGATGACAGAGTCGGGGTAACGAACCCTTATCTTTTTTATATCCTGCCTTTAACGTTGCCCTCCCTTTCCGATAATCTTAGTTAGTAAAAGTGACTAAGGTTTCCTAGCAACCAGGAGAAAACTTTGCATTTCAAATGTAATATCGACTATAGTCAATGTATAGAAAAAAGCAATAACGTACTAAGCGGTGATCGAATCGATTTTTCATTTTCTTCTGAAAATACACTCTTAAGCAGATACTTATCGTTACGTGGCTTATAAATATTCCTAGGTTGAACATTTTCTGGCAAGATACCCTTAAAAGTCATTAATAATTTTACCAACAGTATCGTTTTCGCAAGATTCTTCATCATTTTTAGCGCAGAGATTCATTAAATTTTATCACGCATTTCACGAGCTTTAAGACGGTTATCCTAGCGAATTTTTTAAACGGATACTACGAATTTTAATTTAATGTCTGGAGATGAAAATTTATCATGGAGGGAAACTACATTCGAATTCGTGTTCTATCAACTCGTGCTCCGCTTTGATACTTTCAGAGAGTAAAATAATTATTTGACGCGCGTTTCCACGAGAGCGAGTCACCAGATTAATTAATCGTTGTTACATTACATCGAGAATAGTTTTCCCTTTTTTTCTCTTGGTCTTTTCCCTGTTCAAGATATACAGCTGGCAAAGGGAACGAAACAGGGGAAAAAAGGAAAAGAAACTCCTGCAAACAGTTTGCTCCGTATTTAAGTGTCTTTGACCGGTTTCTCGCGTGTTTTTATTGGGCGCACATTGGTAAACAGCGCAAAAGAATATCACAAAGCCGAGATTCGACCGAGCGATCTTGATGGCGTGTGTCTGGAAATGGCAAGGTGTTCTTTCGCTTTTTACTTTTGATGCTCCGCTGCTATTTCGTCTTCCTGTCGTTCGATACTATACGCTATGCCGTTTCAAAGGCACCAGGCATTTCCCGTGGCTTAGATAGTCGCCCGTTGCTTTGCCTAGTTTCCAATATCGTGAGTCTTGTGATTAACTTTACATCTGTCTATAAACCAGCGACCGAGAGAAAGTTATCATTCATCATTTCTTACCGATATCGACTAGCCACAGTTCAAGTTTCGTCTCCTTTCGTAGATTCTCCCTTCTTCGTGGACTACAGTTCGAAGATTTTGTTTTATCGAAAAGACGCGGAAGAATGTTCCGCAAAGCGAAGAAGCGAAAATTAACCTCTTTTTAGCGTTAATTTTACCATATCAATAGAGAGAAATGTGAAAGATACGATCGAATAGTTTTTCTCTTGATATTATTTGCAGAAGTATACTACTTGCGTTATATACAAATTTTGTTGCTATTTGTAATGGCTTTTGAGAGAAGTGTTTTTGAAACTTTGTACAGGTTACTCCGCTGCGAGAAAATTTTCACTGACGTACTTCTTTTCAAACTTCTCCGTATGAAGAGTCTTTCACATCACATAGAAAGAAAACTTTGAAACCCGTTTTAATAAAGCAAATGATGACATAATTTAAAAGCCCTTAGCGAAAGCCCTCTTAAATTTCTATCTCCTCTCGAAGATAATTCAGTTAATTAACCACGCTTCTATTTGATACCAGTTTAACTTGGTAGAACGTGACGTCTTTTTTTCTATACAAAGGCAACCGAGTCCCAGACGATACACGATCGTCAATCGAGTCGAGCTCGCCAAAGCAAATATCAATCTTAGAAGTTTCTTTTATCGTTTGTCCACGGCGTTCGATTTCCTCTCTCTAGAAAGATAGACAGAATCGGACGAAGCATCTAACAGTTTCCGTTTCTGTGCAGCTAGTTCTTTCCATCAATTTCACAGCGAATTTACTCGCATTATGCGAGTTAATGCTCTGGTCGACTGTTGCGTACGACAAAGGCGTAGGAACTGCATAAATTTCTATTCGCCAAGTTAATTTCCCGTCTGGTTTCGGGCCAGCGGCGACATTTAGTCAGTCGTTGGTTTTCGACTGGCCGAGACTCGAGAGAACGGAACGCGTAAACTCGAAACCCGGTGTCGTTTACCCGGCGCACCAGCACGTCTGGAACCGGCAGTTGCCCCGTTTTCAACGCTTGTCTCGTACTTCATCCTTCTGGTTTGCCAGCGACACGCCACTCTGCTTTCGGACTCGCGAAGTTTCACCGCGATATCGAAACGCCTTCTTAACGCTTCGACGACTACCACCCCGTTTTTCAACTTGCCGCATCCCCGTCCCATCGTTCGTTCCTCCCTCTGCTCTTTCATCCGCCACAGACGTCGCTATTTTGCTCTACGACCGGGAACGTTGAGCAGAGAAACGCCGCGCACACCCGGAACATCGAACGCTTCCATCGTTTGCTACGGCGACGGCGGCAGCGGCGGCGGTGGCGCGACGTCCACTTAATCCCAGGGTCGAGACCGAGACACAAGAACGAGAGGAAGTTTCACGGTTGTTCGAACTCGTGCCTCCGTTTCTTCTTCGTTTCGCTGTTCCGGCTGCTGTTCGTGTTCGTGGCACTCAACTAGGGATATTAGAAAGTTTGCAGGCGCGTTACGCTCACCGGGTAGCTAACGGTGCCGCAGGAGAGCAGCTCGGATGGAAATTATATTCAACGTTTCTCATCGATCCCAGTGATTTCGTGACGCTGGATCGTGCGAGGATCCGACGAGCATAGAAACCTGGATTGTCGAGTCTGGCTTGATAATCAGGATTATGCGGGACGGCTCGTGGCAACTCAGCCGGAATTTTTGGCGTCCCTTTGCCCCAGTTCCCACCTGATTTATGGAGTTACGATGAGCAAGTGACGAGTACGAAAGCTCGATCGCGTAAGATCATGGCGACTGCGCGAAAACGTTCGATCGTTACGGCGATTGTCAATCAGGAAGGTGTGTACGCCGTTTATTCGTTAGTACAGGTTAGGTTGTTCAAGCGACTACAGAGATGAATGGCTCGTTGGAAATGCAGCTCGAGTGACAAAATTATTAATTTGTGAATACAGCATACTTCGAGGAGCTACTTGTAAACTATTATTACTATATAATTAGTAGTAAATGTATATCTATTTTTTTACACGTGTTGTAATCGTTTTAATCGTTTTAATGAAAAACACGAAGATGAGAAAATATTATACGTAATATTAATATTAGGATTATATATTCGAACGGCAATGATGTTTTGAAGGATCCATTAAGATACTATATTGACATTTCACCGAAAGTTTATTTGTATTATTTATGAGAAACATGCTGCAAGATAATGAGAGTTTTGAAACTTAATAAAACGTATAGAAATCTTAGCTCTGCCCTCATGAACGTAATACCGAGCGAAAGTCTGGAAGGTGTGTCTCGAGCGAATGTTAGTTGCGCGGACGTACATTTGCCTGGGTCAGATTACTACTGCAATTGAGCTCAACATATATTCAAGAATATCCATTTTGTCCTGAAATGGTATGGAAGGTTGACAATGGAAGGAGTACAATGAAAAATCTAGTTTTATAAATGCTTTAACTATACTATAAAGCGAATTATTTTGTGACCTAGTTTTTGGTGCATTTAAGAGGAGCAAGAGACACGTACGTGGTGCATTTAGAAATGGTTTGAGTAATCCTATTTTTTAAAGTTGTTGTTCTTCAATATCGAGAAATATCGGATCGATCGCCGCGATAGAATCAACTTGCAGTGTCTGATTTAGCGTCCAATTAGAGATTTAATCGCGTTAAGTTTTCATTCTAGCCAGCCAGTACCTATACAGATACGTAATTGGCCGACGCTCGAAAGCATAGTTAAAGGATCAACACGCGTACGAACTAATCTCTTTGATGAGTAGCATTGTGCAATAGATAAACAACGCTCTAACTTGTCGTACTTAAATGGAATATGTCCTATGAACTGAACTCAACTGAATCCTAAATACTTGTTATATAATACGATATTATATAAGATCCTCATTTATGAAGAAGAATTTCTCAGATTTAAGATATTGCCATTTCCTCCCTCTGAATCCCTTGGTTTTACTGGAAAGCACTCGAAATATTTCACTTTTCAATAGCGGCAGTCGAAAATCGTAGTGTTTAAGCTAAAAAATTGGCGAACATGTATTCCATTGGAAACATTCGTGTTTTCAAAACTTTCCACCCTGTACATTTACGAGACTACGAGCACTTTAACCCACCGCTTGGAGTTTGGTCGCCGAAGCGGTACCGAGGGGATTGGAAACTGCGGTACGACGCATTTCTCAAGCGTCAGGGAAATTAATGCCGAGGTATTGCTGCCTCCTTTTGATCCGATAGGTACCGTGGGTACTCGAAACGCGAGCAAATGGTAGGAAACAAGACCAACTCTGTGCACTGCCGCCGGTAAAATGTCGAGGATTTAAAAGTTCTTCGAGAGGCCGAGTAGCGCGCGTCACTTTCGGTGGGAAAAGGCTCGTTCCACAGCTAAACAACGGGAAATGTACCGTCCATTCTTTTCTTCCTTTCTTCTTTATTCTCCTACTCCCTGTGTTCCGTCTGTTTTCGTGCACACGGACTTTTCAGCTTCTTTCTCACCCGACTACCGATGCAATGCTAGCGAAGCTTGGGAACGAATCGCAAATAGTTCGATTTTCGACCAGACGGCCGAGACAAAAGGAAACTTCGCGAGAACGCGGTTGTTGACAGACTCGAGTGGAAAGAGAAATCCATAAACATCGATATCGATCGATTCTTCGACCGTAGTGCTTCTTCTCGCCTTTCTCGCCGATTGGTTTCCACCAGGAGGAGACGAATCTTTCCCAACGATATTCGAATATCGCTCTACTTTACGTTCACTTTGTAATTTCTTTAGTCAATGCCTATGCTGACGTGAATGCGGCTCGTGGGTTTCTTTTTGCACGGCAAGAGGTAAAATTTAATGAAAACTGGCGTGCAAAATCTGTGAATGGATCACAATCGTACAATCTGCAAGCCGCGAGTTCATATTTCTACCGCTATTGATTTCCTTTGAATAATGAATTTCGCTATTAAAGAGCATTTTACCGCGTAGAATTTAAAGTGAAATGTTCTGTTGTTTGTTTCCTGAACCACTTCCAACGAAGAATGTTTCTGATAATTGATATCGAAATAATATCGAAATGGCGTTCAATCGGTCGTAATAGGCTGAGAATAATTCTACCTGTAAATGGAGATGTGAATATGGATGGATCCTCGATTGAATTGTAGCAATTTTTATAGACTGCTCCATGTTCCAGCAATAAGTGAAATATTTTTAAGTATCGCTCGTTCTCATCTTTCGCTAATTTCCACGTTAAATAATTCGACATATGACAAGTAAAATTTTTATCAAAGGTATCCCATTCGCCTCGTCAGGAAACAGCGATGAATTTTTCATACAATGAAATTTATTCGCAGTCGATCGTTAATTAAATCGCCAATGTTTGTCCAATATACGATATTATCGCTTTGAAACTCCAAAACCCCTCTCGTGGAAACCTTTCAAACTCCGTCCTTATAATAAATCACCGATTTCGATCGATCGATCGGCGAGGTAGCGTGGTGCATTAAAATCAGTCGTCGAACGTCGAACGACGAATCTCGCGCTTTGAGAGATTAGACTTCTATGAACGATCGCGTAGCGAGCTGTTTCGCGCAGATGACTTCTTCCTTCCTGCGTCGTATTCGCGGATGCGGAAGCAAATTCAAAGTTGGTGAACTTCGGATATGAGGTATGCAGGCAAAATGATTCCGAGGGAAACTGTGTCGCCGGATCCGAGCGCACATGCTGTGGAGAACTTTCGATATAGAGGGTGCATTGTAAACGATAGCGGAAGGATTCCGTGCCAGAAGCGTCGCAGTCCAAGAGCATGCGAAATTCGATGAACGTGCACGTTACCCGACCACGAGAAAAGTCGAACTGCAGATAAGTGTGCGACCGAATATATTCCATGTCCCGGTCCTAGCTTGTACGTTCAATTATTTCTTTGGCTACGTGAGATAATAACGAGGATGGCGATGACTTTTGTTTCGAGAAATTGCTTGGAAATTGGATATTTTGGAAAGATAGTTGCGATATTTGTGGCTGGACGTTACGGCGATAGAATTTGTCGAATAGCTTGGCTGTAGTTGTGAATGTGCGAATGAAGAGTATTTGGTATAGATCGATAGAGGTATAAACGTAGAGCGTTTGGAACGAATATTTGAGATTGTGATGCGAGCATGCAAGTTTTTTGACAGATGTGATCGAATATTTTCTGGGCGCGAAAGCATCGGATACGATAAAAGAAATAGCAGAGTAAAAAGAGCGAAGGATATATTCGCGGCTTGCTCGAAGACCATCGTTTAGTTTACAAAAAATGTTTCAAAATAGGTGAAAGAAAGAACGTGTTCCAAGAGGGGCATAGTTTTATTCGAAGAAACAAGAATATTGCCGGAACCTTCATAACCAACGATCTGAAAAGAAATTATACTGTAAGATTGCACATGCTCCTTTGACCGTATTATATTATATGTATTCTCGAGCGTCATTCAGAGTCTGAAAAGATTTTACCTTGCTTCATGCAAAAAGGAAGCGTCAGGAGTATATACACAGGTTTTTCACATACAAGGAGGACAGGAGGGAAATTCTTCCATAAGGAATGCGTTATAACGTGAGCAGATATGAGATTATGAAGACGAACACTGATTAACGTAGGAAGTTAGCGTAGGAAGGAAGACCGCGGTAATGTGTATGTGAAAGATGATTAGAAAACGTATATTAAGTAAGATAACGATGGACTTGATTAAAAAAGGCAGGAAGAACGGTGATTGATGGAGAGCGGGAAAAAATGGATACCAGTGAGAGGAAGCTGCGTTCTCCATAATTACTTGGAAACTTGATTTGATGAGAAACGTGTATGTCGATATTCGATCCTAAAGTATTATTTAAAGCGATGTAACTTCACGATTCTCGTCTTTCACAAAGTATCGTTTATTTCAGGATACTCCGCATTACGTATTCTATCTTCTATTATAATTACTATACGGTATCCCGAAATTTTGAAATTTCTCTCTCGTATCACTTTCAATGGTTAAACACGCAAAACAATCAGCGCTCCAATTCACTCGCAACTGTTCACGGCAATCAAGCAAAATTGTCGATCTCACGGTGAAACGAAGAAGCGGGCCATAAATCGCATCCCTCGCGCCCAACCCTCCGATACAGTAGGGTGTTAATCGCAAGCTCACCTACTGACCGAGATGTTAAACATTTCCGCGCTGCGTGCATTCTAAACTGTTAATCACGCATCCAGCCCAAAAGCACAATGTGAATTACACGTACCAGTATCTGACTCTCGTGTGCACCCCGTAGCCGTACTGTTATCCCATGCATGCGCTAGCCGCCCCGAAATTATAGTCGGTAATTTTCCCTGGTAACGGCCACCGAACGCGCTGCAACGCGCGCATCAAAAAGTGCTCGGCAATTTGCGACTTTCCGAGCACTCGCTCGAACAATTTACCGCCTGTGGGAATTTTTATTTCCGACGACACCCCTGGGCCACTTTTAAACGCGTTTCCACCTGCTCGATATAGAAAATTACCTCACATTTTCCTCGTTCGGCCCTACCAGCCTAAACTATCACTCCACCCAGGCTGATTAAACAACAGGAAATTAACGCCAATCATTCTCCATCATTCCAGCTAATTATTCGCGAGTTATGAGTTCACTCTGATTAATCTCGAATAATTTGTTCGTCAGTGGTTATTTCGCAGTCGTGTAACGTTATAAAGTCTTTTTTTTTCAAATCTATGCTTCTTTTTACTATAGATGCAGATATACTTATAATTTAAGTATAGTTGTGCAATGAAATATTTGTAGATAGAACAAGTCAGGAAGGTAGTGGTGAGGTGCTGAGAGGAGTGCGTGTTTCACTGGTACTGGACAAGTGTCTGCAGTAAAACTGTGAGCGCAGTAATTACAAAAGTACAGTACAGTAGATAGTAACAAGATAAAAGGCACAGGATATACGAAAAAATAAAAAGTTCGTATAGCTCCAAATACCAATAGTAACTGTACATATACTTTGTGGTTGATGTGTCCCGTTAGTAGTCTAAGGGTTAAATACCTCGAAATGGCTCGTGATCAGTCTTATTTAATCGTACGGTTTTATCTTTCGACTCCTTCACCAGCTCGAAATCGCAGGATTCATCGACCCCTCTTGGCGTTTCCGAAGCCACGCGTTTCACGTCCATCCGTTTAAACCCTTTTACACCCCCGAAGTTTTAGCGTGTAATCCGGCTACGTTATCAGCGACACGCCGCTGCCAACTTGCACGAAACATCGTGTTAACTCTACGTAGCACGATAAATTTTTCCTGTTTCGTGCGGCCCGAACCGAGCGTATTCGGGTATATAACACACGCTGTGGTGAACCTGGCCGCGACCGGGCGATAACTGTATTTTAAAGTTACGAAAATATCACGAGGTTCGGACGTCTTTATTGGTTGGAAATAAATTTCGAAAAGTTCCCGAGGCTCGATATGGGAAAATATATACGTAATATAATACACAAATATAATAAATTTTGCGGCGTGGAATGGAAAGGATTAGATATTAACTTACGTGAGATACCCATTGGAGCGTGAAATTTGTTGCAAATGATGCGACTTCATTGTTGGAGAACGTTATTCTGCGTGAAATGTTTGCTTTCGTGGAAAGTTGCTCTCCTCTAAAATATTTAATTCGTTCCCATTGTGAGACTCTGAATAAACGACCGGAGAATAGTCGTTGATGGCGCTTGAAAAAATTGTTCAAAAATTTGTTAAACGTAATTCCTCGGCGTTTTCCGTTACCTGCACGACAGAATTTTATAGCCACAGTACAGAATATTAAATCCACAGTATCCAGGAAATCTTTTTTATCTGGTTACGTAAAAAATAGATTTAACGGAGAAGATTTTAAGCGTAACGAAAGGAGTCTATCCCCCTGTTAGCTCCAAAATACGTTAGCGAATTCGTTTAATTATATGGAAAAACGTGAAATGAATATGCATCTGGGAGATAGAGATCGTTAGAAGCGAGTAATGAGGGAAGTTTTGGACACTTGAGTTGGAAAATATGGGACGGTAAATTACGGAGACAAGGCAGTTGCGATATTTTCCAAATTTATTTTTATGAATTAAATATTCACGTGTCTTATTATTTTTCCGTATTAGATAAATACATCAAAGTGCTTGCCTATCACGATACGACAGACAGCGCTATCACTATTTTCACGAGCTTTCAGTTCTCTCGAAGCGTTCCATAAAGCCAGAAACAAAATATCCGGAAGCTCAAGTTTCCAGACAGCTCGACACTTGATGTCTCGTCATATTGAAAAGTGTCGAACCGCACATACGCGAAAATAATCGCGTTTCATTGGTAAAAAAAAACCTCTCGTAGTATCAACCGGAAATTCAGCGCCGTGACAATCGAGCAACGATGCGCTCGTAAAACCGAACGTCCGTATTCCCATCCGAATTATTAACCACGAATTCATCTGTGCGGGCACGAGCTGCGTGTACACGCGTCCTGTAACGCGTACACACACGCGTGCAGATATTATCTGGCTTATTGCACAGATGGACGAATACGTTTGTTTTCAAATCGATCTGTTAATTACGCGTTTATCTTCTCGTATTTTATCCGACAGAGAGTCGTGACACGACTGCGTTTCGACACGATGCAACCGTGATTGCCTAGCTACGGCAACCTGTTACTATTCGGGCGAATTTTACGGCTTTTAGCCCCGCTAAGTTTCAAGGGGGAGACCTCTTTCGTGTCCGCTAGACCATCGAGTGACGGGCCCTTGTTTGTCATGGGAAATTACGTTCGCCTGTCACTCCATGTTCTCATAACGTTTAGCTTGGAGAAAAGGAGGATGTAACAGAGAATCATGCTATACTGGGTGGCAGACAGGAGAGGGAGGTATATTCTCGACCATAGTTTTGAGGGAATGATGCGAGGGAGAGTGGTCGTGCACTTGTCAGCCTCAGTCGGGACGCGAGTGACGCGTTTTATTACGGATGAATGACATTTGAATTGTTGCTAGGAAGATTTGTTTTCTCTTGTTTATTTGCGGAACCAATAGATTTACTTAGAAATTGAGAGCATCGTTGTACGCTGATTTATTGGTATATTCTTGTCTGGAATATATGTGCAATGATCGAGTATCAGAATATTTGCATTCTACATGTTTATACCTCCTGTATGAGAATCTGTCGAACAAATGTTCTCTGATTATTTAATTACGTGACGATTACATAAAATATATAAGTATATTTTACACGTCATTAATGTGATCAATCAGAGGAAATGAATATTCATGAGAACGTAGATATTTAAGCGAAGTTGCTTTGCATCCCATAATAATATAATATAATTTATTTAATAGCTTTTACATATCCACATGCATAGAATGATTTTTAGTGTTTTAATAAATTATACAGTTAATAATGTTTTAATGTACTTGTATGTGTCGTTTGTATAGATCGGTTACGGATTTGCTCGGGTGTTCTAAAAAATATTTGACTGTACGCGGTGGCTCGAATTGTTTAGAGAGGTTAAAGAGTTTTTAGAGAGTACAAAGTGAAACATGCATTTTGTCAATTTAGGATAGGCTCTATCATTGTAATCTCCACAGAGAAATATCTTTCGTTTTATTTGTTTGATTCGATACCCTGTATTAAATTCTATCAAACGCTATTCACCCAGCTTCGAAATTATTTACAGTCGAAGCTTTACGCTTTCACAGAATGGCCGAAGTTTTTAATAACCGTGTGCCAATTCTCTCACATTTTTTTTCGGGGTGAAAAAATCTCATTTTTTGTTGTTAAATCCATACATTTAGGCATTAGTTCTCCATAGAGTTAATCTTCTATCTTGCAGCTTAGTTAGAAGGGTACATTGAAATTGCTCATAAATTAATGGAAACGGTAAGACAATTAATTTTCTACGATATGCGTTCGTACAATTTTTAGTTTAGTTAGTTTAGTTTTATTCTTCCATATTCCGGGAACATTTCGAACGAGATTGGCTCAGTGATTATACGTGCTTCCGCATCGTTGCAATTATCTTAATTCGTGAAACGACTCACGCTTCTCTAGTCTCGCGTTACGATCGGTTAATACATATTTCGCTGTCCTTGTCCTATATACCTGATCACCCATGTTATTATTAGTAAGATGCACTCGCGTTATGTCTTCATTGATATTGTTATCTCGGGTACGCGATTCACGTTTAACGGCATCTCTACTTCCAAAGTTTCAATTCCTCGTGTCTAACCGGCCAAGGACAGTTAAAGATTTGCTCGTGAAACGATGCTGTTGTCTGACAACTTTTATTGCTGCTGCCAGGCGACGTTCGAGTTTTCGTTATGCTTTGACAATAAAGTTTCATATCTTGCCCCGTATCTTTCTCAAACGTCCCATTTCTCAAAACGAGCTATCTTTGATTTTTATTCCCCAAAATTTATTAAGTCCTATTTCGATGAATTATCGTTCGAATATATTTATATCCTGATATTTTAATACCTCTCTTCAAGAATTTCTTCCATTTATTTAAATGTCAATATTTTACTGTATCTTTTGGTCTATTAAGAAACTTGAATTCAGTGTAAAATTTGTATAACGATATTGTCCACGATGATGCAAGTAACATTAAATTTGAATTCAGCATTTAAAAAGGAAAAATCCAATCGTAGGCGTCTACAAAAAAAAAAAAAAAAAAAAGAAAAAATAAAGACGAAAGGAGCAAAAAAAAAAGAAAAAGAAGAGAAGCCATCAATCAGATTCGGAGAATTTATTGAACGATGTGTCCCCATTTTCTAATGTCACAGTTTCGGATTGCAAGTTGAAGTTAATGAGTTAATTCAACCTTTACCAGGAAGGATCAATCGGTAGATACTCGTTTGAAGTCACCTTCGGTAAAGGGATTATAGCGCACAGAGAATGAATTCCACGGGAGTATCTGACAAAGAACGAGAGTTACAAAGTGGAATTTTCTGGGGAAGAACAAAGGCCATGGGTATATGAAAAGTACGCGCGGTCGAAAGAACCAGGAACGGATGCGAAAGTTTTCAGCGTAAAGTAACGAAACGAATATATACATCTTTAAAAACGTGTTCTGTTCCGTCTAAACGCGGAGTTGTTTCAAAATGCTGTTGTATCGGGAGAAACAGGCGTTGCTTTGTGACTCGCTTATAACCAGGAACAGATATGAATCTGCCATACTTTTACCTGTAATGGAACGAAGAGTCTACAGTTCGTGCTGAAACTGTGGGTAGGAAATCATTCCGAGGAATATACCCTATGTATGAATATTTGAAAAATATTGAATATCCGAAAAAAATATGTAATGACGATGATATAATAGCAGAGATCTTAAAGTATAGCTCCATCGGCTTTATTTCGTATCAATTGGTAACGTTTGCTATGGAAAGCTCGAATTTCTCTATTAAAAGGCTGATTGATATATTATTTTCATAATGTATTACGCTTTTGTGGATTATCTATGCAATGTACATACAGATTGTTCTGATGTATGAGCTATAATTATAAAAATCCAAAAAGTTTTTAATTTGGGGACAGCTTGTGAATACAAAGGCACAATAGAATAGGATAGGAACATCTATTAAAATAAATTGAAAAAGACATTGAAATACGTCAAAAAAGACATTCATACGTCAAAGTTGAATTTTAACATCGAACTGAATATTACACTATCCAATTTTTGCTTTCCGGGTGTTTCACGTTTGTTCAAATATTCCATTTCAATTATAAATCCTTTAACATTTGTAAAATTAGTTTCCCTTTGAAAGCCTGAATAACGAGGCTAATGTGAATACGTCGAAGGTATTATTGGCAAGTGATTTTTTGGCACAGTTCGCCAGAGGAGATGTGACAAAATTAGATTTTTCCATTTCAGATGCATTCCAGGTCGAATATACCTTTCCACGTCGAAAACGTAAGCAAGCATCTATCGACTTTTGCTCCTTGCCAAGCCACAAATTCGCGTTTCGTGTACTGTGTTCGTTCCAATCGAGATCGTCCTAATCCTAAACCAACAGCTGTGGTTCCTACTGAAATCGAACACTCAAAGAAACGAACGTGTTATCTCGTGTTCTCTGCTGAAAATATTGGCGCATCAACGATAATTTCGTAACTGTGAATCGGCTCGATTTCCTTCTGATTCTCTCAATCTCATTCCAAGTTCAATTTTCTTTCATACACTTCTGTTGTTTGTCCACTTTATATATTTGTTCCTTTTCGAGACTCTAACATAACAAATGTTCTTCTTTCCTGATAAACTGAGACTATTCTTGAGCAACGTTCTCATTTCGAAAAGATTTTTACACTTTCAGGTCTAATAAAAGCATAGCCTTCAAAATTGTGCATATAAAAATTAAATGTTATTCTATCAGACGTTCGATCTCATATCATTAAAATTTGTCATCTATTGTCTGAACTATTTATCTTTGAAGACTGTACAGTTTGTAACGAGCATCTGTTCGCATGAAAAAATAATTTCTCCATTACGGAGCTACTTCTCGCGAAATGTGTTCGAATCCTATCGATTGATTCGAGCGAACAACTCCAAAAGTTCCGTAAGAATGTTCAATGTTGCGTGAAATATGCAGATTGTGAAATTCATGGTGTCTACGTAGAAAAATCGAGTGAAGAAACGCGGCGATAAAGGAATAAGAGTTAGATGACAAATATCCATTTCATTGGCCGCATCGTCCGGGCTATTTCCGTTCCCATCACGTCGTTTTACCAATGTTATCACTGGCTCTGGTATTTCTATTACCAAAGAGAAACATCGGAGGATCTTTGACGCCGTTCGTTCCTTTAATGACGTTCTTTAAATTCTTTCGTTTGTACGGCTTTTCAATTTTCTACTAACGCGAACATGGAAGCGTCGCCTCGAGTTTATTATGAAAGAGAAAAATTCGACCGATTTCATTGCACAAGAGTGCACGCGGAAATTGATAAACTATTTTTGTATCGTAAATGCTTCTTTCGAGCATGTCAAGCGAAAACTTGTCACGATCCTCGAAAGCGAATTTCTATGAATTCGAAAGGAAAAAGAAATCGAGAAACTGTCATTCTATCCATACGATTATAGATTTAAGATATTCTCAGAATGTTGAGTCTATAGTTTGTTCTTACTTAATTCTAAATTGAAAAAAAAGAACACTGAGTGAACATTGACTTCGTTTTCCCAAATTCATCGGTTTCGAAACGGACCTTATTCGTTCGAAAATATTTTATATCTATTGTGATTCTTTCTTATAGTATAACGAAGTAATAGTATAAGAAAATTTACTTTGAATTTCACAGTGTTCGTTTTAAATATTACTAAATATCCTTAATTTTTCCTTCCGACTAAGTAATCTCTTTCGTTTTTTTAATCTAAATGTCCCTTTCGTTTTACCCAGAGCCATCCTGCGAATTAAACTTCTGCAGCAAGGTAATAAATACGCTTACACGTCACGTAGTTACCTCTACAAAAGATTTGCTTCCTCTGCTCGCGAATGCTTCGTACCACTGTTAACACGACACACCGCCACACCTTATCCCCCCCCCTCTCTACCCTCGAGCCATTTGCTCGATCTCTAGCGTAGTCAAATTTTTCTTCGCCACTTTTCACACGCTACTACTTTCCTCAGCAACTATTTTTCTTCTTATCTGCTCCGCAATTCCACTTGTCAAACTTTATCGCTAGCTCGTGTTTGACTATTGCGTTGCTCAATCGAATTACCACTTCATTCGATTCTTAAGGCGGTCGATTGCCCCGTTATTCCTTTTGTTTGCCATCTTCTTTTTTTGCCGATGGCTTGATGTTTTTCAGCTTGTGGGTTTTCCCACAACCACTTCTCGTCCCTTTGTCGATTCTTTGTGCCCGGGGGAATACTCTTCCCTCGATATCTTTGTTTGATGTACGTCTGTTTAATTGACGTGGTTTGTCTATCGGCTATTGCTTTCGCGTCTGTTTCTTTTTCTTTTTTGTCCCTTAGCTAACTTCCGATGGTTGAGTAAACTAACTTTTCAGAGTATTCGGCAAAGGACAGCTTTTACGACATCTCCTTTTTATCTTTCGTGCTACCTTTGAAGTTCCGAATCAATAATTTCAAAGTTACTATTTTTCAGGTGGAGAAGTTGTTATAAAAATCAATTATTTCCGAGTTTAACCTATGGAAGGATAGAAGAGAGCGCGAGCATTGTATTTCGAGTTATATTGAAATTACAGACGTCAGGATTTTTTCGAATCTGCTTCCGATTCTTCGCTAAATTTCTCTCGATTCCCCGTTCCGAAAATATTTCCTCGAAGTAGCAGTAATTATAGCGATAATAATAACGAAAACATTTTTGCAGTTGTATTTACCCTTTGGTATGTCTGTTTTCCCAACTTTCGCGAGTTTGTCAGTTTGGGCGAACTTAGCAAACATCCCCAGGAAAAACTCACTGACAGCCGTCCAAAATCGTGGCAAACCACGCTCTCTACTTTCGCACTCTAATCTCGTGCACACGGTCCACATACTCTTCTCCCGTGTCTCCGATGCTCGAAACTTTGTCACCCGCTATAGACGTTCGCACGAAATTCCCATTCTCAAGAGACGCCAAACTAATTCGGCTAATTCACATTCTTATTTATCTTAATTTATGTAGTTATAATAACTTTTGCACGTGTGCACGTTAGCAAATTAAAACAAACTTAGGAATATTACCAAACTTCGAGTAACATTCTCAATGATTCAGGAAGATCGTAAATTATCTGACCGCAAACTTTATTTCTTCAAGATTTGTCCACAAATGAAACCCGTAACCACGTCAGATTCGAGAAACGGCTTCTTTCATCCTTGTCATTTGTCCTGTTGTCGTCTGATGGTCCTCTTCAGCTGGACGGTTTTCGTGCAGCGTTTCGAGCCTCCCATCCGTTCTTGTTCCAGACTAGTCTGGTCGAGCCGCTGCTAGACACCCTCGCGTGTCTGCACTCAAATTAGAATCTCGAGGGTGTTCCTTCTGCTTGCATTGTGATATCAGCTAAACAAAGATAACGGTCGGATGATACGGCTACGAGAGGGAATCTCCTTGTTACCTGTCGTTTCTGCTTTCGCGAGCTCTTCCGACTTTTTGCTCCCCTGTTTTATTCGCGCTAGTAGCGCTGCATTATTAACAAAAAGAAAGCTAGAGCGAAGAAGAAGAAGGAGGATCCCTCGCTCCTTTCAATTCTGCGCGCCTAAGGGACGCGTTATCTTTCATATTTCTTTCATCTTTTCTTGGAAAATCGCGGATAAAAGGTATGGCGGTAATTTGTTCCTTTTTAACCGCGGCAGGATGTTGGTATTTTCGTCGTGGGTTGCGGAATTGCAGCTAGTCATTAGAGGATTATCACATTTCACGTACATCGTACGATTGTAACCACGCTGGTTTTATTTATACATAATTAGGGAGTTTCTGTCGCAGTTTGCCTGTAACTAAGCGTATGAACGTGTTTAGCTGAGAATGCAGCTGTGCTTTGACCTTGCTCAACAGACGTACGTGTACGCTTATGTAATTTGATCACATGCATGCCATTGTCATTTAATTCTCTTTTATGAAGCAACCTATATAGTTATGCTTTCTATAATACTTACATTCGTGAGGATATTATTTATTCATTAATTTTATAATGAAAATTACTCTTCTGTTACTCCTATCTTATTCTATTTTAGCTACGTGTTTTAACCATTACGTTTCAATATCCTACCGCTTTCACTACTTTGCGGATATTCTAACGCGAATTCGATATCGATTAATCCAAAATGTATTGGGAACGAAAGGTGATCTCTTCGAACGGACTACTTTTATCAATGCCGGGAGGAAGTGCCAGCGGACGAAGAAAATAAAATTTTATTTTCTGCCAGGACGTGGTCGATCCCCGAATAAAGACGCAAACTACAAATGTGGTTGATATTCGTGCTCGTAGAATTTTCGTCGAACGCAAATGTCCCGTAAAAGATCCAAGAATGATTCCTTTGCGCGCGCCAACAACGTCCCCGTTTCGAATGAAATTCCAGCTTGAACATAGTTTCGCCTACGGACCAAATTTCTCAAATGTTTCCGACAAGATGTGAGAAAAGGGACACTCGTTTGACAGATCTTGATACTTTCACCGTCAAATCGTGCTTTTCACCCGTCAAAACGTTCTCAGTTCTCTGGATTTATCGATCAGTTGCGTTGCTCTGGAAGCTCTCGATTTAGAAACAAAGCTCGAGATTTTTCAGGCTATTTCTGGATACATTGTACTGCGTTATTTGATTTATTTAGATTCCGAATTTCGTTTGTAGATTACATTTTATTGTATCGTGTGCAAATAAACGTATCGATTATTGACTCGACCATGAAAAAGCTCGGTTCTATGAACGCGAACGAAAAATCATGCGTACGATCAAACGATGCTTCGCTCCCGCTACTCCCATTGCTTCCTAAACTATATCAGTTCCCAATCCGAGGCAATGTCAGTCATTTGCTACACCCATTCACCCGAATACCAACTAATCGAAAGGTTTTCAAGTTTCGCGCAATTCCAGAAATGTTCCGTGTCGGCCATGTTTGAAGCGTAACGAAGTCCCTCGAGCATTTCAGTTTCGAAATTTCCGATGCTACGAGCGAACTTGAAATCCGCGAATTTTATGCTTATTACACCGTTCGCGATCTTTTCCACGCGTCTGCGAATTTAATCACGCGGCTACACGGTTACACGTCGCACGTCTGTCGCGAAGAAACACGTTGTCGGTTAGCCTCTGATCCATCGGGGAATCTCGAGATTGCGGTGAGGATGTCGATTCCATTGACGTTAGCGACACACGAGAGAGAAGGAGGAGGGGGTGGTTGGTTGGTTGCCGAGCGATTTAAGGGTGTGCAAGTTGATGAGAAACTTCCTTTAGCAACCCTTACTCAACGATGTATGGCGTCCATTCCCCGAGGTATATTTAATCTTTCGTTTAATTTCGATAAAAGCCGCGCCACTGGCGAACCAGCCGACCAACGATATCGTGGCACGCGATGTTTGTTTGCTAATGTGCATCGAGCATTAATGAATCTCGACGAAACGAGGCGAGATGCACCTGGATCGAAGCAGATGGATTCCTCTCTCTCTCTCTCTCTCTTTCTCTTTCTCTTTTTCTCGCTCTTTACACTACCTTCTCAGGGATTAGGGACGATGCACTTTGCAACCGATATTGAGGAGACTGGTGGCCGGTTTCCTTCGAAGGAGCCGTTGAACGTGATCCAGATGAGGGCCGGTGTCTTACCTTGTGTCAATGTTTCGTGAATTTTAAATTAATATCGCTGTAAGCGCTAGAACATTAATACACATGCTGATACTTCGATACTGATACTTCATACAATGTAATGTGTTGATAAAATGATAGGATACAGCAAAAGTATGCATTTTGCGTCCAATTTTTGACAAAGTAAAAAAAGTTACACGGTACGGATACAAAAATCGTGTTGTAAGATACTCGGATATAAATTTAGTGCAGAGAGTTAAGCTCAATTAGCCGACGTTCAAACGTAATAAATATCGCTGTTATCCAAGTCACTTGTGCGCAACGTATGAAACATGATAAAGTTCATTAAAATGATATTGCGGATGGCACACGGTGCGTAATATCGGACAATTGTGATTTGTACATTCAATTTTTCGAGACTCGTCTCTCGGCCGGTTTGTTGGTCTCGTTACTCGTCGCGCAACTTGCCCGTTGCATTCGATTTGATATTTTATGACTACGATACGCGTCGATTGAATTAAAATCTTGTTTCACGGAGAAAAGGATGCACGGCTGGATCGCGCCGCGGAATAGTCGATTTGGAATATCGTCGTCTGGTTTATCGACGAGCTCTCCAGCGTTCGAGGTTCGTGTCTCCGGGTACAAAGTGTGAACCTGCATAAACGAATCGAATTATTAAGAGAAAAATCTCTTATCGTGACGTTCGAAATAACCGATAATTTACCGTGCTGGAATAGTCGAGTGCGAACTACGAGATGGACGAACAAAATGATAACGTGAAAAAGAATAACAAATTGTTGAGCTATTTCACGCGATACCTATTTTGTTCGGATATAATATTTTCCATTTAGTTCGCGATGAAAGTTCTTTGTTCGCCATGTCATAAACGTGCCGCAAACCAGCGGACGCATGGAATTGCAACAAAACACGTGTTGTTCGCGGAAAAATTGAATGCTTTAACCGTCGAACGTTCTCATCAATTCCATACGGTAAAGCGTTTTTTATTTAACTACGAGTTTCAAATGACAAAAGATTTGTACACTGTTCTCGTTGGAATTTTCAAAATTGAAGTCACCAACGAGCCGATAAGTTAACCGATATCATCGACTTAAAAACGAGGGGAAAAAAAAAGAACAACGGTAGGAAATAAACGATAAAACGGTGGAATTTATACGCTTACGAGGAGCGTTCGGTGTGAGTTGAAATCGATGTAGGTACGTCGTTGAGATAAGATCGACATGGAGGTATAGATAAAAGCGTCAAATAAAGCGTTCTATCGCTGATGGTCTGGTATTTAATTCGTAATCTCGGCGTTCAATTTTCTGTCTGTTTCTGATAAAAAAAATTTTCCATGAATACAATTCTCTCTATCCGGAAATATGAAAACATTTTTGTGGAATTTCTAACGATGCGACGAGTTCTTTATAATGTCGTATGTTCTTTAAATTTTAAAGGCCGAAAGGCTCGATAGTAGGGTCACGTTACGTAAAGAATTGCTTTGAATGATTGAATAAACAACAACCATTGTTGAACTTTGAAATAAAAGCAACGGTAACGTGTTTTACGATTTTGTTTCGAAGAAAATGAAAATATTTTATTAACGTATTTTACGGCCAGGTAAATTTGCATTTCGTCTTTTACGTTCAAATTACACGAGAAACGAGAAAACACGTGACCCGTCCTTTTTATCGTTAAGACAGAACATTTTGAAATTTGCAAAACGAAATCGATGAAAAAGAGCAAAGAGAAAACGGCCAGCACGTGCTATGAAAGAAAAGAAATTACTCTAAAAGGAGTTACTGAAGAAGAGAAAAGAGATCCATTTAATTCGATATAATTATGTATTTCTTTATACTCTTACGTTGGTTAATATTCAATGTTTGAATTATAAATTGAAACGACTGAACGTTCTGTGTGACAAAATTACCTGAAAATGGATAACCTTCTAGGAACATTTATCAATCGATATGATAATTTCTAGAGATTCCAAAATGTTTGAATAACGCGCTTCCAAAAGTTTGGTATACATTTTCCTTCTATATTTACTTTGAAGGAAGTGGCTCGATAAAGGGTAATATATTTGTTTTGCGTTATAAACGTAACAAGGCACCGGAGCATTTCGAAAGCGATTAAATACACAGGAAATATTTACGAGCAAACAAACGAAATAAATTCGCGTGACGTCCGTCTGTAAACAGCACGTTAACAAAACATTTCCCCTGTACGTGCACGAAAATTTACGTTCATCAGCGAGTTCTGATTTTCCATTTTTGGGACGAGCCGCACAAATCAAGATATACGTCCTTCCAGGCAATTAAAAAAAAGCATACAAATTCACGGCTATATTTACCGCTTAATCGGATTAGGTTCGATCGAACTGGCATTTTAATTTTCGTTTTCATTGGAACTTTAATTCAAAATAAGTCAAATTTAAGAATCGTATTCCTTTGTAAAGATATAACAGAGAGGAAATTACATTCGCAATTTTCTTACGATCAAACAAACGTGGAATAAAAATCAGTCTGCGTTGAATTTTACTCGCCTAGTTAAAATGGAAGAGATCCTAGGTAAAAGGAAGATGCCATCGAGACGAATCGGTCGATGGGGGCAAGTTGTCGTGACGCACGACGATGGATGGAGTTCTTCTGCAAAAACTTATGCATGTCTTTTTGTGGTAATCGGAACTGGGAAAAATATATCCAACGGAATTATCAAAGTCGATGTGCTGGCAAGGAGATTATCTCCGTGGGATGGAAAAATACTGACCGTGACGCGATAGTTCCGGAAAATCGTGGCTTTCCAACTGGTTGAAACTTTTTTATATTATAGATTCGTCGACTGACTGATCCGCGTCATCGCTATGTCCCGAAGGATATTCAGGGATCAAAACGGATTATATTCGAGAATAGAGGGTGGTAGAGCCACGTTTCGTACAGTCCGATGAAATTTGCACCGTCAAAGTATAGGTTGATGCGAGAGTGACGGTATCGGAAACCCGATTCAAATATTTCCTGCACTGAGTTCGTTGACAATACGCATCCTGGACTGAAGAATATCCTTTGAGGACGATGAGGATGAAATCCTAATTTAACGATCCTTACAATAGTTTGAATTTTCTTTAACATTATCAAGCGGGTAAATTTGTAAATTGTAAAGCTTTCCATGTTTGTAGCAGAGACTCCAAAGCGTTTCAAAATTACAGAATTTCGTTTCAAATTGTTTTCCTACACACAGCTTCCTTATATACAATTTGCCTTTGAGATTTAGTTACTCGTTGTTAAAATCTACTTGGCCTTGTTGGTTGTAAATGTTTCAATAAACCGATATATCAACCGGTATATCAGATATGGTTCGTATTTTTCGTTATAGGATTTCCATGTCCAAAAATTGTATAACGTTCTTCTTTTGATGATTTCGTACGCGTGTCATACGCGTCTCTCGTGCATAAAGCGATTTGACTTCAAGTCAAGGCATAGAAAAGACATTCGTTTTATAGGCATCGCATAAAAATTTATTAAGACACATAAAATTCACGCGAGAAAAATCATTCTTATAACCATACCAATTACACGCAAACGTGTGAATGTATAAATCTGTTTCTCGTTTCCAGAATTTAGCGAAGACTAATCGATCATCTCGGCATTGATAAAACCATTTCTATTAAAGATAATATTATATTAACAAACGTTGACATCGATATTTCCTTTGGAAAACATAAGATTTCCTGTACAAACTTTTACGAACGATCGTTAATAGCATTTCAGATTTCGTGAACTCAGATTTATCCTCAGAGTGAAATAAAGACGGAAAAGGAGGTAGAAAACAAAAGAGAAAGAAAACTCTTGGCCAGATCAGCTTCGATAAAACAACAAGATGTAGTTGAATTAAATTTTTTAGCGAAAAGTTTGAAAACTTGCGCTTAAGACAAGCCACGCAACTTCGTAGTTAAATATCTTGGTTAAAAAGTTTTTGCCTGCTTATCCCTCATCCCCACCATTTCCGTAGAGATTAGGACAGATTAAAAAAATTCAATTACTTAATGGGGGAAGAAATTGGACCGCGAGAGTTAAGGAAACAGGTTGCCAACGCGTTCCATATTTCATCTTTTTAAAGGGTTCAAAGTGGAACGGGATATCAGGTCGAACGGTCATGCGAGAGATACAATCTTTTCCTACATCAGAAACAAATATCTGGTTCTTTCTGTGTGTCGCTCGATGTTCCACGATTCATCTTTTCTTTCTACTCTCGGTCGGGATGACTTTAAAGGATGATGCTGCTTGTAGGAAATCTTAAACCAAGCTTTGTTTCTCCTTTTTGCTGCTTCCGTTTACCATAGCCTGCATAGTTTGCCGTCATTTTCACGGTAATGCATGGATTTAACGCGTCGAGTTTGTTCGTCTTCTGCCACAATTTTCTTTTTCATTCTTTTTCCTTTTTATTACCCGCTAGTCCCGAAGAATTGTACGTGAAAAATGATGCCTCGGTTAATTTTCGAGACTCTGATCGATATTATCTTGATCCCTCAGTTTCTTGCGTCCGTTCCTCTCTGTTTATCGCGCAACAAATCTGCTGTTATTAGTTACGATTCGTTGGAATAGACGATTTACGAATATCGTCGAGAAATAAGCAGTTTCGTGATAGTATCTAGAAACTTGATCGATGTTACGATCTTTAATACGGAGGATGGAGGAAAAGTTACTTCGGAAAGTTTTGAAAAATTTGTCCCTTGTTTCTCGGTAGCATGTTAACGCGGTTTGTCATGAACTTACAAAGTAATGTAATAATAAATTAATAGTGGCCTAGGTACTTTGAAAATTAGAAATTTTCTTCGATATTCGCCACCGAGACACTATGTCGATCCCCAGTTGCTTATTTGCATACTTTGTACGAGAGAGTTTAGCGAGGAATGCAAGTTTGTATGCAAAGTTTCGGGGACCGTGCAAAATTCATATCTACGTCATCGATTTCGCCGGCCTCAAGCTCCCGACCGTGTTCTCTTTTGCAGAAAGAATCGTCCGACTGGCTCAGCTTCTGAGATCAGTTTCTTAAAATGCGCCTTAAAGAAAGGCAAGCCACAGTTTCAAAAAGCTTCATCTGAATTTCCAAGTAACCGTCGACTTTTTCGTTGCTAATTTTATAGTCCTTCCCACATTAAATGGTTCGATAAATTTCTCTAAAAAGTGTAAAAATATTGCCTAAGACAGTTCTTAACAATACTTTATATTTCCACATATAAATTATTGTCAAGGGATAAACGTGTCGCTCGTTCGCTCTAGACGAGATTCGAATGCTATTCAAAGTAAACTTCCATGCAAATAAACGTAGCGGAAAGTTCGCCAGCACTTTCTGCCCGTCTTAGTTACAGTATTTACTTGTCTCAAGCTCGAGAAAAGACGCCTGTCTTCTTGTCGCGGATTGCAGAAATAGATTTTTGTAAGTCTTAAAATTATGTTACTTGTTCAAACCGTCTAGCGATTTGTCAGGGAGAAATATTACGCCGGTATTACATAATTCATAAAAAACTACGTAACGTATCTGACTAATTTAAGCTTCGGCTATTATTTCTATTATCTGTACAGTAGAATTCGAGAAGGATTCTATACTCCAAATTTACGGATCGAAGCGAAATATAATACACCAATCCTAGGTCGATTAATAAAGGCGGCTAATCACTCGATCGATATAATTAGAATTACTATCGGACGAACATATTTGCTTCGGAACATAAAACAAACTCACAGGGAGTCATTGCCGATCTGGGATACGATGTCGTGACATGGAAAAAGGCTGCTTTCAAGCAAACCAATGTAAATGTACGTGACGTCTATATCCTGGCTTCCCCATCCAATGCCATTTCTGTCGCAGCACTTTCCTCCTGCACCACCGTTCATCCCCGTGTTAGCCTCTCTCTCTCTTTCTCTCGCTCTCTATATGTGTGTATGTGTGTCTGTGTCTCTGTCTGTCTGTCTTTCTCTCTCCCTCTCTCTCTCTCTCTCTCTCTCTCTCTCTCCTCTCTAGGATGCGCTCTCACATACGTCTCCAAGTTCTGGAATAGTAAAAATACGATTTGTCAGGGCGACAGTACGGTAAACGTGCAATGAAATCTGAATTCGCTGCCCTCCGGTGACGGTGCACTGAAGATTTTGATAGCGGAATAAATTTCGTCTTTCGCATGTCGAGGGAACGATTTCCGCGTCCGTTCGGACCCCGTTTATCAGAATCAACTCTACGAGTAATTTCCCTCTGTTCTTATATTTCAATAGCGAGCATTGTTCAGTTTTACAAATTAGAAATTTCCTTACATGCGTCGTTAAACCACAGACATTTTCCAAGCGTTTAATTTAATTTCCATTGGAAAATGTTCGTGTGTCCATCGTTAAGATTTTTTACTTTTCCAGTTTCGATGTGTCGCTGTCCGTAAGTATCTACAGTTTCGTCAATTTTCTTAATCGATCGATGGATAAATATCCATCGATATTCGTTCTTTCCATAAAACTACGTGTAAATGACAACAATTTATCGACTTAAAAATTTCGTTCTGACATTCTATTATGCGTACTTATTATAATAGAGACAACGAAACAAATCGTGCTTAACGTTCGAATTAATAGACATCCCGCCGCAGACAAACAATCGTCCGAATGTTTTCGAACGCGTCGTATATGATTCACCGACAGATTGACCGGGATATCGAAGTTAGAAATTCTTTGGACAGCAGACGGAGGAAACGTTTCACGTCAGCTTCAATATTGCCGCGGAAAGACAATATCCGGTAGGTGAAATTAGAAGAAGCAGAGAAAACGGCCTGTTAAAGGTCTGTAGGATGAAACGAATTTTATTATTTCCCGTCCGCGTAGCGCTTCTTAATTTCTTTCTTATACAACGCGTCTTGTTTCCGTCATGATCAAGAGTTCGCAATTCGTTGAAAAATAGAAAGCAACGTTTCTCATCTTCCTGATTCTCTTTTCTTTGCCTTGTTTCATCTCTTTTTCTAGTGATTTGTTCTTCGGTAATAAATATTGTAATTCGGCATAATAACCGATACAATTAGAGAAATGGAGAAGAATCTGGAATCGAAAGTGTATGCGGGCGGAATCGTTTTGGGAAAATTCGAAAGTGCATGGTCACGGACTCGAGCGCGAACACGAACGCGAAACTGGTTCCTCCCATACTGCTGACGAATCACATTTCATTATAGCCCCGATTCGATTATGCAGATGCGAATTTACCGTTCCTAATTTGCCATTATTCGCGACAATCCGCGGACGACGACGAATAGAGTGGCTACAAGTATAATTACATTTCTTTTGTCGCGTGAGTCTTCTCTGCTTGTATTCTCGTCAACCAATCCCGCTCGAAATTCACGGTTCAAAGCGGGCCCACCCTTATTTCTCACCCTTCTGCATTATTTTTTTTTTCCTCTTTCCTCGCCACTGCGCGAGTATACTCGTCGAGCACGAGGTTTAATAGAATTTTACGAGTATACAAAGTTAAGTAGGGTGGAAGTGGAGTTTTATTGATCGGCTAGAAGCGAAGCCGTTCCGCGTATTCCTTCTTCGGCGTGCTCGCAATCGTGACCGATTCCATTATGCCTTATCGTGCAATTATTTCTGCAGGGAATTTCACCGACAGTTAGTGTTCCATGTAACTTCATACTTATTTCTATCGCGTACAGAATATTTTTTTTATTATACAGAGTGCTCTGTGTAACGAGAAGTATAACCGACTATAAAGTGATTCTACCTGTAAAATGGAATCGAAAGTGTAGAACGGACTTTTTTTTGGTAAGCAGAATTTTTTTTTTAAAAGCATAGAGTGTATATCGTAGCGAAACATTAGTTCATTATTTAGAATTTTCAGTGTCTCGTTTTTCTCGACCTCGATAGAGCACGAAGAGCTATGCCAACATTAAAATGTTTTATCGATACTTCAACAAGGAATGCTCTTTTATCCTGAGAAACAAAGCATCATCTTTCATGAAGAGGATTGCTCATCCGTTCATCGCGTTAACGCTTTCAATTTGCTTTCAATTTATTTGCTCATCCCCTTATAAACGCGATTAATCGTTCAATTTGCAATCGAATGCGGAGTTATCTGACCTTAACCGTTGAAAGAAATGGAGGAAACAAGCGAGGGTGTGATACTCGAGGAATTAAAGTTCTGAATAAATAACCGGATTTCCTTCACTTTCCGACCCTCGTTCATCCTTCTCTCGGTTGGTCTTTCCGCAACGTTAAATATTTTCATATCTCCCCAGCCTTTCAAAGAACATCCTTATACAATGAACTCGCCCACTAAAATTTCTTGACCTGTTCACCGTCTATCGCTCGAATACTTTATTTCCCTATGAAACGAATCGTCAAACGTTTTCCAGTAAAATACATCTGCCATGAGGGAACATTGTAACGATCGTTGCAGTAAATACGTTGTAAAAGCGGAGAAAATGAAATGCATCGCGATGCCAGGCTTCATTTCATTGAAAGCTTCTGTTGGATTAAGAATCTGTCGACGAATAAAATTTCCAACGTTCTTGAACGCGACGCACGGATTTCAAATAGACAGTGGCGACGCGCATCGTGGCGGGCTATTTATCATCGATCCACGGAAAATGGGTCCTCGCATCTTCGTCAAATCTTTATTTTATTATTCACGCGATCCTCATTGGCGATATTGCAGGGACACTTTTCCGCTCGATATCAATATTAGACCATCTGGCATTCCATTAAAATTCGCATCACCAAGAGCACTCACACCGTGAATCTATTCCATATTTTCGCGTTATCGATAGACGACGATTCCCGGGTGATCGACCGGAGCCAACTTCCATGCTATAAGACGTTGCAACTGTTCCGTGTACCTACGCCAAAACACTTCTGCCAGATTCCAAAGCTTGTTCGTAATAAGTTATATCGACAATGCGTCGCGACGGATGATTACCGACAGTGTAGTCGGCGTTAGGCGATAATGAAAATTCAATTGCATATGTAAAATAATGCGACGTAAACACGGTACGAGCTTTACAATTGAAATTTTATGAAATACAAGTGCAACGGGGAAATGAAATTAGCAACATTTAATATTTACTGCGTCGTTCGTATTCGCATGACGATCTTCATTGAAATTATATTCGATATTAATGGATATTTTTGGTCAGTACAGAGCTGACTCGGCAAATAAAAGATATTATTCTCGATAAACAACGTGCGATCGAAGTGAAACAATTCTGTGGTGCTTAGTTAACGACTCGACCATTTACATACTAGTGCCGTTTGTTATTTCTGTTTGAAACTTGTACATCGTCAAATTAAGTATATTGGTTGGTTTCGAAATTACTCGTACGTTCTCCATTACTTTTATTTTTATTTTCTATTAGTCGTTTGCTCGCTTTTAAGAGGCAGCGAGGAGAATCGATGCATTTGTGGGATTTCTCCAAAGAAGTTATTATTTCGGCTATTCTCCAAGTGAATTTAAATTAGATGGAAGAAGTTGAAGAAGTATATAAAGTAGAAGTTGAGGAAGTATATAAAGTAGAAGTTTCGGAAAGATAAGTAAAAAAACACAGATTTTTAAATAGGTATAGTGACGGAAGAGTAAGTGTAACAAAGTTTTAAAGCTCAAAGTAGTGCGCCACTCTCCCCTTAAAAGTTCCTTCAGACTTCACTCGTTACAGTGGTTAACAGTAATAATCTGTAGAGTTTATACGTAATAAAACTAAAAATTACCTCGCTATTAAATATAAAAACGATATTAATAGAAAGCTACGTATTTGAAACGATCGATACGTTATTTTAAAAATTACTGTTCCAATTTAACGCAGATTGTCGTCGAAAGAACGATGCCGCATCTGACGCACGTATTGTTCGTCTTCTCTCAATTAATTTTGTTCTTACGACTTATACGCTCGATCATCCTCTTTATAATATGGGTGGTATCGAGTACATAAATAGTTTACGAGCTGCTCGTAAGTTTTTTTTACTGCATCGCTTGTTGCTTCTTTCACAATTTGGCGTAATTGTATGAAAGCTGCATAACCGTACGAACGCTCATGCTTTAAAAATCGATTTATCGGCATGTTTGGGAATTCGTGGTTATTCACCGCTATTATAATATATTAATTATCGATGCTTTCATCCTGTCTCATAATTGTGCATCTTTTACGACCAATGCTATTGAATAAACATATCCATAAAATATCGTATTGTAATTTCCTTTAACGCGTACCTATTTACTAACTAGACCTGAACGATGTTAACGAAAGAGCTGTTTCTGCTGCGATTAAAGAAATAAATCTATTTCATTTTTCCTGTCGGAGTTGTTAATTCTTCTCGTTAACGTACACGTTTAAACAACTATTTTGAGATACTTCTTTAAACTCCTATTTCCTTCATCGACATCGCTCTTCTTTCCAACGTCCTTCTGCAACATTTTCTTTTCACCATCGCCATAAAGTACCTTTGAAACTGCTTTTAAACGGCATGTTTTTATACCCTCGCTCGTCCAAGAACACGTTGGCATAACTCGGTTGTTCCATTCGCAGAACGAAAGCTCTCGGTATACCGTGTGTCTGCTACTGAAGCACAACCGTGTGATCTTCTTGTCCGGGTAATTCGGCAAACGAAAGCTCGACGCTGTACAGGCACGAGAAGCTTTCTCTGTGGATCCAATCAAAACGCGTTCGAGTCAACGTAACACCAGTTACAGTAAAAGGATTCGTGATATATCTACTACCTCTTCAGACTTCAGATAAATTACTATCGAAAAAACATGTTTCCACGTATGAACCAACGAATAGAATTTCGAACGATATTTTAGTTGACAAATCGTCAAAGGAGATGATAGTTTTATGGATCGCTGTACGCTGTATTGTACACAATACGCGTAGTTACGTTTTGTCGACGAAGACAGATTAAGTTCCACGAGTTTCTAACAGCAAGAACCAGTGGTATAAACCTGCGAACATGATTTAACTTAGTTCTGAGGTAGGTTAATATAATACGACAAAGTTAATAATATGTCGTCAAAGTTGTGCGAAGATACAACTGATCTCTCTTCTGCGTTGCATATATTTTACTTTCGATCAAAGTTCGCTTAAGTACGAATCGTTTATGGAAATATTCAAAATCAACTTAGTTCGAATAGAATCGTTTTCGTGAACAACTTAACGAATTTTCTCTACCAGACACGTTTGTTTTGCATCTTCGCAATGATCACAGAGGAAACAAGAGTCGACGTGCAAGCGCGAAACGATAAGATCTAAACCACGTACAATACCTGTATCTCATTGTTGGCATAGTTAAATTACTGGAGAACTTTTACCTTATCTGTTCTTACAGTTCCATTACGTGACAAACGACGTGCTCTTTTAAATTTATGTTACTTGTGATTCCATTGTTGCGAACAAAATAATTCTCCCACATAAAGTACAATCTAGCAGCTAGCTGTTTTCGTTCCGTCGCATCGCTTCGTCAGCATACATTATCTATGAGTGACCCCAGCGAAAATGAAACAATACGTCGCAAAAGCCGATGTGCGCGGTTCTCGTTTGACGGTCGAATATAAATAATACCCTTCTAACATATGCGCAAGTCGAATCGTCTGTTTCTTGACCAGAGAAGCCGGGCATGGAAAAAATGAAGAAGGAAAAGGGAAAGAAACGAAAGGAAGAAAATAAGTGGGGAAACGGACGAGAAGCAGGTCGCGGATATTTTTCAAACGGGCATCATCTACCACTTTGCGGCTCGTATCTTTTTCATACGTTCATTTGTAAACATATATGTACGTACATACATCCATAATGACGAACAGCGCGTACAATCTGTAGACATACATATGCAAATAGAGATTGTTCATCCGGGTGCCCGCGCGGCCGTACACGCTCGTACGTCCCATCCATATGGAAAAACATTGCAAGTTTAGATTGATGAGTATCTCGTTCGTTTGTCAGTCGAGTATCGAAGCTCGCATAGATTGCGTTACAAATAGATATAGTTCAAGAGGGAAGAAACAAAAGTTGTAACATATAAGTGCAATATCAAAAAAGTGGGTATACGATTGGTCTATCATATATTTAAGTTCGAGTTTTCTCGGGATAGTATAAATTGTAAATTTAAGGTATAAATTAAGAATCGTAAGAGTGCTGGGGAAGAAGGAAAGAGAGAGAGAATGTAAACTAGAGTGTATGCCTTGGTGACGTCAAAGCTAAATGAGTAAAGAAGTGGAAGAAGGGTGCGAGGGTTGAGGGTTAGCATTTTTTGACCTGGGAAGACAGACGTTGCGAGCCAAGTGTTAGAATAAGACGTTGTGAGCGGAGTGTGAGAATAAGACGTACGAAGATATTGTGGTCAGTTATTGCATTGGGTATTGCTCGTTAAAATAAAACTAGACTTCTCTTCAAATAGAACATCCTTTCTTGTTCTTACTCTAGACTATTAAGATACTACATAAGTTATAAAATCTCGCTAACGAGGATGGTCTAGCGTGCGTGATCCAGCGTAAGAGATCTCTGGCCTTGAATGGATTTTAGAAATATCTAAATATCGTAAACGTTGGGAAAGCAGGATCAATGAAGGATACGAAACAAATCTGACGTTTGGTTAATTTACGGTGTATGGCGTATGCACGAACTCCGTTTGGTAGGTGAGTCGAAATAAAGGATAACTCGAACGTTATAGATCAGGAACAGATTTGTATCGTTCAGGAAACTAAATGGAACTAAGTGGCTGCGTTTGACAATCCTACGATCGTTGTTAACAGGGAAAAGTGCTTTCGACTGTTGATTTAGTTGACAAACTTTATGCGATGTTGCTCGATACGAAGGTAGGATAGAGGAGAAGTGAAAGCGCATTGAAGTTTCTGGCAAAGTTTAACTTATAGCAGAGTCGCGAAGTTCGTAGAGTTGATTGGATAGCATGTAGCTACGTTAAGACGAATTACATGGCAATCTTGTTATATTAAAATTCCAGAAATTACATTTCGCTTAGAAACGAGTTATTTTGGTAGTATTGCAAACAACGCAATATAGATCGACATTTTTCATAGAAAGTTCTATAGGATTGGTTGGAATTCGGATATTTTCCGTGAAAACCGCTTCCACCATATACAGACCGATGGTTTTTCTTTTTTTTTTTCTCTCTCTTTTCGAGAAAAATAGAAGTTTGCGTGATACCAGTGTAAAAGGCGTACGAATTAAAAATCGTAATGCAATTTACTGGAAACACCAACTGGCACGAGTTCTCTCTTTTTCCTTTTCAAAGCTATGGCAGTTATGCCGCGAACAAAGATTGACGAAATTTTATTTCAAAACCCCGTGTTGTTTGTACTGTTCTCCATATTCATTCGGCATTTTGACAACTCGATCAAACTTTATGTTTACAGTTAATTTATGTATTGATATTCGTATTTAATGACCAAGTTCTTGTAAATTGTTGGAATTCGAATCGCCGTATTTATTTCGCTCACTTTTCCAGGGAAATTCCTTACTCCGAAACTTGGTTGATTGCGTAAAATACCGTGTAACGTGTAACTGCAAACAATACTTTACCATTTCATGGCCGAAAACCGGGCAAAACCGATTCTCGCTTGTAAGTTATTTCGATATCGTTAACATCGTCAAATTTCCATTATTCCCTGGTTAATTAGCGTTCTGAGCGAAAACATCGGTTCACTTATACTGAGCAAACATGTTCGCCGTATAGTCACAGAAAACTTCAGACTACGTTTAAGAAAGTAACTAGCAAGTATAGTTGCTTAATCGTTTCTGATAGAATAATATTCGTAACAGAGAGACAGTGACTGGATATATTCGTGCAATTGTCTTCAAATCACAACTTAGGAACAGTTTCCGATACTGGAACTTTTGAATATCATAATGGAAATTATATTGCTTGTTTTCCAAGCAATCAATCAAAACTGTCTTCCCTTTACCTTGTTAGGTGCGTTGCACATAGCCTATAAGAACTACTGTTCTTCATCAATCAAGCTTGTATTTGTCTCAATTAATCATACTAAAATACAACAACTTAATCCTCAATTTATTAACGGTAATAATCCCAAAGCTGAAATTCTGTCGCACTAATTACCATCGAACGCAAATCATAGCAACTCCAACTACGTTATTACTTTTTATATCAGGTATGCCAAATTTCGTACATTTTATGGGATTAACGAAACTGTACTGAAACTACTAACTCTTTGAGTATAACGACTCATACGAGATATCACAAAGCTGCTCTTAGATATTTTTAGAATCGCTAACCGATAATTTCAGTGCAGATCGGCCGATGAACGATGCGGTTATCGTAACTGGTAGTCCTCAAACACACGGTTTCTCTAAGTACCTCTTACCTAGATCTTCGTCCGATCGAGCGTTGATCGATGAAGGGACAGAAGCACTTGCATCCTTTGACGAAGCGAATCAGTGATCCGCTTAGTCTCAAGTAGTTCATCTTCGAGAACATACTTGCTCGACGGCTACAGGGACCGAATGGTTCGACTTGTTGCCAGTTCACCAGATGAATTATTGAATTGAAAATTTTGCTGACCGGTGATCAAAGGTTCTTCACTCGTATTCGATAGAAAGGATCGATAGTATGCAAGCTAGAAAACCCTCGATTGTTTACCGACGCGAGTTTCGTTTTCTTTACGATGGAACATTTTATCATCGCGACAGGATCGGCGTATTGTTGTTGGTGCGAGTAGTACACCGTATAGCAAACGATATAGCTTAATTCCATTGAAAAGTATATCCATGTTCACTACACCGTATAGAATATTGAAAAGTTAGATATGCGAAAAGAGAGAGAGAGAGAAAACTGAATGGATGAACAAAATTACGATGTTATCACATGCTCAAGAAAGGCCACCCGCTTAGAAACAGTAATAAGCTAGACGAAACATCCTGCATGCCACAGCTATCGAAATAATAACAAAACAGTAACTGAATAGCCGCCTCTGATATACATCCGACGATAACCCCTCCAAAGAGACTAAAACATCAATGTAAAAACCCTCCTGAATTAGCGCTCAATACCTTATTCTGTTGTAACACTTTGAACCGTCACTCTGTTGGATTTATATAATAAAATTTCCATCATCTTATACGAAGTTCAATTTCTTCACCTCATTCGTGAAACGTTCGAACTGCGACGCGAGGAGATTACCGGCGATCTATTGGTTTCGTGATTTCTTGTGTCTCCGACGTGACAATGTCGATGTTAATCCAGATTCCTTAATACGTTCGTAGTAGGTAGCCCGCCTCGGCGCAAATAATATGGAAAGTTACCATGATAATACATATTCATGTAGTAGAATAACAAAGTAAGACAAACGAATATTACGCGACAGAGCTCATGTAAATACTCGTGTGAAATAACAAAAATCGTGTGAAAAACAAAACTGCATCGTGATGTATTGCTGAAAGTAACGTAACAGGCTTCCCAAACGAAACGAGCTATTTTACAAAAATAAATGGCCAAATTTAAACGATATCTTCTTGTTAAATAATCACTTTTCGCCGGTTTAAGAGCTACAGAAATTATTGCTTCCAAATTTAGCTGAATTTAAGCGATTAATTTTTCAAAATTGCGGGTCGTAGCCGGAGTCATAATTTTCAAAGTATACGCTTCCACTGTATGAAAGGAGAAAAAATTCCCAACATCCGTGAACGAAATTTTGCTAAAACAACGTCGATGTCGCCTTGATACGCTTTGTCTATTGTGTTCCTTTGGTACTCTGAAGCAGCAAGCCGAGAATTGTAACCCGCATAACGAAACCCTTTAACCCAGCCTCAAACGAGCCGTAGATCTATCGTGCTCCGTTTGCCTGCAGGATCCACTTAGCACAGTGGAAGACGGGGGTGAAGTGAATGAAATCGAATTGTCATTGCACGGTCAAACAGACGTCTGCATCTATCCTGCATGAAGGACTTCGTTTCCCTTTGATAGGAAAGTAGTTCAAGAACCGTACGGATCAGTCTTTCAGCGACCAAGGATTTCTGAATCTCCTGAACTAGTTCGTGAGCGGTAGGCAAATACGCCTGATTAACTTAAAAATGGTCTATTAGATTCGTGTATAAAAAAACAAATCAACTTATTACGATATCTCGTTTTCTATAATTAATAAGATAATTATATAACTTACTAATCCTTTAGTATCTGTTAGCGGAATACGATATTTCATGGATGTGTTCCATTGATGCAAAGCAAATGCGTTAAATACGATTAAGTTGATCTTTATTTAAAGCCAGTTTTATTTGTGTTACGAAACTAATACTTGATACATATATCATTAATCCAATTTCGAATTATTGAAATTTATATAATAACCGGATAGATGTAGCCAACGATCGGAATCGAAAGTGGCCATATGTTCGCAGAGATGATTTTCCAGAAATTGGATCAAATTATCCCACTCGTACTCTCTCTCTCTCTCTCTCTCCCTCTCTATGATGTTTTACCGTACGAGGGAGACAGAATATGTAGAGTGTAATAAGATACTGTAGAATTGGGTCATCTCTCTCTCTCTTTTTTCTATCTCACTCCTAATCATATATTAGATCAGATAATCAAATATATTTATGTTTGGTATTACTTTGATCGTACGAATCTCAATGATTTGACTAAGGCAATCTCGTACCTATAATACGAAATAAAGAAATTATATTTCTTTTATTCTAATACCGGGTGGAATTAAATCGATGCGGATCGTAGATGACGCCGAGACCTGTCTCAAGTTGCAGGAATTGATGTGGATAACTCCTGGCCAAATATCCGGATGCTACATCATTTATGAAGATTCTCGGTCGATCAGTGTATGACTCGAAGTCACGTCGAAATTTTATTTCTATCAATGCTTTTGGATTTATCTACGTGATTTTTCTGTATTTTCCGAGAAAATATTCCTTTATCGTGGCTATCAGTTTACTTTGATCCAATAACATCTTGCGTTCCGTAGTCTCCTGATGTTTTGCCACGACTGATTGTACAGGGTCTAGTCCAACATGTCTCTTATATTCCTCTGGTCGTTTGTTTCTTCCATTTCTTCCAGCTTCCTCGATATATGTGCTGTATATGTATTTCTCGCCGATGGTTTGGAAAGTATATAACCATACCATGCTTCAGCGGGAAGGTATATATTTATGAGGGTGTTTTAACGGTGCGTGAACTGCAATTTGGTAGACAGGGTGCAAAAAAAGAGCAGATCTCGTAACTCGATTCGAAAAATGTTCGTATGTTTTAAAAGATTGCGAGAGCAAACGAAAAAGGAAAAGAAGTAAAGGAAGAAAAACAAACAAACACGAGTGGGACAAAGGTGATAAGGATTTTTCAACTGTTTTACTCTGTCATTACGTCTAATTAAAGATATTCTGCTAGATTCTCGATTTTATATGCTATAACAGTTTGCTATCTGGTTGTTAATAATGTAGTAATCGATACTCTATGGCTTTATGCAAATTACGTCAAAGTTGTGATATAATAATTACGTTGGTAATTACAGTACTAATTACAGTGTTGGCTTAACGACTACGATAGAAATAAGATATATAGGAAACAAGTGGCGTTAATTGTAATTTAATCTGATAACATATTAATATAGGGCTCTACATGGAAATTATATCCAAATCGTGCAATTTAAGAAAATTGAACTGCCACCATCTGATTTACAGTAACCAGTGCAGCAATCGATATTTACTTGATAACGGATGATATGGTTGTCGATTGGTACAGTACGTGTAATATCTCACTTTACTTTGAACATGCGCTGACGTCGATATTAATATAATAATATATATTGGTACTGCGTCGATATCGGGAATATTGATTCCAACACGAAATGTTTCTCCAAGATTTATTAACGACTTAGTATAACTGTTTATTATACTTCATAGAATATGGTAGTTCTTTTTTCTTTTTGTGGTTCAATGAAACAAATTTCTTATATTTCCAAAAAGATTTTACGATGCGTAAAATTTATATTATTTTTACAGTACATTTATTTCAAAATTACGTTTTAAAAATTTTAATTAACTCAAGTAATGTTTGTCTGAAAGTATCCTCGGCGTAATTCATATAGCAAAAGCCACGGACAGACGGTAGATCTTGTCACGCTGCTTGCAAAACACGTCTGACAATAAACTGCTGTTTCCGCCTGTTTTCTTACGTCTCTTCCATGTTTCTCAACCGTTCGTACGATCCAATTATACTTTTTTCCCCGAGTATCTTCTAACGTATGCTCGGATTAATATTACAAAACTTTTCAGTAGTTCCATTAAATCTGTTTAAAGTCGTTGGCCGACGTTCCCTCTATTACGAGACGAATGAAAACTTTCTTCTTAATACAAGGCAATGATATGGTAATGTAATTACATTTCAAAAAGTGTAGCTTTCAATTACATCGATACACATCTGGAAAGTCCTTAGAATACAGTGAAATAAAACTTCACTCTCGTCAATTCTGTTACATCATTGTGACAGAGGTAATTTATTATCAATTACAAAAACATACATATTTTAATTATATATGATCATTATTTGTACTTTTACGTAATTTATCGAAAGCAGTAACTAACCGTAAGATATTAAACGGATTGCGTACAAATTTTAATTACGTTTACAAATCACAATGCATCGGTATTCTTCGTAATTCATATGTAGATTATGCTCGGCTGAACGATGATGGCAAGAAATTAATAGAAAAATAAAGACGTTTTCGAAGTTAAATTTTGGAACGTACGTGCCCCGGAAATGTTTGCCTACGCTTCCTCACGCTCATAAAGGAATTTAATTTTTATCGTCAACATCCTCGTAGAGGTGTTCATCTTTATATAGCGCAAATGGTTGTTTACGACAAAACGCACGTCGGCATAAAACACCGAAGAACGAGTACACGCGGTAAAATAATAAAAATATATCGCCACGCATTCGTTCGCGACGTAAAACGCGCTTGTTTAAACGCCGACCGTAAAGTGACTTTTAATTTGTTTAAAAACGGAACGAATTTCTACGGGTCGTATCTCAGAAAGCGAGTTATTTACTGCATTCATTAAACTCCGTGAACAGCTGCAAATGAAGTAATGCGCGCACTTCGTTATCCGCCCCTTATATATCGGTCTAAGGACCGAGGTCTTCTTTAAACTTGTACAACGAAAATCTACGGCCGGCGCTAATTAAAATTATACCCTCGATATTCCCTCGCGAGATTGAATTTACATTTTCACGCGGTTCGTTGCTCAATCACGCCAACTTTCCGCCACGATCTTTTCATAAAAATTCGACGTACTAAGGAAATAGCTACGGGAAGTTTAATCCGCTTAACGTCCAGCAACCGAGAATCGAGAAAAATATCTACAAAATACTCTACACACGGTTCTTTACATACGTGTGCATGCATAAACATATAAATCTGTGAATTTACGCCTCGCTTCAACTGAATCGCTCAATAGCCGAATTGCTATTTTCCGCTTTTATCCTTTGCTTGGTATTCGAGTGGTACATTGTCGAAGAACAGCAACCGCGTCAACATGGAAATGAGGGATGGTACCTGCTTCTTCTGGTGGAACGATTCCTTCTCCGGGTTGAACGATTGATACTCGATCGAAACACGTCGGACTACGGCAGTCATCATCCTTAATAGATCATGGGTTTTCCAGTTTTTATTCAGCTCTTGACAGAGAGCCTGTATGAACCAGGAACCATTTTCCGGATTTCGCCACGAGTAAAAACCTGAAATTCATAAAAGAAACTCTTTTCTTTTTCTGATGAGAAACTCGCTCTCTCTCTCTCTCTCTCTCTCTCTCTCTCTGTACGTATATTGTACATATGTGCATGTTATAGGCAGATGCAAGTAGGAACGATCGCTTTGCGAGTTTTCAGCAAAATCATAGAGTTTGTCATAAGTGAAACGTTTCCATCAGAGCTATCTCTCCGTAAAGAGACGCTGTGGGTTGGAGAAGTGACTTGCAAGAAATAGCGTTTCAATTCGAGTATACTATTAGGTTTGCTCGAGGAGAGCATTTATGCGGAATGTAGGATTCGGTGTTGTTGTATACCTTCGCGAATTGACTATAGTCTTTCGAATTACTTCTGCTAAACCGACCAACCATTAAGGCCGATCTTTAGCCACCGGTTACGCGGACGTTGTTTATGAAACCAACTAATGACCTCATCAAGGACCGTCCATCACCTAAGAATACGGCATCTTTATAAACGCAATCAGGCAACAAAAATAAGAGGGAGGACCAAGTAACCGACTGCTGCTCCTACAAACTCGTTTAGAACTGTTTAATCCAGGAGTTTCGTTCATGGCTTTTTCGATTTCTTGCGCGTTCACGACTTGCTAAGAAGATAGTAGTAGCATCGGAACGAGAGCGAATTATCGTTAGTAGCAGAAAGGAATATATGAAGTGTCGCAAATGTATGCAGCTATTTAAATGGTCGAATACGAGGCTGATAATATATGAGAGTGATATAGCATCGTGCAACGTAGAGCATTTAAACGGCTAAAGATAATGATGTTTCATCTTATATCATATATAATGTTATTTGCATTGTCGAAGTTTATGTTTATAAAATCTTTATAAAGATTCACGAACAAGTAACGTCAGAAAGCAGTTTCTTCCAACTAACCCGGTGGATAGCATCTTTTTTCGTATACAAGCTCTAGTAAACGATCTCTTAGAAGAAATATTCTACCAAAAAATTTGGAAAAAAAAAGATTTCCACCGCAACGCCTCCGTCCTATTAAATTCTTCCATTGCGTTCACTTGGAACGTACACGGAAGCCATTACGGCGGCAGCGTCAATTATGATGAACGAAGACTGAAAACGTTAGAGGCACGCGAAAGTTTCATCTTGCAGCTTATGATGGATCGAGCGTTAGATGAAAATATATTTTCCGCGGGGGCTCGAGTCGCAGCAGCAGGAAAATAATTGCGGTCTAACAATAGGCGGAAGCGGCAGAGACAAAGGGAAGGAAGGCGTTACCATCAGAACGCTAATGCAACGCGGAGAAGACGAGTACTGGTACCATTGTCGCGTTCCATAATCGTCATCGTTCGCAAGAAACATTTTCGTTATGAACGTGCCGAGACACTAGCCATTCGCGTTTCAATGTATAACTGATGTACTCTAGAACTTACGCTTGCCGTACATTGTTACCATATTGTTTAAGTGACAGTCGCATCGAGGATAGGAGCCACCGACGCTTTAAAGCAGATCTTTTCACGAGCAACGTGTTATTCGATGCTCGCCATGTCTGGAGAGTTGAAATGGTAAACGATGTAAATGCATAAAGAGAAGAAATAAAACGATTTTGTTAGTGGAGTGTATTACAGATTCTACGTGAAATATGACGAAAAGGATAGAAGTTTAACTTTCACGTATCTTTTTTTCGCAATATTCGAAACAACAACCCCTTAGATACTTCGGCGACCGTAAGCCTAACTTTCGAACGATCAGTTCGGCCATAGAAATCGATTTCAGCGAAGATAATCTGCGATAAATCCAATACCATTAGAGCGTATCGCTTCTAAATCGCTAATCGCTAATAAATTGGCAATAAATCACTTGCAGACAAATCAATTTCTTAAAACGATCCTTCTCGAGACACGGAAGAATCGCAGCTGCAGGTCCAGTCGTGTCTCTTTACCATTCGACGAGAGAAGAAAAGAAAAAGTTCACGCGATGAGCTGAAGTGGAGAGCGTTCTTTAAAAGCAGCAGTCCTTCTCGAAGTTTTTTCGTCACCACGACGAATCGTCTCATCGCTATTCGTGGTACTTTTCGTTCGAGCATCCTGCCTCTCTGGCAGCCACTTTCTTCCTCGATATCGATCACGATAGGCGAGGAACGAAGCGAATATTCTCTTAACGCAGCTGTTAGGTATGTGTACACGGTCTGACCATCACGCAAATCACGATAAAATAAACGAAGGCTTGCAAAAATCCGATAAGCGAGTGAACGTGCATGCCTCTCCATATATTGCATAGCGTTCGAGATATATCAGATAAAAATAGTTTAAAATAGTCTGAAACGATGAAATAAATCATTGTTCTGAATAAAAAGATAAAAAATAAATTTTTAACAGAATGTACCTCTAATTGACGATAAGGTTTATAATGCTTGCAAAGGATGTTTGTTTCGTTTTTCTAAAGAATTCTAAAAGAATGTCCGAAGAACTCGCTTGTTGTTTTTCATACTATTGGAAAAAATGTCAAAAAGTTTGACTTTTACAGGTGACAATACAGTTTTAGTTTGATGAAAACGAGGATCGTACTTCTGCAGTTGCCAGTCGTATTTATGAAATATTCATTTAATAAAATCTTGTTTAAAATAAAAAATAAATATTGGCTTAAAAATGTGCGATACACCTCTCTATAATTCAGTCACCTATTTCAAGAACGCTTTGCGCAACGTATCGAAAATTTTGAAGCATACAATCTCCACGAAATCGTATATTTATCGAATTTTATCAGTATAGTACTATTAAATGACTGCATAATTGGTTTCGTTGGACGTGTTATTTTTTTAGGAAGCTTTCGTAGGAGTAGAAGATCGTAGGAGTTCTTAAAGCAATTATATTTGAAAAGGATCTCATTGCACCGTTAATATGGAAATCTTGGTAATTCTTTTATAACTACGTATCAATTGGCAGATTTTCAACGTGACGTCATCGAAAAAGATATTTCACTGATAATTGTTTCGTTTCAGTAAATGTGAATTTAATTTCGCAATGTCCGATCGTGCTTCAGTCACGATTGTACGAATCCGAGATCCAACCACTCGCATAGATACGATATTCCCTGTGCTATTGAACCGGACTTATATTACATGGAATACGATCGGTTGTAACGATGTAATTATGAAGCACGGTGGAGTCACCATTTATTATTTGATATTGCGGCCGATATCGGTGCCGGTCGATTCACGAATAAACGCGTAACGCCGTTCGTGTAGCTCTACTTGTCCCACAACGAAATCTGTAACGATTCCTGTTGTCGTCGGAATATATATAACAATGATTTACCACGCACCGAGCTATTTCAAAAGCAGCTGGACGCTTCTGTGCGAGAACATTTCCACGCGAACGTGCTGACACCGGCGTAAAATACATACAAAGCTGGAAAATGTTATACGCCAACAACGAGCCGCTCGCTGCTCCGTGCTATGTGGCCACGCGTTTTCACCTCATTCAATATACACGGAACAATCACGGTTCTTTGTCACCAGAAACCATGAGAATGTTATCAAATAATTTTGTTAACAATCTGATTGGCCGTTATCCTGTTTGCAGCTCGAGAACATGCGTATTTAGTACCCGTATACATATAAATGGGTTCCTATGCAGGGATTGAGATTATTATTATTAAGAGACGTTGTTTTAACTCGTGCGATATTCCCAGTGCCGTGTATTATTTTCACGAATATTTTATAGGACGGTTTGACGTGCATATCGAATCGATGAATATAGATCTCTTTGGTACATTTTTGAATTATTTGCTCGGAAGAATTTTTTATCAGCATGGAACATTCTACTTTCCAAAAATATGCGATAAATCCATAAAGCCTGATTTTAAAGGTAGAAACGCTAGGACATAATTAACGTTGCGATGATCAAACGTTGAACGTGTTTAACGTACAAAGACCAAATACACTAATTTTCGATCAGTTGTCCACGCGACTGTAGAAGGTTGTACTACACAATGCTTTGTAACTAATTTTGACCATATCGTTGTCCGTTTTCCCGTCAATAGGATCCGTTTATTTAACACGTGACGCAAATCAACCGCGGTTAACGATCCAAAATGACGCGCAACTCAATATTTTACTCTGTCAATTCGATGACGCGGTCGAGGAGATCGATGTTCGGCCGGTGACGCGAGTCAATGATATCTGCGCCAGCCTGGTCGGAACAATAAATCTGTCGTATCGCTGCCGTCCACGAACAATCGCGACAATATCGCTTCTGTTATGGATCGTTGCCTCTCTCCTTCTTTATCGAAGGAACTGTCTGAACTATAACGGAACATCGTGACGTAAAGTTCCCGACTTTCGCCTGGGGACAAAATTTTAATCGCGCCGCCTATTCAATTACACACTCCCATAGCGATAATTAGCCGACATTGTCGAACGTCGAGCTTTCAATTAAATTCCACGCAACAAATTTTCCGGTTTAATTAAATTATGTTCTCCGCACCTAGTTATCCACCGCTATTCGCTCGCTTTTTTCGACCATTAATTAAAGGTCCCTTACGATTCGATCTTTTGAACGAAAACGTTCTGCCGATCGAACCATTTCAAATGCGTCGCTTAAGTCGAGCGGTTGGTTATTCCATCGCATAAGAGGTTGAGTATTTATTTAATGTATTTGCGACTATAATAGCGACGTTAAGCTTTAGTATACTCGTAGCTATTGTTGGAAATAGTGAAGCAATCTCGTCGTCTTTGTTTCGGCATTTTAGGATTCTTTGGAATCTTACTTTGAGGAGAAGCGCTTCAATATCCTGATTCTCTCAAAAGGATATTCCATTACTTTTAAGAAGAGATATGTGCGAGAAGAGCGTCTGCTTTCGATATTTTTCATTAAAAATTGGGAAATTTAACCACTTCCTTTCTTATACTACTATATTAATTCTGTACCATTGTGTCGATTTAATTAATTTCATTAAACGTAGGTCATCGTATTCTTCTCAATACAAAGCATAACTCTGTTAATTATGAAGTTCATTCTGTACTACTTCTTCCTTTCAAAATAATTTTTCGTAATTTCACCCGCGGAGGAAATATTTCAGCTTGTGTATTGTACTCGAGCGATGATATAGTCTGGGTAGGTTTCACCGTGGCTGAACTATGCGTTCGTTGGATCACAAATGAAAACGCCAGCGACCATTGTATTACTTTAGTAATATTTAGCAGAGACCAGTTAGGTAATTGTTCTACGGATGGACATTTTCACTGATGGGAAAAATCCACCTGGTGGTAGGTCAAGAAAGGTCAAGCCGGGCTTGGCAACGGTCTCGACTCGTCGTCAACGAAAACCAGCATTTTTAAATCTTCCTTCTTCGTTCGCTTGAAAATGTGCCGTAGAAAGTAAGCGGATTAAAGAAGGACGAAGCATAAATGAAAATTATTTATGCGACATCCTGGTGGGTAAACGGCAAACAAAGACGCTTTGTAGCGACGAAATATCGCGCTTGTACGTATTTATGTGTAACCAGCTCAAAGCAGGTTACACGCGATTAACGTAATAATTCGTGCATGCAATTTGAGTTCGGGTGCTTATTACGTTTTCCCCGATAAATTAGCACGAACGAAGAACATTGGTCCGGACAGCGGCGTGAAATATTCCTTTTGTTCTTTGTTGCCAAATATCCATGAGGTATTAGCAACTGCGGTTGCGTGTCCATTTGTCGAATGATTAGGTATTATTCAATTTGTTAACGGTGTGCAAGATTTCGGATAAAATTCGCGTCTCGTAATAGCATACAGATAAGGGAATACTTGAATTAACGTATGGACAAAAATATGTGTACGGCATCTGGTGGTAAATTAATTTTATACTTCATCTATAACACGCATTTCTGTTCAGAGAAAATGAGGATTACGAATGATAGAAGTTTTCACTTACGAATCGTCACATTCGGGCGAACAATTACATCGTAGAAAATGTTCAAAGCGACTTCCACTGTCCCGAAGTATCATTCGATTGATTTTCTAGACCAGTTTTCAAAGCCGGATCTTTCGTTTGTCAGATGATTGCCCTAACCAATTGAGCTATTCAGAACGTCGATAGATCGCTGTTCTCTAAGCTTAATATTCCAAATAACTGGCTGCCTACGATTGTAGGTCACCCACGCGCTGCTACGACCTATCGTTTAAATCTACATAAGCTAAATCGGATAAACTGATATTACCGGTTACGTGTATCCGGCCGCGAGACGAAGATATCCGAAATTATTGCTAATGCCTTTGCGCATTGATTTCAGATTCTGCGGCAATTTAGAGATTGCCACGAGTGTCGTTTCGAGTTACAGCTTGAACGCTCTGAGCGTTTGAACGAAAGTCCAGTTTGCCTTTTTTCTCAAAATCGATGTCTATTCTGTAGATCGTGCACGATATTTTAGTAAAAGACTTAATCGATAATTTTTCCATACAAAGTTAAATTTATCTCGTTATGTCAAGTTTCCTTTTAACTGTATAAAAGCCTTCCCCATAAGTTCGTATTATTGCATGGGAAAGGTAATAAATGAATGAGGAAAGTAATATCTCTTATGCAAAGTTGACACAATATTGTAGTCCCTTCTGAGAGACCTCTTTAATAGCATTTGTACGAGTTGCTCAAAGAAATTCTTTGGAATAAAGAATTTTTTGACATCACCTTTATTGTTCATTTGTTCTTCGTCTTCGTTTAAACTTAATCTTTACCGAGTTAATTTAAAAGATAATCATTTATAACTTAATTTCATTCAAATTGTCCTCATAAGAATGTTTCTGCGAAATAAGTATAACCAACCTACATATTTTGTCACGATAAGTTACTAGTAAAGAGTTGTAAAACGTTATTGAAGTTAGGAGAATTTTGTTCTTTTTGCCTTTCTTACCGTAAACTGACCAATCATTTTCTTGTTTGTAAGGATTATTTTACGGATCTATACTCATATACCGTTTCCGGTTTGCTGCATGTATGGTCGATTTAATGGGATATCGCTCTGACAGACCTGATCACATTGGCTGCTTATTCATATTTGATTAAACCAGGTGCGACTAACCACCTAAATTTGTACATCTGATGTTCCTAAAAATCCACGAAATTTACATGCTTTTAATTATAAAGTTCGTAAGGTACGTTTCATCCGTGCTAAATCATGTAATACGTTTGCATCGACTCGCCATATTGCGTACAAACATCCGCGAACATGACAAGGAAAGCCAGCATAGAAATTTATACTCATTCTATTCTTTCCGGCTATTGACTTGCAAATGAAGACCCGACAAGAGCGTACAGGGGCGTGAACAGAAGCACACGCACGTTGTCGCGCACATTGAGGAGCCAAACATCCATTGAAACGCGAATTCGAGAAGACAATCTCTCTCGTGCTACCGAGAACAGGGACGTACTTTGCCCTCGTCGAGCACGTTCCTGGCTCGAGCATTGTTGTACGTGTCGGCTCGTGAAATAAGGAGTTCGTTCACGCACTCGCCAACAGAACATCCACGCAATGCGTTCGTCAATCATTGTATACGTATGCATACCTATGCGTGTGTACGTGTAGGTATGTCGAAAGTATAGGTAAAAAATGTAGAATACATGCATCATACCATCATAAGTGGAATACGCGACCATAATATCCGCATAGGCAGGGAGGCTGTAGGTAGTACCGGGCGTGGAATCCGTCTCATGAATAATTTCCACCCCATTGTCCAGCTTCGTTCCACGGCAAGACTGTGAAAAAGAAGACGCATACGTGAGTGGTCGAGTAACTCACGACGTTTCTTTTTGTGCGCTCGTTTAAACGAAACACGATATTTTTCTTCAAAATGCTAATATCCGAAGTTGAACAAAAGGAATCTGTTAATGATAGTCGGCGTTTTGAATTGCGTTACGTTCGTGATTGATATTGTTGTTGGTATTTGTTAGGGTTTATCGATAGAAGTTGATATAAAGGCAATCGATAAAAAAGTTCGGCTTAATATGCCTATAGCACTTGGTATAGAAAAGAACCTCGTTACAGATCTTCCAGTCGAACTGGTTACTAGCTATTCCGCTATAAATCACGTTTTACTTAACTGCGGAAATAGCACAATTGGCGTGCAGGTTCTGCCCTCGCTCGCCATAAAGCGGAATTGGCAACCGGATGTCATAAATGCTCTTTCCAAATTTACGACGGACGTTAGCCAGTTGCTACAATGTCGAGGCGTGACTTTTTATAGAAATTTGTGACTTCCGACAATATGTGGCATGTATACATAAGATTTAATCGACTAATCGTTAAATTTAATAGAACTACTTTACACGGTAAGGTAAATTAAAGTAAAGTGAAGTAAAGTAAAGTTGCTCTTTTGATCTTTACGTTACTGCGCCGTATACATTTTTCATCTAACTCAACAGAATTTTACGAAAATAATTTTCTTCGAATTAAGGGGTAAATGAATCTTCAAGCTGTACAGATCTTTCAGCTGTATAACTAAACGATATGGCAAGCGCGGGAAAGAATTTAAATCAATCAAAAGTTATAACTGCTTTATTACGCATCCGATTATGTAAAAATCTTCCCCAGCTTTGTTGAATACAATGATTACAAATCCCTACACCACAAGTACATCATTCTACTACTCATCCCAAAATAATATCCCCCAAAACCAATTCTCCTTAGCAATCAGTACTCTCTGCGAAACCTGTTCACCCACTGGTTCTGTAAATTTATATTATCTCTTCTTGTTTCTTCGTTTATTTGTTCTCACTCCTTAATTTTTCAATTGGCGTTCTCTCGGAAGAGGAAATATGCGTCACGAGCGCGTCGTTGTTTCTTCTATGCATCATGGGCATGTCTTCTATGCAATGTTCTATGCGCGAAAGGGACAACATTATCATGTGAATTTCTGTCACAGGATTCGCGCAGATCGCTCTCAGGATGACAAAAATTGCGAAGCTGGACGATATGTGACAGCGGTCGACTGTACACGAATTCGACGTGATACAAATAACGATCTCAGAACGTTTTACGGGACGAGACGCGCGAACAAAGCGGTAAAATTTACAGATTTTCCGCGGTCGTTAGTCGATAAAACGTGCCCCGCCCGTTTGATTTATGCGGCTCTAGCACGAGCAACGCCGGATTAAAACGCACGCTGAATTATTACGAAACAGGACCTTAAATAAATGCGCTATCTGTGATATCGCAGAACACGTCGCGCGAAAGACTCATAAATATTAGGTTTCTCCGTCTGAGATATGGTTTTCTCAAATGAAGCTTTAATCGAAACGCGTAACCTGTTTCGAATGTCACCATGTATATTTATATTTGCGTATATTTATATACATCTTAACTATTAGGTTGTCCGTAAAGTTTCTTTCGTTTCATAAGTGAAATAATAGATGCACAACATTTTCTGTTCTATACTATTTTATTGAATTACGTTTGATCCATTTTATTCTATTACTAGAAAATGGATCATACATGAATCTGTAAAATAATATAAAATAAAAAATGTTGTGCATCTATTATTTCACTTATGAAAGAAAAGAAACTTTTCGGACAACCTAATATATGCATAGCACTACTGATGTTTCTGGTATTGTCGAACTTTCAGGAAATAATGCGAAGAAATTAATTGCACGATGTGAAAATATATGTAATATCCAATCTAATTTAATATATATCTAATAATAGATTTCAAGTGAAAATCATTGAAATGGTCTATGCATATGTCAAGATATAACCGGAAACTGTTTTATCATCAGAGCAGAACAGTCACGGCTTCTACACTTTGTACTTATTTCAAGCGTTTCTTTTGTGAAGCGTTTAATGAGCACAACGTTCTAAAAAGACTAAGGTGCAAGCTTAGCATATAAAGAACAAAAATTAGGAATTCGTGAAATCGCACGTAAGTTCGGACGATCTCATAAAGTTGTATTAAATTTTTTACGCGATCCTACTAGGAATGGGAAAAATAAGAATGGTGGACTTAAACAGAAGTTACCTTCTCATATTGAAAGATAAATTGTTAAAGTTACCAACGATACATTAAGAAGTTATGCGGAAATTGCGAAGGAATACGATCTCAACTTTTCTGGTTGGACCGTTCAGTGTGCCCTTAAATGTAATTCGAACATTGCAAGACAAAAAGTAATGTCCGCGCGTATACCTTTAAAACGCCACAAACTAGCTGCGTTTGAATATGCTGGTGCAAAGATGAATAGGAGTTGGAATAACAGAATAAGTTAATTTTGAACATTCATAAATCGTGAGGTAGTTTTATGTTTAATATTCTCTATTTAATTCATATATATATATATAGTTATTTTCTCTGATGAGAAAAAATTCAGTTTGGATGGTCCAGATGAATTTTAATTCGTATCGCAGAGATATTCGTGAACGTGAAAAATACTTCTCTAAGCTATTATTTTTAAATAAATTCAAATTTCATGCAAATGTTTTTTGGAATTTTCGTACGATATTGGTCATATTTAGGAATCACTGCTTGCAACTTCAAAATACTTGAAAATTAAAAGTGGTGTTATTGTTACGTTTCGAAAGAAATTACGAAAGAACAGAGGAGGAAGGTACAAACAACAAAATAAAAGAGCGTAGCGACTGGGTAGTTGTCACAGCTTCGGTTTTCAAACTTTTCGTTTATTCTGCACGGTTCTTTGCTCCACCGAATTCACGTCGATCCTCCTCTTTATTCTTACACATTTATTCCAAACGTAATCACGTCTGCACACGAGTTTCCGCGACTTAATGTCATGCGTGGTACGTCCACAACGTGGTACGTATTCAAGAGCTCGTTAAACGAGTTGTGAAGTAACCTCGTCAACTATAAAACTCTTTCATGTTCCTTTGAAACGTCGTACGGATAATTAACTATGTCGTCTTTTCCACTTCCGTTAGCGCGCGCGCCGCCTCTCCACTTGTCGCGAAGAACCGGAAAACCCAAGCGTTAGTGCCTCTTCCCGCTAGCGAGAACGAGCTTGTTCCCTCAATCCTTACGTGTCCCCTATCGTCGAACTCTTAACTCTTTGTGGCCGGGATTAATTTCTTGTAACGAGAAAGTTTCTCTCCGAGCAAAAGGTAGAAAAATGTAAAAAGTAGAAGTTAATGAACGCGTGTTCTCGGATCTGACTTCGAATTTCCTGGCGGTTACGTTGCTTCAAATAACGATGGAAACCAGGAAAGGATTAAATTCGAGCAATGGAAAATTCAACGGTAGGGAAAATGTGTGTTAATTTATTTCAGGAATCAGGAAGCGTAAATTTTCAGTGTTTTACGTTAATAGCGTTTGCGGGATTTTGGATATTTTTGAACCGTCAGCTGCTCCACCATTAGATTTCTTATTTTTATTGTGACTATGAAATATTTTCAAACACCCCATTGCGATCCATCACTTGTAACAAGTACGTAACTTGTGCACCGGAATACCTCCTAAATTATGCACTGGTTGAAAAATTGTTCTATACAAAAGTTTCATCATATAACGTACGTGCTTTCTTCGTAAATGGGTGCATTTCAGAAGATCGACCGTTTTCACCCTTTTCTATACGGGGCATTATAGTTTTTACGACGCTGATCGAAAGAATGTAAAATTCTGGCCAATCCTTTTGTGTTTTGTTATAAATTCGATAACTAATGAGGTATCTCGTATCGCTTACCGAAAACCTTATCAAAAGACTCGCGTATACATGTCGATCTAAAGAAACAAAATTCCTACAGAAAAACTAACTTCTCTGATTAAAACACAGTATTCATTTCAACGATGACGTATTAATGTCTTTTTCATTCCCGCTGTTTCTATTAATTGCTCTCGCATGAACTCAGACGAGCAATATTTATAATTCTACACATCGTCAACGAGTTCATCGCGTCAAATTTGTTTTGCGATTTTAATTTGCCCGCGAAATATACGTCGCTGGCCGTACTGTTTATAGAAGCCGGTCGTCGAGTGTTTCTCCATATTACCAGTTTATTCTGTAAATTCCGTGGTTGGTACAAAAATGGCTCGGCATTTCCAATAACCGATTGGAACACTGTTAACACGAATGAGCATTTTCGCAAATCTAATTGTGGGTAGCACACTGTACTGGAAACACAACAAAACGTTACGTTGCAACAAATTGATTTATGCCCAAACAGCTTGTTTTCCAAGTTTCATTATATCGCACAAAACATGATTTTGTAGCCGCGGTCTCCAACAGATGAAAACGATTTGAATGTATGGATTTCAGTTAAACGGAAAGCGCAAAGGAGGTAGTTTCGACGACCGTATGAAGACTTATCGGAAAAAGAAAGGACGGAAGAATGGCGAAGATCGTAAAACAATAACGAAATGGAAGCACAATTTTCTCCTGAATAAACAAACCTCTTTCTTCGCGGTTATCGCTTTGTCCCTTTTGCATGGAAGTAGTAATAATTATTCAGCGCATTATGCGATTCTTTCGACAGAGTTCCATTATCTTGTGGGATATATAAGCTGTTTGCTTCGACTGGAAATGATAAAACGTTTCAAACAATGGCCAAACAATGTCCTTACAAAAATATAATGCTTCGCTGTTGCTGATTTTCAATGGTCTCGAGCATAGTGTTTATCAAAAATGTATAACTATTCAAGAAAGAATAGAATCGTTTCTTGTACGTGGCCATCGATAATTATCGTGTACCTTTGAAAGGAGATATGCAAACAACAGGATGGAGAAATAACAAAAAGATTGTTAAAAGTTATTATTTAAAAGTACTTGGAAGATTCAAAAAATTTTACGATCTCCCATAAAACGGAATAATTTATTATTGCGTCTCGCTGGATTTGTCTTTACAAACGTTATTGTATCATGAATAGGAAATATGGTATTCCGTTTAAAAGAAATTTACGCGACTTTGAAACCTTCCTCGCTGCTCCACACACGGGAAGCTATATATTCTAATATATATTACATACGATATATTATACTTCTTTGACATGTTCACGTTTTTCCGAGATATGTGCTTCGCAGTTTCCAGTTAAAAGAGGCACCATGTACATATAAGTGTTTTGCGGAACCATGAAAGAGCTAGGAGACACAACGTTTCCACCGTAATGCGCTTCGCGTTGCAAATCCTCAAAAGATCATCCCGAAGCAGATAAATGGAAAGAGAGCCAACCTGGATTACATCGCGAACGAAATCAAGATTTACGTTATCGTCGTGTGAAATATTTGCGTTATCCTATTGCCTCGTCGTCGCTTTATAGCTCGAGCTTTTCCCGTTTCCGTTTTGAAGATCAAATAATTTTTTAATAATTCCGCGATCGTATTGCAGGCATTCAGATTTGTATACACACGAGAATATCGTATGTGCTATTAGTTGCGCAGCCGCTTCAATTGCCAGCAAAATTACTCGGCACCGCTGCTGCAAAAAGCCCTAATGAACGAAGTATCATGAGAGTTGAAGAACCGAAACATTCATGGGAAGAATTTAGTTAGGTATACATGCAAACCATAAATACAAGTTTCTCGTTGCTTTTGCTACCATCTATCGTATTTACCTTCTGTAAATATTATGTCTCCGTGAATCTCAAACGAACGTCGAAACGCGAAAAATTGATATTTTTTATAAGAAGTTATTCAATTACTCGGATATTGCAAACATTCATATATATATATGCGCGTATGTGTGCGTGTGTTATTACAATTTCTACAATTTACTTAGTAGTATTTTTTTAACGGCTAATAAATTCAGTATGGACTGTTGTTGAATTTTCTTCTATGATAACATCTATTTTACGACGTGGTGCGTATAATTTAAATATCGATTACCCAGCGACTGGATATTTGTTAAGGCCTAAATTTCATGCCCGTCATGGGACTTCTCGCAAACGGCAAATAGTTTCCACGGATAAATATTGAATCGTGTGCGGTTCAGGATATCTATTAGCAATAAGCGAAGCACGTTCATTAGCAAGGTTTAAATTGAATATTTGTCATTGACAGAATGCCGATACTACGTTCTAAACGCTTAATCAAATAATCGTGTATCATTATAGAACTGTAACGTATCATTGTTTTGCACGTGTGTCAGCTTATGCAAAACGGATAAAAGATCACCAATATAGTACATCGATATTAATAGATATTCGATCTAAAGCTCATTAACGACAACAGACGATCACGTTGAAAGCTACAATTGATAAAAGACAACTGACCTGAATGAAAAATAATTTCGGTTTGCCTGCTAAGCTGGGGCATCGATGGCCAAGGAAAGGGCTCCAAAGCATTTCCACTGGATACACATTGTCGGCTGCATACAGGACACCCGATTCTCCGTGCGACATAGCAGCTACGACCAGACAGTCGGCATCCGTGTGGTCTTCCGCAGCAGCTTTAATGAAAGGATTAATTAATTCGGTGGTGCCTGTGATAACGGCCTCGGACTGTTTGCCAGAGTAGCTGATACAGGGAACAATATTGGGAAAGCGAAGCTCAATGCGACATTTCGATGTTCACTGTCGAAAATCACGTAGTCTTTGGGAAGCTTACTATTTCTGTGGATTTAGATTATCCTACGTTTTGATACTATCGCGATACGTGTATCAGATTCGCTGACGATTACTGTCATAGACATAGCGGGCAAGTAAGCTCTACAGGTGTTTGGAGACGTTCGAGGTATTAAGGTAACCGTGGTTGTCGGATGTTGTTCAAGGCTTAAGCTTGCTCGTTTTTCATCGATTCAAATCAGCATAATCGATAACGTGCAAGACTTTTCATTTTGGGATTCAGTATAAGTTGTCTCCTCTAATAGAACAAAATTCTACTTCTCCATTACAGTTAGTTATTTTCACAATCGTAAATGTTGACAAACTATTCTACTGACTTATTCGTATCGTTTGAAATTATCTTGTTCAAGTACATCAATTAATAATATTACTACGGACCGTGATATGGTACCTATAATTGAAACTACAGAAATAAAAGTCCTCGTGTTAAATTTGGAAACCGCACGGAACAAGTATGCGTCGCGTTATAGATTCGAGCGGTGCGCGAGTTTCCGCACTAGATTTAATAAAAGGATTAATTAATTCAGTGTGGTCCACAATAGCAATGACCGAGCTGTTTACCGTGATGGGTCATACGCAAGCAAATCAAGAGGTTAACGACGACACGTATTGTTCGTTTAACCTCTCACCCTTTCCGATTTGACTGTTGTGTTACCATAGCAAACACCGTCAGACTTGAAAATCACTTTTGCAAACAATTCGAACGCGTTCATCGAATCGTTCACCAAACGAACTTTCCAAACCTTTCGATTTGCTCTTTGAATTTCAAAGCAATTCAACTCAAGCTATTTTCGAGTCATTTCTTCCTTTACGTTTTTCTTAATTATTTCAGATTGGTATTTCTTCTTCCTTGATTTCAAGTAAAATATGTGCGATCTTTGTAATTCGATTTTCTCAGAGCCATGCGTTACAAGAATTACATTTTTGCTTGTTTTTTGTAATCAATAGCCATTTCGGATATGAAATTTACGAAGATACGAACTGGTAACTTAAACAGTTTAACTATTTAACGGGCCGATTCTTTTTCTCTTTACATTTTCAATTCTATGGCGTACAAACGTTTCATTCTGTTTAACGATGTAACAATTAGTCCGAATCATCGAGTAAAACTAAGCGGATTTCATTTTTCTTCCCGAGCAATACTGCTCTCCTCTTTGTGAATTAACTTTATCGACTCTTCGCGAACTTTTTAGCTCTTTATATAGCGATGCAATGAATGTTACGTGTGATTCGTTGCAAGATTCTACAATATTGCAGAAATATACCTTCTTATACGTATTAATTTTATTACGTATTATTTTTAATATCTACTGTCTTATTGTGCTTTCACTAAAATTTTACTATCGATGTATTCTATTATTATTAAATCCGTAAATCATCTTAGAATCAAGTAATCTACTTAAATCCGATGAACTCGAACCAATTTGAATTCTTTTACTCTCGTAGGAACGTAAAATACCGATACTATTAGATAATAATTAAATCACTTAACAATTAAATTAATTATATCTAACGAGATCAATTATTAACGTCACATGGCTCACTCACTAAATATTTACGAGTAAGTACTTTGTTTTGAATTGTAATATACAGGGTGGTTGGTAACTGGTGGTACAAGCGGAAAGGGGGTGATTCTACGCGAAAAAGAAGTCGAAAATATAGAATAAAAATTTTTCGTTTGAGGCTTTGAATTTTCGTTCGCTACGCGTGCGGTACGTTATAACGGATCTCACTGTAGATCGTTGTCTCGATGGAAAAATTAAAAATAAAAAAAAATTAAAAAAAAAATTTTATTCTATATCTTCGACTTTTTTTCGCGTAGAATCACCCCCTTTCCGCTTGTACCATCAGTTACCAACCACCCTGTATATCTTTTCATTTTATATTTCATGGCCTGCACAGTTTTGCGCCTATTTTCTTCTAAATATGTAAACATCCGCAGTCAAATTGTATCTATGCAAACTTTTGTTCTGCCTGCAAAACTTATTTATAAGGATTATAAATACCGTACTTGTATATTCACCTCCATGAATATTCCTCGCAACTCTCGCACGCGAAACCTACTTTTTAATTTTGCTAGTATGTACCGCGTGATAACGTGACTCTGAAATACACATAAAAGCCTGCAAAACTATTCAGGTAATTAACTTTTTAGCCGAGATTTAGAAAGAGATGGGTGAAATGAATTTTAGATAATACGGGATTAAAATATAACGGGAAGAAAAGACGAAAATGCAATCGTGCCACATTTTACTACTATCTACTTTAAATACGTCTAAAAAATATTATCCAAAAATATTTGCATCCCATTCGAATTTTATCCGTTAATTACTTTAATAGCTAATCACACGTTATATTTCTCTTATCACTTTCTGTAATTTTTCGTCGTTATAGAGACCAAAGTGTGTGAAATTACCGCCTTTTCTCCTTCTTTCGCGTGATGCGGTTAGAAAACTAATTTTCATCGTGGTCTTCGTGTATGATAATTCGTTTGTGTCTGGAAAACAGGCTTGAAACGACTAAAAGATGCAGCTGACACGTTTTAGCAATGTCCATCAGGACTACGGGCAAGCAAGAAAAGTTCCAGAGAAGTTGAAACGTTCTTTCGCACAATACTGTTCCCTTTCCTCGGTACAGTTGTTTGGAATGCTACCGTTGGAAAAGGTACTTCGCGAACTGAGGACAAACGTATAAACACGTCCTCCACTCGTTTCCTGTATACAATTTACCGCTACTTGCAGCGCCAAAATGTTTGCCGTGCGAAATTGTGAAATACCATAGGCGTCAAGCGATATTGTCGTACGTATTAACTCTTTACAGTATTACATTCTTACATACATTTTTCGTGTGTTTAGATTTAGTAAGAACGTAGTCTTTGAGGAAAATGTTTAATTCTATCCTTACACGTTTTATATCTTCTTAAACGAATTTTCAAGTTTTTAAACCTTCACGTTATTCAATTCTCAAATTTTCATTCAAATTTCCAAACGCTCGAATTGGCGAGTTCGAAGTCTCAGATTTCCGATATATCATATTTTTGAAAAGCGGCTGAGCGTACCGAAAACAAGAACAAAATAATTCCATTACGAAATGGCTCGCGAAGTTAGCAATTTTCTCGGCTGCCTGCCAGGTTAAACAAATAAGCGCCGGGAGCGGAGAAGAATTAGCGCGGGGAGGCGGAGAAAAATCTCCGTATAATTCATTCTCGAACAGCAGCGGGGCGATTTCACGCGCTATTTGCTTCGGTACGATCCTCCGGCCCGTGTATAAGCGCAGAGGACGTAGCAGCCGGTGAACCGTTCGCGTTCGAAAGAACTTGCTTTCGACGATTATACGCGTCATTGTAACCGAAGTTTGCTCGTTACTTCGTCGCTTGCTCCGTCACGATCCATCCGGACACGTTAATTAATTCGAACGAATTAGTTCAGTCCGAATTAATTATGGAATCGGACGCGGTCGCTCGTCAAAGTATTCCACGAGGAAACCAACTAGAACGATCTTGAGTAGACAAAAGGATGCGCAAACGTACGAAATAGGATGTGCTTCGAGGTAATTGGTTCGCAGTGAGGGTAAACGCGAGACTGTTCCTCCCTACCGCATCTAATAACCCGATACCAGAGCTCTCTTACTAACAATATCCGCTAGCAACATCCACTTCCGCTAGGAGGAAACCGGTATGCCCTTTCCACTGATCAATACGCCCTACTATGCTACAAATTCAGAAGTTTATTACCGGTGTCAGTTGATGCTTTCTCGGCGAATGCAAATCTAGTACTCTGTTGGAGGCGTGAACGGATATGTATGTGCATGCGGGCTTATTTATAGAGGGCGTTGCGTGATTTGTAGGAATGGCTTATGATCGATACGTGTCCAATGGAACGGAATAGGAACGTATACTTGGTCTCACCGGCATCGAAACGTGTTCTTCGTCTATTAAAAACCAAGAAGTTGTGCAAATATACGTAAAGTAATTTACATATTGCTTTGTCGAAATACGAAATGTGTATTAAAATGATTGATATTTTATAGAAAGCTATCGCACAAATCGGATGCATAAAAAAAAATTTCGATAATTTGAAAAGTGTGTATGTGTGTTTATCGTACCAAAAATACAATTGACGGATATCGGTGAAAGGAGAAATATTAAACAAGCCACGGAATTTCTCAATTCGGGAGCTAATACGATATTTGAACGTGTCTCTTTGAGACAACCGGTATAGCTGTGGCCATTCGCCACATTACATTTCGCCACGCATACATTTCAGCAAGCTTGACGTTAAAGGCAATCGCTGAAACAGGGTTCTTGGTACGAGCAAACGAGCCACTCTTCAGACAGAGAACGGGATATAGGGTGACAGGAGCACATGCCGAAGAGGAGCGTCAGTTATAGGAAAAGGAATGCAAATAATTATCCGGCCGGTGCCGGTCACGTTTTTCCACGTGCACAGTTTACGTAATTTCTCGCTGTCCGTTCCGATAAACGTTCAAACGTGATGGGGGTTACATGGTTCCTGTGAAATTCCTGTAATTATATTGCCACCAACGAGGATCATTAATAGCTCGTTTCGTGTACGCTTTCCGTTCGCGTGCTGTTTGCTATTTTTCGTTATCAACTCGATCAAATGGGAAACGAGGCTCTCTTGGCGCGGAATTATTACGTTGTTTTACTCGTCGTTTCGCTTGAGAACGATACATATGTATTTCCACGTTTCGTTGTAAAGTGATACGTTAAAAAGAAGAGGACGATACGAAACATTTTTTATGGTATATATAACGTTGTGCCGAGTAAAATGGTCGAGTGTTGAGTTTGATAAATTTCTTGCAGCTTGCGAATGTATGAATTCGCAGTACTTTCTACGAACGAATATCTCGAATGAGTATTTCAAACGAGGATCAAACGGATACTTGGTGGATTTTAGAAATGAATTTCGAAATCACACTCGAATCAAAATACCAACACATTTGAGTTTAAGTAAAGTCAGACATTGGAATCAAACAATGGAATGTGCAAAGGAATTCGATCGAGTTTGAGAGTCAGAGAATCAAAGGATGGGAAAGCTTCGTGGAATGGTATAGCGAGTTCATCTAATCGTGAATTTGAACAGTTAGGGAATTCAGGTGTATATAGATATACTATTTAGTAGACTATATGGAAGTTAAAAAGTTTAGTGAAATGCAAGTGCTGGTTTCCAACGTGTTTAAAGAGAAAGCGCGTAGAATCAAACAGTTGAAATTTACAAAGTAACAGAAGACCAATTTCGCGAACTTCTTAAACATAAAGCAGGTGAAAAACACGGAACAGCCGTACTATTGATTCTTTCGGCTAAAAATTTAATCCAAACTAAAACATATGAAATTGCATATGTTTGTATAGAAGAGTCTTCAATAAAGTGAATAAAATGGAATTAAAATTTAAAAGGATACATAGAATACGAATATTATAACAAAAAGAAAGCGTAAACTGATTTCATTGCAATACGTAAAGGATTTCGTTTGAGTTTCTCACGTATTCGTTGAACCGATTTCACCTAACAATTCTACTATTCTTGCAGCAGGAAATTGAAACATTTATCACACTTCACATCCACAGTCACACCTTAAATCGAACTCTTTCATTGGAAAAATTCTACGTTTACGTAACTCACGATTGAGTGAAAATTATAAGTTGTGTCGAACATACAATTACACAATCGTTTCAAAGGAAAGAAGCGAATGATCTTTTGGTATCTAGCGAAAAACGAGAACTTCGGCAGCTGAAAGATTCTAGCGGCGGATCTTTCCGCATCTTTGAATGAGAACCCAGCACGCGAGATAGGCATCGAACGGATGCGCACCCGATGCTTCATTTTCAGTCGTCTGGAAATCGCCTGAATGCATGGCAAGCGTTTGAACTGGGAAAAAACGGAGGGCTATGTCTGACGAAATTCGCTTAAATCGAACGGCGAAACGATATGTCTAATCGTACAACTTCGATGGACGTAAATGATTAAATTTTTCAACGTATGCCCAAACACACTCTAATACTAACTTAATATTTCGACCATGAATTCTGCACATAAAAACAATAAAAATGGCTCATAAATATATACTCTGTTTGATCTTGTTTTCGAGTCACGTATAGCGAGTTTTTTATTAAAGAAACTGCATCTGCATATCTTCATCAGAGATGTTCAAAGTGAACAAAATTCTTTGCTCGCGAATACAAAACTGGATACGTTTTATCACTGACTGTCCTACTCTCTCCATTTCTCCAGGTATTATTCGGATTTTCTTTTGTTTGTAGATAAATAGGTAAAAGAAATTAATTCAAGTACTTCCATTTTCCCATAATATTATTGCAACATATAATTCCGTTTATGTGAAGTTTTTATCGTCGTCCTTTGCAAAATCCACTGTCGAAGCGATTTCTCGATGCTGCACCCCGAATGCACGTCGAAACTTCTCTTTTGCTACTTCCGATAATCTCGTGAAGGACAACTTCGAAAAGATACTTGAAAACTGCTTTCCAATTTTTTCGTTTCTACTTGCAGAGTAAAGTTTATCCGAGCTTGGACAGTAAAAATTATGCCCGATCGCCGGAAATTGTGGCATGACCGCCGTGTTAGATCTAGAAGAGAAGAATGAAACTGCAGAGAAGCTACGTTTCTCGTGCGCTTTTGTAGCTCGATAACTATCTTCAAAGCCAACGAATAAACTGAACGGATTTGTCTCTAATTTTGAATTACTCTATTTCCTTTTCCTTCACATTTAGATAGAAATACATTCCTTTGCCTATGATATTTGACATTATTTGGTCCTTTTGATCGTCTTACACCGGTAAAGCATGACTTATCAATTATAATTGTAGAGGCTCAGCATCGATATGTAATTATGTACGTTCATGAAACTTTCAACAATTACGGTAATGGTTAAACAAACCAACGTGTTGCTCGTGTGTTAGTGTTTGAGTAACACACACCGATGTACCCATTCAATTGTCTCATTGTTTCTTCATCAATATTATTCAAATCGTTAAAATTTGCGGTTTCAAATTATAACCGTCAGAAGAGAAAATTGTAATTGTTCACAGCATTATTTAGTACATTGTTCTATAGTTCGTTTGGTTTATGTTACGTATTATCGTCGGTACATTAATTATACGATTATCGGTGTTTCTAGCTAATACGATTATCAAGCGGTGATAACTGCTCGTGTTCGTGAGATATAACATTGACTGATAATAATAGAAATATTCCGAAATTGAAGGTTTAATATATCGTTGAGAGATATTGAAAGAGAGAGAGAGAGAGAGAGGGAGAGGGAGAGTGTAATATTCTCTTTGCAATTCAAACTTCATTCAAATTATTATTATTGAAAGCATTAGAATACTGTTTTTCTAATGATGTTTATCGTTGCTTCTTAAATTATTTACAAAAATTATCGTACGTAATATAAACAACTATTACATATGGAGTCTCAGCTAGTAATATCGTTTTGTCATAAGCAACTTCAAACTAAATTTCCATTAGGTTATTTTACTTTTTATTTAATGAATCTTTATTTCGTAAACAATAAGTGCAAACTAAAATGGAATACTTTGAAATTAAATCGACTGTTCTGGTTTACCTATAACTCAATCAAAAATCAAAGAAGAACCGATACATCATAACCCTTACTTCGCTAACAGCATTTGATACTAACCATCCATAACTTGAAGTATCAGATTTCCTACACCTCTGTTAAACATCCATTGGCACGTGGCCAATATGGACAAGCCTTAACGCGTGCCGAGCTATGAAACAGCTAGTCGGCCGTGAACTGAATTATTAAATCGCGTCCGATATTGTTATGCGCGCTACGAGCAATTGCTTCGAACGTTTTCACCTCGTTCACAACGTCGATTCACGTGCGATTATCCTTAGCTTTTAAACTGTGTGATTTTAAACTGCGCATCCTGTATACTACGGAGGCGACACGTCGATCACGAGGCTGTTTTAATCAGGTTCGAGGCGTAACTTTCTTCTTCTCTGTCGCGGATTAAAAACCACCCTGGGCAAATTTCAACGGGGATATTTAACTATTTACCGAGCCTGTTTTTACCCTTTCAGCCGGCGCTGTCCGACGAAGAGCGCCGGAACTGCTATTTGCTCAGCAAATAGAAGTCGCGTATACGCTTGTTTTTTGCTTCCGATATCGAATCCAAACGCGACGATACGAGCGCACCGCGCCGACTAAACGGCCGAAAAAAGATGAAACTGTTTATTTATTCCGAGTTTTATTTACGAACGAGAGCAGATGAAAAGAAAAATAACAGATTAACTCGAGTGTTCTTGTCGACTCGTTTTGAAGAAAGAAGAGATGACGAAATTATTAAATTCACGAAGTAGTGCAATATCTTGAAATATTTTGTGCGTCTAAGATTTCTCCATTGTACTTTTCAAACTATCAATTTCAAACTATCTTGCAGCTCCACCTTGACGTTAATGCTTTCGTTCACATTCCGTTTCTTCTTAATCTATTCCTTTGAAAATAATGTTGTAACTACGTATTTTGTCAAATTTTAGAACACTCCACTGATATAAAAAAAGAACATCTAGTAATATAAAAGTGGAAAATTAAATCGTCATTTGAGTGTACTTAGATACATACACCTACAATATAGGTATCTATTCATTGCGTTAAGATCTAAATTTGTTTTTATTTGACTTTTGTACTAGTCGAACAAAACTCTGTTTGCGTGGCTTCAATGGGGGCAGAGGATACTTGAGAAAATTGGTGTTCTTAAAATATTCATGAAACTGTGAAGCATTTTACTGTTTGTTCATCCTTCCCTTCTCGTAGCTCTATTAGATTTCGATATACAAAGATCTATGTTTAATACTGAATTTTATAAAATGTACATTGTATATTTATCCTATCACTAGAATATGAGAACAGTGCCACAAATGGAAGCATTTGCCACTTAAACATTTTATTCACAGTTCGATCAACATTTTACAATAACTATCTATATTAACGGAAAGTACCACGATCATAATGAGATACGGTCTACCGTGCGATACTCGCTTTATTATTGATATTTCCATCGTACAAATAGCCGATTGAGAAGCAAAAATTTCAACGTCGTCGAGTGGCTAGATGGAAAAAGTTTCTGAACTCTTCAGAGTCCAATCGAATTCACAGAATAGAAGCTGAGCTAACATGGCACAGTGCCAGAAATTGAAGCATTAAAAATAGCGACAGCAACTTTTATAAAATATATAATCGAACAGCTTACGCAGCTACGCGTTCAAAACAGTTTCTCGCAACCCCGTTGCCGATCGTATCGTTGATACGTGCTACTGCTTCCGTACTACTGCACGATATGTAAAAATTAAATCGGTATATCCGATTCGACCGAGTTAGCTCGTTATACGTAGATATTTCTGGCGACGTTCTGAAATATAAGTGTCTTATACTGTACCTCAAATTTCCATTTTCAAAATCACGATCTCACGAAAAAAATTGAGATCCTGGATACCGCGTTCACATCGTTGATTTCCTGAACTCAACTGAAACGTGTTCCGCATATACGTACATTTTACACGCTGGCTACCTTTTGTACGCTCAATTGGGAAATAAAAATGCAATAATTGCAAAACAGAGTAAAACGAGATCCTTTGTAGCTTTCAACAGATATAATTCGCTAACATTTATATTCGCTTAAATTTAATCTAACGAGACAGTAAAATATAATATTCTACTCGATGTGCCAGTAATGTATTTTATTGTCATTAGGCAAAACACAATCAACATAGCAAATTGCAAGAAACAGCTCATCGCCCATTTGGAACTAACAGTGGACGTATTTGCGTAATGTTCTGATAATGTTCCGTCGGCGACGGTATTATCTGGCGACATCGTATGAATAGTGCAATGGCAATTTTTCATTCGCACAGTCGTGGCCAAAGTGCGCGCGGTCGAATAAAACAGCGATCATTAAACCTGTTTAATTACACGCCGTTTACAAAACACCTGTCGACTGGCCAAAAAATTTCCCGATAACTGTAACGACACGGAATAATTGAAAGTCCCGTTCTGCCGGTTGAAATGGAACTTTTAGTCGCTGATGAAATCGTGCAAAAAAAATGTCTGCGAACGGCAGCAACATTCATCGAGGGAGATCGCAATTTTTTTTTTTTTTTTTTTGGCTTGTCATCCAATACTTCTCTACATATTTCTATCATTTTTATATGTATTTCGAATTTATTACTTTCATTGTATGTTTCAAAAGTAAAAAATCAAATATTGACTCAAGCCATCGGCTTTTAATAATCCATGTAAATTTTACATGTATTGGCAAATTAAGCTGAAATCAAGTAAAATCGAATAAAATCGAGAAACGAAGTACGTAACGTGATACGCGTTTTCGAAACGCCCGTAGCTCTAAATACAAATTTTTCGTTGCAAATATTTCCGTGTTTACAGGCTACGCTCATTTTTTATTAACCCCAGACTTTCAAACATGTAGAGTGCATAAAATATCTAGTAGAATTTAACTCTCGTCCTTTGCCTTCAAAATTGACAAAAAAAAAAAAAAAAAGAAAAAGGAAATCATACGAAAACGAACGACATGGAAAGCAAGGCAGATAAGAGGAGAAAAAAGAAAAAAGAAAAAACTAGCTATAAACGGTACATGAAATACAGTCGGTGACAAAAGTAAGCAGACAGATAGAGTAAGTACTAGTACTTGTATTAATCGTATACACAAATTGAAGTTTCATTTACTATATGTCTTTATAGTACATAGATTGTTTAGTACATAACTGAAGTTAATATTTACATTTTTCTGTAAACGAGATGTATTTAAACGAAATCTCATTCATACCTATTTCCACTGTCTGTCCAGTTACTTTTGTCTTCGACTATCTCTTGACGCATCCCAGGCCGACGGAGTATGAAAAGTTTCCTCGCTTATTATAAAGTTCCGCGATCATCCGACTTTCTGCTCCACTACGCGCATACGCCCATATATTTTGCGTGATTGTCTCTACTAGTTATATCTTGGTGGAAACCGGTTACCTGGCTGGCAGAAGGAAGCTTAATGAGCTCGTTTCATTGTAAGATGTTTGTGCAACTTCTCGTAACGTTCATTCATCGACGTCATCATTATCCATGCTCGGACAATCATGTTCAAGAGACGACAGACCCCGTTATCCTTCCTTCTTTTTCCTCGCCAAACTTTCGACAAAGACTTTCACGAGAATCACTGATAGACCACTGTCGCTATTTAATCCTTTTTATATAAAAATTTTCCGAACAAAAAAACGCGAAACCCTGTTCGAGGTTGATCAACAGTCTCTGTCAATTTATCCTCGATCGATTCAGGGTGGGTTTACTATCGGGATGAAAGGGAACGGTGATTTGGTCGATGAATGAAGTTTGAATGCAGTTGTAGATTTTAGGAATGTTTATCGACCGTCCACGTTCTTCTTTGTTTGCGTCACTAGCCTTTAATCTCGTATTGTAAAAAAATGCACTTCAACCTAATCCATCAAAATTTATTTTCTTCTTTGGAGCAAAAATTTAAGAGAGAATAATCGCGATTGAGTCGATCCACAGGTTAAGTATTTTTCGGATATTTACGAACGAGTTAGCAATCTGTTGAGTGAATGCTGAAAATATTTTACAGCGGGGCATTAAATCTGTTTGAAAGTAAGAAATTCGGAAAATAATAAATAGATTTCATTTAAATTCATGGCTTTTCACTAATAGCAACTATGTACATATCGGAGAAACGTTTAGAGAATGCAAATTTTATTCGAAATTTGTGAGTTTCAATAGGAGGAAAAATTGAGGGCAGAGATACTTTTTATGCATCAAACATGCAAATGGGAATGTCTTGTAAGGGAGGTTTGAGGACTGGAAAACGACGAGAAAATCGCGTGTAAACACTCGAGTCTATTTCAGCATTCCCTTTGCGTGTGACACGAATTTTATCTGACATTTGTGCGTCATAAGGAGACAAAAATTCGAGATCTTTTATGTTAAAAATTCAGTTTAAGGAATAAAACTGATCTTAGATATCTTAGCTTTTCGCTATTTTATTATTACACCGATAAATATTTTCATCAATAATTTAAATATTACTGTATGCTTGCAAATATGTTATTCGTGAAACCAAGTCTAACAAACATGGGAAAATGCTGGGATCATCGTTAAATATTTAATTCATCATTTCCATTATTAACGCTATTGTTTTCCCATTACTGTTTCAGTGATATTCCCGTTTGTATTACGAAATTCCATCGACTCTACCCCCTACCATACAATTATGTGATACAAAAATGCGACAGAGAATTCAAAACACCTGACAAATTTTCATAGGCCAGTTATACATCAATATTTTTGCGACGAATAAATTTAATTCCATTCCCTAACAGCATTTCGATAACAAATTTCCACGATCCGCTTTTTCACAATCATTTAACCAATTAACACGAATATTTCGTTTAAAAAAAGGTATTTAAATATCTATCGAAGAAATAGGCTTGATTTTGAATTGTTCGTTAGTGGGACTCGCAACGTTGTCGATATCACTAAAACTTTCAGGTATCGATAATGATCTTAGCTACACGTGATCAAATATAACTTTATCGAAATCAGGCGCCACAGACCCAATCACGGTTAAGTGATTAAAATAGCAAGAAATTGAGTGCATGAATCATCTTCCGTTATAGGTTACTGAACTCTTTTCAAGAATTTTTATCATGTCGAATACTTAATCCTTCTTGGAAAGATTACAAGCATTATTTGAACATCGCGTTCTCATTGATCATTCAGACAACAGCTTCTCCAATAGTATATGACCCTCGTACAATTCATAAATATTGTCTTTCTTTTTTTAATTATATCGTTCTATATACATTTAATATTATATATTATACCTGCTTAGAATAAAGAAAATATTTAGTAGACGATTTATCGTTTTCCCATCGACCCGACGAAAGGAGCGATACAGATATCATAAAACGCGGACTGCAACCAAGCCGTTCATTGAAATTCATCGTTCGGATAATCCTACCATGGAAAGGCGTTTTAAATGAAACCCTTCAGAACGTTTGTTGCGATCTATGGATGATTCAGGAGCGCACGATTTACGAGCTTCACGCTTGCCCGACAATGTAAGAACATCTTTGTTCGACGTCGACAAAAGCGTTTGATAAATGTATGTCGAACACGGTGGTGACGCCTATTGTGTCAATATTTGAATGGATCAACGATAAATAGAAGAAAGAGGAAAGGAAAAGAATGAATCGAACGAGAACGGTTCCTGGTGACTTTTCATGGACAGTTACGCTTCCGCTTTTATCCTCTTTTCAAACGGTTTACCGACGATTTGTTGAGCAAAGGTTCCAACGTTCGCCAAGCCACGCGAATTTTATGGCCACGTTACGGCTCCCCGCACGCTAAGCGAATTTAGGAACATCGGTTTGCCGAGTTCGCGACGAATATGTTTCGAATGTGCTCACTGGAAAACAGTGTTCCACGCCTGTGTCACGGCCTCTGTTTAAATCTGCTGAGGATTCCGTATAAATTTACACGGTGTGTGCCGCTACATGGAATTTGAAGATCACAATGAAATTGAAGAATACAATGGAATTTGAAATTGAATTGTTCCATGAATTATACATGTAGTATTCCGCATAAAGAATCTTTCCTTAAATTAGTCTTAGCCTCATGAGTAAGAAATATTATACGTGTTTGTTATTTATAATATATTCACGAAGATAGTTAATAAATTATTGTTCAAATATAGCCTTCATACGAAATAACTAGTGAATCAATAATATTCGTTCCATTTGAAAAAAGACACTAATATTAAAATCGCCGATAGATAACAATTTGAAAAAGATAACGATTTAATCAGACGATATTCGTACGAATATTCTTTTTGTATTTTTAATAAATAATTCGAGAGGAAATGCATATATATAATACTATTGTATACGTTTAAACTTTAAATGTTTTATACGCGTGTATAATCAGTCAGCAGGATACATTTATAATTACATGTAATCGAACGGTCGAAACCGATGCTTCTTTTCGTTTGAGGTAATTCAGCGGGTTTGAAAACATTTCGATTTAGAAGGCAATCGCAGCAGAATCAGGTTTTCAGTCGAAACGGACTATGGCGGACTACATCAAAGTGACGTTACCCAAATAATGGATACGCGATTCGTTACCCAGTCACGGTCAAAATGAATTATTTCACGTATTATCCGTCTCCGCTTGCCATCACGGATTGCACGCTGTTTAACGAGCAGCGCAGAAAAATGATTAAAACCTGTCCCCGGCTACGAATAAAACGTGGTTTGCGCTCCAAATCGCGTTATCCCCAGCCCGCTCACATCGCAGTCTGCTACTTCGAATAAAAAATTTCAAAGCGGAAACGATCTACCGGAATTTATCGTAATTTTGCGAATGATTTTCATGCAATTTCACGCGGCAGCATCGAGGGACCAATTGCAAATTGCTGGACCGGTTTTATTTTTGTTTTCAATTCTGTCACGCGTTCGTTGTTTCAATGAGCAGAGGAAATTTGCAAGTTTATTGCTTCAAGACAAAATTATTTTCGTGTCTTATCGGATGGATCGCATCAGATTTTGTACGTAATGTCGTTATTCTAACGGAAATAATTTATAAAATGATTGAAATCGTAATAAATCATTTTCAAATATTGATTCAAGATAAATTAATGATCTATGTGGAATTTCATTTATAACGCCGTTCGCTCATTTTTCATCACTTCAAAATGACTTACGGTGTCAAGCAAAGAACCAGTTCAAAGAAGCTTCTTTCAAGACTTTGGAAAATGTGTGCTTACCGTCTTGCACCGTCGACAATATCGTTTTAACATTCGAGTCGTCGTAAACTCGAACGTCAAAGCCAAGATACTTTAATGTTTGCTCCAGTTCCTTCGAATCTTTTTCCCCACCAACTCGTTTATCCAGTTTCTTGAAATTGACGTGGCTGAAGATTAACGCGATACCTCTTCGTTTGTGATTCATGTTATATACTTCCGAATGTGGGTCCAGATTAATTGTGCAACTCGGTCTGACAGGCTCATCCCTTAAAAAACAGGAAAAAGAAAAACAATATATGTAAATTAAAGAATTACTATTTTTCTTAATTTCGTAACGAATGAGCAAATACGTAGACGTAAATGTACTCCAAAAAGAACATAGTTCAAATATACATAGAAAATTGCAAAAAATTTTTATGAAAAAATTGACAAAATAGTATCGCGAACTAACCTCCCATAGCTTATTTTCAACATATCGAAATCATATCGTTTGGGAGTTATCCTATTTCTCTACGAACCCTGTTTCAAACTTCCTCCCAGCGGATATACACATTCAATATCCCAGAGGCAGTTTACGCAATTCGTATTCCGCGTGGAAACAATTTATTCGTTCGATTATGGCGTCGACACGGCGGCGTTACGCGAGCGAACGGTATTTAATTAGGAGATTCATATTCCAATGTAAATTCAATGCCGTAATTCGTTCTTTCCACTCAATTCTAGTCCGTCTAATATAGGACCTGTTAAGCGGCGAATTACACAGCTCGAAAACCCTTCTCATTCTGTTTTACGATCGTTGTCCATGTTCGCACCCGGACTCGCGGATTCGCAATAACTAGCGCGCGTATATTTTTATCCGTCGAAAAATTTCTCTGTTTCCGAATTTCGTCGATCGATACGGCGCGATGGTAGGAAGCCGGTAAAAAAAAAAAAAAAAAAAAAAAAACAGAAAAGAGAAGGAAAAAGAAGAAAAAAGAATGAAACCGAAACGCCGCAACGAAGCGCGTATCCCCGCAATTTCGGTGTCGACGTTGCACGTTGACGGTTTTTATGTTGCTCGTAAAATTTTGGACCTGGAGAAGAGAGTTGGCTAGCTCGTTTGCCAGGACAACGGTCCACAGACGCGCGACAAATAACGTCTCTAGGAGGCGAAGGTCGACACTAAGCACAATTCTGCAAGAAACTTTTCGACGTTTATGCGGCCGCGAATTCAACGAATGAACATTGTCTCGGTGTTTGTGTATCGTAGTTTATCTCTAAATAAGATATAAGTTTCTTCCCGAATGATATTTAATAGTATCGTCTAAATTAGTATATTTGCTCGATAGTAGCAATACGATGATTTATCCAACAGAAATTTCGACTGCAATGGACTTTGGAATCTTTCAACTCTGCACTTCTCCAACAAAATACTTCCAACGTTCTACCTATACTTGCGCCAACTTTCCAAAACCCAACGCAACCAATCGAGAACTGTACAAGCTCGAGTTCTCTGTGAACGTTTAGGAAACAGCTGTGGGAGTACACTTATAGAGATCTAAACGAAAGCATCGGAACTTGTATTTCTTGGGCACCGTGGCAACTTCCGGCGCGCGAATTCGAAAGGTTTGCCTCTGTTGGAAAGGCGCGAAAGCGTATAATCTGTCGCGAGAGCCTCGCCCTCGTTCCAAAGTGTATTAGGCTGTTTCGTACTTTCCGCTCACGTACGAAAGGTGCACGCTACGAACGGAAAATCTTGCTCGCTGGTGGAGAGAGCGTCTGCAATCTACGTTCACAGAGAAGCGTACATGAGCGTGCACGAGTCCGCCGTATCATCCGACGGTCGATTTAATTTTAACTTAGATCGCAATCCCAGGCTAAAGAACTTCCAAGTAATGGCTCGACCGTTTTATCGTACAACTATGCTGCCCTCCTACCTCCTTGTAAACGTGTGTACGTGAGCTGATCGAACCAGTCGCGTGTTCGGTGGAGTTAGTATGCGCGATTACCACCATTTTCACACGATGAACACCAAGTAACACGTCGTGATACTACGACGAATCGGATATAGAGATGGGTATTGTCGGGGAATCGAGTGAGACTTTCTCGACTTCTTAATTATTACTTAATTATTTAAAAGACGAAACGTTGGTTTGATAATGGTACTTTGCTATTTGAGCTTGCTTTATGATTGCTTTAATCGATGATGGAAGAAAATTAAAAATTTGTATTTGCGTGTTTTGCTAAACACGTGTTTGAAATAAAACGTCTGTGTTTGAAATAAAATAAACGTAGTGACGATAAAAAATGTCGTGTAGGCGATTGAAGTTGGTTCTGCAATCGATACTCCCACGAGAGAATCGAGATCGAGCGCACCGCGCTATTTCTGCAATGAATACTTTTCGTGAAAGCGATTGTATCGTTATTTTTTAATTGTCGTACTACTAAATGGCACATTTTACAACTGCAGGTGACACGATGTTCCCAAACAGGTGGCAATTGCTATCGCATTTACAATGCGCGTTCGTGTTGTAGTAGGAGTATACTCTCAGAGAGAAGTATGGTTGTTGTGTTTGGAACTTAGAACTCTATGAATGCGCGCGTCAAAGGCTATATACTTGGTTGAATTGCGTGCATCTATGTGCGAACGTCTGTGTAGGATTGAATCCTCGTACGGAAGAACAGCGTGTACTTGAAACGAAGTTCCAGCAGGCATAACCAACAATTCCAACGTGCTTTCAGAATTTAGAGACTTCTCTCTGTGAAGAAACAATAGTATAATTTTTATATATGCAGATATATTTTGCGTCTTGCTTACACTGTGTTTAGTACGTTGTTGTGAAATTCTGTCGAATTTTTTCAATTTTGTGTTAGAAATTATAATTACTCTGCCGCGTGTAGTGCTAGGAGACCAATTTTCCGACTATTACAAAATTCAGAGACATCTAATTTACATATTTAACACATACATATACCGTATATCGTTCTCGATTTCTATCTATGTTATCGCGGCACAATGTGCAAGTTGATATTACTAGTTCAAATCGGGATTACGTTTTATGTATTTACGTGCATTCACATCTATTCTATTGCTTATGCCATGTTTACTATCTCTGGTACACGATTGTAGCAAAGGTACTGCTTACGTTTAGCTATAAACATTATTACGTCAGAGTTCATTCGTTACAACACCGTACTCAAATAAATTATACCTTTAGATACTTAACATCGCTCTCGAAGCTCAGCTTGTGAACAAACAAATGCATAACATTATGCATCGCTGTTTAAACCTTCTACCTCTTTCATAGCATCGAACAAAATCGAAGAGGAATGAAAATATTATTTTCTTCAATTAAATAAACATCATTAAAAAGGAAATAAAAATCCATGCAATTCATTGACGATTTTACGCGTCGATTGTAACTGAATCGTTTCAAAACCGTAAAAACCACCTGCGCATCGCTCGAAACACGTAGCAAAGCGAACGAAAAAGAGAGGTGGCGGAACATGAAAAACAAAAGAACGAACGAAAGAGGGACACAAAACGTCAGCCAACGATGCTGGATAGGGCTTTTTAAACGGCTGGAGATAGCAGGTTGCCAGTTGAAAGACTCTTCCCTAGGTGAATGTAGAGACACGCTTTCATGGGCGCGCAGTCGGGCAAATTCGTGCACGCGGACGCGAATAACGGGGTCTTGCTTGACAAAGCCCGCTGCAAAGTGCTTACAAACTAGTCATAAATGCGCGCGGACCTACCGCCCATTACCAAACAAACGTTCATTGGGAAAGAGAAACGAGTTACCGGTATTATAGCAGTTCGTCGCGTTTCCTTTGAACTCGAAAACATTTCGTACCGACCACTAATTCCAACCCCTGTTCCCTCTGTCTCGACGTCGGGAATATAAATCCCCGAGCAACGATTATAACGATCCAGTCCAATTGAGGGAAGAAGACCGTCTGCTACGAAATTGCGGCTGGGAATGAGGGACTGTCAATTTTGTTTTTAGCGAGTTCGAATCTTTTCCTCTTCCTCCACGATTAATACGAAGATATGATGAACTGGTTAATGTAACTGGACGGTCATTTGGTTCGGAGATCTTATGTTTCTTTTCGCGAAGGACAGGGCGAGTCGAGAATTTTCTGCAAATTTTCCTTAAAATACGCATGTAAATTGGAAGAGGGTGAAGTTCGATGGTTTAGGAAAGAGGCTGAGTGTTTTGTTTTACTACAACTGTTCTTATCATTTGCTATATTCTCGATGATAAACAAAATCGGGGGGAATTGTCGAAGAGAAAAATTCCGATAAGCTTTACCCCTCTATGGTGCGAATTTAATAATGTGGTTGTAAACTGTTACTGGTCTTTCCTTTCTTAGTGAAAGATTCGAAACATATATACATCTCTCGTTAGCTCAATACTCGAGAAGCGAAATTATACTCCGTTTAACTTCTCCAAATCATAGCCGCACGGTAACACGGTCCTCCTTAATATTTCAGAGTGCAATAAGCAGACACCTCGCGCGACATACAGCCATAAACTGGCACGTAAAATTAATTTCAGCATAGAAATGTTAATTCTCAGCCGGTAAATATGCATATATCATGTGCTGACCGTGCTCCCTGCACTTTCATACACGTTGGTAATATACAACCGTTCTAGATCACGCGAAGCGGTTTCTACGTTTATTGCGCCGTTGACGCTTCACACGTAGCCTAACTTAAGTCACGTTTATCAAAGATTTGATATCTGAACACGTATATGTTACTGTTTCCGTTGGCGTGTCCGCTCGAAGAAAAAGTATACCGCTTTCTCGTATTTTCTGAAACCATTTTGAGGACACCTCCCCGCTGACAAATAAAATCGATCATTTTCGCTGAAGACCGACCGTTACGGTCCTAGTTTTTTGTTTTCTTTTCAATGTTGTCGTGTCATCAAAGAATATTCATTTAGGTATAAACCGATCTCTCAAAGAAATGTTAAAGCACTCACTTTGGTTTTGTAGACATCCGACTATCCACTTCGGAGTGCAAGTTTCCATTTTCTCCAAAAAACTTTTGACGTAGTAATTTGTTGCGCTCTCGTAATGATTCCATCTTGAATATTGCTGTAGTTGTCGGTAATAAATCCTTGAATAACGTTGCCGTTCGTAATCACTGTTACAGAAAACCAATGAGGAAGAGATGACGTCCAGTTTTATAGGTAGTTGCTTATCTTATCGAAGTACTGATATCGTATTCGTTATTGATATCGATCTTTGTTACTGGAATCATTTGTGATTTGCAAAGCAAGAGAGGGAATCAAAGTACCGTATATTAATAGCGCTTTTCTAGCCTTTTGATCGCGTTATCAGAAACGGAAACTCGCACCTTTCCAGACATCTGGGTTATAACAGTGCCGTATTATTACTTAAATCGCACGGCGATCGACTGGTTCGTACAATTTTCGAATAATAAGAAAACTGTCGGATGTCAGCACTATTTTACTCAAGGTCGGCCTTCTACGGATAATACCATCAAGATTTATGTACACCAAGGTTCCGTTCTCTCTATTCCACTATGTGGTCTCTGACCTCCCAACTTCCCGCAACGTGGTCGCTAAAGAAAGGCCGATTATCATAACGCACAATGCGCTCGACGAACGTCCGAAATAATTTATGAGGCAACCCATGGAGAGCTCGTGTTGCGTCAGTTGTGAAATGTTTGCTTTACTTTTGATAAGAGCAGCGTTCCTTTTATCGTGATAGATGAAAAGACACAAATGGATTAGCAACGATCTTTTCTTTTTCGGAAGGATTTTTCGGTGAATACGAAATTATTTCTATTTCCTTGAATAATTCTCCATCCTTTTCTTTATTTCTAATTGCAGATATTTATACGTATGATGTTAAGGATCTTTAATATATTTTAATATCTAACTTTTATTATTTAATATTTAATATCTCTACTGATTCGATATCGAATAAAGAATCAATACAACATCGCACGAGATGTTGAGAGCATTATTTGGTCGATTCTGTAGTCATCGTATGTATTACTATCGCTAATATATTTCTTATCGCTTTCATATTGATCGTGCTAGAGGTTACCGTGACTCATTGCTTCGAATACGACAGATCTAAAATATATATCGTTTTGAAATGTGACTCATATTAATAGAATTACACTAATGAAAGTATGTGATTCACTAATAAAAAATTATGTCATTGTCATTTACAATTAAGTGTACGCGTTCGAGCGTTACCGAATCGAATGTTCTTCCTGGTTGCGAGTGTTTTACGGAGAATAATCTTCTTTCCTATAATATAGCGGATATTTAAAACTGATTTAAAACTCATCTACCATCTCTGTTGGTTTTTAGACGTATAACATGGACGCCCAAGTCGGAGAATCGTCGGCATGCGCGACGGCATTACTGTGCGGAGTTAAAGCCAATTACGAGACTGTTGGCCTGGACTCCTCTGCACGCTTTGAGAACTGTTATTCCAGTTTTGATGCCCGTGTACCGTCCCTTATCAATTGGGCGCAGGAACAGGGTGAGTAAATACACGAACGTCAACAACTAATGCAAAGGATTATGTGCAATCGCATCCCATTCGCTCCGATCAATTGCAACTTAATTGGTAGCATCGTTTACCCTGACAATTGATGTTTTCTGAAATGTTTCCTTTTGTTTCTCTTGTTTTACGAAATCCTGCACTTTGCCCGTTTAAAAATGCCAGACTTTATCATGAAATGAGAATCGCTGTAAACAATAATTCCTATTTAAATTGTTCTTTGCGAAAAGTAAATATTTATATCCCTTTATCTTAAACAAATTATGTTTTATCTTAAACAAACGACGACGTTTATCATTAAATCCAATTCGAACATGATTCACATCAACAGATGCCAATTAATACTTGGTTCAGTTACTATCAACAGATGCCAATTAATACTTGTTTTAGTTACTACTTACAATTCTCTTATCTGATAAACACGTTTGAGATTGATTGATTAACTATGTTCGATAAACGATAAAAGTCGTTTATAAGTTTATCTACAAATTCACAGCCAAGTTTAACGAAAGCCTCGAATAACCAAGAACACGATCAGAAACACTGTTTATATGACATACTTAGCATTAGTTTGCATGGGCGAAGTTGCGTAATCAAATGGCGCAATTCGGCTGATGAATTTTGGTTAAGATGTGCTGTTGAGTTATTACGCCGTCGATGAAGCAATATCATAGACTTCACTTTATGTTGCCAACGTACGGTCGGAAACAGAGCGAGAAAAGGCGAAAGAACAATGGTCAGCTTCCAGCGGCATGATCGATGATTCTATGCGCGGAATTACCAAATGTTTGGACGCTTACCTGGACAGGAATGTACCCGAATATCCACGTGCTTCAAATCTTTTATATTTCTCTGAGCTTAAAAAATTGTTGCGCCCGGAATTCATAGAAATTAAAAGTTTAAGACTACCTACAAACACTTTGATGTTGTAATTATCGTTTATTATACGATTGCAAAATTCTTGCGTTATTTCACAATTGCAAAGTTTTCGCTTTTCCCATGCTTTCCGCCTTTGGTTCTACGCTAAACGTATAAAATTAAACAGTTAATATGAATCCGAGCAACGTTATCACGACAGTAGTGAGATCATAAGATTCGAGTGTTATTTTTTCACGTGCCATTCTGTGCCAAATATCCCCGGGACGAAAAGCGAATTTTCGAGCATAAATTCTGGCCATGTGCAATTCGGACCGCTCGTAGAATAGAGTTCAGGTAACAATGAAACGAGCTAAAATTTGAACGTTACAAGCACCGGCTGTTTTAAATGAAAAAAAAACCCTGGAATGTTTCTACAATTCGTTGTATGAGTCTGAAATCACGAATAAAATACCAGGCACATTTATTAATGAAATAACGAACGCTCGATCGCAAGTATAGCGAGAATGTCTACGTGAAAAATTCGAATATCGTATTTTTCCGAATTTCTTATGAATTAAAAGCCTCTGCGGGCAGAATATAATATTTCTAAATGGCCAAACCGACGAAGATTGTTCTAATTTCGGGGCCGGACGAAATCGAACTTTTGTACGAATTCGAAGTCCCCATTTCCACGTTTTCACCAAAATCCGCTCAGTTTTAGGTCGATGGTACAGAGTGCAGCCTTCGACTGCGATATCTATCGAAATCATCGGGTATCGGCGTAAGCTACGATGCCCATTGGATTGTCTGGTTATAACCTGGCCTCATTAGGATGGTATCGAGCAATTAACAGAATTTCTCTGGCGCGCATGCACGAATATTAAGAGGTGCTAGGGGATGTTACCGCGATCGTCATATTGCGCCACGATCGAACCTCATTGTCACCGATATAGAACAGCTCTTTTATCCAATCATGATTTTCTAATTTTCCTCCGTCAGACATTGTTGTTCGAATTTGTAATTTTACAGTACAATTGCGAAGAATATCTTTATTTTATCTGGAGCAAATATCTACGGCTGTAATGACGAAAGTCTCGCTGATTCGTTAAAATTGGAAGATCGGTAGGTTTATTAGATGCATTTTGTACTTGCCACATGCCAAGAATACACCTGGAACTGATCGATGATTTTAATTTCTAATAGGGACATGTTCGGTTTTATCATAGTCCTTTGACTAGTCCTGTGGTGAATAGCAACTGCGCTGCTGACGTGTTTTTAATATTGTTGTACTCTGTGGATCGATTCTCTCTTAGTTACAAAATTTCAAACTTTCCTGCAGCATTCAAGCATTTTTCAAAACTAGGACGAAATGAAAGTAGGAGTCGTAGAAGCGTACAAATTTCAATATTTATTATTTCGTTATGTTTCATGTGTCATACGTCATGTTTCATAAATATGATAAATCACGTAAATATATTTTAAAGTTCGCTCACGTATATGGAATTTTATAATTTTGACCTTCGTCTGCAAATTGAATATCATACCTAATTGCTCACTCTCGAACGCCTATTGTCGTTAGAATAATGATTTCACGTTTTTTAATAACCTAAAGTGTCGTCGGAAAATAACTTGGTGGTTGTTTTATAATTAACGAGCTATTATCTGCAGAGTTATCGCGTATAATTTAAAATAATTAATTTTGAAGGAGCAGATAAATAGAGGACGTAAATATTAAATGAAATTTTACGAATAAAATAACACTCTCAGAGTAACGTAATTAACAGATGCGTATAAATAATTACTTATCCGATTTGGGTTAACATCATACGATTGCGTAGTATACCACTTCATGCAGTGACATTAATGACGATAATTTTACGGCGGTAACTGATAACACGAAACCTGTACGAACAGAGAACATTAGGCAAATTTAATGTATTAAAATATGCGCACAACTATACACGGAACATAGGTATAACTATATAATACAATAGGTGTAATATAATAATGCAAGAAATAAATGTATAGTTCCCTTTAATATAAATTTACACAACTGTTGTACTTCGTTAATACGCAATATTCGAAATCAACTTCACAATACACATTTTGATATATATACATATAACACATATCGAATTCCAAATAGCAACCAACAACTATGATACTATGAAACCATCAAAAACAATTTCTTTCATATTTTGCAATACCGAATATACCATTTTCGACTTTTATGGGACCTTGACGGAATATACATATATGTTTACATTTTTTATAAATAAAAATTTCCAAAGTAAATCTCTTATACTATAAAAAATTCAAATAAATTACACGATAAAATATTTGTACGTTAATCCTAACTGCAGACGCGATAATACCCGGCGTTGCATAATAAATGTATTTTGGGAACGGTTTGTTAAAATTATTTTAAAATCATAAAACATTCAACGACCATTTTCGTTTATATGTTGTTTTGTTTAAAAGCTTTTAATCGATCCATTATACTCTTCGACGGTTTGATCCTTCTCTAAAATAACGTTTTGCTTCTTAAAAGCGCCATGTACAGCGGCGTACATAAAGGAACGGATAGTTTGTCTTTAAAAACCTTTCATCTCGAAAACGGTATTTATTATAAAACCAGGTAATAGCGATGATTCAGATAGCTTCTGCACGATGCTTTCATGAAAGAGAGGTAAAGTGACAACAACCGATTAAGCTAGTTTTAGCAAGTGAACCATCCTGACTCCGTCGGAGCAGTTTCTCCGCGGCTAAACCAGCCGCCGCGAAAACAATGGGCTTATGTACCATGTAACAAGGCTGCACACGGTCATGTACATCGAGAGCAGTAATAAACACGTCGCATATAGCCGAGCTGGTACGTCTGACTGCGCCTACGTTACGAGCATGAAAGCGCAAGCTGCCTTAGCTCGATCATTAAGATGAATTGCCTCGTTGATTAATCGCGTGCCGTTTGCCGTTGACACGCTTCCCCGCCTTGCTAGCACAACACGGTCTCGCTTTCTGGCCCCTTTACCGCCGCAATTTGTCAATTTACAATTATTGTTTGCACATTCGATCGCATCTAACGCATACGCGATATCGCCGGCACTATACAAACAAACGAAGACGAGCCAGCCAAGCTTTTATGCAGTATCTACTATTTAGAGTTTAGAGAGCCGACGAGAATTTCGAAAACCAGAAAACGAGATTATTACGAGATCACTACCGATAAATCTTCGACGGTCTTTAAAATGTCGAGGATAAGAGATAGATAGATTTAACGGTTTAAAAAATTAATCAAAGAATATTCATTTCTTTCGCTAAGATATGCTTTGAATGATAGGTAATGTACGAGAATCTCGGACTTAACATAGCTCTGATTTAATATCGTTACCTAAACCGTGCTCATGAAAACTTAACAATCAATCTTCCTTACCTTTTCTCGGTCTAACTTTACTCGAGTTTCACTTTCACTGATTCTGAATTGATACCAATATATTATGCATGCTCGTAGAATTTGAGTGAAAGACACTTGATGAGAAGTTTACTAAAGGAACGACAAACTATGGGAAACTTTAGAGGTGAAGTGTTTTACAAAGTTTCAGTGATTCGTTATTCATGCTATTTTATATTTGGGTGAATTATGGGAATTTGATGTATCTTCGAAGAAAAAGCCGCGCGCCAAAAAGACACAACAACGTAAATCGGGACTTAAAGAATTAAAATAGGATATATATCAAGCTTCTTATAAACTATACCTTCAAATCGAATTATTTTTCAATCGCAATTATTGTACTCTTCGTTTTGCCAATTGCATCGAATCGAAAGTCTATTTCGGCGGCAATTTTCACGCGTGAACATCGCGCATACCGTCCAACAAGATTCTCGCTTGGCAAAAAAAATGAAATTTTCGGTGACATCGATATCTCGTTAATTAACCCGCATTCGGGCACCGCGGCGAGAACGAATTGCAAGGGAAAATAGCTTTATTGACGGATCCAAGAGCGGGCCGAAGTCACGACAAATAATTAGCGCGAAATTAATTGAATCGATTATGCATTCGTTAAATGGAATATCGATTTTAGTAGCGGGCACTTTTATTCGTAACGCGAACAAACGGACAGGGGTGAAATTTTGCGGCAGAAGTTCCACGGCATTCAAACGGAGATTCCTAGGCCGAAATTTGCAAATTCATCCGACGAGTTTCCGGTGATGAGAGCCAATCGTCGAATGAACTTTATCTAATGGCGACTGGCTAACTCCTGCGTCCTCTCTGTTCAATAATTCATTCTATTATCGCACATCGACATTGAACGAACAACGCCTCGCCGGTCAAGCGACGTATTTGATTTCGAGGATATCGAGACAAATTTTATCACCTGGAAAGAGTGCTGATCTTCCTTCGACCACGAACTTTAGTCTATCGCGAACGTCTCGACGTTTCTGTTCTTCGTGGTTTATTCGTGTCGTTTCAGGTTTCTCGAAGAAGTCTCGGTAGAAGACTCTCCCTGCCTTCTTTCCTCGCGTGGCTTTTCATCTTCTCAACGGGTTTTCTTGCGACATTATCTTTCGAGGTGAAAGTGTGCCGCTCCATCTGTGAAATTGTTCTTTATGGGTCCCGAATAAAAGGGAGGTTGAAGAAGAGGTCGTGAAACGGTAAAAACATCGAGCGAAAGGGGCCTTAATGGAAAGTCTCGATACGTCATGTGATTCTAAATGAGATTGTGCTAGGAATCGCCGCGAGAAATTCGTCGTTCGTTCTTTAGAGCCGCAATATTTTTTAATCAAAACGTATCGACGCAAAGAAAATAAAATCGTGAGTAATTACCACTTAAGCGTGTATATATACATTCTTTCTTTGAGTACTTATAATGATAAAACATCATCAAGGATGAAACTATTATTTGTTTAAATGAATTTTGATAAATTATATAAATTAAAATTTAACGACAAGCTCAACATTACCTCACAAGTACAATCGTTGTTTCAACAAGTTTAATATCGTATAAAGAGCAGAATTATCGTCTTTAAAATATGTTTTGTTTTATGCCCATACAGCTTTTCCCTTCTGAGATATCGTCGCTTGAAGAAAGGCGTACTTTTGTACTATTGTACATACTTTATTACGTCTCTCCTTCTTGCAGCAATGGATTTCTACATCTACATACTTTCTACCTACTCTACGTGCCAGTCAGCAACAGACGCTAAATTTACGTCTTCTTTCCGCTAGTGCTATTTACGCGTATCAGGAAAATATAGGTCACGAAAAATCTCTCCCTTCACGTTTTAACATCATATTTTAATATGCAATCTTGAGAACATGTCGAGACGTCGACTTGAAAGAAGTCTGATATATTGATATAGATAAATTGATATAGATTCGCACCAGACTCCGTTAATATTGTTTGCGAAACTTTTATCGACAAATATTCTGTATGTTTTCATTTTATTTCTGTTGTATTTTCACTCGCATTTGTTACGATATATTTTTCAGTACGCAACTTTCTCAAGAGATCTGTTGTAATGCAGAAAATTCAAGATATGTTTCCGGAGCGAAATACAGAGAGAGGCAACTCATTTCTGGTACTCGAAGTATGTTCGACAAAGCTGTTTCCCTGGTTATACCGCTTTCGTTCTTAGTCGACCGCCTAGCAAATCCTTGAAATCCCTATTATTTCAAATATTCGAAAACGCTTTCGTATTGTGAAATTGTTTCTTACCAACCGGCCTAGCGTGAAATGCAAGATTTGCTTTAGAAGGAAAGTGAAACCTATATTCGACAGTGTATCCCACTCGTACACGGGAATTTCCACCTGAAGGAATCTCATCGTTGCTTTATTTTAATTTGCATACAAACGTTCCTCTGCCAGTGTTTATATGTAAATTGCGCTTTATCTTATCGCCATCGCGTCGCTGATACCCGCCTCGAAAGCGCTCTGCATTTGATACTTCTTCCTCCTTTTCCAGCAACCAGAGTAACACGTTCGACGTGGGAGAAATGACGCTTGTATCGCTGCTTGGATGCTTTTTTTCCTCCGTTGAATCGTATCTTTCCCTTTGGGATTGTAGATTCCGAAGAGATAAAGAGAACATAACAATGAAAAAGAGGACAGTTGCTGAGATGGAATCACATATATGCTTTCAAGGGATTAAGGAAATAATTTAATTAATAATAGTAATTTAGAAAATTCTATTTTCCTCTTGGGAAATTTCTGTATACAATCGCGATTCCTGATATTCTCTTGAATTCGTAATTTTTGACAATGAATGCACGATCGAAATTCGTAGAAGAAATACAGAGAATTTGTTATTTTGAAACGAGCCTTGCTCGATATTTTCATTTTTGGGTGATTTAGTGGGAAATGTTGGCGAGGTAAAAACGTTCATTACCAACGGCGTTAATTACAGCAAGAGCTGAGAAAGGTGTACGGTTTTAACAGTTTCTTTCGAGTAGCGCCGTCGTGCCATTAATTGCAAGAGATAAGCAGACAAAACGTTTCTTTTAAACGATCCGCGCTCCACGTTTCATTTCCTGATAATTGTTGTACGGCGACTTGAACGATTAAGAACGGGTCACCCTCAAAATACGAGGATACCTCCAGAATTCCTCTGGTTTCGTACATTTTTCCACTGGCTTGGCCAACGTCACGCCAGTTCACGGTAATGGAATGAGAGGCAAGCGGAAATTGCTTAGGCGAAAGAAACGAATGTAGCGTTTTGGGAAAGTTCAAATTACAAGGAAAAAAAAATAGGACGAAAAACAAGAACCGAAAGTACCGTCCGGGTCGAACAAATTAAGTTGCCAGCGTTCGCCGGTCACAAACAATCTCCGAACTTAATATCCTACCACGCGTTTAAACTTCCTTCCCTCGATTTTCTCTGAACAAGGAACGCGGTCTCGAAAAAAAAGAATATTTCTCCGTTTAGTGCGAAACGGGAAGCCTTTAAAAATGAATCAGGCCAAGATTGCGGAGGAACTTCGTGGTTTCTCTCGAACGAACATTCTTGCACGAGAAATTATCGAGGAACCACCGACAATTTGCATAGACTTTGGAAAATTCTACTTGGTCGATCGACCGAGATTAAATCGGATATGCTGTCTGAAAACTTTTCTTCGTTTACTGTGGATACTGCAACTATCGGCTTCCAGAAGTAATCGTTCCATTCATTATGCTAAATCATAATTGAAGACACAGATGCCAAGATCAAAGGATCAAGAGCGAAGCTTTGACGAAGGGCCGTGTATCGACGTACTCGGGCCGAATTAACATTCGATCCGTTCCAACGTCAGCCCACTTAACGTAATTGCTAATCCCGCGAGAAACATAGATCTCCGCGTGCCAACTTAATCCGTTAACCCATCCTATGAGTACGCAGGGGCACGAAATGGAAGCAAATGCCAGAGACTTTCGTTGAGTTCGCTAAGAAGATCCTGCGAATATCCGCTTAATTAAAATACGATCCAGAGCGGCTCACGACAATGCTACTGCAGTGACGAATCGTTGGAATTCATTTGCAACCACATTTTCCTGAATCGACGAAAAAGTCGTCGGCCCCAATGTCTTTTGCTAGTTGTTTCTTCCCTATTCCCTAATCGAATCGTTACCTTGCCTATATTTTTCTTCCCCGTAACAAAGGGAAATTCTAATTACTAGAGGAAGCTTGTCCAATGAATTCTTTTAGTGCTTGGGTATCGTGGAAATGGGAATAGCAAACGTTTACGGCAAGTGTTACTAATTACCAAGTATCTGTAACACTTGAGAACTCAACTACCTGTACCAAACATTCACACCAAATTCTCCTTCTCACAAAGACATACAAAAGCGCCTGAATATACAACACCATAAATTATTAGAACGTAATACTTAAAGAAGTCTTGAAAGCCGCGAATCCCACGTTACACAAACTTCCTCGTACAAACAATCGTTGTTGCGTCAAACTTATTCGATCCCTGTTAAACTCGATCCCATGCAAATACACTTACATCAACGAGAACTATCCGCTTCACCCTATGGAAACTTGCTTTGACGTCACAAGGTGCAATATTACGAACGTTAATTGTTTCTCACTAGCTCTCGTCAGGAATTTGCCACAGCGGAACGAACGGGAGAGTGTGTAGATGCGACGCCATCAAGTCGACCGCGGCGTTTTGCAAACGAGCCGTAGCGTGGCGATACAATTCGGTGGCGACGATTTGCACGAAACGAGTAACACATGGCAAGATTTCTCTTTAACGGTGTTTTCTATGCTTCTAGGTAAATCGACGGGACTGGTTACGACCACGAGGGTGACACACGCTACACCAGCGGCCCTTTACGCTCACGCAGCCAGCCGTTACTGGGAGGACGATGGCAAGGTGCCACCTGCTGCACGGACCTCTTGCAAGGACATCGCGCGTCAGCTGCTCGAGGACGAACCCGGTCGTAACATCAATGTACGAAATTATACATTTTGACTTAAACCTGGAAAGTTTCTTCGGGCTTGGTTCGTTGATTCATCCGGATTCGACATTTCTTCTTCTATGGTCTCTGTCGTAGTTCGTGGTCGAATACGTGCGAAGATTTCCCGATGGATCCGCTGGTCGCGTGGAATCCATCTTGCTATCGTGATTCGACGTGATTCGACAGATCGAATCAGTTCGGATTCGAAGAAACGCTTCTCTGGAAATTTCTATCGTGCGCTTTCTCTCTCTCTCTCTCTCTCTCTCTCTCTCTTTCCCTTCTTTTATAGAAAGAGCCTAGGTAGGGGTGATGGGACGAGCGTGACGTGTAATCGTTCCCAACTTGCACGGCGCTCCGGGATCTTTTCACCGATAAGGATTAAACTCGGAGTACTTTTGGAAAGATTTCGATTTGTTTCGAAGAGCGCTGCGTGATTTTTAGCGTTTTCGTGATTACTTTTTCGAAATCACTCAAATTGTGCTTTGAAATAATTCTGATACCATAAAAAATAGAGAAGATACTTAAACGTTCGGATATTCTGTATCTTGATCGGTTGTCGAACTCGTTTAACTTCGATTACCATTTAATCGTAATTTAATAATTAACGAACAGTAAACAGTGTGAAATTGAAAGTTTCGCGAGGTGGGTATTTAAATGTACGCGGTGAATTATTCAAAGCACTCGTGTACGTACCGAACATGGTATTTAACAATTATTATTTCCGTCAAGTAAAAGTCTCTCTACATCGATAAAAATGTAATCAGATTAAACGTTTCTCTTAATTAAACTTACAAATTACATGCTCGTTATAACATACTAACACAATTCGAACATTTAAATCATTGAAATAATGGAACGAATTTTACTTTCCTGTATTCCTTGATATTAACACGATATTTTTAATTTGATTTTTTGTAAATTTTTTGCACGTGGATGCGGAATTGAAAGGAATTAATTCATTAACGTAATGCTCGCTGTCGAAATACGAGGGCTCCATTTTACGGACAAAAATCCTGATTATCCTTATTGAAAGCAGGCGCGGCACGCGAATCAGTAACCTGAAAATTTTTAATATCTTGCATTATATCGGTTTAGAATGCGCCGGCTGGAAATATATGTCGGTAAACAATTTCCTGTATTCGCCCGTCGGTGCACGAACTACTCTGCGCTTCGAAATATTCGACAGAGGGAAGAAACGCTAAAAATCCCAGATTAAAGCGGCTATCGTTGCGGGAAAAGAGATTTCGAAACCGACAACGCGGACTTTCCATCCCGCGATTTATCGACGACGCTTTACACGACGCGTCCTTTCGATGTAACATCCCTGTGGAAAAAAAGGGTAAAACTTATCGAATCGCACAAGTGCACCTAGCCAATCCAGAAACTGATTTCTAGGCAGCAGAATAACTCGGCCACAGTGACAAATTCTCCCACCGCTCGAACCATAATGTACAAATTCACGTCGTTTGATTTCGAGAAGCAAACCTTTTTCAGAAGTTAACGCTGCGTTTCATTCGTGACGCTAATTCTTTTCAAATAAGAATCAGAGGTTCGGCGAAGATTTCTAACGGATTTTTCAGAACAATTTTATCTACCTAAAAATGTTTTGTAAAGTTAACTGTAACACAAAGATAATTTTTAAACAGCAACAATTTGTGTTGTGCGATAACTTTGAATTCCCTTTGAAAATTGAATTCCCTCAAATTTTGCATATCTTCGAATTCATGTACACTTGCACGAGTAATACCGAGAATGAGATTATCACGTGCGAGTTACTCCTTTGTTAGAAACTTGACGTAGAAACTGAAAATGTGATTAGAAGAGGAGAACATAACTTAACTCGATGAGCAGTCAAAGTACAATAAAACAATTTTATTTAGCAAGTACAACAATGTACCTATACGAGCGACGCAGCTTCTAACAAGATTCCGTTGAATTATGAAAATATATTTCGTAAAATAAAATACCACGTAACGTGCAGAATAATTAAAGAACGATAAACGTATTTCAGTTCGAAAGGTGTACCACTGTATTCGGTTAATTCTAGCAGTTTCTTGTTTCATCCAGTGCTGGAAATTTTGATCGAATAGTGAAAAGTTCACGGCGTTGCAACGATCGATGTAACGAGCGAGTCTCATCGCGATACTCTCGCAGAAGGTCGCGGATCGCGCTGGTTCAATCAGCGGAAGTTGAAAATTTCGGCAGGTCAATCGGTCCAGGAGGAGCCCGAATGACGTTTCCGCAGTGGCGTAACCGGGGAAAAAAGGTTCGTTCGAGAGATCGGCCAACGCTTTTATGCGGAACTTGTATGCAAAACTTCCTGCTCGTTAAAGTCTGCTTAGTCGGAGTTCTCGAGAGAGTTCGCCGGATAGATAGAAGAGGAATTAAAGGTCCGCAGGGATGACTTCCCCGGCGAACTCGGGTTTCTGGATTCTTCGATCGGATAGCAGAGAACAGAGTGAAATGTATTTCGTAAAATCCTTGGTCGTGCGAAGTATGCAAACAAATTTTATTTCTATTTTCTCTTCAATATTAACTTATTAATCGCTTGCCTCCTCCAATCTTTTATAATCTTTTATAATCGTGAAATTTGTACAGTAGGTAAAATAATTGTTTATTTTAACGTTCACTTAGTTTTATTTAGGTTAACGTTTGGCATTTTTAGTAAACGCATTTAAATAAATCCAATAAATTAGTTTCACATTCGAAATATTTACGAGTATTTTATTTCGGATGTTTCGTATATTTTTGCATATTATGTATGTCCAACATATTGTGTTGTGTATTTAAATTTTTCACAAATCTATAAACATCCGCAGAATCTATAGTTGATTATTATTGACGAATTATTATTGATGAAGGAATGTAAAAATCTTTTGAATCATTTTCATGCAAATTCGACAGCTTCTGAAAATTCAATACTTTATTACGTCAACATCCCGGCATACTTGCGTTTCCTAATGGTACGCTACGCTGAATTTTGTGCCTCGTATGTTTCAAGCTCATTAGCATACATGTTTTTTAATTACTTGCCTCGGGGAAGGAAATTTGGACGTGCTTGATGGCTCTAGCCTTCCATTCCTTGAAATAATAAAATCGTATGGATAATTATCGTTTTAAAATTTGTTATAAAAGATTGGAAGGTATTATTCACCGGATTATAAGCAATACGTAGGTATATTTATAAAAGAGAAAATTTTGTTTTAGTTGCATTTGAATTTAATATATTCCATGTGTTAACATAGCTCGTTCACTTTTATGTAGATTTGAATTTTTTTATTTTTCTCGGCTTGAAAACATGTAGACGAACATTAGCATGGATTATGGTAAATTAGAGTACTGCAACTCTTTTAAATAGTGAAGGAAAGAAAAATTGCGCCGGAATGAAAAAATATCTCATTTCGAATGAAACATAAGAGGACCATTCATTTAAAAAGGGAAAAATATAATCCTTATTCAATTGCTGCATCAAATGTGTCCGCATTAATATGAAAAATATGGTAAACAATCCGTTCCAAAAGTAAAGTAACGTTTTGAAAAAATATTTCGAAATATATTGTACGCCCTTCTTATTGATAATGTTAAAACATAAAAACGTGTAACGTAGGTCGGGTACTCGTAATCCTTTTTATACGCGACTTTCTGTTTCGGGTTGTCTGGAAAAAAAACAGAAGCTGCAATCACCGAAATGGAAAATCTCACGGATGAACGAAAGAACATTTCTCTTCGGTTGACTTTGAAATTCTACAAAATTGCTTTTGGGATCGCGTTCTCTGATGGAACACAAACACGCGCGTCAGAAGAACATTCGAAAATAGAAGGTCCGAAAATGAAAAGCGTGGAACGAAATTTTGTCACGAACGATAAACTTGCTGAATTTAAATCTAAATCCGATTGTTGGAACAAAATTCATGTTACAAGGATAAGCGACGATACTTCGCTTTTACTTTAATACGCGTATGTATGTGAAGTAATAATTAATTTAACGTAGATGATATTAAATCCTTTGCTCTCTACCCTTTTAAAACTATAATTAATTACAGGATTTCTATAAAGTTCATAATGAGAATAACCAGTCTTTGCATTTAATGCTATAACCAAAAAACGAATGAAACGCATCGTACAAGATAGGAAGCAAACTTCAGATAGCAGCAAACTAAGCAAAATCCAATTATTAAAAAAAAAAAAAAATTGAAATGATTCGAATCAAATTAAATAATCGATTTGATATTATCTAAACTAAAAAATTGTAAATGAAATACTTAGAAACATAATAATTTGCATGAGTAATTTTCCATACACAAAATCAATCGTGGGAAATCATTCTCAGGACTCGGAGAAGAATCACCGTTCCGTAGATCAAGTCGTTCAATTGATATCCTTGACTGTACTTTTCGTAAAGTCGAAGGTTAATTCCGTGGCACCGAGTTATCCGCGAACCCAGCCATTCGAACGCTTGACAAATGTTCGAGTTTATTACTTCGAAATCCGGTTTCATCCGTCTCTCGATAAAATACGCGGCAATGAAATTACGATCGATCGTAGGTGGTGCTCGGCGGAGGTAGGCGTCATTTCGTGCCGAAAGTGATCCAGGATCCGGAAGAGCCGGATAAGGAAGGCAGGCGATTGGACGGAAGAAATCTGATCGAGGAGTGGTCGAGGAACCATCGGCTGCGGAACGCAGCCGCGAAATACGTTGCTAACAAGGAGCAGTTCGAGAACGTCGATCCACGGAAAGTGAACCATCTGCTAGGTAACGAACAGAAACACGTTTCTACATTTATACATACGTATAGCGGAGGAAAGAGGAATTTATTAGCGATGAATTTGAACGGAACTCGTGACATTCGCGAAAACGTACGTGATGCAAGTATACGCCACCGCACAAAAGTATTTTCTTATATTATAATCCTCACCTTTTGCTATTAATCAATTTATAATACGAAATAAGTTGAGGAAAATTCTTGATCAACTCGTTTCATTTTTCTTTGAATATTATCGTGTTTTATGTTATTCATACGTAATGAGAAACGGGAAAAATTGTACAATAAAACCTGTACAATTCAGTTATGAATGTAGATGTACGCAAAATATGAAAAAATAATGTAGGTCGCTGAAGAATAATGCAGATTGAATAATATGGATTATATATTATGCCTTCTGGTAACCATCGATCTTGCACGATTGCGTTAATCCTTCAATACAGTTAGCCCTTAGTTAGTCTGCCCTAATTATGATGGGCGTAACGTTTGAATTTGAGATTACACTCGGTCTATCGATCAGAGCTGTTGATTGCCTTCGATGTTGTATAATAAGCAACGTTATTAACCAACGATAAATTGAAATGTTTCTCTTACATTTTAGACACGTTTCTTAGATTTCTATAATCTCCATTGTAAATACGTTTTAATTGTTCTACAATTATAATATAACGAAGTTCGATCACAGAGAGAAACGAACTGATAGAAGCTGTCCTTCTAGAAGTTCGGTGGCTCACTCTGTTTCATACTTTTCATCATTTCAGGGCTATTTTCCTATTCCCATATGGACTTCGACGTTGACCGAAACACGAATGGAAGTGGTGACCCGTCGCTGGCAGAAATGACGATAAAGGCGCTCCGTGTTTTGACGAAAAATCCCGAAGGATATTTCCTTTTCGTTGAAGGTATGTATGTAGGACTTATGTGCCTCCAACTTCTCGAGGATGCATTACCACAATGTTTTATCGAATAGTTTCGTCGTTACTATCGGGCGTTCAAAGATAAACGGATGGAGAAACGAAATTCGGATACGTGGAATTATGAAAGATGTATGCGCTTAAAGTAACTATGACGAACCTTAAAAAGAATTTCTCGAATCCGAGCAAGCTTCGTGTTTCATCGTTTCGGACTTATCTCTCACCACCTCCGTGTGAATTTTATAATCGACGCGCATGTGGCTACGTAATTGAAATCCTTCGACGACAGAATACGATTGAGCTAATACTCTCGAGAGTGTTCCTCTTTCGAGAATAGGGAAACACGAGTTTCCTGCGCGAAGATTGCGTCAGCGTTCTGTACTTTATCGAGTTTATAGCTTTCCACCTCCCGGTAACCGGTATGTACATCTCACGTTCTTTCGTCGTTGGGAAAAACGTTTTCTCGACTTGTACGAAAATACACTTCTTTTTTGTCTTCCCCTTTCTCGCCCAGAAGAGACCGCTGAACCAGCCATTTTCCTGGCCATGGAATCTTTTCTCGTGTATTTTATCGTTCGTAAACGGAATAATAATTGCTGCTTTATATGTATATACATACATATATATATATATATATATATATATATACAACCGCTGGCATTTTCTTTGGTTCGTTGGCTCCTTATTAAAATAAAATTATATATAAAGTAGAAGAAGGAAAATTTGTAGACTTGCAATCTTAAGGTTTGAACAGGAATATGTATTATTTCAATAACTTGAAATTTCTGAGAATTGTGAAAAATATTCATGCGCTGGAGAAACCAAACGATTTTATATACAAAATTTCAAATGTTGCAATTCTTTATTGTCTTCCATTTTTTTATCTTCCCTTTGTTTCCTGTTCTTTCATCCGATTGAATTCTGAGTATGACATCGCACGCTATAACTTGCACCTATTGTAAACCAATCGGCTTTGTACACGCAAAACTTTGATTAATTCCCTTGTGACAACCGATTTCACTTGGTAAATCGTATCTGATTCTCGGTTTGTTGTTTTTCAATGGTATTATATTGCTGAATGTCGATGCATTTCGCAACATTGATGTCATAACTTGTGCAAGATCCAGTGGCATTGTGAAATGGATACTGTGAAACAGTATTTCTTCGAGAAAATATTACCACTTATTGTTAAATTTTATCTTTATAATATTATCTTCCGAATAACATTCAGAGCATCAAGTGATATTAATTTCCTGCACAATGCATAGCTGGCATCTCGTTGTACGTCTCGAATGTGTTAATTCTCTCCAACAACAGGTTCACCTTGAATATACTACACGAACAACGTTATCGGCTCAATGAGCATCATATAGAGGTACGCGTCGAACTAACGTGAGAGAAAATCGCGTGCTTCCAAGATAACGGAATACGCGTCGTTGGCATAATCAGATCCGGCACGGCGCGTCGTTCCATTATCGGGCGATAGTATAACGTCGCTGGTCGATTATACTTCGAACTTCACCCGAAGATCGTCTTCGTTCGTCGAGCACAGACGTGGCTGCTTTGTAAACGATACCGAAATCCGGATCCAAAGTTTCCTACAGCACGACAACTGTTGCTCCCCCGCCACCAGCTGGAGAACTCGTACCTCCACGGATAAATTTTGGCAAGATATCCCTGGCTCGGTTGAACGCATCGAATACACCATCCTCTCGCCTGCGAGTCTGCTAAGATTTCGGTTATAGAATCAGTTGACTCCACAGTTTGCCGAACTTCTAATGTATTCCACGAACCAAGTTTCATTTCACATTGTTGATCTGTAATCCGAGATATCGCCTGATTTGTAATATTCTGACTCAATCTAGCGTGCAAGATATCATTATTGCGATAGTTTCATGTAACCTGCGTGATAATGGACTAATCGAAGTAAGATGATAAATGCAATAATATTTATTTATTTGTTGGAATACAACGATATCAATCGCATGCAAATAAGGTGATTGATCGTACGGATTCTTCCGTTCGTTGCCCAGCGCCATCCCCACTAGCGTGCGTTCGTGAGATGCACCACGGCAGTTAGCACGTGCATGCTTTTTCAAAAAACGCCGGAAGAAACGTGAGGATATGGATGGAACATTCTAGATGGGCACGTCGAGAAGCTACTAGAAGGTTCTGTGCCACATGTGACGCCACACAGACACCCACACAGGTTACACTCATTACTGCATAGAGAGTGGGGCTCTAAACCTTTTCAAGGGCCATGGGTCACTAAGCCAGTTAGTCTGTGAATAACTAGCCAACTGTCTACATTCCAGAACGCACATTTATAATTCGTGTAACAATTGTTTAATAAATATCACATTATATTATTTCAAACACAAACATTGTGTTTTCCACAGATTATTAATCTTAATCCCAAGATTAAATACTAACATTATTGAATGAGGGAAAAGTGACCTTTTTTCTGGAAGAACCCTTATCACCCCATGCTAAGATCCCAGCTTATTCGCGATTAGCGCCACATCAGCCAAAACGATCTGTTTCCTGATAGCTGATCTAAGCATTAATATAAAAAGATGTATCTCGATACTATTTGGCGTAATAGGTTCGATAATATCTTTAATATTAAACATTGAGCGTTCATAACGAAAATGTGAAATTTTCCAAGCTATTTGGGAATAACGATTACTAACGCGGAGAAGGGAGAGTCATGGTCGTTTATCAAAAAGCCGCTTGGTAGCATTTGTCGACTCATTGATCTTTGGACATTCGAAACGAATGATGTGGCTATTTATATTAAAGTCATCTCCTGTGAGCTTTCGTAATTCTAACAATAATTACTACGATATTTAACCAAATATATTTACCATGATTAAATTTGTAAATTCATCGTAACATAAGATGCTATTTGGAATTTACGAGAAACAACAATTTCAATAAAACTTGTTTGGCCCGATAATAATCGCGATCTGGACACGTAGCGTAAAATATATTCCGTGTTATTCGGTTCACCGGGTAACTGCTCTCGATGAAACATTTCAGTTTTTCGTTAGAAAATAACGTTCCACCAGATTTTTACAATTTTCTCTCTCCCTCCATTTTATTTGTCAAAATCATTCCCATCGAGCGCTGAAAGCTGAAACTTTTATTTCGCGATTATGTTAAACTCCACATGAAAATTCTGAACAATCCGTACAAATGAGGAAAAGGGTATTTAGGTTTTTCTCGTCGGGAATTTATCTAATTTTATGCTAAATAAAAATAAGCATCTCCGGTAAAACCGTGTCAGCTGGGACGAGCTGCGTTTAAGAGATCACATGGTGCAACCCGTGAAAAACAACCGAATGCTTTTTCCTCTGCCTACCCGTGGGATGTCTTATCCGTGTTCTTGTTGCGTCGAGAGGCTTCGTCAACATGTTTAAAACCACCAAGAGAAAAAAGATGCACGTGTGAAAAACCACGAGAGCAGAGGAATTAGTGGGGCAGATTTAAAAAACTAATGTCATGCATTTATTTTCGGCTGTATGGTTTTAATTTGATCCTGAATTTATGTGCATACATAGTCGAGTAGAATCAAGCGATTGCTTGGAATTTTTACAGTGATTTGCGGAGGTATTTGAATAATTACTGCAGAAAACTCGTTACAGTGCAAATAAAATTCCAAAATGATTCGCGCAATACACGTAATATATTCATAAAAGATTTATTCCTATCGTTAGTCGATACCTATCAAATATTTTTACGTGTCAGTTTGTACGCAGCTGAAATATGAAAGTATCTTGTAAAAGGTTGACGAGTAGCTAAACAGATGCGCGGAATCGTCGCGTCGCTGCAAATCGACGCTTTAATGCAAGTTATTTGTCGCACTGGTCCTGAGTTATTCAGATGAAAATCTGAAATTTGAATCGGATAGAAGGAACTGCGAAGTTGGCGCGTCGAATAAGCGTTCATTACGAGGCTTCCTGCGAATCTCTCCTATAGATCTTAATTTTACGGGAGTTCTTAAACGACGCTGTAATTTGATTTGAGTAGATATTAGATGGTTCCTTGATTTTTTGCCAACTGTAAGATAAAATGATATTTTTCGAAAATATCAATTATGTAAAATGTGGTATCTTTTATTCGACAGATACCGATATCGTATCCAAAATATATTCGATGAATATCTGATCGTCGTTGCTTATAAACTTTTATGTAACTTTACCTCTATATGATTGCAATGTTTTTTTTGATAAATTTTATTTGTGAAAAGTTTGATTTTACTTTTATAACAAAGCGCGTATTTTCAAAAAATTAAATTTGCTGCTAGGTAAACTACTTGGAAAAGGTATGGAAGCGATTGTAGTACAATAGCTTTTTCAACGAAATCTTTGTCCTATGATTCAATGGCAATAGCGCTGACCCATGGTGAAACTTCACGTCACTGTTGTGCATCAAATGCCAGGAAAAATCAATTAAAGCTATTGCATCTCTATTTCCAAACGAAAAGCGGAACGATGATATTTTTTGTAAGAAGAATTCATTCCATACAAGCTTTATGAAAATAACTAAAAAGCTTTGGTGAACACAGTGCAAATTGTACAAAACGAAATAGATACAGAAAGTGAAGCAATACTGCTTCATATAGCTCGCCTACGTTGAAACGCAAATTTTCATTTTTCCAGTTATTGCAACAACGAATTTCCCTTCTGCGAATGCACGCTACACACAATGCATATAGTATCATTTAATTTCATTATGCGCGTATTAAAACTTATACTTTTCATCACGCTCTGTGCACGTGTAATCGATGAAATGGAATTCACTCGGCTGAATGAAATGAAAAATACTTTTTCACGCTTTAATCTCTCGAAATAATTTTTGGCAATACTGTTGGATATTAATACTAGTTTCAATCCCAGAAGGATCGTTGCACGTAATATTTTCAATATCAGTTTTTCTCGGTCCATTAATTTTTTCGTTCCAAATCAAATTTACTCTTCGCCGTATGGGCATTCAGCTCTAAACTGCCTTTGGTTGACAGCAACGAGAAACGTTTACTAAACCACACAGTGTTCGTTACACAAATTCATCATTCGCCAACGTGCATGCTAGTGGCACACATATCTACTCTTCTAATACATAAATATCATGCTCTCGAATTCGTGTTCCCATCAAGTGCAGAAGTGTTATATGATTTTATAAAATATTTGTTCACCATCTCGTAGCGATAAACAAGAAACTATATCGTTTTATTGTCGATGAATCATTTTCACTTTTAAAGCAATTCGTTTGATACATTTCTCAATCTTGGAATGTAATGGATACGATATTTATTTACTGATATATCCAAGCGGAAATATCGTTCCTCTTAGGGGGTTATTCGTAGACGTACTCATTCGTGTTTTATCGCGATTGTTGATTTATTGGAACAACGTTTGCTATGGTAAACAGAGGCAAAGATATTCCACAGTATGTACTATTACCAATCGGCGTGATTATATCATTATTCATCGACACGAATCTAATTAAAGCTGAATTTCAACTTTTGCAAATAGAGCATTTGTTATATTTTTAGTCGAATTTTCTCTGTATAGCAGGATCCACTACCATTTCGACTAATGTAATTATATTCGTAATTAACTCCGACTCCTATAATCATTTCTCGTAACAAGGAGAGAAGCTGAGTCACAATGCATACTATACTGTGAAACGGGGCAATGCGAATAATTATATTGAAATTCTCTGATTCTATTATTACGCATGGATTCGTGAATTTGATATGTTTTCGATAACAATGTGCATCTATAATAATGTTATACTGAAATATTGCTGTATTTGACGAAGAAGTTTTTGACGTGATTAGCAATTATAAATTGCAAATTTATTCGTGATATATAAAAATAGCTTCTACTCATTCGATTCAAAAATTACCTGTTTGTATAGGAGGAAGTCTACTGTATTCATCCGTTTCGATAGTTATAACAAAATCCTTTAGATAAATACACATCTTATCGTTTTCTCTATTAGTTTCGTTTCTAGAAAAAATTCATGTGTACCACAATTCCATTTAACCTCTCGATTGATCACGGTTTACGCAAATTCCTGACATCGAACGCAATACACGCCATCGAAACATCGATTCTCCTCGCTTGTATCGTTCGCACCATCTTCCCTATCCCATTCAATCTTCTCCGTCGTCGTAAATACTGGTCATCGCAAATACGATACGGCGTATTCATTCACAAGTTCGGCGTAACGTGGTCGGGACAAAATTAATGCTCGCCAGTAAAATCGGATCGTTGCAGTTAGCCATGGCGCCGCTTAGTCGAGCCAAGCGATACGGCATACCATTGGGTCTTTTAACGCGATAGCCTAAGATCGAACTGTAGAATGTCTCGTTTCATCCCTGATTGCTTCGATCCACCCTGCAACCGAATTCGATTCCACACTCTCGATTCAATTCTCGCTCCCTTGAACGCGTGCACGCTTCCGATTCTACGTAATATCGATCCTGCCATTCTCGATCGTTTCTAAGTGGCGTACTGGTGAACTTTAAGTCGAACTTTCAGTAATCCATTCCGGAGGTAACGTCGTTTGCTCGCTCGATAATTGAATCCGGGATTCTTGCGGATCGTTCTGAATAATTAGCGTTAACTGCCAATGACCATGGTACTTTCACAAACGCGAGTTCGACGGTAATGCTGATGACGCTCGTTTCCCCTGCGTTGGATCTCTAATTTCGTCCGTAGTTTTGTTCCTTCTTTTATCTAATTTTCACCATCCCTTCACAGTGACAGGAAAAGGGATAAGGCCTTTTCCACACGGTGATACGTCTATCGCGATACGCCTGTGTTGGATACCGATGTTGCGTTATTCATTATGGAAGGGTTAATACGATGATTCTATAATGAACAATGTACAATCGATAATCGTGATAGGCTTATCGCATAAGTGTGTCGTCATCGCAAGAAGGCTAGGAGACATGTGAATTATTAATAATATTTTCGTAACGAAGAATAAATAGCTATTTTTCTACGAAAGTATATTCTTTGATAAACAGCGACATTAAATAAAACGTCATTAATATAGTTTGGCTAACGTATTAAAGGGTTAATTCTTAAATTCGCTTCTCGTGAAATCTGTAACGTCGTCGTGTCGAGTCAGTTGAGTGTGAAGCGTTTGACGTCAGAAATGTGCATTTGTTCTTTTGTTTATACTATACTTTATAGCTTTTAGGAAGTTAGGAAAGTTCGTACTTCACTTTTCTTTTAACTTTAAAGATATTAAAGTCGTTGACAGGATTATAGGTAGCTTTCTGTAACGTGACAATATTGATTTTAAAGTTACTCGCGTCTGGAGTTTTTCATAGTACACGTAAAGTTGATTCTAAATTGAATAGAACTTGTTGGTCGGTTAGCTCTGTCAAAGGATATTTCGTGCCATGTGGTTCGTTGTGCCAACTTTCGATCAAATTGAATTATCGCGTCAAATTATCCCGTTAATTGATATTTATGTTAATAGCTAAAGCTTAATAGCTAACAAAATTCAACTGATGCCAGATGATTTTATGCTCAACTTCAGCCTTCAAATCGTACTTTATTTAAAATTATTTCAGACAATGACTATTTTTCTTAATAATTTACAGTAAATTTTTCGTAGATTATTCGCTTGTATCCTCATACTATGACTGTTCGCTATACTAACTGCATTTCCCTAGACATCTAATTCAACACGAAAGGTCTATTTGCTTGTCTCCAGGTGGCAGAATCGATCACGCGCATCACTATAACAATGCTTATCGAGCGTTAGACGAAACTCTGGCGCTGGAGGAAGCCGTGAGAGCGGTGATGAAGGAAGTGGACTTGTCAGAGACGCTTCTCGTCGTAACGGCGGATCACTCGCACGTACTCACGCTTGGTGGCCTAGCGACGCATCGTGGCAATCCTATATTTGGTAAGTGAAGCGATAAATCAATATTCGATAGTTCCATAATCTGTACTGGCAACCGAAACGATTCACTGTGTACCGATAACTATCGATATATGTTGAAAACTTGCAACAAATAGCCCAGAAATTATTTCTCGTAGCACGTAAACTTATGTTTATACGCTGCGATAATTCGTGCCATTGTTTAAAATTCTGCGCAATAATCTTTAACAATAAGAGGATTTTGAAGCCCCCTGTGGTGATATATCTAACCTGCAGCTCGTTTATAATTTTACCAACACCGATTTCCACAATCGTAAACGCCTCGAAATTTATACACTTGCTAACCTTTAAGTTTTCCCAAGTTTCCCCAAGGACGGCCACAGGAATGGAAGATTTAAGTTTTACCAACACGATTAAAACTTGTACATATCTTTTAATTCAGCTCGTCGTTACATTTCATTTCTCTACTATAACAACAAGTTTCACAATATGAGCGCGGCTAAGTGCGCACATTATTTTCGCGCAACAACGCGAGCTTTCGTGCACTAGAGTGGCCTATCACATTCAGATAATACAGATTTTCAGGAAAGCGAGTTTACTTTAATCTAGTTTAACTTAATATATTAATCCTTGTACAAGGTATAGGTGCAAGCGATCATACAGTCGTAAAACAGTCCAACAAAAGAAAACAAACGACACAAAATTATTAAGTGAACCAACAAAAAAAAAAAAAAAAAAAAAGAAAAGAGAGAGAGGAAATAATGCAATTTCCATGAACAGTTCCGTAGGTCGAAGCGTAGGTTTCGAAATCTAATCTGGATGAAACGTAAGGATCGTGCCTAGCACAAATAACTCTGCTATTATCTTTCCTCCGATCGCGGATCCATTATTAACATCGTTATTTCTTTAACATCATTTTACAGAATACATAGAAAGAGAAAGAGAGAGAGAGAGAAAAAGAGATAAAAACAAAACGCGTTCCCGATCGTGCTAGTCGGAGACAGTACGTTAGCGTATCTTCCGATCAAAAATCGTCAATGTAATTAAAATCTCGCCGTTGAACTGAAGCAACGAAGCTTCCGTTCTCGATATTAAATTCGCAAGAAGTATGGATTAAATTAAATTCCTGAACATCATTCACAATAATCCATGCGACTAAAAGACCATGGTTTTGTTAAAAATTAATTAAAAAAGAAAATTGATTATGTTAAAAATCGTCTCGCTGCATTTCACTTCTTTATCCAGATAAAAAATTGCATCGGTTGGTGGAAAATATGGGTCTCCGTACGATTATCACGATACATTTACCATTTTTCGAAGGGAATCTCAATTAATTTATTTCCGTTCGCAACGAAACTCGTTACATTCGTAAAATGTGTAGAAGCGTCGTAAGACCATGACCGATAGTAAGAGAATACCGAGCATCAGGATCGTTGATTAGCATGAAGAACGAGCTGAATAAAATTCAATTTTACTGGAGGATTCCGCAATGAAGAATATAGACGTTCGATCCGTGATTAAATTAAATCGCGAAAGAATGCAAAGCGCATTCTTCGATGCTGAATCTCTTACCAGAGTCGATCAACCTCATTCACGGATGGTCTTACGATCTAAAACCGAATCAAACGAAGAAATTAATATCGGTGACCCTGCTGACGATTTAATTTTCTTTCCAAGCTAGTTCTCTGATTCGTGACTGGCCTAATTTTGTTTCACGCTCGCCTTCCGTCTATTCTTATTGGTCTTTCATTTGTCCCTGTTTCATTGAATCGACTAACTTCTCGACGAGAAACGATCCTGTATAACAAAAGATCTGAAACAATGTTATCGTTATTGAAACGCGACATGAAACGCCACGTTCGAAACAGAACGACTCCGAGAATGTCAATGGAATATACATAATACCGAGGACATTGACGATATACATCTGCATTGATCATTTTACGGTCCGTTTTTCGACTATTGATCGTTCGAAACTTTTCGATGCGACACGCCAGTAAAGCAGCAAAAGTAGCGAAACAAGAGACCGTCGTCCATCAACGTCCTCGCTGAATGCATAATGCGCTGCAGGATTTGCAACGTTCGATTTCGAATGGGCCACGCTTGGTCGCAAAGGGAAAAAGCGTATTTAACAGTGAGTGACGAGTCTGTTTCGGCCGGTTGGTTCGATGAAATTCGAGCATGATTCTGTATTCAAGCCGCGAAAAGGAAAAAAGATCGGGGACCCCGCCAATAATTTATCTGGTTTGGCTTCGTCTCTGTCGGGTTTGCCTCGTCTCGTCGAATGACCGGAAAGGGTCGCATAGTAATCCAATACCAGGTAAGTGATTCGGTACACCATTTTATATACCCTCCAGTCACTTCTTCATCGCGTCTGGAAGGGCGGGACGTCCCTCCAATTCCAAGGTCCCCAGCTTCAATGCGATCCAATCTTCTTGGACAAGCCTGTGCGAACGGAATCGGAACGTTTGTCCGTGCTTAAATCGAATCGCGGCGAGAAATGCAAAGGATAGTTTTTGTGGCTGGTGCGTGAATCGTCTGGCTCGTTCGAATCCCTCGATCTCATTTTCTACGGTGTCTGGACCGCCTCTCTCGTTCGTTCGTTTCCACAGTTGTAACCACGGCGATGGTTCGATAGGCAAAAGGAAGGTTGTTGTTCTAAATAACGCGAAACGATTTTGACCCTTTTCGGAAATTCGCCGGATGGAGATTCGGGATTCTATAGCTCTACGGGGTGCTATTTCGCCGGATGTTGCCAAGGAACAGTTTCGTTTTCGTTCCGTTGAAAGGCCAAGGGCGTGCAGAAATATGGAGAAACCGTAAATCGCTACTATAATAGTTTTTGGCTTTCTGTTTCTTCTTTATTATTTCTACCCTCGGTCGTAGAAAAATTCGAAAAATCGAAAGGCAAAACCAGAGACGAGAGCATGCTCTACTCGTGCCAGTTTCACCATCGATTTTTCAAATTAAATTTCCACAAACAGGTTGATCACTCGAAAACGCGCCTACCCGATCAAAAACTGTGCCAACCTGCCCGGCCCTACCTACTTATAATTAACAGATATACCAGAAAGTATACTACCTATTCTACCTAGAGCTATATTTAAAAAATGGCAAAACAGGCACACCACACACTCGCTCCACGGTTCTCACACAAACGCTCAGGCGCAAAGGCTCTACACTAGAGAGGACGTCCCGGGACGCCTCCGACACTCCAGCTTAACATACAACATGCACACTCTAATTTACGTACCATTTTCCTGAAATCAATTGACGAAGGTTAGTGACCATTGCGTAAAACGTGATAAAATACATCTGAGGAAATTATATCGTTAAAGTAAATGTAAATAAACTTGAAATTATAATTGCAATTGATAGCAATATCAAGAGTGTGAGTACACTTAATCGTATGGATGATCAGAAATTGTGATTGTATCGAGATATGAATTGAATCGATATATGTCTCGACATTTTTAATATTTGAAGTTGTAACGAATGAGAAAAAGCGACGCAATTCCAAGGCCTAATCACACACACACAATGTGGAAAATACGTCGTGCACGATACACTAACACATCGTCAGTCGCTGAGAAATTATTACATTAAATATGATCATCGTGCCCAATGTCTTTCAAGTAACATCTGGGCACGTGAGCGAGATCCTGACAATGGGCACGGAAAGGGTTAAACCTGAAAATCCTGATCTATAGAAATGATTAGTTAGTCTAATTTGTATTTAACAGACCAACATTCTTTGATTTTATATTTTATTACTTCATTTCCAAAGAGAAACAGCAACCAATCAGAGAATAAATTCAAAATTGCGACGCGTACGAACGAGTTCGCGATCTTTCGAAAGAATTAATGGACTCGCGCGACGTACTCCCGTACACAAAATAATAGATAAGAGTTGAAAAGGAAAAAAATAATAGAAAGAAGAATAGATCTTTGTATTTTGTTCCAAGTCAGATAAGTAACATTATACAGAATGGACCCACAATGGACTTGACATAGTCAAGACATATCCCACGGTGTCCTATTGTGTCCAACGGCGTTCAACGTTATCCCACGCTGCCGTCCAGTCTAGATCATCCAAAATTCTGTTGGCGGCTTTTGGAGACCCAAACTGGACCAACGATGTCCACCGATGTCCCACGGTGCAGTCCAGTCTAGATCATCCAAAATTTTCTTAGAGGCTTTTGGTGATCCAAACTGGACTGTTGCGTAGTTCTTAGCTTGGCATCGTTTTCCAAAGACTAATCAACTGATTAATTTTTGGAAAAGGACGCCAATTACCAGGTCTCACCACGAGGAGGTGACTACGCAAGAGACCCGCCCATGGATTATTTAACATTACACATCGATCTCGACATTCAACCTATTGGCAGAATGTCGAGTTCCGACTCTACTTGACCATGGGCCTGCGTTAGGAAATAGTTGTTTCGTAGCCTAACTGCGAAACACATATCTCGAACGCAGCGCTTACATAAATCCTTACAAACGTAAAACAACATACATAACACACCATCTATCTCCCACACAACGATTACATCGATCAGTACAAATATCGTACAATAATTCGCAACCCTACTGGCAGCATTCGGTATCAAAGACACATTTATCCAACTTGGAACGAAAGGAAGAAAATGAAGCTGACACTGTGTATACTATTTCGTGTCTTCCAGAAGGGGCATACGAGTCGCTGTACTAAACTGTTTAACGTTCTACTTTTGCGACACTATAAAATATTGAAGATATTGAAAAGTTATAAACTCTAACGTGATCTCAATCAGTTTCCCTTAAAAATTGGAAAACGAGAAGATGCCCGAAGAATCGGATGATAAAGCAAAAAATCGCGGCGCGCCCGAAACGAACGAGATCGCGATCTCTCGAAAGAACTAACAAACCTACGCGACGTACCCCCGTACACGAGATAACCCTGAGGTTCAGCGGAAAGCCCAAGAATTGACCGTAACTCGATTCCTGTTTCGCCGTTCGAAACTTACACGAGTCGCGGTCGATGGCGCCGACCGATGATGCCAGTGATCCACGGGTAATTCAGCCGTGGATCCAGCACATAGGCCAGCAACTTAACACTCTCCAACTGAACAAGTGGAACCCGGGGATGGACCGCTGAACAGGATTAGGAAGGCAAGAGGCCTCAACTGAACAGTGGGGTCCACTCACGGGGAGGGACCGCTGAACAGGATTACGAAGGCATTGACCTCAACTGAACAGTGGGGTCCACTCCCACGGGCCCGAACAGGATTACGGAGGACGTGAAATTGCAGGTCCCTGTCCGAGTACCGAAGTACCAATCGGACAGAACTGCAGATCCACGACTGAATCTCCAACAGATTCGCAAGCATCACCGGCGCGACGACAACTCCCGCGATCCGTTGCGAACGTCGAGCAGTCGTCGAGCAGTCACAAAGACAGAGGTGTCCTTGGGGCGACTTACGAATCCAGAGAGTTGTCTAGTGAACGTTGACCCGCACGCACCCGCAATACGCGCGAGCGAGTACGCCACGCGATAGTTTGAAAGAACTGAGCGATTGCGAACCGATAAATCGCGAGGACAATTTCTCCTGTGTGGTAAGCGATGGGATCAAGAGAGAAGAGATTTTCAGTTTTCGTTCCAAGATGGATAAGTGTCGTTGTACAGAATGCGCTCACAACGCACTTAACATAGGTATCTATCTTACGATTAATGAAGGCTAAAACGCACGCATTCTACGGCGTCCAACGGTGTCCAACGCTGTCCAACGCTGTCCAACGCTGTCCAACGATGTCCAACGATGTCCAACGATGTCCAACGATGTCCAACGATGTCCAACGATGTCCAACGATGTCCAACGATGTCCAACGATGTCCAACGATGTCCAACGATGTCCAACGATGTCCAACGATGTCCAACGATGTCCAACGATGTCCAACGTTGTCCAACGTTGTCCAACGTTGTCCCACGGTGTCCAACGGTGTCCAACGGTGTCCAACGGTGTCCAACGTTGTCCAACGTTGTCCAACGATGTCCAACATTGTCCAACGATGTCCAACGTTGTCCCACGGTGTCCCACGTTGTCCAACGGTGTCCAACGGTGTCCAACGGTGTCCCACGTTGTCCAACGATGTCCAACGATGTCCAACGATGTCCAACGATGTCCAACGTTGTCCAACGATGTCCCACGGTGTCCAACGGTGTCCAACGGCGTCCAACGTTGCAGTCCAGTGTAGATCATCCAAAATTCTTTTCGCGGCATTTGGTGACCCACACTGGGCCGACGATGTCCCACGTTGCAGTCCAGTATAGATCATCCAAAATTCTCTTAGAGGCTTTTGGTGATCCATACTGGACCAACGACGTCCCACGATGTCCAGCGATGTCCCACGGTGCAGTCCAGTCTAGATCATCCAAAATTCTCTTAGAGGCTTTTGGTGATCCAAACTGGACTGTTGCGTAGTTCTTAGCTTGGCATCGTTTTCCAAAGACTAATCAACTGATTAATTTTTGGAAAAGGATGCCAATTACCAGGTCTCACCACGAGGAGGTGACTACGCAAGAGACCCGCCCATGGATTATTTAACATTACACATCGATCTCGACATTCAACCTGTTGGCAGAATGTTGAGTTTTGACTCTACTTGCCATGGGCCTGCGTTAAGAAATAGTTGTTTCGTAGCCTAACTGCGAAACACATATCTCCAACGCAGCGCTTACATGAATCTTTACAAACGTAAAACAAAGCTTACACAACGCAAGATCTATCTCCCACGCAACGCAACATTCATCTCCCATACAACGATTACATCGATCAGTACAATAATTCGCAACCCTACTGGCCGCATTCGGTATCAAAGACACATTTGTCTAACTTGGAACGAAAGAAACAATATGAGGCTACTACGGAAAAGGAGCCCCAACAATCAGACGATGAAAGAAAAACCGCGGCGCGCCCGGGACGAACGAAATCACGATCTCTCGAATGAACTAACAAACCTACATGACGTACCCCCGTGCACCAGATAACCCTAAGGTTCAGCGGAAAGCCCAAGCATTGACCTTCGCCCGATTCCTGTCACGTCGTCTGGATCTTATCACGGTCGATGGCACCTACCGATGATACTAGCGATCTAGCAAATAGGCCTGCAATTTAACACACTCCAACTGAACAAATGAAGGCCCGGGGAGGGACCGCTGAACAGGATTACGAAGGCAAGAGGCCTCAACTGAACAGTGGGGTCCACTCACGGGGAGGGACCGCTGAACAGGATTACGAAGGCATTGACCTCAACTGAACAGTGGGGTCCACTCCCGCGGGCCCGAACAGAATTACGGAGGACGTGAAATGCAGGTCTCTGCCCGAGTACCGAAGTACCAATCGGACAGTATTGAGAATCGCAGGTATCACCAGTGCGATGACAACTCCCGTGATTCGAGGCAAACGACGAGCAGTCGTCGAGTAGTCATCAAGACAGAGGTGTGCTTGGGGCGACTTACGAATCCAAAGAGTTGCCCAGTGCACGTTGACCCGCACGTACCCGGAATACGCGCGAGCGAGTACGTCACGCTACGGTTTGAAAGAACTGAGCGACCGTGAACCGGTAAATCGTGGGAACAATTTTTCCAATGTGGTAACCGAGGACATCACGAGAGACGAGATTTTTATTTTTCGTTCCAAGATAGATAGGTATCTTTGTACAGAATGAGCTTACAATGCACATAACATAGGTATCTATCTTAAGATTAATTAAGGCTAAAACGCTCGCATCCCACGGTGTCCCGCGATGTCCCACGGTGTCCCGCGATGTCCCACGATGTCCCACGGCGCCCCCGCGGGGGGGTCTTAGTCCGGTCTAGATCACCAAAACTATTTTGGATGATCAAGACCAGACTATATTGAAGTAGTTTTTAGCTTGATATCGTTTCTCAAATAATAATACTAATATTCAAAATAGTACTTGGTGTATTATTATTTGGGAAACGATACCAATTACCGGGACCCACCACGAGGAGGTAACTACGCTCGGGTCCCATTTACATAAACTGTTTTTAAGCATTGGAAGCAGAGATGTAAAATTATTTTATAATAAAGCGACATTGTAGCGGCGACATTGTTTTGCCCGGAGTTTATTTGTTCTTACATTACTTATAATCTAACGGTCTTGATACTCCGAAGCAAAGCAACAACGTGATTTGAAATGTCCTCTGACTCATGTGCAGCTACCGATAAGATGTGGTTACCTTCGGTTAAATTGCACTTGCTTCCTTGATTCCATGAATATGGTGTTATTTCCTTGGTTTTGAGCAGACATGGAAAATTACATCTTAAAATTACACTCTGTGTTACCACTGGTTTTATACGAAACAGTGAAATGAGAAATTAAATACTGTATTTAAAATCAAAAAATAATGCATTAAAAATTAATGGCTCAAATGTTATAAATTAATGGCTTAAATGTTATAAATTAATAGTTTAAATGTTAGAAATTAATGGCTTAAATGTATAAAATAACAGTTCAAATATTGTAAATTAGTGGCTTACATGTTGTAAATTAATAGCTTAAATGCTATAAATTAATAGCTTAAATGTATAAAATAACAGTTCAAATGTTGTAAATTAATGGCTTAGATGTTGTAAATTAATAGCTTAAATGTTATAAATCAATAGCATAAATGTTATAAATTAATAGTTTTGACGTTATAAATTAATTCCTTAAATGTTATAAATTAATAGCTTAAGTGTTGTAAATTAATGGTTTAGACGTTATAAATTACTGGTTGCAATGTTGTTATTTGATATTTTTTTTTTATTTACCTTATATTTAAATTCTTCTTCGATGTTCACTCTCCGGAATTTCAAGCACAACAGAGCTCGCGCGCGACTTCCGTGTTCCTTATATACCTTGACAAGATGCCGTATTGTTAATCAAACGGTAACGATTTTTTGTCTTAGCAGGAGACGGTTTTTCCATTATAGCAAAATCAAATTGAACGATTTCTCAATTTGTATCGTAAATTGGCGCCTTCAACGATTTAATACGATATCCATTTTTATCATTTTAATAGTTTCTGCAAACTAAGACTAAATTCACACTTCTTTAATACTAGTTTTCGACTATCAATTAGTTTGAACAAAATTCTCTTAGAGGCTTTTGGTGATCCAAACTGGACTGTTGCGTAGTTCTTGGCTTGGTATCGTTTTCCAAAGATTAATCAACTGATTAATTTTTGGAAAAGGATGCCAATTGCCAGGTCTCACCACGAGGAGGTGACTACGCAAGAGACCGTCCGATGGGTTATTGAACATTACACATCGATCTCAACGTTCAACCTGTTGGCAAAAATGTCGAGTTCTGACTATTTGTCCATGGGCCTGCGTAAAGATATGGTTGTTTTGTATCCTAACTGCGAAACACCTATCTCCCGTGCTGCGCTTACATGAATCTTTACAAACGTAAAACAAACTATACACAACGCAGCATCCATCTCCCACACAACGATTACATTGATCAGTACAAAATACGTACAATAATTCGTAACCCTACTGGCAGCATTTGGTATCAAAGACACATTTGTCTAACTTGGAACGAGAGAAAAAAAATGAAGCTACTGACACTGCATATACCATTTCGTGTCTTGTAAAAAGGATATGCTAGTCGTTGTACGAAACTGTTTAACATTCTATTTTCGCGACATTAAACTTTTGAAGATATTGAAAAGAAACTCGAACATGACCACAATGAGCTTCCCTTAAAAATGGGTAAACAAGACCAAGCACCAAACCAGTTTTGGATTATCCAGACTAGACTATATTAAAGTAGTTTTTCGCTTGATATAGTTTTTCAAATAGTAATACTCGGAAATATTAATATATGTAGTTTCCCATTAGCAATCTAATCTTAATATTAAAATTAACGTTACATTAATTTTCTAACATTCAGAATAGTACTTTGTGTATTATTATTTGGTAAACGATACCAATTACCGCGACCCACCACAAAAAGCGAACTACGCTCGGGCCCCATTTACGTAAAGAGTTTTTAAGCATCGGAAGCAGACGATGTAAAATTATTTTAGAGCAAAGAAGTAGCGTGTATTGAAATTTATTGATCATTAGTTACCGAGTAGTTATGAGTTGTTAATTGTTAGGTGTGAGTTGCGAATTATCAGTTTAGTTGTCTTAGTTACATATTAAATAACCATCGTTTCCTGTTTAAACCATTATTAATAAATCCATCTATCAATAAATTTATCATACAGAATAGAAATCACTGGAAATTCTAATTTATAGTAATTCTGATGATATAATATTGTTATAAATTAAAATCATAATTGTTAAAAGTTAATCAAGTAATAATTTTAGGTTAATAATAAAATGTTATAAATGAAACGTTGTAAATAAATTACTATAAATTATTAGCTTAATTGTTACAAATTAATAATTTAATTGTGAGGAATTAATATATTAAATGTTATTAACTAATAGTTTAAATCTTGTAAGGTAACAGTTTAAATATTATAATTCATAGTTTAAATGTTATAAATTAAAAGCTTAAATATTATAAAATAGTAATTTAAATGTTGTAGATTGATGGTTTAAATCTTATAAATTAATGACTTAAATGTTATAAAGTAATAGATTAAATGTTGTTGAGTAATAGTTTAAATGTCATAAATTAATAGCTTAAATGTTATGTTCTTGTTTCGCATCACTATTTTACTATTAATTATATTTATGAAGCAGAAAATTTTCAAAATCAAACGCGAAGAGTGCTTCGTGATATCTGCAATGTCAATTAACCTACCATTCAAAAACAAGAAAAAAACGAAAGAAATTCTGAAAATGCCCAAAATTTGATACGCAACGCTAATAAATATAAATCTATGCACTCATATTTAAAAAAATACGCAATACTAATAGCGAGATATCACAGTGTAACCATTTAGGCGGTTGAACGATCGCATTTGTACAGCTCTTGTAGCTGTATAGTGTGATCCAGTATCCGACAAATGCAGTCGGAGGGTTTGGGCATTTTATAAACGCAATTCTACTTAATAAAACGCGATCATTCATTATCGCAACGCTAAAGGGAAAAATTAATAGAACTCGCGATGAAATAATATAGCAACGCTAACTCTTAAAGTGAATGTTATGAAATTTACTATATGAAAAATATTCCGGTATTGCTACTTACAATACTATAAAATTAATTGAAAACTAACATTTTTATAATTTCATTTTAAACAATAGAAAACAGAATAAATTCTGATACGTATAGTTCTATGAGAAATTCTAAAAATTCATAATAAAAATTGCAAAAAACAATCGCGCTATCGTAATTCGCAACTGTAAAGCAAACGCGATTATCATTTTAACGCAACTCTAATTCAAATCGTAATCATTCTTTCACGACACTAATAAAAAGCCGCGATGTTATTTCGCTACTCTAATTCAATCCGTAATTAATCTGTCGCGACACTAATAAGAAAAATCGCGAGGGGTGGGCTGACATATCGCAGTGCAACCATTTAGGAGGTTGCCGATGAACGATCACACTCGCACAGCACTTGTAGCTGTATCGTGTGATCCAGGAACGATGTCCGACAAATGCAGTCGGAGGGTTTGGGCATTTTGTAAACGCAACTCTACTTAATAAAACGCGATCATTCATTACCGCAACGCTAAAGGGAAAAATTAATAGAATTCGCGATGGAATAATATCGCAACGCTAACTCTTATAGTGAATTTTATAAGAATTACTATTTACTATATGAAAAAGCTACTTTAAATATTCTGGTATTGCTACTTGCAATACTATAAAATTAATTCAAAACTAACACTGTTATAATATAATTTTAAACAATAGAAAACAGGAAAAATTCTAAAAATTGCAAAAGACAATCGCGATATCGTAATTCGCAACTCTAAAGCAAACGCGATTATCATTTTATCGCAACTCTAATTCAACCCGTAATCATTCTTTCGCGACACTAATAAAAACCCGCAATGTAATTTCGCAACTCTAATTCAACCCGTAATTAATTTGTCGCTACACTAATAAGAAAAATCGCGATTTGCCCAATGGGACCATGGACCGATATATACATCGGCCAAAAAAGCAAAGACTACTGCTACTACTACTACTACTACTACTACTACTACTACTACTACTACTACTACTACTAAAAATACTAAAAGCGAGCATAGTGACAAAGTAGTAACAATAATGACTTCCCATGCTCTGGATGACCCAGAGGATGGGGAGCCATTAGTAGTTGCCCTCTTGAGTGGCAGTTTGCCGGGCCTCTTCGGCTTATAGCCTCTTCTTTCTTCGAGCGCAATGCCCGCTGAAACTTAAATCTAAGCTCGAGACTTCTAAATCGCAAACAAAAAAAAAAACTTATAAAGGTAAAATAAAAATATAAACCGCGGAAGCTAATTGAAGTGCATATGGACTGACCAACGATCACAGTAGTGATCGTTGCCCACTCGCATGTGCGTGCTCGAGCAATAAACGTTCGTTTCGACCTATTCGCGACCGCGACCGCGAAATTCGAAAAATCGAAAGGCAAAACCAGAGACGAGTGCATGCTCTACTCGTGCCAGTTTCGCCGCCGATTTTTCAAATCAGATTTCCAGAAACAGGTTGGTCACACGAAAACGCGCCTACCCGACCAGAGACTGTGCCAACCTGCCCGGCCCTACCTACTTATAATTAACAGACACACCAGAAAGTATACTACCTATCCTACCTAGCGCTATATTTAAAAAATAGCAAAACAGGCACACCAACACACTCGCTCCACGGTTCTCACACAAACGCTCGGGCGCAAAGGTCCTACACTAGAGAGGACGTCCCGGGACGCCTCCGACACCCGAGCGTAACATATCATGCACACTCTAAGGTACGTACCGTTTTCCTGAAATCGACTGACGAAGGCTAGTGACCATTGCGTAAAACGTGATAAAACACATCTGAGGAAATGATATCGTTAAAATGAATGTAAGTAAACTTGGAATTATAATTGTAATTTACGGCAATATTTAAAGCGTGGTTACACTTAATCGCGTGGGCGATATTATCACAAATTGTGATTGTATCGAGACGTAAAGTGAATCGATATATGTTTCGACATTTTTAATATTTGATGTTTTAACGAATGAAAAAAAGCGACGCAGTTCCACGGCCTAACAACACACACACATAACGTGGAAAATACGTCGTGCACGGTACACTAACACATCGTCAGTCGCTGACAAATTATTACATTACTTAATTCTAGATCATCGTGCCCACTGTCTTTCTCCCATTCAAGTAGCACCTGGGCACGTGAATGAGATCCTGACAATGGGCACGGAAGGGGTTAAATCTGAAAATCCTGATCTAAAAAGATGATTAGTTTGTATAATTTGTGTTTAACGGACTAATATTCTTTGATTTTACTACTGTTTTACTACTTCGTTTCTGATTAACTCTACTTTATTAATTTAATAGTAACAAAGTAACTTTACTATATTAATTTAATAAATCGGAACAAAATTTTAATATTGAAAAAGAAGTAGCGTTAATTGAAAAAGACTGATACTCAATCAAATGAAATAATTGACTCTAAATATATTACTAAGAAAGAAATAATCTCAGGCGATCTCTTTATCAAAGCACATACTGGAAAATGCAGAGGCAGTGTTCAAAATTATTGCTTTGATTCAAAAATCTACCTGTCGCGAAGTGTCTTCTTGCACATAAAATTTCACACATTCTTGTACGGGAAAAAATGAATTTTAACTCATATTTTAAATTCTAGCCAAAGTGAAATAAACGAACGTGATTTAATATTGTCACAATTAATTCATTGCTTAAGATCAAGTATATTTATGTCAAACAGATATATTCGTGTAGATATTTGCCATTTGCAAATATTCACACGGAATGTTAACATGCATATTTATAAATAACACGAATATATTTTGAAATGTATATGTTTTAATTATTAAAAACCAATTATAATCGCGACGTGCATGAAGACCTATCCTAAACTAATAAATTTAAAAAAAGAATGTTACTACTCACGGGTATAAAAAATACCCGCGGTCACTATGCTCGCAAAAAGTTCTACGTAATACAACCAGTCACCCGTGCCGATTCGGACCTTTCATCCTACGACATGATTGGGTGACCGGAGGAACAGAAATGCATGCGACTCACCGTTCGAAGCGAAGAAACAGAGGACGTACCATGGATGCTCTGCTACCCCAGCGAATATCATCAGGGAGACTAACATCAGGCAGGATCCGTTGAAAGGTCAATGGTAGAAATGGAGGTTGCAAAAAATCTGTTACAAAACAAAACACGATGAGTGATTGCTGACTATTTGAAAAGTTGGAGGTGATGAAATATGGAGGTTTATTAACTTTAGTAACTTTAGTAATAATAAAGATTAAAATTCTAATAAACTTTGATAAGTATAAAAACTGAAACTCAAATATAAAAGTTTAAAATCTAAAAATTAAGAATCTAATGATTTCTGAAAGATGTTAGTCATTTGTTTCATAATTATTTTATTTTAATAAAAGAATAAACTCAGAAGATTCTACACTCCCAAATTTTTAAACATTGTTAATTAACGACATAAATGTTATAAAGTAATAGTTTAAATGTTGTAAATTGATAGTTTAAATGTTATAAATTAATGGCTTAAATATTATAAATTATTAGTTAAAATGTTATAAGGTAATAGTTTAAATGTTGTGAATTAATGGTTTAAATGTTATGAATTAATAGCTTAAATGTGATAAATTAGTGGCTTAAGTATTATAAAGTAATAGCTTAAATGTTGTAAATGAATTGTTTAGATGTTGTAAAGCAATACCTTAATTGCTATAAACTGATAATTTAGTTCGCAACTGTTCTTCTTCGATCTTCACGTTACGGGAGTTCACACACGAAAGAGCTCGCGCGCGTGTCACGTTGTCTTTATATACCTGATAGGATATATTTGAGAAGGTGAAGAAAGGTGAAACTAAATTCAAACTTCTGTGATACTGGTTTTTGATTTAGAACTGTGTTAATTTATTTTGAATGTCAAATTATGATAAAAATAATTGTACAATATATCAAATAATAATAAACTATATATCAAACGGCGTAACTATTATAAATTAAGAACATAATTATTTTTAATTAATGGGAGCGTATTCTTATAAATTAAAAGTATAATTGTTAAAAATTAATGGTGTAATTAGTTTAGATTAATAATAATTTGTTGTAAATAAGTACGTTTGGGAGCGGGGAATTAATAGGTCAAAATTAATAGTTTAAATGATATAAATTAATGGCTTAAATGTTATAAATTAATGGCTTAGATGTTATAAATTGATATTTAAAAATTTGTAGATTAATAGCGCAAATGTTATAAATTGATAATTTAATTAATTAAAGTCGGAAACGTCTACTTCAAGTTTTTCGGTAAATGTTCAATTTTCAACAGTTCCTATAAAATGTCAAGTTAATATTTTATATTATTTAACGAATATTGTCACAATATTTGCTTCAAAATTAATAATAAACGCGATAATTATGCTTCTTTTCTATATTAGAGTTTTCTTAGAGCATTCTTTTAATCCTAGTCTTCTTTCCACGCTTAAATCACGTTACGATCATAAAAACTCAAGGCAATATTTTGTTATTGTTTTATTGACTATTATTTAAGGCTTGAAGGAACGATATATTTAGGAAATCCATCTGCTAAATAGAAAGTCCACTTTCCCAATGACCATCAGATAAATATGAAATATGAATGAATCTCCTGTTATGTGAAGTTTCAAGATTGTACAAATTAGGTTCGCGCTTTTTTTAAACACATCTGATGCTCAGTCTGTTCACTTCACAACATTATGACTGTTGCTGAATAATTTCGAATTATACAAAGAAGTGAAATCATTGGCAACGAGTATCGTAAATTTTTCTCCCGGAATGAATTCTCCATCACTTTCATTGCCATGCTTTAGACATTTTGAAGCAAGAGGTCAGAATAGTTTTAGAACTACTTTTTTCATGTTCCACACTTATCCGTAAAATATAAAATTTAATTTCATTGTTACATTTTTCCCTACATACTACCAATTATCGTAAAACTAGAAGCGACCCATTCGAGTCGTACATAAAACACAAAACTCCCAAAAATTTAGCAAAGTGACGCTGCGAGATATGTATGCAGTCGTTAAGGAAGTTTATTGGCCGTCGTAAGGTGGTGCATGTAATTGACAGATGAATTAAAGCCGCTGGAAACATTCCAGGAGAACGCTGGAGGTTTTCCAGGTTCGTACGAAAAAATGTGCTAAAACGGCCGTCTCGTGTATTGCTAGTGTAGAAATGTTGTATTGCAAGCAGTCTTTGACCCAAAAATATAAAATATAACAAGAACTTTATTTAAATGATGATAATGTTTCTCACTTAATGCGAGCCGATTCCCTAAAACCCTGAACTCTGTTTCTCGCTCGCAACTTTTTCGTGGTCCATAAGTAAGTTTCAGCTTCTCAATTACACTTCATATTTTTGCTGCGTATAGATAAATGTCCACGTGGCACCATGCATACCGAATCTCCACGTGCATTCTACGAGTTTCTTCTCATTCGTTATTGCTCGTTCGTTACTCTAGCATAAACATTCACTCTCATTCTTGATAAATTTGAACCTATAAGTACCTCGAAATCTACACGAATTCTCATTTTCATATTGGTGTACTCGACGTGGAAAAATGATACCGAATATTCCATCGAGCGTTAACGTTCGTTAGTTTCATAGATCCAGATGCCTTTCTTTCTTTCTTTTCTTCCTTTCTTTCTTTTTTTCTCGTGATCGATTTAAATATTGTTTCTTCTTACAGGACCAATCGCGCGTAAGAACGTTACGTTCCCTGTTAACGAAACGTCTCCATTAATTATTAATGTCACGTGTCGCGACAATTCGAACGTCGCCGACGACTGAGATAAATCAAAAACGTCGGAGAATTCGCGCATCCGGGGCTCTTAGCACAAGAATCGATGGATATTCAGGCGGTCTAGGCTGCGTGGAACGTGCTAGGAATTCTCGATAGAACCTCGCGGCAGAATTTTGCATTTAACAGTCACGATAGCGCGGTTAAATATAAAAGTGGAGAATTCGCCGCACGCTGCCGGATAAATTCATGTAAACCCGTGATTTTTCGCCGTGTTCCATATTTTAGGCGGTCCCTTGACTCGCTAAGTAGCCGTTATCGGCTCCTTCGAATCGCGATCGCGATTCTTTCTTCTCGCGGAGCTCGAAACAACGACGGTAAGAACGGAATTTTTCGCCGATGACCGAGAAACGCCTGAGATTCACGGCGCGTTCCCCGCTCGCTTCCAACAGGGGAAAATTCCAACGGGATAGTTAACATCAAGGGTTGCGCGGAATGTAGGTACAGCAGGGTAAAAAGGGTGTGCGATATTTTGTCGCGAATTTGTGGCGGAGATATGGCGCATAGCTTTTTGTGCGTTACCGTTGTTGGTATAATTTTGGTTTGTATATTCTACATGGGGTAGAAATGCGTTTGTGTTTTGGAAATATTTTGGTCATTCGCTTCGTCGCAAAGAACGTTACGGATGGTAGTATTTTTTTTAGGTCCCACTCGATGTTTGTCATAGGAATAGGTTGTGTAGTTACAAAAATTCAGCAAATATTAATAAACGTTGCTTGCAAAAATAATGTATTGAACACGATAATAACGAACGCAAAATTATAAGTTACCGTGATAGAATTTCATTTAATTCATCCATCACAGTACGGGAAATTTATGAACCGGTAGTCACTGTTTCTGACTATGTGTATAACTCAATATGAAAATGAAAAATGGAAATAATAAGAATGGAATTACTTTCTGTCATTTATATAGGCTATAAAGATGAATGTTACACTGCTATCTCGATAGCTGTCTCGAATATTTTACGAATCACCCTTGTTGATCATTCGTGTCTATGCATAAGAAATTTCTGATACGACATGATTCAAGTATCTTGATAACTTTCAACGGCTTCATAAATTGAGCCGTATACCGAGCAGCTGGTTTAATCTATATATTTTTCAACGGTTCGAAAACCGCTAATATTCGCCATTTTTATTGGTTGCCACCACAGCGATTTCGACATTTGTCGACCGAGTTTCAGTTCATCGAAAGTTAAATTGGTTAGGATCGGGAACGAAATGGTTCTCTTTGTTTTTTGTTTTTTTTCCTTCTACGAGATCGACGTTTTTTTTATTACAAAACGTTATTTTTGGTTGAAACTTGAAACGAATATGGAATTCTGCGATAGAGGCCGTTATTTTGTCAATTCTGTCATCCAGTGTGCTATGCTATCGATGTAGTACCATATGTTTCATGTACATATTTAAACGACGAAACTATTGAAGCGTTTAAAACGAGTGTTTGAAGAAACCTACGAGTTCGATATATCCGTGAAAGTCAAATTCTCGTGTATTTTGTCGTTCGAAGCTAAAAATGAAAAATTATCAGGCATTTCTTATTGATGACATCCCAGTGATCCACATACAGCCTCGTAAAACACTTGATATACGTGTTATTAACGCAATACATTTCGTATTCACGCAAATATCACTACACCGGCGTTCTTCTATGTTCCATTAACTATCGCTCCTTCAGAAATCCGCAAGTAGATTTTAAGTACTTTGCAGCAAGAAAGAATCATTGTTCCGTCGTTTGTCACGAGAAGAAACCTTCATCAAAGAAACGGCGAATCCCATTTACATCTGAACCAGCGGTCGCGGTAGCGAATCCATTAAGCCGCCACTCTATCCCGGAAACCCTATCGCGACGCTCGCTACATTTCTCCCAACGCGACGCGCGCCGCGACGTGCCGTCGTCGCGTTTTATTCCTGCGACCAGGGCATTACGTCGATACGCGCGTAACTAACATGTGACGATATTTCATCGTCGAGATTCTCTGACCAGGCCACGAGATCGTTGTCGGCTCGAATTCCATGTCCGGTCGTGTCGCGACAAAAACCCACCAGTTTCCCTGATGGATATTGCTTTGTTTTCACGTCGATGTATCGTGACGAAGTGACCAAAGAAAAGCAGGGTTACGTGATCCTCATCCATAATAACGGTAATGGATATAACGCGTTACATTACATGGTGGATAGCTTCCCAGAGAGATGTTCGTTTGAATCACCAAGATCCGATAAATCGAGATGCATTTTTCCTTTATTCTGTCTGTCTGTCTGTCTCTCTCTTTCTCTCTGTTTCTGTCCCTCTTTCTCTCTTATGTTTCTCGGTTGCCTTACTATAACGATCGTTTGAATATGGAGGCTTGCCATTTGTGCGATACAACGGCGAGAAATGACGTTAAAAGGGATACGCATGGAATCTCGTTAACGTTCGACGCGATGTCAGAAAATATGAAACACACAGAGGAAAAATGAAAGTCGATGCTCGGTGGGACGAACGAATTTCCTCGTGTCTCGTGTATATTCACGCAGGAAACGATGGCAACCCATAAAGCAGGTCGATCGTCGATAATGTAACGTGGAAACAACGAAGATTGGTGAGCCAACCCTTCGAGGAAATTATTCACGAAATTGATTAAGATTATAGTGGTGAGGAAGGGAAGGGTGATTTCTTTTTTGTTAGAGAAATGGTGTTAGTGGAGGTATCCATTAACAAAAGCAGCATATACTTTATGCTATAAATTAACTTTAAACAGCGTCATTTTTTAAAAAAGATTTCGCGATGTTACCTTTACCTTTAGATAACATTTTTTACATAGACCTTAAAATATCGGAATTATCGATAATTTCAATCGTACGTTATTGGTGAAAAGAGCCAAGAAAAAATTTAAATTCATTCGTTTTACCAATCACTGCATAGACAAGTGATACGTAATCACGGAAACTGGTCGCGGTCCGATAAGAATGGGTGGACTTCTCATTAGCATCATCGTGCTAACACGTGCGAGTTCGCTTGTTGGAATTTAGCCGTGGTGCTTCGAACGGAACGCCAAACGCGCTTCGATCCCTTGAAATTTACTAGTAGAAAGATGATACGTTAGACGCAAGAGAATTTGGTTAGCCAGCCGGGTTTCAAATTGTTTCTACTCCAGTGCAGTCGTAAATAGTAGCAAATCCCTACACGAAACATTATTTACATATGGAATTTCCATTAAATTCTTAGAATTATGCAGTACTAAACTTTGATTCGTGGCTACAGTGCTATTGTATGAAATTTCAAATTCCGCATCGCGATCGAGCAAGGAGGAAAATAATATAATTTGTACAAAATGTACTCCGTTCCATTGTAATATCGCAGTAAATAAATTTTTCAACAGTCGCTAGAAACTATTAAAAATGATTTCAAGCAATCCATTGCACACGTCAGTTGTGGTTGTCTTCGATTTTATTATTTCGTGTTGCGACGAAAACAATCGGTACGACGTGCGCAGCATGCGAAACCCGAGCCGCTGAAACTCTTTTAAAGCTTGAAACTAGTTTCTTCCGCCAATCATCCGGTCAGCAAACAGCTGAACTTCCGCTTGTTCCGAAGAAACTACTTATGATCGTGGTACGCCTTCGAACCGAGCTTCCGCTAATCTTTCGGTACAGTTTGGGAAAACCGGGAAAAGAGAAATTATTTTTACTTATCACAATCCGTTGATCTCATTTATCTTACACTTGGTAATAGAAACACAATTTACGGGAGCACATTGAATTAGATATTTTTATGTACGTTTAATCATTAGATCGTCGCTCGTGCCAAGAGAAAATTTCTCCCGCTTTGAAGGAATTTTCATTTCTCGGGAACAGGTAAAAATCGTTTTTCATGTTTTATAAGATTTAAAGGTTCCCCAAGAGACCGGATAAAATTCCGTAAAAGGATTAGATGTCTAGTACTATCCTTACGGTCCCACGAGTAAACAACTTGTCAGCAGGAATTCTACGTAATTGATCTTCCCTGACAACAGTATAAATTAATGACACTCGAACAACCAACGATTCTTTTCGAGAAATCACGAAATTCGACTTGCTATCATTGGACAACGTTACAATTCCAAACGATTGATCGTTTGTAAATAGGCAGGTAATTAGGAAAATAATTAGGTTCTTAGATTGAAATTTAAGTTTTTAGAATGATTTTAAAATGGAAAGAAAATTGGTAGGAAGGGCGGCTTTGAAACTATTATGTTCTGCTATTGATATAAGAGAACGGGTTAAACACAAGGCTTATTAATTATTTGCGTATACGCTATTTTCCTACTTATAAACACGAAGTCCTCTTTTATTTAATAAAATAAGGACAAAAGCTGTCGTAGTGTAGAACAGGTCGATTTATGGCGTAGCTCGTAGAATATGATGCTTACAGGCGAGTACGATAGAACCGTGCATAGTAAAGTAAGTAGAAGAAGAGGATTTACGATAAAATACGTATAATAGAGGGTTTTTAGTACATGGAATATGATGACGCGTGATCATGGTTTCCATGGAGACTTTCAGTAAATATTCTGTGATCTTTCCTAGTTTTGTAAGTAAATTAATTTCGTACACAATCTGACTACTAAATGGACGGTTGCAACGTACATTTGCTTCAATAGCTTCGATGTCTCCGTTGTATTTTTTAATACACTAATTATTATTATCTAATCGTCAATGCTCAAACGTAAGAGTTATCGTTAAATAGATATACATGTTCATTAATTTTAATTAGAAAATTACAGAATGATTGGAAAGAGAAAAAATAAAACACAGCCGAACAAACGAAATAATGTATCGTCTGAAATTTAAATATAATCAGTTAAACGTAAGAATAAAATCGTTCATCTGGAAAACGAATTCGCGCATAAAGAAACATCGTTCTACATTTTCAATTCGCTTTTAGACGAGGAATCAGCCGATGGGTGACTGTATCAAGCTCTATTACCGTTACCGCGTTACCGCAGGCTCTATGTTTATTTTACGACTTTCTCTGCGAGAATGTTCACTAGCCTTCCAAAGGAGCGAATGCCATCAGTAACATCCGCCTCCCTTTCGCGTCCCAGCCAGAAGCGGATTTTCAAAGGAATTGGAACAGGCTGGCAAGCGAGGAAGCGAACGCCTTTTTACCAAGCCCGCTAATAAGATTCAAAGGTTCGACGTGAATTCAGTCGGGTAACAACAGCTTCTGGCTGCATATTGTTTCTATCGGTGTTAGCCCAGTTACACACCGAAACAATTTTTTCCCGGTCGAGTTCACGGTAACTTTAATAAACTTTTGAACGAGTTGTACTCGAGAACTTTACGCCGTGTTTCCGCTAAACCCGCGATACGAGCGTCTTAACGACATCTCCTTCGTTTATAATTGCACCATCCGATTCTCCAGACTCTTCCTCGAAATAAATTCGTCGCGGCGACAGTTAAACAAAAGAAAGAAGAACGAAACGAGCAAAAGAAAGGAAGACAGATAAACAGGAGGCAAAAAGGAAGGGAAGAAAATAAAGAAGAAGGAATCGCTTGTTTCTCACCGCCGCTACGTCCTCGAGAAAGAAAATAGTATCGGCATTCACGAGGCTGAAGTAACGAAATCGGCAAGCTACAGATGGTCTACTTGAACGAGACGGAAATGTTTTTACCGCTGGCCGTTCATTAAATCGGATTACTTTGCATCGGTCGGTATAATTGTGTTAAGTTACGCGGACGACGGTATACGCTTGGAAACGCTGGAAACGGTGCGGTCAGGGGATAGAAAATAGTGGGCTGTAAGAGAATCGAAGCGAGAAAAATCGCGTCGCCTAACCGTTTAAGAGTTCGATTGAGATTCATGATGCATCGATTTCCCAGAATCGATACGATCGGATTAAGCTATCTAATCAGCCGATTGAACAGAGCCATATCAATTTTCCAGCTGTGTAGTTCGCCACGAATTATGCAACAGATTTAATCGCTCGGTACAGCCCGATGCACTTTTATAGAATCGATTAATTATACGTGTGTGTGAATGAAAAATCTTCAAATGCTCATCAACGTTAATCTTATTCCACGATCATTGCTCGTATGCGTACATCTAATGGTCATAATATAAAATTATTTCAAAGAAGAGATAATCGCGGAATAACGAAGAGAACATCAGTGCTAGTAGGGCCACGCTTGATAAGATGACTCGTACGTAGCAATACGAGTAAAGTACGAGTCTCTTGGGAAAGTACTATAGTACCAAAAGATCAGGGGATTGCTTTTTTGTCCACACATGCGCTTTAAATGCCCTAACGGTGGATTTATGGAGGGTTTATGTAGCCTTCTTAACCCTAACTCGAGTCTAAGCTCGGCAGGCCGTGGTACCGTCGGATTAAGGTTAAGCTCCGAGTCGTTACCTCAGCTAAAATCCTTGACTAACTGTTCGTTGTTTCTGTGAAAAAGCTTTCATATCGAACAAGGGAACGATAACCTGAGAATCTTCGGGTAAATCATTTTTGCGTAATATTTCCAAGCTCGCGTTAGTAGACTGATTATTGGTTTCTGAAACGAAGTTACAAATATATAGAGATGAAAAATATGAAAGAAAATATTTCTCTTTCCTCTGTGAATTCCGTAAATTATACGTAATTACTTCGAACAGCCTTAATCACAATTTGATTACTTTTGCTCAAAGGAACGTTGAATATGAAACATTTTTGTGAAAGTGAAGTTCTTTGCCGAGTTCTCATTCGATTTCACGATGAAATATTACGTTGCAGGGTTTTAATTTCATTTAATTATCCTTTCGTGATAATACTATTCAAAATTTACATAAAAGATAGTGAGATTAGTTAAAAAGAAAGGAAGAAAATATTACATGTCTAGATATATATTTGTACAACAATAAGAAACGAGATTGCGAAAAATACGAAAATCCTGTTCGTTTATTTCTGATACTTAAATTTACTTGTACATCGAATGATTTCTCTTTCACCGAAGAATCTGCACCCTTTCATCACACCCACTGTGCTCTCATTTCATCTCTGCTCGAACGATTCTGTAATGACCGAAGCAAACGATAACTAGGTGTGAAATAATCCGACTAATACGATTGGATTAAAGTTCTACGATCCAAATTTGAGATTTTCTCCAACTTTGAATGGCCGAGATCCTTTCAATCTATAGCTATCGTTTCTTCTTAACTACAACTTTGGTTTTTCCGATTCCGCGCCGCACCTATCCCTAACCTATTATTCCCGCACTGTTTCGAGGAAACAATACAACCTCGCAATTGTCAATTCCAGTTGTTTCTTTGGTAACACGTCGAATACATCTTCGAGCCGCTGCGAGTATAAGGTTCCTTATTGTTCCGCCACTCGACGAAGTTCGAAATGAACGATTTCAGCAGAAATTCATCAAACGCAGTGAGAAACTTTCTCTGGCGGATTTTCCAGGCGTATATAGTTGGTTCCCCATAATAGCTTCTGTATGCTAGAATCTACGCTTTTGTAATTAATATTACGAAGATTCGACGAAAAATATCGTTCAGAAAGTTTGGCTAACTTTGATTAATTTTCCCAATTAGTTAGTGAAATAAAAACCGCAACCTTATCGAATCGGATTTATTTTCGGTTGGTAAAATCGCGAAACATATTAATTTTTAAACAACTATGGAAGAGCGATTTCTTTTATCAAAAGCATTCTTATCCATTAGGTTCGATCGTTGAACGCTCTCGCGCTAATCGCTGAAGTGTAGACAACTTAAGAACTTTGCTCGAATTTCCCTCCTACTTCAAACAAACCAACAAAAAAGTAGTTCAACGTGATTGCGTAATTGCTAATCGAAGAGCGGTGGCTTTTTAACCAAGTGTATTAGTTCTATTTAACCGCGTTATTTCGGAGTGAAAAACTTTCGATAAATTCTTAACAATACACTAAATTCTTTTTTGAAACGTGATCCGAAAAAGTTCTTGCAAGTGGAATTGGAATTTAGTTTTAGAGCAGACCAAACCGTGGAATAAATTTTCCACCGCATTCTCCAACAAGCGAGATCGAAAACAAGGGCAAAGAAAAAGCAGTAAGAAACCAAGATAAGCCGTAGTGTCGTAAAATAAAGCAACAGAACTATGCTGAAAATGAAAGCTATGTATTCGGTCCGAGTATTCCTTTCTCACCCTTCTGTCATTCTATGCTAACAAGTAACTTTCATTCGAACGTCTATCGTTCTAGTGGAAACGCTCGCTCTTCAGAATTTCGCGCAGATGCAAGAAACACCACGAGCAAAGAGAAAAGTGCAAAGTATAAGAGCATCGATGCATCGAACGATCCTGGTTCAATGTAGTAGTCTGTCAAAAGCTATTTCTCCGCTGAAAAGGCTTCGACAGGTTCCCGGAATCGAGTCGATTTTTCGTCTGTTTTCGAAGTATCAGCAACTTTTCAACGAAATCGGCCTTCTCCTCGCATCTATGCATCCGGCCCCTCTGCATCCAATTGGATTCCTCGTTGATCCGATCCGATTCGTTGTACGGTATACTATATAACCAATTCATTTCCATGCCTCCCAATTTCTTTTCGAATGGAATTACCTAGCCTGTCATGGGACCGTTGCTCGGCCAGCTTAATTCCGGAAAGAGAAGAATGCTCTTTACATCCGAATTACCTGGATAGAAAATCGAATCGTGGCCCAGAAATGCGATCCCGATGAGATACGAAGATTACAAATGAAATGTAGCCGCGTACGCCCGTGACCTGGATCTCGCGCTTCCGTGTCCATAAAATCCGGCCATTATGTATCCGTCTAGTTCGTGTTACCATCGCTCTTTTACGAATATTCTCGATAACTTGTAAAGTAGACGGGTATATCGGATGATTCGATCTTCCTAATGGCTATAATGTTACAGTATTTCAGCTAGTATTTGGAAGCTTTGTGCGGGGTGCTCGAGTTACATAGGGGCAATATTATAACTACCCTTGGTCGAGCTTAACGAGTGATATTGCAAAAGCATCCAATAATATTGCATAACTAGTTCGCCGCATCATATCACGTCGCGTCGTTATATTATAATCAACAGTCGAGAAGACGTTTAATTCATTGAATTTCTATAGAAAATTCGCGAATAGACCAGTCACATTGCTTGTGTTATAATAGGAAGTGACGCGGCATTTATGAATGTATCGTGAACGTAATCGATTTGTATATGCAAAATATTTCGTCTATATTAGTTTTGTAGGTTATTGGGTTGTGTTCGAACGTTATAGAAAAATCGATTCGATGTTATCCTGATAGAATGTAAACAAGTTTTCGATGTTACCACGACGAAGCATTTTCCACGGATATCAGACTTTCAGCGCGAAGATTCGTGACTGCATAGAAATCCTTGATAATGGCCGAAATTTAGCAAAAATATATCACAGAGCTATCGAAAACGTTGTAAGCGGAAGGGTTCGTCTATGGCGAAACATACGGCGCAATAAGTGTCAAATATGGATTTATTTCGGAAAAAGTTCGCGAATAAATCTGCCAAAAGAAAGTTTCCCAACGACTATTCTTGTGAAAAAATACACGGTGGATCTTTTCTGGTGACGAATGAATGGAACATTTCGCCAGTGTCCGTTGTTATTTACAGCGACGCTATTCTATACGTTATCGTGGTCTATCGAATTTATTTATTATTTATTTATCGACAAAAGTAATCGATAGGGTTCCAATGTGTAGAAACTCTCTAGGATTTTACCAATTTCTCTCAGAACAAAAATTTGTTCTTTACTATTTTCGAGCTTCTTATCGTGGAATAAGTTCTATCGTAAATTAAGGTCAGTGACATGATCTTTTTTCTTTTTGATGAGTCTAAAAAAAAAAAATATTTTATTATTGATTATCAATCAAATGGATTATTTTGATATTCAGAGCATCTGGCACAGAGAGAGAGAGAGAGAGAGCGAGAGAGAGTTGATTTATGTAAAGAAGGTAATCTGAAAGAAAGAAAAGAGCACCGCGCGCACGCGCACGTGGAATAAGAAGCATTCGATTCTTACGCAAAGATTCTTTCTTTCCTCCTACATTCTATAATCATGTGATCGTAAATGCAGTTTGTTGGAAAAAATTTATCAATTCACAAAGGAAAGAAAGCCATGGAATAACTTTGACAACGTAAGGAGCTTAAACTTCATCGAACATTATAAGAATGCAGACTATATAGATACTATAGATATCATGCAAGAGCAGTAAGAGAGTACGCTTTCTTAAAAGTAATATGTTTCAGCGACAGAAGTTTTCATGTGTCTTCAGTTGATTTTATTTAATCACACTAGAATATTGAAACGTGAGAAATTGGAAATAATCGATTCATTTGTTCCCTTCTCTCTTTACACACTGTGCTATAAATTGCTCGTATCGAATAATAAATCGAAGGACCTGGAGAGATCGTGGAATAAATCTTCGTGGAGTTCATCATATTTGGACAACGGGCTTTCAGCGATCGAAAAGGAGCTTTAGAAACTCTTGGGAAGTTCCGGAGGTTCGAGAATTCAACGAATATCTGTACTCGGTGGGACTTCCAGAGACGGAAGACCTCACGAATCACTAGGATCTGGACGATCCATCGATCCATCCCATAGATTTCCCTTAGATTTTTCCCTTAGGTTTCCCTTAGATAATGTGTATGCTGGAAAATATACAAAAATTCGAAGTTGTAGAAGCTAAGAGTTCATAAAACGCTGATGAAAAATAAAAGAGTGAAAGGTAAAAACATTCCAAAATTTCGGAAATTTCGGAATGATCCGATGGCATCGAAAGTTCGTAAGGAAGCAAGAAGTTTAAAGGATCGTTTTATCTTAGCGAACTAGAGTGATTTAAAACTTTTTCAGCTCTCATAGGTACTATAAAATATGCAGTTTAACTGTTCCGTCTTCGAAACTGATGGCATAAAATCTAACGGTTATCGAGGTTATCGGTCTCGGAATTGTCGAAATTATGTTCTACAACATTATGGTCATCTTTCACTTTGAACGCAAAGTTTCAAACGTCTGCCGCTTACAAATTACCATAAGAACTTGTGAACAAATGGGGTCGTTGATTTCACGTTCCGTAAATTCAGAGACCTTAGTTAGAAGTCTTTGTACGCTCGAAATTATCCAAACTATGTTCCACAGTATCATCCTTCATCTTTTCGTTCAGTATCAAAATTGATAAAACAGCATAGATAATAAAATAGAATAAAATGGATGGCGCGTTAAAAGATGATACGATCATAATGTATCACTTGCTTTCTGTTCGATTTACTAAGGATTGATATGCATTGGCATCCCCGTTATAAAATCTTAATCAATTTTCATGTAAATCCAATATTCCACTACGTTCGATCCCCTCGATACGTCAAGATGGAAGGAAAAGCGGTTCACGCTACAGCGATACCGGAGGCAAGAACCAAATTTAATTATGTTACCAACATGCCAAAAGGGATGCTCCTTTGCTGCTGACACGGTTTACATAGAATACGAGTTGCTTTTCGTGTGAGCCTCTTCTACAGTTTGAAGGCGCAGGTCGATCTCGACGTTCGACGAATTCGTTCTGCTTGTGAAATAGAAAATAATATTAGGGGCGTATGGTGGATGGTGGATGGTGGTAGACAGTATCGCGAGTACTATTGATATCGATGCAAAAGGGAGGAACTGAAAACGATTTGAGTCTTGATAAGCGAATAGCTTATTATATTACACAATTATATCATTGGATCACGACCAACCACAACAATTTGAATTAAATCATAACGTTTAGTAGATCGAAATATCTTTGTTTCACTTTCAATATTCATATCCTAAAGTAATAGAGAATTCATTTTCCACTGTCTGGATTGAAGCAAATATTCTCTAGAATTCATCCGCTTTGATTCTCAAAAGTACATACGTATTTTTGATAATAATTCCATTCTACAAATTTTCAACAAATCTTGGTCCTTTGACATGGCTGAATACCGCGTCGCTGAAGAATTTCTCATTTATTTTCAGTGTTAATTGAATGACAAGGATTCATTCAATTTCTGAAGAGCGTCAGGAAATTAAACGCGATTGCCATTTATTTCCGAGTACTTTAACAGATGCGAGGAACGTTTCCGACATAAAGGAAAGTTTTGTCCATTACAATGAAATTATGACGAGCTGTGAAGTTATAAATCAGCGGTTTCACATACCCACGCGACCATGTAATTCGATTATGACATTTAACGCGAAACTGTATTACAGCGAACGTATTATCTTGATGAACCACGTGCTCATTATTTGGTCATTCGGTTACTGAAACACACCATCATTTGAACACAGTCACCCCCCGCCCCCCGTGTAAATTTCTATTAATCGAACGTTTATTAATTGAAATTTTGCTTACCAGGTAAGTAACCGTGAATATATCGTATTACGAGTATGGTTACGCGTAATTGCGTAAATCGTTATATGTATACGGATTTCCTTTGATTTCCTTTGATGCAACACGCGTAAAGCGAATTGTGATTTATTCGTAAATGTTCTCAGGTAGCTCGCTTTTAAAACTCGCGGATAAAATTAACTTGTAATTATCAAGATTCATATTATCGAAAGCATTGTTCTTAAATAAGCGACTTCTCGAAAATTCGAATGATTCGTAAAGGATCTTCTAGGTCTAAGAAATTAATTCTACACTCTGTACGGAGAGTTTAAAATTCGAAATATTTAATCCATAACGGGAGAAATGAATTTGAAATATTAAATGATGTTTTTGCCAAATATTAAATTACACGTTCCAACAACACGATATTTGATGCAGGAACCGGAAACGCAGTGTCTAGAAGCATTCCAGCATAGGTGAATGAGTTAGAACTGCACTTTCCGAACGCGAATACACATTACGGAAATGCGAAAAGTTACAAGCGTAATTCGAGCAAGGAAATAAACGCGAGTTTGTTCAAATATGCGAAAGTACGTAGAAGAGAAACTATCGACGATTATAAACTTGGACGATACGATACAACCGTTCGTGCCTATTCTACGTCATGCTGACGGAGACTGAGAGTCGAATGTTTGCCACTTATTCCTGAAACATCCATCATTTGTTCCGCGTTCCAAACGTCTGTGCACGTTTTCACGTGCTGGCCACAACGCGGTTGTTATACTGCGGTCTCCCGTAACGGAAGTTCGCCAATATTTTCGAACGGAGACTAGATCTAGGTCGTTGAAGACCAGCCACGAATGGATTGTAAACAATTCTAAGCGGCAGCCGCCGAAAGGAATTTAGCACCAGCTGTGCAAACGGAAATGGGAACTAATAATCGGAGAAAAGGCTTCAACATTATTTGTATTTGATGATAATGTCTTCGATGTCTTCGGTTAGAAGCTTCAAAAGCAGATATTAATATAATGGCATAATTACGTATGTCATTTTAGCATACACCTTATAGATTAGAATATATCTATTCGCATAGCTGAAAAATATTTCTACCCATACTTATCGATATTCATAATAGTCCGTACCAAGTGCTTCCTAGTAATTTGAAAAGCTACAATAATGGAATATTTCTTAGATATATCACGCTCTTATCTTCAAGTATCTAAGTACAAGTCACAAGTATCTAACAAGTCTCTCCATCTGGAATTAAACCGCTCGAACAAAGTTCCAGCTCGCGGCCAGCTAGTTTCCTTCTGAGACATCTGCTTGTTTCCCTCGTTGGTCTTCTATCAAAATCCGACGTGGCCAGCTCTTGGCGTTCATACGGAGAACAGGAAAAATGAGAGCGAGTATTCACGGATCTCTAGAAACGTCTTCTTATCTCGGTGCAGGGTAATGACGAGGATTTTTGTTTGTTGTCTGTGCGGTCGACGTTCCTTTTGAAAACGTGTAATCCGCAACGCGGGATTCACACTATGCCATCGTGTTTCACCATGATTCGGAAACTTGGTAAATGGCTGCCGTTCGCACGGTTGTTATCCGTCGCGGTAATAAACATGCCAGTACCGCGACATGGCAGCTTTATGACAGCGGGAAACATCGGTCTTCCTTTGTGTCCGCCCGTAGGTGACAATATCGAGCGACACCACCCGTTCTACGATAGCCCGATTAAACTTTCAAGCGAGCGCCACGCTGTCATTGATTCCTGTCTACGGTCGACGAGCCGTCTCACGGGAACGAATGGCAGGGATTCGGTTGTTTGACGTCCGGCTGCGTTTGGCCCAACTTCCAGCCGTTTCGTCCGAATCGAATTCTGGATCTCGGGCTTCTCGGATAACTCGGCCTCGGCGTCGTCGTTTCGGCGGGCTTTGATTCCGCGCTTGGAATCGGAACGAATGGACGAGTGTCCTCTCTCGTTGACGCAGTGGTTCCAAAAGGCCACGATTCAACCCGTTGCCACGTGTTTGCCCTGGAAATTGATTTGCTGTCGCGTGTGTAAATGGTGGAAATGCCGAGATTTACTATCAGATCTGTCTGATAATGGCCGAGTTAATTCGACTATTGGTTCTCTGAGGTTTTAACGCTTTAATAGAACCGCGTTCATCAGCTTGAAATATAGGGCGTCTTAAGATATAATATGAGAAACGCAAAACGATGATATCCTAGAAATAAAGATAGACCAAGGAAAGTGTGTAACATATTTGAAGGGACCAGCTCCTGTTCGCAAAAGAGGGATAAAGGCATGGAAGGAATCCCCAACGATTCAATTACTCGATCGCTTACAGCTCGTCAACTGGCACGAAAATAGGGAAGAAAAGTGGAACACGGCAGATGATATCGAGTAATCCGTGTCCCGGCATAAAAGCAGGCACCCTTCTCTCTCGTTCAGCCTCGTTCTCTAATTTAACTTCTAAGGAGGCGGCGAAGGGGGTGGCGACCCCGGGAATAGATATCCACTTTCGTGAGCCTCTGGCATCGCATAACTTTCGTGGTGCGGCGCGGCGCGGCGATGCGCTTTCGTGATCTTATATAGTCGCTGGATAATGGGTCCAAGCTGAACGAGCATGCAACCAGGACGAGGGCGAACGTCTTTGAGCGGCCCGTGATAGAACACCGACTGATTTATATCGATCTAAGAGCGAAGGATGGTTACTTCTAGTAAGCAGAGTGCTTAGTTCGCGGTATTCTAGAAACTTCTGTTCGCTAGTGAACTTCCGTGGTACCACATTCTGTCGGATCATGAGATGCGGTCACAACCAGGAGCTCATCGCAACTTGCATTGTAACTGATGTTTATTGTAGCGATCGATCAATTAACGACAACAGATCGGCATTCATCGATGAATCTCTTAAATAACGTAGAAAGAAACGTTACGTAAAATATATGTAAATGATATTTACAGAAATGGCTTTACATTGATCGTTGTACAGAAGTATACAAAAAACAAAGCCCAAAGTTTGCGACATTACGTTACATGTACGAACATGTCGCGCCAGTGTACGATAGGCGTCATGACAAATGGAGATCGAGACGATAGCGTGATAACAATTCGTGGACAGATGCCCACTGTTTTACATTGGTCGCAGCATAGAAGCGAGATACAGCGAACGATATATCTCTGACGCGACGCATCTTGGACAGAAGGCCTAAGGATTCAAACAGGTGACGAGCGATTAAGAACAGTGCAAATGTTTATGCAAACCGCGGAACTCATCCTTATTATTCGCTCGAGGGATCTCAAGATCTACGATTACCGTATTGTGGGACCAACACCGAATTACCTCTATGACGTTTAACGTCCCTATAAACCTAGAACCACGTTTAAATCCACAACCACGGAGTCACGGATCTCATCTTGTATTATTACTTCGCCAAGCGATCTCCAAAATCCACAACTACGTGATCGTGGAGCACGCCCTAAATTATTACTGAGGCGTGAACCAATGAATTTCGCCATCGTAGCTCTGTAGAACCCAATGCAAATCGTATCGTAGAACCTGAAGTTCTAAACCTCGGTCTCCAAACTCGGAATATAAAAAGCAGGATGAACTTGGCTGCCTAAGGTTCGAGATCCCTACTTTCTAGACTCGGATCCTGTATCTGCAGTTCAAGATGGGATATTATTCCGGTGTTCGCAATCTATGGATACGAAGTATAATGCAGCGTATAGGGTAGATCTCACGAGTTTGTAACCGTGTTTCGAGTTTTCATGATTTCAAACTCATTCGCGAGTGATTGATACCACTGGCGAGTATTTTATTTTCGTTGACTGATAATCGTTATTCCCATCAACTTTTGGGATTGATTTCATAGAACGAATTTCGCCCATGTAAAATGAACGACTGTGTTGAATACTTGTATTTTACCTTTACCATAATTTATGGAGAAAAAAACTACTCCAGATTTCCCAGAAATATATTCGATAATCTTACTTTCGATAACTTATCTTAATGTACCTTAATTTTGTTAAAGTGCGTTATTCAATGAGATGATTGATCAAATCGGCATACCGCATCATGGATATTATCACGAATACTAACAGTCGAGGTTCGTTAACCTTTGAACGCTTTTATGACCGATGATCAAAGCTGGAGTAGGAGCAATTTTAAATGTAGGTTAATGAAATCAGTGACCGCGACGTCTTGTTATTCGCTATTAATCTAATTAATTGTGAACTTGTATGCGATGCGGTATTAAACTACGTTTCTAACGTATTTGCTTTGACACACGAGTTCTTTGCACAGGCTTCCGGCTCGATGTCCCCGGTATTCACGGGAAAGTCCGCGAAAGAGAATTTCTAAAGAGTGCAATTTATTTGAAGCTGTCATTTGCGAAGACGAGAGAAAGTCGTAAAAACCGCGTACTCGCTCCTACTTCAGCTTGAAAGCAGCTTTATGACTCTTTGCTTTTCTGTTCTTTTCGATGCCGTTGAATTGACGAGTGTCGCTGTAAATTCACGATCCATCGATTCGTAGGCATCTTCTTCTCCACTCGCTGTTTACCTCGGATCTTCTAATCGTCCGATCTCGTTTCTTGAAAGAAAGAAGTTTGCCGACGCCTTGACCCGAATTCTCCAGAATACACGTATCGAAAATTGAAATTAGTGCACGTGTTCGATGAAAATCTCGTACTTTGGAAAGAAAAGTTATTTCTAGAAATATCTTGACAGAAAAGAATAAAGATTAAGATGTAAATAGGATTCCAAGTATAATTCGTCGTGATTGAATTTACTTTTCGAACGTTTCATCGATTTCCCATATCGCGACGATTGCCTGGCCCGTTCATATGATAAATAATTGCAGGCTCGAGTAGCGACGATTCTTCGAATTCTCATTTCCGATTCTTTTGTAAAGTCGCGTAATTCTTTCGAAATGGTAGACGTGAAACGAGTTCTTTTGTTGGGGCAGCAGCAGCTGCGCTTCTATTATCGATCTGTCGTATCGTTATGCGTGTATATGTGCACCACGCGTGTGACCGTAGCTTTCCGGATTGCTCTCCCAGTCTCTCTCTCTTTCCCACTGTTTCATTCCGTGATGTGTATAATGTTTCAACGTGGTAATTAACATTTATAATAAATGACAGAATGCTGCCGCATAATCGGCTCAACTACATTACATAAAGCATTACAGTGGTGTCGACTACGGGCTGGCACAAACCACGCTATTCAGCGTTGTTCTACCGTGTAACGAAAATAATACCGGACGTTTCTTTAATGCGGAAAAAGCATGCTTGTCAAGGCTATACGTTCTATCGACAACTTCTAAAGCTCTTTACCTATTAATTTCTTACCGCTGATACCGCGCACTCTTATATGATTTGACAGCTATCGAACGGTAGAACTCTCTGTAAGGATAGAACGTTTTAAATTGATGCGTTCGAAAAAGAGATGAAATTTTAGAATGAAAGTGTCTTTAAACGTTCGAACTACTTTCTAAATTATTCGCCAATTTTTTCTCCGAGTTTAATACTCGAGTTGGAAATATTGGAAATATAGAAATTCTAGAAGTATCTCGTTAAACTTTAAATCGCTAACGTTAAGAGTTAAGCAGTTTCTAAGTGCATGAGGTAAAAATTAATCGTATCGTTCTCCAGAAACGATAAGTTTAAGCGGAATATGTTAAAGTTGAAAGGTACTTTGGTTTCTACTAAACTCTCCGATAATGCTAACTCTAATGCTAAATTTCGCAATTTATACGGGATTTTTTATCGATATATAAAGTTATCTAATATCAAACGAAATTATCGATCATCTTCGCGAAACGCAAGCACCACGATTAACCACGATTAAAGTAGCTACGTCGAGAATTCATTACCGCGAAATGGCAATCGTTTCAATTAATTCCATATAAGGAGAATAAAGCTGCACTGTTCATTCTTGACGGCATTCACGATGAAATTGTATTTTCATTCATGAAAGAATACCTAAATCGGAAGAGACGAGTCCAATCATCCAGGATAGGCTCTTCAATTTACAAGACGTCGACGTTGTGGAAGATACTTCCGTGTACCCTCGAGTTGACGTGGCATCGAGAACGGCGTAGAGGCTCTTAACTCTGAAAACGATTCTACCGTTTAATTTGCTCGACTGCGATTCGAGCTGCAGATTATGAGCTGCGAACGTTTCTCCTCTATTTAGACGTGGCTTCAAAACGAGAAACACGGAAGCCATTCTTTTCGATGATTCGATTTTCTTTATAAACAAAATGTTTCGTTTATGATTTTAACGACACATTGTGGACGTATTTATTAAACGAAATATTATTTAATTATTCATTAATTAAAAATAATTATTATGTAATAAAAAGCAGCAACGTTTCTTTGTAGTTTGTTTCCTGAATAATTTGTATCGTTTAAATATTTATACAATTTTAGCCTTCAGCGTTTCATAGCATAAAGCGCCAGGTTGTATTAAAATGTACGATAAATTGAAAAATAATTTGTTAAAAATTGTATTATATCGCTAGACGTGATTGATTTTCAATATTTCATTACCGTAGAAAGCGTCGTTGTTTATCAAAATATTTAAATGTAAATAGAGGACGAGAAAGTTTGATGGTTGTCATCGTTTCATCGGTGTCACGTATACTTTGTAATTGCGATGCATTTTTCTATGTGCAAGAGATATAGATGTGATACAGATATGTACATATAACGACGCGGCATTAACACATCAATACCTTTTGTAGTAGGTTGCATTTACAACGATGGAGCGCGAAGTAATGCTTTTTCAATACTCAACGAACGAGCCATTACACGCGGTAGAGAGAAAGGAACATGGAGTTCAAAGAGAAACACCTGAAGCGTTTTAAACTCAATTTTATTTCGACTGAATGGCACGAGTAAACGGACTAATTGCGCATAATTAAATAACAAGCAGCTAAAACTAACCACGGCCCATTTAGCCGGGAAGAATAAAGAAGGAGTCTCGAACAGACTGTTTCGAAGCTTTTTACGCTTTATCCCGTGACCGCATTCCTTTCGAACAATTAGCCTCGAACGGTATTATTTAAAGGATCGATTAATAAAGATTACCGCGTATGAAACGAACGCGTGCGTAATGTGTGTTATCTACCATAATTCTGATCTGCTTTTCCACCAATCATCCTTTCCATCATATCGAATAAACAATTCTACGCTCAAAATTGGGTTATTTTTCTTCCGGAGTCATGTAGAACAATAGCGGTATGAACGTTTTAATGTAACGTTTAACGTTAATGTTACGTTTAAAACGTAATGTTTTATAATGACCGATTTGAATCTGACGGTACGCGTATGAAGAATTGAAAATATCTATTTGAGACGCAAAAAAGCGACGAATATCATTTGTAAAAGATCGAGCCACGAAACAAAACTAAAGTGAATTCTGAAGAATTACGAGAAACAATACAACCTTTACTCCAAAATGTTAGAATAGCGAAACGTATACCTGAGTAATATTTTCTTTGCATAAAAGATTCCTATTAAACAGAAAGTGAAAAAAGCCGGCTCTCCAGAAAGATATCACGGTAATTTCGAGAGTACTCTGGGAACAAGTAACAAACGATTGCGAGAATCGGTGATAAAATTTGTATAAATACCCTTGGAATTTGTTCTCTTTACCGAGTACCATTAGCCGGCTAAACCTGTGTTTATAATGCCACATGTATAATGCTTTGTGCGCGGACAGTTGAACGCGGAGGTGGGCGTTGTTCGCACGATCTTTAAAGGAAAGCGGTTAATGCGTTTAATGCGAGTGCTGCTATATTTACACGGCGAATAAACGGCGAAATTATACATTGTTAAACGACGGATAGCGTGAAACGGCAATGGTATCATCTATTATTTTTTCCAAGATTCCTGCTCAAGTAGCAGAAAGAGGGAGATGAAGAACACTTTTGAATAAAACATATTCACCAGCGGCTATGGACCTGAAGTCTATTCTTCCGGTTCTCCTGCTCGCTACGTCTTCTTCCTCTCTAACTCCTTGCCTTTCGTATTTTCTTCTTTTTGTCCCGTTTGTTCGAAACTGAACCACTTATTCATGAAACGTCGGTCTCGGTTCTTTTCAACAATTAATGTGTTTTGCGGTGGCCATTCTAGTTTCGCGAAGATAGCAGTTTAAACAGCCTTTAATTCCTGACGTGATCGCGCCTGCAGAATTCCCGATGGAATTCTTTTCATCGTTCGCCGCGGTTCACGGCGGATGATTAAAGTGTTTGATGCGGAGATCGGCTGTTGTTCAAGAGGATTCGACGCCGGGAACGTTCGGAATGTTTTAACATAGCTTCGACTAAACTCCATGTAGCGTTCTATCGGTGTTCTTCGATCTCTTCGCTTCTCCGCCTCTGTGTCGGCTTTGTGCAGAACCATATACTGTCTCCTTTTGTTCCACGATTTTGTAAAATCAAGAAACATCCTGTTCTTCCACTCATTTCTTGTCTATTGTCGTATTACAGCTAACACGGTTATGAATAAATTTACAGCGAATATTAATAATTACCAACTACATTAAATTAAGTTAACTAACAGACAGGCCCTGGAGAAAGAGCTCGAGCCCAAAGTATTTGCAGAATCTCGCTTTGTGAATTTGCGACTGAAAATGTTTGGGATGTTTTATCGTGTACTTCTACTTGTTTTGCAGAGTGCCGTGCTCACGATCCTGGATTAAAATTGTTATCGAGTTTGAAAGAGCTAAGAAGATGAGTAGAAATATTGATCAAAGTGAAACGAAATGAAATTCTATACTTTAACAATAGAACGTTATCGAAGTTGATACTCATTTACCTTGACGAGTAAGTTCGCATTTTCTATATGCCTGATGGATTTCGGCTAGGTTTGCTTTCAGCATTCATCATTCGTGAAACTAAATTGCAACTATCCATCACTCGGGCAAACAACGTCGTTAAAAGTGATCGAGTTCTCTGGCGCGAATAAAAAGCCAGGATATCTCATTGTTCTCGCTAATCCTTAACTAGGAACGTTGATTTTCCGTGAAATAACGACTTAATGATACCCAGCCGGGTACTTCTTTTAATCGGTCGGTGCTCGATGTACAACGCTCGGTTTCTATACGTAGCTTTGATTGATGAGTCGATCGCATGTCCTTTTTTGCTTCAGGTTCTGACAGCAAGGTGTCGGATCTTGATGGACAACCGTATACAACGTTATTGTACAGCAACGGACCTGGGTACACGCAGCCGAGGAATATTTTACGAGAAGCTGGCAAGGATTCCATTCAGGTAAAAACGGCCGGCTCATATTCTCGCAAAGATATCGCGTCTGTTTATTGGATCGGAAAATGATCGCGCTGAAATATCGAGGGCACGTTTAAAAATCCATCACGCTTTGTCGAGGGGTTCATTCGCGAAATATTCGATGGAACTCTTTCGAACTTCATATATTCCGTCCTCCATCGTCCTCGTTCCCACTTTCATCCTCTTATTCACATTTCCGTTTTCGAGACTCAATGGTCACCGACGATCGGTTGGTTTTCCGACCTGATAACTTTTAATCTAACCACGAGTCGGTGATCTCTTTTACTTAAATATTCTTGAAATGTGTATAGTCGGTACGTATTGTAAATTCGAGTCTTTTGTTATCGAAGAGTGATTTAAAGCGAGAAACTTCTCGCGAGTGCAAAGGAACTTACGGAACTTACTTTTGTAGCAGATCTTAATTAAAGATAGAGTAAAAGGACGAAGTTTGAGACAGTCTGAAAAGAAGGTTTTTGTTTATCGCGTTGTAGTACGATATTCATAGGAAAGTACGGTACGGTATAGTACTCCACGGTGAAATACGGTATTGAAAGCTTTATCACGCGTAACGTTCGTGTTGTAAATCAACCAGTAGACGGCTTCAATCCCAGATAATAAATTCTATTTAAAAAAGCAATTCTATTTCGTTGGACGTATTCGTGAAAGCATCCCAGTTTCGCGATATTAAACGCATATCCGGCGCTCTCCAGCATCGGCTGTTGGTTTAATTCTTCGGATATGTCACACGGACTAACTAGAATGATCGTTACAAAATGGAGAAAATTGGAAATATTAAAATCGCGCGAACAGGCCACAGCATCGTTCCATTCTCTCGTAACGTTCGTTAACATTTCCACATCGGCCAGCTGAAAGTTTCGTGTTCGAATTTACTACTCGTAACAGCGGCTGGGTGTTTCCAGCGTCGATTGATCGAACACGAAAAGAAATGTCACGTAGAGTCGTGCAATTATACGTTAATTAGCGTGGAAACATTCTGTTCTTCAAACGAAAACGTTCTCGAGTTTCCCTTTGCCTGTTTCTGGTTGTGGCAAAAAAAAAAAAAAAAAGAAAAGAAATACGATTCAGTCTTAATAAAATAAATGGTAACCCAGTTTCACAAAAATAAAGCGCGTTTTCATAAGACTTATGCAAAAGAAGAGGAAGAAAAATTGGAACGAGTGGCGAGTACATGGCAAGGAGAGGCGGAGAGAAAATGAATAGAACTATAAGAGTTTTACGTTCATTAAAGTGACCGTTCCCTCCGTAATATATTTGTTCTTTTTTTTCTGAACCACTTTAAATATACGTGAATTTTATTAAAAATACACGTTGACGACGAACATGTTATTTTATTATTACTCATTTTGTTTCCAGTTTGCTTGTCTTTCGCAGTTGCATAAGCACAAGCTTCGTTGATATCGTTTGAGATATTTTATAATTAATTGGTCGAAATTAAACCGTTCATTTAGATATATCGCAGGTTATTATCAGAGGAATATCGTCTTTCCGCGTATCATATCATGAACGCGATAAGCAATAATCGTTGCCATCGCAACCGATCCGCAATCGGAATTTGTAGCACGTACTATAAACTTTCTTCCCGTGTCTCGGGATGGAAAATCAATTTTTACGAGTCTCGTCCTTGAGGCTTCTATGACGGGCATGTACGTTGCGTATAGAAGTTGAAAATGATTGGAAAATTGACTCGTTAAATAACTCTTGCTAACTTGATTATTATACATTATTATGATTATTATACATTATTATATATATATATATATATATATATATATATATATATATATATATATATATATATATATATCAAAATACGCAATGTTTTGGATGAATTATCGATCCGATGAAAATTTTAAAATATTCAGAAATGCTGTGTTGTTTTGAATTCAAAAATGCATATTTTACTGTTATTTTACATATTTGTTGTTTATTTGCTTTACTCTTATTTTACTTTGAAGCTGCATCGAATTTTGTTTTTCTTCCTGCACTGATTCTATCAACATTTTATACGATTATTTCCTCGTATTTACATTTTAAATTAAATAACGGAAGTTACATATTTTGTTCAAATATGTACGCAGCCATCCTGGCAGAGACAAATGGAAAATTTCACTCCTTTGTCGTTTAATCAAAAAATCCCGAGAGATGTAGGTCATCAATTCAGAAAATCTGTTCCTTCCTTTACATCTCTTTTCTCGTTCGAATCTCTTAAGTCCCATTCACATTCACCTTCCACTAAAAATCCACCACGAACATTTCTATTTACGCCCCCATTCCTACACGCATAGATACAGCTAACAGTAAAAATCGTTGCAAAAGTAGCGTTACCGCGGGATCGATGAACGAAATCGCTGGTTAAGATCCAATCATCTGCCACTCGAGTATTTCCTTTACGATCTTTTCAACTGAGATAAGAAATCCAATTTTATTCCGGCCCGTTCGTTTCGGTAAGACGAAACGGAATAATCAAACGAGTATTTTTTATTCTCTTAAAGAAGATAATACGTTTAACTGATCGGGTCCGATTGGCTAATTTGGTCGAGCGGCTGTTCCGTGTCACGATAACTCTGTTTACTTCGCGTGGAATATCATTTCCGTTCATCGACGAAGATCGACGGTTTTAGACGATGGAGTGCTTGGAGAATCGTTCGACTCGAATGGTCCGATGATGGATGGCAACTGCATAGCTGTGCGATATTTAAGCTTGCCTCCCGGGCGGACAATAATTCCATGAGATATCGTACTCCGCCGCGCCGCGTAGATTTCGGCCACTATTGCGGAACGATCGTAAGAGAGCTAGCTCTCCCAAGGGATCGCCATCCCGTTTACTTCGATTCGACGCTTTACGACGGCTTTTTAACCTTCTCTTCTCTAACCTATAGCGTCGCAGTGCACTGGTAGCTGGTGGCTCTGTATAATTCAGCGAAGAGTTTCCTGGATCATGGGGCGAGCTGACGTATTCATTTGTTATTTATTCCACTATCGTAAAACCCAGAAGATTTATTTTTTTAACGTACAGGAGCTTAATTTTTCGGCGGACGATTTGATTTTCTCACTCTCTTGTTACCAATTTAAACAATACTTTGGCAATCAGCGACTGGTATTTTACGCTTGTAACGATGTTGGAAAATACAATATTTGTCAAAAAGAACGAAAGATATACCGATGAAGTGGATTTTTAAATAACGCTACATGTACAGTTGGCAAATATATTTTGCCTAGTGTTGCGCATACGAGCTATCCTATTGGTGTCGTACTTTTAATTAAATACTGTATTTGACCGGTGCCTGAATTTATTGGCAAATTCGGTTCATGAAACGCTAAAGCCGATGAATTTACTTTGTTTATACGGTTCTTCATTATAAACGATCGATTTTGAATAAATAATCCAACAAATTAGATAACTTATTAATCAATTAATCAATGATAATTATCCGATTCGATTCTAGAATTGGCACTACAGGTATGAAAAATTGACTTTTGATCGATTTTCTCTTTTCTGTTACTTTTCTCCTGTACGTATCGCGTTACGCTGTCTAAATAACGTTTACTGTGATACATCATAACTCAACGATAATGCTGTCGGTAAATTGCACGTTTCCGTCTTGTAATCCTTGACTCATCGCTAGACGCGGCGGTCAGTAGAAACCAATGACACGGATAATAAAGCAAAGCTGTTACACGAGAAATTTCGTGAGCAACGGGAGCAAAATAGGTCGAGGTGTTCGAGTTCCTTCGGTTCGATCCTTTCCGGAACGCCAGAAGCTTCGGGAAAATCTTAGAGAATTCTTAGACAAGAACGTTCTACGAGAGCAACGTCGTCCACACGGGTAACCTGTCATAAATTACGCAAGTGTTCCGTGCAAAGAACTATAGGAAGAAATGGACTTAAAACGATTCCAGCGGTCTCGATGCATTCGTCTTGAACACCTCTGTAGAATTCGAGATATTATTGGAATAAATGGAGAAGTTTCAACCTGAGTCAAAGAAAAATTACCTATAATTCTATGATTAGTATCTGATAAATCAATGAAATAACGAAGTAAAACTGTAACTTACACGAGTGTCATGGAAACAACACGGCTAAGAAATTACCAAGGAGAACGAAGAATTTCTAAACTGGTTCTTTAATTTCTTAAAACATATAAAAGCATCGTTACACAGTGTAGATACTTGTTCCAACTTTTTCCAAGACAAAGCTCCGTATCATCGTGTCTAGATGATCTTTACGAGCGGGCAAGATCTCCCTTTATACGATCCATCTTTACCGCAAGATTCTCCGCAGCTTACACGAGAAAGAACACGGAACATTAATCCGTCCCACGCGTTCCCCTACGGTCAAATCACCCTTCTTACCCCTTACTCACATCCACGCTGTATATCTACTCGACAGCAAAGTTCCAACTCCATAAAAGGCGAACTAAGTAGCGTTTCGTGATCGCCCGCGGATCCTTCGATGGACGATCGGAAGAAAACTGTGTCGACGTATCTTTACTTTCTACGAAAGTTTCGCGCGTGCCGATTTCAATTCCCGACGAGACGTAATGCTGCCGGGCCTTTCCAGCTCGATGAAAGTTTTATACGCCGTATGCTCGATAGAAGTACCAGCTAGCGGCGTTGCTCGTTTTCTACACAGGCGAAGATTTCCACCCGTCGCGCACCACGTTCTAGGATGCACCCTTTCATTCGATCGCGGGGATTGAACGTGTTAAAGGGGTTCGTCGACCATTTCGACCGTACTCGCGAAAGTACCCTCGTGAAGCACATTTTTTTCTTCTTTTCCCTTTGCCTTCTTTTTACCTACATTTCTTTCGTTTCTCTTGGGGGTTGTAAACAAGGAGGAACCAGAGGGCGGGACGGATCGAAGAAGCATAGCCTGAAGTTTCGGAAACGTCGTAATGTCGGTTTCTATCGGTGTTGCGGAGAATATCAGTTGCTCGTGCATCATAATTACAAGCTTGAAATTGTAGGCTTGGTTTCGGTAACGAGGCCGCCGGCTGGAATTTCGTTCACGCCGGGAAATCGCGGTACCGGCTCGAAATTTATGGCGTGATTTATCGCCGCTGTTCCGCGATTATCCTTTCGACGCGGATTACGAACGGGTTTATCTCAGCAATAAGGAATCGACGCTCACGTCGTATGTGGTATCTCAATTGCATGCGAAATTTTCAGACTATGCGATTTTATACTGAAGCGCCTGATATTCAAGTCAATAAGTAAGAAATATTACGGTGTATAAATAAATTTGCTATCGACATAAATTATTTCGCTTGGCAAATGGCCATTAAAATGAAAAAGGGCAGCTCCGTAAGTTGTAAAATTTCACGACTATTAGTCGAGGCAAATAAATCATTGCATTTTCTTAAATTTACAAATACCCAAATTTTGTGTTAAAAATTCTTACTGCAAAGCGCATATATAAATATATACGTAATTAACGCAGAAGCTGATCCATGCAATTAACGCTGGAACGTTGGTTTTGGATTGCAGACGGCTGGAGTACCACGTGCCTGGGCGACACACGGCGGCGAGGACGTGCCAGTGTTCGCCATCGGTCCTCTAGCGAATGTCTTGTTCTCCGGTAGCGTCGACCAGAGCTATATACCTCATGCGATCTCGTACGCCTCCTGTCTGGGTCACCACGCGAGCCGCTGCTCCCGAGATTCCATATCCAGCAACGACACAATGAGCGCCCCGATAAGCTGTCCCTCGGCGGAGCCGAACAGCGCCGCGATATCCAGCGATGTGATGAATGACCAGGCCAGAAATCCACCCACGAAATCCGGCGCGTCTCTCGAACCGGCTGGCTTCCATTCGCTAACCAGTGTTCTGCTGCCCCTTATCCTTGCCATTCCACCATGCCTGCTCGAGGGAACGAGTTAATGCCCGTTAGAGCCTCTTCCGGTGAATAGTTCTCAGTTACGTTCGACCTGAACCACCCCAAGGAAGCTTTCGGATAATCTGTCAGGATGAAGACAACAGGTGATCCTAATGATCTCTCGAGCTCGTCTCGTATTTCGGGATTAAAAAGTTCGAACATCGAAAGACCATTCGAGCGGAGGGAACAGCAGAAGAAGATTCTTCTGGTTTGGGTTTTGAATCGTAACTCGATCGAATCAACCGGATGAGGATAAACCGAAGGTCTATTAATTCTTTCCTTCGTCTTGGTGGGAATGATCGCGGAAGTCGCGTATAAAACGAGAGAATAAGTGGCTTGTGAAGGAGGATACGGAAAACGAGTACCAGGGACTATGTATATTCGAATTTCCGTGCGCACGGCTACGAGCGAATAATTTATCAACTTGGCTCTCGATACGTCGAGCCCTCGATCGAGTGTAACGCCTATTCTCCGGTGGAAGCTGTTCACAAAATCCAGGGTATAGATTAAACGGATGGCTAATGTACGACGAGGGGCTGTCTCTTATCTTGTACTGGTTGTTACGTCACCTCGAGGGGAACGGGATTAATCCCAGCCCCGGGAGTCTGCTTCTTCCTAGAAACAGCCTTCCATAAAACGTGTATACCCATGTGGATCGAAGGGGGCCTTCGGTTAATCAGCGTCAAGAGTCAATAGACGATCTCGCATACTACGCGATCCTGAAGACGTTCCAAAACGGTCGAACGATCGACTGGAAGATTATGGGCCAACCGTTCGAGTAGCGGGCGTGTCACACGTTTCACGTCGAGCGTTTTGCAAACGGGGACACACGATGGAACGTGAAGTGGTAATTTGTCGTGGAGCGGAGGTGTGTCCAAAAGGTTTTCAGACTCTATGGAACGACGTGCGAAAGCTTTCCGCCTATATCTCCCTCCCTCTCTCTCTCTCTCTCTGTCTGTCTGTTTCTCTCTCTCCCTCCTTCTCTCTCTTTCTCTCTACCTCCCTTCCTCTCCCTGTCGCGGTTCTGCTCACTTCGGCGAACAGTTAATGACGGTTCTTGCCTAATTTCGCAAAGAATTTAGTGCTACCCGGTGAGAGGGTGGGAATCCAAAGCAGTTCAGAGGACAATTTGCGACGATAATGACTATCCCAAGGCAGCTCGGTGAACTTCGCCGACTTTCAAAGCTTTCACAGAATCTAAATGGGGTTTACAAGTGCTACGTGACGAGGATACTTCATCCGAGATCGGCGAAGAGTTCCCGATAGACTCGACTCGGTTCGATTAAAGGGGTGTCAAGCGTGTAGATCCGGACGCGATCGCCGAATGAAAGTGTCGAGGAAGTTGCTCGAAATTCGTGAAAGTAATTCTTACAAGAGTGATGTTGCGTTACGTTGCGTTACGATGTTTTTTCTCAGTTTGAAAAGTGGTTTTGAAGTGTGGTGTGTTATAAGGTAAGAGGTTGTCCGGTTAGAGGTACATTGAATATTATTCATATATATATAAACTTACAGATATCGCAAGAAATACATCGATCGGTTGGTCGTGCCAATCGTTTCATTGAATAGTTTCGTTCTATGAAAATTTTAGTTCATCGATTTTAATTCTGTAACGATGAAAATGAAAAGAATGGAGGGTCGATAAAATGGATATTTCCATGGGGAAATACATTCTTTTTTCTTTTTTGACTATTTTTATTGTTTAGTTCCATCGAAGTTGAAAATACAATCCATCTCAATTGGTCGAACAATTTGCACGAGTGGGAACAGATTGTAAATTTGTCTGATAGAATGGAATTATATCATCAACAACATTTCAAGATAATTCTACTAATATCGTGTTTCGAAAGTACTTGATCCGCAGAAACGTGTCCAATTCGTTTGTTCAATTTGTTGAAATTGTTTTACAGCTATACGTTACGTAAAAGTCAAAAGATCGATTTAACTGTCTTTGATCGAACAAATTGACTTTCCAAATAAATTTTCGGGAAAACATACATTATAACAGTAAAGTTATGCCGCAAACAGATGAAATGCAAATAATATCGGAACTGTTATAACGGGCCCCCTCATTAGCATTTGAATGGAAATTTTGAGATTCGAAAACGAGCGACAGTCGCTGGGACTCTCAAGAAAAGCGCGTTTAATTCAAATGTATGATAATTCGTTCTGTGATATCGAGTTTAATAGCAATCTCTCGTCATCTGGAATTTTCAGGAAACATTCAAACTTCGTCTCTTTTTTTTTTTTTGGATCGAATTTCGATCAAAGCAGTGATTAGATCGATCGTGTTCTCCATAGAAATGCAAAAAACCAGAAGAATTGAGGGGAAAATAATCGCGATCGATCAAATCTGACACAAACGACCATTTGCAAAATCAGATTCACTTTGATCCTGGATTACTATCCACGTCGAAAAGAAGATTCTCGAGGCATTGAACCATCGAGATTTCAAAATGAAGTCCTTTAATACACAGTCGTCATTCGAATTTAGGTAGGACAATGCGTCGTTATTACGAACTGTAAATTTTAATTTCAAATATCTGAAATGATTTTAATATTTTAAACGATCAAAGAGATACATAGTAATTTGATTTTGCATAAATTTGAAATATATCAGACGTCCTCACGCGACGATCTCAATTTTTCTTTACTTTTATTATACTTTTGCATCTATATCAGTACCTGGTGTTCGATCTATAATCAGCATATCAGAGAGATTTATTTGAATATGATGTTTTTCCATAAGCTCTGTACCATTGCGAAATAAAATCACCGAGATTGTGCGCAGGCCGAATCGTAGATTTTTCAAAAATAAGATCATCGTGTTTCTACATTGCGAATCACTCTGTTGAAAATTTCATAATGTATAAAGCGCGAGAGTCGATATTTTCGTCGCACGTGTTCATTGAAACGTTCTATTTTCAACGACTGCAGAGATCAGCTACAAATTCCTCGATACACGTACTCCTCGGAAACTTCATTTCGACTTTGGATATTTTCAACATTGTTGTCAGCTTTCCATTAGACTTGGTATCAGAATCGTTACCGTTGGCATGAAACAAGTTTATCTAAGCGTAAATTGTTGCTTGCGAGGGAAGAACGTTAGAACAAGGGAAATTCGTTTTCAAGATATCGCGAAGGGTAAGGTATTTCGTAGAGGCGAAGCTCGTCTCGTTTAATTCGTCGTAAAAGAATTTCTCGTGCGATGATGAAATACACGAATAATACTTTAAACGCAAATGATACTTTAAGATAACGCTATAAAACCAAATATATATGTCGTTAGGAGGACGATTGTTGGATCGAATCGAAACGCTCATAAGCGCTTCTTCTTTATTTTTTATTATATCTGGAAATACAATTTCTGTTATTCTGTATTTTAATTGCCCAGCTTCAAATACTTTATTTTAACCCTCTATAATTGGATTCTGTTTGCTTATGTGAAAAACGAATTAAAATTGATTACATTTTCTTATTTTTATATCCAAATTACAAACGAATTATTGGTACGAATAAATTATTTCGTACAATTTCAATTTTCAAGTCAAAGTGCAATCCTCATTACGGAGGATTAATTCTGCAAGAAATTGTTCGCCCTGAACTTCTGACATATCGCTAGCGCTTCTACCTTTATTCATTTGCCTTGTTAACGTTTATCGTTCCTTGTACGTAGATTCCACGAATCATGTTTTTGCATGCTTACATGGCACAAATGCAACGTACATGGACGAAACTAATCAATTTTCAATTAGTAACACTGCAGTCGCGATAAAAAGTCGAGTGAACGTTTCTTTGTGATGTGTATGTATTAGATACATATACGAAGACATCTGGTAACCAGACGACGTAAATTGCTGTTACAAACTTTCTCCAGCTGAATTACTCGCGAATGCATTTGTTATTATTATCGTTATCTAACTAGAGTTTATCGTTAAACCCGATTGAGAGTTATTATTGCCTGGAGATTCTTATTAATATCATCGTAAATTTCAAAATTATGTTCGTTGCCTGTTATTATACGAGACTATATGATAAAATCGCTATACTTTATAAAATACTCGGTGAAATAAAGATTTTCTTTTTAGAGGATTCTTTGTTGTCCTTAGGTCGTTATCGCAAAACGAAGTTTTTGGTCGAAAAACTAGGGTAGAGTTTATGCAAACGTCAAACGCTAAGATTTATGCACAGCTGCACCAGCAGACAATGATGAAACAATAGACAGGCATTCAAGGAAAAACAAACTTGGTTGTGAAGTTTCGAGAAAGATTTCACGAAGTTAACAACGAAGCTTTAAGCAGGGGAAAAAAAGGAGATTTGTCGAGCGTAACTGTAAAGTTTGAAAAACGACTGTTTCAGCTCGCTACCGAACTTTTGAAGAGGGGCCAAACTCCTTCATCCAGTGCTTTTTTGCTTTGACATCCTCTTAAAAATTGTCGTTCTCCGTGTTTCTTCGTTTATAATAAGCGTTGTTAGTGTCATCCTAACGCCCAAGCTAATCCTTTTTCTGTTCATATATCAACATTGTATATAAGCAGCGTATCTGCAGACGTGAAAACTGAAAGAATAAAAAGCATATGGTCTATCGATTCAGCTGTGACATTAGTCTCGATAGTCACATACGGTATAACGTAAAGCATACGGTATTTGTATTGTTGTTTATCTCAATATGGTATTATTTATAAATATCACTACGTTCGAACGCTTATCGATATTCTATACTTTATTAAATTCAATATTTAAAAAATTGTGAGTCTAAATAACGTTTCAATAATTCTGTACGAGTTTATGTTTCCTTTACTTTAAAGAGAATGTTGTACGAGAACGGTGTGGTACGTATGTAACCCAGAAATACAAAAATGGAAAGTAAGAAGATAATGTAGGATTTTCTACAGGACGAAATAAGCTCGAGCTTTGAACTTTAACGTAGATCATCGAATACTTTTTCCTCTTTCTGTAGAGTCTACATCGCCATAGCCATGTATTTCCATGACAAAAGAGGAGCAAACCAACGTTACTGTTAAAAGATGGATATGAGAAACTAGAATTAAAAGACAGTATCGTAGAATTTGAAAAATCAAGCACTAACTAATACATATAATATCGAAGAGCGATAATAATCGCATATAAAGCTTACACATGTCGATTTTAAGATTGCAAGATTTTAAATAATCAACATCCAGGTTAAAAACCCGAAATGAACCAAAATGGAATTAGAAAACTGAATACATTCGTTGTAATAAATCTCGGAATTAGAAGGTTGGTTGACGTTAGAGGAAATGGGAAGAGCAAATATTCTTTCTTTTTAAACTCACGTATACGGCGAAATATCACTAAGTACGCAGCTCAGCATCCAAACACGACGTAAATTTAGCACATTCGCCAAACATACATGTGTTCGCAGGTTATCCTTCTTTAAACATGACTAGCCAAACTCTAACAACAAGCGAACAGTTAGCCAATTTCGACAAACAATAGTTAGAAAACTATCAGCGTTATATACACGTAGATCACCGATACGGGTCAACAATCGAGAACGATGGAAAATGTTTGTTCGTGCAAAATAATTCGAAAATCGAGAACATCGAGCATTCGTTTCAGTAGCTTTTTAAAAGTCTTTCGATCTTTATTCACTATAGGTACAGCCCTATAGTCGACTGGGGCGGAATTCACTGATGAAACTCATCCGTTACCACGAGGTATCAAGGGAATTGCAGGCGAACAGCCAGCCTAGAGCTCCTTTTACCCTTCGAACCTCTATATCGTTCGTTATCCGAGTGGAAGATAACGTTTTCAACTATCTTTCGTCGTGGAAATACCTTATGCTGCATCGATGTATAAACCATTCGAGCGAAGAAAAATCCCTATGGTGATTCTACGTTTGCAATGACACGAGTGTAGGATGAAAAAGGAGAAGGGTTAAGTACAAGTATGGCATTCACTGTTGGATTGAAACTCTGAAAACTGAGAACTTCTTTTGATAACTCATCTCCTGTAACTCTTTCCATTGCTACGTTTCGTTTGCACGCGTCGTTTAGCAGCTTTCCTATTGACATCTTGAAGATGTTCCTTTTAAACGCTCTTTTCATGCGATTCTCTTTTATTTTTAATTTTCGACTCCGTCGTAGGATTGAACGATAAATTATTGGATACTTATCGAATCGAGAACGAACGCCTTTCTGAAAAATTGGCCGCTAAACGTATTTGAGAAATTTTATTTTCGAGGAAAATAAGAATGCGACGGGGAAACTGATCGATAAATTTACTCCAAGGACTTTTCTGTCGAAAATACAGAATTTGGATAGACTAGGCGTAGAAAATATTAAAACGGAATATTAGTTTGCAATTGGGGTGGGACTATTCCAGCGATATAGAAGGAAGTTCTAAAAAATCTCATCAAAAGAAAACGTATTACGTTTTTCCTATGCTGTCGCTAAAAGCAACCATGTGGAACCAATACCTTTAAAGCGATAAAAAACGCTCAAACGAAAGGACCGTTCGGCAGCTCCGCGCAGATCCACGCAATTTGTCGCGCGATCTTTGCAGCGGCCACACGCTATAAAAGTGTTCCTTTCAGCATGAGAGTGAACCAGCGTGCACTAGTTCAGAAAGACAACGAATATTCTTGCGTTTCTTCTGTGATCGTTCAAAGACAACGCGCGATCAGGATACAGATACTTTGCAAGTATCGCCGGGTTCTTTTGTTACGATCTGTTTTACAACCACCATGTTCTTACGATCTGCTCATCGATTCGATAAGAGGACGGTTTTGAAAGCTAATAAAAGCATGTAATAAACGTATCCCTCTTCTTCTTGTTGGAGAACGCGCCGTAAATATAGCGCAAACAATTTTTGTGATCGATGTAAAACGATCGTGTGTATCTTAAACAGTATGGGATCTTAAACAGATGTCGCTTGCGAAAGGTAATGAAATTTTGGTGACTCGTCGATCCATTGAGTTATAACGATAACAGATAACCGCATGAGACGTATTTTAAGACTATCTTGAAAGGTTTAAAAAAACTCTTCCTGTCTTAGAGGCGGTGAAGCCTCCTTGAAAGAGGTTAAACATCTCTGTGATGAATTCTTCTGTCTCCGTGACACATGCTCGTACAAATATCATGCCATTAGCAAGGATCAAATGAATTTAAACGATTCGAATAATTTTTTGTTCAACAAAGATGGGCAAAAAATCGATTTTTGTGGCCTAACTCGGAAATTGATCTGGTCCGGTAAACGTGAAATAGAAAAAACTCGGAAATTAATCTGGTCCGATGAACGTGAAATAGAAAAAACTCGAGTAGGATTCCACTCGTCGGAAGATTTTGAGATGACGAAATCGAGCGGGCCGAGCTCGTGATTGGATCGAATTATACGAGATAGAACTGAACGGTCGTCAGCGACCCACGATCTTTAAGCCCTTCGTCATCTTCCTTCCTTTTCCTTTCTTTTATTTCGAACGAGAATTACCTCATCGTTTACTATCACGTAAAACTGAAAATTAATTTCAGGTTGTATGAAAGAAAAGCCATGGTTCGATTTGCATTTTCATCGGTGTAAGGCGTGAAAGATCATACATTTGAGTGAACTGAAAATTAATTCTGGCCGAATATCGATGCGGGTAGGCAATTAAGGCTTCCTCGATGAGAAAAGGACGGCTGTATAATATTGTTTCTTGATCGGGCATCGTTCGAAATCGACGAAAACGAAATCATAGCGACGCTTCACGTTGAAGGTTAATTAACTTCCTATGTCCTATGGACGGACAATGCCTGGCGTCGACCTTTCTACCTCTGAACCATTCAGATTTGCACACTTGGAGAAACCAAGGGAAGGGGATAGAAGAGCTAGTTGAACGCGCTCCTATGTCTCTATTGATGATGTATTGATTATTTGATAGTTAATTTTCAGCGATATTCGTGTTCAGTATCTCGCATCGAAACGGGGAAACGTAATTACAGGTAATTAAATATTGAATATCGGTATCGATATTCATCAAAATGAAAACAAGAATACGAGAATAACGTAGAGGTGAGTAGAAATAATAACAGGGGCAATAAATAAACCAGTGGTTTGTTGGTTCAAGGATGAGAGGAGAATGAATATTTAAACGAAGAGTTTAATTTTCACAGGCCAATAATGTTTGTTTAAGAATTAAAATTATTTCAATGTGTCGTTTATCAAGTGTTCTTCATTTATATATTGTATTAAAATAATATCGTTTGATGTAGAATGTAGAATATTTGTTTGAGGATGATTACTTACAAAAAAAAGATAGTCGTTTTTATAATTTCAATGCCACTACACAACGAAGTTACAGGTATACAGGTATAATCGAGGAATCAAAGTGCTCACTGCGATATCCTTTAAGCGTACTCTTTTCAAAATAATAAATCTACAGGGTCTCTTACGAAAATGGTTTGAAAAGACAAGTATCAATAACAAACGAAGCAGAAAATAATTATCTAAGTACACATACTGTAAGGTCGGCAATTTTTATAACATTCAATTAGAATCGTTATACATCTGCTTTAGACATATTCTAACGAAAGATGTTGCACTATAAAAACATTAAAAAAAAAATATAAGCTTCTTTACTTTTCAATACGTCGTTCGGTTTGCCACTGTACGCCGCTTTCCCTACGATGCAAATACACACAATATATGTATAATGCACAAGTTTATTTGCATATACAACGTTATCGAGCAACGTATCACGCGGAATTATCGATCGACAACTTAAATTAAGACGTAATTCACAGGCGACAATAATGTCCCAAACGATAATGACGAAATAGACAATGTTGATAAAGTAGGGCAACGATTAGAATGGAACATCGCCGTGAAGAGTACGATGCGAACCCAAAGTTCACTCGGATTCCACACGATTAGAAAACCAACTTTATCAATTAAGGTGCACCAAGGAGCTCCACGAGGAAAGTGTCGTTCCGTGTTTCCGTGTTTCTCGTAACTGTGAGCCCCGACCAGAGAAGGAATTGCGTCCTCGTTTCTGGTTCGTTTCCCTGCCAATACGATTCCATGGCTGTCAGAAACGATCGTTTTAACGAGCTCGTACTTTACACGTAGCTTTATCGAACATATTAGAACTTCGAGGCACGACCGTTAACCGAACTGATATGAAAAATATAAAATATCAAGAAAGAAAGGAACGAGAAATTTTGATACGCCACTGGCTCTGTCTCGACGACAACGATGAAAACCGGAAACGACGTTCGATCGCGATGTTCATAGTTAAAGAAAAAAAAAAGGTGAAAAAAGAGAGGCAGAAAAGCCAGGCTTTAAATGTTGATCACGTTTCTTTGAAATTGTCTGTTACATGTCACGTTTATCCGATGCGCGTGAGAGGGTGTATGCATGTGTACGTGTACGTGTATGTGTAAAGCGTGAGAAATACATGATTGTCGTCGTCGTGCAAGCCTAGCTTAACGTTTTCGACGAAACTCGAATTAAGGTTAAGGTTTTAGCGTCGCGATGTCGATCGTAACAAGCACGATAATCCGTGAGACCAAAACTGCGACATAGGTAAACGAGCTCACCGATCTATATATATATATATACATATAAGGAAGTAAATATGAATATAAATATATTTCTGTAAATAATGTGGACACGAATTATTACAGATGGAATTTACTATAGATATCTGTATATTATTGTTTCATAAAAAAAAAGAGATTACAGAAATGTGCATCGTTGTTGGATTTATTTGCCTGACTTCTCCTACAGCTTTTTTCCTCTTTTAAGGATTCCTGATGAATGCCAAATAAAAATTGGGTACGTATCTCGTTAGTTCAGAGAAAACTAAGATTTATAAAAATATGAAATTTGTTAAAATATTTCGATGAATAAAAGCATACCATCCAAGATTAGATATTCTAGTGGTTGGAAAAAAATTATATAGTTGTATAGTTTTTAAAATATCCAGTTTAAATACTTTTAGAGAAACCGATTATAATTCTATTCTCAAAGTCTTAACCATCGATTTAATTTCAATTGCGTATCTATCCAGCAACTAATTCAGGATAATTGATTCGTAATCCTTAACTGGAACATACGGTATAGCAGAATTATTTCATTTCACCGCCAATAATTATTAATGATATAATTCGATGGAAATGCAGTAACGGTTATATAATTATCTACACGTTTTCAAATCACACGAAGGAAATGAAATCTTTAGCGATCGAATGATTCTAGTTCGAACAATGATCGGACATAGTAGTAATCGAAACGGCTTCGCATTCAATATCGGCTCCGAATATTCAGTCTGTACGAACGTACCCATTAGGTACGGAGATCCATCATCCGAGCTTTCACCAGCAACCCCCACCGTTCGTAGGTCCAGCGTAATGAAGTGCAACAGCGAAGAGCATGATTAACTTAACGAGCAAACGTAGTATAGGAGAACCTAAATACCAGTAAATTATATCGGGCGCGGTTCCATTATGAACCGGCGTTACTTGCAGCCTCCGTTTCCAAACGGTGCATAATTCACTCGACCCCCAATATTCTGCGCGCACTCGTACATCTCCCGTGGTTTTCCACTAATGTACTTTAGGCAACGCTAGGCGTCGCACGTACATAGCTACCGATCTCCGAAGTTTCACCACCTTGTGTGTGGTCTAACACTACGTAAGTTTAAATCGAAAGGTGAACATTTTTCTTGAATAACATAGCTGAATAAATCAAGAAGTTATTAACAGAGAATTAATTTAATAAGAAAAATATTTGATTTTAACTTATACTTTGAAGTTTCATTGGCGCTGTAACGGGACACAGCTATTATGATTATATTGGTAAAATCTGGAATGAATCTGATAATTTATATAGTAGAAGGTACAATGTATTTATTGAAAGCATTTACCTCGAAGAGATCCTCGAGGTATTAGGTTGTCCGAAAAGTTTCTTTCGCTTTATAAGGAAATAATGGATGCACAACAGTTTTCGTTTTATATTATTTTATCGAATTACGTATGATCCATTTTGTTCTACCAAGATAAAGGTTACAACGTTCGACAGATTAGGTTTCATGTTTGTATAAAGATGCGTCGTTGTAGAAGACGTGTCTGTAAAAGAAAGACACTTTTCGGGCAACCTAAATTTGAACAGTCGATTATTTACTATATTATAATAATAAGCTCCGCTATGTAATAAGATCATCTTTCGCACTAGGCATACGTTCAAAGCTACTATGTATGCTATACACTAATTTTTCATTAAGTGTATGTTTGCAATAAATGTCTTCTAACTTCTTCGTCGTGTCTGATTACAGTGCCAACGAAATTTCAGAAGGTTTAGTATAATTCTTATAATATATTCATAACGAAATTTTGATTATTCGAATACTTTGGCGAACCTCGGGAGTCAGCAGAATTAGAAGAAATCCAAGAAAGGAGGAACAATGGTGGGAATGAGTTGAGGATAAATGCTTGGTTTATTGGATGGCTAATTTGTAAGGACTTTAGGGTGTCAAAGTTGGATTGATTTATGGTTTTATAACCGCTCGCTGTGGGGCTTAGCCGTACAACGTAACGAACGTGGTAAAATAGATATGTTTTAAATTAACGGGATGAAGGAAGTAAGGAATAACAGTAAACCTATTCGAAACCCTCCATGCATGGGGCATTTCTACCATCTGACGTCGAGCTCTAATTAAGGTTCTCCGCTTTCCCACAACTTTAGTACGAAGCTGTTGATCGAGCAGAGATTCAATGATCCTCGGAAAATTACAAATTAAATGGGCGTAGCTAATTTGAATCTTTAGAGAAAATATCAGAAACATTTGTTTTAATTTTCGGTTATATTTTATTATTATTCTTTAGTTATTTGAATTATTTAAACAGAATTTGCATTAATTGACAGAAGTTGAAAATACAATTATATTTTACTGTATATCATACTAGCCGATGAAAAATTGTAATTAACATTGTAGATCATCTAAAATACAATAATAGTTATATATGCAGTTCTACGCTATTTTCCTATAAACATTGCATAACGCCGGGTAATTGTTATACGACGTTATACATTTGTTACAACGAATCATTATTGGAAACCGTGTTTTTATATAGAATTATCGAATATTATTTACGTATTTGAGATTTCCCCCATGGTAACATCGAAACACACACTCCGCCATGATCATGATAATCAGATTGTACGTTCGTTTAATTTGGAAATTATTATCTTTTGTCAGATTTTATTTATTTATTTTCGCAAGGGATTAAATTGCAAATTTACACGTTCTGTGTCATTATAAATAACGAAATAACGCGGCAACAAACAGGTACACTGACGAATTCGAATCGTACACGAATTCACAGTTATCTCGCTCTGTTTTACTCAAGTTTCCAGCAGCTGCAGCCTATTCGTGGCCCGTTTGCTTCATCCACCGAAAACTATAGAGGCTTCCAGCAGTATCGGGCTAACTAACTGCACAGCATTTACCAGGCGAGTGTCTTAGTTAGCGTGAATCGTGCCGCAGGGTTTGTCAATTTGTTAGTTAGCGAAACATGTTCCGCCACTTGAGAAAGACAGCGTGGTTGATGGTGTAAGTACGCGTTGTAACGATGTCGAGGACCGAACTTAAACCACTTCGAATATGACGTCTGCTAGAAAGTGTTTATCCTAATTAGGTCTGTGTGCGGCCACGAAGAGTTTCTCTCGCTAACGTTACGACACTAAGCGACGACGTCAAATAATACCAATAATACCGGACTAAATTTGCTGTAAATTAGCAACAGTACAAGGATGTACGCGGCGTCGTCGCTTGGACCGGCTGCCACGAATGGTTTCGTAAACTCCGTAAACTACTCGTTTCGAAGTTTCCGCCGCACGAACGCCGGAGGTGGCTGCCGATGATAAATTCGCGACAGCCGTGGCTAGAAAACCGTGAAATGACGGATCGTGCATGGATGCGGGATGACATGGCATTCGGTGGTTTTAGCATTTGTTACCGGAGATCGCATTTTCGAAGCATGGCGCATAGAAAGCACGGTAAATCCACTGATTTCTACAGAATTTATATTTTAAGGGACGTAAAATGTAGTATTTGTATTTCATAATATTTTTCGTTTTTATTATTTTTCAGTTATTTATCCAACTCTTTGTCGAACGGGATATCGAATTGGATACAAAATTATCATAACGCATAAGACCCATAAGGCTAGAATCAATTTGGGAATTGAAAGCTTGTAGACAAAAATTATAGTAACAAGTAATTTTATAACGTCAAACGTTAATATTTCTCAATATTTCTTGCCGACTTTACCTTCTCTTTTTCATGAATAAAATCGCGTTCTTGATAACTGTTCGTAATTGGAATTTTCGTAAATTCTATCAAAGTTTTGTACAGCAGAAACGTTCTTATTTGTTCGACAGTCCCATTAGCTGGCAATCTAGTACTCGCATGAATATCGATAATGATGTAAGTCGATACTCTGTTTCAATCTCGATGATCCGTGTCTGGTCTGGTAAAGATTTTATCTGGAAAATCGCGGATAGATTAACGTGCTTGCGACTTCATCAAAGAGCCAGAAACGACTGTAAGAACTCCGCAGATTATCCACCTGCAAAGTTTTCCCGATTAAATCGCTTGGCACAAGTTCGCCTCGAAGGAACAATTATACTTACACGTTTCCGAATGAAGTTACGGATGCCGGCTGATTTACAATTTCGATAAGACGGAGGGAAGGAACGTATTGAATTCCACTTCCTTTCGACGAATAAATTACATTGAAGAAGATTAGGTGGATTTCTATTCGGTATGCTACCGAAAGGCTAATCGTTTAAATAAATATAGCTACATGAAAGAAATGGGAACGTAAAATCTATCTTTACGATAAGTAACAGTTAATTCCATTGTTGTTGCAACTGTACGCAGATATTTAAATATGTCTGGCGTAAAGTTAATTTAGAATGCAATTAAAGGAAATATTTACCTGTTAAGAGGCAAGGTTAAGAGGATATTAATTAATTCTTTTCTGAAAAATTTAGATAGTGAATGATGCAAGTGAAAAGAATAAAAATATTAAATAAAAAATAAATAAAAGATATGGTGCCACCTATTCTCAACTTATATCAAAAATTTCTGCTTCTGACATGTAGATACATATAATCGTCTACCGTTTCAACTCTTCGATTTCCGTAGGATAAAAGCTTTTCGCTATTTTATCTCGTGGATTTCTAAGACGAGAAATAACAACGATACATATACTAGCAAACTTGATGTTAACAGTTTCGATCAAATTGGAAGAACGTCATATTGTCGTTTCTCTCCAGGAAATGTATTGTAATGAGATAGAGCAAATGTGTTGAAATTTTATGCGCATAATAATAAAAATAACAAGAAAATAGAAAGCGTAATAACAAAGGCAATTTTGAATATTTTACATTCGTAACAAGGGACGCGCGGGTCAGGGGCAATCCATGGTAAATGTTTTTCCGAATATTCCTTTGCATATCGTTCCGACACGAATCTACGGTTATGGATCACTAACTTCTTGCATAACGTATAGACCGTGCAGCGTGCTTTACTATCAAGAATTCATTAAATCGCAATTAAACGAAAATAAAGATACTGACAAACAAATATGTACATATCGAAAACATATGTCAAGAAGCACTTCGATTTAAATTATCGCCGATCTTCTAATTATTCGTAATTTCACATTGAATAATAATGGTTCATATTCTGGAAAAGAACGGAAATCTTTAATAATAAATGTGTAATGGAAATTGTTGTTGAAATACGTACGAAGGAACATAGTACATTTACATTAGTAAAAAAGATTCTTTAACAAAATTCCAACTAAAATTCCATAGGATATTTCAATTTTCCTTGCACGTAATAACAAGGACGTTGTGTCGCTAATACGTACGAAGGAGACAGAGCGATCAATAAATCTCTACCTATCCCACGAGATATTTATCAATCGAACCGGTCACGGCGCTGTGACTTTGAACAGTATTCACGATGATCCACGATCTTAACCTTTGCGAGCTATTGTTGCGCAACGTTTCGAAATCATGCCGAAACTGAACAAGCTTCTAGTAACGTCAATCATCGCGGATATCAGGGAGTGTGTACATGTCTCGAACGAGATATATTCCTGGCTTGGCGATATCGAACATCTGTCATGGAAATTCCCGACGAAAACCGCGAAGGACATAAATGCCATGGAAATTGTGAAGGAGCACGACGGAACCGCAGGGGAATTCTATATTCTTCTTCTGGAGTTAGCTTACGACAGGTTGTTTTACACTTTTTTCCCATTCTATTTCCTTCTTCGGTCGTACTTTGTTGTGTATTTGCATAAATTCGTCCACCACACGAACAAACTGACGATACGCGACGATTAAAAAAATCTTTCCCCTTTGCTGTCTTTTCGCGAAGGAGTTACCCGATGAAAGGCGAATTTCGCCAAAGTTTTATCGGTACTGATTCACACGATTCAATTAGGCGTGCAAATGTTTCGTAATCGTGGTACAGTCAAAAGAAACGAACTGCTTTTCGGGCGAAATGCAACGGAACGTTCGGTGCACTTGGTTGCCTCGTGAAGCCATTTCCAATTGAACAACTCATTACTCGTGTTTTAACGTCCAAGGCTATTCCGAAGTTAGGGTGATTTACGTTCTCTGAATATTTCTTTTCTTTCCTTTTTTTTTTTTTTTTTTGTATCGACGAAATCCTTTCGTTGTGTTTAAGATAGCATATTTTACGTAAAGTGTTTTAACGAGCCGAAGATATCAAGCGAGACATGAAATGACTTTTAAACGTAATCATTTTCACCACATCATTTATCCAAAATTATTCCATTTGAATCGTTAAATTATTATTAGCTAAAGAGAAACCTTGGTTCCAGAATCCATTTTGTTCTACGCTTGATCGTGGAATTCATGGACAAATTTCCGTTCGTGGAAAACTTTTTCAAAGAAGTGACCTGCGTCAGTCGATCGAATCAAATTTCGTTAGCCAGTTTATTGCGACTTGTCTGGAATCGGTTGAAGACAATACCTGACTCGATATCTCGTCATATGGTTAGTCGAATAAATGCTAAAACACAGATTCTTCGTGAAAAACAAAGGACAGTTCCATTGAACGAATCAAATTTCATAGTAACAATGTTTTCCACTTTTCCTGGCGAAATATTCAAGTTTGTTACTATTCTCTCGATCGAGGATTTACATTTTTCAGAGATAAAAAGTTATTCACTTTCCAATCGCTTTTAGACGAAATATTATATTTTAACAAATGTTCATAGACAATTAGGCGCTTTATCCTTAATAAACTTTCTGCCGTACAAATGGTTCGTTCTTTAAAACGATCGAGAATACGAGAGTGGAAAAAAGGGATTCGCGTATCAAAGAGAGATTCGAATATTTTAAACACAAAGTGAATCTATTAACGAAAAAAATTAATCCGATGAAATTATCTTGAGTCTGCGATAGACTTTAAGCGCAAAGTTAGGTTAATTACAAAACGACTACATTTTAGATAGTAAACGACTATTTCTTATCTCAAAAATTTCTTTCCAAACGTTTTTCCTGTTCGACGCTTTACAAATGTAAAGTCGCTCGTTTAAAAACAATTCCTACAAAGGATCTATTGAGTTAATTAATTAATTTCGAGAAACGTTGAGTTACAAGAATCAGATACCTTTCATATCTTTTAACACCAAACGTGAAAGCGCTTTTAACTTTTTAATTGTTATACGTGTGTGAATATAATAAAGGAATGTGAAATAGTCGGACAAAGAGTAGAAAGGTGAAACGAAAAAAGAAGAAGAAATTAAAACATAAAGGGTGAAAGTAGCAATGAGAAAGAGAAATGTAACGAATAAAGGGGAGAATAAGAGTGGAAGGAAGAGACGTGCACGTTTCTCAAATCGCGTATACGATGGAGATCGTAAAAATTTCCTTACCATTCCATCGGAGGAAGTTGCCGAAAAATAGCAGCATGTCAACAGGTGAAAAATAGCAAGGATGAAGCGCGGGATTCCTTCACGAGCAAAGTATCCCAGAGTTCTCAAGCAAGCAGCAGCGTGAATTATTGTGAGAGTTGTACGCTAGCTGGAACGGCTATTCTTCAGGCGATAAATGCGATCGAGCGTGTATTCATAGAAAACAAATTAATTTCTGTCGCCACTATGGAAAGGTGAGTGCGATTCGTCACATATAACGTACAAGCATAAACGTAAACTAGGAGGGAGACATCTTATGTGCGAAATACATGTTACATTAATTGGAACTTTTAGAATGCTTCGAGCGTTTAGAAATAGTAGAATTTTCTGTAAAAATGCATAATTAATTTTTTCAAGGCCCTATAGCTGGTTCCCTGGATTTGAAAATGGAGATAAATTATTTCTCTTAAATGTAAACTACATTTTAATTCCGTTTTAGCACATTTTAGCTCATAATTTACGTACCACGCTTTCCGAAAAGTTCCAAAATTTTATTATATACCTAATATTATATTAACATGTAATGCTAGTAGATCTTCCTTTATTTCACTCTTTATGAGCTTAAAATAAATGTAAAAAGCTAAATGTACTCTCCGGTAGCTGAAAACGATTTAAAAAAAAGTAATCTCAGTAAAATATGCACGTTATACATTCCACATCATTTTGTATTATGTATGCCCTTAATATCATTGCATCTCTCGGAAGAAAAGTACAAACTGCAACGGATAGCCTGAAACAAGAGTTTACTCTCGCGTTAACAGCAACCATTTTCACTTCTATTATAAAATGAGAGAAAAACAAATTCTCGTAGAATCCACCCACCCCAAAAGATAAAGAACATCCAGAAATTTTCTCTCTCGCGATAGATAATCTAGTTACAAGTTACAACGTCTCTCAGGGTGCTATAAAGCTCCGGCGCAAGATGCATCCTTTCGCGAATAAACTAATAAAACAGTGAGTTCGGGTAAACATACGTGCTACCTGTGCTCGTTGACACGGATCGCGATTGTTCCAGAGACGAATGCAGGAACGACATTTACGAGAAGACTCAATGGGCCGTGATGAGCAGGCTGACGAAGGGAATAGAAACAGACGTCGAAACGGCGCTGACTATGGTGAAGAAGAGCAATTTGAGAATACAGGACGCCAGACGAGATCACGACCAGACGATTCGAGAGCTACGGACCAGTTTGACGATGCAAGAAAAACGAACGGACGCATTGCAGGCTGAAAACTCGGAGTTGAAGGCTCAACTAGAAAACGGCAGGTTTCCTAGCTAGATACTCCGTTTACTGATCGTCATCAACCCCCAGACGATGGCTTTTCCCGATTCTTCCTTTTCTCTTTTTCCTCGTTTCTTTCGTTCGTTTCTATAAAGTCGTCTTGTTCTTTCCTTTTAATAGGTTCCGAGTGGAAATCGAGCACGATGTATCGGAAGTCGTTTTATCGATTAAATTCTAAATAGCTCTGAGACTTGGTCGATGTGATACGGTTGTCGGGTATCGCAGCTTCCAGCGAAGCAAATCGATAGGCGGCATTGATTTGCTCGGAATGTATGTAATACGTATGGGAGTGATCGTGGTCGATTACCCCACGGGAAATTCGATCGAGGAATTTTTCTGCCGTGCCACCGCAGCCAGGCGGATACGGTTCAGTAATCGATCGAGAACGATTTATGAATGTCCGGTGAATAGCAGACGATAGGAACGCGAGATCTGTTGCTCGTTTGTAAAGCGAGAGTACGGAATAGAAAACGTTATGAGACGCTTAAAGCTCTAAAGAGAAAAAAAATATCATCAATGGACGGTGTAGTAATTAATCCATAATCATGGTAGGAATAAATAAAATAAATTTTATTTCCATGGAAGCAAAAAAATGATAAACGAAGAACGTTAGAATGGAATACGCAAAGCGAAGAATTGTATTATTTGAAGTCAAAGGGACATCAGATATGTTTTGTTAGACTGTGATAAAAGAAAATTTACATCGAGGATTACCTTTTTCTTCTTTCTAATTGTAGGTGGTTTTATTACTTTTAGAAACCAGATAATATGATTGCGTTGTAATGTAATGAAAAGTTAAGCTCCTTTATCGAGGTTCTTTAATACCGAAGTCATCTGCTATTTATCACTGCAGCTTTCATTTCGAAGAAATACTAACAGATATTATAAGAACTCGAGAATATTTTGATAAACACAAACTGCCCCTATCTTACCTATCGAACAACTGATTACTGCTAATGACCTACTCTATACGATACTAATTAGCATTAAACCCAGCGAGGTGACCTATTTACTCGAACATTGATTTACAGCGAAAGAAGAGCGCGAAAGGGAAATACGGCGTACTGCAGCTTTGAAGGGACAAAGCGAGACGTTGAAAGAAACCCTGGAGGATATTCGCAGACAGATGTCGATGCTGGGTAAGTATAAAAAAGCGCGGACGCACAGAAGGAAGTGCCGTGTTGTGTATCGGAACGTGAGGAGGAGTTCGTTTCTCGTTTCGTCGGAGGAACGAGATTTTCCAACGAAATTTGACAGGCGGCATCGTACGACGAACGGAAGCGAACGAATACACGGATACCACGGCGGGGAATAGTCTTATTTTCGAACGTTCATTGCAGCCGGCGAATATAACATTTTGCAAAGTCAGGCGGTTACGCTGGCCGAGAGCAAATTGGAGCTGGAGAAGACCGTGATCGGACTCCGAAAGGAAATCGTCGACACCCGTGATGCGTATCTCGAGACAGAACGAGGTTCCCGAGTACTTTTAGACGAATCGAGAAAGGAGAACGAATCGGTGAGTTGGACCATACGATACATGCGATTGCGATTTCTCATCCAGTACAGAGTAAATCGAAGCGAGGAGATGGCGTTCATCGATGACCATCTAGACACGTGAGATATCGTAGTTTGAAATAATGACGGAATATGAAATTGTAGATCGATTGGTTACCATTAGAAATTGCAAAAATCTGCAGAATATGCAAGGGATGTCAAGGATGTCTGCAAGGAATATGTAGTAAATGAAACAAGGGTCTCTAGGTTCTTCTATTTCTGAATGTCTCGAATACTTTATGGTAATAAGTAATATTTTACTAAAACACTTAGTAAATCACTTTACTAAAGTAAAAGTAAAGGTATCCAGGTACGTTGTATGGGTAGGATGAGCATAAGCAATGGACATTGTTCGAGAAATTTTGTCAGATTCAATGGCCTACGCCTTTATGGCGTTATATACCACTTAATTTGTACCGAGGGTCACCAAAGTTCCGTTTCACCTATTTGCACCAGCTGTTCGGTTATTAATTAAGGCTGTTAACTGCTTTGTTATGTATGATGCGTTAATGATACAACAGACGATAGAAATTGCTTGCTGTTTAAGCCGATGTCGGTTTACTATACGGTCGCTACATAGCCTATATACAGGACCAAATTCTCGTGAATTAATCTGCTGTTCGGTTAAATCAATTTATACGAGTTCAGAGAAATTTACGATCAACTATATGGCTGAGTGTCAATTTTGTCGTATTACGGCTTACTACGAATATCATTTTTTTAAAATTAATATCATGATAGCTAGACTGCGGATTTTTATATCTTAAATATTCAGCTTATATGTGGGAAATATTTATATTCACGAAATATGAATCGTGCTCGTGTGTATCAATAGTTAGTTATCATAATCTACGTTAAAATAAATAATAATAGTTCTTAAAATATTTTTGTCGTAAATTATACGTATCGGCTGTGTGAAAAAAATTATTTATAGACTGAAAAGAATCCTTTTAGGTCACAGAACCGAAATGTACATATTTAAATTAGCTCCAGTATCGTGCCAAGCCATTTTCTGGTCTTTCTATGGATGTATCTATTCTCGTACTTATCTCGTATCTAGAATTTTTGAAACTTTCGATATTACGTCGTAACCAAGATTTTTCTTCCAAATACAACAAAATTTTTCCCCTATTTGTCAATTGCGTAGCATAAGTGGGTATAAAATTCAATTTTATTTGATTTCCGTTATTGTGCACATTTCTTAAAGTGCATATTACGAATTCAAATTGTTCTGCATGGTTGTATCTGATATAAATTGATTGTACGGCAGTTATAATACGAATATCACGAGTCATAAATTGTTGCAAATAAAACATCTTGGCAAAAAATATGTAACATATTCATTTATGTTGTTTACGTAAAATACGCAAAATGTATGCAATATGAAGAAAATGTATTTGCATAAAAATCCGCTAGTATAAAAATCTAATGATAACGTACTGTATTCCATACAGTCATTAAAACGTTCGAAAATTAGATGTAAAAGGTGTTATTCGTAAAGATGTTAACTACGTTTATTTTCTGATGTTCAATTTAACATGGCAATGGCAGAAGAAGGGTACGAACTGACCTACAACAATGCTGCAAATCTTGTACGTAAACTTCCTGCTTCGTTATTTACTCTGTGGCTTACGAAGATCGAAAGTTTATTGCTTCGTCGACAAAAGCTCGATTCTATTTTCGCCGCTTTCCATCAATCAAACATTTCAGTTCCAATTTCGCATTAACGAATTTACTAGTCAGCTTTGGAAATGGTCACAGTACAAACCTTAAACGTTAGTCTTTGTAATAGAATAGTAAATAGAATTATAAAATTGTGTCGTAAGATAGCAACCTTTGTAATGAAATAGTAAAGTGTCATAAATCTATCCCATAAAGTACAAACTTTTCTTAGGCCAATAAACTACAGTGCAGGGAAAGTGCTGATGGGCAAGAAAAGATGAGAAATCCCAATGGACCCGTGGTTTAGGATAATAGGTAATTAAAATCCTTTCACGTGAACATTTTGGGTCAACAATACCTGTGAAACATGTGAGCATGGTAGGAGTACTAAGACTGGTATAAAAGGACGTTTTGGTGGAGAAAATGAGTTAGTCGTTTGTTGAACTTCGTTGGGAGTTGATCACGAGTCGTTACGAGTTATTGGTTGCCGATTCTTGCGAGTTCGTGGTGAGTTGTGAGTTGTGAGTTGTCACTCAGAAGTTAATTAGTTGTACCAATTTTAGTTGTTGTTTTAGTTGTATTACATTACTACATTGGGAAATAGCTCTAGTTAAATAATCATAGTTTCGTGTTTGAATCATCGTAAATAAATCTATCATTATAAATAAATTAATCAAGTAAATAAGTCACTATAATTATACATTATTTACTTCAGTTGAAGGAAGAGTACAAGGAAACGGCCGAGAAACTTCAGCAAGAAATCGCATCTTTACGTTTGATGGTCTCAATTAAGAAAGATAACGAGAGTGCCAAAGACGTCAGCGACAGTGATACGGATAAAACGATTCAAGAAGAGACCATTTTGAAGCCTGAAGATGATCCTGTGTTGGACATGACGCAGCAACTGATCTCGAATCGCGAAAAGATCGAGATACTGTCACGGCAAAACGATCGGCTGTCGAAAACACTGTGTCGATTACGGCAATATCAAAGGCAAGTTACGACAAACGATTCATACAAATGACATACTTGCGAAAATCGTCAGATTCCATTTTCTAACCTGTTATTCACTGTATTTATCTATTGGTTTGTAACATGAATAAGTTCGATCGAATAAGGAAAAATATTGAGTTCAGCCAAACTTATGTTACAATTCAATAAATAGATCGTGAGTACATACGTATAGCGATAGTCTATTCCCAACGGGTATTATTTTTACGAAGTGAAAACTTGAATAAATTTATCGGTTGTTTCGTAGTTGATTTTTCAACAGAAGAGGATATAGGCCAATCTTCAACGATCAATTTGTATAATAATTTCAGTTTTCAGTTATTTCAATTAATAAGTTAATTTCTCTTATGTAATTGCGAAAATTCTTTCAACTTGTCCTTCTTTTCTCTGATATGAATACCACGCGCAGCTAGGAAATTGTTAGTATACTTAACCGTGGTGATAATATGATCTTACCCGTATAATTTGATTGATATTTTTTATATCTTGTTATAGCGGTAGAGTATCAAACGTAAAAAATAAAACGCAATATTCAGATACTGAATTATCACAAAATGAATATTTTGTAGACAGACTGAAATAAACTGTCATTTTTGCAATATATATTACAAAGAAAATTACGTAATGAGCATGCTAAGTAGTACGATGTGACAATGTTTATCTTTTAGCATAAATGTAACAATTATAGATTACAGAACTATTTTGTTACAGAAATACGATTAGTAGCGGCATACATCGCTGAAGCAGTACAAGTTCCATCATTTTACCGATTTATCCGTTGAGCTTGATAATATGAAGATTTTGGACTTGCTTTTACATACCCCCCAGCCCTCGGAGCGAAAGGTCGACTTCATTTCCGAGCTTCCTCCAGAGATGTCGCAGTTGATACTGCGAAAGCTCGATCCTGAGTCGCTTCTGTGTGCTGCGCAGGTCTCGCATTCCTGGATGAATATTTGCCGGTCTGATTCTTGCTTAAAGAACACTGCAAGACAACACAAAAATGCAAAGAAGTTAGAGTTGGAAAAAATGAAAAAAAATCCCAACTATATTGATTCCGCCAGATTCGATTATCTGAACCATATGAACTATAAGTTAAAACAGTTGAACAATTACTACAAATCTTGTGATTATACTCAATGTGGAAACGTATATACAATCGTACGTAGAATCAATGAAGTTTCATATAGAAACCAGTTAGATTACGTAAATGAATGCTCAAATTTGCAGTTTTATTTCTAAGCATATTGATATTTATATTTATAAGTGAATCGACTACACTGTTGCGTACTAGTGATATATCTTTAAAATTATATAATAAGTCAATTAAGTGTACAACATTGTAAGCAATGTAACTTTTAGAATAAAAACAATAATCACGATACGTGTTGTGTTTAAATATAAATGACACTGGATTGTCCAACTTAATCAATATATTGATAGATATGTTAATACTGTTCTATTATTGTAACATTGATATTACTTAACATTCTTAGCCTTATTTATTATTCCTGTACTAGATACATGAAATAATCTATGTAAACGTCTGACATGCATAATGATGTATTTATGAGTATATTATTAGTTGAACGTGGTTAGTCAGGTCAGTCAAGTTACCTGAACAAGAAACATCCAACCGTGACAAATACTCAGGTGTACAAACTGTGAATTTTATGGAGGGTAATTATTCCCGCTTTTGGGGAGGTTTTTCAAATTCCTTAACATAATTGAAATGTTGGAGCACAGCAAGCTGGATTTCGTTTCAGAACTTCTACCAGAGGTGTAATACGGAGTATCATAAAAGTGGCTGCAAATTTACAGGTGTAACAAAAGTTTTAGACAGATAGCTAGGGAAATGTATTAGAATCTAGTATAGTAATTAATTTGGATAATAGTTCAGATAGTACATTCACTAACATATGATAAAGGACCACTATTAAAATAAATAATTTTTATTTTAATCGATAATCGTTCTGATATCTTGACGCTAAGAGTTATTTTAAATTATATATGTCGGAGATGAAAGGACGCCGGAGCCGTCCCTCTGGAACTTCGGAAAAATCCGTAAAATTGCAATTAAAGTTTACAGTCGTAATTAAACAATTTGCCGTCATCCTGCCCAATTGCACTTGTTTGCGATTTGCGATAATAAACTTGGGCTCAAGGCGAGCATCAGTCGCCTAAAGTAGCCGCGGTCAACGGGACGGGCGCTTCGCCTAACAAAGGTGTGGAATTATAGTATGACCCTCATTAAAAGAAATACCAATAGAGGTATTTGACAGTAAAATATTCCAACGGTTCCTTCAGACAACGAATACCTGATGTTGAGGCACGTACACAACACAAGTCCAGTTAGCCCGAGGACCCGCTATAAAACCTGGGTTTTTCCCGCAATTAAGATTTTCCAAACGGACAGACAGTCTTTGTCCCAAACTGTCCAATTGACAGAGACGTCAATTTCCCTTTGTTACGACCGTTCGCGGAGAGACGCGATCGCGAGATAGCACGTCAACGAGAGTTGTAAATTCTCGCTACGATCATGTTAATCGACGCCGCGAAATAGTCGTTCCCCTGTTTCGTTTAGGATAACAGAGGTGGTTTAATGAATATAACACTGTATTAACAGGTTAACATAGAACAATATATTTTACAATAATATGATGAAGATGTTACAGAAATTTGACTCGATTTTGCGATATCTCTAGATAAATTCGTTTGCTCGTCAGATTTGTCGAAGTGTCATGTTTGACTCGTCAGAAGGAACTGCCCGCCCTTCGATTATTTTCGTCTTTTCTGGAAGGCGACCCCCACTACGTTCGGATCACGCCACATTCTTTTACACGAGGTAAAATAACGGCCACGAGTCGACGTTTCTGGAGGTCGCCCTGCTTAATGAACCATGCGCTTGCCACTACAATGTTTGTTTGCCGGGCAGCCGCGACGATCCGTCTGCGACGTTATATGACCGCGAGCGACGGTTAGAAAATACAGCCTGTGGTAAGCCTCGTGGCGTAACACCCTTACTTTCGGAACGAGGGCTATATCCGACGGATCCGATGATCTCGTGTCCTTAGACACACCCCATCATAATTTTCCTCTGTGGCATCATTGGGACGAAGATTCATTCTTTCTTGAGATCCCACCGACGAAGGGAGCAGCGCCTGACGATCAGTGAGTTTGAGTTAGAGCAAGTATCTTTTTCATCCCGTTGACCGCGGATTCGTCATCGAACCTAAGACCAACGTCGCTAACATAGCAAGTGCCCAATCACCGCTGTTGATTGTCGAATCGGTAGTGTCCCTACTCGTAGCATCAGGCCGCGTCTTCGTTATCACACAACGATGGCCAACTCCAAGGGAGGTCTATCAAACGCCCACAACCCTGTTCCTGACTCTTCTCCGACATATATGTCGGAGATGAAGGGACATCGGGACTTCCCGTCTGGAATGTTGCGAAAAACCCCAATACCCTAGTTCAGACTTTTACTATAGCTAACTTAAGTAATAAAAATAAGAAATAGTTTTAATATTCCAATCTGGCTTTATGATGATGGGCTTGGGCCCTAAGTGACTTAGCGGGTCACTGAACGTAGCCATGGTCACGGGAGGGACGTGTACCTGACAAAGGTATGGAATGATTATATGGCTCTCCTTAAAAACAAAGATTGACCCGAGAGGCGAGGAAAGGAATATATAAGGGTAGTTCCACTTGGATTTTTTTGGAGTTTATGCAGATAAGTTTTGTACGTAGAGTTATTCGTGGATCACTTCGCATTCGTCATCCCGTGGACCGTGGATTCGTTATCAAACCTAAGGCCATTGTCACTAGTGTCGCGCAAGCCAAATCGCCGTGATTGATTGTCAAGTCTGTGGTATCCATACTTGTGTTAATAAACCATACCTTTGTTATACCATAACGATGGCTAATTCCAATGAAGATTCATCAAACGCCTACGACCCTATCCCCAATGTTAATCCGACATATAGATGATGAGTTGACATGATAAGTTATGA